>NC_041747.1:1210000-2420000 GCF_004115215.2 Ornithorhynchus anatinus
AAGAGATTAATCCAGGAGACTCTGTCCGCTCCAAATCGGGAAGGACTCTGAAAGGGGTGGAGGAGGCACTTGTAAGCTTTTAAATGTTCATGGAGAAACGGACTTGGCCCAGTGAACTTTTCACAGGAAAAACACGTTTTTCGTGTCTGATACAACGGGGTATGTTAAGGTGTTAATTATTCTCAGCTGTGCACCGCAGTAACCCGTCAACCTGTAAGGGTTTTTCTTGCTTTTCATACTTGAAGCATTTTCATAATGAAAAGATCTGTTATTGAATCCGCCAGAAGTTAAAACCAGTTCCTGCAGAGCCAGCCCTCATCCTTAAGTATAGCCCCGGTGTTCCTTTGAAGTGGTTCTCCCGGGGCCCAAACTGCCAATGTAAACATGACCTCCCTCTCCCCTCCTCTCCCCTGCCACACCTAGAGCACATCTTTCCCAGACCCCGCTCCTGCTCAAAGCAGCTATCTGCCGCTCAGGGAATGGCCACCTTTCAGGGAAGACCACCGCTCAGGGAAGACCCCCCGCTCAGGGAAGCTGCTGATGACAGGGGTGGTGGCTCTGGAAGGCGCACACCCGCCCCAGACCCCGGCATCGGGGTTGGCTCCAGGCTGGGGCTGCTGCCAGCCGCCTGCCACTCCCAGCCGACTGGTCAGAGGTGACAGCTTCAGTGCTTTGAGGAGCAGGGCCGGGGCCCGAGGCTGCCCCCTTTTTCCCACTCCCCTCTCCCGGAATCGGATCCTGGCTTCAATTCAACTTCAATTTGCCGTGCGAGTGTCAACATGAAATAATCCTCTCCCGGTGAGGGAGCCAAAAAACAGCCCCCAACAATGCTCGCAGGCAGAATTAGGAGGGAGAGCAAAAGAAGAGCTAGGATTTACACGCGGGTGGGAGGAAAAACCGCCAAGAACCCCCTGATCGTCCAAAGCTGGCAAATGCGTTCCTTTCTTCTGTGGGTCTCTCCTGAAACGGGCTTTGTTCACATTTCAGTTCCCCGAAAATGCCAGAGAGGCAGGAGGACAGAAAGCCCTAAAAAGAAGAAAATGAAGCATGGCCCTTGCCCACAGAACCGAAGGTAACTCTATTCCTGAACAAACCCTGAAGGAAGGAATGGGGAAAAGCAGGGTCGATAATATACATCACTAGGAGACGGATCTCTAAATATTGGTTTGGAAGAAAGAAAGCAAGCTGATGCTGAGCTCCAAAAGCAGAAGCAGCAGCTGGGTACTGGTGTCCTTTGAGTTTGAAGATGAGAGCACAAGCGAGATTTCTAAGTCTCTTTGGGGCCCCGAAGTCACTTATCTCTCCTGCACATTTGCCACTAACCCACTGGTGACTTTGGGCGATTCTGGCACGGTCACTGAGGCACGGCCGAGGACCCTGGTGTCCCAGTGCCACGGACGTACCCAGGGAGGAACCCGCCGCCCCCAGGAACTACCGCCGTGACCTCGGGGCAGAGGCCCCAGCAAGATATGGACGGACAGGAAGATCTTCGCGCTCCCGCCATTCTCGCCACGGCCTGGTGAACTCATACTCATCCTCAACTGTCAAATGTGGATTCAATACCTGTTCTCTCTCCTCCGACAGACTGTGAGCCCCATGCAGGACAGGGACTGTGCCTGACCTAATTAACCCGTACCCACCCTAGCGCCTGGAACAGCGTTTGACACATAATAAGTGTTTAACAAATATCATTTTAAAAAAGGGCAAAATCCTAGGCTCAGATGAGATCTGGGGGTGGTCCCTGTTCTCCCCAGGCAGGAGCTGTGCTTGACCTTCGCTTTGGTGGTCAAGGCCCGGAAGACTGACCACAGTGGAAATCAAGCGTCCCGCACACGACTGCCGGAAGAAACGCCGGGTTCTGCACCCATCTCCCCGAATGACCACAACGCCAAAGCTTTCCAAGTGACTCCCAACTTGATGCGTGGCATTTCAGAAGCCAAAAGGATGACGGTATTCCAAATTCAAAATCATTTGGAATTGCCCGTACAGAACCTCGGTGAGCTTTATGGGATCGGGAGTCTCATTCCGCATCCGTCTCTCCCACGCCTAGGGCAACTGAGGGGCTCACCTTCTCTGCTTTGAAGTTGGCTTCCACGTTACAACACTGCGGTTACCCAAGCCTACCCACTGCCTCCGACTGCCCACGAAAATTGGGAACAATTTCTAAATCTACCACAAGACAGAGCCTTCCCCGCCGCTGAAGCTCCCGACCACTGGGCCGTGTCTTCACCAGGCTAGCAGTCGGCCGGACTCCCGGGAGAGGCTCTCAGCTTGTGGCCGCCGCTGGGGTTTCCTGGTCCGGTGGAAAGTGGCAAATCCGGACCCACCGGCAAGGATGAACTGAGCCGGGGAACTGATAGGTCCTTGTCCATATTAGCTTGTTTTCATTTCATTGTCCGGATTGAGAAATTCCCACTGAAAATTACATTTCTAGGTCACATAACCTTCCTTCTTCTGGAGTTTAACTTCTTGTTTAAATAAATACGCATCCACACCCACATGCTAGACACAGAATGTGCCCGCCCACACAACCAGAGCATTGACAAAGCGAGGTTTTGGCTTGGAGAACGGGAGCGCTCTTCCCTAGCTCCCACCCTACAGCTCTCAGGTGGAGTCAGGTCAAAGCGCGGCAGAGAAGCACACAATCTGAGCACTCCGGATTGCTCTCAGACGGTCACTCACGGGAGCTCCAGGAACAGAGCTCCGCCTCGATCATTAGGTGCGACCCGGCTCCTCTGGGCCCAAATGTGGGACAAGAGTCTGCCCACGGGATCAGGGTGAGAAGGAAATGGCTTTAGCAGGGCTCCAGATGCAGAACTGTTAAAACTGCTATAACCTCTCCGCCTTCTTCCACCAAACCTCAACCTCCCGGTTCACCAATCAGAGAAACTGCCTGAGCACCTACGGTGTGCAGAGCACTGTACGAACCGCTTGGGAGAGAAGAGAAGAAGAAGAAAGAGAAGCCAAGGACCTCTGCCCGCAAGAAGCTTACAATCTAGCCCAGGAGACAGACACGGGATGATTGATAAATAGGAGGAAGACGTGTACAAACAACACGGTATGAACTATGTCCTATTGTGAAAGTCAGAAATCTTCCCGAGGAGTTCAGTGTAGTCCTGATGGGTGCCGCCTTCTTCTAAGCAAAAACTGTACTTTCAGCTTTGCAAATCAAGATCCCAAATTAGCAACGCCAAAATACTATTTCAGCCCACCCTCTGGCGAACAGCAGAAATAGAGGCCTCAGTTTTATTTTGGAGCCCACCGGCATTTGTTCTAGGAAGGCAGCATGGGTGTTGGTTGCTTTGGGGGTGATAATAATGTTGGTATTTGTTAAGCGCTTACTCTGTGCAGAGCACTGATCTAAGCGCTGGGGTAGACACAGGGGAATCAGGTTGTCCCACGTGGGGCTCACAGTTTTAATCTCCATTTTCCAGATGAGGTAACTGAGGCCCAGAGAAGTGAAGTGACTTGCCCACAGTCACACGGCTGACAAGTGGCGGGGCCGGGATTCGAACCCATGACCTCTGGCTCCAAAGCCCGTGCTCTTTCCACCGAGCCACGCTGCTTCTCATGGCCAGTCAGCTATGCGGAGGGAGGTTGGGGAGGCGGGCGACCTAGGGGAACTCCAGGGGTGGAGTGGTGGTGGTCAGGGATCCCGGGGGAGGCTAGTTTCCGATGGCCAGTTCTCCATCCGTACTTCCTCTCCTTTCCTCCTCGGTCCTCTTGGTCACTTCTCTGTCTCTTTACGGTTACATCGTACTCTCCTAAGTGCTCTGCAGACAGTAAGCGCTCAATAAATACGACTGAACTGAATGTACCTCCCATTTGGCTGATGCCCCTGTCACGGCTCCCCGCACAACCTGGCCATTCTTCCCCCTCAACTCTTTTCCCCATCCTCCCTTTCAACCTCTGCCCCCAGCCTCCTCTCGCACAGTGGAGGCATTTGGAAAAGCAAAGCTCAATTTCCTCACGGGGAAGCAGCCACTTACAAGGTATCCCAGGGCTCCGATCACATCCTTTTTCAAAAACTCACACGCCCTAGGCACTGAAAAGCCTCAAAAGATAGACTCGCTGAAGAATCAGAACCCTGAAATGCCAAATTACTTTCGCCACCAAGCCGTGTTTGCTAATACAGCAGGAATGATAACACTTGAGGGTTCTCAAATGTTGAATTTTGCTTCAGCTGCTCGGGGAGGTGGGGGCAGAGAGGGAAAGGAAGTGGAACTGCTCTTCCCCTAAGCTCAGCGAAGATAAACATTCATTTCTGCTCTCAGGGAAGTGATGAAAAAGTTCAACATGGAGAGCCCATTTTCCCTTCCCTGAGTGAGGGGGAGGAGAGGAAACCTGATCACTCCATGTAAATATCTGAAAGGTACAAACACCAGAATCTATCAGGGAGGAATGCACTTTGGGAGGGACGTGATGATATAAAAGTGAATCAAATTAAGAAGACAATGACATATGAGGCGTCCTAATAGTCTAGTAATAAACAGGCCAGGGGAATGCCTTGCAAGGAAAGCAAAAGATGTTCCTGGTGGAGACGGCCTAAAAGGCCGGGGGGACGGCTTGCCTTCCAGCTCTCGGGGAGAAGTCAGCCCCTCCACCCAAGCTGGTCGGGGCTCAACTTCCTAGGTACAGATCTTTAATTACATATTATAAATTACTTATTTATTCATAGTCACGTCTTTCTCCCCCTTTAGACCGTAAACACCTTATGGGCAGGGCATGCGGCCGCTACGCTGTACTGTACAGAAGCAGCGTGGCTCAGTGGAAAGAGCCCGGGTTTCGGAGTCAGAGATCATGGCTTCGAATCCCGGCTCTGCCACTTGTCAGCTGGGTGACTTTGGGCAAGTCACTTCGCTTCTCTGGGCCTCAGTTCCCTCATCTGTAAAATGGGGATGAAGACTGTGAGCCCCACGTGGGACCACCTGATTCCCTTGTGTCTACCCCAGCGCTTAGAACAGTGCTCTGCACATAGCAAGCGCTTAACAAATACCAACATTATTATGAAGAGAAGCAGCGTGGCTCAGTGGAAAGAGCGCGGGCTTCGGAGTCAGAGGTCATGGGTTCTAATCTCTGCTCCACCACTTGGCAGCTGTGTGACCTTAGGCAAGTCACTTGACTTCTCTGTGCCTCAGTTCCCTCATCTGTAAAATGGGGATGAAGACTGTCAGCCTCACGTGGGACAACCTGATGACCCTGTATCTCCCCCAGCGCTCAGAACGGTGCTCTGCACAGAGTAAGCACTTAACAAATACTGTACTCTCCCAAGTGCTTAGAACAGTGCTCTGAATACAGGAATTGCTCAGTGAATACCACTGACTGGTGCCCAAACACTGGCTGCCAGGACTGCCTTGTTTCCTGCCCTCCAGCTTCTGACCAAACCTTCGAAAGGCGTCTGAAGATCCCCCCAGGAGACATCACAGTCCGCAGACTCCACAGAGGGAATTTCCTTCATTTTTCATTCATTCGGTCGTTATTTATTGAGCACTTACTGTGTGCTAAAACACTGTACTAAGCGCTCGGGAGAGTACAATATAGGAACAGACACATTCCTGCCCACAGTGAGCTCACAATCTAGAGGGGGATAACAGCACTGCAAAATACCGACTTGAAGCAAAGTCTCAGTCTCTCTTTTCTCTCCATCTTCCCTTGCCCTCCAATCTTATCTCGGCAAAGCCGAGTCTTAGAGAGAAGGGTTGGAAATTCTTGGGGGAAAGACCCTTCTTGGTGATACGCTCATTCATTTGTAAATAAGTCTCAAGAGAAGACCCGACGAGCCCAAGTGCTTGACCATTAGATAATAATGTTGGTATTTTGTGCAGAGCGCTGTTCTAAGCGCTGGGGTAGATACAGGGTAATCAGTTGGTCCCACGTGAGGCCCACAGTCTTGATCCCCATTTTACAGATGAGGGGACTGAGGCACAGAGAAGTGACTTGCCCACAGTCACACAGCTGCCGGGTGGCCGAGCCGGGAGTCGAAACCGTGACCTCTGGCTCCCAAGCCCGGGCTCTTTCCACTGAGCCGCGCTGCTTCTCTAACAACGGGAGACCATTAGATCCAGGGCCACTGACTGAGAAGAGGTGGCCAAGCCTTTGCATTTCAATGGCCTGGAATAACCCCGGTCTTGTTTCGGCAGGCCAAGGTGCAGTCACGACTGCCCGCACTCAGAGATCTCTAACAACAGGACAACCTTATCTGTCTGGGACGGCTTCGGCGGCTATCTGCAGGAGGCAGCAGGGGAGACCAGACGACCTCTTGGGGCCCTTCCCTGATCTCCGACGCCACGATAAAGCCGGAGCTTTATCTCTGGATTTAGAGTGCAGGGCCCCGGAAGGAAGCGAAGGAAGTGGAAATTCAGAGGCTGCGTCTATTCCTGGTCAGAGTCCACGTAACTCACGCCACCCTTAGCGGGGATTAGGCAGGCACCGGAGGGCACCGGACCCGGCGTTTGCCGCACTCGGTCGGGGAGGAGCTTCGGTGGATGGAACGACGGGGTCTTCCCTAGTCGAAGTCCAAGGTCACAGAGCAGGCCAGGGGCACAGCCGGTTCAAGTCCCATAACCTCTCTGCGACTCAGTCACCTCACCTGTAAAATGGGGATTAAATCCTCCCCCCTCCAGGTTAGACCGTGGGCTCGTGTGGGACGGGGGCCGCGTCCAACCTGGTTAACTCGTATCTACCCCAGCGCTTAGTACGGTGCCCGGCACAGAGAGAGCATTTAACAAATGCCATAAAGAGTACCATTTATTTGACACACTTAATAAGGGTTGGCTTTCCCCTCCCAAAGGCAGGATGTCCCTGGACCACTTGGGGCTGCAATCCTGAGCCCCTTTCGTTCATTCATTCAATTGCATTTATTGAGCGCTCACTGTGTGCAGAGCGCTGTACTAAGCGCTTGGAGAAGCAGCGTGGCTCAGCGGAAAGAGCCCGGGCTTGGGAGTCAGGGGTCATGGGGTCGAATCCCGCCTCCGCCACTTGTCAGCTGGGTGACTTTGGGCAAGTCACTTCCCTTGTCTGGGCCTCAGTTATCTCATCTGTAAAACGGGGATGAAGCCTGTGAGCCCCATGAGGGACAACCTGATCGCCTTGTATCCCCCCAGCGCTTAGAACAGTGCTTTGCACACAGTAAGCGTCTCACAAATACCAACATTATTATTAGTAGTAGTAGTAAAGTACAATTCCTACCCAACGACGGGGTCCCGGTCTAGATACCTTCATACCACAGGATCCACTTCAACCAGGAAGGGAGCCTTGACCCAGCCTTTAACTCTGTCAAGGCTGGAAACTGCCCCAGTGTCGTGGGGTTGGGGAGGGGGAGAAGCAGGGGACCCTGCAAGCGGAGCTGCCTGGGGGAGCAGAGGGGAGAGCTAGGGTCTGGCCCTGGGGGAAAGGTGCCAAACCCACGCCCGAGAAGAGGGTAAGTATGAGCCGGCAACAACCCTGCCACTCACCCTCTCCAATTACTCCCGTAAGGAAAACAATACGCAATCTCCATCTCTCTCTCGCCTCCCTTTTCACCGTATAAAGGAAGAGCATTAAGAAAACAACGCAGTTTAGGGTTAAAAAGGACAGCCTTGAGTGAGTGTGGTTTCCTTCTTCAGTTAAACTGCCTAGTTCCAACTACCATATTGTCTACATAGTCAGTCGATGAGATGCTTTCCTCCCTCGGATATTTTCATTAATAAAATGAAACGCTTCAGGCGGGGGGCAGACTTCCATTTGGAGAGATGCTGTTATGAGGCCACGAGAAGTTGAAGAATTTTCCAACTGAAGTCACTCACAGAAAATGCTCTAATAAAAAGAATTTTTCATTTGACAGAATATGTATTCACTTGACAGAATATGTAAAGCTATACTGTGTCTGATGAAGGTTCTGAAATAAACTCCAAGTCCCCAGGGGGAGAGAGAATACGTCTGGGGAGTTAATGCACGTAACAGCAAATGACAGCACCTCTGGAGACGGAATGACTCTCTTTCCCCAGCCCAGACGTGACGAATGCCCCGCTGACAAGGCAGGCACGGGCTGGACCGCCCCCCCTGCCCAGGACGGACAATCGCTGGACAGGCCCGCAGTGGACAGAGCCCAGGGCTGGCGCTTCGCGGACCCGGCCCTTTCTTTTTTTGTTTTTAATGGTACTTGTTAAGCCTTACTACGTGCCCGGCCCTGAACTGAATACTGGGGTATCCACAAGATAGCCAGGATGGACGCAGCTCCTGCCCCACGTGGCCCCCTAGTCCAAATCGGCAGGAGGAAGATTGAATCCCCATTTTTCAGACTGAGGCAAGGATAAATTAAGTGAATTGCTCCGGTCCTGCCACTTGCCCGCTTTGTCACTTCTCTGTGCCTCGGTTTCCTCAACAGTAGGGAAGCACGTGGCCTAGTGGAAAGAGGGCAGGTCTGGGGGTCAGGACCTAGGTTCTAATGCTGTCTCTGCCCTGTGTCTGCTGTGTGACCTTGGGCAAGTCACTTATCTTCCCTGTGCCCTAGTTACATTAGCTGTAAAACGGGGATTAAGACTGCGAGCCCTATGTGGGACAGGGACTGTGTCCAACCTGATTATCCTGTAGCTACCTCAGGGTTGAACAGAGTATCTGGCACATCGTAAGCACTGAACAAACACCATTAAAAAAACCTGTAAAATGGGGACGGAATATCTGTTCTATCTCCTATTTAGACTGTGACCCCCTCTCGCAGGAACTACGCCTGACGTGTTCAACTTGTATTTTTCCCAAGGCTTAGAAGAGTGCTCGACACATATTCATTCATTCATTCATTCAATAGTATTTACTGAGCGCTTACTATGTGCAGAGCACCGTACGAAGCGCTTGGAATGTACAAATCGCTAACAGATAGAGACAGTCCCCGCCCTTTGACGGGCTAAAAGTCTAACCGGGGGAGACGGACAGACGGGAACAATGGCAATAAATAGAATCAAGGGGATGAACATCTCATTAAAACAATAGCAAATAAATAAAATCAAGGTGATGTACATCTCATTAACAAAATAAATAGGGTAATGAAAATATATACAGTTGAGCGGACGAGTACGGGGCTGAGGGGAAGGGAGAGCGGGAGGAGCAGAGGGAAAGGGAGGAAAAGAGGGCTTAGCTTAATGAAAATACCATAAAACAAACAGCAAACAAATTTGCTCTTGGTCACCCAGCGGACGGGGGTGCAGACGGGGTTAGAACCCAGGTCCTCTGACTCCCAGGCCCACCATCCTTCCACTACACCATGCTGCTTCCCTACCATAATGAAAATACCATAAAACGAACGACAAACAAATCTGCTCTTGGTCACACAGCGGACAGGGGGTGCAGACGGGGTTAGAACCCAGGTCCTCTGACTCCCAGGCCCACGTTCCTTCCACAAGACCATGCTGCTTCCCTACCGTAAGAAACCTATGTCCCTACTAGGGACCTTTGCCCTCTTACCGGAGGGGACGACGGGCAAGGTAAGGCCAAACTGACATTGCAGTCCTTTCCCCATGGCCCCCAGAGTTTCCATCTGGGCGGGGAAAAAGAGCCCATTTGGAAGGGCTGATCCTCTGTGTGACTGTGCCTGACCTTCCTCCCCTAACCTGTGACCACCTGAGGCCCAAGGACCGTGTCTGAATTCATGTCTGCGCGTTCTTACCAATGCTGAACACGTGGCTTGGCAGACAGCAGGCACGCGTAACCGAACTCCGAATGGCTAGATTAAAAATGGGATATTGTATTTGCGGACCGTCCTCGACGGGTTCCTTAACTGAGCAAAATGCGTTCGGCCCCAGCTGCCAAAACCCTGCTCGTCTGCATCAGCCCTGCCACGTGACCGTGAGTGTCCACCGGCCGCCGTTTTGACTAGGGCCGGTCTGAAGGGGCCCCAAAAGAGCAACTGCAATAAGACAGAGTTCAGTTACACTGTAAGCTCTCGGTGGGCCGGGAATGTGTCGGTTTCTTGTACTCTCCCAAGCGCTTGGTACAGTTCCCAGCAGATGATGAGAGCTCAATAAATGCGACCGACAAGGAAGGTCTTCTGAAAGTAAAGGTGAACAAAACAGGAATGTAAAAGACCAGCTCGGCCTGCTAGATTTTGGTGACAAGGATGATTTCAGCACCCCCGGGCAGGGAGCTGGACCGCAAAGAAGGCCCTCCCAGTACAATAATCCTAGGATTAGGAGGAGAACATTCAAACCGGACCAACCTTCCCAATGATCGTAGGAGAGAATCCAGGACCTACTGCGGCAGCGATAGTAATAGCGACAGGAGTAAACGACACTAAACCGAGCCTCCGCTGAGCACCTGGGTACCTCAGAAGCACGAGACACACGCCCCGTCCACAGGGCGCTTGGCCGAGGGGGACCGGAGCGGAGGCTGGAGGGTGTGCTGCCAAAGGGGAGAATCGAACTGAATAACGTTTTGCCCTTTAGGTTGCTTCTTTCATCCAAAGGTCTTTGAGGGTGATGGCGGAAAATCTGAGGCACCGAGTTTCGTCTGCTTATCCAAGAGCAAACGGAGACGGTAAGAGGGCGGCAGTGCTGGAGACATAAAGCAGGTCTCTGGATTCTCAGCCCACCCCTTCGCTCGCTCCCAGGAGAACGCACAGCTGGCCGTGAGAGTCAGCTATATTGCGAGACGACCCACGGGGGAACTCTTCGAAACGAACGGCTTCAAGGTTTTCTCACTAAAACAACCTCCCTTTACATTGCCTAACTTCAACAACTGACTTTTTATTAGATGTGCACCAGTACACTGGTCAACCCAAGACGCAGAGACAGAGAGTTTCAAATTTCAGTTGCAATCAACTGTGCCCCAGTGACAGAAGAAAAGCCCCCAACCCAAACCCGTCGCCCTTTGGGCTAATTTCCCCACTGCACCATCTCATTCTGGTCGCTGGCAGGAGAAGGCTGACTCCGGGTCTCTCTGCCAGCCGGCCGCCCGGGGCAGCCCCTCTCCATCCAGAAATATCTAAGGCCGAGTTGGGCTGAGTCGTCCGTTTAAGCTGCCAGTTCCAAAACTGATTACAACATGGCTGTTTAAAACTTGCCGTGTCTGTGTCGCCGCCAACGAGGCATTTGGGCCACAACAGCTGATTTTAAGGACCTGAATTCGACGGGTTTCACAAGAACCATAAAGCCCAAGGGCTAACTCTCAGAGCGGTCGTAAAAACGACCCTTCCACCCCCAGCCCAAACGGGCAAGGAGGAACTGCACGTGCACCAGGAAATTTGGCCGGGGTCGCGGGCGTTCACTGGGGAAAGCTAACTCGGCGTTTAAAGGTTCCTGACACCTGGCGGTATGGAAGGACGTGGCTTAAAACAACCCCTGCACACTGCTGGCGGGCTCTGGGGGCTCAAAAGCCCGGCGACATCCTCCGGATGCGACAGGACCACCTTGGAGGGTGCCGGACTACGTGGGGGCTCGGGGGGGCTCGGAAGGGCCCGCCGGGACAATTCACGCTGGGCCTGCAGCTGCCATGTTCTTTCCCGCGAGGTGAGTCAAGTTAGGACAAGTTGGGAACTGACACAAAATCTAATTTTAGTTGAATTTTGGGGTGGCAATGCTTCTCCCTTATTTCCTGGAAGGTTATGCCAACAGCGGGGAGAGAACAGGGTCTAGAGGAAAGAGCCCTGGTCTGGGAGTCGGGGACCTTGGCTTTTAATGATAATAATCATGGCATTTGTTAAGCACTTACTATGTGCGGAGCACCGCGCTGGGGTAGATACAGGGTAATCAGACTGTCCCACATGGGGCTCTCATTTTTTAATCCCCGTTTTTACAGATGAGGTAACTGAGGCACAGAGAAGTTAAGTGACTTGCCCAAGGTCACACAGCAGACAAGTGGCGGAGCCGGGATTAGAACCCACGACCTCCGACTCCCAAGCCCGTGCTCTTTCCCCTTGCCTGTGACCTTGGGCAAGTCACTTCATCTCGCTGGGCCTCAGTTTCCTCATCTGAAAAATGGAAATAAGACACCTGGTTTCCCTACTTCTTAAACTGCGAGCCCTGCATGGGATCGGGACTGCGTCTGGTATGATTATCTCCTATCTACCCTAGCACTCAGCACACTGCTTTGATACATAGGATGTAATAATGATAATGATGACAATAATAATGCTCATAATAATAGTTGGCCTCACAGCCTGGGGCATTTCGTAGGTCCTGTGGGGAAACGGTGGCGGTAATTTAGAAGAAATCGCAGAACAAAACCAGCCACACCGGACAAAAAACACCAACAGGCACTCATGATCGGGAAGCAAAGGCAGAATGGTCTTCTAGACCACAAGCTCCTTGCAAGCAGGGATCGCGTCTACTTACTCTACTGTACTCCCTAAGCACTCGGCGCTCTGCTCTGCACAGAGTAAATGCTCAAAAAATACCTCTGCTTGACTGTTTACCTTGAACCATGAGCGAGGGCTCCCGGCCACCTCCATGAGCCAGCATCTCCCTGCGGTAGCGCTCACCCATAGCCCTGGAAGAACAGAAAGAGAACATTTCAGCCGCTGACATTCGCACCCAGCTCTCCTCGCCGTCACGGTCTCCTCAAGCTTCTCCCTAGAACCTCACGAGAGAAGCATCACGGCCTAATGGATAGAGCATGGGCTCATGAGTCGGAAGGACCTGGGTTCTAATTCCAGTCCTGCCGTCCGTGTGCTGTGTGACCTTGGAAAAGTCACTTCACTCCTCTGGGCCTCAGTTACCTCATCTGTAAAATGAGGATTAAGATTTTGCAACCCATGTGGGTCACGTGTCTAACCCGATTACCTTGTATCGCCCCAGCACTTAGTACAGTGTCTGGCACATAGTAAGCACTTAACAAGTACCAAAATAAACCCAAACTCCTCAACCCCGACCTAGAACAAGTCAACGCTGTCCCTAAGACAATTCCTGCCTTCTTCACAATCCCTTTTCTCAAATGCCTGTTCTGATTTCAAATCACTTCACTTAAACCTGAACTGTTCTCGGACCGCAAGCCCATCAAGGGACAGGGACCCGCTCTGATTCTCACCTGTGTCGTCTCCCAGTGATTAACGTAGGGCTCCGCACACAGGAAGCTCTTGAGAAACACTATACTACCTGCAACGTTCATTATAAAAGACTCAACTGCTTCTTTTAACACGGTGTTTTACAAAGGACTAGTCAATGCAAACTCTATAGTTCCTTAAATAGCGATCCATAATCCTAAAACGTTCCCTTATCCTTGGCAATATTTCGATCATAAATCCTTTTATTAATTTTCTATCTCCCCGAGAGGGCTGACCTCTGACGGCGACGATGCTCCTGTCGAGGACCAAGGAGTGGTTAGCGACCCCTTCCATCCCGGACCGCAAGAGGCCCAACTCCTGCCGCACTACTGAATTTGCTCTGCCAAGAGCCTGACACGGTTTTTGTCTCTCCCTCTTGGTGCCCCGATCTTGCCAAAATCTCTGCTCCCAAACAGCCGTGCCATTTCTGACGGCTGCAGGTTAAGCGAATCTCTCTTCTGCTGTCGCCGCTGCCTTCCAAATGCCCTCAGCTGGGCCACATCAACTGAGCTTTTGCCTCACTGGGTCTTTAAGCGTATTTCCTGTCCGTCCCATTTTGGGCCACCCTGTTGCGGCTCAGTGGGGGAGCAGCTCTTTGGGTATCCAGGGGAGGCCTACCGTCTAGGAGGATGGGTTTGAGCTGATGTGACTGTGGTGATCAGTCAAGACCTCACTGTTTGTGACCCCTGCGGTGACCGACGAATATTCAAACCAAGCTGAAGGCCCCTGTAGTGGTAGTGAGACCTGATCGGCCCACCCCACACCGTGGGAGCCCAAGAAATGTTTTTCATGGTGATGCTATCAACGATGATTCCATCCAATCTTCTGATTACTCATTGTTTTTAAAGGGACTGGCCTGGGGTCCTGGGAAAGGACTTTTGAAAACTGAAGTATTTAATTTCTATTGGTCCCCTCTATCTCCTTGCTTACTGACCCTTCAGAGAATCCTAGCAGACTTCCTCTACCAGAAACTACGGGCCCTTCCTGGCAGCGGTTTGTATTTGCCTAAATGTCAGATCTGCAGACCTCTCGGGAGGTACCATCTGTTCCCAATGAGGTGGCGGGATCTAGTTCATCTATCTGATCCTCAACCCGCTCTGGACTCACTCCAGTTCCTCTGACAGGTCCTGCTGCCGCCAAAGAAAACCAACACGGATGTGGGGAGCCTTCTTTTCATCTTCCTCAGTAACAACCGAGTTAGAGGATTCTTAGGCCGCCTTCTCTGAGGGCACATTTACGCCGCGATCACCGAGTGGCTCCACTTAGTCCCTAATTGGCTTCCAGCTTTTGATATATTTAAAGAATGGTTTAGTTTTCGCTTTGGTGTCCCTTGTAAAATGCTCTTCAAACTTCTCTTTGGCCTCCCTAATTTCCTGCTTTCACCTGAGCCCCGACTCAATTTATGGGCTGCCCTGCTCTCCTAGCAAGGGTACGCTTTTCCATCTTTAAAGACTGGCTTTTTTCCTTTGCCAGTTACCGTAGCGGGTTCCCGTTTGATCGTGCTGCTTTATTATTCTGTGGGATTCATTTCGCCCGAGTTTCTAATACGGCGAGAGCCTCCGGGCTTCTCACAGTCTTCTTGCTCTCGTAGCTCTTTCCTCACCGAGTAGAATTCTGAAAGCTACTGCCCAGGTTGCTCTAGGGCATGTTAGTCACTTTTTGGAAGCTGCGTTCAAGCAGGGCCAAGGCCACTCATCGCCTGGAGAGTGGTGACCTGGGTTTCGTGTGGTGAGGAGCTTGGGGGAAGGGAGGAGCGGTGACGGGGAAGAGGGAGCAGGAGGGAGGAAGGACGGGTGGCCCTGTTTTCGCTGAGTTTATCGAAAGCTGTTCCTCAGGGGTATTCGTGCTGCGGTGGGGAAAGGTGAAGGAAAGGGACTTTGGGGGCAAACCCCCCCAAGAAACAATGTCAGTTCGCAGGCTGTGAAGATCCTCAGCTCCTCCCTACGCTCATCCGCAGTGGGATGGCAGGATCCAAGTCACCGCTCTTCTCAGGCAAAAAACTGGCGTGGCTCCATATGCAGTACCCGGGGGGCAGTTAGACAATCTAATAATCCCAGCTCTTTCGCTCGCCTGTTGTGTGACCACGGGCAAGTCACTTCGCTTTTCTGGCTCTCGGTTTCCCCGTCTGTAAAGTAGGGATTCGATACCTGTTCTCCCTCCTTACTTAGTCTGAGTTCCATGTGGGGCAGGGACTGTGTCTGACCTGATTATTTTCTCTCTAGCCCAGAGCCTAACTCATACAGTGCTTGGCACGTAAGAGTTAAACAAATACCGTGTCTTTCTCATTAACAATCACATGGATCTGGACATGAAAAGGAAAGCAGCTCGGTCTAATGGACAGAGCACAGGACTGGGAGTCGGGAGACCCAGGTTCTACTCCCAGCTCTGCCAACGGTCATCTCCTGTGAGACTTTACCTCTCTGGGCCTCCTTTTCCTCATCTGTAACATGGGAATAAGATAGTCACTCTACCTTTCTCTTAAACTGGGAGCTCCGTGGGGGACAGGGACTGTATCCGATCTGATTATCTAATATCTACCCTAGCATTTAGCAAGTCTGTAAGCCCTTACTAAATACCAGAATGATCATTAGAATTCTTATAGGAAAGAGGATGCACTCAGGTGAATGGCAGACAAATCCTTGACTCCTCTGATCCCTGGGACTCACTCACATCACCTCACCACTCCCTCTTCTGCCTTTTCTACACATTAATGCTTCTATAGCTCTGTCATGACAGAGATGACCCGGATCCTCACGAGCAAAGAGAGTTCACGATCCCTATCCTATGGCTTCTGGATCTGAGGGAGTAATTCCGCACTCACGGCTTCACGCTGATTTCAGGGAGTCGGCACAACGCTTTCTTTTCAAATGAAGGCTCGTGCCCGCTTAGCGGAGAACCCTGTGGGAACATTTATTATGGCCTCTTCAATCACACAGCTCTAGAGTTCTTACGGATACTCTCATCTTCAAGACTAGGGAGCTTACTGAATTTTCTTGCCAATTTAGCTTTTTCCTCTTAGCCTCCTGTCGACCAGTTGTGCACCTAAAGGAGGAAAAGGGAATTTGCTGCCTGAAACTCTCGAGGCGGGCCGGCGGCGGATGGCGTCACTCGCCCTCGTACCTGTTGAAGGGATCGTGCACAAAGCAGCGTTTCCACACCATGGAGGCCACGGCCCGGGACATGAGGTAGGAGTAGTATTTGGCTCCGTATCCCACAAGGTGGCTGAACCTCAGCTGCCAGGCCTGGAATGGAAAGGAGAAAGAAAATCAGCATTTCCCTCCCCCCCTCCAACTTGACTAGGGTACGGAGGAGAAGGGAAGCTTCCAAGTGCGGAGCGTTCCATAGAGATTGCATCCTTGAGGACTAGATCAATCATTCTACCATGGATTTCCAGTTTTTCCACTGTGAGATGTTTGCACCGTATAAATATAAGGCTTTCGGCTTTGAAGAGGAAGACTACTCCCAAGTTCCTGTAATTTTTCAGATTACACCAGCCCAAGGTTCTGGGATGTTTCAGTCAGATAACTACAATGTATATCAGCCTTTATTTACCTAGAGGAAATTAAGTTCAAGGTGTTAGCTTTCTTACTCTTCACTAACTTGGCAAAACACAAAGAGATTTAATATTACAAGAATATTTTTTGCCTGAGTCACTTTGCACTTGGGTCAGTTTTCCAAATTCTAATACTTTCCACGCTTTTGCCGTGATGAAGTTTTATGAGGTAAAGCTGAAGGCGCGGAGTGAGGTAGGAGAGAGGACAAGTATACCAGACCTGAAGCACCACCCAGACAGAAAAGTTAGTGACTAGGCCACTAAATTTCTGAAGAGAGGTGCCCCTGCCCGGCACCACCTCTTCCCACTCTAAGTACGCAGTGTCACGCCCACATCACAGAACCTACTCTTTCTGTACCCGGTCCTGGCTTTCCTTTGTGACTGTACGACCTTGGGCAAAACACTTACTTTTATTTTTTATGGTCACTGTTGAGCACTTACCGTGTGTCGGGCACTGAACTATGTACATTGTACCTGTCCCACATGGGGTTCACAGTCTCAATCCCCATTTTACAGGTGAGGTAATGGAGGCGCAAAGAAGTTAAGTGCCCAAGGTCACACAGCAGACAAGAGGTGGAGCCGGGACACCCAGGCCCAGGCTCTATCCACTAGACTACGCTGCTTCTCTACCTTCTCTTTGCTTCAGTCCCCTCATCTGTACAGTGAGGATTCAACACATGTTCTCTCTCCCACTCAGACTCTGAGGTGGGACAGGGACTGTGTCCACCCGCTCATGATATAGCTACCCAAGTGCCTAATTACTACAGGGCTTGCACACAGTAAGCACTTAACAAATCTCACAGTTATTATTATTATTTAAAATGACACCATCAAGGGTGAGACTGCACTTCGTTTGTAGACGTTGCTGAGAGATGATCACTGTGAGCCCGCTGTGGGCAGGGATTGTCTCTATTTGTTGCTGAACTGTACTTACCAAGTGCTTAGTACCGTGCTCTGCACACAGTAAGCGCTCCATAAATATGACTGAAGGAAAATCGAGGCAAGCTCCTTCTCTGGCCCCTGGCCATTCCAAGTGAGGATGGCACCTCTAAGGAGGCCTGCTCGGACACCAAAGGCCACGCACGAAACCTCGACTGTCCGGTTGAGAACTGCTGCACTTTGATGGGTTAAGAGTTAAGTGGGCTGAGATTGGACCAACATTACTCTAGGGTAGGCAATAGAAACATCTTGATGTGGCTTTTTCTAGTGAAAGTGGAAAGAAAACTGGGTGAGGCCTGTGAGGGATCTCCTTCGCCGGTGCCAGCGGTGACTACAGCCGAGGGCCGGACTCAATAGGAGCGAATAACAAAGGGTGCCAGAGGGGTGGGGAAGAAAGAGATGGGTGACGGTTTATATCTCAAGGCCATGGGCTTGCTGGTCGGTCCCAATGGCCTCAATCTTGGCGTGGGTCAGACTTTGCTAACCTCTGCACCCTAGCAACACAGCAGCATAGCAAGTTAGCCAACAAATGCAAAGGCCACATTTGTGATTTTTAGTAGAGAATTTGTTTGTTCTGACTTTAACAAGATTGCTTTATAAGGAAATGATTCTCCTAACTGGCTCGGAATCAGAAACTATTTGTTTCTTTTTTTTCTGGATAACGGAAACCCTAGGTCTCTTTTGTTGTGCTTCAAACATTCATATTCCTCAACCTCTTTCTTTTCTCCATCTCTGGACGACAGAGTGATTTAGAGTCATTTACCATCAAGTATCACCCTTACTTTCTATGACGAAGGAATCTTCGATCCTCACAGGTATGCACACATCCATACATCTCGCGGCACACGTTTACACCATCCCAGAGAGGATTTTCTCCAGGTGACCAAGAATGAGAGTCTCTTGCGTCAGGTCACTCGGTCAGTTACAGGCCCAGCTGGAACTAGAGGCCAGAGAACCTTAGCCTTTTGCAGGGCTCGCAGAATCATGTCACTTCCCGAGTGGCTGAGGATGACGATTTTGCCAATGACATCTGTCCCATTCTCCCATCCCAAGGAGGGCAGACCACCCTAAAGTCACGAGTGCTTCGGTTCCCCTACAAGATGGTGGAGAATGGCTCTCCCTTGCCGATGCGGCAGCTACTCGGCCTGAAGGGGGGAGGGCGAGGGGCCTGAGCTGATCCAAGACAAAATGAGAGATAGCAATTGCAAGTATGATGGGTTCTCCCGGCTATAACCCATCCTTTCTGCCACTGGCTCCCAAGAGACAGACACATAACACACTGGAGATGCAAGTAGGTGCCTGCCTCTCTTGGCATCAGCACAGACTGCCTTTGGTGAAGTGGTGAATCTCCTCTTAGGCCTGGCAGGCGTATGTCTGGAGAAAGCAGAGATGGAGGTGGAAGGGGGAGAGTTCTGCAGGTGAGGGTGCAGTTCGGGTGGCCCTGACCTGCAGCGAGGCTGTTAGAAAGCACCCGTTTCCTCCTTGGAACCCCGCTTAGAAGCCACGGACAGCTGGTGGGGCCCGCTCCCGATAGGTTCCCAGGGCAGACACCCAGAATAGAAACGTGTTCGAGGGGCTTTGTCTTCGGATCCGCCTCTCCTTGATGATCTGCCAGGACAAATTTGGCAGCTCCTGGAAGCCGGCACAGTGCCGCACGGGGCCGGAAGTCAGGCTTTCTTCTGCGCTGAGTAGAGAGGAAGGCTGGCCCAGTTTGAGACACAGCAGTGGTAGTCATGGCATTTGCTTTGTGCTCGGAGACTTCAAAGGGCCTTCACTCATAAACTTAGAGATTCAGGGTCCCTCATAAACAACATCACAGAATGGGGTCTTTCTGAATTGCTGGGGGGGGGGGGGGCTTGGGGCCTGGGCCCTGACAAAAATAAGGTCTAACTCCTTGCAGTAGTTATCAAATTTACTGAGCACCCCTGGGTGCAAAGAACTGGACTATCTGCTTGGGAAAGTAGAACAGAATCAAGACAGATCTTCCCTGCCCTCGAGAAGCTTGCTACTTGTAATCCAGGGAAGAGGAACTTTCTTAGTAACCAGACGAGACTAAAGTGAGAACCTCAATTGGGGGAGAGGAAAAAAAAAACATTTTTAGGCCTAGTAACCCCAGCCTTTTGACTACCTTTAGCCCAACCAGGAATCAAAGCATACATTTATTGGGGGCAGAGCCAGGAGATCTCGGGACTCCCAGAGCCTGGCATTTTCCGTACTGCTTGCTGAATGGTCCTCCCATCTGGCCTCCATCCTCCACTCTCCAGGAGAGTGGGCAGAAGGTGGGTGTGTGGCCAGTATAGGGGAGGGAGGAAGAGGAGGAAAGGGAGGGTTAAGGCATACGCCTACGGAAGAGTGTAGAGAAGATGATGGATCAGAGACATCTGGGACAGGAGGGAGACATGGCCCATCCCCGGGGGTGCTGAGGGTTTATCGGCACCTGCAACCTGTTTTGCGAATCACCCCTTATTTTGGTCACTGTCTCTAGACCCTTTTTGCCTCTGCCTTCCCACTCTAATTGTTTTCAGTCACAGAATACGGTTGAGAGCTTACTGGGAAGTCCTTCTGGACTACTCGAATGAATCAATACAGCCCTCAGCTCTTCGGAGGAAACGGACATGAAAATTCAAGTCTCACATTGACGCGAGCCACCCGGGACTGTCTCTGCATGGCTCTGAGATGTGTTTTTTAGCTGCTGGGGGGCGGGGGGACGGACATTCCAGTTTTCAAAGGCAGCATTGTGAGTAACGTCGAAAGGTATCAGGCCCAGGCACGCGCCTCTGAGAAGGTCGACTGATC
This sequence comes from Ornithorhynchus anatinus, assembly GCF_004115215.2. Taxonomy (NCBI): domain Eukaryota; kingdom Metazoa; phylum Chordata; class Mammalia; order Monotremata; family Ornithorhynchidae; genus Ornithorhynchus; species Ornithorhynchus anatinus. The sequence goes on from NC_041747.1 coordinate 1,230,298, forward strand.
TCTCTCTTCCCGGGGCCTGCTCACGAACTGAGATCTGCAAAAGAGCCATAGCTTAGCCGAAAACTGAGTATTTCCCTAACGCCTTAAAAGTTACTTTCTCAGCTTCTTCTCACTCGGTAGGGACTACTGTTTTCCGTATTTATTTTCTAACACTGCCGCTGAAATGCAGTTGAACACGCGCGGTTCGGAAACACCTCTTGCTCGCTGTTATTTTTCTGGGGGCTCTGAATACGGTAACCGACAGGGTGAACATGCCTCCAGGTCCAGGAAAACAGAATTGCCCCCTAGGTTCCCGAAGACATTCCAGGAGTTTGTTGAATTCCCTCCTCCGGAGCCTAGCCCAGGGCTTATGATAACATGCCACCTGCAGGTCGTGTTGCTACCTGTCCTTCGTACAATGCGGCTGACAGAAATACGAGTGCGTGACTGATCATCTGAAATTTAGAACGTTGCTGCTTTCTATCAACATGCCATCAATCCTCCCCGATTATCTCGTCTGAAGGATTTCCAAAATTCCTGATGCAACGACTTTCTGCAATTCCCTGTGAAAAGAGACGGGGGCTGGACCGTGGGCGAGCTTCCACGGAGGTCGGGGAGGCCTGCTCTGGCACCGATCTTCTGGCACTCGCACGGATTTTCGATCACGGCGATCTGCACTGTAAACGAGGCCATGTGGCAACCAAAGCGGCACCCAAATATCACCGATCGTGGTTACTGCATGTTTGCATTGATTCAGCCGCTGATATTCATCTCAGAATGCCTCACAGCTGGAGGGCGTGCGCTCACCGCTCCGAATTCCCCCAGTGGAACCGGAATTCCGGAGAAGCAGCGTGTCCTAGTGGATAGAGCACGGACCAGGGGGTCGGAAGGACCTGGGTTCTGATCCCAGCTCTGCCACTTGTCTGCTGTGTCACTTGAGGCAGGTCACTTAGCTTCTCTGGGCATAAAATAGGGATTAAGACTGTGAGCTCCAAGTGGGACATGTCCCACTGCAGCCCAAGGGTTAGGAAGATTCAAATGCAAAGGGCGAAGGCCTTGCAGCTCTTTCTAGTAGTAGTACTTGTGGGATTTCCTCAGAGTATAACGGAAGCACGAGTCCCATTCCACGCCCTCGTGGAACTTATACTCTTCGGAACATTTTAAAAACAGGTCCCAAACTGTCGGAGAAGCAATGCCCTCTACGGTTGGTGCCCAATGCCTAACTTGTCAAGGGAGATCCTGCCCGCTTAAAGCCTCCCCTCCGGAGGGCAGCCAAGGATTAAGACTGGGAGCCCCAGATGGGACCTGGACTACGTCCGACCTCATTAGCTTGCATCTACCCCAGTGCTTAGCACAGTGCCTGACCCATAGTAAGGGCTTAACGAATACCACATTCAATATTTTTTTAAAAAAGCAAATAATGCTAAAAGAGCTGATGGACTCTGGACAGAGAGGTGACAGCAATTGGGTACAGTGAGAATTTGAATGTTGGTTGGAGTAGTAAGGACACAGGAAGAAAGTGGGCTTGGGAGGCTGGACGGGATAGGGCGAAGCAGATGGTAAAAGCGACCCTGGGGGAAGGGCATAAAGGTGGGAAAGGACAAGGGCAAGAGGTTGGCCAGAGAAGGCAGCCGCCATCTGGACCTGGGAAGATGGAGAAGTCCGGACTGAGCAGCAAATGAGAGAAAGTAGATACTCAGAGAACTCAGGCTCGAGGTGCTAGGACTGAAGTCTCTGCCGGCCATAGTCCGGAGATTTATGGTGCTTCCTGACCTCCGCTGGCCACGAAGAAGGGGAAGGAATGACCATTTAAGTCCCTCTCTGCTTCAGTGCTCTGAAGGTCAGGGCCAATCTGGAAGGGCACTCATGTCTGGATCGTCACGCAGAATGGCTCTTCGGGACCTAGACCCGCCGAGAGCGCCCTGGGACATTTATCGAGATGAAGGATTGGGTCTATTTGGGCACGTTTCAGTGGATGTCAACAGTGTGGAGCGGAAGGCCGGCTGGTCGCTGATAAGTGCCGTCAGCCAGCTTCACCCCATGAGCTCCCGCATCTTCAAGCGGGCATAGAGGTGATCATTTTGAGAGGGGACAGTCCAGCAGCGAGCGGTCGGAGAATGAACTTCTGCCTCCCAAGGGCCAGGAGTTCCGACCACCAGAGTTCTTCCTGTGTGGGGGTTGGGGTGCTGCTCTTCTCTTTCAACCTCCCCATCTGTTTCTCCTCAACGCCGCCCTTTGGCTAACTCATCTGGGGCTTTGTTTCTCTGGTTTCAATTGAGCTAGCCATACTCTTCTGCTTTTGGCCCCGTGTTGTTCTTTGCTGTGCTTTGCCATCACTGAATTTTCTTTATTAACTTGAACTCTGTTCCCCTTAAATAAAGGGTGAGTTACACATTTAAGAGGCTACCCCGCGGTTTAAAAGGGGCAAGTGAGTTGGGAAGAGAGGTTGCAGAACAAACGTAAACCATCACTTGCTCTACCGTGACAATCCGGCTTTCATTTGACAGAATTAGCACTGTGAAATGATTGTTTAGACTGAGCTTTCACAGTAGGTGAAGCAAGCAATGCCCAGGGGGGTATAAATCACTTCAAAAATGGTTTGATTTCCCCCTTGAAGGGACCAGACCTTTGTTAATGCTCTGAGAAAGCTGGGTTCGCTCTTCACTGATCGCCACCGATTTCAAAGCGGCCTTTAGGTACCGGAAGACTCACTCTAAAGTAGGGAGAATGCCTGCATCACCACTGGACTTGGAATCTGGGATTTTATAGATGCTTGTACACACGCACAAACACATATTTAGAAAAGAAAGTCCGCCGAGAGAAAAGCAAACGTGAGCGTTTACCCCAAGCTACCCCAGGAACAGGAGGTGCTCTCCCGGGCGGCCACGCTGACCGTCACACCACAGGACAATGCCTACAAGGAGTAGTGTCCCATTCAGAAACCTCTGCTGCTGAAATATCTGTTCTCCTACTTAGATGGTGGGAGCTTCATGTGGGGTGGGGGCTGCATCCAATCTGATAAACTTGTATCTACCTCAACGCTTAGAACCGTGTTTGACACATAGTCAACGCTTAACAGTTCTCCTGTTCCTCCTACTTAGACTGTGAGCCCCACGTGGGACAGGAACTGGGTGCAACCTAATTAACCTATATTTACTCCAGCGCTTAAAACAGTGTTTGTCACAAAGTAAGCACTTAACACATATAAAAAAAATTGACCGCTAGAGATTTTATATTTAAATGAGTTAGACTGGTCTGTTTAGGAGGTATAAAAAGTCAAAGATTTTGGTGAAGTCTCAGTTGATGCCTCGCTACATTTTTTTTTTAGTGGTACTTTTTAAGCACTTACTATGTGCCAGGCACTGTACTAACCACTGGAGTAGATACATGCTAATGAGGAAGGACACGGTCCATGTCCCACTTGGGGGGGAGTCACAATCTTAACCCCCATTTTACAGGTGAAGTACCTCAGGTACAGAGAAGTTAAGTGACTTGTACCAAGTCACACAACAGATAAGTGGCAGAGCCAAGAATCGAACCCAGGCCCCTCTGATTCCCCGCACCGTGCTCTCCCTCCACCGTCTATCCACACCGCTTCTATTTTACGACCCTCGGAAAAAAATCTCAGGGTGCACTGTCATTTCAACCTGCGGCTGAAACAAGGTACACATTACGCGACCAGATTAAGAACCTAGAGAAGAGCAGGAAGTCGTCTTACCTGGCTGAGACCATTTATGTCTGGTTTTTAAACTGAGCAAACCTTATCCGTTCCTAACTTGCATTTCACTGAATTACTTCAAGCTAAAAGGAGCAAAAGATGTTACGATGGAAAGCACTGCTTTTCCAGAAAGTCCAAAGGAAGACTGGGTAGGAAGCGGTTTACCAAGTCCTCCGGTCCTCTGCTCCACACAGTACAATGAGCGAGGAAGCCAGGTCCCGGTCTTATCCGACCAGCTCCTCTGCTTGCGGGGGGCAGAAAGCCTGTTTCGAAGAGCTAAACAGGACTGGCTGCCTCCTGGGCCAGGCTGGAACAAGTCCCAAAGGACTCTGGGCCTCTTTCTTATAATACAAAGGGACAATCACAAAATTGAGAGCTATTGTAACAAATCACTGAGGAAGACAAAAAAACTGCCCCAATAGGTCATTATGCTAGGGTGGGTAGTTCAAAAACAAAAGGTACAGGTGAGCTTTGGCTAGGAGCTACAACCTTTACTTCCCAAATAGATGTCAACGTTTTGGTCTGCGGAGGGGAAAATGAGAAAATGTGCTCGGCTCCTGCCCGAAAGCAAGGTCTGAATGCAACCGGTGGCCAGACCCGGGGGACTCCATCAAAAACCCAACGCAGGCCAGGGAGCCTGTCACAGGCATTCCACGTCTCGGAATCTGCAGCCGCAGCTGTCCGGCAAACCGAAACCATCGGAATTTTTAGAAAATGAGTCAATCAAGAGATTAAAGTTTCAATTTTATAGCACTTCTGTGTTTTAGTTACAAAGTCATAAATAAATCGAGCATGACTGGGAATGTAAATATTTTCTCAGTTGTTTATGCTGGCCAAGAGGAAAGGAATTTAACATGCAATTAACCACTTAGGTGTTTCAGGATATGCCCCATATGGCCTTTGTATTTAAACTGAAGATAAATACAAATAAATATTGCTTTCATTTAATCTCCCATCTGCCCAGCAATATTTTAAACAGAGAATTAATTGGTCAAGGGGTCCCTGAGGTCAGTTCTCCTCTGGAAAGGGAGGGCCTGCCTAGTGTGGAGATACTGATCTTCCTGCATTGTTTTAGGTTCTGTCAGCCTGGGGGGGATGGGTGAAGGAGAAAAAGGGGAAGGTGCCGCCCTGACCCTTAGAGACCCCTCCTCCGGTCTTTCTGGTCATCAACTCTACCCCTTTCTCAGCAGCCCTTCGAGGTTCAAAGAGGATGTGACTGGCAAGGAGATCTGTATCAGTGTGTGGTGAAGGATGGGGGAGGAAAGGGCTGATGAGATGAATGCAAAGGCAGAAAACCCCTCCCGAATCTCCTGCAGGTAAACACCTCCCCGGCAGATTAAACCGGTCACCCACATTGCCTGCTGCCACCAGCTTTCTGAACTCTCTGCTCCAAGACGCGGCCTATTCCTATTTTGCGTCCCGCACGCCCGGCTGCTCTTTATGCCCCTGCTTCCTGGCCATCCACTGCTGAGCCACATAGCTTGAGGTTTGGTTCCCGTGTTTCTGAAGCATTTTTCTGCTTCCGTCACACCTGGTTTCACCCCACCACGGAGAAGTTGTGAGTGAATACTGCCGTTGTCAGGCCACCTTCTCTGCCCCGTCCCAAGAAGGTGGGATGGGATGAGCCCTGCTTCGATAGAGGTGGTGGACAATCCATGCCCAGGATCTTATTGCTGGGGATCAATCAATCGATTATATTTAAGTGCTTACTGTGTGCAGAGCAGTGTATTAAGTGCTTGGGAGAGCACAATATAACAGATTTGGTAGGCATGTTCCCTGCACGCGACTTGAAATCCAGAAGGGGAGACAGACCTTAAGATAAATAAATGATCCTACCTTACCACGTGAAGTTAAGGGTGCAAAGAGGTGGCACTAATGGGATTAGTCATATGTGGAAACTGTCTCTCAAACAGAAAGTACGTTGGCCCACGTAACTGTTCAATAGACCATCAGTTGGTCTGGGTGTTGATGTCAAGTGGACTTTGAGTCACTGGCCTTCTAGATTTGGTTGTCCCACTCTCTGTGGATCAGTGCATCAAAGGGCAGACTCCTGCACAGGTCGAATTCATATAATAACGTTAATAATGTTGGTATTTGTGAAGCGCTTACTATGTGCCGAGCACTGTTCTAAGCGCTGGGGTAGACACAGGGGAATCAGGTTGTCCCACGTGGGGCTCACAGTCTTAATCCTCATTTTACAGATGAGGTAACTGAGGCACCGAGAAGTGAAGTGACTTGCCCAAAGTCACACGGCTGACAAGTGGCCGAGCCGGGATTCGAACCCATGACCTCTGACTCCAAAGCCCGTGCTCTTTCCACTGAGCCACGCTGCTTCTCTATCCAGCTGACGGATTTCCTATGTGGGATATAGGGTCTTGCGAGCGCGGACTGGTACATAACCCTGAGCTCCGTCATGGTCGGTTATTAATTCTATCACACGTCATTCCGATGACGAAAGGCGAGACACTCTACCTTAGGGCTCTGATTTAAATGAGGTGACAGATTATAGAGTATAACCTAAATTGATGTCTTACGGCAGGGCGATGAGGCAGAAGTCAAATGAAGACTTGGTGGTTTCTTTTCTGAATGAATCAGAATCCTTTCTTGAACACGGCTCGATTGCATGACTTTCACGGTTTCTTAATTCAAAATAATTTGTGTCAGTGCCTCTTCAAGGGGAGGGAGAAAAAAAGGGAAGGAGAACGAGCATTTGGGCAGAGCCAGCCCAGTGCCCATCCATACTCACAAGGGGCACTACAAACTGACCTTTCCCAGAGGCTAAATTCAGAGAAGGGTGGGGGCAAAATTTAGTCCAAGCTTTCATTTCGAATTGCTCAAAAATGTCACTTTCCTTCCAGAATCCTTTTACAAAATAATGCATGAATACCAGAATTCCACTGATGGAGCAATCTCAGGCAGGGAGAGCCTGATATGATCAGCAAAGTCATACACTCAATCAATCATGGGCCTAGACAATAAACCTAGGAATACCAAAATAATTTACATAAAATGAGCAAGTAATGGTGCGTTAGTCTGACGTTAAGATGATAAACATTAAGATCGCTCGCTCTACGATAGCTTTCAAAAGCCTAAAATTCAATTTGCTAGCTGGCAACATGTCACCCCCTCCATCAAAGCCCCTTTTTGTCAGTAGCGCCCCATTTTGGAGCGGCAGCCATTTTGGAGCGGTAGCGACGGGAGGCATGACTGGAGCTGGAGGGAGTGGTGCCGGCGCTAGCGAGATGGCCTCTCTGGACGTGGTCTGCCAGTGCTCACGATCCTGCGCCTGAAATAATGGCCAAGTGAATTTGGGGAATGCCCCCTCTAGACTCTGGTGCAAACGAAAAATTGCATCTCTACGCCTCTAATTTTCCCTCTGGCTAAGAGGGCAAATTAATGGCTCAAACCTTTCTCCGAACATATAATCACAAGACCAGCAATATCCCAGCAAAATCCCTCTTCAAATGATTTCAAAATAGAGTCATTTCTATTAGATAATGAAAGATTACCCAATCTCTCCTTTCCAATATCCCGCAGTAGCAATGAATTTCGCTCCTTCAAAATGACCAACTCAATTGAGTCCCAATTTGAACTCCTTTCGGTCTTAATTAGAGAGTACACTACAGACAGAAAATTACACTCTACATGGACCCATGTGCGCATCCTCTATAATTAGAGCTGTTAGTTAATGGACGCTCTAGGTCACTATTAGTAGTGGCCCTTCTGAAATGATGCATTCTTAGCGTGTTGGAACAAATCGGGAATATTAACAAATAATTCAGTAACCGGGAAAATAACGCCAAGGTTCACTAACCAGCATCTAGGGTAATATACACCCAAACATGTTCTCTCCCATCTCTGATAATTACAATAATTTTCCTGAGCTAGTTCGAACACAATGCCCATTTTCCATTTGAATGCAATAGGAAAGTTCTCGGCTGCCCCGGAGAAATAAAGAGGGCATTAGCTTGGCTCTCCCTGATCCTCTTGTGTTCTGCCAAGGGCCTCTATGGCTACAAAAATGGTGCCGGGGATGGATAGGGATGGGGAAAAAAGGAGAGTAGCTCCTCCCAGGGTACTGGTGCTAGATTTATCTTCAGGCCCACTGCTGGGCTAGAGCCATGCCATAATGCCCCAGCGCTGCAAAAGTGGTGGTGGGGATGGGGGGGATATGGGATGGGGGAGGAGAAGGAAGGGGTTAGGAAGTAATTAGGAGAATCTTTCCTCCCCCTCTCAAAAACCACAGTGTCTATTTCCCACCTCAGTGTTCTTTCCCGGTGCTCACTACAATGATTTGCACACCGCAAGAGCTTAATAAAATAATATTACTACTATTACTTTCCCAGCTCAGCCCCTCCAACACCTTCTCACTCTGGTTGCGACAGTTCTCCCATTCCTCTCTGGGGGCTCATGGTCAGGAACTATAGGAGAAAATTCTGGTCACAAATCTTTTTTTTTAACGATCTGTAATATTCACGTTGTTGCTGGTTCTCGGTGGTAAACTATACCACCGCTGACACACTGTTCTGCATCCCAATCACTGCTTTCCTAAAAAATACTCTCTCCAGCTATTTTTTTTTTCCAATAACATCCTCCTTCCCTGAGTAAAAAACAGAAATAAAAAACTTGAGTAGTTAACAACCCCAAAAGACAGTCAACTGTAACTTCAGCACATTAAGAAATCAATTTCTCCAGTCCCTTGGGACAGACCACTGTCGTCTTTTCATAACCTGGTAAAGAAATCGCACGTGACTTGAGTGGAAGGAAAATGCAAATATAGGAGCCAACTTCTCATTCTGAGCACAAGGGTGGAAAAGGGGGCAGGGATTTTAGGGAGGATGGCGAGAGGGCCCGGGGTGAGTGAGGTTGCTGAGAGACCAGCTCACACTAATAATAATAATAATGTTGGTATTTGTTAAGCGCTTACTATGTGCCGAGCACTGTTCTAAGCGCTGGGGTAGACACAGGGGAATCAGGTTGTCCCACGTGAGGCTCACAGTTAATCCCCATTTTACAGATGAGGTAACTGAGGCACAAAGAAGTGAAGTGACTTGCCCACAGTCACACAGCTGGCAAGTGGCAGAGCCGGGATTCGAACTCATGACCTCTGACTCCCAAGCCCGTGCTCTTTCCACTGAGCCATGCTGCTTCTCACTGAGCCACAGCACACATCGACCCAGGGGAGTAGGAACAAAGAAATGCAAATGCCCTTTTCTTTCCATTTAAAAAGGGGGCGGGGGAGAACAATGATGAAATTCATAATCAAGAATTCACTAGGATTAAGAACTTGGTGGGGAGGGGAGGGTGGGAGGGTAAGGATTAAAGAGATAAATCTGAATGTCACAAAGCATGTGGCCCAAAAGTCTCCTCCTGAATTTGCTGCCCAAACTCTCTCCGTTCTCTCCTCTTCAGGAGTTTACATAAGAATCCTGCCATGCTCATACTGATTCCTTTTTTTAGACTTTTGTCTTTGTTTCCTGGTTTGCTTTGCTAAATCTCTCAGTTAGGTAGACTTCAAAGGGGACACTTCTGAAACGATCAATGGTCAGAAACATTGGTAGGAAGCAGACTCTTTTACCTGAACTGGCCACTCTGTAAAGGCTGACAAGAGAAGCATGTGGCAAAATGGACAGAGCATGGACCCGAGAGTCAAAAGGACTTGGATTTTAATCCTGGCTCTGCCATTTGTCCAATAATAATAACCATGTTGGTATTTGTTAAGCGCTTACTATGTGCAGAGCACTGTTCTAAGCGCTGGGGTAGACACAAGGGAATCAGGTTGTAATAATAATAATAATAATTATTATTATTGTCCCACGTGGGGCCCACAGTCTTAATCCCCATTTTACAGACGAGGTAACTGAGGCACAGAGAAGTCAAGTGACTTGCCCGAAGTCACACAGCTGACGAGTGGTGTGACCTTAGACAAGTCATTTCACTTCTCTGCTCCTCAGTTCCTTCATCCACAAAATGGGGATTAAGACTGTGGGCCCCCTCTGGGACATGGACTGTGCCTAACCTGATTCGCTTGTATCCACTTGGTGCTTAGTACAGTGTCTGGCACATAGTAAGCACTTAAATACCATTTTTTAAAAAAACACGTATCTCATCGGAGAAGACGGGGTGTGCTACGCAGGAACAGCTGCTCCCTGGAGGTGTTGCCGAGACTTCACTGTCCCAGGAGGATACTACTATCCTTTGCCAGTTCAGAATCACTCTGAGGTGCTTTTTTCTCAGTACAATGGAGATGTTTTATGTCCAGGCCTGACTCGGTCTTAAAGGGGAAGCCAGAGTGAGACCAAGTCTCCCCGTGCTTCAGTTCACCCACTCGTACTCGGTCACGTACTTTGGGAAGAGCAGTTCCTCTGCAGATATCTAGAGATCCATTTAGTGCGTCTCAGAGTGACTGCTCCTCACTGAGGAGCAAAGCGCCGAACAAATTCCCAGGGAATAGCTTTACGCCTCGGAAGAAACGGGCAGGAGACAGTGGTTAACAAGAGTCTGTACAGAACTTTCAGTTTCCTAAGCACGTCTACACTGACCATTTCAGCTTTCCTTCACCACATGCCAATGAGATCAGAAGGGGTGGGTATCACTATTCCCATTTGACGGATGGGGGAAAGAACAGTCCAAAAGGGACCCAAACAGTCTCCCCGACCAGCATCTGGGCCTCAGAGGACGCTCGGAAACAGTGCAACTGACGGTCCCCATGGCCAGTGCGGTCGGGGCTGGGTCGTCGTGCTCTTCATTTCACCTGTCAGGGCCCACGTGCATATGCCCACAGCCTCACGGCACTTACGTCCCATAGCTCTAATTTATTTATTTATTCTAGACTGTAAGCTCGTTGTGGGCAGGGAACGGGTCTACCCACTCTGCTTTATTGTAGTCTTCCAAATGCTTACTGGACACAGTAAGCACTCAATAAATACAATTGATTGATTAATGCACAAACCCACAGGATCCTTGAAAAGCGGAAATGAAGTGGGGGTGAGTCTGGGCGAATCCCTCCTTTTCAGATAGGGCCGGGACAGACCACAGCTCTCCCCACATTCAAAACCTTCCCTAATATCCTACCTCCTCCGCAAGCCTTCCCCAATTCATCTGCCAACATCCTGAACTATTTTGTCCCTTCGGGCAACGCCGGCACTTTAGACACTTATTTACACTCTCCTCAGCACTCGGGTTTAGTATTTAGTTATACTGTAGTGGCAAATGGGTTTATCTTTGTCTCCCCCAATTGTTCAGGCTCCTTGTGGTCAGGAAAAGTGTCATTATTCTGAATTTTCCAAGTGTCTACAACAGTGCACCTCACCAAATGGGCACTCAATAAATGGTGCTATCACTACTGCTTGGAAATTGAAGGAATGTTTGAAATGAGGAATGTCTGAAACGGACTTCTCCGAGAGGCCGGTAGGCACTGCCGTCTCCCGAGAGCTCATCGCCGGGCCACTTCAAAGCTTGTCTCAGTTCCGTACTCCAGCAGGTGACGTCACCCGACCCAAGACTGGCCGAGATGCACGGCAGAAGCCAAGGGGGATGCTTTCCAAAGGCAGGCAGTTCTGAAGAAAAGGTAGCCCGGAACAACGTGGCCTGTACTTATTGAGCACCTACTGGGCAGTCTGCACTGAACTGAGCGCTAGGTCCCGGAAGACACCAGGCAACCACATAAGGAGAAAGTACAGTTCGGTGCAATGTTTCGATGTGGAGGAAATGACTGGAAGATGGATGCATGTCGATTAGGCTGATCAGCAAGTTTTCCCACCTGATTATTTTTATCATCATGCTGCGAAATGAACGTGCTTGAGCCTCCTGAGGATTAGGCTACAAGAGTTGGCAAACCTTTTCCATCCTCCCTGAGAGAACCAAGCCCATTTAGAAAATTCAACCGTTATATCGGTCAACATCTCAACAGAATTGAATCTGGGAAGGGGTCAGGGACGTGATGCTTCTCCTCAGAAAGAAAAGCAAATGAGAGCGGCCCCGGTTACTACATTGCTCACTTGGCCAATAGATCTAGTCCAGGCTGTTGCACGGGACTATTTTAAATACTGATCGATTTCCAGCAAACCCAGCACACAAAAGAACTTGGAAAGCAGTTGTCATCCCTGCCCTAAATTACAGTATCACCTATCACCTTCTGTTGGCAATCCAGCATGTCCTGAACTCTAATGTAACTTAGTTAATTTATCATATGGATGATCGGCTAGGCTAAAACCCCGGGAACAAAATTGAACATTTTCATACCCATTATGAAGTAATAAGAAAGGAGAAACATAAGCCAATGCCAATAACCTCCTTGTCATTATCCCAGAAATGAAGCTGACGAAGAGAAAATACTCTTAAATATACAGGGCTGTGCCATGAGTTTTCTGGAACTCTTAGAGAATTCGACTCTGCCAATGAGACAGATGCTGTTCCAGTAAAAATGTCTGTAGCTTCTAATTATCTCACAAGAGGTTTAAGGATTTCCTTCTGTGGGGAAGAGGGTGATGATAGCTTACTCACCCGAGGAAAAGGCACTTCAAACCTTTATTTTTCCTTCCCAGCCAAGTTTCAAGTATTATACTCACAGTGTTAGGTACATATGGGAGACCATAACATTTCTCCTGGGTTTCCTTTAGAATGTCTGTGGTCGACCTCTTTAGAGGATGCTTCCCGTGGTAGATTTGATCCAAAGCAGCATAAAAGACCTAGGCAGATAAAAAAACAGCAATTCAGCTTTGGCCCGCCGGCCTGACATTTAAAATGTGGTTAACCCAAAGAGTTTATAAATGTGACAGAATAAAAATGAGAAAGTCCTGGTTGAAAATATCCATGCTACTGAAAATATACAAATCGCTATGTTGCCTGACTTTCACAGTCGGTTGGGCTCTTCAAGACTAGACTCCTGAATTGTTTCAGGAGGGTGCTGCTTGTTCACTGAGATCCAACTGAATTGTGGAGCTGCTGCTCTGCACATTCTCCGGAGAGGCTCAGATGGGGCTTCATCTTGGGAGCACGGCGAGGTTAGTGTCCGTTGGGCCATAGATCACCCCAGAGCGAAAGGGAGACACAACGTGGCCGAGGTGAGGACTGGGGGAGGAGGCGGCTAAAGAGGAGACAATCACATTGCAACATCTAGAGTCTAAGAGCCACCGAGGAATCCGACAGCACAAGAGGACACGAGTAGAAAGACTAGGCCATCCAGACTGGCGGTTCCCGACTCTAATTTGATCAGGTTGCTTCGTGTCCTCGGGCAGGACACCTAACCTCTCTGGGCCTCCGTGTCCTCATCCGTAAAAGATGATATCTGGTCTTCCCACCTCCTAGACTGGGAGCCCTTTTGGGGGGTGGGGCAGAGACTGGGTCCAATCAGGTTATTTTGTACCTACCCCCGCATTTAACACAGGACTTGGCATAGCGTAAGCCTTTAATAAACGCCATCATTATTACCCAAATAAGCCCAGGATCTCATAGGGAAAAGCTGCTATCTGCCGCCAAAATGTCCTCCTTCGCTACTACAGCCGGGTGAAACGGCAGAGGGACGTGCATTCGGCACAAGAGCAGGCGAGAAGGTGATTTTCACTGAACTCGGCTCCTTCTCCGTAACGAGATGCATTTGGGGCTTAGAACAGCGCTTCGCACACAGTAAGCCCTCAAAAAATACCACTGATTGAGGCTCCAACTGGGGTCAGGGAGAGGGAGGAAATGTTCCACCCAAGGAGCATCGAACCCCTGGCTAGCTGGGGTGGCACTATGCCTGGAAGAGCGTGGCCAGTTGCCATCTTGAGGGGGTGGCCTTTGCATGAAGTACACACTACAATCCGGGATGCTAACTCATGGATCTGAATTATTCATTTAAATGTAATCCCTCCTCAGCCCAAATACACTCATCTCTTATATCTGAATACTTCCCTGGTCTAAAAGCGGGCATTGCCTAGGATGGTTATTAATGGTGAAAGATACTCTACCTTGATAGAAAGCAAGCACCTTGGGGGCGAGGAATGTGTCCCTGACTTTTCATGGACATCCCAAGTGCTCAGTGCATGAAATCCAGTGGACACTCAATAAATATTTCTTCTACTACTAAAGGGTGAAGGCCCTCGATGACGCCTGCCCGCCCCCCGCCACCAGGTTTCAGCAGAGGAAATTTCAGGACTGCAGCACCGGGTGGACGCTGGAAAACAGCCAGAAGTCACAGGGCTCAACCGCTGCAGGGGACTTGGAGCGGCAACAGTGGATATGAAAGGCGGGAGAGGTGACATGGGCCCGACTTTGACGTCAGCACCTGGGCCACTCAATAAATACGACTGATTGATGGATGGACGGATGGCCCGGAGGACATCTCTGGCCTGGGGACCAAGGTGCGTGGAGGCCTGATTTAGAACGCATCAATGATGAGACAGAGTTGCAGCTGTCAAAACCACCCATGCCACCTCAGTTTTCCGGAGACTATTTTTTAAAGGCGATATCTGATGAGGAGAACAGCTTTAACTGGGACTGGTACGGGAGAGAAGGGCGTTAAAACTAAGTCCCATTGGAATTAACATTCCATTGTAACATTTTCCAAGCAGGAGATTAAAGGGAATTCTACATCACATTCTTTACAGTTAAACACATGATCGGTGTTATTTGGGTAATGAGTGCAGGCCACCGATAGAAATTTAACTTTTAAAAACCGATTTTAGATCATTTCTGGCAAATCAGCAGAAGCAAAGCCCATACCTGGAGTTGCATGTCGGCTGCGGCACAGACCTTTTTCGATTCACAAAGGCGAGACACCATAGATTTCGGCAGTGGCTTGAAAAGACAACGAAGCGCACCATGAGTACTGAGTAGATTATTTAAGAATATTCGTATGAGGCCAAAACCAGAAAATGCAGCAAATGAAAAGAAATGCATAATGGAATTTCATTGCAGTTTTAAAAATAATTATGACCTCCAAATACGTTAGCCTGTCAAGATGACGAGGATGAAGATATTCCGTTTAACTTCAACAAGTGGTAATTTGACAAATGGTGGTTGGTACACGTAAATGCATGATTATACAGTGAGTTATTGGCCCTGCTTTAAAAAAAGTCAACATTTAAAATCTTAAAGTTAAATACTATAAAATTTTTCCTTTGTCATCAGTGTGTGCCTGCTTAAATATTATGATTTTTTTAAACTTATGAAATCACTAATGATAGTCCGGAAAGACAAAAAACAGCAGGGAGGCTTTGGAGTTCAGTTCAAGTCAGAGGCGTCGGTGACAGGTAGGCTTTTAGGCTGAACTGGGGGATTTTGAACTACCATGTAAGGATAAGCTTCCCATTTCCTCCCTTTCGAACCTCAGTGCCTTCCTGCCCCGTCCTCAAACACACTCCTGGGATGTCAGGGAAGGAGCGTGGCTCAGTGGAAAGAGCCTGGGCTTCGGAGTCAGAGGTCATGGGTTCGACTCCCGGCTCTGCCACTTGTCAGCTGGGTGACTGTGGGCAAGTCACTTCACTTCTCTGTGCCTCAGTTCCCTCATCTGTAAAATGGGGATTAACTGTGAGCCTCACGTGGGACAACCTGGTTACCCTGTATCTACCCCGGCGCTTAGAACAGCGCTCGGCACGTAGTAAGCGCTTAACAAATACCAACATTATTATTATGTCATTCCTATCGCCACCAGCAGCATTTACTGAGCCCTTCTCAGTCAACGGCACTTACTGAGCACCTCCCGAGTACTACGCACTGAATGTCCTTCATCCAGTGAGTGCTCAATAAATACCACTACCGAGCGAGAACCACATTCCCTGTCCTCAGGGAACTTACAATCCACGGCTGTGCCTGTCTGCCCCACTAAATTAGTCACGAATGGTGGGAGCTGGAAGAAGAACGCGTCTATAGTAGGAGGTAAAACCAACATACTGTGGACTGAGCACCAGCCTAGGTCCTTGAGAAGCATACAGTAGAAGAAAGGGATGCGGTTCCAGTCCTTGAGGACTTTCAGGGAACTAAGCCCCAGAAGCTTGCAAAGTTCATCTTGCACTCCTCTTTCTTTAATCTCCCTCATCAAGTCTGTCTCGCTTTTTTTTCTCCACAGAACGTCCTGGATCCACCCCTTCCTTCCTCGTCCTTAGGGCAACCGCCCCGTCAAGCCGTCTCCTCCCGGCTGGACTACTACATCAGACTCCTTACTGGCCTCTGGCCTCTCCTCTCTTCAGTCTAATGTACCCTTAGCCCCGAATCAAGGAGTTCTACACATTCCTGAAGAGCATTTTAAACACACAACATACACACACACACACACACATCTCCCAACCCAGCCCCACCAACATCACAAGGAGGGATTCTTGAAAAGGTGATTCTTGATTCTTAAAGCCCCTTCCAGCATTCAGGACAACACATTTCGAAGAAGAGTTAATCTAGCAATATACACTTCTGCTCCCTCATTTAATGAAGACACAACCCTTCTAGAAACTTCTTGTAAAACAGAAATTAAGATAACCGTTTAAACTGTCAATAATGGGCCACAAATAGTACTGTAAGCGGTGTGTATATAGATGGATGAATTTGGGCGATCTACAAACAATTATAAGGGTGTTTCTAGATGAAGAGCAACTATGGTAACTGCTGCTTGACATTAGAAACAGCAAGAACAAGGCACAATACAAACTCATTCTACTTATGCTGAAAAAAGCTTACTAAATCATCTACTGACGTGTTTTGGATTCTAAAACCATAGGTCATTTTAAAATCCCAATTTTGCTTTTAACCAACACTGCTGGTAAGCAGGATCTCGAACTTAAACTATTTAGCGCTGTCCTATAACAAAGGACAGTTTATTTCAACATCTTCTTTGGTAAACATTGTTCTACTGATCCGTTATGGAAACCAATGTTGAAATAACTCAATTCTTGCAGTAAAGTGGTTAGAGTCTCCAGATGTTTTCAATTTCACAGATTTCTCAACTCAAGCCTCACATTTGTAAATTGTGCTGAAGTGCTCGGAAACTGATACAGCAGAATAAATTGGTACTGAGGGTAGGCCCAAATGTTCAGGTCCTAACCCAGTGATGAAATTATGATCAACTTGCCTTATCCTGGGATTGAAATGTCCCATTTGGTCATCCCTCTGGGTGCCTTTAAAAAGTCCCGGGAACATGCTATGAAAGGAGCTCGATTATTCCTCCCGATGATGATCGGGATTCACTCCCCCTCGACCACCTTCAATCCGCCAGTCAATCTCACTGTCCCCATGGCACAGATATTCCAGTTTTAATTCGCTTCAGAATCTCCACTTCCTAGCTCCAGCCTATGTGCCCCTCCCACCATTTTCCCAGGCCTTCCTCCCTCTCAAAGAATGGGCTCATGGCTCTCAGCACTGAAGAGATCACTGTCCCACACGGTATGAAAAAGGTTGGTGAGGCACTACCTAAACAGGGAAAGACTAAGCAACAAATCCTAATCACTGATGTTTTCAAAAATCAGCCCATTGGCAAATCCATTTATCGAAACCTGGTCAAGAGCAATCTGGTTGACTTCCATACGAAAGGAATTCCACTAACGGTGCAATTCACCTTCGGCTGTAATGCCTTGCATTCCTGAACTGCCCGATCTCACTCACTCACTCTGTCGTTTGTAGTGCTGGAGTGCTGTTACGTTTATTGTCCTCAGCACCCGGCAGTAACCGTGCTATTGCTTCTGCGTCTCATGATCCTCTCAAAGCTTCTGCCCCAGAAGATCGCTCTTCTCTGGATCCTAGTGCACCAGGCTGGTCTGTCGGCCTCAACCGTCTCAAAAAATCAATTGAAACAATCGACGGGATTTATTGAGCGCTTACTGTGTGCAGAGCACCACGTGAAGCGCTTTGGAGAGCAAGACACAACAGAGTTGGTAGACATGTTCTCTAGGTGTACAGCAGACACAGTCTTTTCCAAAGCTCATTTACAGTATCATTAAAACGTTTCCTCTGTCCTCCTTTGCTTTCAGCTCACAGCTGGGCAGGTGTCCTATGTCTGTCCATTCTCCTCAGATCCCACCCAGCACAGCTGCTTTAAGAAGGATAAAACTTTAAATGCCAGGAGACAGACTTCATTTCAGGACTCCACTGTTTGTGGTCCTGACTGGCCATTGGATACTGTGTGGCCCGTAAGCGATGCTGTTGAAACTGCTCAAGGAGCCGGCTATAGCAGTTATGGGAGGAGTCCAGGACTCCCAGTCACAGAGAAAACCGGGCAGTACTTCAGCTCTACAGACCATCAATTTGGGTCTGAAGCCTACTTCCCCAGACTGTTGCTATATTCTGCACGACTATCTGCCAAAGGATACGCTGGCCTTCTTGCTTCAACTGACTAGTTCCTTGTCCATCACTGCTTCGTTGGCCAGTGTGCTGCCCAGGTAATAGCTTTCTAGGACCACATTTAAGTCTGTGTTACCAATGTAGACTTTGATCTGAATAAAATTTCCTGTGCAGACTGATATATTACTTCAGTTTTCTTCAGAAGTCATCACAGGTCCACTGCAGCAAAAAAATGTAAAATCAGTGCTGCACCATGGTGGCCAAAAGCTAGAAACATTCCTCCAACTCCTTCTCTGAAGCCAATAAGGCAATAATCTCGGTTTGTATTGAGAACCACGATGGCCTGCTCCAAGAGAAATAACAAAATCACAATTCCATTCCTGCAGCATTCAGCCCTGGGAATCTCTTTTCCAAACCCATCAGCCTCCCCGTGAGGCTGTCGGCTACTTGATCAAGGGCACGGATAGGGTCTTCTGCCTCAACTGTACTCTCTCCAGTGCTTGGTAAAGTGCTTGGCACATATTAAGTGCTCAATAAATACTACTGGAGAATTGACCACGACGGCTTGAGATCGTTCAGTGGAAGAACGTGTCACCTTACACCTCACTTCCAATTTCCCAATTTTTAAGTGCTGGCCCCAGCCCAAGTTCGTAGGCGACGACCTGAGAAGGCTTCTGATTACTTCCCCGATCCCATTATTTCCCACAGCATCCCAAATGCAACTGTAAAACTGCTGGGGCATTATTATTAATATTATTACTAATATATTATTGCATCTGTTAAGCACTTACTACACGTCAAAGACCCATCAAAGCACTGGGGTAGATACAATGTAATCAGGTCAGGTCAGACACGGTCCCGGGCTCTCAGGGTCAGGAACCGATCTAGCTATGTCAGCCCCATCCCGAGTTGTCACCTGAGCTGAAAATCACAGTCTGCCTCTGGCATTGCACTTTCCGAAGAAGGGAAAGTGCCCTTTTTCCAGCCCAGGTTATTTCAAGAGTAGACATACGAAATGGGTACTGCCATCTCTTAAGAGAGTCCTGTTTGTTCTTTCAAAAATCCAAAGGAAGAAGTGAGAAGGAATTCCTTTCACCCCTAGAGAGAGTGCAGTAGAGCGGCAGGAAACAGAAAAACCAACACTCAGGAAGGAACCCAAAATCTTAAATCTTATACTTCTCGAAAGCCCTTGTAGAAAAACTGCTCAAACCCTCCAATAATTTTTCCCTTTTTAGATATTCATCTCTGGCTAGGGAGGAACTCTACTTCAAAGAAATATTCTACCTTTTTGCTTCACGGCTAAATATACTGACATACTAAAACTGTGGTCCAAATTTGGCTTCAGGACATTCTTCCTGAGCCAAAACTCCTCCATAGAATGAAAGGTCCCTATGGGTAAGGGTACGTGTCACTACTTTCTCCTCTACTTTCACAAATCATTAGTTATAGGCATTGCACCTAGAGAGTGCTAATTAACACCATGACCGCTGGCAAATCTGCTTTATTATGGCCACTAGAAGATTAATTCACTGTACAAAATGGCTTCCATTTGAATGGCAATTACGAAATCTCTGGTCACAAAATTCCAGCTAAAATTCCAGACAAAATTCTCCAAATCTCCCTTAAGGCGAGAATCCCTCTCTCAGGTGTTATCCTGGAACTCGATTTAGGAGCTAAATTGAATACCACAACATCAGTAGGGACCGTTGGCCCCTGATGAGCAAAATCCTTTGGGCTCAAAGAAACCACTTATGGCTATAACCTAGGCTTAGGCTCCTCGGTGGCTTCTAGATGCGAGGGGGCCAAGTCTCAGTTTCTCCTTTGGCAAAAATATAGATAACACAACATACCACCTACCTGTCTCCTGGGGCTACACTGCAGATTAATGAACTAAGCGTTTTAAGATCCTTAGATGAAAGGCGCTTTAGAAGCATTAACATCATAATGAATGATCACCTGTTGAGGACGGGGATGCAGCCGTAACTGAGAATTAACTTAATTTTGTGGGCCTTTGCACTGAACATACTTTTACTATTCGTGTCCTAACACAGAAAGATAGCAAACATGCTCACACCATCTGATAGAGTTAAAACTTATACCTTTAGGACAAATTTACCAAATGATTTAAACATGCCAAAACAGATTTAGTTTCTTTTTCATAATCTCTGAGACAGATTGACAGGAGTAAATTCACAACAAGTCTGTAAGTCTACTTGGAAGACAAACTTAATGAGCAATTTTCGCCTTAGGCTCAATTTCACAAACCCGGGCAGAGAACCTCATCTTTGTGATGGAATCAGCACAAAAAAGTTCAGGAAAAAAGGTAAAAGGACCATCTTGCTCCACAATTACAGGATTTTCAACAATACTCATTTGAAATGACTCAGATAGTTCCTCGAAACAGTTTTTCTGGGGAGGAAAATCACTCCGTGCGTGCACCGCATATTACGAAGGGCTTGGGAGAGGTCGACACAGCTAATAGGCACGAATCCTGCCCTCGAAGAGCTTACAATCTAGCAGGTCAAATATTTATTTAATAGACGTTGGCTTTTAGTAAGGCTGGTGATTTAGTAATTCCAATTCGACCACTGTGTGACGGGGACAAAAATTCAATTCCGTGGCCTTACACGGAGGAAGTACACACATCGTCCCCCCACCTTCATAACCATGCTACTTCTTAACCACACCTTTGCTCCACACAGCACAGGGACATGACACCTAGAGGGAGTTCAGTAAGTACCAATACTACTGTGTCTCTAAACTGGCACAGCCCAAAGGCTTCCATCCCAAGCTAGCCGTTCTTGTGGGGTGGCCCCTTTGGGCCCAGCAGTGGCCAATGCCGGCCGTGCAGGGGATCCCGCGGCTCAATTCCCCCCACCGCCAAAAGAAGGATAATTATTTTATTTCATTATCGTTATCTGAGGGAAAACCGCCTTTTTTCTAAATTACCACTCACACACATCCGGAGGACATCGTTCCTTCACTGATTATTTCCTCTATTGCTGATTTAGTCAAAATAGTAACTAGGAAACTCTTACTGTTTGCAAAGCACTGTACTAAGCGCCGAGAAAAAAATATACAGGTGGGAATGAAATGTGGTCCTTGCCCCTTGTGGGGCTCATAATCTAAAACTCTGGAATGGAAACAAATATTTCCCAAATGGGAAGAAATTTGCCTCCAATGCAGTGGATCCACTCAGTCAGTGACTCAATCGTATTTACCGAGTGCTTACTGTGTGCAGAGCACTGTCCTAAACGCTTAGGAGAGTACAATATGACAGTAAAACAGACACATTCCCTCAACAAGCTTACAGTCTAGAGTGGGAGCCAGACATTAATATAAATAAAGAAATTAAATAGGATGAATGAAGCGGTAGAATCGAGGCATTTTATCCATACCTGCCCGGTCTGATAATGTTTTGCGAACTGGGTAACCACCCGATAATCGCTTGCAAAGTACTCCATCAGGATAGAGGGAACCTCAGCAAAATCAGTGGGGCATCTGGTCCCTAAAAGGAAATCACAGAACGGTTGGAATAATTTGAATCCACAGCTCTCTCTACCCCTGCTTTTGACAAATTGTAATCAACTTCCAAGGAATCAATACATTGGTGCCCACCCTCCAGGGCACCCAGTCCTCTTGACCAGACCTGAGAGGTTCCAGTCAGGGCTGCAAAGACCTAACATGGTGGATTTATGCCCTGCTAGTCTCTGAAGTCTGCCTCCTTCAAGTCTTCACCACCCACTACAATCCCTACCCCTCTTTTGGGTCCCTAAGCTCACAGTGAAAAGTTGGTACCTGTGGATCAATATATAAGTGATTATATCACACTGGCAGAAAACTACTATAAATCCTACATACTTTGCATTACAAAACATCTCCTTAGGCAGGACCTTGAAGAAGCAGCGTGGCCAAGTGGAAGAAGCACAAGACTGGGAGTTAGGAGGGCCTGGTTCTACTCTTTTTGTCCTTTGCCTGCTGTGTGACCTTGTCATTAACGTCTCTGTTTCTCAGTCTCCTCATCCTACTTAGAGTGTAAGCCTGATGGGGACAGGGACTGTGTCTAACCTATCATGTATTTACTCCAACGTTCAGTACAGCTCGAGGCACGGAGTAAACACTGAAAGACATGTTGTTATTATTATTATTATTGTTACTGTTATTATCATCATCAATAATACTAAGACTGTTTGC
Organism: Ornithorhynchus anatinus; assembly: GCF_004115215.2. Taxonomy (NCBI): domain Eukaryota; kingdom Metazoa; phylum Chordata; class Mammalia; order Monotremata; family Ornithorhynchidae; genus Ornithorhynchus; species Ornithorhynchus anatinus. Next base: position 1,252,436 of record NC_041747.1, read on the forward strand.
CCAGTTTAAGCACATCAGTAGGTGATGGGAAGTGAGCCCAATATTATACTCGCTACAATCCTGCAGAAGTGAAAAGGCTACCACAAATCTTCCCTCATCCACGTGAAATGGGGGAGAGGCTGGGGGGAATGACAACATCTTGATTTTATTTAGTGCTTTTATTCCCCAAGTGCTTCCTCGTTACTTTTCTCACTTTTGTCCTCGCGACACCCTTGGGGAGGTAGGGGAAGGCAGGGAGCTTATTCCCAAACTACTGGTGAAGAAACAGAGGACCAAAGAGGTCGAGTAACTTGCCCAAGGTCACAAAGTAGGTCAGCGGCAGAGTCGGGGCTTGAAGCCGGGGCCTTTGGCTCCTAGACCAGTGGGCGTGTTCCCTTACCCCACTCAGCCGACGCTAGCATTCCACTCTGCGAACAACGGTACACTGAAAGCTCACCGGTCACATGTTGGTAGCGGGTGCGCCCCAGCATGGAGTGCAAGGCGTGGCCCATCTCATGGAAGAGATTCTCCATCATACCGGGGGTGAGTAAGGTTGGGGAGTTCCTGGTTGAATGGGGCAGGCTCAGCATCAGCACTACCACTGGAAGCTGGTACTCGCCATCTTCCTTTAGCCTGCCTCCTCGGATGGTGAAGTGGCAATCCTTCAGGAAGAGAAGACGACGCAATGGGTAAGAAAGGCCTCGGTAACAACCGTAACAGACAACTCCGTCAGAGTCACGTTTCCGAGTAAAGCCTAACAAATGAGTCCCCGTCGTTCCCTCACACCTGGATCTGTTGCTCCTATCTAATATTAGTAATTACGCTGTTCGGTAAACGCTCTGTGCCAAGACACCACGCTAAGCAGTGGCCGAGAAACAAGGACACACCGGCCACGGTCACAGTTCAACACAAATTAGGAGGTAAGGAAGGTGGGTATCTGTATCATCTTTACAGGTGGAGAAAGTGAGGTTTGGAAAAGTTGAGTGATTACCCAAGGTCACAAAGCACGCCGGGGACACAGCTGGGACCAGAACCCAGGTCTCCGACTCCCAGACCCATGCTGGTGCCACTAGGCCACGCTACCGCTCCTATTTACTTTATTCACATTCAAAAATCCCAGAGAGAAGAAAAGATTTGAGCCCCATGGTCTCCCAGCGATGTCTGCGGTTCAAAACCATGAATGGTTCTGATTTTTCAAAAGAAATGAAATATAAAGATCGACGGTTTGACGTCTGTCCCGCTTGATATTCTGAGTTCTGCAGCTAGCCAGCATGCCCTGGGGATTTAAACTGCAAAATTTCCCGCTTGATTTGCTCATTCGACAGTGGAAAGCTAAAATGCACCACCCAGTCCTTGCTTCTCAAAGCTCCGTGACGGAAGACAAGCCATTTATGTTCCCCTGCCCTCCCTCTCTCCATCCAGGAAAAGAGTGCCTGGCCCTGGCAGAACCCTCTTGCGTGGATGCTCGGGGAGGACAGAGAGCCGAGGCGCTAAAGCAGCCGCGATACCTCACGATGCTCCCTCCTCGAACTGATACCAGGGCAATGCAATGCCATCGTCTTCTGCCACCCCCAGAGAGTTCTCTGGGGGCAGGAGAGCACGACTAACTCTGGTGGGTCACGGTTCTCTCTCTGCCCCTTGCCCCCTGTGCGGGAAAGAACCAGCAGTGTGACCTAGAAGACAGAACACGGGCCTCGGACTCAGAAGGACCTGGGTTCCAGTTCCGGCTCTTGTCTTACTTGTCTGCTGGGTGACCTTGGGAAAGTCATTTACTTCTCTGTGCCTCAATTTCCTCATCTGTAAAATGGGGATTAAGTCTCTGAGCCCCATGTGGGACATGGACCGCGTCCAACCTGATTACACTGTATCTAGTCCAGCGCTTAGAACAGTGTCTGGCACATAGTAAGCACTTAACAAATACCATTTGAAAAAAAAAAACCCAGCTACAACCCACAGACCCAATAAGCAGGAAGGAGATTGGAATGAGAAAATGGAACTGCCTTGTTCTTACGGAAAACTCTCATGCCCATTCACTTAGCTCCGTGGGTGTTTTAAGGACCATCTCCTCAGTGAGCATTTGTCGGAAGAGGCTGATGCCGTCAGCAAGGTAATTACCTGATGGGGCTTATCGGCACGCTGAAAGAAATCACAATAGATGTATCCCAGCAATCCTTCGGTTTCATGGACCACGGCCTAGAAAATTGCCAAATTTCAAAATGAGAGACTAAGTCTGAGACCCAGAGTTCAATTTACTTGGAAAGCTTCTATTCCAGTAGTAGTAAGAGTAGTAATAGTGTTAATAATGGTAGTGATAGCATTTATTAAGCACTTCCTGGGTGCAGAGCACTGTATTAAGCACGGAGAAAGAGTCCCCAGGTGAGAATTAATATGGACCCCGTCCCTCGACGGGCTCAACATCTATTCCAGAAGCAGTGCCCCCAAATTACAACCTGGTGACCTGCGGCCAAACCTGGACACTTCCTACTGTGTCATTTTCTGCGTATCGCCATTTCTCCATTTGGCCCCATCCTTCTCCTCCTCTGCTTCCATCCTCTCTGACCTCCCCTGGTCCTTAGGTTTAATCTTGTTGTCTACTACAACCCAGCCCTGGCTCCTCTACTGCCAACCTACTCACTGAACCAAGGAACGTCCCCCTCTTTCATATCCAACAGGCCACCACTCTGCCCTCCTAAAATCACAACTATTCCGAGAGGCTTTTCTTGATTAAGCCCTCATTTCCCCTTCTTGGTCTCCCTTCTGCCTCACCTGTGCACTTGGATCTGAACCCCTTAAGCACCCGTGGCCACACAGCCCTTAAACTCATATCCTCATTCCCTATCTGTAATTTATTTTAATGCCCGTCTTCCCCCTGGACTGTAAGCTCCTTGTGGGCAGATATCGTGTCTCCTAACTCTATTATATTGTACTCTCCCAAGAACTTAGTACAGGGCTCTCCATACAGTTAGCAGTCAATAAATACCACTGATCGATTGATTTTAATCAGGGTTCAAATGCCAAGGAACTATACAACGTCTAAAATAAAATAAAAAGACCCCTGAATAGGAAAGAGGGGGGAAAGGGCAGAAAAGTGGACTGGCGCTATCAAAATCCAGGCATTTAGCCAAAAGGAGCATCATGTGAGCTGAACAGGTCCCCTGCGAGGATCTAAAGCATCACAACAGCCAAACCTAATATCTTCGGCTTGTACAGCTCACCGGGCTAGTAAATTCCACGACATCCCCATCTGTTGGGCTCCTTCTGTTTGGTTGGAACCTCTCACCTTCAACTATCAGTGGGTACCCTCCTCAACCTGGACTTTGCCAATCGATGAGATTTATTGAGCGTCTACCGGATACAGAGCACTGTACTAAAGCACGGACTGGGGGAATTTGGGACCCAACCGTTCTGCATCTGACCCATCTGTTGTTTCCTTGGTTTTGCAAGCTTCGATCCTGCCCCCATCTAACCTTAACCCTCCCCGATGAAAGAGGTCTAAGAGTTTCCAGTCTGTCTTCGCAAAGACGTTTCTCCATCCCCTCGATCACCCTGGTTGTCCTTTCCTGGACTTCCTCCAGGCTTCCTCCCAGTGAGGGACTCCCTGACGGGGGTCGGGGGGGCTTCACTTTTAAGGGATGAAGCAGGGCTGAGTCGGGAGTGGGAAATGGTACGAACGGCTTCCACTGTTTCGGGGACTGCTTATGCCGCCCGGCTTCGCTCGGAAGGGAAGCATCTTGAGGCCGTCCGCGCGGCCCAAACCAAGCCAGCTGGAACTCAGAGTCGGTGGCCGAGGGAGCTTACCAGCTTGCGCACATCCTCACACCACACCTCCCCTTTCGCTGGCTGCTCTGCATACAAACTGATTCCTAGAAGCCGACTGAACAGTAAGTTCAGACCTTCCATACACGCTCCGAGGGAGAAAAACGGGCAGTATAAACTGGGCTCGATGTTATACCTAAGGAAGAGAAAAAGGTTGAGTGAGGCTTTTGGTCAGCTCAGTAATAAAGTACAGTGCAGAAATATCACCACGAAACCTCTATCAACCAAGCAAGGTAAGATGGAGTTTCATCCTGGAAGTCCTGATGACCCAAAGTGATATATGAGAAAATGCAACTAATCGTAACCTTCCCCCTCATTTTCAGAACTAGTCTCTTCCCACCAAAGTCAAGAAAGAGATCCAATTGGTTCGCACTAAGCTACGAAGAATCCAATCTAAGCTTTCCGATGAAAAGAGATTTGCTCCAGCTCGTCACCGAAATTCTCCTGCTCCATCAGCCCACCCTACTGAGGATAAACAGCGAGCCGAGCACTGGGCCGAGTACTTGGGCGAGGACACGGAAGGCACAGTACCTGCCCTCAAGGGGTGTATGATCTAGCTAAGGAGAGAGGCAGACACGGGTGATTTACAAACAGTGCGAGCAGGACGAAGTGCAAGGACAGAACAGGGTACGTCGGGCTGAACTTTTCTTTCACGCCAGAGAAAAAAGACAGCGGCTAAGGATCGGGTCTTGCGTTGGAACAGCCCATTACAGAAGGACTCAGTTTTCCCACTCCCCAGGAACGGACAGCTTTGGGTGCTTGACCTACTGTCCTTGCGGAAGCTGATATCTCTACCCACGGTGGGAAGGGAGGTCTCAGGAAACTGTGGGACCGGTAATAAGTGAGCCAGGCCTCTGGCTCCAGACACAGTGAGGAGCAGGGGAGGAAAACGCATTTCTGTGGCATCCTTGAGTGTGGTGCTCTGCACTAACTGCTTGGGAAAGTGATATATTATCAATGATATTTATTTTTATTAATTTCTGCCTCCCCCTCTAGACTGTAAGCTTGTCCCGGGAAAGGAACGTATCTGCTAATTACGCGTCTGCTTGGTACAATGCTCTGCACCTGGTGAGCTTTCAATAAACACCAGTGATTGACTGACTGCAAGTCCAACGGAAGTACAAAGACGCGTTCCCGGCCCGCGAGGAAAGGCACCGTCACTTCCTTCTAACCTACCACCGAGGCTGAGCCCGATCCCTGTACCAAGCTTCTCCGGTTGCTGGACTTGGAGGGATATGGAGCCAGGTGTGCACGTGCGCGCACGTGGCAGAGGAAGCTGGAAAATGACTTCCCAGAAAGAGCCGCCCGTGCAGGCACTGCGTGCTGGAAGGGGCGGAATGCCATACGGCCCGTGAAAACGGGCCCCGTTCTCTGCAGGGATGCCCAGTCCAAAAGGACAAGCAACACAGGGTACGGGCAGGCTCGGCCCCGGGGCAAGTGTCCATAACAAACGAGAGTCCTCGTCTGGAAAAGTGTGCGGACAGGGAAACTGACTCCAGAGGGGAGCAGCGCGGGACCCATGACCTGACTGCCACAAAGACTATTCTTAACTATTTCAAAAGAGCAAGAGCACGAGAGAGACGGGCCTTTGGAATGATAGCCGAAATGTAACTTACACGCTAGAGTTGGGTGGCATTTGAAAAATGCTCATTACTGACCGGCACAAGGAGACCTTCTGTTTACCGTGGATAAATAAAAGCGAACGCCCACGGGACAGTTTTGGAGAACTGCTGCTTAACTTCGGTGCAGTTTACCCCGCGTCGAGAATAAAGAGGGCATCGCTTTCAAATCTGCCCGTCGACCACCCCAAAACGGGGAATAAGACTGTGAGCCCCACATGGGACAACCTGATAACCTTGTATCTACCCCGATGCCCCCAGCCCCTGGTTCCGACCTGGGCTCTGAAGGTCAAGGCCCCAGATGGCTGCAGTTCACTTCTGCAGTTCAACACAGAGAAGCAGCGCGGCTCAGTGGAAAGAGCCTATACTTGGGGGAGTCCGCGGTCAGGGGTTCCAGTCCCGGCTCTGCCACCTGTCAGCGGTGTGACTGTGGGCAAGTCACTTCACTTCTCTGTGCCTCAGTTACCTCATCTGTAAAATGGGGATTAACTGTGAGCCTCACGCGGGACAACCTGATTACCCTGTCTCTCCCCCAGCGCTTAGAACAGTGTTCTGCACCTAGTAAGCGCTTAACAAATACCAACATTATTATTATTATTCCGAGCGGCCCCCGGTTCAGATGGTTGAGCTGGAAACACCTCTCGGTGGCCAGCGGGAAAGAGATGACTTGGAGCAAGCATCACCGGACTACACTGAGAAGCAGCGTGGCTCAGTGGACCGAACGAGGTCACCGGTTCTAATCCCGGCTCCGCCACTTGACACCTGTGTGACTCTGGGCAAGTCACTTAACTTCTCTGTGTCTCTGTTACCTTCTCTGTAAAATGGGGAATAAGACTGTGAGGCCCCACGTGGGACAACCTGATCACCTTGCATCTACCCCAGCACTTAGAACAGTGCTTGGCACACAGTAAGCGCTGAACAAAATACCATCATCTTTATTATTATCTACCCCAGCACTCAGAACAACAAGAGGTCATGAGTTCGAATCCCGGCTCTGCCGCTTGTCAGCTGTGTGACTGTGGGCAAGTCACTTCACTTCTCTGTGCCTCAGTTCCCTCATCTGTAAAATGGGGATTAGCCGGGAGCCTCACGTGGGACAACCTGATTCCCCTGTATCTCCCCCAGCGCTTAGAACAGTGCTCGGCACGTAGAAGGCGCTTAACAAATACCAACATTATTAACGATGTCTGGCACATATTAAGTGCTCAACAAATACCATTTATTTATTTATTCCTATATGCCCGAATCAAGGGCCTCCACCAGAGGACACCCAGTCCTCCTCAGAGCAGGCAAAGCAACACAGAAAGCCAAGAAACCCGGGAGGTGGCGGTGATTCTTTCATTCGACAGTATCTATTAAGCGCTTACTGTGTGCAGAGCACTCATGCCAAATCCTTGGGCGCCAGACTGGCAGAGCACCGGTCTGGGACCCGGAGGACCCGGGTTCAAGTCCGAGCTCTGCCGCCGACCCGCTGTGTGACCCTGGGCGAGCCACCTGTCATCTGTGTATCTCAGTTTCCTCCCCTGCACAATGGGAATAATAATTTTTTACCTACCTCGCAGGGCAAAAAGGAGTTAGTGAGTGGGAGAGCACTTTGGGAATAAAAGCGCTACAGAAAATGAAGATTTCCCTCTAGACTGTTTGCCCCTGTTGGCAGGGATCATGTCTACCACGTCTATTACACTGTACCCTCCCGGGTGCTCAGTACAGTGCTGTTCACACAATCAATAAATGGCACTGACTGAGGGATCTCGGGAAAGCTGTCACCCAGTAGGGACACCCCGGGGCAACGGAGGCAGGACCCGGGGCAAGTGGTCTGGTGGGGGGTTGGTGCCCCCGGGGTGTCCACACAGCTGCGGCACTAATAGTTAATTATGGTATTTACTGAACGCCCGCCGGGTGTGATGCACGGTACTACGCGTCAAGGAGCTTGCAAGCCTAGGATGAAAATTCAGTGTTTTGTGACAGCAAATCCATTTCACAAACCTAGTGACTACGATGCATAAATGATACGCATTTAATAATAATGTTGGTATTTGTTAAGCGCTTACTATGTGCACAGCACTGTTCTAAGCCCTGGGGGAGATACAGGGGAATCAGGTCGTCCCACGTGAGGCTCACAGGTAATCCCCATTTTACAGATGAGGCCCAGAGAAGTGAAGTGACTTGCCCACGGTCACACAGCTGACAAGTGGCAGAGCTTGTCATTCAGAAAATGCATTTCTGAAATACATTTTTATTCAACCACCATCCTGCTTCCATAGTTTATTGTGGCTAGGAGGTGAGTTTGTCGGGGTGGCCTGGAGCCTTGAAACCATAACTTTTCAAGATTCCTTTAATCCACCGAGTCTCTAGTGCCACAGCAGTGATCAATCACAGTTGCTGAGATGAGCAGCTTTTATTACTCAGTGCTCCCTGGAGCTGGAGCAGGAGCCTTTATTAAGTGCTTACTGTGTGCAGAGCAATAGGTCCTATAATGTCACCAAAATCATTTATCAATTAAAACAAATAACTTAATATTTCTGAGGCGTTACTAGTGAACAGGAACACTTCAATTCAAAAAAAAAAAGACTCCTGTTTTTGTTACAAATGGTCGCAGTAATAAATGTATCTAAGAAAAAAGGCAAAACATACAGGTATCTTCAAGACCGATCAGAACAGTAACTTTTAGGGTATTTACTTAGCACTAGGTTAGATACAAGGTTTTCAGATCTGGGGCAATCCCTGTCGCACCCAGAGCTTGCAGTATAAGAGGAGGGAGAGTGAGTGTCTTATCCCCACATTTCACAGATGAGGAAACTGAGGCTCAGAAAGGTTAAGTGACTTGCCCAAGGTCACACAGCAGGGGCTGGTGGCACAGTTGCCATTAGAATCCAGTTCCCTGACTCTTAACTCAGAGTCTCACGCTCTTTCCGCTAGGACACGTTGCTTCTCAGAGGCTATTTAAGCTAGAGAGTGTATATACGCAAACATTCTATTGAACGTTGGATTATTTATTGATTGCTGTAGTTGTAAACATTTACAAGCCGGCGGGGGGAATCGGATAGAAATCAATGACTTTATCATAAGCGCGAGGGAGAGAATAGACATAAACGACCGACACGAGTAAATGATGAGATTTCCATTAGGTTATAAGCTTCTTGAGGGGAGAAACTGTTTCTTCTCCTTTCAAGTCCCCAGTTCAGTCTCTGCACACAAAAGGCGGTTAATATATTCTAATGATGACAAATAACCCACCCGTTAATATGTGAATCCTGAGGTGGTTGGTGGAAGGGTATAATTAGTGATGATGATGATGATGATGATAATAATAATGATAGTGGTGATTTGTTAAGAGCTTAGTAGGTTCCAAACTCTGTACTTAGAGCTGGGGATAATCAGGTCAGACACAGTCAAAGGAGGAGGGAGACGGGTATTGAATCCCCATTTACAAATGATGCAACTGAGGCCCAGAGGAGTTAAGTAACTTGCCCAGAGTCCCAGAGCAGACTAAGGCTACTAGTCAGGCCCCGGGAGTTGAAAGGTTGCGCAGAGCCACTCCAATCCCCTGTGAAGGCGACCAGAATCAGCCCGCGCTGGTCCTGATCCCCTGCCACCCGACTCGAGGCTGGGATGAACCCTCAGTTCCCCTCCAGCCTTGGGATTCTGCCAGGGCTGCGGACATGCTCTTGCTAAAGATACCTTTAGGGAAGAGGATGAAGGGTGGTCCCACGGCCCCAGATGGCTCTAGGAGGCAGGGGGAAGGGTTTGTTTGCGGCCCCCTCGGTCCGCGGCCACAGAACAGGGCTTGCTCTCCTTTCACTCCACTGGGCGGTCCGGGCAACCACGGTTGCCTCCCGGCTGATGAAGGAACACGCGGGGTCTGTACACACCCGGGCTAATCACCCTACACTAGAACTTCAGGATACGCCCACATTAAATACCCTCTCGTTTGAAGCTGCAGCATATTCCAGAGAGCGTGTGCTTAATCGCCGAGTACCTAACCTCTCACGTTTCCCAAATTACCAATTCCTAATTAGGCACCAAATCCCCACACTTCAGATGTCTCCCTCCGGTGCCTGCTAATGCCCGGCCTTCGGTTACAAGGCAAGATAATAACGTTGGTATTTGTGAGGCGCTTACTATGTGCCGAGCACTGTTCTAAGCGCTGGGGGAGACACAGGGGAATCAGGTCGTCCCACGTGGGGCTCACGGTCTTAATCCCCATTTTACAGATGAGGTAACTGAGGCACAGAGAAGTGAAGTGACTTGCCCACAGTCACGCGTGTACGATGAGCCCCGTGGGGGTCAGGGGCTGTGTCCGTCCCAGGGCTTAGGACAGTGCTTGGCACTTAACAAAGAGATAACAAATACCACGGTTACTACCATTATTATATGACGAGGCATTTTTCTAAAGCAAAGGAATGAATATATTTTAGGTCACCCAACCTTGGAAACGGTTGTTTTTTCCAAAACCACGATCCGGTTCTGACCAGTGACCAAGCGCAGAAGGAATCACTTAGCCGGGCGCTTGGCTCATTCACCACCCTGGTCTTAGGACACCTCCTTCTGCCCAATTCTGAGAAGAGCACGCAGTCAGTTCTCCCCTGACAACGGGCAAAAGGATCGACGAGAAGCCACTGGCGAAAGACCGTCTTCCATAGCCGTAAACCCATCTCTGAGGACGGCACGGGCACCTGGAAGAGTGGGCGGCGTTAGATAAAAACTACCTTTGGTAGATCTGAGGCTCAAAAATGCCCGTCCGGAACTAGCCAAACCAAAGTCGCATCTAGCCCAGAATTCGGCTCCAAATTTGGCTCAGAGGAGCAGTGGAAGGCTGTCCTCCTCCTCGCCACCCACCCTGTGGAAGCCCGTCCCTGACATCCCTAACCTTTCCCCCCACTAAGCCTCTGGACCCTCTTTCTAGTCAAAGTTTTTCTGAACTTATGGAAATTTTGTGTCGGCAGAGCTTCCGGGGGCAACAGCCCATCTGCTTACCATCTGCTAGATCTTGGGAAAGAATCTGCGCTTTGCCTCTCCAGTTTCCAGGTTATTTATTTATTTATTTTACCACCCCATGCTGGTTTTCCAGTTCTACAGAGTATCGGAAGCACTCAGACGCGGAGGAAGAATCCACGTTTTCATTCTAAAAAATGTCAGGGTGTTTCATTAAGCGAAAGCCTCCTGCCTTCTATGGAAGAGCTCCCCCAACCACTGTGTCACTGGGGACGCGAGGGAGATCTGTAAATGTGCTTTGGGAGTCTCAAGCATCACCATTTTGTCTCGATTAGGGCACGAGCCCAGGGTCTTATATCAATCAATAATAATAATACTAATAATGTTGCTATTTGTTAAACGCTTACTCTGTGCAGAGCACTGTTCTAAGCGCTGGGGGAGATACGGGGTCATCAGGCTGTCCCCCATCGATAGTACTGACTGAGCAGTTACTATGTGCAGAACGCTGAACTAATCCCTTGGGAAAGGAAAGGTTCCCTCCAAGGATATCAGCAGCGTGGCTCAGTGGCAAGAGCCCGGGCTTGGGAGTCAGAGGTCGTGGGTTCTAATCCCGCTGCCGCCGCTTGTCAGCTGTGTGACTCTGGGCAAGTCTCTTCACTTCTCTGGGCCTCAATGACCTCATCTGTAAAATGGGGACTGAAACTGGGAGCTCCACCTGGGACAACCTAATTACCCTGTATCTCCCCCAGTGCTTAGAGCAGTGCTTGGCACATAGTAAGCGCTTAACAAATAACGTAATTATTATTATTATTATTAAAAAGAATTAGAGGACACGACCTCTGCCCTGAAGTAACTTATAGTCTAGTAGAGGAGAAAGACAACCAAAATACATTACAGTCAGGAGGAAGAAAGAGGGAGGGGAAGAAGGAACGAAGGAAAGAAGGAAGGAAAGGAGGAAAGAAAAAGAGAAAGAAAGAGAACGAAAGAGAAAGAAAGAGAGAGAGAAAGAGAGAGAGAGAGAGTGAAAGAGTGAAAGAGAGAAAGAGAGAAAGGGAGAAAGGAAGAAAGGAAGAAAGAAAAAAAGAAAGATCTATGCATGTGAGTCAGTCAATCGAATTTATTGAGCACTTACTGCGTGCAGAGCACCTGGACTAAGAGTTTGGGAGAGTACAATATAACAGACACATTCCCTGCCCCCAACAAGCTTACAATCTAAAGGGGGGCATGAGAGCGTAAGCACGTTCAGCGTTTCCAGCTCCCTTGCCACTCCTGCTGCTCTTCCTTTTGACTCGTCACCTTCTCTGCTTACTAAAGGTTTGGGTGCCGGGGATGGGAACTAGGATAATGTGAATGGAGAAGGCTGGTGAACCAGGGAGGTGAATGGAGGGCTACAGACTGAAAAGGGTCGAGAAGCTCTGCCCTTCTTTCCTCCCAGTCCCCTTGGCAACGAGGCCCTGTCAGTTACCGAGGGGATCTGATGTTGGGAGCCTCCCATCGAGAGCCACGACGCGATGAGCTGCGGCTCGGCTCTCAGTAGACCCTGAAGAAAAGACCGGACGGGTCGTGGCTACTGGCCGAGAGACATTTCCTTGGGTTCTCCACCAAAATCCTCCGAAGATCAGGAGTCCCAGCCAGGAATGGAGTGGGGTCAGTAAGTCCAGGGCACAGGACGCGAGTCAGGTGATCGGGCGGGGTCGGTTTACATTCTCCAGGGTTCTGAGCAGTGAAAGCCTTAGGGGTCCACAGGCTCAGGATTGCTCCCTCCCTGGATCACCCTGTCATTTATTCATTCGTTCACTCACTCGTATTTATTGAGCACTTACTGGGTGCAGAGCACTGTAGTAAGCGCTCGGGTAAGTACAATACAGCAACAGAGAGAGACAGTCCCCGCCCATAACGAACTCACAGTCTAGAGAAGCAGCATGGCTCAGTGGGAAGAGCCAGGGCTTGGGAGTCAGAGGTCATGGGTTCTATTCCGGACTCCGCCACTTGTTTACTTTTGTATTGGACTCTCCCAAGCGCTTAGTACAGCGATCTGCACACGGCAAGCACTCACTAACTACGACCGAATGAGTAACGGTGATGGGGAGCACACGCAATATGCACTCAGTTCTGCCAGAAAGTACATTTTCGCCCCGCGTTTCAGCTAGAGCACGACAGCGGAAACAGGAAATGTTTTCCCAACAACACGCACCTGCCTGGACCCGACGCGGACCAGCTACGGCCATGGACAGTGCAAGAGGGCGGGTCTTCCACGGTGCAGGTCCGGCGAGGTCACACCCACACACCCCACCGTGCCCACCGGGCAGGTAATTTAGAGACTGCATTATAGAACGCGGCAACAGTTCCCATTCTCATCCCCGTGACGAGCCCAGGAAACTCACCTCTCAGCACGCAGGACACCACTGTAATAGGGGTGGTCCCAAGGCATCAATTCCTGCAACGCAAAGATCCAGTTTGTCATGCAGAATTGTTCTGGCGCATGCTCACCCATTTTTTCCCCCAACTTAGTAAACGCCCGGCAGAAATTCAGCCCTGCCGAGGAAACGGTCATCAAACTGGATGGCGGGGGAAAAGCAATTTTTATCTTCCGTAATCCACATCCTGGAAGTCAGGACTTGGCCGTTAGAGCGGAAGCTCCTTGAGGGCAGGGAACCTGACCCTTCTCTGTTTTGTGCTCCCCTGAGCTAAGTACAGAGTACCGCGCCCGGTGGGTGCTGGTCAAATGCCACCACCCAGGGCTTTTCCCCCCGCCTGGCAACCCCTCATCGTCAGCCAGCCACAGAGGGGGAGCCAGAAAGAGAGAGGCATTAGCGCACCCACCCCAACCCTGGCAAACCCCGTACGGCACAGGCAGGGGGTCAGGCTCCCCTGATATTGAAAACAGCACCTAGAAGCCAACGAGGCTTCCAACAGGTCGGGAGCATGCCGGAATTCATACCGATACTGAAAATGGGATTTAGGATTTTGCAAACACAGACAACTCAGGTTTAATTTTCCGTAGTGCGTTTTCAGGACGCTAAATAGCCACTGGATGCAAATCCCAGCCACTGGATGCAAATCCCAGCCACCGGATTATATAAACCTGCAATTTTCATCACAGTAATAAAGATGAAAGGCGATTATCCCAGGCAGTCTGCAGCTGGTTTTCATTACACGAAACTACGTTCCCCAAACACAGTATCACTTACTGAATTCTGGGGATTTAGCTTCATTTTCATCCCTCTCATCATCTCAAAATCCTTTACGGCCCTGTAAGACAACGTTACCATGGTCGGTCATGAAGTCGGCCTTCGACGATAACATTGAAAAAATAAATCGTTTGGCCTCGTCTCCTCAAGAGACCGAACTGGTGACAGCACACGGTGGAAATGCAAGCCAGTTGGGTTTGAGCTTCTCCTCCCCGGCCCCTCCCACCAGCCCAACCTCAGAAATTGGGAGCCCACTGAGGATCCTCTTAAATGCCTGGAGGAGGCTGCAACGGTGGAATGGTTAGTCCCTAAAGAGGGGGCAATTAGAGGGAGCTGGACTGGGAGGACGTGGGACCAAAGGGATGAGGGATCGGTTACCCCCGGCCCTCAAGGGACCAAGAGCCGCTCACCGAGAGGAGAAATCTTCTGTGGATATTCTGAGGCAGGGAGACGGCGGGAGAAAAGGGAAGGCCATGTAACCCCCAACCCAGTCCCGGGTAGAGGGCTGTGTCAGCACCATTTCCACAGCTACTCCCTTCCTGGCACGACGGGGCCTTCCCCATCCGGCTCGGTTCCATGCCCCCAGGCTCTTGCCTGCTCCCGGGGTGGCCAGAGCGGACTCCCGCTTTGCCAGGCAGTCTCTGCACTCCCGCCAGGACCCGAGGGAGCAAGGCCACTTTGTAACTCTCTCCTCTTGGCTCTGGGGATTGGGATGAGAGGGAGGGAAGGAGGGAGGGATGGGAAGGGGGGAGAGGTCGGAAGTGTCTGTCCTCCATATCAGGGAGCAGCTTTGAAATTCCCCACAGTTGGCTCCGGGGCTGGGAAGGGAAGGGGGGGAGGACTGTCCTCTACGGCAGGACCCAGCAGGGCCCCAATCTCTGGCATGCCCAGGTGGTCCTCTCTGGCCGTGAAGGTCTGGGGGCTTTCCATTTCAAAGGAAAAAAAAAAAGAAAATGATGTCATCACTGTGAATCTTGAAGAGCTTTTTGAACATTAATTATAAACCAACCAACTAGGCTACGCTCACTGAACAAAAGGGAATGAATTCTCCCGTTGAAGGGCACGTCCTCTGACACACCTCGCAAAAGAAGCTCCCGAGGCGGAAAGCACATCAAATCTCGGACAATAAAATATGCCTACTAACCTTTCAGAGAGCTTGTCAGACAGTTTATCGAGGAACTGTGTTACAGTCTCTAGAAAACAAATGAAGAAAGGATCAGGCCAATCTTCCAGACCAAATATCGGGATTTCGGTTCTCCTTTTTAAACACTGGACTCATTCATAGGAAAGCAGGCTTACCCAGCCACTCCAGACAGTTCATCATTACCAAGCTATTCCCGAATGGAGGCAAGATAGGGATAAGTGTAAGGCAAGGTGAGGTACAAAAAGTTAGACCTGCCTGAAGCTGAATAAGGAGAGAGCAAAGCATCCAGGAACACATCTGGAATGTTGAGAAGAACATGAAAAGGCATGGAAAATTCCAGTTCGGAGGAAATTCTGACTTACTAGAGTGAAACAAATTAGGTCCACCTTCTCTTTAAAAATCAAGTGCCGTCAGGCGAAAGGACCTATGTAAACCAGGAGAAGGAGCTAGAAATTTTGACGGTTCGCTAGCGATACTAAAATCAATCAGCTAAAATCTAGTGCCAAGTGAACAACTGAAAGTTAAGATGAAACTTCCAGTAGAACTGGGCTTTTTGGCCATATGGTGGAATGGACCTTCTTTTCTGTTCAAGGGAGGTCTGTCTTTTGTCATGATTAAGAATGTTTTCATATTCAGACTGTAAACACCTGGTGGGCAGGGACCCTGTCTACCATCTCTGTGGTACTGTTCTCTCCCAAGCGCTTAGCTCAGTGCTTCGCACATAGTAAACACTCAACAAATACAATTAATTGATTGAGTGAATACGGCTCAGGCCTGGATGATTCCAGGGAGATGGCTTTGGTGATTCCCAGATGGGTTGTGTCTGTGGGTTGAAGCTCCTTTACTCCTTTCCCCGCTCTTGGCCTGCAATACGAGCTTCGTTGGAGCAGTGGAAAAAATCTGGATCCTTGAGTCAGGCCAAGCCACGTAACTTTCCCAAAAGAGGCCAACCCAACGGGGCTACAGGAAGAAACACTTCACTTTGGTGATCCCATACAACATGGCACTACGATTGTTTTTCAGAAAGTGAATTAGGGCTCTGGAGGAGGCAGCTGGGGGGGGGGGGGGGGGGGGGGGGCCTTGATTGAAAGCAAAGAGCTAATTCCCGAATATCTCAGTCTTTTTATGGTATTTGTGAAGCTTCTTCCACGTGTCAAGCTTTCTGTTCTAGGTGCTGGGTTAGACACAAGCTATTCAGGTTGGACACGGTCCCTGTCCCACATGGGGCTCACAGTCCTAATCCCCATTTTATATTTTTGAAGTACACAGAAGTTAAGTGACTTGTTCAAGGCCACCCAGAAGACAAGTGACTGAGGCAGGATTAGAACCCAGGTCCCAGGCCTACGCTTTATCCACTAGGCCATGCCGTTTCCAACAGGTTTGCTGCTTCCTAGGAACCTTTCCCATTCGGTCCATCTGTCTTGCTGTGTGTCTGTCAGCATTTACAAACGCCCTTCTAAATCTCCAAGGCATGCTTCTGGTATTTGTCTTACACTCTTGCAAGACAAGACTGTCTTTTGGTCTAATTCTAAGGTCAGGGTCACTATTTGGGAAGCAGCGGGGCTCGGTGGAAACAGCACGGGCTTGGGAGTCCGAGGTCATGGGTTCGAATCCCTGCTCTGCCACTTGTCAGCTGTGTGACTGCGGGCAAGTCACTTCACTTCTCTGTGCCTCAGTTCCCTCATCTGTAAAATGGGGACTGAGACTGTGAGCCTGGCGTGGGACCATCTGATCACCCTGTGTCTACCCCAGCGCTTAGAACAGTGCTCTGCACATAGTGAGCGCTTCACAGATACCGACATTATTAACATTATTATTATTTGCATTTCTATCAGAATTGACCATGCCTTCCTCATCAAACTGGGGGCTTCTGGGCGCATTCTTTCGTCAAACTCCACAGCACCCAGGTCAGGGCTCTGCTGAGTTCTTATATGGCGCTGAGCAGGGTGGCATAGGTCAGAAATGCAGACACAAAGGATACGAAGAATCCATACGGCAGAACACAGGTGTACACTTTTAAAACTCAAGACACCGGTGCTGGGGCTCGTGCTGGCCCTGTGGCTAAACGGCAGCCTCTGACCGAGACCAGGCCCGATAAAAATGGAGCATTACACAAGTCCATGAGGATAAAACCGATTCTGGGGGCACGTGGGAGGGGGGCAGGCAGGCGGATGCAAATCCCTTTGCATTATCATGGGGAGGAAATGCAATCCTGAGGACAAAGAACGAAGAGAAGCAAGTCTCTACTGGCCACGAGACCCTGAGCAAAGCCCGTCAGGTATTTGGGAGCTTGGTTAATCCAACTGTGAAATGGGAACAGCGGACCCTCCCTTGGCCACTCGTCTTGAGCCAGCGGTACAGAACAGCAAACGGTCTTGAATTTAGAGATCCTGAAAACAAATGAATGTTTCACCCCAAAATTGCTCACTGAGGCCTGCCTGGTTGAGCTACCATTTCAAAGCACTTTTCAAGCTTCCCGGAGGAAGGACGCTACAGAAGTGCAAAGTATTATTATTGCCCTTCACTCTTGCTCTTGATAGAGAACCACAAGATCGAGATAAACCACAAGGCATTCCAGGCAGCAGAGGGTGGAGGGAAAGAAACCCTGAAATCAGAAGCAGATCATCCTTTCCAAGTCCCAGCCTCGCCTTGCCAGCGGTTCTCTCGCTTCTGGGCCCCTGGGCTTCTGGGCAGGGCTAGGGAGGCAGCCCGCATTGCTGCACGATCCAAACCACAGTGGAAACTGTTGCCCCCAAACCCGACCACACCCCACTCCTCCTTGAAGTAGAAGAGGCAGGAATGAATGGGTAGAATCTAGGGGGAAGAATAAAAAATATTTCTTAACCACCATTCTACTCCCAGTCAAGGGGGAATCACTGTTCCAAACTCAGGAGGGGGAAACAGCTCCCAAGCAGCCTGCGGCGGTGAGAGAAATCCCTATCTAGAAGGACACTGAACCCATGACATAAACGGTCTGGAGCTGCCTACAACTTCTTTGAGAAGCAGCGTGGCTCGGTGGAAAGAGTCCGGGCTTGGGAGTCAGAGGTCGTGGGTTCGAATGCCGGCTCTGCCACTTGGCAGCTGTGCGACTGTGGGCAAGTCACTTGACTTCTCTGGGCCTCGGTTCCCTCTTCTGTAAAATGGGGGTGAAGACTGTGAGCCTCACGTGGGACAACCTGATTACCCTGTATCTACCCCAGCGCTTAGTACAGTGCTCTGCCCAGAGTAAGCGCTTAACAGATACCAACATTATTATTATTCACACGTTGGAGGGCCATAAACAGACCCGACGCCGGGTTGCACGCCCGGCTCGATTCACGTGGCAGAGGACCTCGCTGCTCGTCAGCTCCTCCACCGGACTCTGCATTCACTGAAAGCGGGAACTGTCTATGCGAACTGTGTCGTACTCTCCCCAAAACTCCGCACCCGATAGGGACTCGGGAGAAAACTACTGGATTGATTGAAAGGAGGCAGGGATCGGGTCCCTTGCTTCTGGAATCAATCACATTTATTGAGCGCTTACTTTGTGCAGAGCACTGAATTAAGCGCTTGGTTCAGTTGGTGGACACCTTTCCTGCGCACAACAAGCTTGCAGTCTCGAAGGGGAGACAGAAATTCATACAAATAGATTATGGAAGTGTACCTAAGTCTATTGGGGCTTATGGAGGAGTGAAGCAGTGTGGCTCAGTGGAAAGAGCCCGGGCTTGGGAGTCACAGGTCATGGGTTCGCATCCCGGCTCTGCCCCCTTGTCAGCTGTGTGACTGTGGGCAAGTCACTTCACTTCTCTGGGCCTCAGTTAGCTCATCTGTAAAATAGGGATTAACTGTGAGCCTCACGTGGGACAACCTGATTACCCTGTATCTACCCCAGCGCTTAGAACAGTGCTCTGCACATAGTAAGCCCTTAAATACCAACATTATTAGTATTAAGTCACTTCACTTCTCTGTGCCTCAGTTCCCTCATCTGTAAAATGGGGGTGAAGACTGTGAGCCTCGCGTGGGACAACCTCATTCCCCCGTATCTACCCCGGCGCTTACAACAGTGCTCTGCACAGAGTAAGCGCTTGACAAATACTAACATTTGTTTTTTTTTAAATCAGGGCAACACAGAAGGGAGAGGGAGAAAAGGAAATGAGGGCTTAGTCGGAGAAGGCTTCTTGAAGGAAATATGCCTTTGAAGGGTAGGGGGGAGTAACTGTCTGTCGGATACGAAAAAGGAGGGCATTCCGGGCCAGCAGCAGGACAAGATCGAGAGGTCGGTGGTGCAGCAGATGAGACGGAGGTACAGTGAGTAGGTTGGCATTAGAGGAGCAAAGAGTGTGGGCAGGGTTGCAGTGGGAGAGTAGGGAGGTGAGGTAGGAAGGGGGAAGGTAACTGAGTGCTTTAAAGTTTCCGTTTGATGCAGAGGTGCTGGAGGTTTTTGAACAGTGGGGAAACATGGCCTGTATGTTTCTGCAGAAAAATGATCCGGGCAGCAGAGTGTAGTGTGGATTGGAGTGGCGACTGACAGGGAGGCTGGGAGGTTAGCAAGGAGGCTGAAAGAGTAATCGAAGTGGGACCGGATAAACATTTTCCCGCGCACTTCCTAGTGAGCTCAGCACCCCGTGACTGATCAACTGTTTGCTCAGTCAAAGACACGTGGACTCACCTGGACTTTTAGCCATAGTTCCTTGAAGAGCTCTATGGGCAAAGGTCGAATACCCAACCAACTGGGCCAAGCTATCCCTGCTGCGCAGAAGTTCCTCCAGACAGTTCAGTTGGCCAGAGTGGGGATGAAGGAAGATCTTATAGGCGGCCTCTCTCATCTAATGACAGAAAAGCACGTGGTTTCTTGAGCTCGAGAGAGATATGCCAAAAGCCATTCCACCCAGCAGCCGAGAAGGCAGGCCTTCTCCCTTCTCCGTGCCACCCTCAGACTCATTCCAGCTGACCTGTTGACAGCTGAAAAATTGACAGGAAATAAGAAGAGACGGCTCAGCCCGGAAGTGTCATTCGAGTTCTAGAGGATCCCAAGATTCGCCGTCGCGGTCCAGAAATAAGCAGGAGGGGGGAGGGGGCGTCTCTTATCGGTGCCCTTGCCATCCTGGGCTGCCCAGCCCCCCGAGTTATGCCAGAGAGTGAAGTCAACCCAAGTGCTGCTGAATTCCACCAAACCCTCCCCGGTTGTGCCTGGGGCAGAGGACACTCTCTCGCTCCCACTGGAGTGACTTTCTTCAAGCAATGCATTTCTGGAAATGTTGATTTCACCCCCCCCTTAGGAGGTTAAGTATAACACTGCACTGACTGAATCATCACCGTTGGGGGCTTTTTTCTACCACGCAACCTTTGGGCAGGAAGGTATCTCACGCTGAGATTTTGCTCTGACATTTATCCTGAAGGGATCTTATTCACTGCATCACCCAAAACGCTTTACGGCATTTAAGAAATATTAAAATGTTGCCTATCCTTACATCGTGATGATCTTTGGGAATGAGAGACCACGGAGGCCATAAAAGAAATTGTTCCAGAGGGAGATCAGTCAAGGACAAATGGATTTCATGCGTCTCAAGCGGTCCAGGCTAACCAGCATGCGAATCAGGTCTATAGAAACGGTTATGCCAAAATAGTCAGCCCGGGGCCAGGGAGTGCTAGAGTCACTTGCCTCTCTCATATTCTGCACTAGAAATAGCTGAAAAAGCACTACTGTCAGTGGAATTAGAATAATCCACGTTTATGTTAACTGAAGACAATAAGGATATATTTAGGGTAGCTTAGACATCTTCTCTAATCACGCCTCGGTCTCAGAGAGCCCAGAGAGCCTGGGCATGACGATTCTTGCATTTATTCACAGTGGATTCCCCAAAAGCTGGTGAGCACGAGGGCTGGAGAAGCTCACCGCAAGCCAGGACAATGCACACCGCAAACCATTCTCCTGCCGGAAGGAAGGCACCAAGCGACAGAAAGAAATACACACCAGATCGTCTGGAGACTCGGCATGGAGGCTGCTGACTTGAGCATGGTCCCCATCATGTTCAAAGTTATAGCGGATGGACTCTGGTAAAAGGTGCTTGGGAATCTTGTTGGGAAGGTGCGTCCCCATCAGAAAAGCACTGCTCAGATCCAGGATTTTCACATTAAGGTCCACGGCCCTCTTACGCTGTCAGGAGAACGAGAAAATATAATTCAACGGTAGATCCCTATTCGCTGTTGGTGTTCCGAGCTTGGTTTGCTACAGTCCCGAAATACAGATGACGACTCAGAGCAGTGACAATTTCTGATTAAATTCCCCGGAGATCGCTTTAAATGCCTCTTTTCTTCTAGCCAGAAAACAGTGCTGACCTCTTTACTTTCGAACATTTTATGACGCTTCTACATGGCTCTGAGATGTTTGCAAGTTACTTTTTCGAAAGAACTCACTTCAAATTCCAAGTTACATTTTATGCCATTTGGGCAAGTGTATACTAAAGACTTGTTCTGAAGAAGGATTTGAGCTACAGGGGGCATCTAAGTGATTTGATGCTTTGAAGGTAATCTGCAACTAGAAAAATAAACTGTCTAGAAAAAAGGGTGAATTTCTCCCATTCTAAGTGACTTGACTGCAGTAAACGCCGTTGGAATCCAGACCTTCATTCTACAACAAAGCCATGTTCCAAGAAACTCTAAGATGCCAGAAACTTCTCGAGGTAGACGTTAATCTGAAACAAATTAGTGGAGAGAGCATGGGCCTGGGAGTCAGAAGGACCTGGTTTCTTTCATTCATTCATTTATTGAGCGCTTACTATGTGCAGAGCACTGTACTAAGCGCTTGGATTGTACAAATCAGTAAGAGAGAGCGAGACGGTCCCCGCCCTTTGACGGGCTTACAGTCTAATCGGGGGAGACGGACAGACGAGAACAATAGCAATTAATAGAATCAAGGGGGTGAACATCTCATTAAAAACAACAGCAACTAAATAGAATCGAGGCGCTGTACATCTCATTAACAAAATAAATAGGGTAATGAAAATATATACAGTCGAGCGGACGAGTACAGTGCTGAGGGGATGGGAAGGGAGAGGGGGAGGAGCAGAGGGAAAGGGGGGAAAAGAGGGAAAAGTTTCTTAATCCCGGCTCCAACACCTGTCAGTAGAGAAGCAGCGTGGCTCGGGGGAAAGAGCCCGGGCTTGGGAGTCAGAGGTCATGGGATCGAATCCCAGCTTTGCCACTTGTCAGCTGTGGGCAAGTCACTTAACTTCTCTGTGCCTCCGTTACCTCATCTGTAAAATGGGGATTAAGACTGGGCGCCTCACGTGGGACGATTTGATTACCCTGTATCTACCCCAGCGCTTAGAACAGTGCTCTGCCCACAGTAAGCGCTTAACAAATGCCAACATTATTATTGTCCGTTATGTGACCTTAGGCAAGTCACTTCGCTTTTCTGGGCCTCAGTTACCTCATCTACAAAATGGGGGGTTAAGACTGAGCCCCATGGGCGACCCGGACTGTGTCTAAGCTGATTAGCTTGGACCTACCCCAGCGCTTAGAACGGTGCCTGTCACATAACAAGTGCTGAACAAATACCATGAAAAATAGCAAAACCTAGGCTTCCGGTTGGTGCTTTTTTTAATAAAAAAAATCTGTAGCCACGAAGAAACCAGAAGAAGCCCGGCCAAAACCAGAAACGTTTCACGCTGAACTGAACAGAGTACTGACACACCTGAAATAACCCGCAATTAAAATCTATTAATGTGTGTTTTCAGGCGGCATTTCACTGGGTCCAAAGGCACCTTCCGCACAGGTCCCGGCTTTGCATCCAACCTTGGTGCGTGGCTTGGCACCATCTAGCGGGGCCAGCTGGAACCAGAATGAATCACAAAGCGAAACTCGACCCTGTTTCGCTCTCTTTCTTCCCTTCCCGTCTATCGCGTGACCCCCGCGGTTGTCGTTTCCGCCCCTCTCTTCTCCCTCTGCCCTGCGCGTGGGTCTGCGGAAGAAGCCGGGTGGGCATTGGTGAAGGCCGGGCGAGAGAGAGAGAGAGAGAGGGGCAGGAGTTCCGGGCATGATGCCATCCCCAGCAGGGCGCAGGGCTCTGGTGACCACCCCCCCTTAAAGGCTCAGGTCACAGTGGCTCTGGCTCCTCCACCCTAACAGGTCTGCTCGTAGATTAATAATAATAACGTTGGCATTCGTTAAGCGCTTACTATGTCCACAGCACCGTTCTAAGCGCTGGGGGAGATACAGGGTGATCAGGCTGTCCCACGGGAGGCTCACAGTTAGTCCCCATTTTACAGATGAGATAACCGAGGCACAGAGAAGTGACTTGCCCACAGTCACACCGCTGACAGGCGGCAGGGCCGGGAGTCGAACCCATGCCCTCTGACTCCGAAGCCCAGGCTCTTTCCACTGAGCCACGCTGCTTCCCCATAAGCAGGGCAGATAAGGGTAATCAGGTCGTCCCGTGTGGGGCTCACAGTCTTCGTCCCCAATTTGATTCTATTCATCGCCATTGTCCTCGTCTGTCCGTCTCCCCCGATTAGACCGTGAGCCCGTCAAAGGGCAGGCAGGGACTGTCTCGGCCTGTCACCAATTTGTCCATTCCGAGCGCTTAGTACGGTGCTCTGCACATAGTAAGCGCTCAATAAATACTATCGAATGAATGAATTTTCCAGATGAGGTAACGGAGGCACAGAGAAGTGAAGTGACGTGTCCACAGTCACACAGCTGCCAAGTGGCAGGGCAGGGATTGGAACCCATGACCTCTGACTCCCAAGCCCGGGCTCTTTCCACTGAGCCAGCTGCTTCTGGAGGGTAGAATATCTGCTTCCTAAATGGGCGACCACTTCCCCCTCCGCAGAACTTCCACCCTGCCCCGAACGGCACCTACCTAAGCCCCATTCCACACCGCAACTGCCAGTCAACTGACAATTCGGGAAGCTGACTCGGGCCTTCCCAGCAGCCGGCAACCATTTACAGGATGGGCCCCCGGCAGAGCCCGCCCATGACAAGAAGTCTCCTACTTTCACCGTACAGCTAAAATCCCGGAAAAAGACTTGCTCAAAGGAGCAGCGTGGCCTAGGGGAGAGAGTACGGTCTTGGACGGCAGAGGACCTGGGTTCTAATCCCGGCTCCGCCGCTCGCCCGCCGCGTGACCGTGGGTGAGTCACTTTGCTTCTCTGGACCTTGGTTTCCTCTTCTATGAAATGGGCATTCGATACCCGTTCTTCCCTCCTACTTGGAGCCTGAGCCCCACGTGAGACTGTGAGTCCAAACTGATGATCCTGCATCCATCCCAGTGCTTGTCACAGTAGGCGCTTAACAAATACCATAATTTGTATCTAGTATTAAAGTCTCAGCCAGCTTCATAATAAACTGCAGTTGTTATAACCCATCTGAAGCAGGGCAACGCGGTGCACTTGGGAGGTGCCCAAACGCCACGGCTACTTAATTCATCGTAACAAAAGAATCCCCCAAACCAAGAGGTCTTGTCCGCGAGCATCAACTGCTTGCCCTGACCAGATGGAAAGAGCCCTCTTACCGCCTGGAAGTGAACTGGATCTGACTGAAGAGCGTCCCGGATCGGAGGGCCCTGTGCTTCGTTGGGGGAGGAAGGGAGGTGGGTCAAGCTCTCTCTCTGCAATAGGCCACATCCTCGGAAAGGCTCTACTCCAACAGAGACCCTCTCCACAAACGGGGGCTCTGACTGTCCGGTAGCTCTGTCTCCCCGGGCCCGGGAGGCAGGGAGGCTGAAACTGCCGGGGGAGAGAGTCGCTCCGGTGGGAGCCCAAGGTAGAGGCGGGCCCTGCTGATCAGAGGGATGCCCCGAAGCCCAACCTGGGTCTTGCCGGTGGGCCCTGGGCCCCTCCCCGGATCCCAAAGTGCTTCAGATCTTCCCAGGCACCGTCGACTCACTGAAACACTCTCTCTCGGTGGCAAGGCGGTCTGGTCCGCCCTGCCGGTTTCGGCAGAATGCGGTGCCACGGTTACAGCCTGGAGAAGAGACTATCCTTCTCCGGGGAAAATGCCCCTCGCTGCTTGTTCGGATTCTCCGGCAGCGTCAAGAGGCTATTTCAGGGGTCGGCTCTCTATGACCTGGTTTCGTACCACCGGACACCCACCGGTGGCCCCGGGGGAGACCCCCATTTGCCACGGGACCTACTCCCTCACGGGACTTCCCTGCCATCGCAGTACCGCACGACTATCCACCCAGAAGTGGAAATCTTGGGAGTGGAGGGTCCACCTCCCTCCCCGACAGCGGACCACAAAGACCTCTCGACTCCCGGCTCTGCCACTTGTCAGCTGGGTGACTGTGGGCGAGTCACTTCACTTCTCTGTGCCTCAGTTACCTCATCTGTAAAATGGGGATTAACTGTGAGCCTCCCGTGGGACAACCTGATTCCCCCGTATCTACCCCAGCGCTTAGAACAGTGCTCTGCACATAGTAGGCGCTTAACAAATGCCAACATTATTACCTCGGCACAAACTAACTGACCCACAGAGCAGAATGATAGAGGGCCTTTTCGGTACCGCAAGAAGATTAGAAGCTTGTACGTATTTATAATGACGGTACGTACTAAGTGCTTACAGTGGTACTGTTTACCAAGCAGTGTGGTAAGTGCTGCGGCAGAAATGAGATAATCAGATCAGACGCAGTCTCCCACGGAACTCACAGTTTAAGAAGGGAGAGGGGACATTTTAGAAATGAGCAAACTGAGCCCCGGAGAGGCGATGACTTGCCCAGGTTCACGCAGCAGGTGAGTGGCACACCTGGAACTAGAACCTGGGTCCCCTGACTTCGGGCGTGTGCTCCTTCTGCTTGGGCATTTTATGAACACATCAGAAACAGAGAATAAGATAAATACGATACGGAAAAGCTTACTTTTTCTTCATCCAAGTGAATTCCACTGATTTCAAAATCCAACATCAGTAGCTCTGCCACTTTCCTAAAAACAGGTAACAAACACTTAAAGAGATCTCATCTACTGCCTAAGTGTATCCATACCTGATGACCAAGGAGACCGTTTCCCACCCGTGACAGCAGGACGGCAGCGTGGGCAGCTGGGACGACTACGGGAGAATTTCCAGGGCTCTGCAGCCAGAATGACCAGATACCGAACCAGTCCCCACCTGAAGCTGAACTAAGCACCCCACGATCTCTCCCTCCTCCCAACAGAAAGCCTCTCCCCACTCCCCACCCACAGCCGGGTCCCCATCAGTTTGGGGGTGAATACCTGGTCTCCGGATCAAGGGACGCCGCCAGCTTGTCATCAGTCAGCAACTTTCTCAAACTCTGATACAATTCCACATTTGTATTTAATCTAAAAGAATTCAGAGTCAAACAGATAAGGACACTGAAGGATTACGGTCCCTCTCGTACTGGCAATACCACAGGCGAAGCCATGGCTCCAAAGCCGGGTTCTTGCCAGGGCCTCTCAGAATGTAAGCGCTCCCTCCCTTTTTGATGGTGACGGTATCTATTAAGCACTTACCGCGGGCTGGGCCCTATGCTAGGAGCTGGGTCCCAACGTTTTGAGATGGGAGCCAATCGCTGCTCACGAGGGGCTCACCAGTCTAAGCAGGAAAGGAGAGCGGGTACCTCTCTGGGGCTCGTGGCCTGGCTGGGGAGGTGCAACATCCCTGGATCGCATTGCAGGAGTAGCGACCGCTTCTCTCCCGGAGAAGGGTCACAGAGAAGGGGGCTGACCCTCCCGCAGGTACCCACCAGGTCTCCCAGGGGGACCAGTCTGAGCTAATCCGGAAAGCGTCGGGGGTGGGAGAGCGGCAGAAGTTCGGGGCTCAGGAGGGGAATTCGGTGTGAGGAGCAGGGGCTGACGGAGCAACCTCCTTCCCGTTCTTGTCACCCAGCAAAGCAGCCTCACTCAACTCTCCCCATCTCCCTTCCCCTCCGCCTGCGGGTCAAGCCAGAGACAGCTGCTGGCTGTTTGCCCTTCCCGGGCCGACTCCTGCCCTCAGCTCTCGCAGAGACGGCAAGCAGCGTGATCCCACCGCTCTCAGAGGAGGCGGCGTGCCCGGCGGGCTGGTCTTTCTGCGGAGGAAGGGCAGGGCCACAGGGCTCGGTGAAGCGACTGCGGGGTCACTGTCGGGGACCGTGGGGCAAGAAACCATCAGAGAGTAGAAAGGCCACTGCCGTAGAGGGTGGGGGCAGAAGAGTGGACTGAGGCTCAGGTTTCAGCCACTGGAAAGAAGGAAGGAAGGAAGGAAGGGGCTTCGCAAGGGAATGGGTTCATCCCTTATTCTAATAATAATAAAGTTGGCATTTGTTAAGCGCTATGTGCAAAGCACTGTTCTAAGCGCTGGGGAGCCCACGTGGGGCTCACAGTCTTTACATACTAGGTAACTGAGGCACAGAGAAGTGAAGTGACTTGCCCACAGTCACCCAGCTGACAAGGGGCTGAGCCGGGATTTGGACCCGTGATCTCTGACTCCCCAGGCCCGTGCCCTTTCCACTGAGCCACGCTGCCTCTCTGCGTAGGATTCTACCCATCCTAGGAAGGCCCAGTTAATCGTCGGTCATCAGAAACGCCTGTGCTTCGGCAGGGCTCGGACCAATCCGCATTCTGCACTTGGGATGGGGTGAAAGTGGCCACTGGGCTTTGGGGAGACGTGGGAAGGAGAGAACTGGCTCTTCCGCTTCTTACCCAAGGTCTCCCAGCTACACCTTGCACCCCTGCCTCCATGGCTTCCCCAGTCGGCCCCTGCACCCGTTTCCGTGGCTCCCTCGGCCCAGCCATCCGCCTCAGCTTTTCCACCCCACCTCATCCCAGATGCTCCTTCTCCTCCACGGCCAACACCATCGTTTGACCAGACCGAGAATTAATTTGCAAAAAAAATACTTGGCAGGATCGCTGGTGCTCTGCCCGGGTGGCATGTACACACAGCGCACACCCCCATCTCTCAGACTACGTTGCTGCACTGCAGGGAGACGTCGGGAGCTCCTACAGAAGGTGAGGAAATAGTCTTGGAGAGATGGCTTGGGAATATCTCATCACCAAGAGGAAGTAAAAAAAAAAAAAAAAAACAAAACAACATCCAGCACTGGGGGCAGGAAAATGCAGCAAAGAAGAGCAATCTTCTTTGAATCAATACCAATACAAAACTGCATCCAGGACCGGGGAAAAAAATCAGCACTTGGAAACACAACTCTAGGGGTTGAAAAGACAAAATGTCATCCCCTTCCCACGATGGAAGCAGCGTGGCTCAGGGGAAAGAGCACGAGCTGGGGAGTCAGAGGCCTTGGGTTCTAATCCCGGCTCCGCCGCTTGCCAGCTGTGTGACTGTGGGCAAGTCACTTATCTTCTCTGTGCCTAAGTTACCTCATCTGTAAAACGGGGATTAAAACTGTGAGCCTCACGCGGGACAACCTGATCACCTTGTATTCCCCCCAGCGCTTAGAACAGTGCTCTGCACATAGTAAGTGCTTAACAAATACCACCATTATTCTTATTATTATTACGATGGAGAATCTGAGGGCCAAGGAGATGGCAGTCAAGGTGAGCGAACAAACATACTTTTCCACCATGGTGCCGACGCTCCTGCATGCCTCGTCCGCAGCCTCTCTGAACGCAGGGTCCGGGTGGGCGATTTTCACAAAGTCAGCCTAGGGCACAGGCAGGGGAAGGAGAGGGAGACGAAGAGGGAGAGAGAGAAAAAACCAGACAGCTTCCCATGGTTTGAACACTTGCGTAAAAATGGAAAGGAATGGAGATAAAGATTCTCCATCTCCACTGTTGGGTCAAGAGCTGGGCCGGGCTCCCCGCTGAGCTAACAGCAAATCTGCTGAACACATACTCTTGTCACTCAAAGAAGTGACTCCACACAGCAGTTGCAGGACACAGTATGCCGGCGTTCACTTTAAATCAACTGTATCCTCCTTCTCAAATGGGTATCACTGCAGACCATGAATTTGCTAGTCCGGGTGCTTTTTCACGGAGAAAAGAGCATCTCTTTCTGTCCAAAACTTCAAGACTGACGACATCACCAGGTTTCCAACCTAGGCTTTTTAGCGATCGGCTGCTCTGAAGTCTTAAAAATTCATTTCCCAAGAACTGTAAAGTTCGTATTTCTAAGTACAATGAACATCAGAATCTGTAATTGCTTTAAAACACTAAAGGAACTCTCATTTCAAAACCATTATACTGTTCACGTTTGCATTTTAATCGCCAACTGCTAAACTTCCATTAACCTGTGAATGGTATTTTTACGGGGTTTTTCCCTTTGAAGGGCAACGTTAATGAATGACAGGTTTACGTACTTGTAAAACTGACACAACACAAAGGATATGACTTCAAAATAGCTTTAATTTATATTCCATCCCGTACTACTGTTACAATATCCTCACTCCAATAAATTCAATATTAGCCGAGGATGCTTGAAAAACGAAGGAAATACAAAAGAATTTAAAAACCACCAAGGATGTGTTAAAGCCCTTTCGAGCTGATACTCCAATTTATATGGGAACTTAGAATTCTCCGGAGGCAGAGCGAGGGGCAGGGAAACGACATGTTTGTCTCTCTGGCTACACTCAGTAAAACCGAAATGGGTATCTGGGAAAAAAAATCGGAAATCAAAGCTAACCGAAGGGAGAAAGGCCGGGAATCCCTCAGGTGGTCTGACGTATGGAGTAGTCATTCCACAGCAGCAAAACGTCAATTTCATTTCTGCTCCAACCCACCGGGTAGCCCCATTCTACCCCGGCAGCAGGCTCTTGGTCCACGACGGACGTGGACAGAACGCAGGCCTGCGAAAGTCAGAAAGACCTGGGTCCTGAGTCCGGTTCGGCCACGTGTCTGCTGGGTGACCTTGGGCAAGTTACTTAACTTCTCTGTGTCCCAGTTTCCTCATCCGTAAAATGGAGATTCAGACCATCAGCCCCAGGTGGGATGAGGACCGGGTCCAACCTGATTACTTGTATCTAGTACAGTGCCTGGCACATAGGAAGTGCTTAACAAATATGGAAAAAAAACTAGACGTGCAGTGTGTACCAAACATCATCTGAGTTTTCTTCAAACTTACAATCAACCCAAGAGCTCTGGGATGGATCGTTACGCACGGTGGGGCTTATTACAGCGCTTATTAGTGCCAAGTACCGAGTAGATTTAAAAAATCATCGGGTCCTTCTGTTTACCGGAAAATGGCCGGCCAGCAAGCCTGGGGCTCTGGCTGAGCCACCGTAAGGTCTGCCCAAAGACCCCTACCACACAGTGCCCTGGAAGAGGACAGGGGAAACGAATAATAACCTTGGTGGTATTCGCTGGGCACTTACTATGCGACCAAGATCCGGGACAGACTCAATCAAAAGAATGTAGCTTCACTGACGGAATATTTAGCATGAAATGAAATCTGCTTTCTTCTCCATTCCAGGGGAAGGGTCACCCCTTCGGAAAGCTCCTTACCAGGTCTGCTACTCGACACAGAGCGTCCGACAGTTGGTCGAAGATCTGCACCGTCTGGGCCCCAGCCGGCACAGCGCACGCCTTGGCCACCAGCCTGTCCGATTCCCGCAACGCTTGTTCTTGGGCCACGTGAAATCCTTCCGGAGAACTCAGCTCGGGTACCCCAAACAGGCCCTAAACAATCCAAAGAGCACAGCCGAAAGGTAAGTACATCAGTAACGACTGATGACAAATTTAGGGTTTCCTGTACATAACCCTGCCTCGGTGAAATATTTTTTTTTAATGGTATTAATCCATTCGCTATGTACCAGGCACCTGTACTAAGGGTTGGAGTAAACACAAGCCAATAATGATAATTATGGTAATCAGGCTGGACACAGGGCTCACAGTCTTCATCCCCATTTTACAGATGAGGGAACTGAGGCACAGAGAAGTTAAGTGACTTGGCTAAGGTCACACAACGGAAGGGTGGGGATTACAGCGCAAGTCCTTCTGATTCCCAGCTCGGGGCTCTATCCACTAGGCCAGGCTGCTTCTCAAACCTTGGCATCAATCCATCAACTGTACTTTTTGAGTGACTACTGAGCGCAAAACACTGTATTAGCTGCTCGGGAAAGTATACTATATCAGAGCTGG
The DNA here is from genome assembly GCF_004115215.2 of Ornithorhynchus anatinus. Lineage (NCBI taxonomy): Eukaryota > Metazoa > Chordata > Mammalia > Monotremata > Ornithorhynchidae > Ornithorhynchus > Ornithorhynchus anatinus. The sequence goes on from NC_041747.1 coordinate 1,283,124, forward strand.
AAGACAGATTCCCCGCCCACAACAAACTTTTAGCTTAGAGGGGGATAAAGACACATACAAATTATGGATAAGTACATAATTCATTCATTCAATAGTATTTATTGAGCACTTACTCTGTGCAGAGCACTGTACTAAGCGCTTGGAATGTACAAATCGGTAACAGATAGAGACGGTCCCTGCCCTCTGACGGGTTTACAGTCTAATCGGGGGAGAGAGACAGACAAAAACAATAGCAATAAATAGAATCAAGGGGATGGATGAACAGCTCATTTAAACAATAGCAAATAAATAGAATCGAGAGCAAATAAATAGAATCGAGAGCAAATAAACAGAATCAAGAGCCAATAAACAGAATCAAGATAAATAGAATCAAGATAAATAGAATCAAGACATAAGTACTGTGGGGCCAAGGGAGAGGTGAATGGAGGGTGCAAATCCATCTGCAAGAGCAACGAAGGGAGGGGGAGAAAAAAAAACGAGGACTTAGGGAAGGTCTCTTGAAAGAGATGTGCTTTTAATAGGCCTTTAGAGGTGGGGAGAGTAATCATGGCAAATATGAAGCGGGAGGGCGTACCACGCCAGACGCAGGACGAGGTCAAGAGGTCGGTGACGAGACAGACAAGATTGAGGTGCAGTGAGTAGACTGGCAATACAGGAGCCACGTATGCGGGCTAAATTCTAGTAGGACAACAGGGAGGAAAAATGGGAGCGGGCAAGGTGATTGAGTGCTTTGAAGCCTAAGGTACGGAGTTTCTTTCTGATGTGGAGGTGGGTGGGCAACCAATGCAGTTCTTGAGGAGTGGGGAAAAAATGGACTGAATATTTCTGTGGGAAAATGATCTGGGCAGCAGAGTGAAGTGTGAGTTGGAGTGAGGAGAGACGGGAGGAAGGGGGGGGGGGTCAGAGAGGCGGCCGATGCCGCATGCAAGGCGGGACAGAATAAAGGCTTAGATTCACGTGTTAACGGTTTGGACGGAGGGGAAATGGATTTTAGTGATGTTGTGAAGGTCAAACGGACGGGCCTTGGTGACGGACTGAATATGTGGGTTGAATGAGATGAGCTGAAGATAACGCCAAGGTTACCGGTTTGGTCGCTTCTGTTACCACATCTAAGTGCTTTGTAATAATGGGCTTCATCTTCCCCCACCCCCAACATCTGCCCAAGACCCATATTAAAATCGCACTTCCTCCAAGAGGCCTTCCCCGACTAAGCCCTCATTTCCTCTTCTCCAACTCCCTCCTGTGTCACCCTTTATTCACTCCTCCCTCGGCCTCATAGCACTCATGGACATCTCCATAATTTAGTCTGTTTATGTTAATGCCTAGCTCCCCCTTTCACTGTAAGCTCACTCTGCGCAAGGAATAAGTCTACCAACTCCACTATGATGTGCTCTCCCAAGTGCTCAGTAAAGTGCTCCTGGATGTAGTAAGCGCTCAACAATACCACCGATCGACTGGCAGTGAGGTTCTGACTCTGGAATGGAAGCAGGGTGGCCTGGTATTACGAGCCCACACTGAAAACTCAAAAGGGCGAATTCACCTTTACTAACTCTTTTATTGATTTTTCTAATGGTATTCGTTGAGTGCTTACTACGCGCCAGGCACTGTACTAAGCGGTGGGGTGGGCACAGGCTAATCAAACTGGGCAGAGTCCGCGTCACACATGGGGCTCACAGTCTTAATCCCCATTTTGCAGATGAGGTAACTGAGGCACAGAGAAGCGGCCTGCCCAACATCACGCTCTTTCTGTATTCGTCATTCGGTAGTTCACCCGGATATCCAAAGTCGTAACCTCTGCGCTGATGAGCTGTTTGGTTCAGAGTATTTTCCAGGTTTCAAACCGGATGGCTCTAAACCTATCCTTGGAGAAAGGTCACTAGCGGCCTTCCAAAGGCTAATTAGAGGCGGGGGTTATTCAGCTCTTGCCTGCCCGCACGTACCTCGGGGGCTCCATGGTAACCGAATCTAAGGTAGGGAAACATAGAAATGCAGTGGTAATTGAATGCGGCACCAGGGACCACCCCAGATATCGTCCCCCCATTATACAGAGGAAGAAACTGAGGTCCAGAGAGGCTAAGTGAGGTCACACAGGTCAGCGGCAGAGCTGAAACTCGGGGGGGGGGGGGGGGTGGAGGGAGACGGAGCTCACCGCCAGCCTGAGGCTGATCGGGTCTGTTTTTTTATTTTTTGATGGTATTTGTTAAGCGCTTACTATGTGTCGGGCACTGTTCTAAGCACTGGGGTAGATACAAGCTAATCGGTGGGACACAGTCCGTATCCCAACCCCCAAACCCACAACACTTGCGTACATAGCTCTGAATTATATATTGTAAATGATTTTTCATATTACAGTGCTCTGCACACAGTAGGTGTTCAATAAATCCTCTTGATTGATGGGTCCCAAAGTCCCCATTTTACAGATGAGGTAACTGAGGCCCAGCAAAGTGAAGCGACTTGCCCAAAGCCACAGAGCAGGCAAGTGGCGGAGCAGGGATTAGAACCCATGACCTCTGGCTCCCAGGCCCGCCCTCTATCCACTCCGCTACACTTTGGACATAGTCCCTGTCCCATGTGGAGCTTGTGGTTTCAATCCCCATTTTCCAGATGAGGTAACTGAGGCCCAGAGAATAATAATAATAACTGTGGCATTTGTTGAGCGCTTACTATGTGCCGAACACTGGACTAAGCACCGGCAGATACAAGCAAATCGGGTTGGACACCGTCCCTTTCCCACGTGGGGCTCACGGTCTCAATCCCCGTTTTCCAGATGAGGGAACTGAGGCCCTGAGAATAGTCATAACTGTGGTATTTGTTAAGTGCTTACTAGGTGCCAAGCACTGTACTAAGCGCTGGGGTGGATACAGGCAAATTGGGTTGGATACGGTCCCTGTCGTGGCTCAGTGGAAAGAGCCCGGGCTTGGAAGTCAGAGGTCGTGGGTTCTAATCCCGGCTGCGCCGCTTGTCAGCTGGGTGACTGAGAGCATGTCCCTTCACTTCTCTGGGCCTCAGTCACCTCGTCTGTAAAATGGGGATGAAGACTGTGAGCCCCACGTGGGACAACCTGATTACTTTCTATCTACCCCAGCACTTAGAACAGTGCTCTGCACATAGTAAGCGCTTAATAAATACCTTTATTATTATTATGGGGCTCACTGCCTCGATCCCCATTTTCCGGATGAGGGAACTGAGGCCCAGAGAATAATAAGAATTGTGGTATTTTTAAAGCGCTTCCGTGCTTAGAACTGTGCCTGGCACCTAGAAAGCGCTCAACAAATCCCATTATTATTAATATTATTATGTGCCAAGCACTGTACTAAGCGCTGGGGCAGATAGGGGCAAATCGGGTTCGACAGTCCCAGTCCCACCTGGGGCTCACGGTCTCAATCCCCATTTTCCGGATGAGGGAACTGAGACCCAGGGAATAATAATAATTGTGGTATTTGTAAAGCGCTTCCGTGCTTAGAACTGTGCCTGGCACCTAGAAAGCGCTCAACAAATCCCATTATTATTAATATTATTATGTGCCAAGCACTGTACTAAGCGCTGGGAAAGACAGATGCAAATGGAGTTGGACCCAGTTCCCGTCCCACAAGGGGCTCACAATCTCAATCCCCATTTTCCAGACGAGGGAACTGAGGCCGAGGGAATAATAACAATAATGCCGGTATTTATTAAGCGCTACGTACCAAGCACTGCACTAAGCGCTGGGGTAGACAGAGGCAAATGGGATTGGCCCCTGTCCCCGTCCTACAAGGGGCCAACTCCAGTAAGCGCTCAATAAATACGGTCAAATCAACGAATGAGTCGCTTCGCTTCCGCGGGCCTCAGTGCCCTCATCTGCAAAATGGGAGTGGAGACCGGGAGCCTCACGGGGGGCAGGGACTGGGTCCAACCCGATCAGCTGGTATTCATTCATTCACTGGTATTTACTGAGCTCTCACTATGTGCAGAGCACTGGACTAAGCACTCGGAATATACAATTCAGCAACAGATAGAGACCAGCCACCCCACCCCAGCGCGTGGCTCTGTGGCAAGAGCCCGGGCTTGGGAATCCGAGGTCATGGGTTCGAATCCCGGCTCTGCCACCTGTCGGCTGTGTGACTGTGGGCAAGTCACCTCACTTCTCTGTGCCTCAGTTACCTCATCTGTCAAATGGGGATGAAGACCGTGAGCCTCACGTGGCACAACCAGATTACTCTGTATCTCCCCCAGCGCTTAGAACAGTGCTCCGCACATAGTCAGCGCTTAACAAATACCAACGTTATTACTCCCTGAGCCTCAGTTCCCTCATCTGTCAAATGGGGATGAAGCCTGTGAGCCCCACGTGGGACAATCTGATGAGCATGGATCTCCCCCAGGGCTTAGAACAGTGCTCTGCACAGAGTAAGCGCTTAACAAATACCAACATTATTCTTATTATAATTCTCTGGGCCTCAGTTCTCTCTCTGTAAAATGGGGAGCCTCACGAGGGACAACCTGATGACCCTGGATCTCCCCCAGCGCTTAGAATGGTGCTCTGCACCTAGTAAGCGCTTGACAAATACCAACACCATTATTATTATTATTCTCTGGGCCTCAGTTCTCTCATCTGTCAAATGGGGATGAAGCCTGTGAGCCCCACGTGGGACAACCTGATGACCTTGAATCTCCCCCAGCGCTTAGAACGGTGCTCTGCACCTAGTAAGCGCTTAGCAAATACCAACATTATGAGTAGTAGTAGTACAGTGCCTGGCAGATAGTTAAGCGTTTGACAAATGCCATAGTTGTTATTATTAAGTATGATTGCATGAATGAATGAATGAATGAACAAATGGATGGATGAATGGATAGATTGATGAATGAATGGATGGATGATTGGATGAATAAATTGCTGGCTGGATGGATGGATGAAGGAATGAATTGCTGGATGGATGGATGGATGGATGGATGGATGGATGGATGGATGGATGGATGAATGAATGGCTGGCTGAATGAATGGATGAATGGCTAGATGAATGAATGAATGGCTGGCTGAATGAATGGATGAATGGCTAGATGAATGAATGAATGAATGGCTGGATGGATGGATGAATGAATGGCTGGATGAATGAATGGGTGGGTGAATGGCTGAATGAATGGATGGATGGATAGATGAATGAATGGCTGGCTGAATGAATGGATGAATGGCTAGATGAATGAATGAATGGCTGGCTGAATGAATGGATGAATGGCTAGATGAATGAATGAATGGCTGGCTGGATGAATGAATGGCTGGATGAATGAATGGCTGGATGAATGAATGGGTGGGTGAATGGTTGAATGAATGGATGGATGGCTAGATGAATGAATGGCTGGCTGAATGAATGGATGAATGGCTAGATGAATGAATGGCTGGCTGAATGCCTGTGCGCCTGTGTGTGTGTGTCCCCGTGGGTCTGTGTGAGTGTGGGGGGCGGGCTGGTGCTCACCCTGCGTGGGGCGGGCGCCTGGTGCCGGGGGGGCTGCGGCCGCAGGTTGAAGGCGGCCCCCACCGGGGCCCAGCTGGTGCTGACGCCTCGGGCTCCGGCTCCCGCCGCTCCCGCCGCCGCCGCCGCCGCCGCCGCTCCCGGCCGGACCCTGGGCCCGACCAGCCAAAGGCCCCGGCGACCCCGGCGACCCCAGCGGGCCCCGACCTTCAACATGGCGGCCCGCGCCGCCCAGGCGGCCGCCATGCTCCTCGGCGCCGGACGCTCCCGCCGCCCGCCGTCTCCTAGGCAACGGCCCCGGGGCGCCTGCGCGCGCCGGCGCCCTCCCCCTCCGCGCGACGCCGTGACGTCACCCACCAGCGCGACCGCCCGCCCGCCCGCCCTCGGCGCCCTCCCGTGGCCGGGACGGGCAACTTCCAGTTCCTCAGTCAGTCAGTCAGCCAGTCCATCATTCATTCAGTCAGTCAGTCAGTCAGTCAGTCAGTCAGTCAGTCAATCTTTCAATCATTCATTCATTCATCTTTATTGAGCGCTTACTATGTGCAGAGCACTGTACTAAGCGCTTGGAATGGACAATTCAGCAACGGATAGATACAATTCCTGCCCAATGACATGCTCATAGTCTAAACCGGGAAGAAATAATAATAACAATAATAATAATTAGTAATAATAATAATGTTGGTATTTGTTAAGCGCTTCCTACGTGCAGAGTCCTGTACTAAGCGCTTGGAGTGTACAATGCGGCAACAGATAGAGATCATCCCTGCCCAATAACGGGCTCACAGTCTAAACCGGGAAGACAGATAATAATAATAATAATAATAATAATAATAATAAAGTTGGTATTTGTTAAGCACTTCCTATGTGCAGAACACTGTACAAATTGCTTGGAAGATACGATTCAGCAACAGATAGAGACGATCCCCGCCCAAAGACGGGCTCATAGTCTAAATGGGGGAGACAGATAATAATAATAATAATAATAATGTTGATATTGGTTAAGCGCTTACTATGTGCAGAGCACTGTTCCAAGCGCTGGGGGAGATACAGGGTAATCAGGTTGTCCCACTTGAGGCTCACAGTCTTCATCCCCATTTTACAGATGAGGTCACTGAGGCCCAGAGAAGTGAAGTGACTTGCCCACAGCCACACAGCAGACAAGTGGCAGAGCCAGGATTAGAACCCACGACCTCTGACTTAGAACGAAATAAAACAGGAGTGGCTCTCCACTAGCAGCCCTACCCCATCCCCACCTCTCTCAGATCACCCGGCCCCTAATAAAAATAATGATTATGGTGTTTGTTAAGCGCTTACTACGTGCTGAGGACTGTTCTAATCGCTGGGGTAGATACAAGGTAATCAGATTGTCCCATGTGAGGCTCACGTTTTTTAATCCCCATTTTTACAGATGAAGTCACTGAGGCCCAGAGAAGTAAAGTGACTGGCCCAAGGTCACACAACAGACAAGTGGCGTAGCTGGGATTAGAACCCATGAACCCTGACTCCCCATCCCGTGCTCTTTCCACTGAGCCACGCTGTGGTATTTGTTAAGCGCTTACTAGGTGTCAAGCACTGTTCTAAGCACTGGGATGGATACAAGATCATCAGGTTGTCCCACATGAGGCTCACAGTCTTCATCCCCATTTTACAGTTGAGGTGACTGAGGCATAGCGAAGTTAAGCAAAGTCACACAGCAGACAAGTCATGGAGCCGGGATTAGAACCCATGACCTCTGACTCCCCAGCCCATGCTCTTTCCACTGAGCCACGCTGCTTCTCTTATTATTATTCTAATAATAATAATAATAATAATGACAATGGCATTTGTTCATTCTTTCATTCATTCCATCATATTTATTGAGCATTTACTGGGTGCAGAACCCTGTACTAAGCGTTTGGAATGTACAATTCAGCAACAGATAGAGACGATCCCTGTTAAGTGCTTACTACGTGCCAAGCGCCGTTCTAAGCCCTAGGGGAGATACGAGATAATCAGGTTGTCCCCTCCTGGGGCCGGGATGAAGAACGTCCAGTTGGCTTCCAGCCCCTAATGATAATAATAATAATAATAATGGCATTTGTTGAGCCCTTACTATGTGCCAAGCGCTGTTCTAAGCGCTAGGGTAGATACAAGGTAATCAGGTTGTCCCATGTGGGGCTCACAGTCCTCATTCCCATTTTACAGATAAGGGAACTGAGGCACAGAGAATTGAAGTGACTTGCCCAAAGTCACACAGCTGACAAGTGGCGGAGGCGGCATTAGAACTCACGACCTCTGACTCCCAAGCCTGTGTTCTTTCCACTAAGCCACGCTGCTTCTCATAATAATGATGGTATTTGTTAAGCGCTTACCATGTGCCAAGCGCTGTTCTAAGCACTGGGGCCGACACAAGGTCATCAGGTTGTCCCACGTGGGGCTCACAGTCTTCATCCCCATTTTACGGATGAGGGAACTGAGGCACAGAGAAGTAAGTGACTTGCCCAAGGTCACGCAGCAGACATTCATTCATTCACTCACATTTACTGAGCACTTACTGTGTGCAGAGCCCTGTTCTAAGCACTCGTACAAATGGCAGACAAGTGGCGGAGCAGGATTAGAACCCAAGACCTCTGACTCCGAAGCCCTTGCTCGTTCCATTAAGCCGCGCTCCTTCTTCCCTAGTCTTGATTTCTAAAACAGAGAGCCTTTAGCACTAATAATAATCATTAGAATGATGGTATTTGTTAAGGACATGCTACGTGCCAGGCACTGTTCTAAGCACTGGGGTAGATAAAGGGCGAAGCAGCATGGCGTAGTGAGTAGAGCATGGGCCTGGGAGTCAGAAGGTCATGGGTTCGAATCCCAGCTCCAGCTCTTTGTTGTAGGACCTTGAGGCACTTCACTTCTGCTGTGCGACTGTGGGCAGGTCACTTAACTTCTCTGTGCCTCAATTACTTCATCTGTAGAATGGGGATTAAGACTGTGAGCCTCAAGTGGGACAACCTGATGACCCTGTATCTACCCCCAGCTCTTAGAACAGTGCTCTGCACATAGTAAGCGCTTAACAAATACCAACATTATTATATTATTATTCTCTGTGCCTCCGTTACCTCATCTCTAAAATGGAGATTAATATTAACCCCATGTGGGTTGCTGTCTGTCTCCCCAGGTTAGGCTGTAAGCCCGTCATCGGGCAGGGATTGCCCAACCGTACATTCCAAGCGCTTAATACGGTGCTCTGCACATAGTAAGCGCTCAATAAATTCATTCATTCATTCATTCGTATTTATTGAGCGCTTACTATGTGCAGAGCACCGTACTAAGCGCTTGGAAAGGACAAATCGGTAACAGATACAGTCCCTGCCCTTTGACGGGCTCACGGTCTAATCGGGGGAGACGGACAGACGAGAACAAGAGCAGTAAATAGAATCAAGGGGATGAACAATGAATAAATGAATAAATATATTCATAGTATATGAATATATGAATCTGAATGAATGAATAAATACTACTGAATGAATGAATGACAGCCACTGTGTCCAACCCGATTAATTCGTATCTACTCCAGTAATTAGAACGGCGTTTGGCACACAGTAAGCACTTACCAAGGACCACGATCACCATTACCCCAGCCCCCTGCCCGACAGAAGTCCTCCGCGTGTCTGTCCGGTGCTCCCCGGCCTGACGAAAGTCTGCTGGGTCCCCCAGACGGTGGCTCGGTTGGCGACCCTGTAGCAGAAACCTCTCACCTGTCCTTCCCGCCCTCCTTCCAACCACCACTGCGAAGGCCCGCCCCACTGGTCTCCCCTGGACACTCGTTCAGTCTCGCTTCTCAGCGCCGACCCGGTACAGGACATCCCGGAGGGAACACAGCGCTCTCACCCTCCACGCCCTCGTAGAAAGGGCGGCTCTGACTGCTCCCTACCTCCCCATCTGAGCCTCAGCCACCTCTCCTCTCTGCCCAACTCGCTGCCGAGGCCGCCTGCCCCGAGGGTCTGAGCCAGTGTGTCCAGTTCTGCGACCTCGGCCTGAGTCTGTCCCCCCTCCATCTAGTCACCTGACATTCCTGTCCTCTTGGCTGTAGAGCGTTAGCTTCTAGGAGCCGGGACCTGGCCTATCAACCTGGCTCTGAATGGCGCGCCAGTCTGGATTCTGGGGCCGGTCGTCACCTGTGGCCTCAGAAACTATGTTTTGCTGGGGCCCAGGGCTGCCAATCTGGTTTCCAGATCTGCCGGGAGCAGAATGAAAGATTCAGCCACGGGCTGAAATGGAGATTATAGCTAGGAAAGGATTTCCCGACCGTAACCCCGGTAATTACAGTTGCCATTCTTTTAATGATATTTGTTAAGCTATGTGCCGGGCACTGTATTAAACGCCGGAGTGGCTACTAGCTAGTCAGGTTGGACATGGCCCCACGCTCTTCTGGGTCACCCTGACTTGCTCCCTTTAGTCAACCCCAGCTCCCAGCCCCACAGCACTTATGTACATATCTGTAATTTATTTACTTATATTAATGTCTGTCTCCCCCTCTAGACTGCAGGCTCAAAGGGGACAGGGAATGTGTCTGTTTCTTGTTATGTTGTACTCTCCCAAGTGCTTAGTACAGTGATTTCGCACGGCAAGCACTCGATGGATACGGCTGAATGAACGAATGAAAGTCCCACGTGGGGCTCACGGTCTTAATCCCCATTTTTTCAGATGAAGTAACTGAGACACTGAGAAGAAGACTTACCTAAGGTCACCCAGCAGCCAGGGGCAGAGCGGGTTTAGAACCCAGGTCCTCTGACTCCCAGGCCCGTGCTTTTTCCAGTAGGCCACACTGCTTCTCATCAATTACTTGGTTATTCAGGATTTACTAGGTGTTAAGGGCTGGGGAAGGTACAAGATAATCAGACGAGGCCCATTCCAGTCCCTTTTGGAACTCACAGATCTAAGAGGGAGGGCTGACAGGTAATAATAATAATGTTGGTATTTGTTAAGCGCTTACTATGTGCAGAGCACTGTTCTAAGCGCTGGGTTAATAATGTTCGTATTTGTTAAGCGCTTACTATGTGCAGAGCACCGTTCTAAGCGCTGGGGTAGACACAGGGGAATCAGGTTGTCCCACGTGGGGCTCACAGTCTTCATCCCCATTTTACAGATGAGGTAACTGAGGCACAGAGAAGTGAAGTGACTTGCCCACAGTCCCCCAGCTGACAAGTGGCCGAGCCGGGATTCGAACCCATGACCTCTGACTCCGAAGCCCGTGCTCTTTCCCCTGAGCCACGCTACTGCATCCTCATTTTACAGATGAGAAAACTGGGGCCCAGGGAGAGGTTAAGTGACTTGCCCAGGGTCACACGGGCAGATCCAGATCTAGAACCTAGGTATCCTGACTCCCCAGCCCTGGGCTCTTTCCCCCAAGGGTTATCAAACCCTGGAATCTTCTTTTCTGGGAATTAGAATTCAGCTTCCCGGGGATTCCAACCTACAGTATGGTAGAGCTGGGGAAGAGAGGGGAATGAAGAACTCACGCCCACTCCCCTCCCAGCCTCGGGACTTCAGGATTGTTCCCGGCAAAAAGCTCGTTCAGGGCTCCCAGGGTTCAGGCGTGGGGAACCCTTGAGGGAACACGGTCAGCCTTGTGTGAGCAAAATGTACGATCGCGTTTAGCGCTGAGGGGAATAGCAGCTGCCAAAAACCTTGAGGAACAATTCTCAACGTGAGTCATCACCACAACTCAGGGGCCCAGGAATCTCCCCCTTGTCCTTCTGTCACCAAACTCGGGGAGCGGCTTCTAGTGGGAGCAGGTGCCCATAGGAAATCCGGGCCCCGTGAACCCTGTTTCCCGGAGTCCAAGGGGGCCGGGGCCGGCCCCTAGCCGAGGAACGAGACGTCTGCAGCCGCACGGAGCAGGGTCTGGAGCGTTCGGAGACATTCTGCCACCAAAGACAACGCCTGGAATGAGGTCTGGGCCCTCTCTGCCTCTCCCCTCTTCACTGTACCTTGGGCCAAGGACTGCAAGAACATCAGTGGCAAAATTCTCCTGAGGTCATAAAGCAAATCAAAACAGTCCTCTCCCCACCCTCCGCACACTCGGGGCGAGGTCCACGCCTCTTAGTTGTGTTCTCCCAAGTGCCACGCAGAGTGGTCTGCACACAGTAGATTCTCAGTAAACACTAGCAATGGATTGACTGATAGAGGGGTCTCATCTGGGGAGGGGACTGAAGGGAAGGCCGGCTTCGATGTCCCTCGGCACTCCCTAAAAGTCAACATTTGTCTGCCCTGCTGGACCCCTGGGGCCCAGATATTCTGCCTCTCCTGCAGAGCCTCTAGCAGAGGCTCCCCGGCCTTCCCCCCGCCTAGAGCTGGGAGGGGAAACTTGGGGCTGCCCCCGTCTCTCGTCGTGGCCCGGCCTGTGGTTTCTCTTCTTTTCCTCGGGGGCGAGGGCCTGAAGTCAACCTGGCTCTTTTGCTCCACCGCTTCCCCCTCCTGTTCCCCAGAGGATTTCCCCAAGAAAACCCAGAGTCAGGGGTTGGCACATGCAAATACCGCCCACGCTCAAACCTCCTCACCTCAAGCCCTAGTGTAAATGTCAGCCTCGCCGGTAGGCCTGACACCTGTCCTGTCCCAAGCACGGTCAAAAGTCCGCTTCTATCCAGCCAGAGGGGCGGGAGGTGGGCTGTAGAATACCTCGGGTGAATCTAGAGTCAAGACCGGCGCTTAGAACAGTGCTTGGCACAGGGTAAGCGCTTTTAACAAATACCATCATTATTATTATTATCCAGATCTCCAGTGCGATTCTTCTCCCCAATCAGGGGGACCACCCGCAAGGTGCCCCAAACTGTTCTAAGCGCTCTGGTGGATATTAGATAATCAAACCAGACGCGGTCACTGTTCCATACAGGGCTCCCAGTCTAAGAGAGAGAGCAGGGGCCTTATCCCCATTTTAAAGATGAAGAAACTAAAGCTCAGAGAGGTTAAGTGACTTCCTTAGGTCCCACGGCAGGCCAGGAGCAGAGCTGAAAGTAGAACCCGGGTCTCCCTATATCCAGTCTCATGTTCTTTCCACCGGACTTTGCCCCGAGGATTTTCAGAATCCATCTACTTTCCGTGATACGGGCTAAATAATACAAGTTCCTTTGGCAGATCCCCGTCCCAGCTCTTGTGTCGATTCTGTTTCTTCTCACCTTCAGCCCTCAAATTGTGTGTTCCCAAAACTCCATCTGGACCCCATCAGAGTCTGATTTTTAGCCCTTTCTGCTTGTGACTTTAATGGACATCCTAGCCGTGCTAGAGGGAGCCCACTGCTTACGACTTAAATGGATACCCTCTTTTCCACTTGAGCTAGAGGGAGCACTGAACTTCTCTGTCCAGGAGCAAGAGCTGCAGGGCAACCTTTCTGCCTGGAGAAGCCCCCAACCCAATCCCTTCCTGCACCCCAGGAGCACTGTTCTGGCGTCAAGTTCTAGGAGCCAGGAGAAAGGAATGCAATTGTAATGATAATAAGAATTCCTATTATCATTATCATTATTACGGTATCTGTTAAGCGCTTACTATGTGTCACTCACTGTACTAAGTCCTGGGGAAGGTACAAGATGATCAGGTCAGACGCAGTCCCTGTCCCACTTGGGGCTCACAGTCTTAATCCCCATTTTCCAGATGAGGTAACTGAGGCACAGAGAAGTTAAATCACTTGCCCAAGGTCACACAGCAGACAAGGATTAGAACCCCAGGTCCTCTGACTCCTAAGCCCATGCTCTTTCCACTAGGCCGTGCTGCTTCAGTTGTAGTTGAGGCAGCCAACCAACTGGGTAGTTGGAGATGGGAGGACTGGAAGAATCCCTGTGGGAACTAGTAGAGCATCTGGTCTTATCTGCGAGAAGAACTAAGCATGATTCCTTTCCGCCAGAGGGAGTTTCCAGCCCAGGATTCCTGCCAATGGGAGGTCTGGAGACCCCGACACGGAAGCCAGCGTTCCTGTCCTCAAATATCCTGTCAACAAACGGCCCCAAGGGGAAGCCTGGAAGATGATTCTCCTCAGCTGTCCAACAGGGAAAGTGATCTAGAATAATAATAACAATAACGGTGATGGTATTTGTTAAGCGCTTACTACGTGACAGGTACTGTACTAAATGTGGGGTCGGATACGAGCAAATCGGGTTGGACACAGTCCCTGACCAATGTGAGGCTCACAGCTTCAATCCCCATTTTACTGATGAGGCAGCTGAGGCACAGAGCAGTGAAGTGACTAGTCCAAGGTGACCCAGCAGACACGTGGTGGAGCGGCATTAGTACCCATGACCAGAAGCAGAAATGAACTCCAGTTGGTGTTGGAGAGGGAAGGGGGCCCGGAGCAACCAAGAGAGGGAGAGCCCGAGACAGTGAAAAAGTGGCCTTGGGAAAGTCATTTAACTTCTCTTTGCCTCAATTACCTCATCTGGAAAATGGGGATTAAGACGGGGAGCCCCGTGTGGAACAGGGACTGTGTCCAACACGATTAATTGGTATCTATCCCAGCAGTTAGAACAGTGCCTGGCCCATAGTGTGCGCTTAACAAATACCATTTCAAATAAAAAAAGATGACGAGAGACAGAAAGACACAGCTAGAGAAACCACAGCTAAAGATGATAGAGAAAAACAAAGAGAGCACAAGCAGGGGGTCCCTCTCGTGAGAAGCTTCCTGAGGTGAAACCAGAGCCACAAGTCAGTTTTGTTCTCCCCAAGTACTCAGCTACTAGGGAGTGACACTACAGTAGAAGCAAAATACACATTCTCTGTTATGGAGAAGCTTTCACACTGTCTAGTGGAGGAGACAGGCAGACCTACATGATTTACGGAGGGTGGGAGCAGGAGGAAGAACAAAGATAAAGCAGGGAGCAGCAAAGAGTGGGAAAAGACGGAAGAATACGTAATTGAGTGAGAAGAAATACCAAAGTACTGAAGAGTGCTAAAAGCGACTGTTGGGTTGACACAATTGACTGGGAAAGGTTTCCTGAAGGACGCGGGGTGGAGAGATGGGGAGAGTTGTGGTCAGGACGATTGGAGTGGGGGGAAGGAGGATGGCGGAGGGAACTTTCCTCTCCCAGTTCTGGTCCCTCCTTCTCCCCCCAGCCCTGACAGGGAGAGTGTGTCTATTCCCAGGAGTCTCCCAGCCCCTCAGGGAGACACTGCCTGCGATCGGTCCAGTCGGGTGACACCATCGAGGGGGACGGAGCCTGTCGAGGCCCTGGGGTCAGTCTAAAGCTCCGAGGTTCCGGATGGCTCCAGAGAAGCGTGAAAGAGAAGTGAGTAGGAGCAAAGTGGCGCTGCTGGGAAACTGGAGGCGGGTGGTCGGGAGCCTGTGGTCCGGAGCTGGTGATGGGGGCTGGAGGCCTGAGGCGTTGTCTCGGGGAGGAGTGGACGGAGGATTGAGCTGCCCCCGCACCAGCCTGAAGCTCCCATGGGGGTCCGGCCACCAGAATCCCTGGGCCCAGAAAAGGGGCGGGATGTCACAGGGATTGGGAGTCGCCGAGAATCTGCAGGCCAAGCTCCGTTACTGATCTACGGGTGCGAGACCCCAGGCGAGTCCCTCAACCTCTCTGGACCTCAATTTTCTCACCTGTAAAATGGGGATAATAATGCCTCTCCCTACTCTGGGATGTTGTGATCACGGATGAGAAAGTGCTTTGGGAAAATAAAAGGGTTGCACAAATTCAAGGTGTTATTTATTAACAAACAATAAATAATTAAGCCAGCCTCCCAGCTTCCTCCTGGATGGTGGAGCCGGGAGGAGGCTAGGGAGCCGGCTCGCAGTAAAGGAGCCCCTCGGGTTGGGCACCGGGGGGTGAGGGTAAAGTAGACGAGTGGGAACCAGAGGGACCGGGAAAAACCGGGAGCTCTGGGAGGTGAGGGGGGAGGGAGGAGGGAGTGACGATTCCGCGAAATGGAGGGGGACGGCCAAGGCGGGGGGGGGGGGGGGGACGGACAAGGGGTGACTGGCTCTCAGGATGTGGTGAACAGCCCCAGACATAAATACAAGCCCCAGGGAACTGAGCTCCATGCAAGAGCACCAAAATGTCCCCGTCCAGACAGCTTGGAGCCACAGGTAGGGGAGAAAGGCCGGGGGGCACAGATGAGACCTGTCAGGGCTCAGGGAGAGAGGCAGAAGGCCCAAAAGTTTCAATTCACTGAAACAGTGTGCGAGAGACCCAGCGTTCGCTACAGAGTCAGTCGGGCACAGGGCTAGCTAACACAGAGAGTCAGGCAGAGGGCTAGCTACGGAGAGAGTTGGCCACGGGGCTAGCTACAGAGAGACAGACAGAAAGACATACACAGAAACGAGACGGGCAGGTAAACAGGATCGACTGGACTGGACAGTGTAGGTGATCTGGGGGTTGGCTAAAGGCACTGAACGGACTCAGAGGGCTCGAAGGAAGGTCTGGGGAAGGATCTGGAGGAGGGTCCGGAGGAGGGCTAGAGGAGGGTCTGAATGAGGACTTGGGAGCCTCCCCTTCCCACACCCTCCCACTGCCCCGCTGATTCCCTTGGGTGCTGGCTCTAAGAGGGTTTACTTTGGGGGGAGGGGGGTGGATGGGTCAGGAAACCGGGGGACCCCACCTTGCTCCCCAGGATTTCAGAGGCACCGCTGCCCAGCTTGTCTTTTAGGGGGGGCTCTTCGAGCTCAGTTGCAGCCCCCAGCTCTGGCCAGGCCCAGCTCAGCTCAGACCAACTTCCCCCTATCATGCCTAGACCTTCCCCCTAGGTCCTCGTGCCCTCTTGTCCTATTAGACTGTGCCACTTGGGCACCTACTCCCATCCTCCCCCCGGCCTCTGGTGGCCCCACCCTCCTTCTCTTGGGCTTGAAAGGGCAGAAGGAGGAAGCATCAGACAGCAGCCCGGGCGGAGGCAGGAGGAGACAGCTCTGCCTTAGCCCCACGCTTCAGCCTCCCTTCCCATTCCCCACGACCGTCTGCCCCCCACAGCCACCTCGAGATGGCATCGCTTCCTTTTGCCGCTGCTGCTGCTGTCACGGCTAAGCCACTTCACTCCCGTCCCGGAGCCAGGTAAGGTGGCCGGGGCTACGGACGTGAGGGAGGACCACCCCAAGGGGTAGGAGGAACTGCGACTGCTAGTCGCCGGCAGGGCTCCGTGGTGGTGCCACCAGACAGCAGCTGTGCCCTCTCTCACCCCTAACGTCACCCTCTGCAATGACCCGCAGAGCCCACTAACCCTTCCTGAGATTCCCGAATCCCCCACCCCCCAATTCCTGGAGTTTCCCTCCGATCTCCCGCTGTGGGTTCTCTGCCCGGAGCCATGCCCAAATCTGCCTGAATCCTCGGATTTTCCTTCCACAGTGAAGTGCCCGGGACTGCAAGTTCACGGGCCCAAGCTTGAGGTGCCCTATGGTAAGGGGTCCCTTGGGGTGGGGTCGGGGGGCATGGGAGGGGCCGTGAGGGTGTCCATTGCCCTACACGAGAGGGTGAAGTAGGAGGGAGCTGGGGACTTCCAGGATCAGGCCAGGGGAGGGGCAGGGTCCGGGAACGGGCACAGGGATGCAGAGCCCTCATGTAGGCACCGAAGGCTAAGGGCGGGGAGGAAGGCAGGAACAGAGATAATAATAATAATGTTGGTATTTGTTAAGCGCTTACTATGTGCCGAGCACTGTTCTAAGCGCTGGGGTAGACATAGGGGAATCAGGTTGTCCCACGTGGGGCTCACGGTTTTAATCCCCATTTTACAGATGAGGGAACTGAGGCACAGAGAAGTTAAGTGACTTGCCCACGGTCACACAGCCGACAAGTGGCAGAGCTGGGATTCGAACTCATGAGCCCTGACTCCAAAGCCCGTGCTCTTTCCACTGAGCCACGCTGCTTCTCAAGGGTGCCAAGGGTGACCTGGGTGTGAGGGGTGGGGAAGGGGCAGAGACGGGCGTGGGGGCAAGGGCAGGCTCGGTCACCGGGCCCACTTCGGGCGGGAGGTAGCCTAACCGAGATCCGAGCCACCGACCCGCAGGGAGCCATCCCTTCAGGCTCTCGGCCCACGATGGCCTGGACGAGCCCTCGGCCCAGCCCCGGCAGCAAAGGGTGCCTCTGGGAATCAAAGGGTGGAGATACCCGGGGGTTGGCAGGGTCTGACTGCTGCCCCCCACAAACCCAACCCCAGGCGTCGCCTTGAACCTTTCCTGCTCGGGCTGCAGCCTCAACCGGGAGTTCAGCGAAATGTACTGGCTGGGAAACGGCTCGTTCATCGAAGACCTACCTGGAGCCGTCAGCGAGGGCGACATCCGGTAGGCCGAGCCACGGGAGGCCTGGGGAGGGATGGGGGCTCCGGAGCTGTAAGTGCCCTGTGGGTGGGGAACGCGTCTACCAACTTGGTTGTGTTGGACCCTCCCAAGAGCCTAATACAGAGCTCTGTACTCAGTAAGCGCTCTATAAATATCATTGATTGACTGATGGTTCAGGACCACTGTGGGCCTCCAATCCAGGGGGACTTGCCCCAGGTTTATGGCATCCGCCCGCCTTGCCACGGCTCTCGCTGACCCGGCATGGCTACGGGCACAATCCCCCGCCTCCCGTTTCCCTACGTCGCTCTGCTCCCTCCTCCTTCCCCTGCTTCTCCCAGGCCACCCTCCACCTTCCCTCTGACCGAACTCACCCCCAGCCACCCTCTCGCCCCGCCCCCCCTCCGGTCCCCCCGCCCCCCGACATTTACCCTGCCGCAGCAAGGTGGAGTCGTCGGAGTCACACGTGTCGCTGCTGGGGGAGCTGCGGATCGAGGCCCTGAGCCCTGCCCTGCGCCACACCAACTTCAGCTGCGTCCTGCTGGACCCCGAGGGGGCCACCCAGAGCCACGTGGTCCTGGACCGCCTGTGGGACCTGGCCTCCAGGGACAGGAAGGGTCAGTGGGGACCCCGGCAGGGCAGAGTGGACGCCGGAAATGGGCAGGGGCTGCAGTCACCGGATAGGCCCTCCCGAGAGGAGCCCACAGAGAAATGAGCAAGGAGAGGGAGGGGAAGTTTTTCCCAGATGCTTCATTTCCGGTTTGCCGTGGAATTTCTCAGGCTCTTGGGCGAGTGGTCATTCAGTCGTATTTGTAGAGCACTGTGCTCTGGAAGCAGAGGGTTGTGCTGAGCACTTGGCCTTCCCCAAAATAGCTGACAACCCACTGGTCAGCCCAACTGAGGACGGGCGTGGGAGGGAGGTGTCCTGTGCAAGTTAGACCCTTGTACACCATCCTTCAAGCCCTCCTCAAATCTCACCTCTCCTGGAAAGCCTTCCCTGATTAATTCCCAACACCTCCAAATGACTCAACCCAACAGACACCCTTAGTACTTATGTACTTATGCCCACCTTCAGCCCTCAAATATATTTTGAGATTCCACATTGGTCAGTGGCATATATTGATGTACATCCACCATTTACTTATTCATCTATCGCATCCTCCCAGACTTGTTCCTGTTACTTCCTGCCATGTCTATCCTTGTTCTCCTTCCTGCTCCCTCCATTTACAAATAATTTAGGTCCCTCTCTCCAACTAGACTGGAAGCCCTTCGAGGTCAGGGATGGCGCCCGCTGAACTTATCGCCCTCTCCCAAGTGCTCAGTACTGCACTCTGCAGAGAATAGGCCCTCATTCGTGCGCTTGGTTGGTTAATCGTCCTCTGGATGTGTCTACCCTGGCCCTTGGCACAGTGCTTGGCACATATAGTAAGCACTTAAATAATATGATAATCATTGGAATTATTGACTGCCTGACTGATTGTTAACCTGGATCACTCAAGGCTAGCAAGAAGCAGAAAGAAAGCTGGGTGGGGAGGAACCAAGGAGGAAAGGGAGACAGCAGAGGCGGGTGGCCGCCCTTCTGTCCTCCAATCTCTCCATGCCCTCGTTTTCACCCCCAGGAGGAGACCTCACCGAAAGCCCAGGGACCCGCACTCTGGCGCTCGTGGAGGCCCGCTGTACTGCCGGCCCGGGATGTACTGGCTGAATCTGAATTATCCTGAATAAAAGTGGTGGAGACACTCTACAGTGGTCCCATTTCTGTCACCTCAGGGCCACGGGGCTGTGCTCTGGTGAAGGCGCGGTGGGGGCAGGTACGTCCCAGGCACGGCCAAGTCTGGGGCATGTGGGCTCGAGCCAAGGCCCAAGGGTTGTGGGGGTGGGGGGAGAGGGGCAAGGATGGGGAACACACATGGTGGGAAACAGGGGGACAGAGGGAGGTGAGAAGGAACAGGCAGCAGCAGGAGCTCCAGCCTTCATGGCTCTCAGGACTACCAAGCTGATCCATCCTCAGATTTGACTCACCTCACCGGATTACTCTCAGCATGGTGAAGGGCATGTATGGGAGCACTGACAACAACATAAGGGCACTGAGGGCACTGGAGCACCGAGAGCACGGGTGCGCTGAGAGCGTAGGAGCGCCGACAGCGTGGGGCACACGTCTCCTCTAGGAGACCTTCCCGGATTAATTTCTCATCTCCCCACCTTACATCCTCCTCGACTTCTGCCTCACCTAAGCACTGAGGTACTCACACCCTTTCCTCCCCTCCCTGTTGCACTTACGTGTAGATCTACTGCTTCTCCCTACTGGTAATTTGTGAGGTATCTGTCTTCCCCACCTAGATTGCAAAGTCTCTTAGATAGAGATCGTGTCAACTCACTACTGTACTTGTCAAGCGCTTAGCGTGGCGCTCTGTCCAGAATAAGGGCACAGTAAATACTGTTGATGAATTAATTATATTAGGGTATTGATTAACTACACCCTTGCTCCGGGCTAAGCATTGTGCAGGTGGTAGAAAGGCTTGGCACAGTGCAGTGACCCTCTGAGGGGTTGAGAAGAGGAACCTGGGTTATGAGGGGACTCCCAGAATGCCAAGCCCCAGATAACTCTTTGGTGAACTCATCCGCTCTCACGGCTTTGACTACCATCTCTACGCAGATGACACGCAGATCTACATCTCCGCCCCTGTCCTCTCCCCCTCCCTTCGGGCTCGCATCTCCTCCCGCCTCCGGGACGTCTCCACCTGGATGTCGGCCCGCCACCTAAAACTCAACATGAGCAAGACTGAGCTCCTCATCTTCCCTCCCAAGCCCGGTCCGCTCCCAGACTTCTCCGTCACCGTGGATGGCACGACCATCCTTCCCGTCCCGCAGGCCCGCAATCTCGGTGTCATCCTTGACTCGTCCCTCTCGTTCACCCCACGCATCCTATCCGTTACCGAGACCTGCCGGTTTCACCTCTACGATATCGCCAAGATCCGCCCTTTCCTCTCCACCCAAACGGCTACCTTACTGTTACGGGCTCTCGTTATATCCCGGCTAGACTACTGTGTCGGCCTTCTCTCTGACCTCCCTTCCTCCTCTCTCGCCCCGCTCCGGTCTATTCTTCACTCCGCTGCCCGGCTCATCTTCCCGCAGAAACGATCTGGGCATGTCACTCCCCTTCTTAAACAACTCCAGTGGTTGCCTATCGACCTCCGCTCCAAACAAAAACTCCTCACTCTAGGCTTCGAGGCTCTCCGTCACCTTGCCCCTTCCTACCTCTCCTCCCTTCTCTCTTTCTACCGCCCACCCCGCACGCTACGCTCCTCTCCCGCCCACCTCCTCGCCGTCCCTCGGTCTCGCCCATCCCGCCGTCGACCCCCGGGTCACGTCCTCCCGCGGTCCCGGAACGCCCTCCCTCCTCACCTCCGCCAAACTGATTCTCTTTCCCTCTTCAAAACCTTACTTAAAAATCACCTCCTCCAAGAGGCCTTCCCAGACTGAGCTCCTCTTCCCCCTCTACTCCCTCTGCCATCCCCCCTTTACCTCTCCGCAGCTAAAGCCTCATCTTCCCCTTTTCCGTCTGCTCCTCCACCTCTCCCTTCCCATCCCCACAGCACTGTACTCGTCCGCTCAACTGTATATATTTTCGTTACCCTATTTATTTTGTTAATGAATCGTACATCGCCTCGATTCTATTTAGTTGCCATTGTTTTTACGAGATGTTCTTCCCCTTGACGCTGTTTAGTGCCATCGTTCTCGTCTGTCCGTCTCCCCCGATTAGACCGTAAGCCCGTCAAACGGCAGGGACTGTCTCTATCTGTTGCCGACTTGTTCATCCCAAGCGCTTAGTACAGTGCTCTGCACATAGTAAGCGCTCAATAAATACTATTGAATGAATGAATGAATGAATAACTCTTCCCACCATACCTCCTTCCCCCTCCCTGACCCTTACAGCCTGACCTCCCCTCTCTCTCATTTTTCACATCAAACTCCCTCTTCATTTTCCCCTACTACCCAACACTGCAGCCCTGGATCTTCCCTGCCCCATCTCTTCCCACCCACGTTCTCTCCTACACCTCCCCACGGTCCACAGGGCTCCTCACTTCTCCAGCTCCCTGCAGCGGAGACCCCCGGCGTGTCAACCACTCGGAGTTTAACCCCCTCCACCGGTTCCCCTCAGCTGACACTCCCGCAGGGCCTACCCCCTTCTACATCACCACTCTTCCCTTAAAGAGTCCAGCTCCTGCTCCCCTGTGATCTCACACAGCCCACCCATTCATTCATTTAATCGTATTTATTGAGCGCTTACCGCGTTCAAAGCACTGTACTAAGCCCGTCGGAGAGTACGATACAACAATAAATGGACACATTCCCTGCCCACAGTGAGGTTACAGCCTAGAGGACTGCCATTACCCTCCAAAACTGTCACCAATAGTCCAATCCTCTCCCAACGGTCCTGTGACTAACCCTCACGCGTGAGAGGACTCCCCAGTTCAACCTTCGCTGGAGAGTGGAACTGCCCAGCAGGAGACAGGCATTTGTGAAGAGACTCTCTGAAGTGGATATAGAAGAGATTTCTGAAATAAACTGGAAGAGTTTGTGCCACTGATGAAAATTTCAACTATAATCTTGAGATGACCCAGGACGATCAAACCAAGAGTGGAATAATCCATCATTCTGAGACCATATCGGCTGGCTAGCCTTTCCGTGCGTGCAGGAGTCAACTGCAATGATATACGCCACGTGACCAGAGGCATGGGACCGCCAAGGTCAATCTCCAGGGTGTGTGGCAGGGACCTACTGAGTCTGGGGCAAGAGCTATGCAAGACTGTTCTGCACTCCTGTCATAACGTGATTTTTCAGAGCACGACTTGGAAAAAAAAATGGTCGGAGAAGAGGGGAAGAGAGTGACCATACTGCCGATGTGACCGAGCTATGCCAGAATGCAGCTCTACCAGGAATTTGGTTTTCGATCAATCCGACAGAATTGCCCAGCAACCCTGCTATCCGTGAGTCATCAGGGTTATGAAGGGAACCAAATGCAACTCGGTAAAACTCACTTAGAAACTGATGTTCCTCATTTTAAATTGGCTCCCCAGGAGGGGCTACTGACCACCGAAAAGGGTCACAGAAATGCCGGAGAAGCAAGCGAAGCACAATAGTTTCCTGCACGCTTTAGCCTAAAAGCTTCCCGAAAGTTTTTTGTCGTCGTCATTCGCCACAACCTCCTGGAATCTCACCCAGTCCGACAGAAGTCAGGTATCATTTCGGTTGTTTTCAAAGCCCCTTTCTTCCCCTCAGCCCCGATTTTCCGTGGAAGCCGGGGTCGCCGAGCCACGGATCCCCCGTTCCGGGTGGATACGTCAGCCGGGAGGCGGCCCCATGGGCGCGGGAGGGTCCGCAGCATCAATAGCTGAACAGGAGGAATCCTGTGAATGTGGTGTCGTCGTCGGGGTCTGCAAACAGGCCGTTAAAGGTCTCCCCCCCGGCCACCTGCACCCACACCTGGTCCCCGGCCTTGAGCTCCAGGACGGTCCCGCCGGAGGCCTGGTCTTCGGAGCCCTGGTAGCTGTCCTTGGTGTGCAGCACGCTGACCCCGTTCCGCACCAGGGACACGTTCACGTTCCGTGAGTACACGGTGATGTGGTACGTGAAGTAGTACACGCCGGGGAAGGTGCAGGTGAATTTCCCGGTGGTCGGGTTGTAGTCGTTTAGCCCGTTGTACAGGACCCTGTCGAACCTGACCGGCACGTTGGAAGGGGGGAACTTGGTGGCCACGGTCAGCCCCACGGTGAAGGCGCTTTTCATCAGCTCAGGGGCATCGCCCACCCGCCCCTTCTCCCCCCGCTCACCTTTCCAGCCCCGCACACCTTGGAGCCCCTGGCCGCCGGGAGGGCCCGGGGGGCCTTCACCCCCTCTGGGGCCCGGGGGACCCACAGGCCCCACGGGCCCCTGCGGGCCCACGTCCCCCCGGGGGCCTGCCTCCCCCCGGGCCCCCGAGGGCCCCACGGGCCCCACGTCACCCTTGACCCCCTTGTGGCCCTGCAGCCCAAGCTCCCCCTTCTGACCCCTGTTGCCCACCGGCCCCACGAGTCCCTTGGGGCCGAACTTCCCCGGCCATCCTCTCTGGCCCGGTTCCCCTTTGTTGCCCTTCTCTTCAACCTTCCCGGCAGCTCCTGGAACACAAGGAGAAAGGATTGGTGGTGGACCATTCTCCGGTGGGCAGCCAGTTGGTTTGAAATAGCGGTGACGATTACAGAGTCCGAGGACCGCTTACTCTGGGCCGGGCACTGCGGGGAGCGTCGGGGTGGACACAAGGTAACTGGGTCAGACACAGTCTCTGGCCCTCATGGACTCTCGGTCTAAGACGGAGGGAGAATGGGGATTTCGTGCCCATTGTACCACTGAGAAAACTAAGGCCCAGAGAGGCTGAGTGATTCATCCCAGGGCACACAGCGGTGGGTGGCAGAGCCAGGACTCCAACCCACAACACCTGGCTCCCACTCCCGTGCTCTTTCCCCTCGGCCCCAATGCTTAAAGTTTGACTCTTCTGAGGTCAGACAGGAGACGGAGTGCTTAATACAGCGCATGCCCCTCAGTGGGCGCTAAATAAATACTGCTGCTACATGTGATCACGCGGACCCGGGATGGGGGAGATACAGCAGCCATCCAAGCTCGCCCGGCCCACGGGAAGAAACGACCATTTCTCTACTCTCTCCCCGGCTCAAGAAGCCGAATTTGAGACGTAGCCAGGACCGGGTTCGTGGCCCCAGACCCTCCCCCTGCAAGTCAGGCCAGGGGGCTAGGTCGTGGGGACTTGGGCAAGTGCTGAATGGGACCACAGGGCAAGTCATAATGTTCTCTGACCTGGCTCTCCTTTCTGTCCAGCCGTCCCATCCGCTCCCGGCCTGCCCCGGGGTCCAATGTCACCTGGAAAAAGCAGAGTGCGATCTTTGGTGGGAGGAGGCCCCGCCAGGAAGGGAACGGCCCTCCGAGTCCAGGCCTTCCTGCAGCTGTCGGGCCAGGCTGGCGTGGAAAACGGGGCGGGGGGGCAAGGGACCGTGCCCGCCCACCCGCTCACCTAGAGTCCAGTTCCCTTGTGGAGAGGAGGAAGAAAAACATAGGAGAGTTCATTACGGTATTAATTAGTTTAGTTACAGTAAAACGTGAAGCACCTATAATGTACCTAGTACTGTGCTAAACTGTGGGGTTGATACACAAGTGTCAGATAATACACCGCCCTTGTCCTTAACAGGGCTAAGAGGGAGGGAGAGCAGGGATCTTATCTCCATTTTACAGATGAGGAAACTGGGGACCAGAGAGATTAAGTGACTTGCCCAAAGTCACACAGCAGGCCAGTGGCCGAGCCAAGATTAGGAGCCAGGAGTCACCGGGCTCCGTTCACTAGACCCCACGGCCTGCTCTGGGGTGAGAGATAGGGGGAGGTGGAACGATTTCAAGAAATCCAGGAAACATGGGGCACGGGAACCGGGGATGAGGCTTCTCTCTGCCAGGCCGGAAGTGGTCGTGGCTGTGGCCGCTCACGGGGTGAACGGTTTCCCCACTTGCCTGCTTCTTCCACCACTGCAGTTGCCGTGCGGCCTGGTGGTTCTCCAGCTGAGCGACGCAGTGGGGGACGAGGAGTCCCAAGACTCAGGTTCTAGTCATCCATTCATTCAACCGTATTTATTGAGCACCTACTGTGTGCATGGCACTGCGCTAAATGCTTGCGAAAGTACAACGGCATTCCAGGGAACTCATTAACCTCACAGGGCCTCAGTTTCCTCCCTTTCAAAATGGGGATCAAGAGACCCACTCTCCCGCCCACTTTCACCGCGAGCCTTGTATGGAACAGGAACTGCGTCTCAACTGAATACCTTGGGTCGATTAGCACAGTGTTCGGCACCCGGCAGCCTCTCAGTCAATTCCAGCGCTCTTATTATTAGTATCACCACCGTTCATGTACAGAGGCTCAGAGGGGAGCATTCATTCATTCATTCAATAGTATTTATTGAGCGCTTACTATGTGCAGAGCACTGTACTAAGCGCTTGGAATGTACAAGTCGGCAACAGATAGAGACAATCCCTGCCCATTGACGAGCAGAGAGACAGAGTAAGGTGGGGGAACAGCCGATGGAGGGAGGCAGTTTAAGAAGCAAAACGGCCGAAGACCGACCGGCTCGTCCCAGGCCTGAAGCCGCTTCTCGGGCCCCTGTCCTTGGCCTTCCAACCCCAAGGTGGGGGAGGAGGGGAGGGGTCTGGCCCGTGAGGTCAGCGGAAGGCGAGGGGTGCTCTTGTCCCGTTGGGGGTGGAGGGTGCTACACTGGGCCATTTGGGGGTGAACGGTGCCAGCCTGGCAGGACCTTCTAGGGCTGGGCCACGAGCGGGCTCGCAGATCGAAGCCCTCAAGAAGGGTCGTGAGACAGCAGGTGTGAGGCTGAGGTGGGGAGGGCGGGGGGCCGGAGGAATACCTGTATCCCCTTTGTCTCCCTTCACTCCATCTCGCCCGTCTCTTCCAGGCAAGCCATTGTGGCCAGGACTCCCGGGGATGCCAGGTTGGCCCTGCCCGCAGCTCTCCTGGCCCAGCAGTGGCTCTGTGCCAATGCCGGCCACCACCAACACCCACCAGATGCTCATCACTCGTGCTGGCCTTGCTGGGGCTGGAAGGGTAAACACAAGCACACACACATACGCACATATTGAAAGCTGCTCTCTGACCAGCCCATCGGGTTATGGGGCAGACCCCTGAGGCCCTGCCCCTTCCTCGGGTCCCGCCCTCAAAGGGCAGCTGGGGAAAGGTCAGGGCCCCAGTCCAAGCGCTTTTCAGAGTCAAGCTGAGCAAGGAGGGAGTGAGAGGAACAGGCTACCCTTCACGTACCTCCACACGCTGGCCCCGAAATGGTACCCTTAGGCCCCACGGGTTAAAAGGAAGGGAACTTGCTTTCCATTCAAATTTCAAAGCTCTCTTGAAATCCCACTTCCTCCAGAAATCCCTCCTCAACTCATTCCCAAGTCACTTGCGCTCAACTGAGGCGTAGAGAGGTTAAGTGACCTCCCCAAGGTCACCCAACAGGGAAGTGGGAAAGCTGGGATAAGAACCCAGGTCTCCTGATGCCCAGAAGAATCAGACCTGATCTGAATCACACCTGGGGTCCAGGCCCGGGCTCCCGCTGGGCTTCCAGCTGGGGTGTGCCCATCCGGATCCAGTTAGGAATGGAATGGCCTCTGCTTGACTCTCCCTCCCGGAGCCAAGACTGGTAGAGTCCTGGAAACTCTCCAGGTGCGACCCTGAGAGAGGGAAGTGCTCAATGCAAGTGATTAATAATAATAATAATAATAATAACGTTGGCATTTGTTAAGCGCTTACTATGAGCCGAGCACTGTTCTAAGCCCTGGGGTAGACACAGGGGAATCGGGTTGTCCCACGTGGGGCTCACAGTCTTCATCCCCATTTTACAGATGAGGTAACTGAGGCACCGAGAAGTGAAGTGACTTGCCCAAAGTCACACGGCTGACGAGTGGCCGAGCCGGGAGTTGAACCCATGACCTCTGACTCCAAAGCCCGTGCTCTTCCCACCGAGCCACGCCGCTTCTCAGCCACGACGGTCCACCTCCATCCCCTCTCCAGGCAGACTGGGGAGCCTGTCCGGGTCCAGTCTCAGACTGGGACCAGCGCTCGGCTCCGTCCGGCACAGCACTGTACTAGCCTGCACTAGGCTTTTGGGGTCGGCCACCAGTGCTTGTCGAAAGGTTAGAGCTCTGCCTGGTGGCAACAGGTCAACATGACAAGCCCTACAGGGACAGAAGCTCACAGGTAGAGGGGAGAGAGGGAGAGGAAAAAGGAGAGGAAGAGAGAGAGGAAGAGGAAAGGAGAGAAGAGGGCACCAGGTCTCGAGAACTTGGAGGCGAAGTCACTCCAGAGCATCGTGTCCCAAATCGCTCGTCTCTAGCCCCTCACAGCCCCTCATTCCCTTCGTCCCACCCCCCACCACTGGCCCGTACTCCGGTGGTGTTGCTCCAGTGGAGCCCGTGGACGTCGTTGTTCACCGGAGACCGTCTGCCCCCTCGGAGGTCGGTGTCCCCAGCGGGTCCCGGCCTCAGTGGACAGAATGGTCTGAGAAGGCCGGCCCTCCGAGGCTACCACTGGCTGTCCCCCTCCAAGCAGCCCCGATCGCACCCCGGCGTGCAGCCCTGATAGTCCTCTGGCACGCGGTCCCAGCTGGCAGCCCCGCCAATCTGTTTCATTTCTCTCTCCACCTACGGCACTCACTGCTTCGCCTGCAGCTTTGCCAGTGGATGCAAATCCACGGGCACATTGGTGCTCATGAACGTGAGCGGTCCTGGATTTTCCGGAAAAGCGGTGTACCTCCGAGGGCTGGGCTTTGCTCCCTCTCAGTGGCCAAATTAAGAGTCGGAGGAAGCCGGGAATTAGGGGAATATAATGGTAACGATTACAATATTTAAGGGCTTACTATGTGCTAAGCGCTGTTCTAAGCGCTGGGGTAGATACAAGGTAATCAGGTTGTCCCACGTTCGGCTCACAGTCTTAATCCCCATTTTACAGATGAGGTAAGAGGCACAGAGAAGTTAAGTGGCTTGCCTTAGGTCACACAGCAGACGGATGGCGGAGCCGGGATTAGAACCCACGTCTTCTGAGTCCCAAGCCTTTACTCTTTCCACTGAGCCATAGTCTGCCCTCTCCCAGCAATGCCCATGGAAAGCTGATTTCTACCAGCACCATACTTTCCCCCATCCTTGTAGGAGGCTGGATATCAACTGGAAGGATTTGGGTCCCCAGCCAGGCAGGGCCCTCTTCGGGCCGACACACGGGGACTGATTCCAAAGCGGTTTCCCAAGCCCCTCCCAGCCCCGTACACTGACCTGTGCCCCTGCCGGAGATGATACCTGAGCCGGTAAAAGCTGGGACTTGGCAGCCACTAAGGCAGCCCAGTGGCTTCCCAAGAACACAGATCCATGATCAAAATACAGTCGAGGAACGGGAAGGGGAGGAAAAACATCAGTGTCAGCACAGGACATCAGCAGTGGGATTTCATCTGGCATCACTTTTCCACACGTGACTGTCCTGGGGCCTGTTTCCTGAAAGGCGGGGCCGGGCGAGGCGAGGCTGGGCGATCTCTGACCCGTTTTCTCAGCCATTAAAGTTCTGTTGGCCCTTGGACCGCAGTCTTTCCGGATCTCTCACGGACTGCCGTCTCCCCCCATCACCCTACTGCTGCTTAGAGAAATAGCGTGGCTTAGTGAAAAGAGCATGGGCTTGGGAGTCAGAGGTCTTGGGTTCTAATCCCGGCTCACTTGACTGCTGTGTGACACTGGGCAAGTCTCTTGGCTAATCTGTGCCTCAGTTCCCACATCTGTAAAATGAGGATTAAGACTGGGACTCCCACGTGGGACAACCTTATTACCTTGTATCTACCCCAGCGCTTAGAACAGAGCTTGGCACGTAGTAAGCGCTTAACAAATACCATCATTATCATTGTCACCCCGGGCTACCAACTCCCCCGATTGCCCATGGGCCACTTTCTTCACTGATCGCCGATGGACCGCGGTCTCTTCCAGTCGCCCGTGGGCCGCCGTCTCCCTTGGCCGGTTCTACTCCAGCATACCGTGCCCTGGCTTCTTATTCCCCAGCTCACCATTCCTTCTAGCCCTCCTGGGCTGAGCAGCTCAGATCCGGTCCACTGGCAAGAACTCAGCTCTTTTCTAACTTTATCCTCCCTGCGTCTGACCTCTGCCCTTTCCCTCAATCAGTACGTGCTGAGAGAAACTTTGCAATCCCGGGTGGCTGTGAGCGGGGGAGGGAGGAACACGTTACGTTCTGGGCCCGCTGGCCCCAGTCCTCACCGAGGCCCTTCCTCACCCTCCCCGGGGCGTCCTCTTCTATACCCCGAGGCCTGTCCCCCCCACCCCCACCCCTGCACACCGCTTGGTGGTTCTCCCTCTTCTTGTGGTGATGGCTGGCCCGGCTGCGGAGGCCAGGGTGAGTCACCTTGGTGGTGGGACTCAGGAACACAGCGGAGAGGAGGCGGAAGAAGAGGTAGGAAACCTCAGAGAGTCATCGCGCAGAGGAAGTCCGCGCTGGCTCTGGGAGAAGGAATCAAGAGACCGAAGGGGGGATTTGATTCAGGGGCTCAGTTGGGGCTCATGGTGGTGATTCCAGGTCTGTTTCGGCCTCCAGGGCCCCTCTGAGCCGGACTCGCAATACCGGGAGGCTGAACTCTCTCCGGGGCTGCGCTCTCCTCGGGGCTCAGCTCACCCCAGGGCTGTTGTTGGGGAGAACTGAGCTAACGCCCCAACCGCCTGCTGTTCCCATTTCCACCGTCCCCACCCTCACTCAGGGGCTGCCGATCTCTACACTGGGACGGCGGGAGATGCCCGACTGCCGGGATGGTTGTGGCAGGTTCGAACAGGGCAGCCCAGGCTGGGGCGACGAAGATACTGCATTTTCTGCCTTCCTCTTTCCTCCACCTTTTGGTCTTGAGACCCCCGGAGACCCTCAAACCTTGATAGATGGAACTCCATCTCTTCTTAAGGAAAATCCCTAGTTCTTCAAGAGCAGGAAGGCAAACAGGTGGGAAGGAGTGAACTCTCTCCTGTGAGAACCTAGGCTCCTTGTGGGCAGGGAATGCACCCCTTTGTGTTTTATTCTCCGAAGCGCTCAGTAGTGTATGCTTTCCTAGGGGCACTCAATAAATACAATTACCACCACCACCCCTACTATTTCCAAGGGGATTCTGATCCTGGATATGGGTCAGGGCTCACTTTGCAAGTAAATTCCACAGCGGAGTCATGTCAATTTGCAAATGATTTAATGTCAATGAACAGAAGCAAAGTAACAGAGGAAATGGGGGTGCAGGTCACCCCACCACGTGGGACACACTGAGTCTATCGTTCGTGTGATGACTCAATCGCTCTGATACAAATACGCCTCAAGCTACAGCATTCCTACACAGCATCCTTGGACCGACAAAGGCCAGGTCATCCATCCGCAGCTCGGACATCACAGAGAATCAGGGTGGGATGCAAATGCTCCCCCAAAGGTTGGCTACCATTTACAAAAGGAGCACCGCTAAATGATGGAACTGCATAAGACAGTGGCATTTTTTTGACACAAACACCGCAAACATTGAGAGATATTAGCTCCAAACCTCCGAGCTAGGACACAAGGCAAATATAAGCCGGCGACAGTTTGTTCGGTAGCGGCGCACCCTCGGCTGCTGGGAGCGGCCACTTCGCCCTACCCTCAAGCCACTCTCACGCCACCGGCAAATCCATTTCACTTGGAAGTATTTGGACAAATAGCTGCTTCCGAGAGTAACGCACTCAAGTTTCCATTGTTCCGACCCAACATGCATCAATCCAGAGGACTGTTCTCGTCTCTTCCGTGCCGGAGGTTCATCTGGTTTTATAGGCAGAGAGAAGGCACTCCTCAATGAGAAACAGCTTACACACGGCCACGGGGATTGTCAGATAGTTTTACAGACATAAAATAGGGAAGGATCGGTTGGTGACCATTTTGTATATCAAGCACTCCGGGGCCATAGATCAATATGGGTGATGGGTTTTCACTTTGGGGCTGCAATCGGCACAGGGTGGATAGACATCATCATCATCATCATCAGTGGTATTTATTAAGTGCTTACTGTGTTCCGAGCACTTTACCAAGTGCTTGGGAGAGTACAGCAGAGTTGGTAGACACGTCCCCTGACCACAGAAAAGTTTACAGAGCAGTACAGACAGCATGACCTAGTGAAGTGAGCCCAGGACTCTGGTGTTAGGAGACGCAGATTCTAGTCCCAGTTCTCCCCCTGCCCTGGTGTGTGGCCTTGGACAATTCATTTAATATCTCTGGGATTCAGTTTCCTTATCTGTGAAATGGGGATAAAATAGATGGTGAGCCTTGTCTAGAACAGGGACCGTGTCCAATCTGATAATCTGGTTTCTATCCAACCCTGTGCTTAGCACACGGTAAGTGCTTCCTAAATATTCTATTAGTAAGAAGAAGAAGGGCAGACAGGCAGACAAGGACGGGCAGCTTGACAAGACGTTGGAAGATGAGCAAACAAGTCACTTTCCAAAAGAATTTCAAGCCCTTGGCAACCTTGAAGCCCAGTCGCCTGCCGTGAATCCCCATTTCCTTCCCTGGGCCTCCCCGACACCATGAGGACAGCGGGCTATGAGGGAGAGGGTCAGGGTCGCCCAGTGAGAGAAGCTGGCTCTGCTGCTGGCTCCAGGTTTGCCGGGGCACCTTTGGGATGAGGAACTTTGTGTTACTTTCAGAATGCAACTGTTGGAGCAGCTGAAAAACCTGATGATGGCCGGTGGGCGCGGTTCCCGCGGGACGTAGATCTTCACCGCCCGCGGGGGCTCAGGCACCACTGGGGCATCAAGGAATGATTCCCTGACTGTGTGGGCCTGCCGGGGGGCAGCACATGATCGGGGGAGACAACCTTGAGGGTGGGGTCAGGTGAAGGGGAATCCTGGGACCTGAATATTCCTGAACGAGGGCTTCATCGGGAAGCCGGAGGGACTAAGAAGCCATTTTGGAAACAAACTCAAACCCTAGGATTCAATGCTATTCAGACTGTGAGCCTCATGTGGGACAAGGATTGTGTCCAACCTGATTATCTTGTATCTACGCCCGTGCTTAGAATAGTGCTTGTCATATAGTAAGCGCCTAACAAATACCATAATAATACTAACCATCCCCTCCCTGGAGCATCCCCAGAAGCGACTGTAAGGATGGTTCCTCTCGACCAGTGGAAAAAAATATTTTCATCCAAATGAGTCAGATGAAGAAAAGTGAAATGATATATCCTGATGAGTACCAGAATGAGTTCCCTAGCCTAGGGTCAGCAAAGCGGGAGGATAGGAGTCTCAGATAATCGACCATTCCCTGCCCATTTCTGTGGATTCTATGGGATGAACGAAGTTTTCAGAAACCTGTTGTCTTTTGCCTGCTGGCCCGGAGACGGGTGAGGCTCAAGCAGTTTCATACCCCAACCCGTGGCTCCATCGACTGTTTCTAACTTCGCTACGGGCTGCGACCGGCGCTAAACCTGCGAGATTACCTAACTGGCACCTAAGGGGGTGACGTGTTGACAGTCTGTGAGGGTTCCATACATTCTCCTTATTTTACATATTCACATTTTCATCATACAAAATAGAATTTTTTGAGTTTTTGTGCTGGACAGAACGTAGAAGTGAACCAGAGACAGAAAACTTAGAGGCTGCGGGTGTATACAAAGAATGCACCGTATCCACGTGAAGTCAAGTGGAACACGTTCGGTGGAGTCAGGCAACCTCTCAGCTTGCCCCGGGGGTGCCTGGGCCACCCTAGGGTCCGTGTAGCGGTGGGACCCCGGTTGCCCTTCGGCCTGCCGGAGGGGGTGGGCTGGGCAGCCAGGGCTTCAACCTCTGTCTGGCACATCTGTAGGAAAGCAGGAAACGACGGCAAAGAAGCCACTTGTCTCTTCCCACAGTCATCATTATGCACGAGGAGTCTGGGCAAATCAGTCTGGGTAATCCGAGGCCAGGCAATCCAGTCCGGACCTTCCGCGTGTTGTGAGAATCGCTCCCCCAGGCCGGCTCCAAGCCTATTCGGGAGGGGGAAGGGACCTTTCCCCTAGGTCCCAGGAAATGTGAAAATGACCCACGGCCCTAAGGGTTCGATGTCTCCGACATCTCCTTTAAGCTGACAGTTTGGCGTCGGCCAGCATCTTACCGGGCCCCCCCAGTGGCCTTGCTGGTTGCACTGGGTCAGAGTGTGCTGGGGAGCTTGTGACAGTCCTGTCTCGCCCACCAATTCAGGGCAGATGGGCCTAGTGGTTCCCCTCTTTTGTTACAGTTGACCCGGGTGGCCTTCCTGCTCCACCGGATGGCAGCTGGGCTCCCCAAGGAAGACGATCCCTGAAACAGATGACTCCCTGTGGGGATCCCCAGTCGGGATTGAGATGAGCCTCGGCACGGAGATCCAGGCCCTCTCCTGGGGCTTGCCGTGAGCGGGTGGGGCAGGAGAGGGGCAGCCCCAGGCCCCTGTCACTTCTTGAATGGGGTGAGCCTGTTGAAGGTGTCCCAGAAGAGAGAGGGTTTCCTCTTGGGCTCTGCCAGGGCAAAGACCTGCTGCTGGGGGATGCTGGTGGGCACGGTGATGTGGCGCTGGTGCACGGGGAGGTAGCTCTGGTGCGGCGGGGGCACCGAGCACGCCCGGTAGCCCTGGAGCCCTGTGGACAGACAGACAAGGAAGGTGGGTTAGGATCCAGGGCCGGCCGCTGGCCCTGAGAGGAAACGCTAATGACCCGGGGCCTTGCTTGGGCTCGGCCCTGACCTGCTTCCGCCCCTAAAGGTTCCCTGCGGAGCCAAAGAGATCTACGTGTCCCCTTAATCACCACCAAACCTCAAAACTCTCCCAGTATCCTGAAAACCGAGCCAATGGCCCAGACTCCATCTCGCCCTCTGGCCTCTGTCTGTGACTCAAGAATTCACCCCTGGGCCTCCACGGTTGGCAACCCATTTAAGTTCTCCTTCCAAGGCTCCAGGCTTGGAAGACCTTGGCTCTTCTCTGGGCACCAATCTGTATACTTCATTGACTTATTCCTTCCTCAGTAGTCTTACCGACAACGGACTTTCCCGTCCAGAGCAATGGGCGAGCCTAGGTCCTGGCCTTTCAGGACCGCGAATCGGCATGGAAGCGGAGTCGATGAAAGGGCTGAGAGTTCGCTCCCTCCTCCCCGTCTGGTGTGAAAGCCAGCTAGAGGCAGAGTTGGACTTAGCCCTCCTTTCAGCTTCCAATAGCCTCTATTGTTCTTCTCTCTACCACTGTATGAGTGCTACGCTTGTCGGTGAACCTAAGTTCCGTGAAAGCAGGGTTCCCATCTCTTGTCTGCACCGGGCTCTCCCAGGCATCTAACCTCCAATATTTCTGAATGATGGGAACCTCCCAACCTTGTCAGCGGGGTTGCTGAGCCTCAGGGCTCCCAGGTTCATCTCCCATTTTACCGGATCCCAGCCCCTCCAGTATCCTATCCGCCCCCCCAAAAGGCCCCCCGAAAAGGAGCTGGAGAAGAATCCATCTCTCCCAGCATTACAGATTATAAAATAAATGACAATAGTAAAAATCTAAAAAATTTTAAAAGCATCATTATCTTTATGACCCAGATGGGGCTTTAAAGGTGTAAAGAAAGAAAAACTCATACAACTGGGGAAGGGAAGCCAAACTGGCTTCAGGTTTTTATGCCTCAAAGAATGATTGTATTTGGGAGTTTTTAATCTCCCTTAAGACTGTAAGCTCGATGTGGGCAGGGAATGTGCTTACCGGCTCTGTTATATTGTACTCTCCTAAGCGTTTGGTACAGTGCTCTGTACAATAAGCACTCAATAAATATGACTGAACGAGAAAACAAAGAGCGACCCCCAGGTACACCCACCAGGAACAGGGAACACCCCCGCTTCCGCAGGGCCTGGAGAAATGGGGCCTGATCCTCCTCTCCCAGGATCTGGCAGGCTGCGGTCACCTTGAGCTGGGCGGGGACGGGGCCCTGAGCTGGTTCTGCCCTCCCATGGGGTTCCAGTCCCTAGGCACTCAGAAAGAGCTCTTGCATGGATCACAAACCCACCTTTGGTTTTCCCAGATCCTGGCTTTTGGGCGTTGAGCATTGCCTGTTTCTTCTGAGCCTCTGAAATCTCCACGCCTAGATTAAGGGGCCAAAAATAAATAAAAATCAATATTTATCGATCTAATGGGAATCCATCACCAGAAACGGCCTGGTTTTAAACAACTCTCATCTGACAGCAATCTGTAACGCTTTCCCTCAAGTGAGCTTGCAACCGGAATTCCCAGAATACGACTCTCATGGCTGGCAAGTTGCCCCTCGATGGCACCTTCTGCCACCCGCCGAGAGCTCCTTGGCCCCAGCCACCCGCCAGGTCTCTCTGTGGAGGAGAGAGAGGCAGAAGCCCACGGGAACAGACCGCTGTGTGACCTGCAACACCCTGGGGAGGGTGGGAGGGCAGGGAACCAAGGGGGTGAAAGGCAGGAGGGACCACTTTCACCAGGGGGAATGGCTTTTGGCAGCTACTAAAAGAGCCTTAGCAGCTACTAAAACTTTACAGGGGAAACACTGTGGCTTAGTGGAAACAACACGGGGCTGTGAGTCAGAAGACTTGGGTTCTAGTCCCAGCTCTACACCTGGTCTGCTGCGCAACTTTGGGTTTGTCCCTTAACCTCTCTGGGCCTCCATTTCCCCATCTCTGAAATGGGACTCAAATCCCTGCTCTCCCTCCCTCCTGGATTGTGAGCTCCCTAAGGGAGAGTAACTGCATCCGATCTGATTATGCCACATCTGCCAAAGTGCCTGGACAATAGTGCTGGGCAAGCACGGGAATAACTGTGGGAAAACTTTGCCCAGATGGACATTACCAAAGCGGGGATGGCGGGTCAGGGGCTCGTCTTAGGACAGCTTCGGGCCTCACGTCTGCCAGTGGGGGGAAGCCAGAGGGGGACAGAGAACAGCCAGCACCCTCACCGATTTCCCGGTCCTCGCGCACACGCCGCCGCTCCTCGGCACACGCCTGCAGCCACCTCTGTTTGTCCTCCTGCTTCCGGGCGCAGAACACGTGCACCTCTCCCGTCTTCCGGCTGACGAGTTTGAAGGCGTGCCGGACCTGGGCGTTGGAGTCCGCGTCCCGGCCATCCTCCAGGTCCACCAGCTCCGTGCCATCCGTGTCGGTGCGGCCCTTGTAGTAGAGCATGTCCCTGCGTAGCCGATCCTTCCTGCAGGACACCAGCTGGTGGTCGAACAGGAAGAAGGTCCTCTGCTGGCCGCGGCCCTGCTTGTTGACTTGGGTCAGTTCCCCGGAGTGGATCAGCTCCGAACTTCGGTCGAGAATGTCTAGCCCCTGGGAGAGAACGGGACAGGGTTGGGGGTTTCCTCATGGTGGCTAGTAACGGTAATAGTATTTATTCCTCCTCGCTTACTGTGAGCTAGCTAACATACCTGGTCCCTACATCCCATGGGTCTCCCAACGCGGTCTAGTGGAAAGAACACCTGCCCGGAAATTTGAGGATCTAAGTTCAACTCCCAGCTCTGCCCATAGTCTTGCTGGGTGACTTTGGGTAAGTCACTTAACCTCTCTGGGTCTCAGCTTCCTCATCTGCCAGAAATGGGAATCAGATATCTGCTCTCTCTCCCTCTTAGTCCGTGAGCCCTGTGTTGGACTAGGACTGTGGCAGATCCCAACATCTTGTATCTACCCCAACACGTAATGAATTAATTGTGGTATTTGTTAAGTGCTTACTATGTGTCGGGCACTGTATTAAGCGCTGGGGTAGATATAAGCCAATTGGATTGGACACAGTTCCTGTCCCATGTGGGGCTCACAGTCTCGATCCCCATTTTATAAATGAGGTAATTAAGGCCCAGAGAAGTGAAGTGACTTGCCCGAGGTCACACAGCAGAAAGTTGGTGGAGCCAGGAACAGAATCCATGACGTTCTGACTCCCAGGCCCCTCGCTCCATCCACTACACTACGCTGCTTCTCCTCTTAGCCCTGTGCTGAACATTCAGTCAACATCAATAAACAGAAGACTCCGGGGGAGAGAGGGATGGGACAGGATCAGGCATGTTGACACCTACCTCCCAGCCCACGATGGACACTTGCCAGCGGGCGATCTTGTCTATACTTTCTAGCTTGCGCTTGCGCTCATTAATCAAGCGTGCTACGTTCTTCATGGCTTCATACGCTGCCTTGATGTTGCCGAAATCGCTGGAAGAGATGAAGTGAGTTTGACAGGTAGCCCGCTGGGTCCCCCGACCAACAGCTGGTGGGACCTGAACTTGGACCCCCGACTCTGGCTTGCCCCGGGCCCGGTCACAGGAAATTTCCCCATCATCAAGAACAGATTCACTCGATGCTGCCTCTGGCCCGGTTACTAACGGCCAGCAGCCTCTGCAACGGGAAGCCTAGCTGAGGGCAGGCCACGAGCTCACTGAAAGGAACTAACAGCACTCAGGCCTGCCAAATGCTCTTGTTCATTGCTCTAAGTACAAGGAATTTTTCTTTCGTGACCCTACTAAAACCCAGCTTGCACACACGACTCTAATTCCAACCTAATTCACTGTACCTTGACCACCTCACCGCTGACCTCTTGCCCACATCCTGCCTCTGGCCTGGAACGGCCTCCCTCTTCAAACCTGATAGACAGTTGCTCTCCCCACTTTCAGAGCCTCATTGAAGGCACATCTCTTCCAAAAGGGCTTCCCTACACCCTCATTTCTTCTTTTCCCACTTTCTTCTGCATCGCCTTGATTTGCTTCCTTTATTCAACACCCCCCCACCCCCGCCACCCTCCTGCAACAGCCCCGCAGCCCTAATGTGCAGCTCCACAATTTATTTATATTAATGTCTGTCTCCCCCTCTAGACTGAAAGCTCAATGCGGACAAGGAATGCTTTCGTTTTATTGCAGGGATCAGGGCCGAGATCCTCCGACCCCCCTGGACGTGATCTTTCCACTAGGCCACACTGCTTCCCAGTTGTTATTCAGTACTTTCAAAGCGCTACTTCACAAGGACACTCAATAAATCCCGCCGCCTCCAATAATACTACTATGGCTACAAACCCTATTTAGATATTCGCTCATCTACATATCCATTTTTCCTTTCTCCTCTTCTTCTTGAAAATGATCTTGTGTCTGTCTTTCCCCTTCGACAAAAAGCTCCTTGAGGACACGGCCACGTCCTTTAACTCCGCTGAACTCTCCCAAGTGCTTATTACAGCATCTTGTACACGGTAGGCGCTCAGTCAATACTACGGACCGACTATCCTTATGGAATGTCCCTTAGTCTCTGGCAAGCTCTCTCCCCAGTCCCGTCCTCTTCCCCTGGCTCTTTAATTTTAGATTCTCTCAGCAACCAGCCACTGGGGCCTTGGTTCTGAGCCTCTCCCTCCGCCCTGACAGTAGGGAGCTATCTGACCTAGCCACGGATGGTCCCGGCGGGGTTTCCAGCGGTGTCGGATGGAGACGTGACTCCAGCTGATCACCCGGGGATGGGGAGAGGCACACCGGCTCCGGTTCTGCCTCCGCCAGGGCCTCACCTGTGCTCCTGCGTGGTATATTTGAGGAGTTCCGCCAGCTGCAGTGGGTATTTACAGATCTTCTGGACGGGGGTGAGGAGGAAGCCGTCGATGGCGATGTCGATCATCTGCTGAAGCAGGCGGCAGGCCTCGAAGAAGTGCCGGTAACGGCCCTGCTTCATCAGGTTGGCCAGCTCAACGCAGGCCCCCGGATGGTTGTTGCAGTACTCAGAGTAGATAGCAAACCCCGCTTGCTGGAAAGAGAAGAAGCCACAATCTTGCAAGGATCCCCGTGTCACCCGGGCACCATTTGACAGACTGGGTACCCTGGCAACCCTAGGGGAGGGAATGGAGCAGGGCGGTGGGGAGTTGCATGAACAGTTAGGTTTAGGAGTTTGGGGCAGAGAGGTTCCAAGAGCACGGCCGCACCTGGAACATATAGAAACCCTGCCATGGTTTATTCCTTCTCCCGTTCAGGGAGGAGGCGGTGTGGGGAGGCTGATCGGGGGGCAGGAAGCGGATTCCAAAACAGTGTGGTGTGGAGAAAGGGGTCTCTCTTTTCCTGAGCCCCAGGGCACCCTTTCCTTGCCCCCCAGCTAGGCTCCCCACGGCCCAGGGAACTCGTAATCCGTACATCAGCTCGAAGAGACAGGGAGCTGGGAGGAGCGATCAGACACGGGCACCTGGGGGCCGTCCAGGAAGGAGCACTAAGGATGAGATTTCTTCCTAATGTCGGGGGGTTGTGACCCGGACTGCCACATTCTAGCAAAATCGTGAACCAAACATCGTGTATGTGTGTGTGTGGGGTTGGCTGGGGGCATTCGTACATTCATTTTCACACCTGGTTTTTCTCCACCCACCATAACAATCTGCAAGTGTCACGGATACTTTTCCTCAGAGCTTGGCACAGCCCAAGAAATACTCCCAAACTTTATAGTGCCGAAAGGACGTACGTGCTGAAGAAAGCAAGATCCTATTTCACTCAAGTGAGGGTCTTCTTTATTGTACTGTTTCTCAAGATCTTTCAAGAACTTTCTTTGGAACTTGTAAATGTCTTCGATGTTTCCAAAAATGGTGGCCAGCTGTGCGGCGGTGAACATGCCCGGGTGTTTGCGACACTGCCGGAGGTAGCCCTGGAGACAGAAAGCCGAGCGCTTGGTAGTTAACGGCTGTTCGCAGCGCAAGACATCAAGTTCTTGCTTATCTTGCAGAGGGCCAAACCCTGCCACCGGACACAGGCCCACACCTGGGGAAGGCCTCCCACCTACCGCACCTACGTACATCAAGTGAGGTGGTCCAGGGCAGCACTCAGTGAAGGCACTGTCAGAGAGGAGGCATTCCCCACCTCTCTCCACATTTCCCACACTTTCCATTTCCCCTTCCTCCCCCCCGAACCCTCCGGCTCTATGGGTCCGTGGGCACGTCTTTGAGTCCCTGGAGTGCCCGGCTGGGCTCTCCGGGGGCCCACCGGCAGACGGCAGCAGCCGTGGTGACTTGCCAATATAGCCTGAGCAGGAGGGAAAGCCCGTACCTCACAAATGTCTTTGAGATGCTTGATGTAGACCCGCTCCGTGTTCACGATCTCCTGCACGACGTTGGTCCGCATCTGATCCTTGTTTTCCGCGCTCTTGTGGTGGTGTTGACCAGCATCGGTGTCCTGCTCTGACCCCCGGGCACCGCCAGCACTCTCCACCAGCTCTTCCTGGTTCACTCGCAGCTGCAGAGGATTTGTCAGTTAGAGCCCCTGCCATCAGTGCCCCCAGTGTTGCTGCCATACGTGTGGATATCCCCTTCAGGTTGGGAGAGACATGTATGACTAGCCCCAATTTTCGGATGAGGAAACTGAGGCCCAGAGAGTTTACCCTAGGCTTACCCTAGGAC
Organism: Ornithorhynchus anatinus; assembly: GCF_004115215.2. Classification (NCBI taxonomy): domain Eukaryota; kingdom Metazoa; phylum Chordata; class Mammalia; order Monotremata; family Ornithorhynchidae; genus Ornithorhynchus; species Ornithorhynchus anatinus. Next base: position 1,323,742 of record NC_041747.1, read on the forward strand.
ACACAGTAGGCTGGCAGCACAAATAAGACTAGAACCCTGATCTCCCGACTCCCCATCCCATGCTCTCTCCACCAGACTCCATTCCCACAGTGTAGGATTGATCTTCCCCTTTTCAACTAAAGTCCTCTCCCCCGACCGCAGCTTTTCTTTTAATCAACACCGATTTCTTCCTCGCCGAGAACCCCCAGGCTATTTCCACACTTCACCAAGAGTCTAACCCCAGAGTCGTAGCCACCGCGACCCGGCTGGCTGGGATCAAATTCTCATTTCCGCCAGACCCCGGGGGCCGGGAAAGCCCGGAAGGCTCAGCGACACTTACCCTGACGAAGCTGGCCGGGAACCAGGCCTCCTTATCCTCGTGCCTGCCCCACCACCAATCCTTGTTGGACGCCTCCAGCACCTGGATGACATCTCCCGCCTTGAAGCCCAGCTCCTGCTCGTCCATGGTCACATGATCCCACAGGGCCTCCGCACAGACCCCACTGCCGTCACTGAGCAGCTGGAACGGGAAGCAGACACAGGGGCCCGCGGACCCTCAGTCCAGTGCCCAATCCACCACGCACCAACCGGGGAGCAGTCCAGGGACGCTACCGAGCCTCACGTGTCCGCCCAGGAACCTCAAACATACCAAGCCACGTCTGGCTTGCTCTCGCAGCTCCACCCAGGGATCTTTTAAACCAAGAGGGTTATATACGCTGCTATTTAAACACATATTTATTCACCTATCTAACTCTCCATCCTCTTCTTCCTCCCATCTGTAAATTCTGTGTTGCTCTTCCCCATTAGACTGTCAGTTCCTTGAGGATCTATTACCTCATTTGTGCCTTCCCAATCACTCAGTTCTGAGCTCTGCGCTCTATTGGTGCTAAATCAATGCTATGAATTGGTTGACTAATACTGGTTTCTTGAAATAGACAGCGAATGAGTCCTTAGCAGTAGAAATGGTTTTTACCGAGCGGATATTGGGTTCTGAGCATTGTACTAGGTGCTGGGGAGGTACGACAGAAGACAGGTTGGTTGCCTTCAAGTAGCTTCCACTGTAAGGAGTCTTCTCCTCCCAGGGCCTGACCACCCTCCATGCTCTCCAAGAGACTCTTACCTCATTGAGAGCCAACTGATCCCCGCCAGCAGGCAGGTAGTGGGGGCCGGGCTGGCAGAGCTCTTCATAGCTGAAATCCTCCTCGCTGCCGTTGTCGTCTGCTAAGGCGGGGGACTCGGGCCCTCCATCGGAATGTGCTTAGAGAAACAAAAGCAACACGGAGGAGTGAAAAAAGGAGGGTTCCCGGACTCCAGAGCCAGAGACCCACCCCACAAGGGACCCCCAGACTGATGGAAATGCAGCCGAACGGCTACCGTAGCTCAGAGTGTAAGCCCTCACGCAACCAACGCCTCTTAACCGTGACCGTGCTCGGCACTTCTGTGCCCATCCTTATACTCTGCCCCTTCCCCTACCTGCAAATTAGTTTAATGTCCGTCGCCCCCTCTACAACGTAAACAGGGAACGTGTCTACCGACTATGTTGCCCCATGGTCTAATGGAAAGACGTGGGCCTGGGAGTCAGAGGACCTGGGTTCTAATCCCACCTCTGTCACCGGTCTTCAGCGCAACCTTGGTTGAGTCACTTCACCTCTCTGTGCCACAGTTCCCTTATCTGCAAAACGGGGATTCAATACCTGTGCTCCGTCCTTAGAATGCGATTCCCTTACAAAGACTGATTATCTTGTATCTTCCCCAGAGCTTAGTAGTGTTTGGCATATATTAAATACTTAACAAATATGAAAAGTATTTTTATTATTATTATATTATTATTATTATTATTACTCTTCCAAGAACTTAGTACTGTGCTCCGCGCACAGTAAGCACTCAGTAAATATCACTGATTGATCGATTGCTCAGAAGAACCAGACCAAATAGGATGCCCTCTGAGAAGCAGAGTCTCCCTGTGTTTCTGACATGGCAAGTGAAAGCATCCTTGGGTCAGCGCCTGGCCTCCAACATCAAGCCAGAACACTGACCCCAAGGAGGAGGGAAGACCCCACTAGCCCGACTGCCAGGGCCGCCTGGCCCCTCTTCTAGCCTTGGGGCCTCCCACCCCTCCCCCCAGATCTGGTTATATTAAGAACCTCACTTTTTGACTTTCTAAGGTACCACATCATTCACTCAGTTGTATTTACTGAACGCTTACTGTATGCAGAGCACTGTACTAAGTGCTGGGAAAGTACAATTCAGCAACAGAGAGAGATGATCCCTGCCCATACCGGGCTACATCAGCGGCCCAGGTCCCCCAGGCTGCTGGAAAGCACCCCCACCCCCCTCACCCCTGCCCCTGTAGGTTCAGAACCTTCGGAATATACAAGTGGCACTGTGGAAAAAGGGTCATTTTCCGGATAATCTTACTGACATAAAATAGAGACAGGGTGATGTGACGGAAAGAGCGTGGGTGCGGAAGTCGGCAGACCTATCGTGTGACTTCGGGCAAGTCACTTTTCTGGGTGTCCATTTCAACTTCTGCATAATGGGGATAATAATAACTACCTTTCCTTACCTCACGAGGACTTTGTGAGGTCAAAAATAAGCTAAGAATTATGAGAGCACTTTGTGAATAAAACTACTGTATAAAATTAAGATAATGACAACTGCTCTGAGAGGGGCCAGCCCCCCACCCACCATACAAGCCCCCCAGCTGCTCCTGAAGGCAACCCCGCTGCAGGCCGGGGGCTCTCAGGCTTGCGGTTTCAGGGCTTTGCCTGAACGCCCAGCGGGGGGGATTATGTCCCAGGCCGGATCCGTACAAGCAGCCAGGACCGGTTTTCCCACTGAGTTGCCTGTGGTCGACCCCTCCCAAGAGTCCGGCTCCACCTCTGCTGTCTTTGTGCCGGGAGAGGGTGGGGGGCTGGTGGTGACAGGGGGAGGTCAGGTGACAGTAATAATAATGTTGGTATTTGTTAAGCGCTTACTATGTGCAGAGCACTGTTCTAAGCGCTGGGGTAGACGCAGGGGAATCGGGTTGTCCCACATGGGGCTCACAGTCTTTATCCCCATTTGACAGATGAGGTAACTGAGGCGCAGAGAAGTTAAGTGACTCGCCCACAGTCACACAGCTGACATGTGGCAGAGCCGGGATTCGAAGCCATGACCTCTGACTCCAAAGCCCATGCTCTTTCCACTGAGCCACGGGGGGGGAAGAGGGGCCAAACAGCAAAGGGGGCAGGTCGGCCATTCCTTACGGGGCTCACTGTTTTCAGATACGGGTAGGAGCTGGGATCGGGATTGGGTCCATAGCGTCAGTGCAGGTTAGGCAGCCATTTGTCCGGTTTCAGCCCACGGTGACCTTCCGGCTTCCAGCTACACTGCTCCCTGCCTGGCTCGACAAAGCCCCCAACACTTTAATTACACTAAACGTGCTGGTTTTAGACACCCAGACTCCACTCCAGTGTTTAGTACAGTGCCTGGCACATAATAAGCTCTTAACAAATGCCACAATTATTATTCAAATACAGCGGACTTGGTAGACACATTCCCTACCTTCAAGGAGCTTACAGTCTCGAGGTCTTTCCAAAATTTGGTTTGTGTGTAAGGATGCACACTTGGGAAGACACACAAAATACTTACAAATAACACAATGCATATGGCTACCTCTGGTTGCATAGAAGATGCCAAGTGGAAGGACCATGGGACTGGGGAATCAGGAGACCCAGGTTCTAGTCCTAGCTCTGCCATTGGCCTGCTGTGTGGCCTTGGGCAAGTCACCGGACCACTCTAAGTCTCAGGTTCCTCTTCTGTAAAGTGGGGGTAGCACAGCTGCCTCTCCCTCCCGTTTAGACTGTAGTGGTGGTGAGGGCGAAGGGAGAGTGTGTTCCCTCATCAACTGTGGACAGCAACATGGGAAGATACGATCTCACACCCAGGAACTAGAAGCCGGGCCACCGGTGGAAAACCCACAGGACACGTAATCCCTGGGAGCGCTCAGGGCCCTCAAGAGATTGGCACCTTCCCAACCTCCGCGACGAAATCAAAAATGGCCACGGCGGGCCAAGCGGGACAGGCCCCATCCGGGACTTTCCTGCTGTGGTCTGGGTGTGCCTGCCACCTCCCCCGGGCTGGGGCAGGACCACCAGCTGCCTGTCCTCTCTTGCCTGGGCTCAGACAGACGGGCGGGCCCAACTCCCGGGGGCATCAAGAGTGATTCACAGTACAGAAAAATCACTTTCCAAAGGGGTCTTCCCCTCTGAACCAGACGTGGGGTGAGCGGGTGGTGGGGGGCAGGGGGAGACGCGAGGCCACAGCTATCTCTACACCAGTGATGACCCCAGGTCAGTTCCTTGGGGTGGAGTTTCAATCGATCAATCAGTCGATCGGTGGCGTGTACTGAGCTTCTACTGTGTGCAGAGCGCTGTACGGAGCACTTGGGAGAGTCCACTAGAGTTAGCAGACATAATTCCTGCCCTCAGGGAGGGCTCATTCCATCAGGAATGATGGATGAGCCTCAGGCCTAAGACTTTCCAGTTAACTTCAAGTGCTTGCCCAGTGCCACTTGCCATCTCTGGTCTCTGCCTGTTGAGTTGCAGCTGGGGCAGAAAGTGCAGCGGGCGAATGGAGGGCAGGGGGCAGAACACTGCAAAATGCATGGGCGGTCTCTGCCCTTCATACCTGGTGATACGCAGCACGGGGGACTAGAATCCAGGTCTCCTGACTCCCCGAGCAGAGCGCTTTCCCTTGCACCTAAGCGCCCCAAATATATCCTTTCTGGACAGATTAATAAATTTCCTTTTTTCACGGTCACATTCAGGAACTTCAAGGAAAGGGATTAGTGGAGACTAGTTAACAGTCACTTCCACTGATGATAAAAATAACAAAACGTCCACTTACTAAGCATTTATTAGATGCCAAACATGTGCCAATCTTTGTATGAAGCACAGGAGTTACTAGGTGATAACCAGATCAGACACTGTCCCCATCCAACATGGGGCTCACAGTCTAAACAGAAAGGAAAGCAGGGATCCTATCACCATTTTACAGACGCAGAAACTGGTCCCAGAGAAGTTAGGTAATTTTCCTAAGGTTACCCAGCCTGTCAATGGCAGAGTTGGGACTAGAACTCGGGTCTCCTCCCCAGGCCTGGGCTCTTTCCACTAGGCCATGCTAGTCTTTATTAAAAGGAAAACCAAAATGAATGGAAAATTCGAACAAGGAGCTGGGCCGTTCATGGGTCAAATAAAAGTCACAAAATTTTTTAAAAGTCTTTTCCAAAGTTTATATTGCAGAGGAGGGGGTTTTTTTCACTGAAATTTGCTGAGCTATTTGCCGTTCAAATTTACAACTGCTCCGCTTTTTTCCCTCACTCTCCTGTCTTCTTCCTCAACGCTTTCCGCACAAAATGGCATTGATCAGAAATTTCAGAACACTCAGAGTCTCGCCTATATGGGACTACAGAATGAGCCCAGGGTGATTAGCGGATGCCACTTTCCCCTCTCGACAGCATTCAGAAACTGCAGTCGTGTTCCTCTCATTCCTTTCCTTCCGGAAAGACTAAGCGGACCCAAAGCCAAACCTCTGGGGCATCCCAAAGTCAAAGACGGGGGACCCCTCCCTCAGGATGTGGAGGGTTCGGGCGTAGTGACGGACCAGAGTCCGTATAGACCCTGACGTCCCCAGGCTGACCCTGGACGGGGAATAGAAATGGACACAGACAAAGAAATGCAGTTGGTCTTACCGTGGCTCCCGAGAGTTAGGTCAGAGCCGAGGACGTCTACCATCCTCCAGGCATCCACCGACACCCCCGCCCCCGACCCCCACCCCCACTGGGAGCTGGAATCCTGCCCATTCCGTCCCACCTGAGCACACTCGAACCTCACAGACGGCTGTCTCACGACTTCCTGCTCCGGAACCGGCCGAACGATCAGACATCCTGAGGCGGGGAGGACTGCTTTACCGTCCTCTCCGAGTCCTCCGGAACCCGCCCATCTGTCCCCACAGGTCCGACATCCCTGCCCTTCCTCTTCCCTTCTCCCTCTCAGACCGCCGGCCCCGGGTGCAGCCTGATCCTCCTGTATCCTCCCCAGCGCTTAGCACAGGGATGGGCCTGGAGCAAATGTTGAGACAGTACCGCAGTGACCACCATTGTTATTCCAGAACAGAGGGCGGCCCAGCCCATGGGAGGGATGGGAAAGAGGGTGAGAGGAGTGGCCAGTGGTGGCAGGGTGGTGCCGATGGTGAAGGCCTCTCTTTCTTTCTCTCTCTCTCTCTCTCTGGGTAGGGCGGGAGCAGTATGGGAGCAAAGAAAGGACAGGGGCCCGCAGCCGCCTCAACCCAGAGCCCACCAGCCTGTCTCGCTGCCAGCTGGGGCCCCTGTCCTCCTGCCCCTCCACCCCGGGGGAAGTGGTACTGTTCAAGCATGGCACTGTTCAAACACCAAGGGTCCTCCTGGACCCAAGTCGTCACCATTTCCATTCCCACCACTCCTGCCCAGGGTTCCTGGCAGAGAGGCTGCCGAGAAGGGCAGATTTGGGGCTGGAGCGGTGGCCCCGCCCCAGCTCACACTGAAAGACGAGCAGGCAAGTGAGGTCTGGCTGCCTTGCTCCTGCTAGGCATCCCCTGCTGCCTGCTCCCACCCTCTCTACCAGCCCCTCGTCCCTGTTCTTCCCTCCACTGTGTCCCCGCTCTCCTTTCCCTGGAATCCTTTCTTCCCTTTCCCTCACCTCTTTTCTCTTCCTCTGCTCCCTCCTCATCCCCTCCTCTCGCCCCTTCTCCTTCCCCCTACCCCAGCTTCGGTCCCAGTGCATCTCCCATGCCAAATGGGGGCTCAGACTGGCAGCTAATTGGACATGCTCAGGCCATCACTTATGCCAACACACCGAGTCCCCCACCCACCTCTCCTCCCTTCCCCGATCTACCCCTTGCGAGCGTAGGGGCCGGGCAGGGAGCAGCCAGACACAGGGCGGCCAGGCAGAGGAGGTGGCGGCCCAGCTGGCCGTGTCTCGGTCGAACGGGGCCCAGTGCTGGTAGCAGCCGCCCGTGGGCTTCGAGCTGGGGAAACGAACCCGATGTCTACTGTCGTGACACCCCCAGAGGACACTAGGACTTACCATTTGCTGCTCGCATCTGCCGCCTGCGCCCGACTCGGTCCAGCCCGACGGGGGTGCTCTGGGAGTAGGCAAGCGGCCGGAACCTGGCGGAAACTGCTTTATAGGGCGGGACCTGGTGAGCGGGCACGGGGGGCCTGGCTGCTGCCTGCCAGAGAAGAAAGGCTGTGGTTAACGACAGCAGAAGCAGCAGCAGCAGCCGCCGCCGCCACCGCCAGGAAGTCACAGCCTATTCAGGCTCCGACTCTAAGAGCGGCTGACAGCCGGGAGCGTCTCGCCCCAGACCGATCACGCACGCCCCCTCCTCCCCCGAGCCCCCAACCCCAGCTCCCCTCTCCCCATCTCCACCCTCACCTCCGGCTGGAGGTGTCATCACCTCCAAATCCCCCACACTCCATCACTCGCACTTGCCCCTCAGGCCCCAGGGTTTGCCCCTGCCTAACAGCACCCCTAGTTCAGGGGTTGATCACCCCTAAACGACAGTTACCAGGCAACATTCACCAGTCCCATGTGCTTGGGCAGCAGCGTGGAGCCCCGTGGAAAAGCCAAAGGGGAGGACAGTGGCAACTGGGGAAGCTTTTGGCATTTCAGGGTGACGGGAGATGCTTCCACTTAGACGAGCTCTAGAAGCCCTGGGGTGACTAGCTCTTACTACTGCTTTTCAAGGCCAAGCGTGATGGTAATACAAACTTCAGCTGGTTTTTAATCCAATGAACGCAGCCCGTTTCCTGGCTACCCTTTCTCTCCAGGTGACAGACAGGAACCACCACAACCCAGGGCTATTTTCATCTGGCGGAATCCAAAGAGCTCCCTCTCGTACCTGACCGTTTGCTGCTCTTCGGGCGGCGGACGGACTGCGACACGCTAGGATTACCGGGGCAGAGGTTTAGCCAATTAATAAACCAGCTGCAAGACCCTGGGGGACCGCTAGAAACTCTTAATTTTATGTATATGTGTTATGTGTATATGTCTATATAAATATATATATACATACACACACATATATATACACACGTAGACACACACATACATATATATACATACAATTAGATAGTTGTCCTTTGTGGTCAGAAAAGATACCAGTGAAGGTGAAATACACCCAGCAATGTTGCGCAAACAAAAAGGCCACCCCTGGTTGTGTTGTCATATTTGTGGTTTGCAGTGCCTGTTGCCCTTTTCTCTCTAAGGGGCCTCCACTCGTTCCCTTTGGGAATTATCTGAGAATTCCCTGTCTTTCTAGCATCATCTACCCAACGCTGCCACACTTCCTCTTTCCTAACTCCGGATTGTTTTACAAAATGGGACCAGATATATCACAGCTCTTGGATCAGGGGTCATGCCGCTTCCTCGGCTTGGAACACTAGGGTGTGTTTTGCGGTCCTAGGAATGGGGGGAGGGGTAGGAGGGATTGTGGCGGGTGGACGCATCCGTCAGAACTGCGAGGAGAGAGAGCGAGGGCCAGGGAGCCGGCAGGTAGGGAGGAACCCGGGGAGGGAAAGGAGAAGCAGAGCGGGTTGGCAGCGGGGGATGGAGACATTCATTCATTCACTCATTCATTCATTCATAAGAGCGGGGGCACCCCAGTAGGCTTACCTGGGCAAGGAGAGTCTTCATTCCTTCCTCCTGGTGGCCGGTGTAGAGGCTGACCCCGCCGATGACGGAGATGGGCCTTCTTTTCCTGACACCTCTCGGGCATCCTGGCCCAGCCGGTTGTTCCGCTGCCTCTGGGTCCCCGGCATCTACACGGTCTGATTCCCCTGACTCCACAGCCACGGAATCCTCGGGGATGGAGGAACTCCTGCCGGCCGGCTGGCCAAAATCTGACAGGGGCCGGGGCCTCTTCCCCGAGCCGCCCCTTCTCCGGGCGACCCTGGGCACCTCCGTCTTCTCCGCGTCCGGGGGTTTCCTCCGCCCTTCATCAGGCACCACCTTTCCAAATGAGAGTGGGGCGTGAGCGGGTTCGAACCCGTGGGCAGGAGCAAATCGCCCCGCCCTGCCCCCACCCCACCCGCATACTCCTCTATCTGCTTTGCTACAGACCCCCTTGAAGGGCACTCCAATTAGGACAGACACCCTGGCTGGGGATTTGCACAAACTCATCTCGACCATTGGGTGGAACTGAAGCTCTTGGATTAAAGGTCCAGGCTGGCCGGGGACTCTGGGAAAAGGAGCCCCGCCGGATGGGAAAGGAGCATCATCTGGGACAAAGCCCAGGCTCTAGCCCGGGGAGGATGCCAGTCACCTGATAGTGACTTGAGAATCTGCTCTCATCATTTGGCATCTGCCCCAGCGCTTATGGCATAGTAAGAACTTGACATATATTATAGTTATTATAAGGTAGGCTTTCCTAGCCACGAGAGGGAAACAGGTCTCCCCGAAATGATAGCGGCCACAGCCTCCTCGATCCCCCTGTGAATGCTCGGCTGATGGGGGAGCCGGACCGTGTCCTCAGAGGGAGAACTTCTACAGGATCGCTGCAGGGAGATGGAGAGAGGCCCAGGGTGGTTTCCCCTTACAGCCGACTTCCTATCCGGATCTGCCAAGGTGGCCAGGGTTTGGGGACGGCCAACCAGGGTCAAGAGGGGAGATGAGCGGGAACGAGGGGTGCTGGGGGGAGGGCAGAGCTACCCCAATTGCAGAGCTGAGCGTCCGCTGTTGGCTGAACTGCACACGATCCTGGACATGGTCACAGACCTCCCCGACTCTCCTCCTTACCCTTATGTACCAGTGTGGCCATCTGACCAGTCTTTTCCCACCTCAGTCTACCAGTCAATAGTATGGATAGGTTGCCTGCTGTGTACCAAGAACCCTGCCGGCTGCGAGGGAGAGTAGAAGTAAGGTCTGTTCCTCTGACCCGGCTGCCTAACTCATCCCATTCACCCCAGAACCTGCTGAGAGGCTATGGAGCCCTACAAACATCCCAAAAGCTGCCCCCGCTCCCCGGGAGACCTGGCTGCCACGGAGATAGAGCCCGCCAGGGCACATCAGCTTTCAGTGTTACTTTCCAAGATTCCCGAGAAACCGACAAGACCACAGCATTGTGCCCGGGGAGGCCGCAGCCTTGAATCCCCAACCTCAAGGAGTGGCCAGATCACTTGTTAAGCTGTTTTGAGGATAAACGTCTTTTTCCTTTCGCGGGGAAAGGAAGGATACCGGCTGCAGCGATGGCACCAGAGCGCCCGGCCCTTTGAGCTCTGACTCAGAGATGTGGGCTCAGGGGCACCTGCTCTCAGCTGGGTCCCTCCCTGGTAGCTGCTGTAATTTAGTCACCTGGGCCTCCGGGGCTCCGAAACGGGTTCCCAAGCCCTCCTGCCTACATAAAATGGAGGCCAAAGTGTTTGGGGGATTTGAACCAGCCAGGCAATTGGCTCAGGGAGACCCCCACCTGCCCCAGACCTCCACTGAATCCTCCTTCTGGCCCTGGTGTGATAAAAGCGGGCCCAAAATTCCCTCACTCAGGGAGGACTCAGCTCCTCCACTTGGAGGCAGAAGGACAAACCAGAACTTAAAGTTGCTATTAATTAGCTTGGCTGGTGGACTCCAGCGGTTCCTCTCCAGTTAACTTCCAATCTCCTTCCTTTGCAAAGCTCCACGACTCCCAATCCCAGGCCACGAGCCAGGCTGGGGCCAGCGAGTTGTCTGTAACCAGGCTCTGATGGGCCCGGAATGAGCTGACATGGATTTGCCCTGGGCTACGTCCTTTGGGAAAGACAAGCTTCCAAAAGTCCAGGAGAAGGACAGGGAGATGCCCTGCCTGTCATCCTCCAGGCCCAGAGGACTGACCACACTGACCAGAGCGTCCGCTGGGACCTCGCCTCCGAACAAGGGGCCCACATTCACAGAGGCTCCTGGAATTGCCCTGCTTGAAAACATGTTTTTCAAGATCCGGGAACATGTTGACATTGTGATGCTGCAGTTCAAAACTAGCCTCAGATGTTCCACAGCGAAAGGTTCCCTCTAACTCAATAAGAATTAGTGGATGGTTTGGGAGCAGTGTGGGGGACAGTTTTTTGAAAAGCTGAGTGGAAGATCTCCAGTCAAGGAATCGTCGCGCAAAACTTTCCAATTCAAGAGTCAACAGTAAACTCTCTCACCGTATTCTCCGGCTCTGGGCCATTTTCCCAGGTTACTGCTTTCTCCCCAGCCACTCCTGGTTGCCAACTTAAAATGAGATTGAAACCTAAGTGCGCAAGAGAAACTCTTTGGGGAGAACCACCAAGGGTTTTTTCTCCCCAATCAAGCCTATGACGACGTGATTAAACACGGAGGAAAGGTTCATTTTTTGAGCAAGGCCATCATGGCTGAGTCAAAAGAGCCCAGGGCTGGGGGTCAGGAGACCTGGGCTCTGGGCCCAACTGTGCCAAACTTGGCGATCCTAGTGAAGGGCCAGAGGCCCAGGCCACGGGTGGGCCCGGCCTCCGGTCAGGCTCCCAATTGCCAGAATCCCGGTGGGAATATTCGTCACGAAGCCTGCTGTGGGGCCGGGCTCTGCTGTGTGACTTTTGGCCAGTAACAAATTCTCTGGGCCCCAGTTTCCTCCTCTGTAAAGTAGGAATAAGTTAGATTGTGAGTCCCATGTGGAACAGGGGCTGTGCCTAATCGTCTCGGTGCCACTTGTCAGCTGTGTGACTGTGGGCGAGTCACTTAACTTCTCTGTGCCTCAATTACCCCCTCTGTAAAATGGGGATTAAGAGTGTGAGCCTCATGTGGGACAATCTGATGACCCTGTATCTCCCCCGGCGCTGAGAACAGTGCTCTGCACATCATAAGCGCTTAACAAATACCAACATTATTATTATCTGTTGTAGGGTTTAGCACCACGCCTAGCACATAGCATGCTGTAGACTAAGCTTCCTCTAGGCTGTAAAGTCTAGGAACTGTAAACTCCCTCTAGATTGTGAGCAGGGAATGGGTCTGTTATATTGCGCTCTCCCGAGCGCTTAGTACAGTGCTTGGCAGGCAGTAAGCGCTCAATAAATACAACTGATTCATTGATTTATGAACGGGATCGGCAGAATTATTATTATTAGTAGTAGTATTATTAGTGGACTTTGCCACTAGAGGGCAGGAAAAGAGCATTAACAGAGCTCCCGAATTCCAGAACGGGTCTTCTTGGAGCAGGTCACTGAGTGGGACAGTATTCCCGGAGACCATCACTTTGTCCCTCAAATCCCTTGGATCTCGGCCCGGCCAGAGGCAGGCAGACTCAGGAAGACTCACGCTGCCAAGGATGCTGGAGCTCAGAGCCCCAGTAAGATGGACCGAGTCCTGGGAGGGTGGGCAACGGAAGCTGAATCCTGAGGTAGCCCCTCGTCTACCATTGCTGGCCCGGGATCGGGCCTCCTCTGCCCCACCCCTCATCAGCCAATCCAGGTGGAGCCGGCTGGCTGCGAAGGAGGCAGGGACGGGGATGGCCACGGGCACCACGGTCACGGAGGCACCGGGTACCGGACAGGCGGGCGGTGGAAAACTTGGGGAAAAAAATGGCCACCCCATTCCTGCGGCTCGGAAGCGCAAATCCTCCCTCATCTGTCCCTGCCCACGTCCACGGGAGGAGGCACGCTCGACTGATGGGACCAGCTGGGGCGGATGGCTTCTCCCAACCGGATTAGCAGTGTGGCCTAATCGATAGAGCATGGGCCTGGGAGTCATAAGGACCTGGGTTCTAATCCAGACTCTGCCACTTGTCTGCTGTGTGATCTTGGGTAAGTCGCTGCACTTCTCTGTGCCTCCATTACCTCATCTGGAAAATGGGGATTAAGACTGCGAGCTCTCTGTGGGACCTGGACTGTGTCCAACTTCATCCCCCAACGCTTAGAAACAAAAAACAGAATTGTGCACTCTGGGGCCCAGAGGAGATTTGCTCTCCACCTGTTGAGCAAAGACAGGGGAGGGGAAGTCATCCAAGCTCAGCCCAGCGCCGCCCACTTACCTCGGGCTCCTCAGGGCCAGGGGCCAGGTTCAGGCTGAGCTGGGAGTGGCTGCTGATGCCGCTGTCCTCGTTGCCATCATCGTGGGCCCCAGGAGGCTCAGATGCCCGGAAGGACCCCGGGCTCCTTCCCGGCCCCGGGGCTGTTGCCTCCGCCCGTCCGTCGCTGTCCATCGAGCTGAGCGATAGTGAGCTGAGGTTGTCCGGACACCGGAAACGGGTCCCACCCCGGGCTGGGGAGGCGCCGGGGCTCTGGGGGCTCTGAGGCTTTGGAGGGGCGGGGCCGGGCGGGCTTGCCGGCCCCTCGGACTGGGAAGCAGGCCTGCCGGGGAATTTTCCACTACCCGGATCTTGGCCCATTGCTTCTGGGGACAAGATGGCGACACACAGAGCAGCACCCCCCGAGGCCTTGGGCTCTTTGGGCCCTGGAGGGAACATGCCATTTCTGCCCCGTGTCTCTGGGCCACCGGGGATGGCCGAACCTGGAGATCCTAGTGAAGGGCCGGAGGCCCAGGCTACGGGTGGGCCCCGCCTCCGGTCAGGCTCCCAATTGCCAGAAGCCCGGCGGGAATAATCGTCATGAAGCCTGCTGTTGGACCGGGCTCTCGGGGGGCCGCCCCCTGGAGCTGGGGCCGAGTCCTCAGGATCCTCCCGCTTTCGGGCGGTGTCAGCCACGTTGCCAACCAGCCTCAAGACCCCAAGGGGACTCCTCCAGCGGCTGGACGGCCTCTCATGGTCCTCATGGGATTGGCCAGGCCCGGCCAATGCCGAACTCACCGTCACAGCCGGGGACGGCTGATCGTCGGCCACCTTGAGCTCCGCCAGGCTGGACGCGGACTTCCGCCTGAAGGAGCTCTTCTTCAGGAAGTGGAGATTGTCAGTGCTCTTGCTCCTCCTGCGGACGCCACAGTGGCCGGCAGGGTCCCGCCCGAGGTCATCGCCACTCTGGGGGTCACGGGAGGCAGGGGTCAGGGACCCCGGGCCATGCGGGCGGCGGGGGTCGATGTCCAGCAGGGAGATGCGGCCCACGCCGTACGCTCGCCGGATGCTGCGGGAGCGGTGCGTGCTCCTCAGAAAGGTGTCATCGCCGACGTCACTGTCGTCGCTGGCATCGGGGTCCGAGCGGTCTGACGTCAGCCTGTCCACAGGCCGGGGCCAGTCGCTCCAGGGGCCCGCGCAGGAGTGGCGCTCGGCGTGCCCCCCGGAGGAGGCGCCGTCCCCCGGACCGGCCCGCCCCTGGGTCCCTGGCACCAGTGAGCACCTCAGCTTCTTCAGCGCGGCACCCCCTTTCCGGAAAGAGGCCAGGGCGCTCCAGGCAGAGGAGCTGCCCTCCAGGACTAAGGAGTGGGGCCGCTCCAAGGTGGGGGTGGTCCGCTTCCGGGTCACCGCAGACAAGAAGCGCAAGAGCTTGGAGGGGCTGAGTCGAATGTCCCGGACCCCCTGCTCCTTGTCACCGTCGGCCACAGGACCACTCACCGGACCGGCCGCTCTCGCCTCCGGCGACTCCATGACTACGCAGGTGAGCAGCGGCCCCTGCTCTCGGCCACTGGGCACCGGCGCCATGGTCTCGATGCCAGGGGCATGCGGGGGAGGAGGGTTGGCGGCTCAGCTCCGCCCTACCCTCCCGGAATGGAGGCTCCGACCCGCCCGCACCACGGCCCACCACTCACGTCTCCCGGCTGCATTCGGCCCTCGGGGTGAAGGGGCTTGCCATGCCACCTGCAACAGACCAAAAAGCCAACGATCAGTCAGGAATCTCCACAGAAACGCCCTCAAAGGTTTGGCAGCTCCACCAGGCTGACCAAAGCGGCGCTCCTCCTGTGCTGAAGGCTCAAGGCTCAGCCGGCTTGGGCTCGGTGTCTCGCTGCCTCTCCCTGGCCTCGGGAGTGGGCAGTCCTCCCCGCTCACCTTCTCCCTGGAATTCCCTTGCCCTTAATAAAAACAGTGGAGGTATTTCCTAGCCACTTACTCTGTGCTAAGCACTGAGGAAGACACAAGGTAATCAGATCAGACCCAGCCCTTGTCCCAGAGGAAGTCTGCCGTCTAAGGGGGAAGGAGAATAGGTATTTTATGTCCATTTTACAGATGAGGAAACTAACAGATTAAGTGACTTGCCCAAGCTCACAGAGCCGGTCAATCTCAGAACGGGGATTAAAACCCAGGTCTCCCAACTGCTGTCTCGTGCTCTTTCAACTAGGTCCTGCTGTCTCTCCGACCTACAAGTCCTCCGGCTCTCCCCATTTTCAAATCCCTCCTGAAATCTCACCTCCTCCAGGAAGCCTTCCTGATTCAGTCACAACGCCCGAGGGGCAGCAGCCCAACAACCACCCTTAGCACTTAGGCACTTTATTCCTATCATCAACGCTTTGGTGCATATGACTATTTTATCTGTTCATATATTTACTAGGACATTCCACGATCGATTCAGCTATTTCACCCCGATATATTCTTCCTACAGTCTACTCTATTCCTCTTCTTTCTGCTTTCGCTATTAGCAAATATTTTTTGAATTGGATCGGTTAGATTTTGCTTCTGATGTACTTCCCGGACCGCTCGGAACGGGCACTCGTGGGCGTTCGGAAAATACCACAGGCTTGTCCCGTGTCGTCCAAGGCGCCACGAAGAAGCAGCTTAGACCAGGCTCTCCCCCCTACCTCCCACCCAGCCCCATCCCCTCCTGCAAGCCCCAGCCTCTCCGAGCTCCCTCCCTAGGCCCAGTCCCAGCCCTAGCTTGTGAACGGAGAGAGCGAGAGAGAGAAAGAGACAGAGAGAAAGAGAGTGTGTGTGTGTGTGTGTGTGTGTGTGTTTTGGAGGGCTGGGGGTGGGGGAATGGATATGAGGAAGAAGTCTACAAATTCCACTTAGAAATAGGCACTCGCCTTCTACGTGGAGTAAACTCAGAAGAATTTAGTTGTCCAAACACAGGATGTGGTGGCTCCAGGCACCCCACCCGCTTTCCCCACCGCCCAGACAGACTGGTAAACAGATGTGGACTGGACTTGGAAGGGTCTGTGGGCCGGGAGGGCATCAAGGGCCTGGGCACCCGCTACCTCCTAGACTGTAAGTTCACTGTGGGCAGGGAGCGTGTCTATCAACTTTGCTTTACTGTACTCTCCCCAAGCCCTTAGCACAGTGCTCTGCACATCCTAAGTGTCCAATAAATACGACTGATGTATTGATACCTCCCCAGGGTCGAGCCGTCCACCCAGGAGCCGGTCTCCGAGCCGATGGAACCGCCCCCTCACGGCCGGCCACCAGCCTGCCCTGCTCCATCTGCACATCCACAGGTAGACGGTCAAGACGACGATCGTCCAGATTTACGGCCCGCGTCCCCCATCCTGCTGGCAAACGGCTCCCCGCCCTCCAGGCGTGGCTTCTACTTGTGGTTCTAGACTGGAAGTTTGCCGAAAGCGCCTTGTGGGCAGGGCACATTTCTACCAACTCTGTATCCTTTCAAAAGCTTAGTACAGTACTCTGCACAAATTAAGTGCCCAAAAAACACCACTGATTGATTGAATGATTCTGTAATTTATTTATTTGTATTTATATTAATGTTTGTCTCCCCCTCTAGACTGAGAGTTCATTATGGGCAGGGAATGTGTCTGTTTATTATATCGTACTCTCCCAAACACTTAGTACAGGGCTTTGCGCACAGTAAACGCTTAATAAATACAACCGAATGAATGACTGAATGAATCCCTGCCCGGTGGCAGAAAGCTCTCGCCCTGGGAGACACTGCTCCCTGACCCCTTCTCCCCGACCCCAGAACAGACTCGCGAGCCCCAGCCTGTTGGAGCCGGCCAGATTGGATTCTGTGGTCTGGTTCACCCTTCATTAATAAATGATAATAACTGCGGCAACCGTTACACATTTACTAGGTGCCCAGAAAATCACTGTGCTCCGTGCTGGCATAGCTACAGGATAATCACATCAGACACGATTTCTGTCACACCCGGGATCTCACACTCTCAGGAAGAGGGGAAACTGGTATCGAGTCCCCATTTTACGGATGACACAACAAAGAGACTAAGCGACTTACCCAGGGTCACACAGCAGAGAGGGGCAACACCAGAATTAGAACCCAGGTCCTCTGATTCCCAGATTCAGGCCACTTGCACTAAGCCATGCTGTTCCCCTTCAGTGCTCAGATACCTCTGAGCTTCTTAAGTTGGAGACAGAGCCAGGGACTCATCCCCTTTCATTTAGCAGCTCGGACATAAGGTCTCTTCACAAGTCATGGTTTTAAACAACTGGTCAACAAAACATTTGGAAAATCCCTCCGGCTGAGGACCAGATGTTTACAGAAAGACTGGTGGCCTGCTCTTCGGTTTACCCTAAGCAGCCTGCTCCTAGAGAGCTCCCGAGGGCGGAGCTGAAGTCCCAGAGATGGGGAAAGGCTTTTCCTGGAACTGCGGGGCCACCCGACAGTCTGCAGGGTGGAAGAACAACCTTGACCCCCCATCGACCAAGGCGGGGACGTTGCCTTAGTCCAGGGTTGCTCAGTAGAAGATCCATCAGGGAAACTGTCGGGATGGAATTCCCAGAAGGAAATCCAGAGTGGACTGTGGCGAGCCTCCAGGCTGCTGCTGACTGTCCTACTGTTTCTGGGGTTTATCCAGGCTTGAACTGGGGATTCTTTGAAAATGAGTCTCGACGCTCCCAAGAAGCACTTGTTTAAGATGGGATGTGAACTCCAAAACCGAAGAAAAGGTTTAGGGAAGCAGTGTGGCCGGTGGATGGAGTCGGGGGACCTGGGTTCTAGTCCCAGCCCTGCCACTTGCCTGCTGTGTGGCCTTGGGCAAGCGTCTTAACCTCTCTGAGCCTCAGTTCTCTCACCTGTAAAATGGGGAAAATTGATTAATCGATCGTATTTACTGAGTGCTTACTGCGTGCAGAGCACTGTGCTAAATTCTTAAGAAAGTACAGTAAAACAGAGTTTGCAGAGTCACGTTCCCTGCCCATGGTGGATAATCTTAAAACCCTGCTCTCCCTCCCTCTTAGAAGTGAGCCCCTTAGCACAGAGATTACATCTGATCTGATGTTCTCGTCCCTACCCCCGTGCTTAGCAGCGTGCCTAGACCCAAAATAAGCGCTGAATCAGTGCTATCATTATTCACCCTTACGTGGCCAGTAGGGCCAGCACAAGTCGATAGGGTAGTGATAGTCTTACCTGAACCTCAGGCACGCAGATAGCCATGAGATCCTGGAGGAACAAAGGAAGCTTTGGCTACTGGGTCAATAGCTTTTCTTCACTGGCCAACTGGTACCTTGTAAGCATTAATAATAGAGCTTGCAAGGACGATCTACTCATCGCTGAGGAATTTTAGTATCCAAGGGCACAAAGATCAACCCAGTGGTCTCTGACCCCTGAGACTGCCTAATAATGATACGATATTAATATAAAGGGGGTGGGGAAGACCTTACACTACCCTGTGGAAGTAAGAGACGGCTCACCATTGATCGATCTGTATCGGAAGTCACCATCTTGATGACTTGATCATGGGCACGTGCGTGCGCATGTGTGTGTTCACTGAGGAGTGGTGGTGGATATCAGTTTACAGGTGACTCTGTATTGCTGAACTAAATATGATCATCTATGATCATTTTATAAATCCTGTAGTCTTCCTTTCAAAATCAGTTTTTCAAATTCATACTTAAATCTAGTTAAGAAGCATAACTTGTTGGATCCAGTTTTCCACGCCCTGACGCTGTTGGCATTTGCTCTCAGAAGCCCTAAGCTTCTCTAAATCACGGGCTTTCCCACAGGCGGAAGCGGGGATGGACACTTGAATAGGAGGAGGCATTTCTGGGGACCCGTCTCCCACTCTGATGAGACCGGGCTCCTGCTTTCATCTTAGGTGATGAGTTGGAGACACAACGGATGGCAAGAGGGAAAAACAGGAGGAGGATGAGGAGGAGGAGAAGAAGGGACAGAGAGGATGTTGTCAAACTTCCTCTCTCTGGTTCTGTCTTTCCTCCTCCCTCCCTCTTTCTCTCTTGCCCTCTCACCCTCCCTTTCCTCTTTCACATGCTCCATCACTCAAACTCAGTTGCACCTATTGAACGGAAACAGTGAGTGTCTGCAAGTCTCCTCTTTCAACTGGGAGCTCTTGGGGCTGTGTCTTCTACTTTGGCTGTATATTCCCATAAGCTCTTGTGCAGCGCTTCTGCACGCGGTAGATGCACACAAATATGGATGAGCAGGAGGAGGAAGAGGTGGAGGAGGATGAGGTGGAGGAGGAGGAGGAGGAGGAGGAGGCAGAGAAAGAGGAGGATGGTAGGACTGCAACCAGTTAATCAACATGTAAATTCAAACTAATACCAACGGCTCATTTAGCCCTCTCCTTGATTTGAAAATTAGACTTCATATGCAATAAAATTCAAAATGATGATGAAAATCAAGTAGAAATAAATATAATGTGAAAGGGTCTTTCTCAAGTCCAACAGCTTGTAAATAGTGGAGGGAATTCTTTGGAAATGAATATCAGCAATATTAAAAAGGGCCTTTTGTTTAAGAATTTAAATTCCACGAACAAAAAGAGGTCTGTGTGCCTATGTGACCAGGGAAGAGAAAGATTACTGAACACATAATGCAGGTGCCTGCAGATTTTATATTGATTCTTCCAGTGACTCAAAATGAAAGATCTGTTGGAAGGGGAATAGATGAACTCTTTACAGTAGTGCCCAAATCAGAAACATGCAAGTGTCCATCTTAGGTAACTATTACAAATATAGAAACCATTTGGAACTTAGATCTGAGTAAATGGGGACCCTGAATAAAACCCAGTCAGTGCTATTAATTAGGCATCTATAAGTGCTTAATACAGTGCTCTGCACACAATAACTACTCAATGAATACTCTAGATTGATTGGCCCGCTAAGCACAATAATAACAATAATAATAAAAACAGCGTTTGTGAAGCACTAAGTGTCAAGCACTGTACTACGTTCTGAGGTAGACACAAGGTAATCAGGTTAACCAGTCAATCAGTGGTATTTATTGAACGTTTATTGTGTGCCGAGCTCTGCACTAAGTGTCTGAGAGAGTACAATACAACAGAGTTGGTAGACAAGTTCCCTGTCCTCAAGGAGTTTACAGTCTGGAAGGGGAGACAGTGAAATAAATTACTTCACCTGGAGCTTACAGTCTAAGGGAGCACTGTCCTGGGTAGAAGAGGGCAGAACTCTGTTCTGAGCGCTCAGGAGTGTTCAAAAGGGAAAAAGGCACGATCTAATCCCATCTTCGGGGGTTTGCAATCTAATGGGGGAAGACAGGCAAAGAAATTATTTACCAATAGCGGGAGTGGAGGGAAGAACAGAGAAACCACTGGGACCAGGCAGGGTACAGAAAGAGGAGAGAGAAATCGAATAATTCGGTGGGAGGCATGTGTATCGGCAGGAGAGGAGGTAGCACTGGTATCCAGTGAGTGCCCCTTGCTTACAGCGCACCCTTCTAAGCGCTGGGGAAAGTTCAACAGAAAGACAAGACACGTTCCCTACCCACAAAGAATTTCCACTCTCCCAGAGGAGGGGGACTTTTAATGAAACCATTAGGGTTCCAGAGAGCAGCCCCACGGGCCACTCGCTCCGGGTTTCCCTCCAGATCTCACTCATTCCACAGTAGGCTAATGAAATGTCAAATTCACTGTCCTTTGCCGAATCGGTCAAAAGACTGCCGCGGTTAAAAGCGGTCTTGTGGAGTTCTAGATTTGCCAGGGAAGCCTCTTTCCATAGCAAGGGGGCAAGGTTAAGGGCAGGGTGAACGCCAGAATACCCACAGGGAGCCTGGGGAATGGACCTTGCTCATTGTACATTCTCCTGCAGAACACAGCTTCCTCTCATTGGACTGCTTCCCAGCCCCTTAGGCTTCTTGACAGCTGCAAACATCTGGATCACTTGCTGCCTCTTCTGCTCGGCATAATGAAAACCCCGTCACTGAGGGTGAATTAACGAGAGATTTGGACCCGCAAAGCTTGGCAGGGAGGGTAGGAGAGAGTTAGAGAGGGAAACAGGGAGAGAGAGAGAGAGGGGAGGAGAGAGAAGGAATAGGGAGAGAGGAAGAGAGAGCTATTTTGCACCTGACTTCCTCTAACCTCCATAGCGGCAGGGAAGGGGGGGGGATTCATGCTTTCTATCTGTGGATTCTGGGATGTATGCTGGGGTCACCTCTCCTCAGAGCCCATCCAGGGGCAGGACCAGGACTCCAGCACCCTCTCTGCCAAGGCAACCTAAAGCCAGTTTTTCCTTCTCAGGGCCCGGTTAAAGGTGGCAAAAGGGGCTGCACTCTCCTCAAAGCCAGGAGTGACAGCATCTAACTCGTATTGTATTGTATTGTATTGTATTGCCATTGTTCTTGTCTGTCCGTCTCCCCCGATTAGACTGTAAGCCCATCAAACGGCAGGGACTGTCTCTATCTGTTGCTGACTTGTTCATTCCAAGCGCTTAGTACAGTGCTCTGCACATAGTAAGCGTTCAATAAATACTATTGAATGAATGAATGAATATTCTCCCAAGTGTCTAGTCCAGTGTTCTGCACACAGCAGATGCTCAATCAAAACTCTTGATTGATTAGGCATGGCAGGATCCAATTTTTGACCCCAAGATAAAACCTTGAGGGAGGGGAGGAACACTCAAGGCCAGGGGTAGATGTGAGATAGTCAGATCTGATGTATCCCTATCACTCATAGCTCTCCAATTTACAGCTGAAGAAACCGAGGCTTAGAGAAGTTCGCTCAGGATCGCACAGCAGACCAGAAGCAGGGCTGGGATCGGCAAGTGGGTCTCCTGTTTCTTGGTCCCACCCACTTTCCCCCTTCAGGCTCTTGAGCTCAAACAGCGATAGTATTGAATTCTCCTAAAATTAAACATGTGAAAGATTTAGTTCCACCAAGAAGCAAAGAGAATTCTGGGCGTTCCTTTCACCCTCCCAAGGGCAACATGGGGCTGGTCTCACGAAGACACTGCCGACAGGCCAGTCTGAGGTGTCTGAGTCGTTCCCATCCCTCTGAATGCAGGAATGCCACGGCTTTGGGAACCCCGGGGACTGCTAAGACCCGGGACTTGGGAAGAAACTGGAGGTTTCCGGGCAGAGAGATGCAACCTCCCATCTGATGCTCGTGCCGGTCCAAGAAGAGCCTCTTTGTTGCCAACGTCCCACTCTGTTTACGCAAACTCTCACCCAAAGGCCGGCCTACGCCTGCTGCCCTCCCGCTGGGTACCCTTGGGTTCCACTTCCTCTAGGAGAGACAGAGAGTGCACAGGCAGACTGTGGGACCGGGTCTGCACCAGAAGGCAGCGCTACTCCAACTCCAATTCCCCAGCACCTGCTGAACTCGCTCTTCCCTCCCCCGTGTCGGGCTCCTTGGCCTGCAGGCTTCACTGAGTGCTCACACCCACAGGATACTTCACTAGGCAAGAGGACTGCCTTCTAGGAATTGCTCTGCTTCAACAGAAAGCACCCCTTCCCAGTTCTTCTGGGAGCACAAGCCTCGTACCCTCTCTGGCTACCGTGCCTTGCTGAGCACCTTGGGGATGGGCAGCGGAGTCCATCGGAAACCCCTCCACAAGCTGATAAAACGAGGGGTTTATTGTCTGACTGGAGGACTCTGGATTTGGACAGGCCCATCACGGGTCAGAGCTCAGGACCGACCCAGGCCTGCTGTTTGCCTTGGACCGAGGATACTGTCTCCCCCGATTAGACTGTAAGCCCGTCACTGGGCAGGGATTGTCTCTATCTGTTGCCAAATTGTACATTCCGAGCGCTTAGTACAGTGCTTTGCACATAGTAAGTGCTCAATAAATACTATTGAATGAATGAATGACTGTTTTCAGCCTACAGCCAAATAGCCCACAGTCACTTTTACTCTCGGAGTATATGGAGTTTCCTCCTTTCTGAATTTCTCAGAATCCCAGGACTCAGTCCCTTGACACAGCCTATCTCTGCTAGGTTGGCTGCTCCTTGAAGGCAGGGAACACATGTTTATTAATTTTACCGTACTCATCCTAGGGCTTAGCTCAGTGTTCTGCACCCAGTAGAGGCTCAATAAATACTACTGATCGATGGATTAGCAGCTAGGCACAAAAAGTCTCCAATCTAGCCTTCAAAGGACTCTCTCAGCTTCCACGGTCAAATAAATCAGCTTTACCCTTTCCCCAGTTGCATGTTGGACACGCTGCCCTTTAAGGGAGCTGAAAAGTGAAGTCACGCTAGCTCCCTGCTAACTATTCTGATTCTTGGCACGGGTAGAACTGTAAGGATTTCTTCTCTAAGCCCCTAGCAACTTTCCAAACCATCGAAAAGACAATACCCTGAAAGAATTTTACACGGACACAGACATACACAGGCACACACACCCCTTTCAGAGTATTCTAACTGTTTCCAAGGGATCAAACTGAAGTTGGGGTGATTTTACTCTAATTGCAGTTAGTGGGGAAACTCAAAGCATGAGACTATCAAAGTGCTGACCTTTGTCCCACACCAGGGCACAAAAAAACACCTGTGTGATTTCTAAGTGCCTGCCAGTTGCCCGGCACTAAGTTAATATATAACACAACAGCTACACATCGGTGAACAGAAATTAACAAGTTCAACGTAGACCCCGAAAAACCAAAATGGCAGAAGAAACTAGAGCCATTTGTCGGGGCTGTTGCGCTCACGTCTTCTGTGTTGCCAAGTGAGTCTCCGTTCCTCACACTTGCACCAGAATGAGGGTATAATGCATAGCTCTTTTCAGTGCTTAGCACGCTACAAAACACTCAGTCAATGCTATTACCGATTATTACTGATTGGTCGATACACTCATCCCTCCTGGAACTTAGACACTTATTTCTACCCATCCGCAGCATTCTACCATCCTAAGCATTAAGTTCAGATGCTTATTCAATTATATGCTATTATTCTGCTTACTCCACTTGTAAATAATAACAATAATAATGATAATAATTACTGTATTTGTCAAGTACTTACTATGTACCAAGCACTGGTCTAAGCCCTAGGGTAGATACAAGTTAATCAGGTCAGGACCAGTCTCGGTCCCATATGGGGCTCACAGTCTATGTAGGAGGGAGAACCGGTACTGAATCCCCATTTTACAGTTGAGGAAACCGAGGCCACAGAGAAGTTTACTGACTTGTCCAAGATCCTTCAGTAGGCAAATGGCAGAGCCGGAATTAGAGCCTAGATCCTCTGATTCCCAGGCCCATACTCTTTTCACTAGGCCATGCTGCTTCCCATAATACATAAATACTTTTATGTCTTCCTTGTTTGAACATAAACTCCTTGTGGGCAGGGAATATGTAACTTCTGTATTCTGTACTTCTTAAATGCTTAGCACAATGTTATGCAGAGCATCAGGGGATGCTCAGTGGATGCTACGACTATTATTGCTACAACCCGGAAGTTGACTTTTCCCAAAACCCCACATTAAGGAACATTCCCACTGTAGCACCCTCCATGTCCGATGCCACGAGCAAAGCCACTTCTCGTGACTTCACAGAACAGTGTATCCACGCAGACGCATACTATGGGAAGGACATTCCCTAATGCTGATGGTACATCCCCGCCATCCCTGAAGGGAAATCACACATTCTGGCAGAGCCGCGGGCACCGAGCCCAGCTATGAAGAGAGACTTGGACAACAGGGAGAATGGAGATCACAATGATTTCACTCCACTGAACAGTTCTCTAAAACTGTCCTTTAGGTACAACAGCCAATTAATCAGTGATATTTATTGACTGTTTACTGTGTGTAAAGCACTGTATTAAGTTCCTGGGAACGGACAACAGAGTTGGTAGACAAGTTCCTGCCCACAACGAGCTTGCAGTATAGAAACAAACTTTCCTTCTCCATTAAATACAAATTCCCACAAAAAAATCCAAAGCAAGTGGGCTCTTGCAGTCAAAGAATCTATTACTGGTTACAGATGCTTTCCAACAGAGCTGGTTACCACCAGGCGCCCGCACAATTATCTACAAACGAGCCCTGGTTTCTCTCATTCCTCCAATTCCAGTACATTGATGAGGACTTGCAGCACAATGAGGGAATTCTTCATAGACACCAAATGTTTACAGCCTAAATCTACAACTGGATGACCTGCTAGAAAAACTTTCAAAAACAACAACTTCAGACTTTGAAATGAAGAAATGCCCAGGGACAGAGCCTTTCTTTTATTCCAATTTTGTTTGTTAATATATTTCCCCTGTTAGAGTGGAAGCTCACTGTGGCCAGGGATCACGTCCTCTGTTTTTTGTGTACTTCCTACTTGGTGGTTATAAGTAAGAGCTGCGACTACTCCTCTCTCAGCAATTTGGTGTTAAGGTGAAAACGGTGCATTGATATCAGTTCTGATTGGTTCAGATAATTTAATGGCAGACAGAAAAGATCAGGACAAGGAACCAGAGAGGAAAATGGTGGCAAGAGTTAAGAATGGGCCACAGAGGGCATGGTCTGGTTGAAAGAATGAGGCCAGGGCCTCAGAAGATCTGAGTTCTAATCCCAGATCTGCCCTTGGCTTGCTGTATGACCTTAGGTATGTCACAACCTCTCGGGGCCTCAGTTTTCTGTAAAATGGGGATAAGACACGATCTCCCTCCCTCTTAAAATGTGAATCCTGGATGGAAAGGGACTGGGCCGATCATCTTGTATCTAGTCCACCACTTAACTCAGTGCTTGGCCCAGAGTGGTGTCATACCATTACCATCACTAGTGTTATTATTATTATTATTCAGAAAGAGGAAGTATGGTGAGTGTCCAATCTGATGTGGCCAACCTGCCTGGATCCATCAGGCCCAAGGCAAAACAGCATAACACATCTTTCCTCCTTTTTCTCTGTTTCCTCCTCTTCTTTCCTCTCCTCCTTCATCCTGGGCCAGAGCCAGGATGACACAAAGAGGACAGCCACCCAGGGGCAAAGCTTAGGGGGGAGGTAGGAGGTCATGAGCCCAAGATGACCTGAGTAGGAATAACTGGAGAGACTCCCCGGGAGCGTTTGAAGAAGTGGTCCCTGAAGCGGCACGAGCTGGACTCCCAGCAGCCTCACTCACCTCAGCCCTCTGAACAGACCCGAGAGATGCCAATTACAGCTGGAAAGGCCCAAAATGGCAGCTTTCTGACCTGCTGGCTCTTGGAGATCTGTCCCCACCCAGACCTCTCCACTAAAACCATGATCTCGTTCCCACTACCACCATCACAGTGACACGTTAGCTCCCTTGAGCTAGGTACTAACCAGTGAGCCTCCCAATACCTCTCCTTGAGGAGAAATTATATTCAAAACATTTAAAAACCTGGGTGTTTTCTATCTGGGGTAGTCAGAGTCCCTGTTCACTCAGTATACATGGACCCTCACTCAGGAAACTTCTCTCAACCAGCCTCCCACCCGAGACAGATTGATTTGGAATGGTCAGAGCTTACCAAATCACATGTGTCTGTGTGCACATGCGTGGTTGTAACTGTTTGTGCATGTGGGCAGGGGTGACCTAAGCCAGCCGGTGTACTTAAATGTCCTTGGATTCATTTCATCCAATTAATCAAGCAAAATAGAGTTCCTGGGAAAGGAACATATTTATGAGATCTGAAGTCCAGATACCAGAGGGAAAACTGTGATGTCATGCAGACTCATAGAGGGAATAAATTCATTTATCCTCTCTAGGGGGACACCGACTTCTACGCTTTCAGAATGAACCAGTCTCTGCCCCATCTGGGGGCTTTCTCTGCTTATGGAAATCCCCCCTCAAAAGCCTGCAAACCAGAGGTCCATCCTGCAGAAGAAAAACCAACTTCACTCCGGCTGCCTGCTCTGATGCCGCTTGGGCATAATTTGCAGGCAGTTGTTTGCACAACGCAGTGTTGCATGGAGAGGGGAGAGAAATCCAAATCAACTGTGAAGAAATGAAGTAGACGTGTACTCGAAGTACA
Source organism: Ornithorhynchus anatinus (assembly GCF_004115215.2). Classification (NCBI taxonomy): domain Eukaryota; kingdom Metazoa; phylum Chordata; class Mammalia; order Monotremata; family Ornithorhynchidae; genus Ornithorhynchus; species Ornithorhynchus anatinus. The sequence continues at coordinate 1,350,666 of NC_041747.1, forward strand.
CATGACATCAACTCAACTGGGCCCTGAGTCGGGATCCGGGGGGCCTCCTCTCTGCCGCCGGCCCCCTGGAGTGAAGCCCGGAACAACCTTTAGGACGTTGGGAAGGCTCCAGGTGTCCGCAGCCAGGATTGTTCTCTGGAGCAGAGAGGGAGGGGCTCGAGGACACCCCCTCCAACCGCTGTTTTAGTCCTTTGCTCCAAGGCTCCCAGTTTGGAACGGATGAGTTTTTTGATGTGCACTTCTAGCTCGCGATTTGTTTCTGTTTTCCGAGTGTCTGTACTCAGGTAATTATATCGGACATAGTCCTCTCATCCCACACGGAGTTCACAATCTGAGTGGGTGTCTGTACTCCCCGACTCGGATTGTGAGGTCCGTGTGGGATGGGAACTAAGCTACCCCAGAGTTTAGGACAATGCTTTGGCACAGAGTAAGCAACTAGTATAGTATCTTAATGTGCAAAGCAGGAAGAAGAGCAGGTATCTCATTCCAAATTTACAGAAATGGGCCAGACCGAGGCCCAGAGAGGTCCAGTGACTTATCCAAGGTGAGCGACTGAATTGGGACTATCGAACAGGTCTCCTGACTCCCAAGTCCTTTTTACTAAACCAGACTGCCTCCACCCTACTACTCTGCTGAACTACCTCCTGGGAACAATCACCGTTTTGTACTTCCCAAGTTTTCTGTACAGTGGATGGCTCCCAGTGGGCACTCCGTCAATGTTATTCCTACCACTACTGCCAGGCACAGAGGAGAAATTCGAGGGCATCGATTCCAACACGGTCTCTGCCCCACCGGGGGTCTCGACCCAGGGTGGGGGCAGAGGGGGGCAGTCCCCAGGAAAGAACATCGGATTGGGGAATAAATTCACACTCAGGTCTTCACTTTTTGAAAGCCAGGGAAGTCCCCTTCCACAAAACACCCCAAATCCACTGCCCTTCAGAATGACAGCTGGCCTTTGCACCACAAAATTATATCTCTGGGATCCATAATTACACCCTAATTAAACAGCCCTCCAGGGTTTCTGGTCCATGGCGTTCAAGCTGATCTGTTTGGAGTAAAAAGAACAAATGCTACCCATGAACGTGTTTCCTCCCCGGGGTCACGTCACCCGACGTTTCCAACATCGCTTACATGTCCTAATAACGATTGCCTCAAATGAACGTGAAGCTCGTTAACTCACGCGAGCTAGCCCAAAGAGTGGTTCTCGGCAACCTCACACTGCCACCCTAGCCGGCGTGGCCCTGTCGGCCTTCTCTCGGGGAGCCCGGGCTCGCTCACAGTTATTCACAGATGCCAACTCACATGGCCATAGCCCTGCAATCCAGTCCCCCTTTCTGCCGCCCTGGGGCCACCCTGGGAACTTCCTTCCAGCCTGGCCGCTGGGATAGCTGCTTCCTCTTCCTCCTCCTTTTCTTCTTTCTTTTCCTACCCCCTCCTTCTCTTTCTCCTCTTCCTCCTTCCTTCTCTCATCTCCTCTCCCTCCTCTAATTCCCACCTCTCTCCACCTCAAGTAAGCACATGCATGGCTTAGTGGCAAGAGCACGGGCTTGGGAGTCAGAGATTGTGGGTTCTAATCCCGGCTCTGCCACTAGTCTGCTGTTAACTTTTCTGGGCCTCAGTTACCTCATCTGTAAAATGGGGATTAAGACTGTGAGCCCCACGAGGGACAACCTGATTACCTTGTATCTACCCCAGCGCTTAGAAGAGTGCTTGGCACATAGTAAGCACTGAACAAACACCATCATCATTATTATTAGGTACCCAGTACAGTCCCCTATCCAAAATAGGCATCCAGTACAACAGCTCCTTGTGCATGGAAGGTGCCAATAAAACACCCTTCTCAATAGATGTTAAGCTCCTCAAAGGCAGGGACAGTGTCTTCTACTTTTATTGCTTGATCTCAAGTGCCTAGAACAGTGTTCTGCACACACTAGACTCTCAATCAGGACTGATGGTGATGATACCAGTCCCCTAGACTGTAAGCTTCTTGGGGACTGGAAACCTATCAACCATTATACTATATTCTCCAGAGCACTTAGTACAGTTCTCTGTACCTAACAAGCACGCGCTAAATATGACTGATGGACGGTAAGCATGCAGTAAATAACTCAGAATATTTCCTGGGCATTTGCCTTTGCAGAAACTTCGAAGGCATGACCTGTCCAGTCTTCACTCCCAGCCCAGAGATTCTCACTGCCCCGGGATCTTGAATTCTGAAGTGAAGATCTGTGGTTAAGTGAATTCTGTCCTGCCCTGATGGTGATACTGGGGACCAGTGGGGACCAGGCGGGAATAAAGAAAACTCTGTGCAAGAGAGACCTGGGTCACCCAGAGGGGTTCTGGGCCCTTGTAATGCTCAATGGAACAACTGTATCTAGCTGGTGTTGACTTCCACCATTCCAGAAACACTTTCATCATTGTTCCTCGAGGAGAAAAGAAATCTATTAACTCCAATCCTGGGATCACAGATTGCTCTCCACAGAGGAGAGCATTTTTCCTTCATTGCTGCTGGAGCAAGGCCTGTGGAGTTTAGCAGAGGATCACAGGGAGTGGAATTCTTGAGTGACCGGCCCTGATCGCCAGAGGTAAGTAGAAGGGGCCGGGTCTTCCCCATCATAGTGTAAACTGAGCGCTGTGGAGGCGTGGGGTGGAGTTGCTTGGGGAAAGTTTCCAGCAGTAGGTTCCCAGGAGAGGCACAACAGCAGATGGTGGCAGAGGGGAAGGGGAGTCTTCCTTTACCCGCTGAGCTGAACTGCCAGGGCCCAGAAGGTCTCAGCCTCAGGGATGGCCAGTCAGGCTGGGGCCCCTCTCCCAATGCCCCCCTTGGGGGATGAAGATGATGGTATTTGTTCAGTGTTTACTATGTGCCAAGCACTGTTCTAAGCGCAGGGGTAGATACAAGGTAATCAGGTTGTCCCATGTGGGACTCACAGTCTTAATCCCCATTTTTACAGATGAGGTAATTGAGGCATAGAAAAGTAATAATAATAATGATAATGTTGGTATTTGTTAAGCGCTTACTATGTGCTGAGCACTGTTCTAAGCGCTAGGGTAGACACAGGGGAATCAGGTTGTCCCATGTGGGGCTCACACTTTTAGTCCCCATTTTACAGATGAGGGAACTGAGGCACCGAGAAGTTAAGTGACTTGCCCAAAGTCACACAGCTGACAAGTGGCAGAGCTGGGATGAGAACCCACGACCTCTGACTTCCCAGCCTGTGCTCTTTCCAATGGCCACCCTGAAGTGACTTGCCCAAAGTCACACAGCTGATAAGTGGCAGAGCCGGGATTAGAACCCATGACCTCTGACTCCCCAGCCTGGACTCTTTCCACTAAGCCACGCTGCTTCTCTGCAGCGAGTTCGAGTGACAGCAGTTCCAGCAGCCTCCCCATCTCCTGGCCGCCGCCCTTCTTCAGCACCTGAAGCCAGAAGGCAGGGGCTGAGAAAGAAAAAGAACAACTCCATCCACCTATCTCAACTCCCTACTCCCTGCTGGCCCCCACTGGCCCCAGAGCCCCTCCCGCTATGGAGGTGGAGGGGAGTGGGGGAGATCTCCCATTGGGAGTGGGGAGGAGAGGGAGAGAACGTAAGAAGTCACTCAAATGTCACTGCACAAGAGCAAACATTAGGCAGAAAAACCAAGTCAGTGAGGGCGCTTGAGAAAGAGTGGCCCTGCCCAAGGATGACCAATCCACTCCTTAGGGCTCCTCAGGCTCCAAACCCTCCCTTCTCTCACTCCTTCCTCATCTCAGCAATGATCCAAAAAGCACTGGATTTTCCTTTGCAGAAAAAAGGCCATTCTGAAGGCAGGAAGGCAGGCCTAATCCCTCCCATAACTTTGCGTTACCCTCCCTGTCCATAACGTATGGCACCTTGCCTCCATCTTTTCCATCATCAGAACCCCCACCACCACCATCATCATCATCATCATAATTATGGTATTTGTTAAGCACTTACTATGTGTCAAGCACTGTTCTAAGCACTGGGCCAGATAGAAGTTAATCAGGTTGGAAACAGTCACGTCCATCAACCTCTCACTTGGAGCTCAGCGACTTACTCAGCACTAGAGGGTTTACAGGGTGTGGCCTAGACCCAGTGGCTGCCCTCATGGATCTTGCAGGCTTGTGGAAGGGCAAATACCGATGCCTGTCTGGAAGCCACAGTGGCAAGAAAGGGATCTGGGGGCTTCCATACCGTGGGTGGGGTGGACAAAAGGATTCTGATCAAACCAGGTTTTCCTGTCCTCCTTCCTGGGCCCCCAGAGGCTCATAGTGACATGCCCAAGATGATGTTTTCCATACCCCTTCAATCACCTGTCTGACCTGTGTTTGATTAGCACCTCAACCCTCTGAAACCAGCATGCACCTCCAAGGGCAAGATGCTATCTCCTCCTCTGACACGAGTGAGGCTCGCCCAAGAAACAGCTCAGGGTGAGACTGAGACAAGATTTCCCTACTCTGGCACTCGGGTGCACCCACACACACCCCCCCTGGGGTGTTGGAGCATCAGCTCCCACAAGTTATCCAACCCTCCACCCCGACCCTGGGTAGAGGGGCGTCATTTCAGAGCGATTCAGGATCTCGGAAGACTGGAGACAGGAGACACTGGAACTGAGCTTAATTCAGAAAAAACTTCTGGTTCTCCTCCAAGATTACGGAGGAGTTTCATGCTGTGAAAAGGCAGTGAGAAGCAGCCCACCAGCTCTCCCACTTGGCAGGCCCTGGGAATCCTAACATTCCCATCACTTCCGGATTTCCCATCCTAGTACTTACCTGCCTGGATCCCCGCTACAGAAACACCCCCCAAAACCCACTTGGTCTAGGTTTTGCCTTTTTTAGCCCGTGGGGTGGAATGTGAAGCAGGTGAGTGGTACAGCTCACATGCCCCCCGAAGTTAGCACGGGCTCCTCTGGCTCACTCCGGAGGGTGGAGAGGGATGTTATTTCAGACCCATCCGGGGAACCCGGAACAAGAGCAATCCCTGTGAATGGCTGTTCCTCCGCCTATTCAGCTTCTACCCTCCCCCTGGTAACACGAGGAGCACCAGCAAGCAATGGAGCGAGCGCTCACCAGTCTTTACGACAACACCAGCTCCTTGTACCCTGGAGAGACAAAGGGTCCCAACGGCAGCCTCAGCTTAGTGACGGGGCAAACAAAGGATTGCAGTGAGGCGACGCTCCCTGATTCCCAGAGCACATTTTACCAGCTCATTGGTGCCGGGTCCATAGCCGAGCCGACTGAAGCTGGGGGAGGCTGAGTGGGTTGGGGGGGTGGGGATGGAGACCCCGTGTAGGCAAGCTCCCACTTACTGCCTGGAGAAAACCTCAGTCCTCCCCACTAGTCCCAGTGTTTCTCATATGTCCAGATTTCCCCCTGGAGGGTTTGAGGGCTTTTTTAAATCGTATTTTTTACGGGCTAATTATGTTTTAAGTGCTGGGGTAGGCACAGATCAATTAGATGGGACACAGTCCCTGCCCCGCATGGGGCTCACAATCTAAGTAAGAGGGAGAGGGTTAGGGTTGGGGTGGTCACTGTCTACGAGCACCCAACGGGGACTTGGGAAAGTACAACAGAAGCAAGAAACACATCCCCTGTCCACAAGGAGCATCCACTCTGGCTTAGGCTCCACAGACACCCAGTCCATAGGCAGAAGAAACTGAATTCAGCAGCTCATAACAGTTCCATCATATTTTCCAGTTGCACTGTGCTACCACAGGGGCCAAGACCTAACCAATTCTGCTTGCCAAATTTTAAGAAATCAAGTTCACGGGCTTCCAAGGACTCTTCTTATTCACTTCGTTTGAGTCCAAGAACTCTCTCAGCTAGGCAGGAAGTCACCATCTAACAGAAATCTGGCATGCTTTCCTCTTAAGAAAACTAATCCTTCAATCTACCTGGGCTTTGGGAGACAGTGGGCCCTCGTGGAAAGTGTCTGGAGCAGGCAGTCAAGAGACCCGGGTTCTAGTTCCACTTCTGCCACGGGCCTGCTGTGTGACCTAGAGAAGGTCACTTAACCTCTTTCGGTTTCAGTCCCCTCATCTGCAAAATGGGGATAATGATCCCTACCTCACAGGTAAGTAAAGAGAACAGAAGGAGATAATGGATGTGAAAGAACTATGGAGAAATGAAAGTCATTGATAAAGTCAAGGTGGTGTTATCCAGAACAGAGGACAGAAGGAAATGTTAGTACTTTCAAGAAATATTTGGTTCTTTTTTAAAAGAAAGAGTGAGATGGGGATTCTGGAGAAAAGATTGAAATTCTAAAGGATTAACTCCCCAGTTCCACCAGTTCTGGTCCTTGGAAATGGACACTCCCTTGGCTTAAATCTGACCTCTCCAGGTAGCTGAATACACAGAAATACGGATCACTGCTTTCAACCATAAATGCAAACTCCCCACCTTCAGTGTAAGGTGGTTCTGTGTCTTTGAGATCTCATTTCCTCTTGGAATTGGAGGTTTGGGCTTTTTGAGGGCCTCTATTTTCCTCAACTCTAGTAAAAGCACCTACACTTATTATATACTGGCTTGACTATTGTATCATCCTCCTCACTGACCTCCCTGCCTTCAGTCTATCATCTCTCCACTCCGTACTTCACTCTACTGTCCAGATAAGTTTGCTAAAACTTCAACCGGCACACATCTCGCCACTCCTCAGAAACTTTCCCCTTCCTCTTCTGCTGTTGACAATGACCTGCCCAGTTTGGAAACACAAGGATCAGAACAAAGAAGCAGTGTGGCTTAGCAGATAGAAGACAAGCCTGGGAGTCAAGAGGACCTGGGTTCTAATTCCAGCTCGGCCACTTGTCTGCTGTGACCTTGGGCAAGTGACAACTTCTCTGGGCCTCAGTTACCTCATCTGTAAAATGGCGGTTAAGCCTGTGAGTCCCTTGGGGGACACAGACTGATTAGCTGATTAGCTTGCATCCTCTCTAGTGTTTAGTACAGTGCCAGGTGTATAGTAAGCACTTAACAAATACCATTAAAAAAAGAATTGGCACAGTAGAAAAAGCAATTTTTGTCTTTCCCTCAGAGCCTGTCTTGAGGAATAGCCCCGTGTCAGTCGCATCCACCCAAAAGCCTCCTTAGCCCCTCTATCTTTGTTCTCACCCTCAACTCATATGCACAGATGCATGTTTGCACAAATGCATATTCAGTCATAAGTTCACTGACAGCCTTGTCCCACTCCAGGATGGTCCAAATGAAAGGAAACTGTGCTGTGGAAGCCCGCCCAGCCTTCATCCCCACAATGCCTGCTCCTACCCGGGAGCTGGACATGAGAAGCTGTATAGAAAAGGTGTAAGCTCAAGAGCGAGTCACTGAGGGAGTCAGGTATCTGCACGCAAGCCAGATCCTGACCTTCCCATCCTCAAAGCCCTCTGGAAATCCACCTCCTCCAGAAAGCCTTCCCGGCACTACAATCAGGTCAATTCAAATGCCACCCTTAGTCTGTATGAATGTTATTCCCTTCCTATTGTTATAGACATATGTGCATTTATTGACATACGTAATTATGAATTTATTTGGCTACTTCATTCTATACCTGCTTCACCTTTGTTCTTCCTTCTGTTGCCACTATTCTAATAATTTCAGCACCTAGAATAGTGATTGCCATATAATAAACACTTAGCAAATACCATTTTAAAAAACTGTGTCCACCTGATCCCTGTTGGACTGTAAACTCCTAGAGGGCAGGCACCACATCGGGAGCCCGGAGGGCAGGCGCCTCAGTTTCCACACCAATAACTTCGATGAACGCTAGACTGTAAGCTCACTGTGGGCAGGGAACATGCCTACCAACTCTGTTATACTGCATTCTCCCAAATGCTTAGTACAATGTTCTGCCTACAGTAAGCGCTCAAAAAACGTGATTGATTGATGGGCTCCCAGGGCACTGGCATCCAATGCCGGGGAAGACTTTGGGGTCATCCCTCCTTGGACCCACAGAAAGTGGCACCTGGACCCAAACCAGGTTCTCAGCTCTTCTGGAGAAGGTAGTAGTGATGGTGGTGCACCAGGCAGGAATTAGGAATAAAGTGAAATGCAGAAAGGAGGAGGAAACTGGGAGGGGTGGGGCCAGAAAGGGGGGGATGGGGGAATAGAGGGGGGACTGGCCAGGGAGTCTGGGGGAGTGGAGGGGGAAAAGAGACAGGGAGCAAAGGGAAGGCTCACCCCAGCCGGGGGCAGGCAGCAAGGGGGAAAGAAGGAAGCAGGGGAGGAACAGGAAGCTGAGGAGGAGAGCGTTGCCCTGGGGGGGGGATCTGAGGCCCAGGATGAGCTGGCAAAAGGAACTACCGGCATCTGGAGGGCAGAGAGGGCCCGCCTGGAGAGAGGGCAGCAGCATTAAGACGAGGCTAGGAGGGAAATTACTGAAACAGGGGGTGGGAGAAGGAGCATCGGGGGAGGAACGGTAGAAAGGGCTATGGGGGAGGAAGGAGGAGGGAGGGCAGTTGAAAAGGGTTTGTGGGAGAAGAGGGAAAAGGATCTGGGGGGGGAAGAGAAGGCAAGCCAAGGGCAGGGGGGCACGGCTGAGAAGTAGAATACGTGAGAAAGGGCGCAGAAGGCAAAAGATCTAAAGGGAGGAGGGAGAGGAGGAGACAGGGGGAGGATGAAGAGGGGTTGGGGGATGGGGAAGGAGGCGTGGTGAAAGTGAAAGGGTGCTACAGCCATTTAGGAAGCAGTGGGCTCAGCCTGGGGGAAGGGGAGGAAAATGTAGAGGAATGAAGTGTGTGATGGAGCGGGTTGGGAGTGCTGGGAGGATGCGGAGGAAGAGAAGACCTGGGCTGAGGGGCAGGCCCCAATTCAATCAATCATTCATCTTTATTGAGCACTTATAGGATACACGAAAGCTCACCTCCTCAAGGAGGCCTTCCCAGAATAAGCCTCCCTTTTCCTCTGCTCCTCCTCTCCTCCCCATCGCCTCCCCCTCCCTCTGCTCTACCCCCCCGCCCCGCCGCAAAGCACTTGTGTACATACGTACATATTTATTATTCTATTTATTTTATTAATGATGTGTATATATCTATAATACTATTTATTTATATTGATGCATTGATGCCTTTTTACTTGTTCTGATGTCTGTCTTCCCCCTTCTGGACTGTGAGCCCATTGTTGGGTAGGGATCGTCTCTACTTGTTGCTGAATTATACTTTCCAAGTGCTTAGTACAGTCCTCTGCACACAGTAAGCGCTCAATAAATACGATTGAATGAATGAATGCAGAACACTGTACTAGCGCTTGGGAAAGTACAATACAACAGAGTTGGTATCGAAAGATACGTTCCCTGACCACGACGAGTTTACAATCTAGAGGGGGAGGCAGACATTAATAGAAATACATTACAGATATGTACGTAAGTGCTTTGGGGTGGAGGGAGGGGGTCAATTAAGCGGTTAGTACAGTGCTCTGCACACAGTAAGCGCTCAATAAATACGAATGAACGAATAAAGGGAGCAAATCCATAAGGGCGATGCGGAAGGGAGTGGGAGAAGAGGAAATGAGAGCTTAGTCAGGGAAGGCCTCTAGGAGGAGATGGGCCTTTATATCCCCTCTCCCCCGCTCTCTTTAGATGCATGTTCTATGTCAACCTCTCATTCCTTCTGAGAGCTCACCTCCTCCAAGAGGCCTTCCCAGACTGAGCTTCCCCTTTTCCCTCTGCTCCCTCTCTGCCCCCCTTTCACCTCCCCTCAGCTAAGCCCCCTTTTCCCTCTGCTCCTCCCCCTCTCCCTTCCCCTCCCCTCCGCACTGTGCTCATTTTTATATATTTTTATGACCCTATTTATTTTATTAATGAGGTGTCCATCCCCTTGATTCTATTTATCGTGATTAAGTTTTCTTGTTTCAGTCCGCCTGTCTCCCCCCGATTAGACTGTGAGCCCGTCAATGGGCAGGGATTGTCTCTGTTGCCGAATTATCCATTCCAAGCGCTTAGTGCAGTGCTCTGCAAATAGTAAGCGCTCGATAAATGCTATCGAATGAATTGCTTCGGGGGGTTAAAAGTGATCCCAAAGAGGGGGAGAGGAGTCATTCTGGGGGCGGTGGGGGGCAGGTGAACTTGCACCAGTCACGGGGGCCCGGGGCCGGCGGGTCACCTGGGTCTGGCTGACCTTGGCGGCGCCTTCGCCCAAACTTTGCCCGGCCGAGAGGTTGCCTTCGCCGCCGCTCCGTGCCCTCATTCTCCGGCCCGGACTAACTTCTCCAGCTCGCCCAACTCTTTCGTGCCCTCCCCGGGCCCCCGGCCAGAGCTGAAGTCGGTTTTCCAGGCCAGTCCTTGCAGGTGGCACCCGTCCCCACCCCCGGCCCGCCCTGGGCACCGGCTGCGGGCGGACTGAGGGGGCTGCAGCTCTCCCACCGGGGGGACACAGATGGGCCAAACCGCCCCCCTAGAGAGAAGAACTTCTCCGGGATGGGGGGGAGAGGGGACGGGGTCCCAGAGGTCCCCCCTCCGCCCGGGTGGGCATCTCCTTCTCCGGCAGGTGCCCGGGTGGGCACGGCCCTCTGGAGAGACGGGGGACACCCTTTCCCTCCCTCCTGAGGCCCCCCACCCACCCACCCACAGATGGAGAGGACCGACCCCGGCCCCGGCCTCACCTCTCCGCCGACCCCCGGCACGAGCCCTCGAGGGGTCGGAGGCTCCCGGAGTTCGCCTGGCTCCCTCCAAGCGAGCGGGCCGAGCTCGGTGTGTCCTGCTCCGCCCCCGGGCAGCGGGCCCAGGCGGCCCCGGCTCCCAGTCCGCCAATCTCCGGCCTCCCCGCCGCCCCACCCATCGTGGGAGGGGCCAAGAAGGGCCCGGAGTTGGGGGGGAGGAGAGGGGGTCGGGACCCCAAAGCCCTCCGGACCCCGCCCCCTTTTCCGAGAGCCGCTCCATCCCAGAGAAAAGCCAGCAGGCGCCCTGGGGTTGCCATGGCAACCGGCCCTTAGCGTGGGATGGGGGTGGTCCCCGGCGGGGAGGAGGATCTTCTGGAGGATGGGGAGGGGGGCCTGCCTTGTAGGGAAGCCGCGGGGTTGAGGGGCTCGGGGGCCAGAGGACGTGCGTACTAGTAATCATTATGGTATCTGTTAAGCGCTTACTATGTGCCAGGCACTGTACTAAGCGCTGGAGGAGGGGGGATACAAGCCAAGTGGGTTGGACACAGTCCCTGTCCCACATGGGGCTCATACAGTTTCAACCCCCGATTTCCAGATGAGGGAACTGATTTCCCCAGTAGTGAACCGATTAGACCGTAAGCCCGTCAAACGGCAGGGACTGTCTCTATCTATTGCCGACTTGTTCATCCCAAGCGCTTAGTACAGTGCTCTGCACATAGTAAGCGCTCAATAAATACTATTGAATGAATGAATGAAGTGACTTGCCCAAGGTCACACGATAGACAAGTGGCAGAGCGGGATTAGAATCCATGACCTTCTGACTCCCAGGCCCGTGCTCTACCCACTACGCCATGCCGCCTCTCTAATCCCGACCCCGCCACTTGTCTGCCGTGTGACCTTGGGCAAGCCATTTAACTCCTCTGTGCCTCACTTACCTCTTCTGTAAAATGCCGATTGAGACGGTGAGTCCCACGTGGGACAACCTGATAACCTAGTATCTCTCCCAGAGCTTAGAACAGTGCTTGGCACATAGTAAGCGCTTGACAAATACCAATATTATTATTATTATTAGTGACCAGAGCGAGGGCCTCCCTCACCTCTGTGGGAGTCCTTCAGCTGAGGTTATTGGCAAACGGCATCACTAATTGGAGCCAGCCAGCTAAAGCGACTCCGTTCCAGGAGTTTGTTCCCTTAGCGCTCCGCCTCGGCACGCACACACACACGCACGACCGGCAGTGTTTCTTGGTGCAGCGGCATGGAAAGAAAACTCTTCCAGAGATCTTCGTCACTTTGCAGGCTGTGGGCACCTTTCCCCCTGCTTGACCCAGAAATGTCAAAAGTACTGGGATGACTACACCTTTTAGACCTTGCTCGGTTTTAACCCGAGCTTGATTTTTCCTTCTTCGGGACAGCTGGAGAAGCCAAGAAAGTCATGGACTCCTTGCAGTAGTTAACAATAGTCGGGACTTGCCAGGGTCCGGGGTTTAGTGAGATGAGAGATCTATCAGTTGGTGGTATTTATTGAGACCCAGCAGAACTGGGGGCAGAGCAGGCTACTAAATGCTTGGGAGAGTGCAATAAAAAGCAAAAGAAATGGCCCCTGTCCTCAAAGAGTTTACACTTTTGCTTCGATGGGTACATAGCTATAACACTTCATTGATGCCTGTCTCCCCCTTCTAGACTGTAAGGTTGGTGTAAGCAGGGATTGTCTCTTTTTATTGCTGAATTGTACTTTCCAAGCACTTAGTATAGTGCTCTGCACACAGTAAGCACTCACTAAATATGATTGATTGAATGAATGAATGAATGAATGAATGAATGAATGAATGAATGAACCCTTAAAGGGATTTGAGCTCCTCCAGCTAAAGAAACTAGAGAAACTAGAATGGTGAACACTCTGAAGGGGAGGTTCTGTTTTCTGTAAAGTGTTTTGTGCACCTCATCCACAGTGCCAGGCTCAACACAGGAGAAATCTTTTTCAGTGGTGGTGCCTGGGCTAGACTGACCACGGAATCACCACTGAGAAAGCCTGGCAAGGGGGAAGGCCATAGAGGATCAAGGATTGAAAAGCAGAAAGTAAGCACATTCCTTAAAAAATGACATCAGTTTATAATAATAATAATGGTATTTGTTAAGAGCTCGCTATGTGCCAAGCACTGTTCTATCTTCTACCCGATTATGTGCGGTATTGAGGAAGCTACTCTACTTTCCGTCACCCCCTCTCGGAGGGGCTCCCTTGCTGGCTCTGAGAAGGCTAAGGGTCCGTTTGAAACTAAGTGTGACCCAGAGGGGCTCCCAGAGGCACTAGCCCCCATGGGGACTGTCAGTCAGAAAGTCAGTCGTATTTATTGAGTGCTTACTGTGTGCAGAGTACTGTACTATTAATATTACTGGGATGGGTATAGGATTACCAACTGAGACACAGTTCCTGTCCCACCCAGGTCTCACAGACTAGGGAAAAGGCTCACTGCCTAAAGGAAAAAGAGCACAGGTCTGGGAGTCAGAGGACCTGGATTCCAGGCCCAGTTCTTCCACTGGCCTGCTGTGTGACTTCGGGTAAATCCTTTCGCCCCTCTGGGCCTCAGTTTCCTCATCTATAAAATGGAGATAATATCTGCCTCACCCGATCTCACAACACTGTGATGAGGATAAAATGAGGCCACTGCTTTGGATAAATAAAAGCACTCGACAAATTGAAGGTGAAATTACTATTATAGTAATAATATACTAGTATATATAATATCATATTAGTATATTATGTTAATATAATTGTTATAGTCATATATTATCTGCCACAAACCTCTCTTCAGCTTGAGGCCAGGGAGGGAGGGAGGTAGAAGGGGGGGAAATTGCTAGCCCAGGCCTCATTTAAGCTCACTGTCAATCAACCTCCCAGATTGTGCTCTCTACCCCAGCAGAACTTTCTGACCCTTTTTCCCAGCTGGGTTTCCTGGTCACCACAGGACCCTTGGGAACCCTCTTTGGCTGTCTGGAAGGGTGATTTCTAAAAGGGAAAACGGATATATCCTTCCTGCTGGTCGGGTGGATCACCAACTGTGTTGGAGGCAGGGGCCTGGGCAAGGTGACCTGTAGGGGTCATCTTATCTGTGACAATTGATCACCTTGATGCCTAAATTATTTACTTAAAAGCCCTAAACCCTATCTGGAGGAGTGGGGACTGCTATGGGAAGGGAAATCAAAGCCACAGCAAGGATCAGGGTGTGCGACAGTATTGGATGCCAAATTACGGTCAGAGACGGTCTACTCCTCACTCCCCGTAGGACTATGGAAAGACATTACTAAGTGTTAGCTTTAAAAAGCAAAAGGGAATACACTATTGTACTCTTCCAAGTGCTTAGGACAACACTGTCTCTCTGCAAATAGCAAACACTTCATAATTTCTATTGATTGATTGAAATATCTAAGTAATGAACGCTGGAGCCACCCGCAAAATCTACAGTCAAGACGCCTTATGGCATCTATCTACCTGGTCCTACCTGGTTCAGGGTCACTTTGATGCAGTTCTGCCTGGTTTCCGTTGAGCCACGGATCTAAATTCAGACTCTTTGTTCAGCAAGGCTTTATTTGGGGTGACGGTAGCTTTGATGTCTGATTCTCTGGGGCTTCACACTCTTCAGGCATTGTCATGCCTGCTGGTGACTTAGTCAAACGAAGTTCTCTCTATGGGGCAAGGAAGTGGGTTCCAATTAGTTCCACAGGGGTTTTGGCATTGAGATACAAAAAAAGGGGAGAGAAGCAGGTCCAACAGACTGACTTTCCTCCGACACCAGCTCAGTCACTAGAAGCTGCCACTCCCAGCTTGACTTGTCAGAGCCACTGTTTTCAAAATCAGCCAGTCAGCAGCAGCTGCACCTACTGGATGTAACGCTCTGTGCTGCATGCTTGGAAAAGTGCAATGGAGTCAGGGGACAGAACAGGTAAACAGAGACAAAGAATGCTGGCAGTTGGCCAGTCTCAGCAGCAAATCCTATCTGTGGCAAAACGAGAGGCATCTTTGCTGCTGCTTTTCTGCGGGCCAACCCGCCGCTACCAGGAAATGCACTGGAGTTATGTTTGCAGTGGTGATGGTTTGCACTGAGCCGCTCACGCTCTCCCGCCCGGTTTGTCTGTGCCCAGCAACACGCTTCACGACACGCTGGTCCGGAGAACAGGTGCAACCTGTGGTTTCAGAACAGAATGACGCTCAGACTTAAACAGCAACAGACAACACCGGGCCCTACTAAGTCATGCTTAGCAATGGCATCAGAGAATGGGGTTGTCTTCACTTCCTTCCAAAACTCAGGGGCCAGAAAAGATACACAACTCTCTTTTCCTGGACAAAGAGGGCAAGAGATTCTGACACCCATGCTCGTGGGCACAATCTCAGAGTGGACAGCATTGTCTCTGGGGCAACGGGCATTTCTATGACACCCTTTAGCTGGAAATTCAAACAAGGCCCTCAGGCAGGTTTAGTTATACTAGGAATCACGGGCTCAAAGGGACAGTGTGTCTTTATGGAAAAAGCACTGTCTTGGGAATCAGGAGACTCTGGCTCTACTTCCGACTCTGCCCCAGGACTCCGACATTCACTATGTTGTTTATTGCACTTGGCACCCAGCTATGTCTGTCTGCCAGTCTCCCCAGCTAGATTGGAAGCTTCAGGAGGGCAGGGATCATGCCTACTAACTCATTCATTCATTCAGGCATATTTACTGAGCACTTACTGCGTGCAGACCACTCGGGAGAGTACAGTACAACAATAAGCAGACATATTGTCCACTGGACTCTCCCAAGCGCTTAGTACCGTGGTCTGCACACTAAAGGCTCACCAAAAATCCTATTAATTACTTTGGGGGTACACGTCCCACCTCTCCCCAGGCTCTAACCCTCTCAGCTAAATGTCACCATGGACCAGTCAGAGCACTTAGAGAAGACAACCCAACTGGAGACGTGAGGCAGTGTCCCATTTGCCCACACCAATGTGGCAGCAAACATTAATGGTTGGCCTAAATTCACTTAAAAGTTTAAACCTGCCCTAATCAGCGGGTCAGAGAGTGGCTGTGGAGAGGGTTCTCTGTCCCTGCTGCTTCTGGGGAAGGCAACGGAGACCTGTAACCTTATTAAAATCGGGCTAGAGAGAGCGGCAGGCCTGCAGGCAACAGGCTTGGAGCAGGCCCCAAGGTGATCCGTCTGGGAGCCCTCTCAGGGAATGTGAGGAGGACGGAGGTTTCCAAACGCCTGTACAGTTTCTCCTTCTAATAAATGTCCCATTCTCATTGAAGGAAGGCAGAGTCACAGCCCAGAGTTTGAGGCGTGATTCTTGGATGGATGCCCTCCGGGGCCGTTAGCCAGTCCGGAAACCCCGCAGGTCATTCCTGAAGCTGGTAGGTGCCCAGAACGGCATCGTCCTGGCACCTGCTGAGATGCTTCAAAAGCTCCACGTATTATTCTTTCCCAGAATCCATAGTACATAGAGAAGCAGCGTGGCGCAGTGGAAACAGCACGGGCTTTGGAGTCAGGGCTCATGAGTTTGAATCCCAGCTCTGTCACTTGTCAGCTGTGTGACTGTGGGCAAGTCACTTAACTTCTCTGTGCCTCAGTTCCCTCATCTGTAAAATGGGGATTAAGACTGTGAGCCCCACGTGGGACAACCTGATTCCCCTGTGTTTACCCCAGTGCTTAGAACAGTGCTCTGCACATAGTAAGCGCTTAACAAATACCAACATTATTATTACTCACTTAATAAATATTATTTTTTCTACCAATACTACTCTACTGCAAGACACTAAGTTTGACCAAGAGCACCCATCCGCAAATAGGGCCAAAGGCTGTGTTTGTTGTCACTTGGTCACTTTCTGGTATATGAAGGAGACCCACCTGGAGCCCTTCTCAGACCCCCATAAACCAGAAAAATTATATACATAAAACACACGCATGTATGTATAAGCACTGGATACTATATATGTGAGTGTGTGTTTGTATTATATATACTATATACTATGTGTGCGTATATATATGTGTATATACTACATGTGTACACACCCACACACTGCCCCTCCACCCCCACCCAACTATTCTTCAGGCTCCAAGTGGAGCATCTGCTGTGAGATTTTCTCCATGTTTGCAGGTGGAGATGAAACAATGGATAATCTGTTAGATGGTAAATTCTTTGATGGCAGGAAGCAGGTCTTTTACTTCTATTATTCTCTCCCAATTATCCAGTATAACACTCTGCACGCGCGGGCTACACTTAGCACAGAGCTGGCTTCTAGGAGGTGTCCAATAGAACACTCTGGACATAGTAGGCACCTGATAAATAATTACACTATTTGTTAAGCACTCTTTTGCATTTATTCTGTACCAGGCACTGTACTAAACACTGGGGAAGATACACAATAATCCGAATGAACATCAGTCCTTGTCCCATATGGGGCTCAAAGTCTTAATCCCCATTTTACAGATGAGGTAAAAGAGACCCAGAGAAGATAAGTGACTTGTCCAAGGTCACAAAATAGTCAAGTGGCAGAGCCAGGATTAGAAGTCAGATCCTTCCGACTCCCAGGCCCACGCTCCTTACAGTAGGGCACGTTGTGCTTACTCTGTGTCAAGCACTGTTCTAAGCACTGGGTTAGATACAAGCTAATCAGGTCAGAAACCATTAGTGATTGACTGATGGACAATACTTTGGCTGAAATGGAGAGGGGAAAGATTTCAGAAGGGCTTATCCTAAAATTTGGTGGCAATCTGGAAAAGCTCTTGGTGACCACTGCCACACACCTGCCTTTCCTGTTCCATCCAGCTCTCTGGAGCCCTCCCCAACATCAAAGAAACAGAGGGAGGGGTGAGAGCAAAGGGGAGCATTCATTTATTTGCTCACAAGTGGCTGTCTGATTACCCCGAACAGCATGCCCATGCAGACAAAATGCGATTACATTTAAAACTGAGTGGTTCCTCTTCACAGCACATTACAAACCTGAACAGTAACTAATGAATCCTCTCTGCAAACATCCCTGATGGATAGAGCACAGGCCTGGGAGCCAGAGGACCTGGGTTCTTAAAAAAAAAAAGAGAAGGAACTTGGAAATGAAAGATTTTAGGCAGTGAGGTCTAAGAGAAAGAGCACGGGACTCTCAGTCGGGAGACCCAGATTCTAATCCCAGTTCTGCCACTAGCCAGCTTTGAGGCTTTGGACAAGTCACTTAACCTCTTTTAGTTTCATCTGTAAAATGAAAATGGAATTCCTGTTCTCCCACCCTCCCTTTTAGACTTTGAGACAGTGTGGGACTGAGACTCTGTCAGATCTAGTTACTTTATCTCTACCCCAGCACTTGACACACAGTAAGTGGTTAATAAAACACCATAACTGATTAAACATGAGGTGGAGGATAGAATAATATTTTCTGCCAATAACAGTATTGCAATTTCCGGGGAGGGGTTGGGATTGTACCAAAGAAGAGGGTGATTTCGCCTTGATCCTGGAACGCCAATTTCAAACTTTCCTACCAGAAGGCAATTGTGCAACATTTCAAGGGCCCTGGCCTTGGCGGCAGAAGCCGCAAACTTTCATATACTTCTGACTCAGAGGGAGCTGGTCTAGGACAGAGTCAGAGAATCTCTGGTGTAGCACAGAACCAACTTCCCAGAGAGCATCGATTTCCTCTCGGACAGCCGCGGGTCATTGCCGGGCGGGCTTCAACAACAAAAGAGCGGAGCTGGTAGGGTTGGGGCAGAAACCAAAGAGCTGTCCTTGCCCTTCTTCCAGTATATCGGTGCCCACTGGATGTAGAAGCAGCGTGGCTCAGTGGAAAAAGCACAGGCTTTGGAGTCAGAGGTCATGGGTTCGAATCCCGGCTCTGCCACTTGTCAGCTGTGGGACTGTGGGCAAGTCACTTAACTTCTCGGTGCTTCAGTTACCTCATCTGTAAAATGGGGATAAAGACTGTGGGCCCCACGTGGGACAACCCGATTCCCCTGTGTCTACCCCAGCGCTTAGAACAGTGCTCTGCACATAGTAAGTGCTTAACAAATACCAACATTATTATTATTATTATTAAGGCTGCCACCCCAGGGGATGATGAAAATAATAATAATAATAGTATTTGCTAAGTATGTGTCAAGCACTGTTCTAAGCACTGGGGTAATAACAATTATTATTATTATGGAATTTAAGTGCTTACTATGTTCCAGGCAGTGTACTGGGGTGGATACAAGCTAATAGGGTTAGGCACAGCCCCTGTCCCATGCGGGGCTCACAATCTCAATCCCCATTTTACAGATGAGGTAACTGAAGTACAGAGAAGTGAAGTGACTTGCCCAAGGTCACCCAGCAGACAGGTGGTGGAGCTGGGATTAGAACTAAGGTCCTTCTGTCTCCCATGCCCATGCTCTGTCCACTAGGCCTTGTTGCTTCTCTATGGGACGGGGCAGGCAGCTGGAAGTGGGGAGGTAGAGGGAGATGGGGGAAGGGAAAAAGTGTTCAAAATCAACTCTAACCCTAGTCCCTAGGTTGTCTCAATTCTGGGTATGTGGTAGGCAAGCTGGAAATAGATTCTGGTACAGTTTGTTGGGGGCAGAGTCTTACCAGGATGATAACCACTATGCTCCCTCCCCACCCCGCAGGACTATAAGGTTATTGGTTTCTCCAATACCCCAAATAGTTTATAAATCATATATCCAAGCTACTGAACGTGATATTAGGGAAGTAACTCTGTCTTTCAGCACAATCCCCAAGTCTCAACGGAGTCCTCAGTGGCTTTGTATGCCCCCATCATTCAATTAATACTATTGACTGAATGCCTACAGTGTGCAGGGCACCAGACTGAATACTTGAGAGCACAAGAGTTAATAATCCCAATCCCTGCCCTCCAGGAGTTTACGATCTAGCCGGTGGCACAATCACTAAAGCAAATAAAAGAGAGGGAAAAAAAGAGAATAGAAAAAGTCAAATAAGGAAGCAACTTGGCCTAGCGGAAAGATCACGGGCCGGGGAATCAGAGGATCTGGATTTCTAACCCCAGCTCCACCACCTCTCTGCTGTGTGACCTCGGGCAAGTCACTTCTCTTCTCTGTGCCTCAGTTACCTCATCTGTAAAATGGGGATTGGGACTGTGAGCCCCACATAAAACATGAGCCATGAACAACCTGATTAGTTGGTATCTATCCTAAACTTTGTAGAGTGCCTGGCACATAGTAAACACTTAAAGAACATAAAAAAAAATTTTTTAATAGGAGATAAATAAGTACTTAAATATTAAACTTGGTGAATCCTTAACTCTATTGCCAGCAAGCAGGAAGCCAGTGAAATTAGTGGAAAGGTAAGAACTCAGGGGGACTCACACTCTTTATAATAATATTAATGATGGAATTGATTAAGGGCTTACTAAATGCCAAGCACTGTGCAGGGCGCTGAGATGGCTACAAGGTATTTTCTTCCAACTTCAGCGTGAACAAACCACTGAGAGCCCCCTTGTCTCAGTCCAGACTGAAGAGAGTCTTCTGTGCAGCCCAAACAGAAAGCAAAACTCTCTGCTCCTGCAGAAGAGTGCTTTCAATAAAACAAGTTTACATTTTTGGGGGGGGATATTTGCTGATCTGGACAAATAGTGCACTGGGGAGTGGGGGGAGTCAAGAAAGGGTTGTCTCTGCATGTTATTTACATTTCACCATACCCACATTCATGTCCCCTCCTGCTCAGGCCCCTCTATATGGTTTGTGTGTTGTGGACAGGGAACTTATGTTTACTATTATATTGTACTCTCCCAAGCACTTAGTAGAGTACTTTGCACACGATAAGTGCTCAATAAATATGATTAAAAGAATGAATGAATGTGTTACTTCAGACCCTGCTCTAGCCCGACTCCCCTACCTCACCTCTCTGAGCCCCCAGATCCAACCTCAAACTCATCTATCCCATCACCGGCCCCTTGCCCACATCCTCCCTCTGGCCTGAAATTCCATTCCACTTCATCAGCATCGGTCCACCACCTTCAAAACCCTTCTAAAAATCAAATCTCCCCCAAGAGACCTTCCCAGACTAAGCACTCATTTCCTCTACCCACCCTTCCTTCTGCATCTCCTATGTACTTGGCTGTTGTACAGCCTAAGTACTTTGATACGCACCAGCCCCATAGCACTTCTGTATATTATCTGTATACTCTACTTCTCCAAACTGTAATTTTAATGTCGGTCTCCCCCTGCAGACTCTAAGTTCTGTCTCCCAACTCTATTGTACTTTGCCAAATGCTTAGTACAGTGCTCTACCCAAAACAAGTGCTCAATAAATACCATTGATCTATCAATAGTAAACAGTTAAAAAATACTACCAATGTCTTGACTATTATTTTTTAACATGTAACTGGTAACAATTAACTCGAGAAACATTCGGTGTCTGTCCTCCTCTACCCTCCATCCCACTTTAAGCCCATGAACTTCATACTCCCAGACTCCACTGCCCAGCCCAGCAGAGGTCAGAGACTCTGTCACTCTGGGCTGATGACCAAGGTTACTTTTATTTACTCTGCAGCTTTTCACTCTCAGTTGCACAATTCAAAAATCCCCAGAGGAAAATTAACCAAGAAGCAACAATCTTTTCCTCCAGTGGCCAATCCAGCTTTCTCCAGACAGGATCCTCTCAAAGTCTCCCAGGAAAGACCAAGTCAGAGTCAAAGCTGGCTTAGCGGGAGACTTTGTTGAGACAAACCACGAGTCACTCGGGGCCGGTCAATCTTTCCACTTTCAGGACTCTGCTTGGCCCTTACAAACATCCCTGAACATCTGGAGAAGGCTGGGTCTGTATGCTTGTTTCTGCACTTGGCTTATGTGAATAGATTTGATTGTCCGTTTCCCCATTCTCTGCTTTCTGTTCACTTAGAACTTGAGAAGCAGCAGCACAGTTTAAGGGAAAGAACACGGGCCTGGGAGTCAGAAGAACCTGGGTTCTAATCCTAGCTCTGCCCCTTGTCTGCTGTGTGATCTTGGGCAAGCCATTTCACTTCTCTGGACCTCAGTTTCCTCATCTGTAAAATGGAGATTAAGACTTGGTACACAGTAAGCCCTTAAAAACACCACTTATTAATATTAGGAGGCTACACTGACCTCCCTGAAGCCAACTTTCCCTTCAGGACATCTCATTTTTAAAAGTACCCAATAAACTATTATTATTGTTATTACGTATTATTCTATCTTGGATTTTACCTAGTGCTTTCACATTACTTACCTCATTTCTGTCCCCACAACTTCCCTATCAGGTGAGGAGAAGCAGGGATTAATATCCCCATTGTGCAGGTGAGGGCACTGAGGCCCAGAGAGGTTAAGTAGCTTGCAGGCCAGTGGCAGAGCTGGGACTAGACCCCAGTCTTTTGACTCCCCATCCCGGGCTCTACCCACTAGACCTGGTTGAGCGCTTACTTTGTGCTGAGCACAGTGGTAAGCTCTGGGGAAAGGCATTTGAATGATCCCTCAGACTCTGTCCCTGCTCCTCGAGGGGCTCACAGTCGACAATACATAACTGCCACTGACTCAGGCAGTGAAGGGGAGAGTTTCCTGGTTGGGAAAGGGCATTCAGAGATTGAACAGAAAGTCCATTGGCAGGTGCTGGGATGGCTAGGAAAGCCTTGATGCCGCCCCCACAGCCCTCCCCAAATTCTCCTTTGAACAACTTCTGAGGATTGAGCTCTGCTTCTTTCGAGGGGCACCAAGGACTTCTCAACTCAGCCCAGAAACTGAACACATTGTAGTCTTCCAGAGATCAAAAGATTAGGGACAAAGAAACAGCTCCGCCTCACTGTCCCTCTCCCCCGGCCTTCCCCCCCACGCACACACACACTTTCTTTCAGGGCTGGCTCAATTTGTAGACGTTCCTGGGATCAACGGGGCTGAGATCCACCTGGCGAATCCAGTTCCCTGCAGAGGCAGAGAGCTCCTGTTCTCAGGAACTAATGTGTCCACTTGGTCAGACCTTCCTGACAGAGCTAGTCACGGGGTAGACTCCACGGTCGGAATAGAGATTCAGCTCCCCAACCCTACTTGAAAATGGTATCATGGACCCACAGAAGGTGCAAAAGACAAGGCACGGCTGAGTGATTGGTTTTACCTGATCATTAGCAATCAATAATAATTATGGCACTTGTTAAGCACTTTCTTTGTGTCACTCTCGGTTGCACGATTCAAAAATCCCTAGTGGATCATTCTAAGCTTTGGGGTAAAGTTAATCAGGTTGGACACAGTCCCTGTCCCATAAGGGGCTCACACTCTTAATCCCCATTTTACAGATGAGGTAACTGAGGCACAGAGAGAGTGAAGTGTCTTGCCCAAGGTCACACAACAGACAAGTGGCAGAGCGGGATTAGAACCCAGGTCCTTCTGACTCCCTAGTCTGTGCTCTATCCATTAAGCCATGCTACTTCTAATCAATTAGGGGTATTTACTGAGTGCCCACCACGTGCAGAACGCTATAATAAGCACTTGGAAGAGTACAATCGAACTAATAGGATACTCTGCCCTCAGGGAGTTTACAATCTACAGCCTGGAAAATACATATCCAACAATCAAGAAGGTGGAAATTTGTGAAAGAAACGGAAAGCCATCCGGGTGATCTGGGCAGGGAACATGTCTACCAACTCTCTTGTACTGTACTCCCCCCAAGCGCTTAGTACAGTGCTCTGCACACAGTAAATGCTCAATAAATACCATTTGATTTTAAAAGGAAACCGCTTAGACAAGTTTATGCCGGTGTGATGCCACTCACGGGGGTGAAATACACCCGAGCATGTGTGTGTGTTTGGGCCTGGGCGAGGGGGTGGGGGAGTCAGTCAATCTTATTTATTGAGCCCTTAATGCGTGAAGAGCACTGTACTAAGTGCTTGGGAGCTGAAAAGTCAAATGTGGAATCTATAGTCCCAGCCCTGATGTAAGCATGTTTGTATGTAGGTGCAGACACACACACGCAGACACACACACACACCCCCAGAGTCCACTGTGTGCTCTCTTGTTTGATATTTGCAGTGTCTGGCACAGTTTATGCTTTTGCACACATAAAGTCCTTGCTAAAATATAGCCCACTGAGAATATTGAGGCATGGAATCAGAAGCCACCCTAGTCAGGACAGAAGTAAAGTTCAAAGACATCCTCTTGGGGTAAAGCCAGAAAACCCCAGTTATCTGGTTAACAGGAAGCTGAAAATGAATATGAATGTAAAGACCAGGAGAGAGGGTGGGGGCTCCGGGCCCAGCTTTGCCACCGTCACTCAGTCCTGCCAGAGCCCGGCGTAGGGGGTGGTCCCCAGGAGGAGTATCTGCTTGTGGGGGGGACATCAAATTTTGGGTCCTAAAATCCCTCCGGGTAAAGACGGACGGTTCTAGGGATGCACTTCCCAGCAGGTTCTGCAAGCACACACGGAACCACACAGACTGAGGGTTCTTTCCGGCCGCCCTGAGGATCGCTGTCACTCTGCCAACTTTTCTGCACTCCTCCCCTTTCTCTTCCTCTTCTTCCACTTTCCGCTCCTTTCTCATGGGGCTCCACACTTTCCTTCCACACTTCTAGTCGATCCATGATATGCCCTGAGCACCTACTGAGTGTGCAGTGCCTCAGTTTCCTCATCTGTAAAATGGGGATGAAGACTGTGAGCCCTATGTGGGACAACCTGATACCCTCATATCTACCCCAGTGCTTAGAACTGTGCTTGGCACATAGTAAGCGCTTAACAAATACCCACATTATTATTATTATTACTAAGGAGAAGCAGCGTGGCTCAGTGGAAAGAGCACGGGCTTTGGAGTCAGGGCTCATGAGTTCGAATCCCAGCTCTGCCACTTGTCGGCCGTGTGACCGTGGGCAAGTCACTTAACTTCTCTGTGCCTCAGTTCCCTCATCTGTAAAATGGGGATTAAGACTGTGAGCCCCACGTGGGACAACCTGATTCCCCTATGTCTACCCCAGCGCTTAGAACAGTGCTCGGCACATAGTAAGCGCTTAACAAATACCAACATTAAGTGCTCGGGAGAGTACCACCGAAGCAAGACACTCGTTCCCTGCCCTCAAGGAACTTTCAATCCAATGTGGGGAGTTAGGTACAATTCTTTTCACGTAATTGAAAACTGTCTGGTCAAGTAGGAAGAGCATGGGCCTGGAAATCAGAGGATCTGGGTTCTAATTCTGGCTCTGCCACTTGCCTGGCTGGGTGACCTTGGGCAAGTCACTTAATTTCTCAGTTCTTCAGTTTTCTCCACCCCCTCTTAGACGGTGAGCCCCATGTGGCACGGGGACTGTATTTAGGCAGCACTTGGGACGCAGTATGCGCTTAACTATCACAATAATTATCATTGCTTAGTGGGATCTGGAGGGAGGGCAAGGATGTGGCAGAGAGGTGATTGGGCTGGCTGACTTGCAGTCGGTTTGAGTGGGAGGTTCCACAAGCCTCATCCTAACTCCTCTGGGGTCCCCCTGCTCCTCAACAAGGTCGTATCTACCCCAGCACTTAGTATGGTGCACGGGCCTGGGAGTCAGAAGGATCGGGTTCTAAATCCGGCGCTGCCACTGCTCTGCTGTGTGACCTTGGACAAGACACTTTACTTCTCTGTGCCTCAGTTCCCTCATTTGTAAAATAGGGAGTAAGGCGGTGAGCCCCATGTGGGACAAGGATTGGGTCTAACCCAATTATCTTGTATCTACCCCAGTGCCTAGAGCAGTGCCTGGCACATATTGAGTACTTAGCAAATACCACAGTTATTATTACAGTGCCGGCACATAGTGGGCACTTAACAGACACCATGAAAGCACACACAAAAAAAGCCCAGGAGCCAGTTCTCTGCTCAGCCGCAGGGCGGGAGCCGAGGCTGCAAGCGGTTACTCACCAGCTCCATCCACCATCTGCCTCATGCTCAGCTGATTTCCGTTGCATCAGCCTCTGGCTACGAGCGTAAGCTTGGCATGACCGGGGCCAGCCAGGCTTTGGGCATTGCCTGCCTGACATAACCTTCACTGTGTATGCGCAGCCAGTCCGGAACAAACAAACCCCTAAGCATTGGCCAATCTGAGAAGGGTTTTGGGGCCTCCTGGTTTTCCCACCACAGTCAGATAGGGATAAACACACCCAGGTCTGCTCACATGCAGGGAAAAAATAAGAATAATAAAATCTTTCAATCCATGGTATTTACTGATCGTTCTGTACAGAGCAATAAGTGCAACTTCCTGATTGAGTTTTTTTGCTTGGTCACAGGGATGTACTAGAATGAATTGAGGCTGGTGTGTAGTTTAGTGTACCAGTTGTGTGCAGTTAGTGTGCCTGCCTTGGACCACATCTCTGTGGCCACCATCTTCTATATCGAGGTGGGGTTAGGGTTAGAGGGCAGATCCAGGGGCAGTGTCAGAGCAGAAAAGATGTGTTTTTGCCCTCTCCAGCCAGGCATCTTCATCCCAGGGACGACCCTCCCCCGTGCTGAAGGGAGAACGGGGCATCAGGGGAAATGGGAGCCCTTGTCAAATGAACCGTGGCGGATGAGGAGCCATGTCCGGAGGCAAAACGAGCCCCGATCCAGGCCATCAAGGAGAGCTTGGTCTGCCAGCCCATCCTCGGGCCCAGGGCAGTGACAGACAACCCGCTCAGCCACCCCTGGGGAGAACCGAGACCAGAAATCGGCTCTGTCCTCCAGAGACAACGGCAGCGTCCCGAGTGATCTGCTCAGCCAGTCTGTGGCAGCGACGCCAGGGTGAAATAGCTGAGACTGTGGTGGCTGCTGCACATTCCCATCTTACACCACCAAATTCCCAGGAATTACCATGGCAACCAGAACAAAACACACCCGAAACCCTGGGCCCGCGCTCAAGCGTCGAGTCGATAATAACTTCGTCTCTTTGTTCTGAATCCCCGGAGGGGCCCTCCGGTGAGACTCCAGTGGCCACACGCGCGCTAATCTCCTGCCACTCGATGCTATTCGATAGCCTGAGATAAAACAGGCCCCTCACCAGGGGCCAAGCCGTTTGTGGTGAAGGGAGGAGAGAGGGTCCACAGCCACCAAGTTCCAAGCTCGGCTAGAGGGAGGGGAGGAGGAAGAGGAGGAAAGTCCTTTGGAGGAGGAGAGAGGCGGCTGGGGAAGCTCGAAGGCCTTAGTGAATGCTTGGCTTGGGAGAAAATTGTGAACCCCAGTCCAGTGTGGATGAGTATCTGTCTGAATGCACATTTGTCTCCGTACGGGCTTCCGTCTGTGTGAATACACGGTTGTGTTCCCCGCCCCTACCCCCGCCTGTAGACTGTGAGCCCCGTTTGGAACAGGGATTGGGTCTGATCTGATTATCCTGGTCTAACCCAGTGCTCAGCACAGTGTTTGGCACATAGTAAGAGCCTAACCAGTACCATAATTAGTTAAAATTCTGGCAGTCTGGTCGGGGGAGGGGGATGTGAATTCTGAGTCACCCAGTTCTACACTCCCCTGATTTCTCTGTGAGAGGGAGACTTTAAAAAGACCTTTCAGTGTCTCAGGCTTTATCTTGCATTTTTCCACTCACCCTCCTTACTAAGTGAATTTATTCTCTCCTCTAGTGTTTCTTTCTGAGATAAGTGTTTATTCCCTCTAAGCCTTCTGACAAGCACAGATCCATTCTCCTCTCTGTCCGCCCTTATCGTCCCTGAACACTTGAATCCAACCTGCACGTTCCCAGAAATATTGTTTCCCAGAGGAAACAAGCTCTCAATCGATTCCCCACGGCCTATGGGGCTCCCTGAGGACCGGTACAGCCGAGATCACTTGGTTGCCGCCTTCCTGGGTGTGGTTGAACTCAGGTGACCCGAAGAACCTCTCGTCGCTAATGACTACCCGAACAAGATTTCTCCTTTGTGCTTTCCTCTCACACGAAGCCCTAGACCGGCTGGCAGCGGCGACCGCGACAGACATAGCCCTGCTCGTTGGCAGTCTTTTCACCCACATGAGTAATGAAAACTTGCCTTCTGGCCAGACCAAGCTTACCTTCTTGGTACCGATAACAACCCAGCAAACAACGATGTACGCCGAGCGCCTCTTGGATGCTAGATGATGTGCTATGTATATATCTGTAGATATCTTTAATTTATTTATAGTAATGTCTGTCTCCCCCTCTAGACTGTGAGCTCGTTGAGGGCAGGGAATGTGTCTGATGTTATCTTGTACTCTCCCAATCACTTAGTACAGTGCTTTGTATACAGTAAGCGCTCAATAAATGCGATTCAATGAATGATTGAAAGGGCACATCTCCTCCAAGAGGCCTTCCCTGACTAAGAAGCATGGCCTAGTGGCAAGAGCATGGACTTGGGAGTCAGAGGCTGTGGATTCTAATCCCAGCTCTGCCACTTGTCTGTTGTGTGACTTTGGGCAAGTCACTTAACTTCTCTATGTCTCAGTTACCTTATCTGTAAAATGGAGATTGAGACTGTGGGCTCCATGTGGGACACGGACTGTGTCCAACCCAATTATCTCGTATCTACCCCAGAGTTTAGAACAACGCTTGGCACAGAGTAAGTGCGTAATGATACAATAATTATAATTATTAAGCCCTCTCTTCTTCTTTTCCCACTTCCTTCTGCCTCACCCTTGCTTGCTGCCTTTATTCATCCTCCTTCCCAGCCCCACAGCACTTAATTTATATGTTTATACTAATGTCCCTCTCCCCCTCTAGACTGTATTCTCATTGTGGGCAGGGAATGTGTTTGTTTATTGTTGTGTTATTCTCTCCCAAGCGCTTAATTCAGTGCTTTGCACACACTAACCACTCAATAAATACCAATGACTGACTGACTGGAAGAGCCCAGCAGGAGCAGGCCCAACATGCCTGCATGCTCCCTGTTACTACTCTGACTCCTGTCAGGAGCAGTCGCTTCCTCCTACAGTTGGCAGCCACTGGCCGACACCTGTTTTCCTACTGATGGATTATTGACTGGGAAGGATGGGCAAAAAACCAGGGGGAGAAGGAGCAAGAGTCTTGTGACTGCGGCCGGCTGCTTCAGATCCACCAAAATTTCTATTTTCCAGTGGCCGCTTCCTCCTGAAAGAGGAGAGAGCATGAAACCTCCCCGGACAAGTATGCCTGCCTCAGGGTTTCTAGCTGAAAAAAAAAGGTGGACAAACATTGACAACAGGAAGCCAAACTGCTGACTACCGAGCTGGCCCAAGAGGGAGGGAGGAAAGCAGCTTCCTTTTGCCAGCTCACAACACAGTCTTTGCCCAGCGGACGGGGGAGGGCCACAGAAGCAGCTAATCCTGGGAAAAGTGCTGGAATCAGCCCTAATTAAGACAACTCCTACTCCATTTAATAAGGCAGGGAAATGCAATCATTCAGCAAGGGGGATGGCATGAATGGAGGTGGGTTTTGTTTACTCTTCTCCTTGGGGAGAACCCAGCAGACTGTGGAAAAGGTAGGTGACTGGGAGACAGAGTACCCTGTCCTCGTTCCCTGACTATTTGGGTGCCCACATTGGGGGCTGGCAGGGAGATGGGTGCCCCTGGTTAGCTACTGTGGCAGCCTGGCACCGACACCCACCCACGTGAGGGCACAGGAGAACTCTGTAAAGCAGCTCTGCCTAATGGAAAGAGCTCAGACCCGGGAGTCGAAGGATCTGGGTTCTAATCCACTTGTCCGCTGTGGGACCTCGAGCAAGTCACTTAACTTCTCTTTTCCTCGGTTTCCTCTTCTGTAAAAATGGGGGTGAAAGCCGTGAGCCCTGTGTGGGGCGGGGACTGTGTTCAACCTGATTTCCTTGTATCTACTCCAGTGATTAGAAGAGTACCACCAGCATCCCTGGGAGGCAGCTGTCTGTCAGGACATGCACAGGGAAGTTATCTACACCACCTTCACCTGTTTTTCAGTCCTTCCATTTAAAGCTGCAACCAAAGGGATCGATACTCTCTCCTCCCTGCCGCATTCTCCCTGGGGCTCAGAGTGCGATAAGTGAGGAGGCGGGCAAGGGTGCAACACACTGAAAAGTGCACACGCAAGTCTTTGATAAGCAGGACTCACATATGGCCAAAATGACTGCAACACGGGGCCGACTGGTTGTCATCTCTCCATGACCAAGTGGGCAGAGGCCTCAGTAGCCACTGTGAATTTCGCTGCCCACATTGAGACAGATACTTTTCAAGATTCCTGCCGGGGTTGTCCACTTCCAAGAACATCCTAAAAGGTTCTCTGAGCAGAAACCTTTACCCCTGAAGGCCCAATTCCAGCAGGCCCTCCCCTACGTGCAGAGCAGAGATTAGAACCCAGGTCTCCTGCTCCCCAGAGCTGGGCTCTCTCCTCTGAATCAATAACAAGGCTAAGATACTCTCACTGAGAAGAGAAGCCTCCAGGTCAGGATACATTCTCAAACACGAGTTCACAACTGAGAGTAGGAAAAGTGTCACACCCTCCTCCTCCCTCTCTTGCATCAAGAATACTAAATCCAGATGAAGATGGTGAATGTGTCCACCTGAGAGGATAAATGATTTAAACCCATATTGGACTGCCCTTCCCCTGGCCCCCCTCTCCCAGGCTTCACCAAATGGAACACTCGAAGGGGAGGGAGGGAGGGATAGAGGAGTAGGGTCAAGGGGAGTGTGACCCCGATCGGGTTTCTGATGAGATAGAATACTTGACCCCCCACTCTGAGAGGGCTTGAGTGGCCACCCCAATGCTGGTGTGATATGGGGGCCCAACTCCCCCAGTCCTCAGGCCATAAACATCCAAGACGCCCTAATGCTGGGGTGATAAATCTCCATAGAGACTGTCGGCCTCTGCCATCTGCTCAGCCTTCCTGTCTCCCCCGGGGAGGGGAGCGGGGAGGGGGGAGGCAGGAGGGCACGGGGAAAGGGGCAAGGGCAGATTCCCACCACCTCCAGATACTCCCACGGTACCAAAAATGCTGACAATTCACAACGCACCTTGTGCTGCTTTTGAGATGGAGCAAGGGGAACAGTCTATGATCTCCCCCATTCAAGACAGATATCTGCTGCTGAGATCCTGTCACCCAAGAAGCATAGGGGAGACTGTGTGTGTGTGTGTGTGTGTGCATGTGTGCATGCGCACTGTTTTTATTAAGTATATCTTTGTGTAAACAGGAGAAAGAGGAGGGAGAAGCCCTGGGAGAAGAAACACTCTGAACAAACTGATGAATAAAGTTTTCCTTCCAGTTCAGGGTAGACTCTTCTGTTACTAACTTTCTGGTAGATTCCAGTGGAGTCAGTAGACACAGTCCCTGCCCCCAGGGACTTAATTTACCAGGGTTGACAGGCAGACACAAAGGTATTTACAGTTGGGGGGAAAAGAGGTACAGACCGTTCTCTCAAGAGCATGGGAAGAGGGCAAGGAAGCGCTCAAGTCATCAGGCGAGAGTCCTGATCTGTCTGCTGTGGCAGCAGGTGGCTGGCACGTTTCCTAGTCCAGCGGCCCAGGCCACCATCCGCCCCAAGGAATGTCCAGGTGTAGGGTAGGGGCCGCTGGGGAAGAAGGGCCAAGGAAGGACTGAGTCCTTGCTAGCAAGACAGGAACAGCCATTTGGTCTGGCAACGTGGGCCCCTTTCTAACCCTGACTCTGCGCTCCCCGGGGCCAGTCCCAGTCCACAGCTTCAAAGATCAACTCACTCCCATATTCCAGCCAGCTCTGACCCTCTCCTCACCACTTGTGTCTCAATGTAAAGCCAACTGAACATTCGAGT
The DNA here is from genome assembly GCF_004115215.2 of Ornithorhynchus anatinus. NCBI lineage: Eukaryota > Metazoa > Chordata > Mammalia > Monotremata > Ornithorhynchidae > Ornithorhynchus > Ornithorhynchus anatinus. Next base: position 1,381,907 of record NC_041747.1, read on the forward strand.
ATTCCCTCCAAATCTTTTTCCAAATATTTCTACGTCAGCCTCTTCCATTAGAGTGAAAGTTCCTCGTGGGCAGAGAAAGTGTCACTTCTTTGTTATGAACTTTCCAAGCAACCGGTATGGAGTCCCGCACCCAGTGGGGGCTCATTAAAGGCCATGATTGTTGCTGGGACTGGGTTTGTCCGCAGCTCCTCCCGCCTTCCATCCGGCCATCCCACCGTCTCAGGTTCCTGGCAGTGGAGTTCAGCAACTCCACAGGCCGATCCACAACTCCGGCACCCGGGAAGCTGAAGGCCAGGCCAGGCCAGTGCGCTCTGCCACGAAGCCTAACACTAAAATGCTCGGCGGGGGAAGGTCCCATCCCAAACCTCTCTGAATATGGCTTTGGCCTACGGTCCAAGCTAGGACCCCACCAAGCCAAGGGGCAAATAAGATTTGCCCCTGACTCTCACGCTCCCTCCTTGAGATCCCCGGGGCCTCTTGCCCTTTGAGAATGAGTTATTAGTGTTGACAACAAAAGACCAGATTCACAACCCTAGAAACAAGGCGGTTCATGAGGATACAAAAGGTCAGAGAATCCTGGGGGAGAGCTGGGTCCACGGAGATCGTGGAATATAACCCACTGCCTCCGGGTGGGTCTACCCCTAAACCGTTGTTGTGAAATTGAGGTCTCCTAATAGTGGGATTTACTGAGTATCTACTACGAACTGAGCACCCTACTAAATGCTTGCGAGAATACACCAGTAGCAAAAAACACATTCATTGCTCTCAGGGGAAGTACAAGCTATTGGGGAGACAAAGACATACACATATCCATTTCGCAGCCGACGTCCAGCGCACACATCGCCTACAACTGTTGCCCAACCCAGCACGCTGGCCACAGCCAACATCCAACCCTCACATTCTGTCTACAGCCGACGTCCAGCTCATTGCTCTACCCATAGTCGACGCCCAGGGCACACCACCCGCAACTACTGCTTAGAAAAAGTGATGACAACGACAGTGACAATAAGACTGAGGATCATGGAGAGACTCCATAGGCAGGATGATGTCGGGCCAGTCGCTTTTGGAAGAGGCTGGGGAAGCAGAGGATGCTCCTGAAAGACCCAACTCCGAACTAGAAGGCAGCAGGTCAAAAAGCCGAGAAGGGGAAGGAATCAGAAGATGCTGTGAGCTGGAATCAGTGTGGCTCAGGTTACCTGGGGGTCAGGGTTCGGACAGCAGAGTGGGCGGGAGAAGGCCACAAGCTGCTGTAACAACGTCGGCAGGTTATACTGACCCACCGGGCCTTGGTGGTCAGAGCTAAAGGCTGGTTATTTTCAAGCTGCTTCCAGCCCAGATCCCGTGAAGGGTTAAACACAGCCCGGCTCCAGCCCTGCAGCTCCCACTGGGAGGAGGCTGATGCTATCGCAGCCAGACCCAGGAGGCCAGCTGGGAAACCTCCTTCTACAGGACACATCAATGCCCTCTGCCCAGGGTGTGGGGAAGGGGGGATGAGAGACACACTGAGCAGATACGGGAGTGGGGTAGGGGGACGGCAGAAGTGGAGGGAAGGAAGGAAGGAGCCTGGTCGGCCTTCCCCAAACTGGAAAGTGAGAGACCCAGGAAGGACCCTTTACCATCCAGGAGGAAGAGGGAGGGAAATGGCAAAAGACACATGAGGAAAGATTGGAAGGATAAAAGCAGCAGGGCAGTGGGGGAAATACAGACTGTGTTGAAACCAGAAGGGGCCCAGCTCGGGACAAAGAAGGGAGTGCTAACAGGCTCCTCTCTGCTGTGACAGGCCAGTCCAGAGTCCAACAGCCACAGTCCTCCAGAGATTCAACTCTGGTCTAGGGCCGCATCTTCTCCCGGGTCTCCAGTTGGCCCCAGGGTGTTAGGGGGCAACAACGCCTCCATATTATTTATTCAAGATTCCTCCACTGGCGAATCCTTCTGTGCTTGAATCCCTTCATAGAGTGTCCGCTCTTTGTGGGCAGGGACTTGTCTTGAGCTTCTGTTGTGGGGCCCCTGCGCCTCCCCAATAAAGCACCAGGAATCAGGGCCTCCCCAGGGAGGCCCAGGAGACTTACAGCCTCATCTCCGGTCCTCACTTCTTGCTCTCTTCAGGGGAGGACTGTGATCTCAGGGCGGGCTCCCCGCTGCCCTCCACCCCATACCTTCCTCACCTAAATAAAGCTGCCTTGATCCGGAGCATTCGGCAGGGGTGGTGCCATCAACTGTAACAACTGCTGATGGAGAAGTTGGAAGGACAAGCCTTTAAACATCATGGGGAAATCTCAGCTCTACCCTCCCCTCCGGAAACCTTGAACCAAAAGAATCTATCCCGACCTTCTTCTAGTACCAGTAACCCCGGCACTCATCTAGCATCACCCCTGCTCTTATGCATTCACGACTCCCTGGAGCACTTGTGTAGCCAGACTTCTCATCGACTTTCCCACTTCTCCTTACTCCTACATGTAATTCTTCTTGGGTTTGTCTTCCCTGCTAGTTTGTAAGCTCCTTGGGAGCAGGAATCATGTCTACTAACTCTACTGTACCCACCCAAATGCTTCGAAAAGGGCTCCGCACACGGTAGATTTTGAGGTTTGAGGGCAGGAATCATGTCTAATTACTGCACTCTCCCAAGGTCTTAGTATAGACTCTGCACACAGAGACACTCATGTGATCAATTGCTCCCCTTTACCAAAGCAGTTTCCTTTAAGTAACACAGGAACACCCCACCCCCATCCCCACAGTCACTGCAGCTCAGAGTCTGGCTTCAAGCAGTGGAGGGGGAATGAGGGAATTATTCTGTTTTTTTGGAATATTCTACTCACCCGCGTCTTTGTGTGACTAGAAGAAACTCTTAGTCATCAGTCCCTGCACACTAACCCAGCGGGGGCCCAGAACAGAAAGTCCTTATCATCACTAATGGCCCCTCCACAAGTCCCCCCACAAAAACAATTCAGACTCAATTACCCCTCCCTTCAGGAGTAAGGCTAGCAGCTGTTCGCAGACATTATCAATGTAATGTGATACTAAGAATAGCATTTCTTAAGCGCTTACTGAGTAGATGCCCAATAATAATAATAATAACAATAATAATGTTGGTATTTGTTAAGCGCTTACTATGTGCCGAGCACTGCTCTAAGCGCTGGGGTAGACATAGGGGAATCAGGTCGTTTCACGTGGGGCTCACAGTCTTAATCCCCATTTTACAGATGAGGGAACTGAGGCACAGAGAAGTTAAGTGACTTGCCCACAGTCACACGGCCGACAAGTGGCAGAGCTGGGATTCGAACTCATGAGCCCTGACTCCAAAGCCCGTGCTCTTTCCACTGAGCCACGCTGCTTCTCTATAATCAGGTTGGACAAGTCCTCATCCTTCACAGGATTCATGTACAATGTACACATCTTTAAAATTATATATCGAGGTATTTGTATGAATATATTTCCCCTTTGGATTGCAAGCTCGTTAGGGGCAGGGAACGGGTCGCTCAACTCTGTTGTACTCTCAGGGGAAGCAGCATGGCTCAGTGGAAAGAGCACGGGCTTGGGAGTCAGAGGTCATGGGTTCGAATCCCTGCACTGCCACTTGTCAGCTGTGTAACTGTGGGCAAGTCACTTCACTTCTCTGGGCCTCAGTTACCTCATCTGTAAAATGAGGATGAAGACTGTGAGCCTCACGCGGGGCAACCTGATTGCTCTGTATCTTCCCCAGAGCTTAGGACAGTGCTCCGCACATAGTAAGGGCTTAACAAATACCAACATTATTACTCTCTCAAACACTTAGTACGGTGCTCTTCACATAGTAAACATTCAGTCAAGTCGATCGTATTTATTGAGCGTTTACTATGTGCCGAGCACCGTACTAAGCGCTTGGGAGAGTACAATATAATTATTGATTTATTGGCTTACGCTCTAAAACTCAGAGGTATTTAATCCTGTGAGCATTAAAAGAATTGCCCCAAGTCACACAACAGGTGAGTGGCAGGTCCAAAATTAGTCCCCTGGCTCCCAGGCTTTTTTTCATTGGGCCACCCTGCTTCTAAAGTATTTCCAAATTTATTTCCATTTCGCAGTCTTTCCCCTGACAATATCATTTGGAAGCTGAAAAATGAGTTGTGTTCTTCTGGGACCTCTGGTGATCACAGGGATAATTGCAATGTCTCTTTCATCTGCCAAAGTACAAGGCACTTCATTCATTCGGTGGTATTTATTATTAATAATAATAATGTTGGTATTTGCTAAGCGCTTACTATGTGCAGAGCACTTTTATAAGCGCTGGAGTAGATAATCAGATTGTCCCACAAGGACTCACAGTCTTAATCCCCATTTTACAGATGAAGTAACTGAGGCACAGAGAAAAAAAAATGTTGGTATTTGTTAAGCGCTTACTATGTGCAGAGCACTGTTCTAAGCGCTGGGGTAAACACAGGGGAATCAGGTTGTCCCACGTGGGGCTCACAGTCTTAATCCCCAGTTTACAGATGAGGGAACTGAGGCACAGAGAAGTGAAGTGACTTGCCCACAGTCACACAGCTAAGTGGCAGAGCTGGGATTCGAACTCATGAGCCCTGACTCCAAAGCCCGTGCTCTGTCCACTGCGCCACGCTGCTTCTCGAGAAGTGAAGTGACTTACCCACAGTCACACAGCTGACAAGTGGCAGGGCGGGGATTCGAACCCATGACCTCTGACTTCCAAGCCCTGCTCATCCAGGAGTGAGCAGGACTGCGCTGTGCGGCCTTCAGCGTCTATTTGAGAGGATCTGGGCGGGACGAGCTATTGACTATTCATTCCCGCCCTTACAAGCCACACTGAGCCACGCTGCTTATTGAGTGCTTACTGTGGGCAGAACATTGTCCTAAGCGCTTGAAAGAGTACAATATAGCAATAAACAGTCACATTCCCTGCCCACGACGAGCTACAGTCTAGAGGGGACTTTAGAAGTACAGGTTAGAAAGTACTTAGTTGTTGGGTAGGGATTGTCTCTATTTGTTGCCGAATTGTACTTTCCAAGCGCTTAGTACAGTGCTTTGCACACAGTAAGTGCTCAATAAATACTTTTGAATGAATGAATGAATAGTTAGTACCACCACCTCCACCTATGGAATGAGAAAGTACAATATAAGCCTGAGGCATCCAAACAGCTAAACAAAATCTCTCCTCCTTTAATGTTAGGCCATTTCCATCTCAGTTATTTGAAGGCAGTAACTGTGTTACTGTGGAGTTTTCGCTTCTCTAGGGGAAATAATACGAGTTCTTTCCCTTTTCCCCCCAAAAGGACAGATACCGCAGTCTTGAATATGTCAAGAGTATTTATTTTTCCAGGGCACTTTCACTCTCGATGATCTCATTTTATCCTCATAACATCCCTGTGAGGGTAGAGGAGGCAGATATCTTGTCCTCATTTTATAAATGAGGAAAATGAGGCTCTGAAAAGGTAAATGACTTGTCCAGGATCACACAGCAGACCAGTGGAAGAGCTGAGTCTTGAACCTGATCCCTTGACCCCAAGTCACTTTCTAACTCCCCTAGACCATGCTGCTTCCCAGATTTTCCATCTCATCCTTTTTCTGTTGTCGCTATACTCGGGATGCAACAGAAACTTTATTTCTGACCACACACTGAGAATAATAATGTTGGTATTTGTTAAGCGCTTACTATGTGCAGAGCACTGTTCTAAGCGCTGGGATAGATACAGGGTAATCAGGTTGTCCCATGTGAGGCTCATAGTCTTAATCCCCATTTTCCAGATAAGGTCACTGAGGCACCGGGAAGTTAAGCTACTTGCCCACAGTCACACAGCTGACAAGTGGCAGAGCCGGGATTCAAACCCATGACTTCTGACTCCCAAGCCCAGGCTTTTTCCACTGAGCCGCGCTGCTTCTCTGAGAAGAAGAATCGGAACTCAGGGCGAGTTGGGAAAACTTGAAATTGGAGTTCCGGCCAAAAGAGTCCCCTGATTTCCCTATGGAGAGTGGACAGAACCAAGCCCTCCTCATCCAGGAGTGAGCAGGACTGCGTTGTGCGGCCTTCAGCGCCTATTTGAGAGGATCTGGGCGGGACGAGCTATTGACTATTCATTCCCACCCTTACAAGCTGTCCTTCATAAGGAGATAAATAAAACCGCCGTTGTGCTCTATTGTGTTCAGAGCCTGGTGGAAGAATGTTCATTCTGTTTCACTTGTCTTCAATCCCTTCCCATGGAAGCCGATCTTCAGACGGGAGGGGGGGTGGGGGCTGAGGTGGAGAGGCCAATCGGCCCGCCGGCTTGAACTCATCTGTGCTTCCAATGAACCCAGGCAGAGAAGAGCCAAAGAAAACTCTCCTCCCCATGGTCAGGGTGGAAGAGGCACTTTCCAAACTAGTCCTGGGTTTCCTGACCATGGGGATGGACCTTCCGCCCTCTCCCCCTTCATGTACACCGGCTCCTTTGTCGTCCGCTGCTTGGACTCTCCGGGTCAGCATGGAGACCCCGGAAGTACCTTCATGTTCACGGTCAATGCAGCTTCAGGGCTTCTGACTTTCCGGGGGGTCTTCACCATCTCACGCTCAGAAAACCCAGTCTGACTGGTCCGTGGAGCTCTGAGAGTCAGCCCAGGGGCCCTCTCCAGTTTCCTCAAATGAAGCCTGTAGGAGATCCGAGATCTTCCCATTTCCTGATAGCCAAGAATGCACAAGCAGGGCCCAACTCGTCACTGGGAGGGCCAACTGAGGTCAGCTAGGTGGGCTGGACCACCTCCTAGCTGCTGCCGGGGACATCAGCAGTTCCTTCCACCAGAAGGACCTGAACCCACTTTATTCTTCGCTCCAAGGAGGGGGTGACTAAGGTCTCAACAGCCTCTAAGGGTCTAAATTGTCATAGCAGCTGCCCTGGCAAAGTGCAGGCGAGACCCCCCTCCTCTGGGTGCAATCAATTTGTCGCTCTTCAGGCTCATTTAATAGCAATTATAAGTGCATTCAGCAGTGATGTGCTTCTGGACATTTCAGCTATTGTCTTGGGAATTTTCTCAACTCGAGCCATCAAATCTTAATACGTCCCTCCCCGACCCCGCTCCCCACCCAAACCACAAATCTCCAACGAGACACAAATAAGGAATAAGAAGGAATGAGTGTAGCACGTTGGATAGTGGCAGTAATTATTAGACTCTCACTGTGTTCCAAGCGCTAAGGTAGCTATAATTATGCCCAGCTCAAACCCCCAGGACCTTTATAAATGGAAACCGCAGCCTCTCCTTTAAATCTGGCTCTGCCACATCACGGGTACTTAGTGACACTGAAATGCCTCCCCCACTGTCCTGTCCCACAGTGCCCAGCTCCCCTAAAAGGAAGTGGTTATAGAGCTGGAGGTTTCCAATTAGCAGCTCTGAGCCCCCTCCCCCAAGACAAGATTCCCCAAGGGAAGTGCAGTCTGCAGACCTGGAGACCCCCCCACCCCCACCCACGTACCACCAGCTCTGCCTCTCCTCCAGACCTGAATGGAAACGTGGGCTAAGACCAGCCGAAACTCCTGATTCTGGGGCCTCACCTTGGCTTCTCCACCCTGAGCAGGGCCTTTGTCCCCACCGGTGGCATCTGACGCCACGCTGGCTCAGTGGAAAGAGCATGGGCTTTGGAGTCAGAGGTCATGGGTTCAAATCCCGGCTCGGCCATTTGTCAGCTGTGTGACTTTGGGCAAGTCACTTAACTTCTCGGTGCCTCAGTTCCCTCATCTGTAAAATGGGGATGAAGACTGTAAGCCCCACGTGGGACAACCTGATTCCCCGTGTCTACCCCAGCGCTTAGAACAGTGCTCGGCACATAGTAAGCGCTTAACAAATACCAACATTATTATCTGACCTCGTGGCCACTTTCCCTCTGGAACTCGAGAAGCAGAATGGTCCAGTGGTTAGAGCCCAGGCTTGCGGGTCAGAGGGACCTGGGTTTTAGCCCTGCTTCCGCCACTTGTCTGCTGTGTGACCTTGGGCAAGTCACCTCATTTCCCTGGGACTCAGCTACTTCGTCCATAGACTGGGGATTAAGACTGTGAGCTTCCTAAGGGACGGGGACTCTGTCCAAACTGGTTACCTTGTATCTACCCCGGTGTTTAGAACAGTGCCTGGCACATAGCAAGTGCTTAATACCATTTAAAAAAAAAATCCTCTCTCCTCACCTGCTGCCCTAGGCGCTCAAATACCCAGGGAACAGCATAAGCTCAGGGAATTCCTTGAATGCCCATCAGGCCCTCAGGTGCCAGAGGGCAGTTTCAGCATGCACTCAGCCAGTGATGGGGCAGAGACTACTCTGATCCCAGCCTCCAGGTGAATCTGACGTCTCTGATCCACCCTCAGGACTAGAGTCATCTGGGCCTCCGTCCCTCCTTCCCCCAAGGCACCCGGTCACCAACCGCCCCCACCCCCTACCAGCCTCCCGTTGCTCTGTATCTTTCTGCAGGCAGCATCCCCTGCAACCCCCTCCTCAGCTGGACATCAGGATTTATCATATCAGCTGGCTTAACAGGTCTGAGTTAGGACCATCCAGCTAGAGAGGCGGGGGGACGTTCCCAAGGGGGAGGGGGCCCAGAGGTTTGCACAGATCAAATCAGGTTATTTAATAAGTTAATGGAAGGGGCTGAAATGGCCTCTATCTGGGCCCCAAGCCCTTCACAGAGGCCGCGGTGAAAGGATTAGGGCTGCACTAAAGGAGTCAAACAGGAAGGGAAGGGAGGTTAGAATATCATCCCGGCCTGGCCTAGCAGAAAGGCAGCAGCGGCAGAGTAAAGTACTAAATGATGAAGAGTGTACAGTAGGAGTAAGAAACAAAACTTTTTAGGGGGAAAGCCCCTTTAGGGTGGGGAGTGCTTGCTTCTGTGGAACTCTCCCAAGCACTTTCTACAGCACCTTGCCCTCAGTAGATACCCACCGATCCACCCACCGTTCCACCGCTCCCAGCCAGGATCCCACAATACTTGTAGTACCCCCCCCCCCCAATACCCCACCCCTTATCTCTCCCCAAATCATCCAACAGTGCCAGGAGGCCTAGAGGCTCAGCCCTCTAAGCCAGTGAGCCGGGAGGCCCTGCTGGGAAAGGTATCACTGGCCTTCTGGGAAATATTTATGATAGAGCCAGATGTACCTCACCAAGAAGCACAATATTTCATCTTCTCAGTTGGCACCGTGAGAGCAGGTGCCTGGGGCAGGGAGGAAAAGGGAGGATTATTCTAAACAGTCCTCCTGCTCCTCAGGTCCAGCAGGCTCCTCAAATCCATCCCTGTAGCTAAGTTCGGTCTGAGAGCCTGTGGGGACAGGATGGGGGGAGGAAAGAGCCCTCCCAGAAAACACCCGGGGGCATTTGGAAGAAAGCTCAGCCTGCACAATAGAGACTCCGTCCAGGCTGTGCTGCCAGGACCCCATAGGGAGAGAAGGAATCAGAAAGGGGCAGGGATTAGGGGGGAGGTCGGGGCCCTTTCATACACATGCTAATCATTTCACTGCCCTAGATATGTCCGCTTGGCTAGGCAGTGGAGGGGGCCCTCAGCTTCCACAATGAGCCGCTCCTTGAGCAGGCGACTTATAGAGCGGCATCAACTAGCAGGCCGCTGACCTCAAAATCCAAACTAAACTGCCTCTCCTGCTTGGGACTTTTTGCTGGTTCTCTGAGGGGCTTGTGTTGCCTTCCTCCTTCGGAGGTGCTGGTCCTCCCTACCCACAACGCTTAGTATAGTGTTTACCACCCACTAGGAAGGCAGGATGCGCCAGCAGTAGCTCTACTGCTCTCTCCACTCAAGCTGCTCCTTTACTTGGGGAACAGCAAGGGCTGGACTTCCGTTGGCTGGTGGGAGCACCAACTTCTCATTCACTCCAAGTGCAGAGGGGCAAGCAAGATCCCAAGAACTATCCCAGATCCCAGTGTCTTCCCCAGCCGGGAAGTGGGAACTGAAGCAGCATGGACTAATGGATAGAGCACACGCCTGGGGGTCAGAAGGACCTGGGTTCTAATTGCAGCTCCGCCACTTGTCTGCTGTGTGACCGAGGGCAGATGATTTCGCTTCTCTGGGCCTCAGTTACCTCATCTGTAAAATGGGGATTAAGACTGAGCCCCACTTGGGACAGGGACTATGTTCAACCTTATTTGCTTGTATTCATCCCAGTGCTTAGCACATAGTAAGCACTTAACAAATACCACAATCATTATTATTTTCTTTTGCCTGAGGCTTTCTTCATCTGTATCTTTAAATGATAACTGTGGGATTTGTTAAGCACTTACATCAAGCACTGGTGTAGAGGCAACCTAATCAGATCAGCACAGTTCCCTGGCCATATGGAGCTAACGGTCTAAAGGGGAGGGAGAACAGGTTTCTATTCCCCGTTTTATAGATGAGGGAACTGAGGCACAGAGACACCATATGACTTGCCTGCAGTCACACAACCAGTAAGTGGTGAAGTCAGGATTAGAACCTAGATCCCCCAATTCCCATTCCTATGCTTTTTCCACTAGGCCACAATTCCCTCTTTCACTTTGTCCTTATTTCCCAAATACATAATAATAATAATAATAATAATAATAATGTTGGTATTTGTTAAGCTCTTATTATGTGCCGAGCACTGTTCTAAGTGCTGGGGTAGACACAGGGGAATCAGGATGTCCCACGTGGGGCTGACAGTCTTCATCCCCATTTTACAGATGAGGGAACTGAGGCACAGAGAAGTAAAGTGACTTGCCCACAGTCACACAGCTGACAGGTGGCAGAGCTGGGATTCGAACCCATGACCTCTGGCTCCCAAGCCCGTGCTCTTTCCACTGAGCCACGCTGCTTCACTGTACATACACATACATACACACACCACCACACACCATACGTACAAACGTGCATATATATACACACACCACCTTCCTGGATCATGGAAAATTGAGGCAAAAGCTATAACAATACCAGATTCTGCCAAAAACAAGCATGACCCCATAACGAGGGGGTGTCGGGGTGGGGTTGGGGCACGCACGTGCACGCATGCCTAGCGTGGCTGGGATTGTGATTGTCCTCTCCCAAGCCTTTAGTTCAGTACTACGCTCATAGTAAATGCTCAATAAATATTGATGGATTGAGTCCCACATGGATCTTTCCAACTACACACGCACCCATAGACGAGTTTCATCGTCAGTGGCTTCTCCGAGCATGAACGACACTTGCGAGCATAGCGCGTCTGCTATTCATTCAGAAAAGTAATGAGAAAAGAATTCATCTGCGGGCTGATTTGATTTTTGCAAGCAGCTTGCCTTCACTGGGGAAACAGAATGAATCATTTAAATTCAATCAGAAATAGTCTGGCTGACTGCCAAGAGGAGAGCAAAGACTGGTTTCTGGAGTGGCTTGAAATGCTCATGTCACCCCCAGGCTTTCCCATGTCTTTGTTCGCAGTACTGACCGGCCAACATTTATGATGGACTGATTATTCCTCCGGTTCTAAAACTAGCCATCTTCAGAGATTTAGGAAGGCAGGCTAAATGACACTTCTTTCACAAGATACCACCATTGACTGGCGATGTCAATCTATTCTGAGGTGGTTTCCATGCCCTCTGACACAGCAGTACTTAGCCCATTCTTTTCCACTGAAAGTGGATGCCCCTCAGTGTTCTGTTCTGGCTACCCCGTGTCACTTTTCACAGGATACATACAACCTCCCTCAGGGAGCTCATGGGGCTGGGCGGGGAGCGGGGAGCTCAGCTATCCCCTCTCTGGAAATAGCTCCCAAATTTATCTTGCCATTTCTCCTTCTCTCCCGACTACCATACATAGTCTCACATTTCCTCTTGCCCGCGTGGCAGGTCCACGTGGATGTCCCCACCAGCAACTCAAGGTCAGTGTCCAAAACTGAATTCTTCATCTTTCAATCGCATTTGAGCGTTACTATGTGCAGAGCATTATACTAAGCGTTTGGGAGAGTACAACAGAAATCCTCATCACAGTGGAATCCCCCACCACCTCCCTGTTTCTAAAATCCACAACCTTGTCATTCTCCTTGATTCCTCACTTATTTCAACTCTCACATCCAGGCTGTCACTAATTCCGGTCCGGTTTTTCTTCACAACATTTCCCACCTACTACCTCTGTCCTATTGTTCTCTCTCAAGTGCTTAATACAGTGCTCAGCACTCAGCAAGTGCAAGTGCAAATACCACTGATTGACTGATTCCTCTCCAACCATACGGACACCACCCTGGTTATATCCCAATTTGACTACTTCATCAGCTTCCTGTCTTGCCCTTGTCCAGTCAATACGCTACTCTGCTGCTCAGATCCTCTTTCTAAAACATCATTCTGCAAACTTCTCTCCATTCCACCAAAACCCCCAAGGGTTACCCCTTCATTTTTGCATCAGATAGACACTCCTGACTGTTGGTTTTAAGGCACTCTATGTGTCCTCTCCCTCTTACCTAGTCACCCTCTTCTCTGAGTTCATCCCACCTCACTTTCTCCAACCTTCCCAAATTTACCCTCACATTTTCCAATCTGCCCAAAATTACCCTCACATTCTCCAATCTGCCAATCTTTCCGTTTCTACCATGCCTTATTCTTGACCCCGCCCTGGTTCGCATTATTCCTCCTGCCTGGAGCTCCCTCTCTATTTAAATAGGCCGGACCTCCCCCCCAACTTTCAAAGCCCTCCTAAAATCCCACCTCCAGGAGATTTTCCCTCATTAAATTTTTCTTCTCCCCATTCAATTCCTCCTTCCTCTTATTTCAGCACTTTTTTGTGCTTTCATACATATCGCTTTACATACTACTTGAGCACTTCCTCCTGTTTGTAAATTATTTTAAGTGGCTCCCCCACTAGACTGTAAAATCCTGTCTATCCTGTCTTCTGTTGTTCCCTCCTAAGCATTTAGTACTGTGCATATCCTGTCTTCTGTTGTTCCCTCCTAAGCATTTAGTACTGTGTTCTGCCCACAGAAGGCACTCAGTAAATAGCAGGGGGTGATTGATTTAATTTGGACCCATCTCTTTGAAGCTATCTGACCTCTGTGGATGAGGCCGCAGGTTCTGCCAAAGCATGCTACCTTACTGTACACTCCTGTTGGTCACTTGTTTTTAAAAATCCTTCTATTACTTGCCTGGGTTTCTGATTTAAAGCCCTAAACCCTTCATGGTAAATTATTCAAGAGCAGGAGAGCGCCAGTTAAGGAGGGGGCACCTGCCCAGCATTTGGAGGCCAAGGGAGACCTCTCCCACCCCAGGCTGGGGACACCCCAGTTGGACAACCCAGTCCGTCCCTCAGCAACCAGACAGGTCAGTGCAGTCATGAAGCAGGGCTCTGAGGGTCATCTCAGCCCCTCAAATCACCCCCCACCCACCCACCGCCATGTTGTCATGGCAACCTATCTTCCCAGGCCCCAATAGTGACCGCTTTGTGCTGCTGGCCCCAGGACGGGATAAAAGGCTGAATGGCCCCAGCTTCCAGGAAGAGCCGGCCATCACCCCTCTGTACACCTGGGACTGTCTGCAGCCTTTCAACCTCCCCCTACCCCGCTCTGCCTCCTTCACCTTACTGCCTACCAAGAGGTCTCCCTTTGGATTGTAAACTCACTGTGGGCTGAGAAAGTATCTACCAACTCTGTTATATTGTACTTTCCCAAGAGTTTAGTACAGTGCCAATACATATGATGGTTAGTGGAGATAAAGGCACGACACTTGTCGGCAAAGAACTTACCTTCACGATGCACGTTTCAAGCCACCTTCTGCTTAAGTAGACTTCTGTGGCACTGAAGACTGTGGGGATAGTGAAGCAGCTTCCTCCCAAAGCCTGTCAGTGGCCACCAGAACACCGAGCCAGGAAAGACTGGTGCTAATTGGTCTATTCAGCTGTTACCTACTGGCAAGAGCAACCATCTCTTCCCAATTGCCATATTACTGGAACACAAACCCCAATTAGAAGGTCAAGCTTTGAGATTCCCTGCTGATGCCAGGTCCCTGGGGTCTCGGAGGGTGAATGGGAGGATTGCATATTGGAGTTGTTTCAGAGGGGAGCAAGAAAACCACTTTCTCGAAGGTTAGGGCTTTGGGTTGGGGTTGATTTGGGGGAACAAAGTAGTCTGAGAGGCAGAGTTGGGACATAGGATTGATATTTGTTAAGCGCTTGCTATGTGCAGAGCACTGTTCTAAGCACTGGGGGAAATACAGGGTCATCAGGTTGTCCCACGTGGGCTCACAGTCTTAATCCTCATTTTACAGATGAGGGAACTGAGGCCCAGAGAAGTGAAGTGACTTGCCCACAGTCACACAGCTGACAAGTGGCAGAGAGGGGATTCGAACCCATGACCTCTAACTCCCAAGCCCGGGCTCTTTCCCCTGAACCACGCTGGATGGACATAGGGGAGAAATGGGAGATAGAGATGGTCAGAGTTTTAACAATCAAGGAGCTCAAATCTCTACCTGCAGTAAATTAGGAGGAGTTGGGAAGGCACATGGATTCTCTAGCACTTATCTTAGAACTTGCCTCCACCCAACCTGAACAGCTGTGGAACTATGTACTGGCCACTCTACAGACAATTTCTAATTCTAATTTCACTATTCGGGAAAGTCTTTATGTCTGTCTCCCCCATTTCAATGTAAACGAGTCCTGGGCAGGGATGAATTTAAATATCGGTTTATATGACCCTTTCTTAAGAGGAGATTACACACCCTCATGAGAAGCAGCTTGGCTCAGTGGAAAGAGTCTGGACTTGGGAGTCAGAGATCATGGGTTCGAATCTCCGCTCTGCCACTTAGCTGTGTGACTGTGGGCAAGTCGCTTCACTTCTCTGGGCCTCAGTTACCTCATCTGCAAAATGGGGATTAACTATGAGGCTCACGTGGGACAACCTGATTACCCTGTATAATAATGTTGGTATTTGTTAAGTGCTTACTATGTGCAGAGCACTGTTCTAAGTGCTGGGGTAGATACAGGGCAATCAGCTTGTCCCACGTGGGGCTCACAGTCTTAATCCCCATTTTACAGATGAGCTAACTGAGGCACAGAGAAGTGAAGTGACTTGCCCAAAGTCACACAGCTGACAGGTGGCGGAGGTGGGATTAGAACCCACGACCTCTGACTCCTAAACCCGGGCTCTTTCCACTGAGCCACGCTGCTTCTCTGGTACCCTGTATCTACCGCAGAGCTTAGAACAGTGGTCTGCACATAGTAAGCGCTTGGCAAATACCAATATTATTATTATTAATAATAATAATAATAATCTGAACCCCTCTGAGAGAGGCCTGGGGTCCCCATCTATGAAGATGCTATTTCGGTGACTTACTGCTGCCACCCTGTGGTGTATTGGGCAACTGCACTTTTTAAGGGTTGAAATTGGGCGGGACTTTCATAGCTTTTTTTCAAAAAATGGTATTTGCTAAGCGCCTACCAGGCATTCTACGGAGCCCTGGGGTGGAAACAAGCCGGTCCGATTGGCTACAGTCCCTCCCCCACTTGGGGTTCCCAGGCTCGATCCCCATTTTACAGACAAGGTAACTGAGGCACAGAGAAGTCAAGTGACTTGTCCGAGGCCACACAGTATTCATTCATTCATTCAATAGTATTTATTGAGCTCTTACTATGTGCAGAACACTGTACTAAGCGCTTGGAATGTACAAATCGGTAATAGATAGAGATAGTCCCTGTCCTTTGACGGGCTTACGGTCTAATCGGGGGAGAGAACAAGTGGCAATAAATAGAATCCAGGGGAAGAACATCTCATTAAAACAATAGCAAATAAATAGAATCAGGGTGATGTACATCTCATTAACAAAATAAATAGGGTAATGAAGATATATACAGTCGAGCGGAGGAGTACAGTGCTGAGGGGATGGGATGGGAGAGGGGGAGGAGCAGAGGGAAAGGGGAGAGAAGAGGGTTTAGCTGCGGAGAGGTGAAGGGGGGGTAGAGGGAGCAGAGGGAAAGGGGGAGCTCAGTCTGGGAAGGCCTCTTGGAGGAGGTGAGCTTTAAGTAGGGTTTTGAAGAGGGGAAGAGAAGTGGCACAGCCAAGATTAAAACCCAGACCGCCCCCCACACCCCCCACCCCGTGTTCTATTCACTAAGCCACACTATTTCTCGTTTATTGAGGGATTGCTCATTCTGTGGAAGGGCTGACTGTTGGAGGTTTTCACAGGGAGGATTCTTGGATATGTGAATTCTGTTTAAGATGATAAAGGGCTAAGGCACAAACCTCGAGGAAACCGAGGGATTTGGGTCAAAGAGAGTGTTTGTTTCATCCTTCCCTGACCTATGGGCCAACACCCAGGCTCATTATCCTATGCCAGGAGTCTCAGAATGGCACATAAGGGTAGTAAGAGTACTAATGCGGGATTTATTGAGCACCCCTGGCACCCTTGGCATGCAAAGCACTGTACTAAGCCCTTGGTAAAGAAATAATAAGAATAACGATAGTATTTGTTAAGTGCTTACTATGCACCAAGCACTATTCTAAATGCTGGGGTAGATACAAGGTAATCAAGTTGGGCACAATCCCTGTCCCACATGGGGCTCACAGTCTTCATCCCCGTTTTTCAGATGGGGTAATTGAGGCCCAGAGAATTTAAGTGACTTGCCCAAGATCACACGGCTGACGTGCGACAGCCCGGATTAGACGTCACATCCTCTGACTTCCAAGCCCTTGCTCTTTCCACTGGGCCGCGCAGCTTCTCAACAACAAAACAAAGACGTGAGAGGATTCCTGACAACGTAAAAATATTTCCAAAGTAGTCGGTATAAATACTTGAATGTGCACTTGAATGAGCATTTTGTCTTTGTAAGAGTTTGTAAGTCCTAGACCTAGTTAATGGGTTTGTTTGATTTAGCGTCCCGGGAACTAACCTGCAAAGGTTTGTCGGAGGAAGTGAGACTTTAGCAGGAGTTTTATTTCCAACTCAGTTGGGTTTGGTGAAGTTGGCCCAGCCTGGAACCCTCCCTCCCACTAATCCACTAGATCTCAGCTCTCCTCACCTTCAAAGCCTTCTACCTCCCCCAGGAAGCCATCCCAGCTCTGCCACTTGTCAGCTGTGTGACTGTGGGCAAGTCACTTCACTTCTCTGTGCCTCAGTGACCTCATCTGTAAAATGGGGATGAAGACCGTGAGCCTCACTTGGGACAATCTGGTGACCCTGTATCTCCCCCAGCGCTTAGAACAGTGTTCTGCACATAGTAAGGGCTTAACAAATACCAACATTATTATTATTATTATTATCAGATTCATTCCCGACACCCCAAGCCTTGTCTGCCACCCTAGCACATTTGTGTTTCATTCCATGACACGGCACGGACATACACATATAAGTTTATTTGTACATTCAATTATCAATTCAGCTACTTCCTCCTGACATAATCAAGCCTGTTATTCCTGTTTTTCTTCTTAGTCCCACAATTTGTCAATGACTCTGGGTTATATGATATATGTAAAATATGTGTAGATAACTAGTGGGTTCCTTACAAATAGTGGGTTGATAGAAAAGCAGCCTTACATTCCCATAAAACAGAGATGCTCAAAGCAAATATCTCCTGTAGGCCTTAGTTCTTGGATTTAAGAACACCTCACAGTCTTTCTATAGACATTTGATACTCCAGTTTCTGGTCATTAACAGATTTTTATATCTGTCTCTCCCTATAGAGTGTAAGATCCTTGCGGGCGTGGAATGTGTCACTTCTTCCTGTTGTACTTTCCAAAGCACTTAGTGCAGTGCATAGCACCCAGTGTGCGGTCAATACAAACCATTCACAGTTATCATTCCTACTCCCAACTCACCCCAAAATCCCTCCAACTCCTCGCAGGGATTGTCTCTGTTGCCGAATTGAACATTCCAAACGCCGAGTACAGTGCTCTGCACACAGTAAGCGTCCACTAAATACGATTGAATGAATGAATGCCTTCTTAACTGTTTAGAACACACACACACACACATCATGGCTTAGTTCTTTCATTCATTCAGTTGTATTTATTGAGCGCTTACTGTGTGCAGAGCACTGTACTAAGCACTTGGGAAAGTACAGTATAGCAGTAGAGAGAGGCAGTCTCTGCCCACAACAAGCTCACAGTCTGGAGCGGGGCGGGGAGGGAGCTAGAACACGTGGGACTGGGAGTCAGAAGGTCATGGGTTCTAATTCCGACCTTGCCACTTGTCTGCTGTGTGACCTTGGGTAAGTCACTTGACTTCTCTGCACCTCAGTTATCTCACCTGTAACCTGGGGCTGGAGAATTCATTCAATCACTACATCAGATTTATTGAGCGCTTACTATGCGCAGAGCACTGGACTGATGTGAGCCCCCTGTGGGACAGGGACCGTGCCCAATCCGATTACCTTGTATCTACCCCAGCGCTCAGAGCCCAGCTCGGCACTTAGGAGAAGCTTAAGAAATACCATTGTTCTTGTCATCATCGTGATCTTTTAACAGATTCGAGCTGGTCTGCTGGGGCACCGGAAGGATGCGGCTGAAGGGATGCCAACCTCTTCGCATTGCCCGCCTGGGGAGAGGGGAGGGCGGATCCCAATTTTTGGGAAATCCGGCGGATGCAGGAATCATGATGGGGAGCCCCGATCCCTCCATCCCCTGGCCATTGGGCCTTCCCAGACTGAGCTCTCCCCCTTTTCCCTCTGCTCCCCGTCCTTCCCCCTTCACCTCCCCTCAGCTGAGCCCCCTTTCCCTCAGCTCCTTCCCTCCCTTCCCTTCCCCTCAGCACTGTGCTCATTTGCATACATTATTTATTACCCTATTTATTTTCTTAATGAGGTGTAAACCCCCTTGATTCTATTTATCTTGATGATGTTTTTGTTTTGTTCTCTTTTGCTTTGCCGTCCGTCTCCCCCGTTTGGACTGTGAGCCCTTCATGGGGCAGGGATGGTCTCTATCTGTGGCCGAAATGTCCATTCCAAGCGCTTAGTCCAGTGCTCTGCACGTAGTCAGCGCTCAATAAATACGAATGAATGAATGAATGAATGAATGAATGAATGAATGAATGAATGAATGAATGACTCCCGACCGCAGCGCCCCCTGGCGGGATCCCGCGGCCGCGCCCGCCCGGCTCGTTTCCATGGTTACGGATACCCGACCTACCGGCCACTGCGGGATAAACGCGGCCCATCGGGGGAAGGGGAGGGGACCGGTTCGAGCCCTTGAAAGGATGCAGGGAAAGTGGAAACGGCCTGGAAAGGAAACCCGCCCAACGCCGCCCTCCAGACCCAGAAGGAGGGAACGGCGAGGCTCCGGCTCCAGCGCCGAGGATGGGGGAAAAGGAGCAGATCAATCCCACTTATTAATAGTAGCACTAATGATGGCATTTGTTAAACGCTCACTATGTACCCAGCACTTGTCCAAGCGCTGAGCACCTCTCCTGAGGATCAAACAGCTGCCCGTGGCAATCCGGGCCCGCTGAGTGCCACAGACCGGCAAGCTCCTCGTTGGCAAACACCTGGATCCGGCCGGGAACACCACCAGCCGGCGTTGGCTAGCAGTTCCAGGAGGCGAAGGGCCACGCCAATTCCAGGCCTGGGCTACTGGAATCTTGGTTCCAAGGCAACCAACCAAGGGAACCAACCAAGTTGCTGCTGTCGACTCCTCAAGGGGGTCTTCATTCGGGTGAATAATTTCGGAGCGATTGGATACATTAGTGTCTATTCTATTTAGGGAGACTGCGGACGCTAGCGGAAAGAGTGTGGGACGGGGAGGCATGTGGATAAGTCGTTTGCCTCTTCCCCAGCCCCAGTTGAGAGTTGGGACTGGGAAGGGGGTGAGTGTGAAGGAGGAAGCTTTAGCCTCGCAATGTGGTTAACAAGCATCAGAGTGAAAGAGGAGGATGGGGGGGTGGGAGTGGGGGTCAACAAGTGTTATTTCCTGCTCAGACTCAGCCAGTGATTGAGCAGGTAAAGAGACAGCGACAGTCAAAGAGACATATGGACCGAGACAAAGGGAGACAGAGCAGAAAGATGCAGCGATAACAGGAAGCTCTTTGATACTCACCCCAGCCCTCAATACTTATGTAATATTATACTCTTACTATTGCCCTAATCTATTTTAATATCTGCCTGTAGACTGTCAGTTCCTTCCGGGTAGGGAACAGGTCTACTACTCTGTTCATTCATTCAATAGTATTTATTGAGCGCTTACTATGTGCAGAACACTGTACTAAGCGCTTGGAATGAACAAGTCGGCAACAGATAGAGACGGTCCCTGCCGTTGGACGGGCTTACGGTCTAATCGGGGGGAGACGGACAGACGAGAACAATGGCGATAAATAGAGTCAAGGGGAAGAACATCTCGTAAAAACAATGGCAACTAAATAGAATCAAGGCGATGTACATTTCATTAACAAAATAAATAGGGTAATAAATATATACACTTGAGCAGACGAGTACAGTGCTGAGGGGATGGGAAGGGAGAGGGGGAGGAGCAGAGGGAAATGGGGGGAAAAGAGGGTTAAGCTGCGGAGAGGTGAAGGGGGGGTGGTAGAGGGAGTAGAGGGAGAAGAGGAGCTCAGTCTGGGAAGGCCTCTTGGAGGAGGTGAGTTTTAAGTAGGGTTTTGAAGAGGGGAAGAGAATCAGTTTGGCGGAGGTGAGGAGGGAGGGCGTTCCGGGACCGCGGGAGGACGTGGCCCAGGGGTTGACGGCGGGATAGGCGAGAGGTACTCTGTTGTAGTGTGCTTTCCCAAACGCTTAGTACAGTGCTCTGCACACAGTAAGTGGTCAATACATAAAAATGATAATAAGAATAAAAATAATAATTAGGAAGCAGCATGGTCTAATGGATAGAGCACGGGCCTGGGAGTCAGAAGGACCTGAGTTCTAATCCTAGCTCTCCCACTTGTCAACTGTGTGACCTAGGGCAAGTCACTTCACTTCTCTGGGCCTCAGTTACTTCATCTGTAAAATGAGGATTACGATTGTGAGCCCCAGTTACCTCATCTGTAAAATGGGCATTACGAATGTGAGCCCCATGTGGGACATGAAGTGCGTTCAACCTCATTTCCTTGTAACCACCCCAGTGCTTAGAAGAGTGCCTGCCACAAAGTAAGCACCTGATCCATTAAAAATAAATACCATTTAAAATAAATACCAGTGATTAATCGATTGATTACATTCAGTCCATAAACAAACATTCCTTCATGACTCACCCCAACTGCCCCCTCCAGAGATCCCTTTCTCCCAAAGGCACATTATGGGGATAGGGGGAATCCAGTCAGAGCACGGATGAAAGCAAACCCAGAATTTCTCTGCTCCAATAATGTGTAAACGCCTTCTAATTGTCCATTTCTCCCATTAGAGTATAAGCTCCTCGAGGAGAGAAAACACGTGTCTTCTTTTGCATTCTCCTGAGCACTTAGTACAGTTCTATGCACGTGATAGGTGGTCAGTAAATACCCCTGGTGGGTCGATTCCTTCCCTTGGTCCTGAGATCTGCAGAAAGGACCCGCGTCTTCCGATTGCCCGGCCTCTGCCCTAAAGAGTCGGAATATTTATGTCAGGGGACAGTCTGGGAGGGAGAAAGCAGAATACTAAACAGAAATGGCTCTGCGATTCCAAATGCCCCTTTGTGCAGGGTGCCAGGGGGGTGAAGAGGTGCGGGTTGGTTTGGCAGGCTCTATGGCAGCCCAGTTTTCATCCTGAAAGGCAAATGGGTGTTCCAACGTTTGAGAAACTACCCGAGCCCCAGCGGCAACGGCAACGGCCCCGGAACCGACCCAAGCAGTGGCAAACCTGCAGACTTCATGGGAGGGTCCCGGGGCAGCGTCACTGTCGGGATAGAAAAGGTTGAATGGGCAAAAGAATAAACAGCCCTAAAGGAGGGACGAGGGGAGAGAGGCAGGAGACTGAGGGGGAGAGGGCTGGACGGGAAGGAGAGAAAGCAAGCAAGTGGAGGTGGGTGGAGGCTGGAGGATTTGTTCATCTTCGTGCTCCCGCTGTCCTGCAGCTCTGGTAATGAAAAGAAAAGGACAAAAGCCCCTCTCCACATTTCCTGCAGCCTGTCTCATGGACCGCTGCACAGTGGCGGTGGTGGGGGAAGACCTTGATGGAAAAAACCCAACAAACTTCAAAACGTTTATCCCCACGAAGCTCACGTTTCATGTGTTCTGATAGAAAAATGCACAAGTGCATGCACCACACACACATAGGCACACACACACCCCCCACACACACCCCCACCAAGCCATACCACCCTTTAGCAGCAGCTCAAATCACAGTTAACAGGGCTTGCGCCTGAGACAGAAAGACAGAAAGACAGAGCGCAACCACAGACGGACCCCACCTGGACACTGCTGAGATGCAGAAACGCTGGTGAGGCCGAAAGAAAGACGAGTGAGAGACAAAGAGGTAAGAACGCACTCTGCTGCTCTGCACACAGTAAGCGTTCAATCAGTACCATTGATTGATTGATAGAAACGCACATTCCCTCCTACTCAGAGAGACGGACCTTCCCCGTAAAGAGCAGCAGAAAGGTGGGCGAAGAATGGGTCGGCCTACTCTGTTGTAGTGTGGGCTCCCGAGCGCTTCGCCCAGTGCTCCGCACGTAGTAGGCGCTCGATGAATACCATCGACGAGGAGAGGCACAGTAGGAGCTCCCTTCCGCTCCTGAGCAGCCCGATTCCCTGCCCAGCGTGAGAGGGCAGTAGGGCTTCGTACAGTGCTCTGCACAGAGCAGCATCAGTGCAGTGCTCCATGCAGAGTAATAATAATAATGTTGGTATTTTTTAAGCGCTTACTATGTGCAGAGCACTGTTCTAAGCGCTGGGGTAGATACAGGGTAATCAGGTTGTCCCACGTGGAGCTCACAGTCTTAGTCCCCATTTTCCAGATGAGGTCACTGAGGCCCAGAGAAGTGAAGTGACTTGCCCACAGTCACCCAGCTGACAAGTGGCAGAGCCGGGATTCGAAGCCATGACCTCTGACTCCCAAGCCCGAGCTCTTTCCACTGAGCCACGAGTAGTGCTCAGTGCAGTGTTCTGCACACAGTAGTGCTCAGTACAATGCTCTACACCTCGTAGGCACGAAGCATAGTAGTTTGTGCCAGTAGGTGCCCAGTATATTACTCTGCACATAGTAGATACCCTATCGATACCGTCAACTGTGGGGTTGGAGGCCACGTCACGGGCATTTGGGAGCAGCGTGTCCCGCTGGGTTCTCTAAAAGCACGGTTCTAGGGGAGGTTGGGGAGCTCGTTCTGACATCGACGCTGGTCATAGGAAACAGGAAGCGGGATATTGAGTGACAGCTGAATTTATTGGCAGTCTTAATCACGAGCCAGAAAATGACAGCAGTGCATTTTCAAGTTACGAGGTCGGAGGGATAGAAGAAAGGCTGTTAGTCCAAGCTGTTTACCCTCCCTAAAAGGCTGGCTATCAAAAACAGCACAACGCACGGTGGAACGTCAGTACACAACGAGGTTAGGTCAATAAATATACAGAGTACCCAAAATAAAATATTTACAGGTTTAAAAATATAAAATTAATCAGTCCACCCTCTTCAAAGTGGGTTGGGGGGGTAAAACGCCTATTGCTCTTTATTATCCTTTTTAAACAAGTCTCAAAAATGTACAAGGTGGGAATTCTCAGAGTCATTTTTCTGAGCTGGTCGAGGTGGGAGGGGGCTCGCGGGGGGAGGTCTAACCGTCAATTATAAAAATAACCTCTGGGCTCTAGTGAGCATTTACTTTCTCCGCCCCAAAATAGCGTCAGTCCATGGTTGGTGACTGAGGCGCTGGCCTGGCGGTAGAACTGAGAGAGGAGTGGCACTTCTGGCCGACCTTCGGGGGGCTACAGGTGAGGGGTAGCCCCATTGGGTTGCAGAGAGATGGCACAAAACGAAGACCCTCAACTGTACCAGGACGCAGGTCATCCCCCAGCAGTGTGGCAGGGGAGGCTGTCGGGGAGTTGGAGAGAGCGCTTGTCCACCGCGGGCATCTGTCTGGACAAGAATTTCCAGGATGGCGTTTAGTAAGTGCCTTGGGCTAAGCGCTGGGGCCGCTGCTGATAACCAGCTAGAACCCCACAAGGTGTCAGAAGCAACGGTGGCGGGGGCGTGTCCGTGCCACTCCTCCAGGCCACAGCCCCCACCTCCTAGGGCAGCCAGCTATGGAATACGGACCAGAGTCGAAGGTTAAAATAATCCCTGCGTGGAGCGGCTAGGTAACCCGCCAGCCTGGCGTAAGCCACTTCCCTCGCCTGCCACCTTGCCCTCTCAGAGCTACCTCCGACACGCCTGGCCCGGCAGGTCTGTGGTGGAGTCGAAGGGTCCGTCCACCGCGCCTGCGGCCGGTTGGAAACGTTTCCCGCCTTCCGGCCGGGGCTCCCGGCAGGCAGACAGGTCCAGTCAGAGACCCTGGGACGTCCATCTGCGGTTCTGGGCCAGCCCCGAGGGGAAGCATCTCTCTCTCCCCCGGATGGCCTTCTGCAGGGCACGCCCATCCTTCTACCTTTTCACCTCGGGAAACCGCCACACCATTCGGGGAGCTAGTCACAAGACGGACGGCCAAGCGGCCTGGGTGGGGAAGAGCACAGAGCTAGTCCCGGGCCTGCCCCGGGCCTGGTGGGTGACCTCAGGTGAGACTCTAACCTCTTTAGGCTTCACTTTTCTCCTCCATAAAATGGGGATTCGAATGCCTGCCTCTCCCTCCCTCACAAGATTGTTGTGAGGATGAAATTAGTTCACTGATGGAAAAGGGCTTTGGAGAAATACAAGGTCTGCACCGACACAAGGGATTGTTATCTGGCCCAGCTGATCGACGCCCCCCTCAAACCGCAATCCCTCCAGGAGACGGTCGCCCCGGGAGAACACAGGGTGGCGAGACCTGCCAGCCGGCCATCTCGTGGGGACTCTGAAGCAGAGAAACCTAGCTGGGTTTCTACCCTCAGAGACCACAGTCCGTTTTCTCAGCCACTTCCAACAGGGCAAGTCAGACTGCTGGGCTAAGGCACATCGGGCAAAGAAAGCCAGGTGGCAGGGAGTCCAAGACCTGGGTCAGAAGTCCAACCGCACACAGCGCTTTCACAAGGGCGAGCTCCCCGAGGGAGAGCACTCTTGATGAGTCCGAGTCCCCCGGGGGCCGGGCAAGCCTGGGGGTGGTCTGTCAGGGTGGAAAAGCAAAGAGAAGGCATGTTTCGAATGACTGAAGAATTTCTAACGGGAAAGAATTTTGCCATGGCAACGAGAAAGGGCCTATCCAGATGGGCCGCGTTCAGCTTGAAGTATAAAGGAGACTCAGACAGTAAACACCCTGCAGGCAGGGATCCCGTCTACTGACCCTCTTGCGTTCTGAGGCTGCTCATCAACTCCGTGGATTGACCGATTGATCGACTGAGTTAGAAGGAATGAGACTCTGTGTTCCTTCGCTAAAGAAAAACGGATTCTTTGTTGAGGGCTCCGGGACACGGTACCCCGCATCACAGAAGCAGTTTTCAGCTCTGGGGACCTTGGGTTAACTCTTCCTCTCGGGGTGAGGGTAACTCGCCAAAGCACCCTGAAACAGTTTACCCAGTTCCCCTGTGGCTATTTCACCCTGCCATTAACAATTAAGATCAGGACAGAGATTCCCAGGCTGACGGACTCAGGGAAATAGGCCGAAGGAAAAGGGGAGAGAAACATAAACAAAAACCATGAGATTTCAGGTGACGGCCAAGGAGGGGGTTGAGTTTGGTCACACCGAACGTGGTTCTCTAAGGGTGCCGTTGGAAACAGGGGGTGTAAAAGGACGTGTGGGATGGAGCGCTTCCTTCTTCTGACCCATAGGAAGAGGCACCGACATGGCAGCAGTGGGTTAAAATAGCCTGGCCTCAGAAATAGAGTCGTCCAGTCGGCCTTGGGTTTCTCCAGACTCGGGGCCGGGCAGGTCTTTCCTCTGCAAGGGAAAGAACGGCCTCCTGCCCGGGGGTGGACTCTAACACCTAGGGCCCTTCCTCCGAAATGGGCCCCTCTCCTTGCAGTTGAAGGACGGGCAGATGCCAGCTACAAGCCACGTGGAAGACGAAACGGAATCATCAAGCCCAGCCCCTCGTGCTCGAGGGAGGAAAGTGGAGGTCTTCTGGATTCAGGGTAGAAAAGTAGAACGAGAAACACGATGTAGATATTCCAGAGTCAGAAGGAGAGGTTTCTCGAGACTGACTTGAAAGGGCAGGTGAGGCCCGGGGACTGCCAAGGGGCCATCTCTCCCCTTGAGGAGAACGTTGAACAGTTCAGAGTTTAAAGGAAAGTCTTCACAACGTTTGGGGACTTGGATACCTACGAGGACTACTCCTCGTCCTTCTGGATTCAGTACAACCAAAGTCTACTCCACATTTTGCATTCAGCAAACCGGCAGGATTTGGGATTCAAAATGGGAGCAGATTGAGCGGGTCACCCGATTTCTAGTCCCAGAGTACGGTCCAGCCCCTTTGAGGGAGATGATCTGTGGAGAAATATATTGTTTGCATCTCTGGGAAGTTTCTTGGACCCATGATGCTATTTTGCAGTGATAAAACATATTCCCTTTGAAGGTGAAAAAGCCTAGGATAAATATGGCTTTCAAATTGTTTCCTAACTGGAGAATACAAACCCCGACCAGCCTCGCCATTTGAGAAGAATTCTGGGCCCCCACATCTGAAACGAGTCGTCGGGCTCAACCTCCTAGTAAACGCGAGCGGAGCATCCTAACTGAACTCCCGGGAAAGCTGGCCACCTTCCTGGCTAACAAGTGGTTCCAAAAGTGAATTTGGGGTTACCACCCCCTCCCCCATCCATATGTGAACATTTTGGGGAGACTTTCTCCCGCAGAGATCAACCAGTGGTACTGACTGAATGCTTATCGCATGCAGAGCACTGTACGGAGGGTTTGGGAGAATACAGTAAAACTAGAAGACATGACCCCTGCCCTCAAGAAATTTACAGTCTAGCAAGAGTGGCCCATCTATCTATCTGTAACATTGATTGAGCACCTACTGTGGGCTTAGCACGGGGCAAGTGCTTAGGAGACTGAGTACAACAGAGCCGGTAGACACGATCCCCTCCTTTTGGGAGTTTACGATCTATCAGAGATGGTCAGGGCTACTCAGTCGCAGTATCTCCCAAGCACTTACGATGGGCCAAGCACTATGCGAAGCACTGGGGCAGGTACAAATATAAGAGACACAACCCCGGTCGCACCCGGGGATTCCCTAGAATGGAAGAAAGAACCCACAAAAAGGAAGAAGTGGCTGAGTTTGAGGTGGGACAGAACCAGAGATGACTTCTAGGATGAAAGACGAGGCAGATGCTCTCACCTCCTCCATTGATCTAGCAGTTGAATCGGTCGAGTCCATACGGTGTGCAGAGCACTGTTCGAGGCACCCGGGAGAATACGACAGAGCGAGTCGGTAGGCACGATCCTCAAGAGCCACTCAGTTCAGGCGCGGCAGAAGCCACTGATCATTTGACCTACTTGCTGGGAGCAATTAGTTCCAGTACAACTCACCAGCAGAGGATAAAAAATGAGTAGAGTTTAGGGAGACCATCAGAGAGAGCAAGGAGAAGGGAAGAAGGGAAGACAACTTAACAGCCTTGCTTATTCTTATTCAGGTCAAGCGAGATGAATACAAAAAGCTCCTCCATGGTGCTTTTCTTCGCTCTTGAAATGAGCCCCAAGGCGGATTGGCAAATGGTTATGCTTGGCGACTGAGGACACGGACGGAGGCGGACGGACGGCTGCCTTACAAGTTGTGTACATCAACACTTGCTTCTCTGGGCACTTTCTGTTACTCCCGGTTACTACCGGCGCTCAGCTCATCCTTAGCAACATCCACTCTCTCTCCCCAAGTTCGTGTTCCCCGGGCCTCTCTCCTTTGCAACCTGTCCTCTGACGGTTGAATGAAGCATTTCTGGATCCTCTAACTGAAGGGGGTGTGGTCCTTGCTCAGGAACAGATAGATCAGGAAGCAATAAAGACCCACCGTTCAACCGTTGGGATCCGTTAGCTTCCCCTGGTTTGGACAGTCACCTAAGGGAGCACTCGTTCTGTCCATTCCAGAAGTCACCAGCACCGTCGGGTCAAATCCAGTTCCCCTTTCTCCATTCAAATCGAATGCCCTCACGCTTCAGGAAGTTTATTCAGCAAAGCACCGGGCTCGTTCCTCCTTTGCTCGGTGCCTGGCCGTGCGTCGGCAGGCAGAGATAAGAGGGTTTGAGGACGCTCCGGGGAGGACTTGGTGGCCAGAACGGTTCCCCGTGGGCGGTCAGCCCCACTGCCCGCGCAGACGACACCGTGAGCCGACGGGCACCGAGCCACGCGGTGAGCTCAGCTCAGCTCCCGGCACCTACCCCGCACGGCGATCGATTGCCGGGGGCTCTAGCTCCACTTGCAGAGGCGCAACCGGGAGTGGGGCCATGTTGTCTTTTCTTTTTTAATGGCATTGAATCAGCGCTCTCCCTAAGTCCCGCGCTAAGCCCCGGGGTAGAGCCAGCGCATCAGTCCCTGCCCTACCCGGAGCTCGCAGCAGTCACAGGGAGTTTAGTAAGAACCCAGACAGGGTCTAACGATTAAGTTAGCCCTGTGAAGGTGAAACATCAGTTGGAGGTGACACTAAGGATCTGAGATCAAGCCATAGAACCCGAGCTTGGGTCTCTAAAGGACCAAGTCAGGAAAGAGCCCTTCTCCTCCCAAGAGGCCTCCAAGATGAGAAAGGATGAGAGCACCTCCCTTCAGGCCCAACGCTGCATACCCTTCAGCCAAAATAAATCTCCCGGTTCCAGCCTCCGTTTTACCAAAACCGGTCTTCACGCACTTAAAACGGCAATTCTTTCGGCTCGTACATCTGAAAACCGGAGCGAAAGTCTGTGGAACGTTAGAGCCATCGCTCAGGTAAGTGGGGGTTGATAACGACGCGATTACCTCAGTTTGGTTTTTACGATTCGAAAGAGCAATTCTAATCTCCCTAGTCCCCGAAACAGCTCCCTTCAGAAATTCTAACCTCCCCACACCGATACCTAATCTAGGTATAAACGGTGTATTTCGACCTTAATGTTTCTCTCTATATAGGCACTGTATGTATATTACTCATTTTCTCTCCACGGCATCCCAGAGGTCTGTCGAGTCTAGCGTACCAAGTATGCAGGCCCACCCATTACACGAAACTTGAGAATTGATTTTATTTTTGGGGGGTGGGGGGGGGGAGGTGTCTAAAGAGATGGACAGTGCACAGTTTCAGGAGCCGCTTTTCTGCGGGGCGGGAAAATTATCCACCAAAGCATCCAGAATACCCCAATCAGTCAGTTGTATATTTTTGATACCTTTTGGGGTCAAAAGGTCATTAAACTGAAAACCAAACTAGACATAAAGAGCCACACATTCCCGTTTTCTTCCCCTCGCTTTCCTCCCGCTGAGCGGAGCCGGCCCATATTACGCCCCTTGGGAAGGAGGAGTTTGAAAGTAAAAACGCGAGACCCTTCATCCGGCAAGGCCTCGGCCCACTGGGCTTTTGATCGCAGAAAAGAGCTCCAGTAGCGTGGAAAGACTTTTGCTCCGGTATATTAAGAACAGAGGAGGCCCCCCTCCACCCCCAGCTGATGGATCATCACTTGATCTCGCTCTAAAAACCAACCCTGAAAATCCAGATTCCTGGCTGGTTGAAGACCAGGTAAAGCACCCAGTAAAACCGTAAGAACGCATCGGTCTCCACGACCAGAGGGCCGTGAGGGACGAAGGCTGGCTGGGTGGTGGTGTTCTGTGAGACCCGTTCCCTGACCCCGATTCCGCCTCAAAAAGGACACTGAGAGCCAAGACTGTGCCCAGGGCCCACCCACCCACGCACGGGGTCTGCCCTCATTTCTCCGGCACCCCAACTAGCGGAACTGAGCCATTTCCCCGCCCAAGAACGCCCGTCGGGGCCAGTCGGCCCGCAGAGTGACCTGGACCTCTCACTCACGGCTCGCTTCTGTCTGCGTGGTCCGTAAATACCCGGATTCTTTCACAACGGGGTGGGGGTGGGGGGGAGGATTTATTTCTAAAGTAGTAGGCCAAGGGGTCATTTTTCAGGAAAATAAAATAAATAAGGACTCAAAGGGTCCTGCAGCGAGGTCTTGGGGGCAGGAATACAGAAGACCGCCCCCACCCAGGGAAGACCGTCGATGACAGCATCGGACAGTCCGGGCAGAAGCTCCGGAGGCCGAGGGGGTGGAAAATGTCCCAATTCTGCAAAGGCTGGTGTGGGGAAGGGGCGGGCAAGGTTAGTGCTTGAAAAACAGATAAAAAGATTCTTTTTAAAAGGCTTTTAAAAGAACCCACTGCTTCTTCCCTGGAGGGGCGGGGGGGGGGGGGGTGCAGCTTCCCCGCCTCTCCGACCCGCCTCCCTCTCCACGGGGGCCGACCCCCGATACGTGTGTGTGCGCGCATGTGTGTGTACACACACGTGTGTGTATGTGTGTGGTGGTGGGGGGGGGGGGTTCCACCCTCCCGGAGAGCGGGATCTGGCGAGCAGGGCGCAGGGCGGAGGGGACCATGGCTACCCAGGACGCTACCCTTCTGGGCCCAAGGCTGTCACAGCTTCTTGGCACTGTCGTGGCAAGCTGTGGCCGGTCTGAGCGCGGTCCCCACCAAGCCCCGGTGGCTGACCCGCCGGACCAACACTTTGGAGACGGGGATTTTGGTTCTGGGGGCTTCGCTCCTGGGCGGCAGGTGGTGGCCCACGTGGTGGCCGGCGGGGAGGTGCTTGACGCTGATGGGGATCTTGGAGTCCTTGAGGGCGCCGCCGGGGGTCTTGAGGGAACCGGTCACCGGGCCGGGGGACGCCGGCTTGGAGCGCGGCCCGCCGCCGGGGGCCTCCGGGTCGGGGGCCGCGTCGGGGTCGGCGTAGAGGTCGTACAGGGCGTCGCCGCTGCAGCTGTCTCTGGGGAGGCCCTCCTTCTGCAGGCGGTGGGCGCCGTCCTCCTCGGGGCCCGGGGTGGTGGAGTCCCAGTAGCCCTCGTCGCTGTTGGGGACCCCCTCCTGCGGCTCCTTCTCCCTGTCCGCGGGGTCCTCCTTGTGGGGGACGGGGATGGGGATCCGGTGGAGCCGCGGGCGGGCGGCCGCCGAGCCCTCCCGGGCCCCGACGGCCGGGGCTCTGGCCGGGGCTCCGTCCGGCGCTCTCTCCGGGGGTCCGTCCGGCGGTCTCTCCGGGGGTCCGTCCGACGGTCTCTCCGGGGGTCTGTCCGACGCTTTATCCAGGGATCCGTCCGGGGCTCCATCCTGGGCTCCATCCGGGGCAGCGTCCGGGGCTGCGTCCGGCACTCTGTCCGGGGCCCTGTCCGGCGGCCCGTCCGGCGGCCCGTCCCGTGCCCTTTCCGGCGCTCTGTCCGGCGCGCTGTCCGGCGCCCCGTCCCGTGCCCCGTCCCGCGGCCCGTCCGGGGGTCTGTCCGCATCCCCCTTTCCCGCCCCGCGAGTCCCGGGGGTCCGGGGCATCTGTCGGCCGTCGGGGGTGGCCAGGCCCTCTCCGCCTCCCTGGAAGGCCGGCGCCTTGGGCTTCTTGGGGGAGGGGGCCGGCCTGGCCCGGTCGGGCCCGGGGGCTCCGGGGGCTCCGGGGGCCCCGGGGGCCCCGGGGGGCCCGGCCTCGTCCTCCGGGTCGGCGGTGATGTCCCCGCAGCCGGTCAGGGAGTCGAAGCTCTTCAGGGAGGCGACGTCGGCCAGGAGGAGGCAGATGCGGTCCAGGGACGGCTCGGACGGGGGGTCGCCGGCGGCGGCCGGACGGTCGGGACCCCCGGGGGGCCGGGGCCGCGGGGGGGCCTCCGCCGTCGGGGCGGCCTCCTCCGCCCGCTCCCTCTCCTCCTCCTCCTCCGCGCCGGCCTCCGGGATCTCCGGGGGGCCGTGGCCGGCGGGGGCGGTGGGGGGGCCGGGCCGGGGACCCCCGGGGGGCTCCTCGTCGTCGTCGTCGTCGTCGTCGTCGTCCGGGGGTGCGGGGGCCCGGGGGGTCCGGTCCCCCGGCCGGTCCTTGGGCCGGCGGGGCCAGCGCAGAGCGCCCAGCACGGCCCTCAGGCCCCTCTTTTGTCTCCCCAAGGCGGGGGCGGGGGGCTCCCCGGGGGGCGCGGCGGCGGGGCCCCCCCGCCGCAGCAGGAGGGAGAAGAAGCCGCGGGAGCGGCCCCCCCAGCCCCCCCAGGCCTCTCCCGGGCCCCCGGCGGCGGAGCTGGAGCCGGAGCCGGGGCCGGGGCCGGGGGCGGGCGGGGCGGGCGGGGGGCTCCTCTCCGGGCCGGGGCCGGGGCCGGGGGGCGGCGGGGGCCTCGAGGACCGGCCCGGCCCCCGCTCCCGCTCCCGCTCCCGCTCCCGCTCCCGCCGCCGCCTTCGCCTTCCGAAGAAGGGGAAGGCCGCCGTCCTGCTCCCCGGCCCCGCCGCCCCCTCCATCGCCTCCCGCTCCGCTGCCCGGACCCCCACTGCTCCATCCGGGCCTGCCGGGCCCTCCTCCTCCTCCTCCTCCTCCTCCGCCCCCTCCTCCCCCTGCTCCCGCCGCCCCGCCCCCTCCGCTCCGCCTCGTCGCCATGGCAACCGGGAGCGGCCCCTCGGCGCCGCCGCCCGCCGCACCCCGCCGCGCTCCATCACCATCCTCCTCCTCCTCCTCCTCCTCCACATTCATTCAGGAGTGTTTATTGAGCGCCGGTTCCCCTCCACGGTCCATCGCCATCCTCCTCCTCCTCATTCATTCCCTCAGTAGTATTTATTGAGCGCCGGACCTTTCCATGGTCCATCACCATCCTCCTCCTCATTCATTCATTCAGTAGTATTTACCGAGCGCCGGTCCCCGCCACGGTCCATCACCTTCCTCCTCCTCCTCATTCATTCTTTCAATAGTATTTATTGAGCGCTGGACCCCTCCACGGTCCATCACCATCCTCCTCCTCCTCCTCCTCCTCCTCCTCCTCCTCCTTTTCCTCCTTCTCCTCCTCCTCCTCCTCCTCATTCATTCATTCAATAGTATTTATTGAGCGCCGGATCCCATCACGGTCCATCACCATCCTCCTCCTCCTCCTTTTCCTCCTCCTCCTCCTCCTCCTCCTCGTTCATTCATTCAATATCATTTATTGAGCACCAGACCCCGCCACGGTCCATCACCATCCTCCTTCTCATCATTCATTTAATAGTATTTATTGAGCGCTGGACCCCTCCATGGTCCATCACCATCCTCCTCCTCCTCATTAATTCATTCATTCATTCATTCATTCAGTAGTATTTATTGAGCACTTGATCCCCCCACCCCCTGCCCCCAGACAGCGGGATCAGCCTACTTCCTAAGCAGCGTGGCTCAGTGGAAAGAGCCCGGGCTTGGGAGTCAGAGTTCATGGGTTCGAATCCCGGCTCTGCCCCTTGTCAGCTGTGTGACTGTGGGCAAGTCACTTCACTTCTCTGGGCCTCAGTTCCCTCATCTGTAAAATGGGGATTAACTGTGAGCCCCACGTGGGCCAACCTGATGATCCTGTCTCTGCCCCAGCGCTTAGAACACTGCTCTGCACATAGTAAGCGCTTAACAAATACCAACATTATTATTAAACGCCCCCTCCGCACCTAGGCCCCCCTCCCCCACCGCTACAGTGATGTGATCATAACCGGGGGTGGGGTGGCAAGGGTTGGTTGAGCACTTACTAGGTGCCCTCGATTACCGCCGCAGGAATAATAATCAGGGGGGGATTTGTTGAGCGCTTACTAGGTGCCAAGCACTAGTCATCACCCTCAGCCCCCTCTACCGCTGCAGGAATAGTAATAATAATGAGGGGATTTGCTGAGCTCTAGAATTGGGAGAGTTGAAGCCCTGAGCCCGGGAGAGCCAGAGCACTGAGATGGGGGAGATGGAGCACTGAGGTTGGGGGTCGGGGAGGGAAATGGAGCACTGAACTGGGGATCCTGCCCCACTCCTAAAGACTTTTCCAAGTCACCTCTCCTCCAGAGGGGGTGGAGAGAGTTCTTCCTTCTTTTGGCACGGAGGGGACAGGATGGGGGCGGAGGGGAGGGAAGAAGGTGGGAGGGAGGGCATTAAGGGATGATCTATTAGCAAGGCGAAATCCTTATTTCAGCAATGCAAACGGCCAACGGATCTGGGGGGAGAAGGACGGGCCCACTTGCTTGTCGGTCCCGAGCTTAGCATTCTGTCCCCGTGGGCCCCGAAGGAGGCTCGAAAAGGAAAAAGGATGGAGAAAGCCAAGGGAGAAGCATTGTAATGGCTTCAACATTCATCCAGTGATACCCTGCTTCCTTCTTTCAAGTCTTCGAAATGGGGGCAATTTTGCCTGCCCATTTGTTCTCCGCTTCCGGGCCGGCCGAGATTTTTCTGCCCGCGTCTTGCGTGAGCACTTTAGTCAGGACAAAGAGCAAACACAAAGGTGGGAGCTAAGAAAACCCCGCAGGATGTGGGGACTTTTCATCCTTAGATCAATTCCGTCCTGCTGTGGGGAGCCCATAGAATCAACTGTAAATCTCCTCATTAGAAAGGCGGCTTCCTCCGTTCAATTCAGATTTGCTCCTGTTCCGAAAGGAGTAGGCCACCCTGACACGGCTGTACCGACGGTTGACTAGTCGCTGCAGGAGCCCGATTTGGAGAGGGGAAGGACAGGAGAAATGTCGTCTTAGCTTCCTGGGCTTGGATGGTTTTTCGGCCCCACCCAGGTTGGAGGTCGATGGTTTGAGGAGTCAGAATCGCTGCCCCGTTCTAGACACGGAAGAACTGGAACTTTAGGTAAGCGAGTGAGGCACCTAGGCTGTCGTCTAGACTGTGAGCCCGTTGTTGGGTAGGGATCGTCTCTGTATCTGTTGCCGAATTGCACTTTCCGAGCGCTTAGTACAGTGCTCTGCACTCAGTAAGCGCTCAATAAATACGATTGAATGAATGAATGAATGAATGTACGCTCCTCGTGGGCAGGGAACGTGTCTACCACCTCTATGGGAGTGTTCTTATGGGTTTATGCCTTCCAGGACATGCCTCTCCAGTGGGCCAGAGATCAGAGGCAATCGGTGGTATTTACTGAGCACCTAGTGGATGCAGAGAAGCAGTGTTCCCTAGTGGATAGAGCCTGGGCCTTGGGATCAGGAGGACCAGGGTTCAAATCCCCGTTCCGCCACTTGTCTGCTACGTGACCTTGGGCAAGTCCCTCGAATTCTCTGCGCCTCACTTACCTCACCTGTAAAATGGGGATTGAGACGGTGAGCCCCAGGTGAGACATGGACTGTGTCCGACCTGATTAGCTTGGATCTACCCCAGTACTTAGTACGGTGCCTGGCACAGAGTGAGCGCTTAACAAATGCCCTTTAAGAAAAAAAGAAAAAAAAAAACCCTGCCCTAAGCCCTTGAGAAAGAGCAGAAGAAACAAGATGTACATTCCCAGCCCTCAAGCAGGTCACATCTAACGATGCAAGCGAAAACAAACCCGAAGGCCGAGTTTGGACGCAAACCACGGGCCGCCCACACCGGGAACACAGTGGTGACGGCTGACCGGTGTGCTCCTACTGAGAGCTCACCTCCTCCAAGAGGCCTTCCCAGACTGAGCTTCCCCTTTTCCCTCTGCTCCCTCTGCTGCCTCTCTGCTCCCCCCTTCACCTCCCCTCAGCTAAGCCCCCTTTCCCCCCCTTTCCCTCTGCTCCTCCCCCTTCCCCTCCCCTCATCACTGTGCTCATCTGCTCATTCGTACATATTTTTATTACCCTATTTATTTTGTTAATGAGATGTACATCCCCTTGATTCTATTTATTGCTATTGTTTTTGTCCGGCTCCCCAGATTAGACTGTAAATCCGTCAGTGGGCAGGGATGGTCTCTATCTGTTGACGAATTGTACATTCCAAGCGCTTAGAACAGTGCTCTGCACATAGTAAGCGCTCAATAAATACTATTGAATGAATGGTGACGGCTGACCGATGTGCTGGAGACCTGTTGCCCTAAAGGACGGTTTTATCTCCCGCCGGTGGCCCGTTTGACGGCTCCCGTTCGGATTAACCCTGCTTGCAACCGGTCCGGCAGTGAGGGGCTGCTCCGGACACTCGGCGTCAATCCCCGACTCGGAGCAGCTGGGAATGGGGAAGAGGGACGTTTTGGATGCGTTCTTCACCGGAGGAAAGAAGGGCGGAGGGTGGAGAGGGCCGTCTTTTCCTACGGACGGCTTGAGTTGGACGCACTTCAGCTCCCTGCCTGTCATCATAATAATAAGGGTATTATTGACGGAGCACTCAGCTAGGTGTCAGTCACGGGGGTCGAGTTGAGATAATCATATCAGACGCGGGATCTGTCCCACGGTGTTGTGCGGCGTGGTTTAGTCGAGAGAACCCGGGCTTGGGAGTCAGAGGTCGTGGGTTCGAATCCCAGCTCCGCCACTTGCCAGCTGCGTGACTTTGGGCAAGCCACTTCTCTGTGCCTCAGTTCCCTCATCTGTAAAATGGGGATGAAGACTGGGAGCCCCACGTGGGACAACCTCATTACCTCGCATCACGCCCAGCGCTTAGAACAGAGCTTGGCACGTAGTAAGCGCTTAACAGAAAGCGTCATCATCAACCTTATCACTGTTGGACGCCAAAGGTGGGCAGAGCACTGTTCTGGGGGCTTGGAGAGCAATAATTACAGCATTTGTTAAGTGCTTACTGTGTAAAGTGCTCAGGGAGATACAAGACGGTCTCTCTGGACACAGTCCCCATCCCACATGGGGCTCCCAGACTAAGTAGAGGGAGTAGAGAAGCAGCGTGGCTCAGTGGAAAGAGCACGAGCTTAGGAGTCAGAGGTTATGGGTTCTAATCCCTGCTTTACCACCTGTCAGCTGTGTGACTTTGGGCAAGTCACTTCACTTCTTGGTGCCTCAGTTACCTCATCTGTAAAATGGGGATTAAGACTGTGAACCTCATGTGGGACAACCTGATTACCCTGCATCTCCCCCAGCGCTTAGAACAGTGCTCGGCACATAGTAAGCTCTTAATAAATACCAACCTTATCATTATTATTATTAGAGTTTAAACCCCACTCTACCCATAACGAAATGGAGGCGCAGGGAAGTTAAGTGACTTGTCCGAGGTCACAGGGCAGACAAGTAGTGAAGTCGGGATTAGAACCCATGACCTTCTGACTCCCAGGCCCCTAGGCTACGCTGCTTCCCTACAGGGTGGGGCGGGGAGTGACTGTCACAAGAGGAGTGAAAGTCATGATCCCTGCCCTGGAAGAGCTTTTGATACTCTACTGAGGGAGACAGGAGATAAAAATCCCCCCCCGTCCTCCCCAAGGCCCCTCATATGACCTTCCAGAGAAGCAAATCTCACCTTCCCGTATCTCACCTCCCTAAATGGATCGGCCTTGCCGGGGAAGAGGCCCTGCTAAATTGAAAGCAAACCGTGAAACCTAATCAAACCTTGTGCAAAAATGGGATCGTGTTTCCGCCTCTGTTACGAGATCCAGTGATTGTCCAGCACAACCTGAGGGTGATGTTTCAGGGGCTACGAGGACCCTCCAAAGTGTCAGGTAAAATCCCTCACCCAGGAGCAACCGGGGTCCCTTCCAGCCACCGCCCCCCCGAGCCCCCTCCCCATGTCCACCTGTGTTTTTCCTCCCCTCCGGAAGAGGTTTTTTGGGATCCCAGCAGCTGGGGTGGCACCAGAGTCCTGGGAAGGAGTCGGCTACCAGGTGGCCTCAAGTACACCGGGCTGGCTACCTCTCCCCCGATTAGACTATGAGCAGGGATTGTCTCGATCTGTTGCCGAATTGTACATTCCAAGGGCTTAGTAAAGGGCTCTGCACATAGTAAGCGCTCAATAAAGCTCACCTCCTCCAAGAAGCCTTCCCAGGCTGAGCTCCCCCTTTTCCCTCTGCTCCCTCTGCTCCCCCTCTACCCACCCCCTTCACCTCTCCTCAGCTGAGCCTTCTTTTCCCCCTTTTCCCTCTGCTCCTCCCCCTCTCCTCAGCACTGTACTCGTCCGCTCAACTGTATATATTTTCATCACCCTATTTATTTTGTTAATGAGATGTACATCACCTTGATTCTATTTATTTGCTATTGTTTTAATGAGATGTTCACCGCCCTGATTCTATTTATTGCCATTGTTTTTGTCTGTCTGTCTCCCCCGATTAGACCGTAAGCCCGTCAAAGGGCAGGGACTGTCTGTCTGTGACCGATTTGTCCATTCCAAGCGCTTAGTACAGTGCTCTGCACATAGTAAGCGCTCAATAAATACTATCGAATAAATACTATTGAATGAATGAAATCGACTAGCCAGTCCTCTCATCCCATGTCCGAGCCCAGCCTGGGGAAATGCGGAAACTGGAGCCAGCTGGACCGTTCCCTTGAAATCACAACGGTGCCCGTGGTCACTAGTGGGGAGGACTGGGTGGGAAACACGGTGGCATTGCATTGATTCGGTAGTGACTACGTGCCAGGTACTGGGGTAGAGACTAGAGCGTCAGATCGGATACCGTCTTATGGGGCTCTCCGTCTGGAGGAGCGAGGGCAGGGATCTTTATCCCCATTCTACAGAGGAGGAAACTGAGGCCCCCATCACACAGCAGGCCAGTGGCAGAGCAAGGGCAAGAACCCGGGGCTCCTGACGGCCGTCCAGCCCTACAGTGGGCTACAGGGCCTCCAGAACAGCATGGAGCTTCCTCTTTGCCCTCCCTCAGACCTGGCTCAGTGCTCCGTACCGTTTGGAAGGCAGGGAGGCCTGGGAAACTGTTCTCTAAGCTCAGAGTGGCAGAGCACGGCCCGCTCCCACCTCAAGGCTGTTTTCCCGCTAACTGTAACATTGCTATCTGGGTCTGTTGCATTTCTAATCCCTCGTTGTGAGCCGTCCGCTAGCTGGCTTGCTCGCATTGTTCCGTGCATCTGTCCTCCTTTCTCAGATGGGAGCTCTGGAAGGGGGCAGGAGCCCTATCTGATCTCATGTATTTTACTAGGTGCCAAACACCTTGCTAAGTGCTAAGATGGATCAAAGCCCTCATTTCCCCTCCTCCCTCTCCCTTCTGCGGGCCTACGCCCTTGCATCGACCGTTTAAGCACCTCGTACCCCACCCTCAATCAATCGATCCTATTTTTTGAACCCCTGTGATCTGCGGAGCAAACACCCTGCTAAGCACTTGGGAAAGTATAATATAAAAGAGTTGGTAGCTAAGTGGCCTGTTCACAACAAGCTTAATACCCTCACCCCACAGCACTTAGGTGCATAACCGTAATTAATTTCAATGTCCGTCCCTCTAATAATAATAATAATAATGTTGGTATTTGTTAAGCACTTACTGTGTGCAAGGCACTGTTCTAAGCGCTGGGGGAGATACAAGGTGATCAGGTCGTCCCACGTGGGGCTCACAGTCTTCATCCCCATTTTGCAGATGAGGTCACTGAGGCCCAGAGAAGTTAAGTGACTTGCCCAAAGTCACACAGCTGACAAGCGGTGGAGCCGGGATTAGAACCCATGACCTCTGACTCCCAAGCCCGGGCTCTTTCCACTGAGCCACACTGCTTCTCGACTCTAAGCTCCTGGTGGGCAGGGAACATGTCTACCAACTCGGTTGCAGTGTAGGCTCCCAAATTCTCAGTGCAGTGCTCTGCACACAGTAAACACTCATTAAATGTCACGGATCGTGACTGACGAGTTAAGAGCAAGTGAGACACAGTAGTTCCCGTCTCACCTGGGACTCACAGTCTAAGATGGGCGGGAGGGGAGAACAGGAATCCGATCTGCACTTTAAAGAGGAGGAAGCTGAGGCCCAGAGAGGTTAGTTGAGTCATCTGAGGTCCCCCAGCAGGCCAGAAGCAGAGCTGGGACTTGGGGGCGCGGGGACGGACGGGACTCCTGAGCATCGGTGCCACGCTGGGTCCAGTAGGGCTGCCCACTGGCAGCCCTTTCACGGGCCTCCCGGCCAGCTCCGGCCCATCGCCCGATGCCAGCCGGCGAGCCCCGGTTAAGCGGGAAGGCTCTGGGAGAGGCGGATGAGTTGGGGTGTGCGGACCAGGGCCCGGGGGGGGCAGAGAGCCGGCCGGGCTCACCCAGCCCCCAACAACGGCGGCTCCGGACCGGCGTGTTCCGTGGACAGCGTGGCCTGGGAGGTGAGGGCAGTGTTGGTTTCAAGCCAGCGTTGGGGCCTTCGGCAGCGGAGAGGAAGGGAGAGGGAGAGGCGGAGAGGGCAGGGGAGGGGGCGAGGGTCGGGGGGAGAGGCAGAGGGACACGTGAAGTGAAGAACCCTCGAGTTAAGAGAGAATGAGCTGGGTCTGGTTTCAGTGAAAGGCAGAATGGGCCACTTTGTCCCAAAGTACAATGGCTGGCTTGGCTCGGGTTAACGCTTTCAGGGCCAGCTGGGTGGAGGGAGACCCGAGGTCAGGCCCAAGTCGGACGGGCCGGTCCTGCTAGGAGGTGAGTTTCACCGCTCGGCCGGGGGGGCGGTGAAACGATGAGGAATTGGGGCACGTCCGATCACACCCATCCCTCTGGGGGCAGCGCCGCGGGGTCCGAAGGAACGGCCGTGAACACTCGCAACGGACACAGGGAGATTTCCTTAATGGGGGCTTGTGAGGACACAGACCCCAGGCTCCGGGACCGCAAGGTGTGTGAGGCTGCATGGGGACGCATGCGGACAGGTGGGGCTGCACCGGTGCAGCATGCGGCAGAGTGCGAGTGCAATCTTCACCCAGAATCAGTTCACCCAGGTCTCCCGCTTCCCAGAGCTGCTCTCTGTCCCGCTCACTGTAGCAGGACACCAGGGATGCAGGCTCCCTGTCCTCAGGAGCTCACCACTTAACGGGCAAAACTCAAAGACGGGCAGACAGATGGGCAAAAGTGAATTCCAGACAGTGAAAGCCAGAGGAAGAGCAAGGATAAAATGAGCAACGCTACAAAGCCGAACCAATAACGGGAATGTACAGACCAATCTACAGAAGCAAACTCAACCGCATTTTATTTTCTTTCTTTGTAGGAATAAAGGACCCAAATGTCCACTGGGTCCAGACTAGAAAACTCTTGATCATCTGGTAAGGGAGGAAGAAATCAGGGTGGGATTTTGATTGGCCGGATCAAACCCAGAAGCCGCTTGAAACACTAATTCAAAAGACTCGGGCGGAACGGGAGGCAGACGTTGACCTTTCCGGGTGGAGAAAACGAGACTTGGGGATGGAGGCTTTGAACTAGTCACCTGGCGACCCCGTGACGATACCCTGAAGGGAGTTGAACCCCAAGTTCTTTGCAGAGTCTCTGACGGATGCTACGCGACGCCTCCTCCACCCCCCGGCCACGACCCCATCCAAGCTCTCCCTCCCTGGTGTTTATTTTTATTAATGCCTCCTCTATATTCATCCCCCTCTGAACTCTGAGTTCATTGTGGGCAGGAATTTGACCGTTTGTTGTTGAACTTAGTACTTAGCGCTTAGTACAGTGCTTTGCACACAGTAAGCACACAATAAATACGATTGAATGAATGAGTGAATGAATGACAGGGACAGGGTGTCATCTGATTATCTCAGTATGTTGCAAGCACCTTAAATACAACACGATTGTATTTTATAAATAACTTATTGGCAGTGCTATCAGCGGAGGACACAAAAGCCTGTCTTTTAACAGTAAGGACACTCAAAGTGACCTGAGTTTGCTAGGAAAGCCTTACTGCATCAGGGCTTTAAACCACAATTTTATTTTTTTTATGGTGTTGGTTAAGCTCTTCCACGTGCCGGGCACCGTACTAAGAGCTGGGGTAGATCTCAGCTGATCAGGTCGGACCCGATCCCTGTCCCACATAGCGCTTACGGTCTTAATCCCCATTTTACAGATGAGGTCACAGAGGCACCGAGAGGTCAAGTGACTTGCCGGAGGTCACACGGCAGACAGGATCAGAACCCAGGTCCCCTGACTCCCAGGCCCGTGCTCTTTCCACTGGGCCACTCTGCTTCTCCAGGGAGAGTGGCCGTTCAATTTTCCAGCGTCCTAGCTGGTCACTTGGGACACGGGCCCACTTGGGCAGCCTCGGTGTCCCTGACCCAATCTCCGACCACTGCAGCTCGAAACCCGGCTCGCAGCTGGAGAGGAGGCGGCGATGTAGCCTTGGGGAGCCGGGACGGCCCTGCCTGGAGCCGGGAAGAGCAGCAATGGATGACTACCCTGTTTTCCTCCGGCTGAGTTCTTGTTTTCTATTGAATTTACCCCGTTCCCCTTCCCCCGTGTGCCGGTCTAAGCCTCCGAGCCCCGCCCCGGGCTCGCGATTTCCCCGTGTGCCAGGCACTGTGTCTGAATCACCGTCCTTGTGGGCATTCCCAGCACCAGGCCGCGCTACGCTCTGTGCCAAGAGCTTCATGAATGTCAAAGCAAGCACAGAGCTCTGCTTGGCAGTTCTTGCTCTGGCGCTGATTAGGGGCATGTGGAGACAGGGCAAACTGAACAGCAATCAATAGCTGTATTTATTGGGCACCTGCTGTGGGCAGAGGGCTATACTGGGCTCCTACCCTGAGCAGAGCACTTAACGGGAGCCTAGTGAGTGCAGAGCACTGAATCCGGTGCCTCGGTCTATACTTCACTCCGCTGCCCGGATTATCTTTCTGCGGAAATGCCCTGGGCATGTCAATCCCCTCCTCAAAAACCTCTCATGAAGCAAAAACGCCTCACTCTTGGCTTCAAAGCTGTCCATCCCCTTGCCCGCTCCGACCTCACCTCCCTTCTCCCCTCCTCCAGCCCAGCCCGCACTCTCCGCTCCTCTGCCTCTCACCTCCTCACTGGGCCTCGTTCCCGTCTGTCCCCGCCGTCGACCCCTGGCCCACGTCCTACCCCTGACCTGGAACGCCCTCCCTCCTCACCTCCGCCAAACTAACTCTCTTCCCCTCTTCAAAGCCCTCCTGAGAGCTCATCTCCTCCAGGAAGCCTTCCCAGACTGAGCCCTCCCTTTCCCGCTGCTCCTCCTCCCCTCCCCATCGTCCCGACTCACTCCCTACTCAATCCCGACTCTGCCACTTGTCAGCTGTGTGACTGTGGGCAAGTCACTTCACTTCTCTGTGCCTCAGTTCCCTCATCTGTAAAATGGGGATGAAGACTCTGAGCCTCACGTGGGACAACCTGATTACCCTGTATCTACCCCAGTGCTTAGAACAGTGCTCTGCACATAGTAAGCGCTTAACAAATACCAATATCATCCCTACCCCCTTCCCCTTCGCACAGCACTTGTATATATCTGTACATATTTATTGCTCTGTTTTATTAATGATGTGCATTTATCTATTTTTCTGTTTATCTATTCTGTTGGTAGTGATGCCTGTCTATATGTTTTGTTGTCCGTCTCCCCCTTTTAGACTGTGAGCCCGTGGTTGGGTAGGGATTGTCTCTGGTGCCAAATTGTACTCTTCAAGCGCTTAGTACAGTGCTCTGCACACTGTAAGCACTCAATAAGTACAATTGAATGAATGAATGCTAAGCGAAGAGCACCGTATCTGGCACCTAACACGGGCCCAACTCTACCAAGGGCAGAGCACTGTATCCCGCACCTGCTGGTTGCACGGCACAGTACCAGGTGCCCACTGAGTACAGAGCGTCGTTACCTGGAGCCTTCTGAGTGCAGAGCACAGTCTTAAGCAGCAGGAAGTTTTTAAAGGTCGACAATAAAGCACACAACCTCCAAGGACGGGCATGGCCGAGGAGTGCCGGGGGGCTGACCCCCTGGGCAAGGGCTCCCCGGGCCAGCCGACGCGCGACCTGGGACGAGCCGCGATCTCCTCGGCGGACAGGACGGCCCCGGCCTGGCCGGACGTTGTCTGTGCCAGTCTCCGCGGGCTGGAAGCCTGGGCCAGTTGGGCTCTCTGTGGGGGTTTGGTTGGTGGTGTCAGTGCCCGCTTGCCCTGACTGCCTCCTCCCTAGCTGGGAAAGAGGAGGAGGAGGGAGGGGGCAACGTGGAGGAAGGAAGAGGACCGTGCCCACGTTGGGAGGGGGAGAGGAAGAATTCCGAGGAAGCCCAACAATGGGCATCGGAAGCTCTCTG
Source organism: Ornithorhynchus anatinus (assembly GCF_004115215.2). Classification (NCBI taxonomy): domain Eukaryota; kingdom Metazoa; phylum Chordata; class Mammalia; order Monotremata; family Ornithorhynchidae; genus Ornithorhynchus; species Ornithorhynchus anatinus. The sequence continues at coordinate 1,425,742 of NC_041747.1, forward strand.
GGGCCCTCCCCTGGGTCTTTCCCCGGATGTAGGTCACCGGCGATTGCGCTCGTGCAGTCTGGAAAGGCACAGGCTCCCTGCTCTATTTTGTTTAATTAGTCATGGTGGGGCCCTGGAAAGCAGAACTGCCAATAAGATAATGTGCTATTGAAGAGAGGAGAGTTTACAGGATAATTGCCAGTGATAAAGGACAGCAAGCCTCCACCTCTCTCAGTTTACTTCTCTTAACCACCAGTATCTTGATTTCTTTCCCGCTTCCCCTTTTGATATCGGCCTTAGAGCCCCCCCAACCTGGGACAGGGCCCCGATGTGTCTGCTCTAACTGTACCCTACCTAACCCCGGCACTTAGGACAGGACTCACAATACAGTAAGCACTTCATAATCATGGTAACTACCAACCGATCGAGTTGAAAGCTAGTCTTCTAGAAAGTTCTCTTGCCGTCTAAAAGGGTCTCTCTAAATCTATCCTTCCAAATTTCAAGATCGCCTTCCAAAAGTACACCTTGCCTCCCCAAAGCCCAGTGCAGGAGGAGGAGAAGAGGAGGAGGAAAGGAAGAGGAGGAGGAGAAGAGGAGGAGAAGGAAGAGAAGGAAGAGGAGGAGGAGAAGGAAGAAGAAGAGGAGGAGAGGAGGAGGAGGTTTAGGGAATGATGTGGTTTAGGGAAGGCCGTTAGGAGCTCTGGCAAAAGGATATAGGGCAAGAATTCCAGAAATGGAAGCTGATGGTGACTTCCCATTGCTCCTCATTTTTCTGTCGCTGGGGCACTGGATAGTGCTATCCGGACACTTTCAGAAAAGGGCATTTCAAAGTGAGGTTTAGAGGAGTGGGGCGAAAGGGGTCTTAATAATGACGATGATAATTTTAAAAATGGCATTTATTAAGCACTTACTATTTACCAAGGACTATACTAACCACGGGGATAGGTAGGAGATAATCAATGTCCTTGGACCGAACAAGGACATTTAAAACTGTTCTTTTGGGGACAGGTAGGGGGGAGTCATTTATCAACGCTAACTTAAGAGTGTTGTCAATATAAACTGTCAGCCTCAGATTCGTTCGCAGCCAGTCCTGCACTGCATTAGAAGATGGAAAGAGATTGAGCTCATCAAGTACCGCTGTTCATTTCAATAACTCTCTTGACATGCTTTACTGCAGCAAAGATTTATTTAAATATTTAACTTAAAAAAAGGGTTGACAGTTTCCCCAAAGCATCCAAAATAAAGGCTACATACTTAATTAGCACAAAATAAACGAAAAAATATACATTTTATATATCCTCACACCGAACACAGAGACAATTTTACAAGACGTACAGTTGGGTTTGGCTCGCTTCTACCCTGTGGGAGATTTTGAACCTCTAATAGCTTCCATATTTTGGGTGTGTTTGTGTCTGTGTGTAAGAGGGATACAGAACAAATGAAACCCAAAGGATGAACACGATAAACCTGCCCGGGGAAGTTTCCACGTTCTACTGAAGTCAGCTCCCGGAACCAAGTAACAAGGCACAAAAGCTTGGCTTTGCTGCAAACCTGCAGACACAAAAATACAAACACTCCGTCTTCCGATGCTTAAAGACGGGAGCTCACATCTGTAAAAATACCAACTTCACAAGCAGTACAACTCGGCAACTGTTTCTGAAGGAAGCTTTCTTTATAATACGCACTTACAGAGATGTTTGAGGGATGAAGGGATCAGACTTTCAGATCCACTGAGGCAGATTTCTTTTTAAAAACCTAAGCGGAGGGACGCGTCTGACGAGACGATCATCTGGGAAATAGAGAGAGCCCGAGGCTGAGACGACGGCTCTCCCCACTAGCCCACTCCCCGAGGGATTCGAGCCTTCTGGGCCACTCCAACATTCAGCTTCTACCGAACAGAGACTGTGGACTGAGTCACTAGGCTTTCTGACGTGAACCAAACACCGATGAGGATAAAGACGGGCGCCTACACTCGGTTACCAAGTAGGGCAAAATCCAGTCGAACACATTAACCCAGACCCTGGCTTTTTTTGTGCTTATACGTCTCCTCAAAAAAGAGGCACCCAACACCTGGGGATTCCGTTTAAAAAGCAAAAACTAGTTTCCCCATCCCGATTCAGCAGCACAGAAAAACAGACCGGCAGAAACACGGATGATGCACCAAGACCCGGCACAGGTGATTTACAAAAATGGGCCTTAACCTACTGGCTAAGTTAGAAAATTAAGTGGCGAATGCAACCTTTTTTGCAAATGAGGTCGTTAAAATGCTAACCTTTCTCCTTTCTCATCAGCCCACAATAAAAATTCCTTTCTGGCCCGAAAGTACCTCTTCTTTAAAATCTCCGCAGCCGAGCAGAGACCAAGCTACCGGCTTTTCCCATTTCTTAGTGAAACTTGGAGACGACTGCCTGGATGGCAGGGAGAGAACACCATCTCTTTACTCATTTCTACTATGCTTTCCAAACCACCGCCCTCAAAGGATTAAAGTATACTTCAGTTTTTACGCTTTACATCCTGCGAGGCGCCCGCGGGGCGAATTAACGATCGGTAAAATGCCCTCACTGGAAACACACGAGTCGCAGTCCTAAGCGAGTTGTGCACGTGCCCGACCCTGGCGACGTCCCAGGTCCCGGCCCGGTTAGGCAGCAAGCGACGAATGGCTCTGAAGTCCCGAGGTGGGACCGTTGCCTCTGATAAGCTGGCCGGCGTACACTGTATTGAGGGTGAGCACCTAGCTCTTCCCAAACAATTAAAAGCTCATTCTGTCATTTCTGCCCCACCAAAATTAGCTGCGGGGGGTTTGTTCCTGCTTGGCGGGAGTGAATGCGTACACCAAAATAAGGTCCGTGTTCAAGCGTGTAGTGCAAACTTTATTGGATGAAATCCTCCCCAGGGCCTCTCTTCTCTTTACCACTACAGACCCCAGACTGTCACCAACCTGGCCGATTCCCTCAGGACAGAGAGAGGGAGAGTGGGGGCAGTGGGAAGATAGTGGTGGGGGAGGAAGGAAGAGGAAGGGAGGAGGGAGGATTGCTCCCCGTCCCGTCCCCCTGCCCCTCACCGGGTTGTGGGCGGGCTGCTCTTGGCAACACTAGCGAAGCGGACCACTGAGACACACCGGGGTCGGGCCACGGGGCCCACGCCGCCCTCAGAAACCCCGGCCCCGGCCCGAGCGGGACCGCGTCGGTCGCTCGCCGGGGCCGCTAGCAGGCCATCCTGGCCACGCCACACTCCAAGCCGACGATGGCGGGATCCGCCTTGGAGAACTCCTCGGCCAAGTCCCGGTAGCGGTTGTCGGGCGGGTCGCTGCGGTCGATGGTCTTGTCGCCGCCGGTCGCGGGCCCCAGGCGCTGCTCCTTCCGGAAGCACGGGGGGGCTCTCGGGCCCGGCTGGGCCGGGGTTTGGCCCGGGGGGAGACACTCCTTGGTGGGGGCCTCGTCCGAACGTCTCGTTTTCGTCTGCTTGATTTTCTGGGAGAAGTCCAAATGGGAAAAATGATGCTCAGCATTTCTATAAACAGATACAAATTCTAGTCTCTCTGATTCCCTTCCTTGGCTCCTCCCTCCACTCCCCCAACTCCCGCAGGGCTGCAGTCTTTTTTTTAATAACGACAGCACTCATTCAGCCCTTACTCTGTGCCAAGCACTGAGCCAGGTCCTGGGGGGTGATACGCGGTCCCTGTCCCACACGAGACTCACAGTCTAAGAGGGAGGGAGAACCAGGGCTCTTCTCCCTATTTTACTCCTGAGGAAACTGAGTCCCAGAAAGGTCAGGTGATTTCCCCGGGCAGAACCACTGACGTCAATAACATCCAGTGTGAATGACACAGGCCCGGATGGGCCCGCTGACGGTCTGAATTCCCTCTCCTACCTGATTCGGTTTTGCCGAGCTCCGAGTCTCGATCGTTCCACTTGAACACGGCTGGGGAACCGCTGGGCTTTACGGCCCACCCCGGGGGTCACTGACTGCCCTGGGCTTCGCACCACACCTGGGTACAGCCCACAGCAATCAGCGGCCCCCCGGTCTTGGAAGCCACTTTCCTCAAAGGCAGCGGCCAGGAATGAGGCCTCCAGGAGCAGTCGCCAACTATGGCAGGTGACGTGCAGAGGCCCCGATTGACGGGTGCAGGGAGGGAAAGGAGCAAGAGCCCTAGTGCCCTCAAGACTTTTCTCTCACTGAGTTCCGGACTAAAAACCGCACTGCCTGCCGACTTTAAAGACAGCGTGGGCTTTAAAGTGAGAAAAATCAACGCGGAAGATTTATTACGTCAATAAAACGAATACAAAAGTGGCTCCTTATGGTTTCGAATCTACGCCATTTTAAGTTTCCGAGCACTTACAGCTTCCAGCTCTCGAATCTCCTTTTCCAACTGCTGGTTCTGCTCCTTCTTCTTCATAATGAGATTGTACACGCACTGCCGGGGGTGCATCGTCCGATCGAACTGATGGTACATACTTCGCCAGAACCTTTACGAGACGCACAGAAGGCAGACACAACCGTGATCGCAACAGATCCCGCTCTCTCGGGAGCACGAGGCCGACGCTCACTTCTCCAACTTACTTCAAGTGGAAAGGCACCGTGCTGGGCTCCAGGGCCACGAACCTCCGAGGCTCCGGACGGTACAGGGGATTCAGGTACTTCTTCAGGTCTTCCAACAGGAAAGGCCACAGGGAATATGTCTTCTCTCTCAACCTTAATGAAACCGGGAGGAATGAGATGTCCAGCTCTCACCCGCAGGAGCCGTGCACTGGCTTTCGTGTTTCCCAAATGCCTCCCGGTCTCACTCCCACCCCTGCGTGTTCGGGCTCTCTTCCCCTGAGTACCTTCGGTAGAGGTCCTGGGGTGGGAGGAGGACTGGACCTCGGGATTCCTTCCCAGTCTCTGAGGGAACCTCCCCAGAAGAGGTGCCAAGGTTGCAGGGGTGCAATGAGGGGGAGGGAGAGGAGAGGAATGAGGGCCCTCACTCTTCCTCAAGCTCCCCACCTCCTGTGGACCATTTCTCCAAAACGTCGCCAACTGCAGCGTTCACTGGCAGTGGGATTCTATCCCCTAGTCCCGAGCCCAGTCCCAGCCGCCGGCACAGAGAGGCTCCAATCCCACCTCCCAGGCTTTCCCCGCCGACGAGCACTGCAATCAGTTTTGGAGAAAAGGCTCCGTGGAAGCTGCTGGGATCCAAGAAATGCCCCGTTTACGCCTGCATATACTAAGCGCTCAATAAATACTACTGAATGAAGAAATACTACCGTCAGCCTGTCCGGCCCGGGCCCTGGCCAACCCTGACCACGGATGCGGAAGGAGCAGCGGGGGAGACCATCAGCACCTTCATCCGTCACTTCCTGACGCCCCAAGGCAGAGAAGGCCCCAGAACACCTCGATTTTCTGATGAAAAGCGAGTGTTCGGGAACGGAACAAAACAAAACCCAGGGGAAAACTGCAAAGGCAGGCCCAGAGCCCCTGACAGGGCCGCCCAGGCTCTGTGGAAAAACTCAGCCCGGATTGGGGCTGCTGGACAGCGAAGGCTGTGTCATCGGCTCGACTCTCATCTCTGCTCTCCCGGGGGCTCCAACTGGGAAGCCATCTTACTTGAGATCTTCTCTTTCTTTCTGGTGATTCCCAAGGAAGTTCCCAAACTGGCACGAATGGACGTGTTCGTGGATCTGGAGGAGAAACGCCTCGTTGAACTCGAACGCCTGTGGGAACTGCTCGCTCAGGTGCCACACGCACTCCAGAAACTGGGTGAAGACCGGCGAGATTTCCTTGGGATCGCCGCCCAGCTGGCCACACCTGCCCCCAAAGCAACGGTTTTAGAAAGCCCGGACTAAAGAGGCTGGGCGCGGGAGCCGGGGAGCGCCTCGTGCTGTTCGAGAACCGTCGCCCACACTGGGGCCTACCTGTCAGAAAATTTATGTCCAAAGGAGATCCAATCCTTCTCTATCAAAACCTGAAAGGCAAAGAAACTTGGGTGGCCGTTCAAACTGCTTGACTGGAACCCATTCGTTCGGAAAGTACATCCCAACCTCTTTTATGGGCAGATGAGAAGGCTGTCAATTCGAATCTCTTTTCCGATACCCCCTGCAACACCCTCTCCCCACCCCACTAGCGTTCGGGTCCCTCGTCCGTCTTTCACCCCATTCTCCGAAGTGAATCCCTTCGGTGGCCGTCTCATAGACGGCCGTGCCCGACTGAGTTCAGTTTTTGTGCTGGTTTATCTGACCTAAGTCGGACAAGAGGATTTTGGGCAGTTCTCCTCCCAGGGTTTAATCGATTACCTCCGGTATTTAATGAGCGTGGGGCCCTGTGCTAGGTGCTCAAGAGAAGACAGCAGCAGCGAGAACCCTGCTCTCCATCGCGCTACTTAAACCAGGCCTCCCCCTCTGCTGTCCTACCCACGTCCCGGCTCGGGCACCAGCTCCTGGACTCCGCAGCCCTGGCAGAACAAGCCTCTGAACGGCACGGCCCGCCGGGGGAACCCTCACCATGAATCCTCGGACCGTCCGGTAGTAGGAATCGAGCAGGAGGGATCCGAGGGAACAAACTTGCGCGGTCCGGTCCCAGCCGTCGGAGCAGTGGACCAGCACGCTTGCGTTTTCCACGTTTATCGCCTGCAAAGGGACACTCCGCTGAGCTCCCGGTCTGGGTGCGTCAACCAGCCCGTAGGCAAAAGACACACCCCAGGCAGGACGGCAGAGCGGTTCTGGACTCCCACAGAGGGGGCTGTTTAGGGCCAGGGGTGCCCAGGGGTCCCTTGAGGGAGGGCCGTTTCCCGGAAACATAAGCCAGTCTAAGCATCTCCGGGGAGGGAATAAGAGAGATCCGAAGGAAGGCCCTATTTTGGAACCTATGATAGTAAGGTTCGAGATGAAATGCGCTTCACTGAGAAAAACCAGTTTTTCTGAACGCTACTGTGGGAGATGACCAGAAAAACTTCGAGAGTGAAGAATCAGCTTCTGAAGGATAAGCACCTGTGAGGGTGCTAAAAATAATTCATAATAATTGTGGTATTTGTTAAATGCTTACTGAGTGCACCAGGCACCTTACTAAGCGGTGGGGCGGATAGGAGCAAATCGGGTTGGACACAAACAAGGTAACCACCTTTCCCCACTCCCGCCCTCGGGCGCTTCCCTCCCTCCCAAGATACTCCCTAATACAGTCAGGAGCGATCAGAATTACTTTAGCTAAGAATATCGCAGCATCCAAGACGGCTTTAATATGGCGGAGCCACCCAGAGCTTTCCAGACCCGAGAAGAAATCGTTGACGGACAGGGCCCTCGTACCGCTGACTGCAACAGACAAACAAAACATTCACGTGATTTCTGCTTTCCCTTCGGCCACCAAGCCTCGGGGGAACTGGAAGACCTGCGGTCAGAGGGTTGGGGAACGGGGTCAAAAAAATTAGGTAATTTACTGATGAAGGCACCCCTGCAGAGGCCGCTGTGAAAATATTTGATATTCGGGGCAAAAACACGATCATCGGCTGAACATAAAAGACGACGCAACTGATAGTAACAGAGAAAAATGCAGTGCTGAAGGTCCCAGGGCAATCAGCCCGGCAAGCAGTCCGCTGTTAACACGAGCATTGTACCCCACAAATCCCCGCTGCACCCAGGGACCCGGCCAGAGCCCCAGTTAGCAGGAAGCCCTACCTTCCAAAAGTTTCTGCAGACTGGACCTCATTACGTGAATGTTTTCAATTCCAACAAATTGGAATCTGATGTTGGAGTAATTGTCTTCATTCTCGTAGCCTTTCCCAGCAGCTCTATTGGCTATAGCATTCAGCTGCAATGAAAGCAAAAAATAAAAAATGGCCGTCACAGAAGCAAGGCCGAAAGCGGATTTTTCTTCGGAGCCAGGGACGGAGATGGGGCTCTGACTGGTTGCCGGATGACGGGAACGTCACAGAAAGGACGGTGTGACGCACGCGAGGGTTCTGTCCGCACATATTCAACGGTGGCAGGATCTTGGGTCGAAAGTGGAAAAACTACCGAAACAAAAACTGGACAAGATCTGGGGCAGGAACCACTTTCGCTTGGTGGAAGTGAAGAACGTCCTGCCGGCCCCGGGGGAAGCCACGGGGTGAGCGGCCGACCGCTCTTTCTGCTCCTCACCCTCTGTGGCCACTTGAGTAGGGGAGTGGCATTTACTGAGCACCTACTGAATGCACTGCACTGTAATAAGTGTTTGGTTTGGACCGTGCCGGGGATCCTTCTGGGCCCGGATGCAGGGCAAGGAGCCAGGCCTTGCCTTTGACCCTCCCGGGTCTGTCCCTCCGGGACGGCTGTTTTTTCCATCTTTTATATCGCTCCCAGGACTGCCCAGGGCTCTTGGGGATTGCCCTCTCACCCCTACCCCAATCCCCGCGTGCAACTGCCTACCGCAGGCTCCCCTACCATGCCGGGTTCAAATCTATCACCCTGGGGACTGACCAGAGATAAACAGGCCTTCCGGGGCAGCAGATGTCCCGCTTCAACTGGCTTTACCATTGAGAATTTGGTGGGTGCCGGTCACCGGGGGAGGGGGGCTGTGGGTGTCACACTCCCGGCCTTGATCATCCCAACGATCTGACCAGACCAGACCCAGGCTTTGGCCTGCTGGCTCTTGGAAGCCGGCCCCCCTACCCCAGCCCCATTTCTGCCCCCTGCTTAAATGGAAAAGTTAGCAGCCAGGATCGAGGCCCAGATCCTACATTCCGGGCTTCAGAGTCATAACGTAGACAGTTCGCCAAACTGCCCTCGACTGGCCTGATGGACTTGGTTATTACGTCTATCCCTGGAGCGACGCCACTCTCCCCAGCCCCATAGGTTGCTAGTCGCTGCTTCTGAACCCCGCCGCCCTAAATTCACCAGCTGCTTAGCCTGCGGGATGGCTAGGAGAGAGTTTTCCAAAGGCATCCGTCCGCGGTGCAGTCGTAAACCAGCACCGACATTAATAAATAATAATAACTGTATTCATTAAACACTTAGTACATGCCAAAGCACTGAACTAAGCACTGGGATAGATGCAAAATCATCAGGTCCCACAGGCAAGTGAAGTGACTTGTCCCAGGTCAGGCAACAGACAAGTGGCGGAGCAGGACTAGAACCCAGGTCCTCTGACTCGCGGGCCCAGGTGCTTTCCATTAGCACATTACCAGGCTTCGGGCTAAGATTAAGAGGCACATCTAGGGGAGGGCATTTATAAGGGACAGAGTGAGAGTTCCTGCAAAAAGTAATCAACCATAGGGCTGAGAATTATACCTAACCCAGGTCGGGACGGCTGAATGCCTCACACAGCTCTCCGTTACAATGCATATTGAAAACTGGCTCTAATTAATTGCTAATAATAATAATCATGGTACCTGTTAAGGGCTTATTATGTGCCAAGGACTCTTCTAAGCGCTGGGGTAGATGCGAGGTAATCGGGTGGATAGAGTCCCTGTCCCACATGGAGCTCACACTCTTAATCCCCGTTTTACAGATCAGGTAACTGAGTCCCAGAGAAGTTAAGTGACTTGCCCGAGGTCACACAGCAACATATGGTGGAGTCGGAATTAGAACCCAGGTCCTTCTGACACTCAGGCCCGTGCTCTATCCACTAAACCACCCTGTCGCTCATCAACCGATCCACCCACTAGCTACCCAAATAAAGAAAAAAAACCCGAACGCTTCCTTGCTGGAAATGTCCCCGATACCCTAAATCCTGAAACACTTATTTAACAAAGGACGGTTTCCTGCACATCGGGAGGCTTTGTGGCTCATGCCGCTTCTTCCGATGGACGATTCAAAAATCTTAAGCCAGAAAGGCAGTTGGCTTCCTTGACTCCCTCCACCTCTCGTCACGCAATCCTGGGGAGCGGAGGGAGAAGGGTGGGGACGGTCTCTACAATGGCTAAGCTACCACCTTGCCATAAAACTGCCTGGGAACGTTACTGGGCTCAGAACAGCTCGCTCGTGCTCTCTCATCGCTCTCTCTCATTTTCTCATCTGTCCAGATTTTTGAGGAGATTCTCACTAGAATTCTGCCAATGTTCTTTTGGGCTGCCTTCCAGCTCTGCTCGGGACGCTGGAACAAAAATCAAAAGTATCATTAGGACGTTCACCGCCAACTGTAAACCCAGAATGACGTTAATTTCCGGGGTAGATGGGAGCTGTTTGTTTCCGCTTGCTTATTAAAATGGGGGGAAAAAACCCAACAACCCAAAAACGTAGACCTGTCTCCCTTATTTTTGCCCAAATTTATTGCGGCATAAGAACTGCCAACCAGATGGAAGATGTCCTTGTTAATAATAATGTTGGTATTTGTTAAGCGCTTACTACGTTCTAAGCGCTGGGGGAGATACAGGGTCATCAGTTTGTCCCACGTGAGGCTCACGATTAATCCCCATTTTACAGATGAGGTAACTGAGGCACAGAGAAGTGAAGTGACTTGCCCACAGTCACACAGCTGACAAGGGGCAGAGCGGGGAGTGGAACCCGTGACCTCTGACTCCGAAGCCCAGGCTCTTTCCACTGAGCCACGCTTGTTCAGCATTATTATTTTTCAGTTCTTGTTTAATAAGTTTTCCTGGGGTTAAAAGTCACCAGCTGCTGTCTGATATGTCTTGCTCACATCTATTTAAGGATCTACTGCTTCATGTTGGTATCAGATCTCCATACCGGCCACCCCGGGAAGTCTTGGAGCCCAGGGGGCTTTCCATCCTGGCCAACGCGGGGCTTCGGCTCCTGTGGGGGCAGAGGCAGGGACCTGCCGTCCCCAACACGCTTCCCATCTTATCCGGGCCGTGATCGGTTTACGCGGTCGTGACTGACCGTCGTCTCGGCTGGTGCAAGGTGACCCAAACCTCTGCGTGGAATAGAACCGTCACGTGGTTATTCTCGACACCTGGGCCAACTGAACGGGCAAATTCATGAAGCGTAGGATCTCGACAGTTACCCTCTAAGCCACCTTCCAAAGGCAAGCTCAAAATCCCCCTGCCCCCAAACCCCTGAGCTACGTGGGGGGCGGAGGGGAGGGGAGAAGGGGTAGAGAGAGATGAGGACAGAGCTCCATCTGCCAGCCAGCCATGCTCCCAGAAGAGGAGGGTGACAGGAGAGGGGTGAGCAGCCTTCCTCTCAATCTGCTCAGAATTTTAGCCAGATCTCGACGCCCAACGTGCCCCGACCCTCCCGTGAGAAGACTCCATTTTGTCCGCCAGCTCCAGGACCGAGAACACCAACTCCCGTGTGTGATGCCCGATGATGGCTCGTCTCCCCTGGCCTAGGCGGAATCTCCCCCAAAACGGCAAGGTGGCGGCTTCGCCCCCGCTCCCGCCCTTACTCTGGTCTCCACCAGAGCCGGCTGAGGATGTGGCGGGAGTCATACCTTGGGCCTGGTGTCCATGACGTACACATAGCGGTTGACCGGATTGGCTTTGCTGATGGCTTGAAGCATGTGCTCGTCCTCCAGGCACCGGGCACTGAACCCTGACAAGGGCTGGCTGCACCTGCAAATGGCCGCCTGGGGAAAAAACGAAATCCAGGGGGGGAACAGCTCAATATCCTCCAGGCAAACGGAAGGCCGACGGAGAGCCAAGGCGGCAACTCCGAGCTCCTCACTCGTCCGTCGAAAGGTGAAAACAAGAGGCCCTACTTCCAGCTGGATCAGAGGTATCCGGCCCGGGACAAGGCGTCTCTTCAGAGAACATCCCCACCCAGCCTCCGGACGTCATATCAAAATGCTCTTCTCCCACGAACCCCCTTGAGGTGCCAGTGGGCACCATTTTGAAAACAGAGTATCTTGGAATGCTCCGCCGGTGAAACCCCTCCAGGCCCCAGATGCTCTCTGGGCTGCCTCGAGCATTTCCCCATAGGCCCACCAGCCCACTGTGGAGTCGGAAACAGGGCGAGAGACGGTGGTGGCCTCCCCGGAAGGGCACTGCCCTCCAACGAGGTGATGGACGTCAGTAAGTTGCTTTTTGCCGGCCTCTGCTGGCCCCCACGGTTCCTGTCTTCCCCAAACCGACGAGGGCCCGGTCACCTGGCGCATCGATGCGATGTCTCCCAGCCCACCGCATACTCACGTCAGTGGCCAGGACCGGGTCACCCAGTTCGACGGTGCGATGCCGCCCTACCCCACCGCCACACAGATCAGCGGTAAAATACCATCCCGAGCCTTCGGGGCCCCGGGCCTCCCCAAAGGTCAACGTCTCCTCCCTCCTCAGGCCGCGTGGACGCAACGCACCTCTTTTTCCGAGTGGAAATAAGACAGCACCGGGAACCTGCCTTTGCTCCGGAACTTAGAGCTGCCGACGATGACAGGAATGCTCGCGATCCTGGGAACGTAGAGCTCTCTGGGGTAGGTCTCGCAGATCTGCAGGGACCGCCCGCTACATCCGTCAACGGGCCCAGAGCGGTCGGGAGGCCCGGGGCCGTCCGAGGAACGCGGATGCCGGGCTCCGCGTCGCTGTCGGTGAGCGCCAGCGGGAGGCCCGACAGACCGGCACGGGCTGGCCGGGTCTCCCCTGCCTCCCAACCCAAACCACCCCGCGACCACTGCCCCGGCCCCGCTGCCGGCGGCGTGGTCGGGACCGGCCTTACCTTGTAGTCCCGGTTGGTGTCGGACAGCTGCCAGTTGGAGTTGGGCACCCCCATCCGCTGGTATTCGGCAGCCAGGGCAACCAGCTGCCAGCCCTGCACGCGCTCGCACTCATTTTGCTTAGGGTTGTAAGAAAACGCGTACAGCTCATCGTAGGCAGCTGTGGGGGGCAGGACACGGAGGCCGGTTTGAACCGAGGCTTGGGCCCACGGGCCCTAAGCACTCTCTCGAGAAAAGAGTTCCCTGACGACCAAAGTCAGCCGAGCATGGGTCCGAATGGGTAGTTAAGCATGGCCGATTCTATTCATTCTTTAAATTACACTGCACCCGTTCCCGTTTTAGAACACCACCAGAAAGCAATAGCTTATGGGATAGAGATGGCTCTGGGGAGCCCCCGGTCTCGCGAGGTATCAGGCCACACCGGTGCCCGACTCCCCCGCCCAACGGTCCTGAGGGCCTTGGGCTCGGAGGGGATGGGCCACAGCAGACTCCTCACATCACCCCGATTCTCTTTTTGCGACACAAGAATCGCTAGGACAGGGGCAGCGGTCCAGACCCCAGCCCGACCTCCTCCCACACACCACTATCCTTTCCCCACTCCGGCAGGGGGCTACAAGGAAGCGGGGCTAGAGCTGCCCTGCCGATGACACCCTGCCACCGGCTATCGCCAGCCACCCTGCCGGCTCCCACGGACCCTCAGGAACCTGCCCCGTATAAAGGAATCACGTGCACACGGACCCACCTTCCCCTCTCTGCCCCCTCCACTCCGACATGGGACTGACTGCCCCACACCTGGCAGGGACCACCGCCCCGGGGCAGAGGGGGAGAGTCAGGGAGAACGGTTTTAATTCTCATTTATTTTGGCTGAGTTTGAAAACCCAGCTCAGAAATAGGTTCCTGGAATGAGCATCCTGAAAAACCAGGAAGTGAGATTTATGAAGTCCTCCAAAAAAAAAATGGGTGGGGTGAGCACTGTCGGGGACTTCCTATTTGTTCCAGTTCTTTACTGCAATCTTTCATGGTTCTCGACACGAAAACGAGACCAACACTGAGGGCCCAGAGCTGGGGCTCCCTGGAAATCTCCGGGCCAAAGGGGGAGGGGGGAGCAGCCCGGCGCACCGGAGATCGGCACTGCCCAACTGGAGCCCCTGGAACTCATCCAGGGCTCCGACCCCGGGCGTGCGCGTCAGTCTGCCCCTGGCGACTATTTGCTCTTCGGGGTGTCACGTGCCTCCCGAAATCCCCACCTCGCAGCACCCAGGTTGCCGGTTGCCTAGGCAACACCCCATCGACCCCCGCCGACCCCCAGCCTAGCTCTCTCGGGACCGGACTGCCTGGGGCAGGATCGGCAGGGATCGGCGGGTCGGGTCCGTCTGCCTCCCAGTCCCTCATTCGGAAACACCGCGGGGTCGGGCTGCTCTCTAGAAATCCCCTCCCCGCGACCAGACCAGCCGACGTCCGCCCAAGAAGCCGCTACCTCGTCGTGAGAGCTGCAGCAAGGAGTTGTAGATGTCGTGGCAGTCTCTCTCCCGGGGGACCACGAAGTGCACGACCCTGAAGTTCTTGCACTGGATCACCAGTGGGCACCCGGATGTGGTCAGGGCAAGCTTCTCCACGGCCGCAATGTGGTGGTGCAAGATCTACGGCAGCGGAAGAGAGGAGAGCAGACGGTCGGTCAGTCCCATCTTTCCCAGTGGGTGGGAAGAGACGGTCGGAAATGTCTTCTGCCGCGACGCAGGTTTCCACTCCCTGCTCCGGGCGCCGCGGGTGGAGGAGCAGCAGCAGCAGCACGGTGGAGTGGATCGAGCCCCAGCCTGCGAGTCGGAAGGTCACGGGTCTTTCCTGGCTCCGCCACACGTCTGCTGTGTGGCCTTGGGCAAACCACTTCACTTTTCTAGGCCTCGGTTACCTCATTTCTAAAATGGAGATTGAGACTGTGAGTCCCACGGAGATAGGGACGGTGTCCAACCTGAATTGCTTGTAACCACCCCAGCGCTCAGTGCCTGGCATATAGTGAGGGTTTAATAGATAACAGAATTATTATTATTATTATTATTATTAGGAGCCGGGGCTGCTCTCCCGGCAGTGGGCACACCCGGCCCCAACGGGGCACGGGATCGGGAGGAATGGCTGCTCTCCCGTGCTCGATGCGGCTCGCTTCCGGCCCGCCCCAACGCTCTTTCTCCCGAACGTGAGGCTCTGAGAACCTCTGCCTGACACAAGCATCAGCCTTCAAATGTAAGAGCTGCTGAAACAGGCCGCCTTCCGGCAATCCGTCAACGTTTTCATGCCTCTCGTGACTGTACGAGCATGGTGTGAGTCAAACAGAAGCCTTGAAGCATGGTTCTCTAATGGAGAATGAGGTTTTAGATCAATCCTACCCTGCCACAACAGCTCTGAGGCTTCGACTGATTTGGCGAAGACACCGCACATATGAGATCTATTAAAAGCACTGCTTACATTTTATGGCAGGGCTTCCACCACAGATTCTCCTCACCGAAATAATTTATTGTGTTCTTTAATCTGTGTTGTTCACATCACCGCTACAGGAATTCAGTCCATTCTGAGTTTGCTTATAAAGCCTAAGGTTCTCGGGCTCAAACACAGTCGTGCCAGTGTTTAAAATCCTCAGCTGGTGCGTGTTGTATTTTTTATTTCATGGTGCTTATTAAGCGCTTACTATGGGCTGGTAGCTATAAGATTACTGGACTGGACCTAGGTTTTACGACTGACCTTTAAGAGCCTGGATTCCTGCTCCATGATGCGAGTTAGTCAAAATTTAGTCCTGGTTCAGTGGTAAACAGACATGAAAAAGCTCCTACTTTCCCCTCCCAAAAGACCAAACACTGATTCAAGGCCTGGCTACGGGCATTCCCAATTTCACCTGCAACTGTATTAAAAAAGATCTCTCATGCTAAATCAGTCGGAAAGTCACCCATCTGGTACTAGTAAATCAATCGATCCATCAGTTAATCCACCAACAGTACCAAAGTGTCTACACTAAGGACAGAGCATTGTGCTAAGTGCTTAGAAGGTGGTTCCTTGCCTTCAGGGAGCTTAAATAAAGTTCCTTCGCATTTGACCGCTAAAAGCTGCCATTTCCCAAATGACGGCTGCTAGGGCTGGCCGAGATCTATCATCGAGAGTGCAGAACTGGAAAACTGAAGTCTGGGCAGCCTTAATCTCAGGGTCTTCATTCAGTCATATTTACTGAGTGCTTACTGTGTCCAAAGCACTGTACTAAGCGCTTGCACGGGCCGTCTGCCCCAAGCAGAGGTCAGGACTGGCCTTGGTGAGTAAAGAATGGCAGGTCCTGAGGGATCCACAGCGCTGAGTACAGTGCTTTGCACACACTAAGCGCTCCTTAAATATGATTATTACTATTATTAATAATAATAATCTACAGGAGAGGAACGCCATCCTGCTAGACAAGCCCCAGATTCCTCAGGGAACGTTACGGATTCACACCGCCCTATCGCTCCACGGCCAGGAGGCGGGCTAGGAGGGAGTGGAATGGTTCTTCAGAGGAAAATGCTGCCCAGTGATTACACTTTCATCAAGTGTGAGGCAAGGGAAAGGAGTGCGAGACTACAACCTCCCTCTAGACTGTAAACTCGCCGTGGGCGGGGAACGTGCCTGCTAACTCTGTTGTACGTACTCTCCCAAGCGCTTAGTACGGTGCTCCGCACGTAGAAACGCTCGACGCCGTGGGCTGATTGATTGAATGGCTAGAGAAGGTGACTGTGCCGTGAGTGGGCTCCACGCGACGGCGGGGCGAATCCTTACCCAGGTTTCCTTCTGGAGCGAGTCTATGAAGAGCAGGTGGGTGGCCGTGAGATACAGCGTCCCCGTTAAGGATTTGCTGCTGCTGCTGAACCGGTCCAGCAGCCGCACCTGCTCCACCTGAAAGAAAACGGAAAGGGAGTCAGTATTCACTGCGTCCCAGAGGCGGCATGGAAAAAGCACTTAGATTTTCCCACGTAAGCACTGTATCTCGTAAGACCCGTACTCCCCTGGAGAAGACGCAGCATGATCAGCTCGGACCCGGGCCCTGTCCCGCTCAGGGCTCACAGTCTAAGAGGCGGGGGGAGAGCAGGGATCTTATCGCCGTTTTACAGATGAAGAAACTAGGGTCCAGAGAGGTTCAACTCATTTCCCCAAGGTTACTCAGCAGGCCGGAAGCAGATGTGGGACTAGAACCCATCTCCTCTCAGGCCCGGGTTCTTTCCCCTGGGCCTCTCCCCCGCTCTGACTTTCTCCCCTACATTCCCTCGATCCCTTTTCCTTCTCTTCCTGTGGAGGGAGGGGTAGGAGATGAGGAGAGAGGGAAAGTGCACATTTACTTGTTTGTCTGGGTTCGTTTTTTGCCAATCAACCGATCAGTGGTACAGGGTGTAGGACTGTATTAAGTGCCTGGGAGACCACAACAGAGTTGGTAGACACATTCTCTTGCCCTCGAGGAGCTGACGATAGAAGCAAGGATCAATGGGGCTGCCCACACAAGCAGCCTCCTGATTGTCTGGAGGGGCTGGGACGGGGCTGGGCTCTCTCAGATGTCAGTCCTGTCTCTCAGGCAGACTAAATTTTTTTAATTCCAGTTCAGGCAAGCGAAAATCCCAGTTTATCCATGCCGCCGGGCTGGGAGCTGAGCATCGGAGCCTGCACGGTCTCCTCTTGGGGCGAGCTGAGAGGCGGGGCTGGCGCCTCTTGCCTCGGAAAACAAAGGTCCCATTGGAAACCCCCACGGATTCACGTCAGTGCCGAGCGCCGGCTCTGCCGCCGTCACTCCCGCCACCGGTCCAAGCCTGGCAGAAAACCCCGCCCGGAAAACCGTCTTCCAAAATGATGCTTCGATCTGGCAAGCTCCATCCACCACCTGACAAAGACATCTTGAGGGCCTTAAGGCTTCGGGAGGGTGGGGCTGAGAATCTTGTCAAATGTATTTAATGAAAGACCGTCACTCGATAACGAACCCATTAAGTCTCCCGCTGAAGAAATTAAAAAGAAGCAACTAATTTTAAACTGGCTGGCAGTAATAATAATTATTATTAGGGTACTTATCAAGTGTTTTCCATGTGTCAAGCACTGTACTAAGTGCCGGGGCAGACACAAATTAGGTTGGACCATTGTTTCCTGTCCCACCCGGGGCTCACAGTCTAAAGGGGAGGGGGTAGGATTTAATCCTCCCTTTACATATGGAGAAACTGGGGCGGCACAGATAAGTGAAGTGACTCCCCCGATCAGTCAAACCAGGCAAGCGGCGGAGCTGGGATTAGAATCCGGGCCCTCTGCACTCCCCGCACTGGGCTCTTTCTTCTAGATTGCCTCACTGCTTCTGAGAGAGGTCCGTTAGGACGAGAACTAGTTATCATGGAAGCTGAGGAAACGCAGAGATGGATAAATGTTAGGGAAGGTTTCTCCTCTGCTAATGGGAAGCGCAGACTAGGCCTGGTGGCTCCCCCCGGTAGGCTGCAAGCTTCTTGTGGACAGGGATCGCGCCTACCAACTCTGTTATACTGTACTCCCCCAAGCGCTTCGTACAGTGCTCCGCGCGCAGTAAACGCTCCATAAAGATCATGGATTGACTGGTATCTCTGGGCTCCCCTACAGTCCGGAGGAAGAGCCGGGGCAGAGGGAAAGGCTTCCGGTTGTGACGGCTGAAGGGGCTCCCCGAGCAGGCTTCGAGCGGCGGCCGCGGGACCCGTCACACCTCGTGAGGACGCAGTGACGTCCGCGACGCATCCACCCGCCCCTGCCGTCTTTTCCGACACAAAGCTCTCTCCAGATCTTAGACTGCCTAATCTGAAACCGATGCATGACATCATCTTAGGTCTGGAGGCAGACAAAAGACCTTTACGGAGACATCGCTGTCTTAATCATTTCTCATTAGCAATTCTTCTGGCTTTTTTTTTAACAGTACTTGTTAAGTGCTCTGGTAGACACTATACTAAGCACCGGGGTAGATATAAGCTAACGAGTGTGGACACGGTCCGTGCCCCACCTGGGGTTAGCAGTCTAAATACCCATTTAACAGATGAGGTAACTGAAGCACAGAGAAGTGACTTGCCCATGGTTACCAAGTAAACCCGTGGTGGAGCCTGGATTAGAACTCAGGTCCTTCTGACTCCCAGGCCCGTGCTCTATCCCCTAGCCCAAGCTGCTTCTCACACGGCCCCTGACAGGTTTACCTCATAAGCGCCAAACTGCACCTCTGTCCAACAGGGGTGGGTAGCTTCCACATCTCAGGAAACTGAAGTCCTGAGCACTTGGGAAAATACGAGGACCCGCGAGGCCCATTCCCGGTTCCCAAGGAACTTCCCTGGAGCTTCATCTATTTTGATTTTTTAAAATTGCCAAGGGCGTCGGGGAAGAAACGGGCCCACGATGCTTCCAGGAAGGGCCCACAGTGAAAAAGACAAGCCATCTGGTACGGATAAAGCATTCCACCTATTGATAGTCCCGAAAATACAGACACTCCAGCCATCTGCCAAGTAAGCAGTTGGGAAGGACCAGCTCAACCGAATGGAAAACAATAGCTGCAGTTTGGAGGAATGGCAGTGCCAAAGCCGACGGGGACCAGAACCCTAAACAAGAGAAGGAGCCCGGCCTCGCCGGAGCCATCTGCGAGTGAAGGCAGCAGTGACTTGGACCCCGAGTTTCTAATGAACAGGCTCGGTGAGCCTCTCATTCACTCAATCGTATTTTTGGAGAGCTTACTGTGTGCACAGCACTGAACTAAGCGCTTGGAAAGTACAATTTGGCAACAGACAGACACAATCCCTACCCAACAACGGGCTCACCGTCTAGAAGGGGGAGACAGACAACAAAACAAGTAGATATTCCTAATGGGTGGATCCGGCATTCCTCTGAATCAATCAATCAAGCAACGATATTTATTGAGCGCTCACTGTATGAAGAGTACTGTTATGAAGTGGACGCATCGCCTTTTAGGAGTCTCCTAGGTTTTGAATCGCTCCTAAAGAAAGACTTTAGACATGCTGATGACTAGAGTCCCGGGTAAGGGGAGGCTCAGTACTTGGCAAACGTCGCCTTAGAATAGATTTCTTTAAAACAGCCCACGTTCACTGCAAACACATTAGAGGAGGGAGTTAAAGGATCTCACACTCTGACAATCAAGCGGGTGTACAACTGGGAGGCCCCATCATTTCCACTTTCTAGAACGGTAACTACAGCGGTGTAGGATGATGAGGCTGCATTTTACTAAGAGCATTCATGTATTATTAAGGTTAAGAGGGCAGCGTGGCAAATTTCGGAGGCGGACCGGATTGATCACCGTTGCGATGTAAAGGCACAAATCATTAATTAATAAAATAGTTCCAGGAACCAAAGCCTATTCCTCCTTTTAACCCCATCAGCAGCCATTTAAAACGGCCATCATAAGAAGTCCTGACTCTCGGGTCCAGTCCCAGACCCAGGGAAGATAAATCAAGAGGAGCCTAAGAGAAATTGGGCACAGGTGGGTGAGAAAACATACCCACTCTGCTCCCTCATCTCTACTGACTCTGTCGTTCGGCTTGAGTGAAAATCCGTACTCTACGAAACCGTGTCTTCTGAATTCCTGAGAAATAAAGGGGGGGTGGGGGGGCTCTTCACTCTCGCCTCCCACCCTGATGATGAAATGAACCTAAACGTTTCCTTTCCCGGGACTCCGGGCCGTAAGGAGGTGGGACATTTTCCAAGCCCACCATGCCAAGGTGAGCTTTTCGACCCATGGCACTTACAGTCATCAATTAACCTACCGATCGGTTCCACGGGAAGAACATAACACGCCACACTGGGTGGAAAGACTAGCCCGTTCAGGGTATTATCCGGACAGAGACAAGGCAGGATGCCGAGAGGATCAGTGGGGTGCCTGACACCCCTATACCCATCCTCAAACTCAGGGCTTGTACCACCAGCTACCCCTTCTACCCCTTGGGGATTTTTTTGTTTTTGTCCAACAACCCAGCATGGACCTTTCCGTTCCCTGCTGATCCAGGCGATCAATAGCATGGACTGAACACCTGCATGCAGAGCGCTTGGAACAGAGATTATAATTTAGAGTAGATATGATCTCGGCCCCTGAGGAGTTTACACTCTAGCGAGAGGGGCAGAGGATAAAATGATCATGCCTATCTTCTGCTTCCAAATTTCCAGGGGTTGGGAGTTCCAAACATGCTCATTCCACGAGAAGCAGCCTGGCCTAGTGGACGGAGGCCAGGTCTGGGAGTCAGAAGGACCTGGATTCTGATGCTCGCTCTGCCCCTTGTCTGCTGGGTGACCTTGGCCAAGTCACTTAACTTCTCGGTGCCTCAGTTACCTCATCTGTAAAATGGGGATCAATTCTGGGAGCCCCACATGGGACACGGACAGTGTTTATTTTAATACTTGTTAAGCACTTACTATGTGGCAGGCACTTTACTAGGCGCTGAGGTGGATGCAAGCTAATCTGGTTGGACTCAGCCCCTGTCCCTCATAAGGCTCACAGTCTTAATCCCCATTTTACAGATGAAGCAACTGAGGTCCAGAGAAGTTAAGTGACTTACTTATCCAACCCGATTTCTTTGTATCCACCCCAATGCTTAGTACAGTGGCCGGGACATAATAAGCCCTAAACAAATACCATAATAATAATAATAATTGTTATTATTGCTCCAAGTCACACAGCAGACAGGTGGCAGAGCTGGGATTAGAGCTCCACTGACTCCCACATCTGTGCCCTATCCACAAGACCACGCTGCTTCCAACCTGAGTAGCCTGTTTCTATCCCAGAGCTTAGCACGGTGCCCGGCACAAATACCGTAAAAAAAACCCTACTGTTTAAGGATGTGTTTCTTTTTGCTTGTCCTGAATCAGCCACTTTCAACTCTGCCCAGCTGTCGGAGAATATGGAGAACAATAATTCCATGTTTCCCCACCTTTTCTCAGGATCCCGTACACTACGACAGTGCGTTTTCACCATCGATCCGGGATAAACTGGAGCAGCGGAATTCCCGAGGCTCAATCTTGTCTTGATTCTCTCGGATCCCACCGCCCTCACCCTGGGGCGCTCGAACAGATCGCCGGGATCCATACCTAATCAATCGAACAACGGTATTTACTGAGCGCTTACTGTGGGCACAGCACTGAACTAAGCGCTTAATCCTAATGTCGCGACGGCTGTCTGGGCCCACGGAACCACACCCGCCCTGCTGTTTCCGCCACTGTCCAGCCTGGTCTCTTCAGTTGTGCGTGCCTGGACAGTGGCCTACTTGAGCCGTCTATCATCGGTTGGGTTTTCTCCTGCTTTTGGCAATACGGTGGAAAATCCCCCGAGCCCTTACTAAGCCACTGGGGTGTCTGACTCACTGTGGTTTAGGAAGTGGGCGAGAAGGGCACGGTGGTGTCCTGCTGCTGCTACTGAGGTCTCCGAGACATTGCTGTACCGGGACCACGGGCTGCATCTGTTCGTCGCCGTCTCCCTGCGTGTGCCGCCTGACGCTGGGGACCTGGGATCAGGCCGGCCACCTCTACTGCTGCACCGGGCGCGTCCGAGAATCTCGTGCGGTGCTCTGCACACGGCAACTCCTCGTGCGCTCACCACCACACGACTCGAGCACGTGGCCGGCTGGCAGGAGAAAATGGGTTTCCTCTAGGAAACCCAGGAGGCTCCAGCCTCCCGCTGAGGGAGAGGCGGAGGTGCCGTCACCCTCGGCGTCTGAACACTGCTCAGTCGGGACGGCCAGGAAAGGCGCCTGCCTGCATTTCATTGGGACCGGAGGACAAATGGGCAAGAGATTCGCTCTCCGCGGCGCTCTTTCCGTTTTTTAAGACGGTATTTGTCAAGCCATTACTAGGCGCCAAGCACTCTTCTAAGGGCCGGGGTAGATACAAGCTAACCAGGTTGGACACGGCCCGTGCCCCACGAAGGGCTCACGGTGTTAATCCCCGTTTTGCAGATGAGGGCACCGAGGCAGAGACAAGTTCCTTGCTCAAGGTCAGAGGGCAGACAGGTGGCGGGGCCAGGATTAGAACCCAGGTCTGTCTTCCTCCGAGGCCTGTGCTCTGTCTCACGGATGCGATCTCTTCAGCAGCAGCGGCAGCTTCGAACCCAAGGGCAACTCTCCTGCGAGCAGCGTTTTCTAACGGCCTGGGGGCCAAGGCTCCGCACTGTTGTTAGCGGGCCCGGCATCGGGGTGAGAGTTGGCGCCCGTAACCTGGAGAGAACTCAGACTCGCGAGGTCTCCGGTTGTTTATGACTTCCATAAAACTGTCCCTGAGTTTATAACGAGGCCAACTGTAGCTTTACTCTTGGAAACTCCATTGTTTATAATACCGCACGCATTACACCTAAACCCAAAATACCACTCTACCTATGCCTAAAACTGAGAATCGTTGTTGTCTATGGAATGCTGCACCCAGGCCAACCAGACATTGTTTTGACTCCTACGCTTTTATCACCTTACAATAACGTGACAAAAATTATTTGTAAAGAACCAGTCTCCCTGCCTCCAGTCTCCATCCTTTCCGATTCACGCTTCTCTCTGCTGGCCGGCTCATTTATCTGAACGGTCATTCTTCCCACTCTTCTCAGACCTCTTACCGCTACCCATTCCACCCAGATCAACTCTTAACTTCTCGGCACACTCCACTTTCCTCTTTTCTGTAATTTATTTTAGCGTGTCTCCCGGACTAGAGCAAAAGCTCCTCCAGGGTAGGGATCTCGTCTACCAGCTCTGCTGCTCTCCCGTGCACTTAGTAGTTCGGCGCTCTCCGTGGGGTAGGCGTTTCGAGAAATACTCTATCGATCCATTCGAAGTTGCTTCTTCTGAGAGTTTCGTTCCAACTCGTACTAAAAGGACGGACTCCCGCGTGAAACGTTTGGCTTTGGGTACAGAGAAGAATATTAAACAGTTGGAAGAGAGCCCACAGGTTCCTAGTTTCTACTCGGAAAGCGTGAAGGTGACGGGAGCTATCGACACCACTTCCCCAACGGGCAGGGTATGATGCCTGTGCTAAATGCGGCAGAACACAGGAAGTACAGATGCTTGGGCGGGTCCCTCTTCGGCTCCGCCGGGCCCACGCCTCGTACCTCTCTTGGCTTCGAGTTCTGTGAATTTCCAAGCGGACATCTGGATACTTTCCTGCCTCCCACGGTCCTGGTTTTCCCTTCATTAGGTTGGTTCGGGGACGAAGATCTTTTGAGAAAAGACGGCTAAATGCTTTGCCGTGAGAAATTCAAGCGAAAGGGGGGGTCAAAGCTCTGTTCCCTTCTAACCTGTAAGCTCGCTGTGGGCAAGGAACGTGTGGACCAACTCTATTATTCTGTCCTTTCCTTAACAGAGTCTTCTGCACACAGTAAGCGCTCAATAAATTCGATTGATTGGTTGAATATTAAGTATTGAAAGGGGAGGGGGAGCAGCCAGAACCTCACCGCGGTCCCCCCAATCCCTTTTAGATCTGGCCGGGGACGGGCTGGAAGAGGATCAGTGGTCGCCCGTCGGGAGACTCGGGGAACAAGTCGGAAAGGTGGCGGGAGACTTGAATGGGCTCTCCGTCCTGCGGCCGTGACGACGGTCTCGTGGGCATGTCCGCATCTGGGCCGCTGGCCCAGGGAAAAGTGCACAGCTCTGGCAGCCAGGAGATCTGGGGTTTAGTCCCAGCTCTGCAGGTAGGGGCTGTGCCATCCCATGGGCAACGGGTCCTGCCCCAGAGCCACTTTTTAAAAAACAGAATTCATTAAGCCCTTCCTATGTGCCAGGCACCGGCGTAGATACTAACTAAAGAGGGTAAACGCAGCCCGTGTCCCACACGCGACTCGGTATCAATCCCCCTTTTACAAGGGATGTAACTGGAGGCACGAGGAAGTCTGTTGACTTGCCAAAGG
The DNA here is from genome assembly GCF_004115215.2 of Ornithorhynchus anatinus. Classification (NCBI taxonomy): domain Eukaryota; kingdom Metazoa; phylum Chordata; class Mammalia; order Monotremata; family Ornithorhynchidae; genus Ornithorhynchus; species Ornithorhynchus anatinus. Next base: position 1,450,136 of record NC_041747.1, read on the forward strand.
TCACACGACGCACAAGCAGTGGGGCCGGGATTAGAACTCAGGTCCTCTGACTCCCAGGCCCGTGTTCTATTCATTAGGCCAGGCAGTTTCTCAACGACACGGGGCACGCGACGACGCAGCCGGGCCCAACGGGAATCCCGGAAGGGGCCGGCTAATAACCTGGGCCACAAAAGCCCAGAGTGGCTACGGAGGCGACCGCTGCTGGGTCACAGCGTCCAGCCCAGCGCTGGCACCGGGCTGCCGTCGCGGTGGCCGCCGGTGGGTTCTAATCCCGGCTAAACCACTTGCCTGCTGTGTGACCTTAGGAAAATCACTTAACTTCTCCGTGCCTCAGTTACCTCATCTGTAAAACGGGGATGAGGCCTGGGAGCCCTCGGTGGGACAGGGACTGGGTCCAACCTGATTCGCTTACGTCTACCCCAGCGCTCGGTTCGGTGCCTGGCACACAGTAAGCGCTGAATACCTATAATTTTATTTACACATCTGTCTTTTTATTTATCCCTCTGCTCTTCCGCTCTCCCAGCTCCAAAGCATTTCATGCACATACTTGTAATTTTATTTATTTACATTCATGTCTTTTTCTCCCACTCCAGGATGTGAGCTCATTGGAGGCCCTTATGCCGATATCTCTCATTTTATTTACTTATACTGAAGTCTGTTTACTTACATTGGTATCGGTCTTCCCACACCCTCTCCACTGGGATCTCGCTGTGGGCAGGGACTGTCTCTCTTTACCGCTGTGCTGAACTTTCCCAAGCGCTCAGTTCAGTGCTCTGCACACCGTAAGCGCTCGATAAATACGACAGAATGGCTGGGCAGGGAATGTCACTGTTTATTGCTGCACTGTTACTTTCCCAAGCGCTTGGCACACAGTAAGCACTTAAATATCAACATTATTAGTAGTAGTAGTAAGCACTCAATAAATTCGCTTGAATGAACCAATAAATACAAATCCCATTAAAAATGGGTCACCGTCTGTCTTGGACAGTGCACTGGGCAGCGGCAGCCATGGCCTCTGGCCGCCCTGCGTAATAATAATAATATTAAATAATGATGGCATTTTTAAAGTGCTTGCTATGTGTCAAGCACTGTTCTAAGCACTGGGGTGGGGGTGGGAATACAAGGTGATGAGGTTGTCCTACGGGGGGCTCACAGTCTTCATCCCCATTTTACAGATGAGGGACCTGAGGCCCGGAGAATAATAATAATGAGGGCATTTGTTAAGCGCTTACTATGTGCAAAGCACTGTTCTAAGCGCTGGGGGGGGGATACAAGGTGATGAGGTTGTCCTACGTGGGGCTCACGGTCTTCATCCCCGTATTACAGATGAGGGACCTGAGGCCCGGAGAATAATAATAATGATGGCATTTGTTAAGCGCTTACTATGTGCAAAGCACTGTCCTAAGCCCGGGGGGGGGGTTCATTCATTCAATCGTATTTATTAAGCGCCTACTGTGTGCAAAGCACTGTTCTAAGCGCTGGGGGGGATTCAGTCATTCAATCGAATTTGAGCGCTTACCACGTGCAAAGCACTGTTCTAAGCGCTGGGAGGGGGGGAGGATTCAGTCATTCAATTGTACTTATTGGGCGCTTACTATGTGCAAAGCACTGTTCTAAGCGCTGGAGGGGGATTCAGTCATTCAATCGTATTTACTGAGCGCCTATGTGCAAAGCATTGTTCTAAGCGCTGGGGGGCGGATTTATTCATTCAATCGTATTTATTGAGCGCCTACTATGTGCAAAGCACCGTTCTAAGCACTGGGGGAGGGGTTCAGGCATTCAATCGTATTTACTGAGCGCCTACTATGTGTAAAACACTGTTCTAAGCGCTGGGAGGGGATTCAGTCATTCAATCGTATTTACTGAGCGCCTACTATGTGCAAAGCACTATTCTAAGCGCTGGAGGGGGATTCAGTCATTCAATCGTATTTACTGAGCGCTTACCATGTGCAAAGCACTGTTCTAAGCGCTGGGGGGGGATTCAGTCATTCAATCGTATTTATTGAGCGCTTACTATGTGTAAAACACCGTTCTAAGCGCTGGGGGGGGGGGGTTTCAGTCATTCAATCGTATTTATTGAGCGCCTACTATGTGCAGAGCACTGTTCTAAGCGCTGGGGGGGATTCAGTCATTCAATCGTATTTACTGAGCGCCTACTATGTGCAGAGCACTGTTCTAAGCGCTGGGGGGGGGGATTCAGTCACTCAATCGTATTTACTGAGCGCCTACTATGTGCAGAGCACTGTTCTAAACGCGGGGGGGGGATTCAGTCATTCAATCGTATTTATTGAGCGCCTACTATGTGCAGAGCACTGTTCTAAGCGCTGGGAAGGGGGGATTCAGTCATTCAATCATATTTACTGAGCGCCTACTATGTGCAGAGCACTGTTCTAGGCGCTGGAGGGGGGGGGGTTCAGTCATTCAATGGTATTTATGGGGCGCTTCCTATGTGCAGAGCACTGGACTAAGCGCTCAGAATGAGGTCACTGAGGGCCGGAGAAGTCTTCTCCCCGGGAGGGAGCGCCTGGGTTCCTCCCCGCCCCCACCGTCGCGGGTACCTTGGTGGTGCGGATGTGCTCCATCGCTGGCTGCGCCGACGACAGCGACGATAACCACGACAGCGACGATAACCACGACAACGACGACAGCAACGGCCGCCGCCCCCGGGCCGGTCCTGCCCCGCCCCCGCGCAGGCGCACTAGCCGCCGCCGCCCCCCCCGCGCAGGCGCACTAGCCGCCGCCGCCGCCCCCGTCTCCTTGGAAACGGCACCCGGAAGGAGAGGCGCGTCCTGGGGGGCGGCCAGAGCGGCCGCCTGGCGCCTCCTCCTTCCCCCGCAGCGCCCCCCGCTGGCGGGAGGCCGCAGCGCCCCGCGCCCGCTCCTGCGGGAGGCAAGGGGGGGGGGGCACATCCGCGCCTTGAAGGAGGATGATGGCCCTTGTTAATAATAATGTTGGTATTTGTTAAAGCGCTTACTATGTGCAAAGCACTGTTCTAAGCGCTGGGGGGATACAAGGTGATCAGGTTGTCCCACGTGGGGCTCACAGTCTTCATCCCCATTTTCCAGATGAGGTCACTGAGGCACAGAGAAGTGAAGTGCCTTGCCCAAAGTCACCCGGCTGACAAGCGGCAGAGTCGGGATTCATTCATTCAGTAGTATTTATTGAGCGCTTCCTATGTGCAGAGCACTGTACTAAGCGCTTGGAATGAAAAACCCATGACCTCTGACTCCCAGGCCTGGACTCTTTCCACTGAGCCACGTTGCTTCTTGTTAAGCGCTTACTATAATCATTCATTCATTCAATAGTATTTATTGAGCGCTTACTATGTGCACAGCACTAAGCGCTTGGAATGGACAAGTCGGCAACTGATGGAGACAGTCCCTGCCCTTTGTAATAATGTGGGTATTTGTGAAGCGCTTACTCTGTGCAGAGCGCTGTTGCGAGCGCTGGGGGAGATACGGGGTCATCAGGTTGTCCCACGTGAGCCTCACCGTCTTCATCCCGGCTCTGCCACTTGTCAGCTGTGTGACTGTGGGCAAGTCACTTCACTTCTCTGGGCCTCAGTCACCTCATCTGGAAAATGGGGATTAACTGTGAGCCTCGCGGGGGACAACCTGGTTACCCTGTATCTCCCCCAGCGCTTAGAACAGCGCTCTGCACATAGTAAACGCTTAACAAATACCAACGTTATTCATCCCCATTTTACAGATGAGGGCACTGAGGCACAGAGAAGCCAAGTGACTTGCCCACAGTCACACAGTTGACAAGGGGCAGAGGCAGGATTCGAACCCGTGACCTCTGACTCCCCGGCCGGTGCTCTTTCCACTGAGCCACGCTGCTTCTTTGCCCCAAATCTGCCCAGTATTAATAAGGATGGCATTGGTTAAGCGCTTACTATGTGCCAAGCACTGCTCTACACGCTAGGGTAGATACAAGGTTAGCAGGTTGTCCCAGGTGGCCCTCACAGCCTTCATCCCCACTTTACAGATGAGGTCACTGAGGCACACAGAATAACAACAATATTGGTATTTCTTAAACGCTGACTATGTGCGGAGCACTTCTAAGCGGTGGGACAGATTGTCCCACTTGGGGCTTAAAGTCTTAATCCCCATTTTACAGATGAGGCAACTGAGGCACAGAGAAGTGAAGAGACTTGCCCGAGGTCACACAGCAGAGAAGTGGTAGAGCTGGGATTTAGAATTCATGACCTCGTGACTTCAAGGCCCATGCTCTATCCCCTATATCATGCTGTTTTCTTATCATTATTATATTTATTAAGCGCTTATTAGGTGTCAAGCATCGTCCTAAGCACTGGGGTTAGTCAGACCAAATACAGACTCTGTCCCGCATGGGGTTCCTAGTCAAAGTAGGCAGGACAATAGGTATTGAATCCACATTTTGCAATATTGAAATACAGATAAGTGACTTTCCCAAGGTCACACAGCAGGCAGGTGGCAGAGCCAGAATTAGAACCCAGGTCTTCTGGCTCCCAGGCCCGGGGTTTTTCGTCCTGGCTACGCTGCTTCGCCACCGTCCCCCTGACCCTCCCCAGTGTCTTCCTTCACCTCAGTTTCACGTTGAAAATTGGTTTAGAGTCCTTTGTGCAGTGAGTTCCAAAGAGGGACCAGCTTAGCGTTTAGAGGTCATGGGTTCGAATCCCAGCTCTGCCACTTGTCAGCTGTGTGACTGTGGGCAAGTCACTTCACTTCTCTGTGCCTCAGTGACCCCATCTGTAAAATGGGGATTAATCTGTAATCTAGGGAAGAACCTGTTTCCCCGGCCAAAGCGAAACATCCTCGAAGGGAACAGTATTTGTTGTAAGAGCACTTACTGAACACCCACTTGCTGCGATGCACTGTTCTAGATGCTTGAAGAATAAAGAAATGACATTAGTTCCTACCCGCAAGGAGTTTATACTCTAATAGAGGAGAGGGAGGTTGACGCCTTTTCTCTTTCGTATTCTCTTCAGCAATAAATACAGTGCTCTGCCCACAGAAGGTGCTCAATAAATACCGTCGATTGACTTGATGCTGTCTTAGAGAAGCAGCTTGGCTCAGTGGAAAGATCACGAGTGTAGGAGTCAGAGGTCGTGGGTTCGAATCCCGGCTCTGCCACCTGTCAGCTGTGCGACTTTGGGCAAGTCACTTCACTTCTCGGTGCCTCAGTTCCCTCATCTGGAAGAGGGGGATTAAGACTGTGAGCCCCACGTGGGACAACCTGATTCCCCCGTGTCCACCCCAGCGCTTAGAACAGTGCTCGGCACATAGTAAGCGCTTAACAAATACCGACATTAGGTCATGGGTTCGAATCCTGGCTCTGCCACCTGTCAGCTGTGCGGCTTTGGGCAAGTCACTTCACTTCTCGGCGGCTCAGTTCCCTCATCTGGAAAAGGGGGATTAAGACCGTGAGCCTCACGTGGGACAACCTGATTAACAAATACCAACATTATTATTATTAGACACTTTAAAATGAGGGCTGTGCCCGGCATTTTCCTGCCCTGCTAGGTGCTATCGAACTCTCTCCGTCAATTCTCCGCCTAAAGGCGGAGACTCTCGGGTTGACTCAAACACGGGAGGACTGGCTCTTTTGGCTCCAGATAAGCCCAACTGAGTCGTAGCGATCTTCTCCCGCCGATGACAAGTTGGGTTCCGGCCGGTGGCATCGACCAGTTCAATTATGACATTGGCAGCGTCATGATCCAATCAGCGACAGAGATGCTGGGCCACCTCAAAAAGGAAAAACTAGGAGAGTCAGAAGGCTGCCCGCTAAATGTTCGAGCTGCCCAACTCACTGGTCGAGCAGACCTGATTATGCCAAAGAAGAAGAATCTTTGGTATTTGGAGCTCATTGGTGATGAGGACTTTGTGAGCGCCAGGAGGTAAGGCACGTCAAGTCAGATCAAGCGTCACAGCCCCGACTGGTTCGATAAAACCAGTCGGGAGAAGCAGCGTGGCTCAGTGGAAAGAGCCCGGGCTTGGGAGGCAGAGGTCATGGGTTCGAATCCCCGCTCTGCCACTTGTCCGCTGTGTGACTGTGGGCAAGTCGCTTCCCTTCTCTGGGCCTCAGTTCCCTCATCTGGAAAATGGGGATGGAGACTGTGAGCCCCACGTGGGACAACCTGATGACCCTGTATCTCCCCCAGCGCTTAGCACAGTGCTGTGCACAGAGTAGGCGCTTAACAAATACCAACATTGAGAAGCAGCGTGGCTCAGTGGCAAGAGCCCAGGCTTGGGAGTCAGAGGTCATGGGTTCGAATCCCGGCTCTGCCACTTGTCAGCTGTCTGACTGTGGCCAAGTCACTTCCCTTCTCTGGGCCTCAGTGACCTCATCTGTCAAATGGGGATGAAACCTGGGAGCCTCACGTGGGCCCACCTGATGACCCTGTATCTCCCCCAGCGCTTAGCCCAGTGCTCTGCACATAGTAAGCGCTTAACAAACACCAACATTATTATTCTTCTTCTCTGGGCCTCAGTGACCTCATCTGTCAAATGGGGATGAAGCCTGGGAGCCTCACGTGGGCCCACCTGATGACCCTGTATCTCCCCCAGCGCTTAGCCCAGTGCTCTGCACATAGTAAGCGTTTAACAAATACCAACATTATTATCCCCCCGGCGCTTAGAACTGTGCTTGGCCCCTAGTAAGGGCTTCACCAATGCCATCCTTGCTGGTCCCCTGGCGGGGGGCGCATGCGCGTCCCCAGGGTCGGGGCGCATGCGCGCTCCGCGGCGGCCGGGTCCTTTAAGAGGAGGCCTCGGGGCGGGGGGGGGGTGGGTGGTCAGGGGTTCCGGCGTGCCTTGCGCGGCGGCGGCGGTCGGTCTCGCGTGGTTTGGAGCGGGGCGCGTGCTGGGGTTTTCCCGCCAGCGGGGAGGGCGCGCATGCGCGATGACGGTGCGGGCCGCCCCGCGCCCCTGAGCGGGCCCGGCCCCGGCCCCGGCTCCGGTTCCGCTCCGCACCTCCGGCCGCCGCCACCGCCATGTCCGCCGGCTTCTCCTTCGGGACCGGCACGCTGGGCCCCGCCGCGGGCCCGGCCGCCACGGCCGCCGGCTTTTCCTTCGGCGCCGGCACGACCAGGTAACCGGCCCGGCGGGGAGGCCCAGCGCGTCCCCGCCGCTTGGCACCTTCGAAGCGCCCCATCCCTACCGTAATCCTTGGAGAAGCAGCCCGGATCGGTGGCAGGAGCCCGCCCTCGGGAGGCTCAGGGCGTCGGGTCTCCCCCCGGCGCTTCGCACATTGTAATCGTCCCGTCCGTACCGTAATTCTTGGAGAGGCAGCCCGGCTCAGTGGCAGGAGCCCACCCTGGGAAGGCTCAGGGCGTCGGGTCTCAACTTCAGCGTTTAGCCCGTGGTAATCGCCCGATCGGTACCGTAATTACTGGAGTAGCAGCCCGGGTGCGTGGCCAGGAGCCCGCCCTCGGGAGGCTCAGGGCGTCGGGTCTCACCCCAGCGCTTCGCACATGGTAATCGCCCCTTCCGTACCGTAATTCTTGGAGAAGTACCCCGGCTTGGTGGCAGGAGCCCACCCTCGGCAGGCACAGGGCGTCGGGTCTCACCCCAGCGCTTCGCACATGGTAATCACTCACTCGGTACCGTAATGCTTGGAGAGGCAGCTTAGCTTGATGGTAGGAGCCCGTCCTTGGGAGGCCCAGGGCGTCGGGTCTCATCTCAGCGCTTGGCACATGGTAATCGCCCAATCGGTACCGTAATGCTTGGAGAAGCAGGTTAGCTTGGTGGCAGGAACCCGCCCTCAGGAGGCTTAGGGCGTCGGGTCTCACCCCAGCGCTTAGCCCATGGTAATCGCCCAATTGGTACCGTAATGCTTGGAGAAGCAGCTTAGCTTGATGGCAGGAGCCCGTCCTCGGGAGGCCCAGGGTGTCGGGTCTCATCCCAGCACTTGGCACGTGGTAATCGCCCAATCGGTACCGTAATTCTTGGAGAAGCAGGTTAGTTTGGTGACAGCAGCCTGCCCTCAGGAGGCTCAAGGCGTCGGGTCAACCCCCAGCGCTTCGCCCATGGTAATCGCCCCATCCGTACCGTAATTCTTGGAGAAGCAGCCCGGCTTGATGGCAGGAGCCCACCTTTGGGAGGCCCGGCGCATCGGGTCTCACCCCAGCGCTTGGCCCATGGTAAGCGCCCAATCGGCACCGTAATGCTTGGAGAAGCAGCCCGGAACGGTGGCAGGAGCCCGCCCTCGGGAGGCCCAGGGCGTCGCGACTGACCCCAGCGCTTGGCACATTGCAGTCGCCCAATCGGTACCGTAATGCTTGGAGAAGCAGGTTAGCTTGGTGGCAGGGGCCCGCCCTCAGGAGGCTCAGGACGTCGGGTCTCACCCCAGCGTTTAGCACATGGTAATTGCCCAATCGGTACCGTAATTCTTGGAGAAGCAGTCCGGCTCGGTGGCAGGAGCCCGCTCTTGTAGGCCCAGGGTGTCGGGTCTGACCCCGGCGCCGGGCACAGAGCGCCTACTAAATACCGTAATTCTCAGAGAAGCAGCCTGGTTTAGTGGCAGGAGTCCGGACATGGGTGGCTGAAGGCGTCGGTTCTAACTCTCGCATTTAGAACAAAGCTTGGCACATAACGAGCGCCTAACAAATACCGTAATGATAATAATGTTGCTATTTGTTAAGCACTGTGTGCAGAACACTGTTCTAAGCGCTGGGGTAGGTACAGGGTAATCAATTCTTAATTCTTGGGAAAGCAACGTGGCTTAGTGGCAGGAGCTCGCGCTTGGGAGGCTGAGGGCGTCGGTTCTAACCCCAGCGCTTACCTCAAAGCTTGGCACAGGGCGCCTAAGGAGTACCGTAATTCTTGGAGACGCAGTTTGGCTGAGGGCAGGTCACTTAAAGAAGCAGCGTGGTTCAGTGGAAAGAGCCCGGGCTTGGGAGTCAGAGGTCATGGGTTCGAATCCCGGATCCGCCACTTGTCAGCTGCGTGACTTTGGGCAAGTCACTTCCCTTTTCTGGCCCTCAGTGACCTCATCTGTAAAACGGGGATGAAGACAGTAAGCCCCATGAGGGAAAACCTGATCACCTTGAATCCCCCCAGCGCTTAGAACAGCGCTTTGCACCTAGCAAGTGCTTAACAAATACCAACATTATCATTATTATTGTCTTGGAATTCTGTTGTGTTGTACTCTCCCAAGCGCCTAATACAGTGCTTGACACACAGTAAGTGCTCAATAAATACTGTTGATTGAGGCCGGGAGAGGTATGTCCGGACCTCTGGTTCCCAAGGGCCAGAGTCGGGTCAGTGGGAGATGCAGAGTGCCTGCTGGGCAGTAGAGGTTCCTATTGAGTGTGGTGCACTGTACTGAGCGCTTGGAGACCATAATGGGGGGTACATGTGTTCTCTGCCCAGATCTTCCTCAGATCTGGAGGAAGAATGAGGATCTAGCAGTGATGTGGTCGAGTCAGAATGAAATAGTCAAATAAGTCACTGAAGAGATGTACTGCAGTGTCGAGGACGGGCACAGGATAAGTAAATAATAATAATATTGGTATTTGTTAAGCGCTTACTATGTGCAGAGCACTGTTCTAGGTAACTACAGAGGTGTGAAAGGTTGGTTGTTGGATCACCGTGCCTTGGGGTTTCGGAGAGTAATCCGGGGGGCTTCCTGGAGGTGAAGTTTTAGGAGGGACTTGAAGACTGGGGAAAGCTGTGGTGTGGCAGCAATCAGTAGTATTGCTTGAGCACCTACTGTGGGTGTGTAGAGCACTGTACTAAGCACTTGGCACAGCACTCTTAGCATCAGTAGATGATCCATAACCTCATGGGTCTTAAAAACCGGTGGGGGAGACTGACACAGAATTACTCACAACTGAGAGGAAGGAAGAAGTACAATTTGTTCCAGCAAGATGGATAACCGAATACAGTTTATGAATAGACAGGTCTGTGATTGCCGAGGGACGTCTGGGGGTCTGTGACCTTTGGAGAAGATTAATTTGGGGAAGCCTCTCTTACCCCAGGGGTGCTACAGATGAGCATCGGTGACAAGATGCTTCACCAGCGGAGGTTGGCACAAGAGAGGCATCTGGATAGACTTGGAAAATTTACCTACGTCTTTCATGGAAGGATTCTAAGGGATAGGTGAGGACTTGGCCTATAGTTTTTTTATGGTATTTGTTAAGCACTTCTTATGTGTCGAATACTTCTAAACTCTGGGGTATAGACAAGTTAATTAGGTTTGACACAGTCCCTCATGGGGCTCACAGTCTAAGAGGGGGAACGGGAGAACTGAGCCCGGAAAAGTTGAGTGACTTGTCTCACTTAAAACAGTGCTTGGCACATAGTAAGCTCTTAACCAATACCATAATTATTATTAATACAGCAAGCAGTTGGCAGAGCCAGGATTAGAACCGTCGTCTTTGGACTCCCAGACCTGTATTCTTTTGATTAGGCTATGCTGCTAATCATATTGCCTTGATTTCTATAAATACGATTGAATGAGTGAATTTCTAGAAACTAGTTGTGTCTTTACAAGGAATGTAAACTCTTCGTGGGCAGGAACTTGTCACATCTTTGTCACACACTTTCCACACTTTTGGAGAAGCAGCATGGCTCAGTGGAAAGAGCACGGGCTTTGGAGTCAGGGCTCATGAGTTCGAATCCCAGCTCTGCCACTTGTCGGCTGTGTGACTGTGGGCAAGTCACTTAACTTCTCTGTGCCTCAGTTCCCTCATCTGTAAAATGGGGATTAAGACTGTGAGCCCCACGTGGGACAACCTGATTCCCCTGTGTCTACCCCAGCGCTTAGAACAGTGCTTGGCACATAGTAAGCGCTTAACAAATACCAACATTATTAAGTGTCTGGTGCAATGCCTTGCGCCCAGTGGGTTCTTAATAAATGCCATTTCTACCCTACTAATTAGCTCAAAGCAATACGTATGAAAGTGCTGAATGAATTTAGGTCATGTTGCTTGGTAGCATTACAAGGTGCAGGTGTAATAAATGACTAACGAAGGTCTAAAATTGGGAACTTTCCAGGTTTAATCCCTCGTGTTGCAAAGTGCCAGCTTCTGATGGAGGGATAAGTTACCGTAGCTTCTCCATTAGAACTGATTGCAGTGCTCAAGTGATGGGTTAAAAGAGGGGGGGGAATGGCTTTAGATTATCGCAGGCTATAGTCTGTCATGTTTTGAAGTGGTCTCCTTATTAGCTTTCTCGTTTTATTTAAAGTTGCTCTGTAAACCATAAACTAAGACCAAGGGAATTGAAGCATGATGGTGTGCTTATAATGTGTCAGTAGGCGAAGGGAAATAGGAAGTCGGAGGGTTTCGTCTGACCATCTCCAGTGTCTGTTTGCTCGCCTTAGCAAAAAGAAAAATTGCGGAAACATAAAAAAAGGCAATGGGGGTGGGTGGGGATCAGTAAATACTACTGAATGGCTCAAATCTGAGAAGTGGGCAAGGATTTTGCTTTACTGTTCAGTTTTCAGGGAGCTCATGGGGAAGAAGGGTGAGCTGCTTTTAGCCACTGCTTCTCCCTCCCCCAGTTGGTTTCTTGAATCTCTCACTCAGGTCCTCCCTATACTCAAAAAGCCTACTCTGCATTTTACCACCACCCTGTTGCCCTTCTCCCCTTCCTGCTTTTTTTTTAATGGTACTTTTTAAGCTCTTACTGTGTGCCAGGCACTGTATAAAGTCCTAGTATAGATATAAGATAATCAGGTTGGACTCAGTCCCTGTCCCACTTGAGCCTCTGTCAGTTGGAAGAAGGGGGATTTAATTCCCATTTTACAGATGAAATATCTGGGGCACAGAGGTGACTTTCCCAAGGTCACACAGCAGACAAGTGGCAGAGCCAGAATTAGAACTCAGGCCCAGGTTCTTCCCATTAGACCACACTGCTCTGACACCTTCGGTTGGCAGTGTCCAAGTTCTGCACTCTCCATTCGCCTGTCAGCCCTTTCGCCAAGGTCTCCGTGACCCACTCTTAGCCGAGTCTAAAATACTCTTACACTTTCCTTATGCCCCTAGTTCTCTCTGTTGCTCTGACACTAATCAATCAAACAAGGGTATTTACTGAGTGCTTGCTGCCTGAAGAACCCTGTACCAAGTGCTCGGGAGAGTACAATACAATGGGGCTGGTAGCCCACTATCACTCCCTTCTAGAAATGCTGTCCAACCGCAAGGTTCTGTTTTGGGTCCCCAGCTCTTCTCGCAGTGTGCTCACAAGGCTTCAATCACTGCTTCCGTGTGGTTGATTCCCAAATCTACTTCCCTGGCTTGAACTTGTTACGTTTCCCCTAGCCCGCACGCCGCCCCCACCTGCCTGTCTGTCAGCTTGATATGGCAGAAACCGAACTCCTCCGCTTCCTTCCCTGATTCACTCCTCCTCCCATCTTTCCCGTCCCGGTCAACGGCAGGGCCATCCTTCTTATTTCGACGACTCCATCAACTTCCTCATTGATCTTCCTGCCTAGGGTTAAATTAGTCTGCTGTCCAGATCGCCTTTCTTGAATATCATGTGGCTGTCACTAAAGCCCCCCCAGGGCACTTATTTGAACCATTTATTAATTTGTCTGTACTTTTTCTACTACCAGTAGTCTGTGTTTTTCTGCCCCTCTAGTAAGCTCCTTTGGGCAGGGAACGTGCTGCTAATTCTGTTGTAGTCTTCCAAGCACTTAATACAACACTCTACACATAAAAACTCAATAAATGCCATTGACTGATGTCTCCTTGTCTCTTTCAGTGGACTGAAAGCTCCCTGAGCTTTTTCTCTTTCCTCACCATCTTATTCTTTAGATTGTAAGCCCCTTGGGGCCAGGCACTCTTTCTGTGTCTCATATGTGCACTCTCTTCCCAGTACTCAGTACAGGGCTCTGCACCCAGCATATCTCTACCGGGACTATTGATTGATAGTTTTAGCTGCTTTTAACAATCCTTTTCTGTCTCTGGAGCTACCGCTCCCAGACTTGTACCCTGCAAGAAGAGGGAGAAGTTGGGGATTATAGCAGGGGGAGCGGTAGAGTCAGAGGTGATGAGGCTAGGATCGATCATTCAGTGATCAGTTGATCATTGTTGAGAGCTTACTGTGCGCAGAGCATCGTCCTAAGCATCTGGGAGACTACAATACAAAGAAGTAGATATAGACGATTCCTGCCCACAGCTTTACAGCTAGAGGGTGAGACAGGTATTAAATTACATCTGTAATTAAATTACATAAATCACAGATGGGTATGCAGTGGGGCTAGGGGCTTGTAAATTCCCAGGTGGGTGGGAGGAACAGCAACCCCTGGCACTGTGGCAGAGCCTGGCATGCCAGGTAGGGTGGCCTGGTGAGCCTTGGCCAGTTCTGGAACAGTTTTCCTGAACTGTCAGTTTAAGTCATCCTCCTTTATCCCTCGTGTCTTAATCCCTGCACCCATAAGGAACACCATTTCCATGGGTGTCAGTGTCAGTTTTCGGAACAAGGTGGGGGGAATTGCATATAACGCACCAACTGGTCGTCTGGTCGTCTGTCCCGAAAACTCTGTCGATGCATTTTTCTTTAATCATCTTAAAAAATAATGTTGAGCAGCGGAGGTGTGCGAGGGAACGTAAGTCTGTTTCCTCCAAACTGAGGCTATTGTCCCTTTCCCTGTCGGAGTCTGCACTCGTTTCAAAGCTGATGATTTAGAATGAAGGCACTCGAACCGAAAGTATTTAGAAGCAGTTAACATGGGCAATTAAAAAATGTAGCAGGCTGGGTGGTTGCCCCAAGATTTACTTTGGCTTTGTGTTTTTTTCGAAGCAATATCGGCACAACGGGAGGACTCAATTTTGGGACTCTTGGAGGCACAACGACACCTGCAACCACAGCTGCTCCCTCAGTAGGTTTTGGAACTGGACTTTTCGCAACAAAATCCACAACCGGTTTCACCCTGGGAGGGACCAACACAGGTAGGGGAGAATCCCTGATCTTTTATTTGACCTGGGCCTATGAGCCACACTTCCTCTTCTGTCCTAGTCCCATCCCCACTCCAGACTCCTGCTCAGTCAGGTGAGGAGAAGGGTTTCACCAGGCTTTCCTCTTGCCCGCGGATGGTGGGTCACTGGCCTGGACTTGTCTTTTTGTTAGTCATCAGTGACGCTTTCTTTCAAGCCATTTTCGGGTACCCGCTGCACCTGTTTCCTAGTGCTTAGACAGGCCTAAACGGAGAAGCCCAGCCCTCTTCTCTTCCGCCGCTGTCCTGCTGGCTCCAGACTCTCACTGACTGTGACCCTCTTCGCTACTGCTCTTTCTCCTCCTCCCTGCTCCTCCTCCTCCTGGTCCACTCTGAGCCATTGGAGACAATCTATACTGGTACTAATTTTTGCCAGTACCTCTAGATCTGGGTGTGGACATTGTCTCCGTGGGTAACTAGGGGCTCTGGGAAGGACAAATTTGGGCCCTACCATTAAGCATTTCCAAGGGCCTTGGGCTGGGCTTGTAGTTCCCGCTACTCATTGCTGGATCACCTCCAGTCTTACGAAGAATTGTATAATTGGGGGTCTGGCCAGGACTACAGTTCTTTTGGTGCACTACCTGGTGCTGGCTGGAGGCCCGTAGGTGAAAGCAGTCCCGCCACAGTTAAACCTCGGAGAATAAAGGTGATTGTGCAAAGCTCTTCGTCGCTGGTTGTCACCTCCTGTGGTGCCTAAACGCACCACGGCCTAGCTGGGTTAAACTGCCAGCGGCAGCCCGCTCTGGCTCTGCCCAGGGCCGCTCTTCATTTTGACCAGAGCAGCGAAGCCTCCTTGAAACCCACCCGAAAGCCTCATTCTGGCTGACTCGATTGCCCAATTCAGCAAATGAACGACATCAAAAATGAGGGGGTGCTCAATCGTCACCGGAGCAGACAAACTGGCCAGGCCCCCTTACCTTAGGCCATTAGCGTAAGTGACTCTTCCTGCGACCATTGCACAATTTACTTCCTTCTGTAGATAGGGAAGGGACTGTTTCTGGGTCAGGAAGTTTAAAATTTGTACCACTTCACTCTGCATATTACTGTGAATGTCATGCATTTGCTGTGGGATTCCCATAGATTTGTGATTGATTACGAAGCGGGGGGGCTTTTGAATTGGTCTGTTAAAAATGTGAGACGCAGCGATTACTTGAGTGAATTTTTGACGGGGAGAGGGGAAAGACGGGTAGGAAACTTGAGTTTCTGACAAGAAAACAGTTTGGCTCAGTAGCTTCATTGAATTGTCAATTTCTGCTCTGGTCCCCAGGAACCGCCACGACCATCGCCACTGGATTAACTCTTGGTAAGAGGACTTGGGATGCGGAATTTCACTGGCCTAGGAACAGGGACTTCCCCCAACCCTGGTTGTCCTAGTTGTCTGGAGGGCATCTTCTCGTCTCACCATTTAGGTGTTGGGAAGAAAAGGAATGAAAACCATGATATCAAATTGCGACTGCGTAAGGAAACTTGCAGAATACGAGATGTAGTATGTAACTTGGGCTCCTTATCTTTTTTTTTATTGTATAAATCCACCTCCAAATGTGATTGGTTTGTTGTACAGTCCTGCCTTTCTGGCCAGGTTGCCACGATGAAAGTAAGAGCAATGAGCAGACTTATTGTGGAGTTGGAGGGCTGGAGGGGATGTCCTGTATTTCATTCAGGCCTAGAGTTGCCATCTCTGTGTTGAATAGAATCCCTGAAATTAGAGCCACGACTCTAGTCTCCTGCATAAGCTTCCAGACTTGTCCCTTGCACATGTGCGATGCCAGCTTCGTACCGGTCAACTGCCCATCCCATCATGGGGAGCTCGCTGTGACCACGCTGGGTACATGTCCTTCGCTATCACCCACATCTCTTTCCTCCACATATGACCAGGGGCCATCCCCAAGGCCAGTTCCGTTCTGGAATAGGTAGATTTCCGGGAGGAGATGGCAGCTGTCAGGGTTACCAATTCGACGCCAGAGTTCTCGAAGGGCTAAAGACTCCTTTCAGGGCCGGCGGAGGGGACCCTCTTTGCAACTCCGGTGGTCCGACGACCGTGTGTTTTATTACAGGAACTCCCGCAACCACATCTGCTTCGACAACAGGTTTCAGTTTGGGGTTCACCAAGCCTGCAGCCTCGGCCACTCCATTTGCTCTTCCTATTACATCTACCTCAGCGGGTGGTCTCTCACTTTCTTCCGCTCTGACATCTACTCCAGCAGCAGGTAAGGTAGTGGCAGAAATGGGTGGATTTTCATCATTTTGGATTTTGTTTTTCTCTTTGGCCACCTCCAGACTGCATCCCTGAGCAGGCGTCTCGTGGTCCCGTTCCCCGTCGCAGCCTGTTCCATCTTCCCGCTCCCCTCAGCTTCTGCCCCCACCCCCACAAAGTTTGGGCTGTGGGACCCCCCCCCCCCCCCCACAGAGCCTTAACTATCACTTGAGAGTCTGTGCTCGCTGAAGGTGCTTTGTTGATTGTGTTTTTCCGGGCAGGGCAGAGGATGTGTTGGTTGGCACACATGTGGGTGGTGGTGTTCATCTGCAGTGGACCTCAAAGGAAGAATTTCCTCCCCACTGCTGACAGTCTCCTCTTCCCTTGCAGCATCCACTGGCTTTACACTGAACCTGGGCGGGACACCAGCCACCACCACAACTGCATCGACAGGGCTCTCCCTTGGGGGAGCCTTGGCTGGCTTGGGAGGAGCCCTCTTCCAGAACACAAACACAGCAGCGTCAGGTAACGTGCCAGCTTGCCTCTCCACCTCTGGAAAAAAATCAAGCTTTTGTTCCTCTTTTATCTTAGCTTCATGGTTTATTTTGAGAGGGTTATTTTCTGGGACTCTAAGGTTTGGGGGAAATTAATGCACTCTAGGTTTTTTCCCCCACTTGAAAGTGATCTAACACTGGTTCTTTAGCTGGTTCACTCTCAGATTACCTCCTGAAACATTCAAGGTGTGAAAGAATTCAGTGTCTTGTCCCTCCATGTTTTCACTTGGGTCATTCTGTCCTCTGATCCTTCACTCTCTCTCTGCCTTTGTTTAAACCTTCTTGTGTTTTGGTGGCCCCTGCCTCGGCCACCCGATTCTCTTGGAATGGAAATGGTCAGGAGGACATGACCAGGTTTTCTGCGAGCATAATCCTGTTCTTCCTGTTGGAGACAGAATCCTGGGCTGGGTGCCGGTACTTGTATCCCTGTACTTTGGGTCTTAACGTCTCCCGCAAATGATTGAAAACTTTCTGATTTATTTGTAGGACTTGGGCAGAATGCTTTGGGCTTGGCCTTGGGATCTACTGCAGCTCCTTCAACCACAGGCAATGAAGGTCTTGGGGGCATAGATTTTAGTGGTTCTTCAGATAAAAAGAGTAAGTAATCAATTACTGCATTTTCATATCTTTAAATATTTATATTTATGAAAAAATAGTAAAGAAGCATTTACACATTTTCATGTGAAACATTTTATAAAAAAAAGTTTGTATGTGTATATAACCTTAATCTAGTAGCTGATACAGAGGGCTCCTGACTTTTCTGCTTTGAAAAAGGGCTGATTCTGTCTAAAATTTCTTAAATCCTTCCTCATCTCCATTTGGATGCAAAAAGTGGAGTATTCTAAGATTCACGAGTTTTCAGTGCAAAGAATACTGTCTCCTCAGGTTTGTTCTCCTATCACCTTCCCCTAACTAGCAACCCCGATTGCTGATGATTTTTCTTTTTTTAATGCAAGGAGATGGACTTCAGTTCCTTTCCTCTTCAGCAGTCCCATCCTGCTTCCTTCTCTTCTTAGTCTCTGGAGCACTGGGAGGCAGAGAGGGGAAGACCTGGAATTGAAACCCGAGAGGTGTTTCGATCCGTGGATTCTGTCTGGGCCCTGGTAGGCAGTTTGACATGGAGTAGAGAAAAGACTGTAAAAGCTTCAGTCTAGAATACAGTTATGATCGGCTCCCTGTGTATTCGCTTCCTGTTCCTTACTGGTCAGGCTTTCTCTGCCAGAAATCTGCCAGAGATCCAGAAAGTCTGCCTGCCATTCTATCCCACAACCTGCTCTCTGAGTACCTCCTGCCCATTTGTTGATTAACGGAAACATTAGTAACTAAGGCGTAGCTGAAACCGTCACTCCTTCGGATCAAAGCCCTCCTTTAGCCGATGTAGAGCAGGCAAAGGGAGGAATCAAGGGCCAAACAAGCAAATGAGTGATCTCTAAATTGAGATTTTACTTGATCTCTTGGAACTCCACGGTGCCTTTCAGGTTCAGCGCTTTGTTTGCACCTACAGAGATGATGATGATAAGGATGATGCTAAGTGCTTACTATGTGTCAAGCACTGTTTTAAGCGCTGGGGAGATACAAGTTATCAGGTTGGATGTGATCCCTGTCCCGCGTGGATTTCACAGTCTGTTTCGGTGGATTCCATAATTTGACTCCCTGACATAAGATAGGCAGAACAAAAGGAGCCTAAAGTTTTTGCTTTGTGCCTTCTTGCCTCAAGATCCGCATAGCGTTTTTGCCCAAAATGAGCTGCCCCTTTTCTGATTGATTGCAGTGTGCCGTGCTGGTGTGTCTCTGGTAGTGGGCTCCTAGGTTTTGGATGAGCTGCAGCATTGCCCCAGAAACTGTATTTTTAGTAGTGCTTATGCTCCAATCCCTGCTTATACCCCTGCAATTTTGTAAACACAAACTCCTGCCTTCACTGAGTATCCCTTCTGAGGTTGGCTTTGCCTTGTGAAGCTTAGGTGGTCAACAGCCTCTCCTTACATACAATTTCTTGTATTTTCTAGGTGATAAGACAGGAACAAGACCAGAGTAAGTCATCTTCATTTTCTTCACTTGGTAAAATACAACATCAAATGTTTAGAATTGAAGTGCATTATCAATCACTGGTATTTGGGCAGTTACTGTGGGTGTCGAGCAGGCAGTTGGTAACTTATCAAGGGGTTATAGTATACCAGATTGGAAGGACTACTGGTCTACACCAGGAGAGCATTTTTGATCTTCCTCTGGCAAGCATCAATGGCCCCTGACGTGCATTTCCTGTTGTCCAGAGGAGTCTTTGAGTGATCTGGCTACTGTTCTCCACATAGCAAGCCCAGAATGGGGAAAATGCTTCAGGAGGTTTCATGGATGTTTGATAGAATCAGTCTAATTCTGAGCTCTTGAAACAAGCAGTTGATAAAAGTTGTGCACTTTCATAATAATAGTACCACCTCAAATGTATACAGTATTTTAACTCTTCCAGAGTGTGCTCTTATCAATTACTTGTTTTATCCCCACATAATCCCTCCAAGAAAGGGAGAACAGGTGTTTTTTTTAATCTCCATTGTACAGAGGAGGAAACTGAGGCTAAGTAACTTGTCTGGGGCATCAGGCAGTGTGGAACTACAAGTCCCACACCCTGACTCTCTTCACTCAACTACAATACCACCTTTAATTAAAGTTGGGCATTGGAAAGGATGCAAAACTGTGAAACTTCTTAAAATCTGAATTTAAAGTACATGGCTTTTTTTTTTTTGGCAGGGATAGTAAAGCCCTGAAGGATGAAAACCTACCTCCTGTAATCTGCCAAGATGTAGAAAATCTCCAGTAAGTGCAAACTGTAGTTGTATCATTGTAATGCTTTTCTTAAAAAGAGCGTTCTAGTCAGAGTCTGAAAAGTAAACCTCTGATTTCCCTGCAACAACTTCAGTTAGAAGTCAGGGTTGAACATTTTTGAGGCTGAGGGAGGGCAGAAAAGTGACTTATTTTCTCTGCTTCTGCAGGAAGTTCGTGAAGGAACAAAAACAGGTTCAAGAAGAAATTAGTCGTATGTCTTCTAAAGCGATGCTTAAAGTTCAGGAAGACATTAAAGCTCTGAAGCAGCTTCTCTCGGTGGCTGCCAGCGGACTCCAAAGAAATACTCTGAATATTGACAAATTGAAAATTGAAACTGCTCAGGTATTTAATGCGCTCCTCTGCAGCCTCAACAGGCTAAATTCTCAAGATCAGTATACTTGCCCGGCAGGGACTGTTAGAACATTCCTGAAGTGTTAGGTAAGAGACATTCAACGTTGATTCCATTCGGTCCAGAAGTTTGTATTCCTTTATGGATGGAAAGGTTCTAGCCATCCGGCAAGACTGCCATCGCAGCCTCCTACGATCAGAGCAGTGTGTCATGGGTGGATGTTATACATCTTATCATTGACCGTGTCTTATCTGAACTAAAGAAGTGGGCCTCAGAGATAGGTGAGACTGGATTTTTCCCGCCTCCTGGCTGACTCCTGCCCTATGAACTAGAATATCTCTCCCATTCTCCACCAGTCTGAGCTGCAGCATGCTACTGTTCCCTCCTTCCATGCCCTAGGCAAAATCCTTGGATTTTGTTACAAGGGTTGGAACAGTAATTAGTTACCCCCACAAGGTCCTACACATTTGGCTCAAGGCCCAGTGAAGGAAGTCTCCTCAGGAATATGCAGCTTGAAGGTAGCTGGCTTGACTTTAGCGGCCGCATGACCGCCCCTACCCAGGTCCATGCCCTCTGATTTTCGTTGGAACCATTGTGTGCGGGAGGTTTTTGGCAGGGTGGTAGTGACAGGTCCTGGCGGGAGGGGCACTTTAGAAAAACGGAGATTTGGGAAGGGGTCCCACAAGGAAGAAGTGAGTTCCTTGCACCAATGATGCCCTCTGACTGAACTGCCTGGTGTGACGCAGAGGATGCCACGTGGGGTGAGCGGTGTCGATTGAGCTATCGAGTGCTAGGCTCTCAATTTAAGCACTTGAGGGCACAATACTTCCAGCATTTGAGGAGCTCGTTCTCTAGTTTGATGTTAGGATCTAATAGAGTAAGTTCACCTTTTATGTCTCCTGGGCCTTTAGGAGTTAAAGAATGCCGAAATAGCATTGAGAACGCAGAAAACCCCACCCGGACTTCAACACGAAAATACAGCTCCTGCCGAGTAAGTTAGCGACTTGAGTACAGCATACGGAAACTACCAGAACGGTACATTCCGGGCCTCTGAGCTCTGCTGTGCTGTCGCAGCGGTCTGATTGAATTATTTTTCTCCATCTTTCTCTGTCCTTTCACCTGCCTTCTGTGTCTCCATTATCAACAAACCTCCCAGACGGATACCAGACTTTGCTCTTAATGGAATTTGTCATTTCAGCAATAGTGATGTAGGCAACAAGTTCTTGGTCGTTTTTTTTGGTTGGGATGGTTAATTACTTTTGGCTGGTCTTACAGTTTCCTAAAATGACAGCTTTAGGCATTGGGATAAATGGTGTGACAGTATTTCTTTCGCTCCTACTTCTTGTTGAAATGCCACATTTCTGTAGTCCTGTACTATGCTTCAGTCCAGAACACTTCAGAATCCTCATTTCCTCTGCTGTGGTGAACAGGAGAGCCGATTGTGGGTGCCCTCTAGGGCGCTAATTTTGCTAAAATATAGAGAGTGAGCCGTCCAGAAGAGTCCCAGTCTTAAGCTATTGTGATCTGACTTCGTTTAGCTACTTCAGAATCTTGGTTGAACAGTTTGAAGTACAGCTGCAGCAGTACAGACAGCAAATTGAGGAACTAGAGAATCACCTGGCCACTCAAGCAAACAATTCACATATAACCCCACAAGGTAAGTCGTCTTTAGTCACTCCAGATAGCCTTTCTCTCCCTCTTTCTCTCACAGCACTTATGGACATATCCTTGACTATGTCCCCTAACTGTAATTTATTTTAATGTCTCCCCCACCGTAGACTGTAAGTTCCTTGTAGGTAGGGATTATGTCTACCAACCCTATTGCTTTGTACTTTACCAAGAGCTTAGTACCGTGCTGTGCACAGAAAAAGTGCTCAGTAAGAACCACTGACTTATTGGTTAGCTCTGCTGTGGGTAGGGAAATGGCTGGGTGAAGCTTCTGAGTTTTTTGTGAACTCTCAGCTTTCGTGGTGATGCTGAGAACCTTTCGGCCTGATCAAAGCGTTACGCCACTCCCTCCATTTGGGACCCCCAGTTGCTATCTGGGCAGCTTATCTGGCTCCACTAAAACCTGGGTAGATTAGACTTGGCCATCACCCTTTTGCTGCCGAAATGAAGCTATAAAGAGATTCCAGGACTCCGGGCCCCGTCTTCTCCACGCGAGGGAACCGCCGGCTTTGAAAAGAAGAATTTCCCGGTAAATATGCCATAGGGGAGTGCTGTCTGTATTAACCGGGTAGAAGAAATTTTTCCATTTTTGTCCCTGCATAGAACCATTGCACTGGCTTCTCTCTGTTATATGGCCATGATTCTCCTCTTCACAAGTTTTGGGAATTGGAGTTGTGGGCTCTCTCCATCAGAGTGACTGGAATTTTACTGTCGGGCTCCTGGACAGTAGAAATAACGGGTAGACTTTGCCCCGATTAGGTGTTGGTTTTTTTTAGGTGTGTGCTGTGATCGATAATTTCCGTTTTCTTTCGCAGACTTGTCCATGGCTATGCAGAAAATTTATCAAACCTTCGTGGCTCTAGCAGCACAACTTCAATCCATTCACGAAAACGTAAAGGTAACGTGAGCTTTAAATGTACCTTTAGTGAAAGTGAAGTGGTGGGGCCCTGGCCCTAAGCTGCCTTTCCTCTGCTAGAAACGGTCAAAGTTATCTTGGCGTGGCTACGATTCTGTCATTAGAATCCGACGTCCTCCAACGGGAGGCTGAGAGGAGTTTCTTGACGGGATTGGGGGGGTTCTGAGGAAAGGTTAATTGGGAATCTGACTGGATACTCTTAGCCTTCACCGCCGGCACCACCACCTGTGGCCGCTCTACTCCTGCCCCAGCCCTCAGCTGATCGGGCCCCCTCTGCCTAGGGAAGGCCTCGGGGAGAAGTAAATAGCGGGGGAACAGAAACCGAAATTCTAGCCGACCTCTGTAGCTCAGATTCTTCAACGTTGCGGCCGGGCCTTGTGTGCTTAAATCTCGCCTCCGCACGCCAGTAAAGACGTTTGGTCTCGGAGGAAGGGACGGGGTGGCGAGAAAGGATATGGAGGAAGAAAACCGCATCATTCACGCGCACTGGTGGCCTCGGGCGGAGATCCAGCCAGGGGCTGGAATAACGCCGACGACCGTTGCCACCCCGGCTCCAGCTAGCCCGGAGGGACCGATTTAAAGCTTCCTACCTTCTGCCCCCCGGGCCCTGGGGCCAGCGGTCATCGTCACTTCCCTTGCCGCTCTCGATGGCGCAGTGGATGGGCGTCAGAAGGTCACGGGTTCTAATTCCGGCCTGGCCGCGTGTCTGCTGTGTGATCTTGGGCAAGCCGCTTCACTTCTGTGTGCCTCAGTCTCCTCATCTGTAATATGGGGATTGAGACTGTGAGCTGCACATGGGACAGGGACTGTGTCCAACCCGATTTGCTCGCATCCACCCCGGCGCTTAGTACGGTGCCCGGCCCAAAGTAAGCGCTTAACTGAGGCCCCAGTTGTTTTCATCTGGAACTAAGCGGCTCTTGTCTTTACGGCAATGTGGAGCTGTTGTTCACTCTCTCTGCAGGTGCTCAAAGACCAGTACCTTGGCTACAGAAAGATATTCCTCGGCGACGCCATCGATGTCTTTGAGGCGAGGCGGGCCGAAGCCAAGAAGTGGCAGAGTGCTCCCCGCGTGACTACCGGACCGACCCCTTTCAGCAACATACCAAATGCCGCAGCCGTTGCCATGGCTGCAACCCTTACACAGCAGCAACAGCCTGCTACAGGTCTGAATGCATTCAAGTTATAGCTTATTAGCGTTACCGCCGCAGTAACCGTGTGTACGTTTTTATAGACGGTCTTCCTTTGTGTTAGCAGTTTTAAGAAACATCTGAGAATTGTGATCGACGAAATTATAAATCTATATCGACTAGAAAATGCAGGGTAGACTTAGCAATAATTATCCACCGGTTAGATATTTAATGTTGTGAATCTACTTAGTGTGATTTACTGTACTGCTCAAAGTAACCCTTGGAATGTGAGCCTTTATTATTAAATTGCATTTAAGAATATGCATATTCAATTATAAAATTGTGACTTGTATAGCACATAACTTTTTTAAGGCACTAGGGATAAACCATCCAATCCCATACTACGTTGTTCCCTTTTATATAAAAAAAGTGGGTGCGTTTTCATACCGTCTTCATAAGTATCGCTCTATTCCCCCCACTTTCCTCCCCACCCGTGCACGCTGCAGGAAGAACAGTTCTTTACCGACCGAAGGTGTGGTGGACAATCAAGTATGCGGGTGGTTGGAGGGTGGCCTAGATGGGGCGGGTGCTCGCCCGCTGCTTTTTTTCTTACTCATTTTTTATGGGCCGAGTATTGGCCCAAATTGGGAGTGAGCGTGGGCAGAAATGGATGGAGGCCTGAGGAAGGGGTGGGTGAGAGATGTCCCGAGGCTGGAGAGGGGTTAGGAGAGAGGGACCTAAATCTGTAGGTGGGAAAGCAGCACCGCTGCTGGGCTGAACTCCATTCCTAGGCCAGTCCGGATTTTTATGGGACTCTCCGCTCTCCCGCCCAGCTTGTCAACCTCGCGATTTTGAACCTTTTAGCCCTGGCCCAGTTAAGATGCAGGGTGGAAACGTGATACAGCTTGGTGGTCGTTCCCAACTGGAGAAGGAAAGTGCCGTTGGGCAGTGCAAGAGACTGGCGAGGGCAGTTCGCTTTCTCCACGGCACAGGCAGCTCTTCCTGCCTTAAAATACCTAACGAGGCCAGCTCCAGCCCGCACCTCCAGCATTTAGCGGAGGATGGGGACAAGGGCAGCAGTGTGGGACAACTCACTGCAGCTGGTGCTTGCCAAGGTCTGTGCCTTGTGGGGCTCGTTTTGGTAGGAAACCAGGCAACTGCCTTGGCAGAAATAACGCAGGGTAATAGGTGATCCGGGTTAATGACTCCCTGGGTTAGAGTGTGACTCCTTGATATGATTCATCAGAGATTCCGGCGAGTGAAATTCAGAGGACAGTTAGGGTATCGTATGCGGGCACGTTAAAATGAAGCGCCCCAATATGCCCGTATAGACTAAAGCGCTTAGGACGTTGCTCCGCACCCGGTAAATGCTCGATAAATATCACTGATAGAAAGCTTAAACCATAAAAATGCCACCGGCCAAAGGAGGGCTAGTTAGAGCCTTCCTAAAAGAGCACAGGTTGATTACTGTGACAGGTTCCTCAGGCTTTCCTTGCAACTTCTGGATTGCCAGCCATATTTGCGTATTATGGTTTTCTTCCCTACCGCCCCCTTCATTTCCTCTCTCACTGCATACCGTCATTTCTGCCGGATCATGTGTTTGCATTAAATAATTTTGATACTCCGCGACGGAAGTATTAGGGGATATTCGTCCCCCAACCCAAACATTCCGGCATTACCCCGTCCACTAGCTGGAACTAGTCACATTGTATTTCAGGGCACTGCATCCCTTGGGCGCTCAATAGGTAGTAATTACTTAGTAATTCATTTAGTAATTACTACCTGGTACTAATAGTACGACCACTGTATATACGCGACTACTGGTAGTCGTAGTAGACGATTAAATTCGATGTTGGAGGAATGGTTGTGTGCTCGAGTGGGACATCGGTCATGGTGCGACAGAGTCAGGATCACTAGCCTCCGACTCAACCATACTGTACCGTATTGTGTGTGTGTGTATGTGTGTGCTTTTGCAATTTTACCGTGCTAAATGCAGCAAAAGAGCAATGAGTGAGTCACCAGAGGGTGATGCATTCAAATCGTGGTGGACGTACCGCTGCAAGGGATTTTGTACCGAATCTGTCGATGGCGACGGTGCCGCCAAACAATCTGCCTTTTAACCCATTACTTCCTGTCGAATCAGTGGTTCCAAAAAGGTGATCAGCCCACCGGGGGAGGTTCCTGCAGAACGCGACCGCCACGTTCTAGCGGAAACGACTGTATTTTCAGTCATTTACGCCTCCGCTCTTTGGGCCAGAGGGATGGGGATGGGATGCGCAACTCGTTCCTTAGAAATGAGAGTGGTCGTTGCTTCCCGTAAATTAGCTGGCGGTTACGGCTCGGCCCGAGGAAGGAGGCATTCGGGACTTATTGCAGGGGGCTGGGACAGTGCCTGGCACATAGTAAGCGCTTAACAAATACCCTTTAAAAAAAATGCCTTGCAGTTAGATGATCTTCATAATCCTAGTTTTCTTCACAGTCCCAGTATATCTGGGGAAGTTACCTTTTAAAACATAAATGAATTATCTAGTTTGGGAGTCTAGAGAAATAGCTGGGTCTCACGATTGACCCGTGTAGACCCTGCTGTGAGGTGAGAGTGTCCTCTGGAAACTGGGAACTTTGCCTTTAAGTGAGAATGTTGCCTTTGACCTGAGAAATCTTTCCCTGAGGTGCTCAGACGTGGAGCCTAAGGGACCTCTGGTTCTCTGGTTCCTTTTAGGCCTTTGTGTATGTCCGGGGGAGAGGGTAGGGCAGGGGAGTGTCCGGTCATTGTGGGCCTTATTTTGTTTCTCTGCAGCATGGGAGTGTTGACCAAAATGCCCTCGGCCCCTCGACTGTAGGGAGGGTGGATATTCAAGGAACCAACAGGGGCACGACTGGTTTCAAAAAGCTCTCTGTTGGCCAATATCTACAAAAATCCATCATTTGGCAGAGAGCGCCTTCGAAGCCTGAAGCTCTAGAGATTTTCTTAATTTATTGGGGTTGCATTGTGGTGCTCTGACTTTTAAAAGTGTATTTAGTGTTTACATGAGGCATCTTTTTCTCCTCTCGACTTGGAAAGCTGCTGAGAAGAGCACGGCCATTTTGTTCGTTCATAGGGTCTGTTTTTAGCATCGGTGCAGAAAACCGAGGGTTAGTGATAACCGGAAAGTGTTCGATTTTTACTTGCTGCCCATTTCCTGTAGGTGGCTTTCAGGATTTGTTCTGTTAACCAAAGGAACATTCCCCATTAAATCAGTAAAATACATTTTATAACACTGGGGGGGGAAGGTGTTTTTAGAAGTATGATTTAGAAATAAGAACAGTAGTCGTTCTGGGTGACTTACATGGTAATGGAACGTTTTCAACAATCCTTAACAGCACTTACAGACTTTCCCTAAAAAAAAAAACCTTTAGCTTAGGAAGATTTTCAGTGTATTTCTAAACACAAAATCTGAATTTTGATGGGATGCTTTTGTGGGTTGGGGGATTTGGGGGCGGGGGGCGGGGAATCTTGGTATGACCATGTTATGTGGTAATTTTTTGTAAGATGTTACTGAATGTGAAAGGAAGATTTCACTTTGGCCAATCCTGATGACTTACTACTTATCTGGTTTCTAATTGTAAGTCATATTTAACATAATACCCTCTAATGGGGCAATGTCAGGTTTTGAAAGGGACCTCTGAGATTGTGAGAAAATAACCACTGTCTAAAGGATTTGTCTTTCACACCCTGATTTTTGAAACTAATTTATAGTAGTAGCCAAAGAGTAAAATGCTTGCTAAATCTTTGGCGTGGGAGATTCTGCCATCCGATTTTACTTATTGAAACGATGTACGCTTATCTACTAGGTTTATAAATGGTGTTGCCTTCAGTATTTCATGTTAAAAGGTACAAACTCAACCCAAGTGTCATGTGCCCGTCGTGCAGAGGAAAACCTTGTCAGCTTAGGTATGGATTCTGATCTGATCTTTCTATAGCTCGCCTATTAACAGTATTGCGTTTTTGGGTCAAAGGAAATATCCGGTCTGGGATCGGAGGGCCGAGGGCTATGACTTCTCTTTTTTTTTTTTTTCCTCTGAGGTCTTCCACCAGCAGTGCCTCTCGTTAATTTGTAAATTGGAGGCCCGCCCTTAAACAAGAAGGAACTGCACAGATGCTTTCTGCATATTATTTTTGTTAGAATTGTAAATGTGTGCCTGTGTGCAGTTTCTCTGAACTTCTGAAAGCTGCTAAGCAGATACTTGGATTTTGAACTGGATGTGAAAAATGTTCTAGTAACCCTCCTTTAATTTATTTTTGAAAGTATTACTCTAAGAGCCCCGGCTGCTATCCAAGAAGTCACTCTCTATTTTGTGGTCAGTAGTTATTTGGAAAGTGCATTTTTGTAGTTGGCAGCATAAATGACCTCAGCTTTGGTTCTCTGTAATGTTTTGAAGAGTTTAACACGAATTTGTTTTTTGGTTTTTTGTTTTTTCTTTTAAAAATTTGCAAACCTCATTCCTCACTGGACCACTCTAAGGCCGTGGACGCGTGTTTTATTTGGGCAATCCCCTCGTAACTTTCCAATGCACTGATCACTGTGCTTGAAAAAGACAAGACTCTTGAAGATTGTACTGTGAAAACTGCAAATCATTTTCATAGGCTATCGATCAAAACGAACAGTTTTTAGACTTTTGTATTTGCTCACTAAATCGAGAACAGGCGAGGCTGGCCCGTTTGATTCTGTCTTCGCCAAATAAGTTCAACTGAAACGCTAAACTAGCCGATCAGAAAAGGGTTTCTGTGGTTCTGCGTTTTAGAGTAAGCATGCAGAAAAACTGTTGTCTCAGAATATTTCCCCCCCCCCCCCAAAATGGCGGGAAGGAAAAGTTCTGAATTGAGATCTTGAATGTACTGAATTGGTCAAGGTGCACAACTGTGCCTTTGTAAATGTCTATTATTAATTATTTAAGGAGGTGACTTGAAGCAAATTACCTTTATTGGAATGGTGTAATGTAGCAGAACTTTAATAGAACTTAGTTATCACTTTGTGTGAACAAGTTTGAATTGTCATGTTACTGTGTAATTGACTTGCTTTAAAATGAATAATAAATTTAATGAAATAAAATACTGTCTTGTTTTTTATCTATTTACTATGTGCAAGGTTGGATAGGTAAATGAAATAGGAAATTAGGCCCATTTTGTGGGTTTCTACTTAGTAAATTGACTCTTCTTAAGTAATAGCTTACTGTGCTTACGTCGGTCCTTTCGGTAAATCGAGACCCGACACTAATAGTCACAGGATTAATTTTTTTTAAAGACCCGCTTCCGTGCATTAATTTTTTTAAAGTAGTAATATAATTTTATATGTAATAAGCCAAGCCCACAAGGACTGTATTTGTAATAAATAGATGTTTAGAACTATTTAACATGTTTGGGTAAGACTGATAAAATGGTAAGAATAAAAATAATCTCCTGTGTAATGACACTCTCTAAAAGTCTAGTTTGACTAGGTTCATTTTGCAGCAGCCATCTGGGGTAGGTTTTACCAGTTGAGCCGGATAAGGAGGGTCGGGGAGAAATTTTAGAGACGTAAGTTGGGAATTTAAGTGGGATTTGTGAAAATGATGTTCACTCTTAAAATTTCGTAAAGGCACTTGAATCTTGAAAGAGTAAGGCAAGCTTGTTTTTTTTTTTTTTCCCATTTTTGTTTTTCACCCCAGGGCCACAGCCATCTCTGGGCGTTGGTTTGGGAGCGTCATTCGGCTCTGGTATTGGCACTGGCTTGCAGTCAAGTGGCTTGGGGTCTTCGACCCTTGGAGGTACACTTTCATCTTTCTAACTTCTCATTTGTTCTCCATCTGAATTAAGAAGCCCATATGACACTGCTTTGAGAGAATTTTCTGTTGTTTCCAAAGCTAAAAATCCCCCCCCCCCCCGCCACCCTCCCCCACAAGATCTAGTCTAGATTGCTTAATAGCTGGTAGAAAAATACTGAAAAAACTATCAAATGCTTTTGGTTAGCCTAAAAAAAAAAAAGCCCCCTTTAAAGGAAAGCCTGTCCGAAACTGCGTATTCACTACAGGTACAGTTAGCCGGATATAGTGAGTTTAAAAATTAGCAGCTAGACTAAATGGAAACAAGACATTGAGAACTCATTTTGCTTTGCAATAAGGGCTGTCAATATTTTTCTATATTATTTTCTCCAAAAGCCAGCCATTCATAATATTTAACTGGAATAAAAGAATCTGCCAGAGATCAGTCTTAACTTACTAGAAGATTGATTTCCCCCCCTCCCAAAATGTAACTCGCTAGCCCAGCCTCTTGCTGTTAAATGGTGATTTTGAAGTTCACCAAGATTATTAGAAAGTGTTTGGGACCCCCTTTCTGGAGAACTTATGGTTTCCAATAGAAAGGGAACAGCCACACACTTCCTCGAACCGATGGGGGCACTGGGAAAGACCTTTGGTTTTCTTTCCATTTGTGAAAGTTATTTTGCTACATAATCTTCCCATGATGTCCCCACCCCTCCCATAAAAGATAATTCACTTTTGCTTTGGGAACTATTGAGGAAATTTTTTTTTTCCCAAAATGAAAAACTAGACTAACAGAACAAAATGCCTACCATTTGGGCTGGTTTTTTTTTTTTTTTAAAGTATTTGCAGATCAGGTTTCCCAAGGAATGACCTGTCATGGCCCAGTGAGTCTTCTTTTATTAAATGAAAAAGGACAGATACAAAGTGTTGTATCTGGGTGAACGAAATAGCCCTGTATGTTGAATAAAGTTCTTTTAGCAGGTAAAGTTCTGACAAAATGATGTCCCTATTGAATATAGTCAGGGATTTGAATTAATCAGAGAAAGGCAGATCACTTTCCACGTTGGCCAACTTCAAAGGGGACAGCATTTTGTTTAGAGACCTGGATTGAATGGTTTCCGGGGTATAGATTGCTAAGCCGTAACTTGAAGACAAGCGTGGACATTTTCCAGGGCTGTTTTGTTAACTTCTGACAGTTTGCCGAGCTTTTCCTGGGATCGGTGTTTTCTGAACCATTGTCCATCTATCTTTCTACTGCCCTCCCCCCAGGATTTGGAACTAGCTCTGGTTTTGGAAGCAGCACCTCAGGGGCCTCCTCATTTGGATTTGGAACAGCCACTAAGCCCTCAGGAAGCCTTAGCGCAGGTTTGTGGATGTCCATCCCCTAAGTATGTAACAGCATGCAAATTTATCTTTGCTTTTTAGTCAGAAAGTCTGCGTTACCCTGTCTCTCCCCTTAGACCGAGTGGTCCAAGTGGCTTTAAACAGATCTCTCAGTTTAAATCCATAACTATTCTGTTAGTTTCCTAAATGCTTAGACCAGTTCTTTGCACCGAGTAGACATTCAGTAAATACTGTTGTTACCATATCTATGAGCCGTGTTAATTGCACTTGAATACTTTTAGCCTTTTTCACACGCAAGCAAACTTAAGTTCTCCTTTCCAAAAGTTAAAAGCATTCCTAGGTAAGTGGTCGTGACAGTTTTCACCTGATTTGAGAAGACATTGCTTATTCCTCCCCTGCTATCTTATTTAAACTGCTGTCTACATTTCTGTTGCCATTTAATTGGGTCAGCAAACCGTTCGTGCCTGTGCCCACCCATCCATAATACGGTTCCCCCTCCCCGCCCGGTGCTTGGCAAGGGGGCCGGGATGAGGTGGGAGAAGCGGAGGGCCACTGCTCGTCCTTTGAGTTTCCAAATTCCTTCTCACCTAGCTCGCTTGAGATGTTTCCCAGCTCCTCCCCTAGCTGCCCCTTTCTCAGAGCCCAGAGTTTGCCCGCTGGAGTCGCACTGTGTTCCGCCCGGCTTGCTTTTCCAGGCATAACTAGTCCGATACCTTTGGGGAGACTGTGAAGATCAGCGGTGATGCTTAGGGTCCCTCTTGAGTTGCCTGAATTGGGTCTTAAACCCCCACGGGGCCACCGTTGAGGCTGCCCGGCTTGGAAGGCTCCTTGGGCAAGTCCCAGACAGCCTCGCCGGCAGGGCCGGAGTCCAGTGAGCCCCACTGGAGAGAGTAGATTACGTTCACAACTTAGCCCCAGTTGGTTTTGTTTTAGGGTACTTGTAAAGCATAAACGAACCTAACAGTTAACACTGTTGTAAGCACTGGGGTAGACGTGGAGCTCACAGTATCAAGTAGGAGGGAGAGCAGGTATACAATTCCCATTTTACAGTTGAGGAAACTGAGGCACAGAGAAGTGAAGTGACTTGCCCAAGGTCACAGAGCAAGCAATTGACAGAGCCAGGGTCAGAACCCAGGTCCTCTGACTCTCAGGCCCGTGATCTTCCTGCTTTTCTTTTTTTTTTTTTTTAACTGGACTCTAGCTGTCCGCTCACTCTGGTAGCTTTAATCAGGAGCATTACCAAATAGTTCCAACAAATGTTTTTGAGCTCCCCCCACCCACACACAGAGATGTTTAGCATTTTACAGAGTTGTGGGAACTTACTAGTGATGCGTGCTTCTTACTCTCCCCTGCCTTCTTTCTAATCCTTTCCGTGAAGAGAATAAGAGTAGATTCTCCAAGACCCTATCCCCTCCCAGCACTCTCTTTAAAAGAATTCGTATAGAAGCCCTTTTTCCCTGCTTATCCAGAGATAAGCAGAGAAAAAGAAAAACCTCACCGGAAACAAACCAACCAGGATGCTAATCAAAAAGTGTAATATTTCAGCTTTCACTTTAAGGGGGGATGTTTTATGGGTGTGGGGAGAAAATTTTGGTATCACTGACTTTTGCGGGGTTAAAAATCACTTCTGGGCAATTTATACAAGCCGATTCAGTCTATTCGGATCGAAGCGTCTGAGAAAGGTGGTGGTGTTTCTTTCATATATAACCCAAAAGGGAACTACAGATAGGAAAAGGATACTGCACCACCGTCACCCCTTAAACTGTAGATGGTGCTTCTGATCACGGCAGTCACCCAGGGATCTGGAGGAAGGGGGTGCCCAGCCCACCCTGGTCCCACTGCTGCATGCAGAGTTGATGCGGTCTGGGCGAGGCCGGGGACAGGTGGACCCGAGGCCCCTCCCCCTCCACGTTGGTGCTCTGGAGAGTCCGGGGAGATGGCTCGCCGCTGCGGGCTTCGGGTCGTACGAGAGCGTGTGGCATAAGTCCCTCGTTTCAGCCCAGGTTTCTCGCTCAGGCATGCACGAGTCCCA
The DNA here is from genome assembly GCF_004115215.2 of Ornithorhynchus anatinus. Taxonomy (NCBI): domain Eukaryota; kingdom Metazoa; phylum Chordata; class Mammalia; order Monotremata; family Ornithorhynchidae; genus Ornithorhynchus; species Ornithorhynchus anatinus. The sequence goes on from NC_041747.1 coordinate 1,482,835, forward strand.
GCTCTCGCCTATCCTGGGGCCCAAGAGAACCGCTCCTCAGCTGTGGTCTTCCCACCCAGCCCCAGCGGTCGCCCGGGGGCCTAGAGTTATCGCTTCCCTTGAGCCCCTGGGTTACTCTTCCAGACCCCACCGTGCTTATTCGTGAGACTGAATTTGTTGTGACCGAATTTCTGACCTCATGTTTTCTTTTCCCACTTGTAAGGCTTTGGCAGTTCAAGTACGTCCGGGTTTAACTTCAGCAATCCGGGCATCACCGCATCCGCGGGGTTGACTTTCGGGGTGTCCAATCCTGCCTCGGCGGGCTTGGGGACGGGAGGACAGCTCCTTCAGCTCAAAAAGCCCCCGGCGGGAAACAAGCGAGGAAAAAGATAGACTGCGGGGTGGGTGGCCGGGTGGGAGGAGCCGAGCCCTCCCCGCTGGCCCCATAGATCTATTTTTCTAGAACGGATGCGGTCGTCACGTTGCGCCCCCGAAGATTTATAAAGTTTTGATATATCTCCCCGATTCTGAATTTGACATGTATCCTTGGTTGTCGCGACACAGACGACTGCCTCTCTTGTGAATATGAACCCACCGAATTGTATCTCTATTTTGGTTCCTAGTTTTAGAAATGCTGTTCTCCTGATGACGTTCCTTTATTTAACCTAATGGTAGAAGCAGAACGTTTCTGTTGTAAACCACACGGTGTCGATAGATGCATATTTGTTTCTTGTACAGATAGAAAATATATTCTAGTTCAGATACTAGAGTCCATGCTTCCTGTCCCCTGCTATGGCCTTTGGAAATTACTGCAGGACATCTTGTGAATAAGTATGTAAATATATACAGTCGAATGCACATTTGTGTGTACCTATAGAATTTATATATTTACAGACGTACAGACCTTGCCTCAAAGTCTCCCCTCAAGGTCCCTTCCTCGGGAGATTCTCCGTCTCCCCATCTTGGGCTTCGACGCCCCCAAGAAGACGAATCCACAGTCGTCAGACTTGGGCCGTCGGGCGCGGGCAGCCCTCCGTCGTCGTTTTTTTTTAAGGCCAGCCGCAGTGATATTGGCCGTCTGGCGTTGGAGCCGATGGGCTAGCGTGGCATTTCCCCACCCCGCCTCGACCCCTCCGTTTCCCCCAGCAGCCACTCCAAAGATCGGAGCCCCTTCACCTGATCCGGTGGGACGTTTCGACCGAGACCTTGAACGGTCGCCGTTGCCGAACCGGCCCTCTCCCGGGGCCCGGTGGCGGTGTGTGGCTTTTCAGAAACTGGCCTTGAGGAGCACATTCAGGGTTCTGGACCGTCGGCGTGGAGCCAGCAGGGCCCGAAGCCAAAGTTCTCACTTCTATGCACGGGCAGGGCGACGGGCAGTGGTGCTCCAGTGGACGCATTTCTGATCATTCCAATGCAGCGTTGGATCAGAGAGGACTACTAACCTGGACACCAAACCGGGAAAACGATCGATTCCTTTTTTTTTTTTCAGGGTAAAATATTCCTGCTGACAGCTCTAAAGTACCCACCCGCTGTCTCTCCAGCACAGGGAATGCCACGAAATAATGTTTGTGTGTCAGGTTGCATCGCACACCCCTCTGTCCGGTGTTGGCTGAAATAGCAGGAAGGGAAAAAAAAAACTCACAAGGAGTTAACTGCCTTAGCTGCGATGAAATAAAAAAAATTTCAGTTGGCCTCTTTACCTTTGCAAGTTCAAGCATCTTAGGGAGGGTGTGAATGAAGTTTCATTGAGAATAGTGTAACTTTTATATAGAAGGTTTTGTACATATTGTGCATCAAGTGAATATTGAATTTACAGAAGCATATTCACCAAGGCACCTTTTTTTCTAAAACAGGTACTGCATATATACATATATATATTTTTTCTAGTCTGTTGCTTTTGACTGTAAGAGTGTTGTCGAGTACCATTTTGTATGTTTTGGAATCAGTCTGCATTCGATCGGCCTTTGTTGAATTAGAGTTTCTGTTCTCGATGCATTTTAAATAAGGGAAATCTTTGTTTTGGAGCACAGACCTTGTTTTTCATTTTTGTACTCTTGTGTATTCACTGCATCTGGGTTGTGTATGTCGGGGGAAGACAGAAAAAGGTGTGATTTTTGATTTTCATATCCTGTCAGAACCGTGTTGGGTTTGAATCAGAATTTTAAACCATTGCTTTGGGCTGCCGTAAAAGTCAGATATTTGTATTTTACAGCTTTTTAAGTTAAATTCGAATAGCGGAACCATTGGACTCCTTGTAAAAAAAAAAAAAAAAAAAAATTTGTGGAAAATTTTTAAGAACGTATTGTCCTTGTCCACTCTGTCTGCAATCTTCCATTGTGTAAACAATAAAACTCACTGAATCAATGCTATGAAGAACTGTCCCTATCTTCTCTATGTTGGTGGGATATTGATGTTTCATTATTAATTGGGCCTGACTCCTAACCCTTTTCGGTGAAGACGACGTACTGTATCCATTTCATTTTCTGAATCGGTGGATTTAGTGGTGCCGAACTCTAACGTCTGGGTCCTTGATCTCAATTTTGAAACTTTTTTTCTACTTCGGCTGCCTCATCCAAAAAGAGTAATTTGCCATGTATTGTTTTTACCTAGCCGTTAACTCTGCAGGGAGAGTCCTAACCTCCTGGTGGGGAAGAAGGAGGGTGGAAGGGTTGGGGGTGTAGCTACTGAGCTGGTCTCCCAGCAGCCTGGCTCATGTCAGCCCTCTGCCCAGACCTGAGCGTTTCCCATGAGGGCTGGTAAGGCCCCAGATGGCAACTTTTTGGCCCGTCGGGCCTTGGAAGACTGTCCTGATCCGGTCTTAATCCGCACGTCTCTGTAAAATCCCTGAACTCAAAAGGAAAAGCTGGCACCTCTGGCCCTGCAAGTTCACCCTTTCAGACCCTGGGCTTTTCTTCCTCTCCACCAGACAACTCAAAAAGTTGCCTTTGAGGCCCTTTACCATCTGACCCCATAGTACATTCTGGGGCTCTTCACCCGCTACTCCTCAGCTGGGATTCTTTTCCGTTTCCCGAGCTCCTCGTCTAATGATACTTCACTTTCAGTTCTCCCGCCTCCCTCCCCTGGCTCTCGCGGTTCCTCGGTCTGGAACTCTCCTCCCTCCCCATCCACCAGAGCACAGCTCTCCCCACCTTCAAAAAACCATCGAAAATTCCCATTTCCTCCAGGAAGCCTTCCCCAAATCATTCACCACACCTTAATGCCCAAACAGTCCTCCCTAATACCGTATTTTATTCCTTTCCTGGCACTTAGACACATACGCTTGTTTGCACATCAATTACGTACTCTGCTATTTCGCTCTGGTGGCTGATTTTCTAGGTCATATCCTCCTCTGTTTTCCCTATAAGAGTCAAAGATCCTTGAGGAAAATTTGCACGTTTTGCTCACGTGTTAATCTCCCAAGCGCTTACAACAGTGCTTCACACTCAGGTCGTAAGTAAATAGGGTCAGTTGAATCAGGGATACAACTTGCCTTCAAATGCCCTTCGAGTTTCTTCCCCAAATTCTTCTTCTGCAATTGGTTATGGTCTAGTAGGTGTTACCAGGTGGGTGATGGTCATCCCATGCAAAAGAAGATTTCCCTTTAGGTGGTGTCAATCAGTCAACGGTATTTATTGAGCATGTACTATTCATTAAATCGTATGTATTGAGCGCTTACTACGTGCACAACACTGTACTAGGCGCTTGGGAGACTACAGCACGACAGAATTACCAGATACGTTCCCTGCCCATACCAGGCTCATAGTCTGGAGGAGTGAACAGTTCTCCTGCTCTGGGTTTGTGTGTGAGTGTTGTCTGGGGGGTCCGGCGGGCTTCGATCTTACCTTCACGACGTCACACCTTCCGCTAATGTTCTCAGCAACTGGGGGCTTGGAAAGAGTGTCTCAGGTTGCTTAAGTCCCCGCAACAGCATCATCAGCATTAAGTCATCAGCAGCAGCTGCGGAGAGGCGGCTTCAGTCCGGCCGCCGGACCGGCCGCCCCATCTCCGGCTGGTGCTCGAGCTTCCTGGGCGGAGGCCTGGAGGGGAAGGAGAGAGAAAGGAGAAATGGGTGGCCGTGTCTGATTTCATCTGAAGACCGAGGGTCCCGACACGCAGGTAAGGGGGCTGGAGCTTGAAGGAGGACGCGTGCGTGAATACGCAGGCCTCCCTCGGAGCTTGGGTCTTGACGACGCGACCGCTGGTCTTTATGGATTGACGGTAGAGGCGGCGAGAAGGACAGGGCTTCCTCCCTGGCCCCTGATCCCCTTGGGCCTGAATAGAGGCCTCCCGTCGACCGCCCGGAACCCAGAACTCCTGTCAAGAGGAAGCTGGTGTTTTTAAAGTCAAAAATGCCCGTTGTAAACGGTGTCAACTCCGAAACGTTCTCAGTGCCGTCCTTGGTAAATCGAAGCGACGGGGGTTTAGGTCTGCCTGTGTCGGTCTATTAAATTGAACTCTCAACAGAATCGTTTATCTCTTGCTGCAAAACTTTTCAGTGAAATGTTTGAAGTTTTTATAATGAAAAAACTCAAGCTGCCCGGCTTGGAAAGTCCCCAGTCATTCCTCTGTGGTCAGGCAGGAACCCTTCCGGGGGTGGGCGGAGGGGAGGGCTGCCTTTGGAATTTTATTCCCAAGGGGCCATTCTGCCCTTGCCCTGACCCTTTCGAGCCATCTTTCCCCTAGGATGGATCATGGCTCAATAATTGTAGTAGTTAAGCACTCACCGGTCATTCATTTAATCGTATTTATTGAGCGCTTATTGTGTGCAGAGCACTGTACTAAGCACTTGGAATCTGTTGCCGAATTGTACAGTCTGTTACCGAACTGTACATTCCAAGTGCTTAGTACAGTGCTCTGCACATAGTAAGTGCTCAATAAATACTACTGAATGAACAGTATAGCAACAGATAGAGACAATCCCCGCCCAACAATGGGCTCAGAGTCTAAAACGGGGAGACAGACAGCAAAACAAGTAGACAAGCATTAGTGTCAAACCCTCTGCTAAGTGGTAGATATAAAATAATCAACTCAGACACAGTCTCAGAGGGAAGGAAAACAGGGATTTTACCCCCATTTTACAGGGGACAAAACTGAGGCTCAGAGAGGTTAAGGGGCTTGTGGCACAGTAACCCAGCAAGCGCGGGGAGGAGCAGCGATTAGAACCCAGGTTTCCCGATTCCTGATCTTTTTTTAAAACGATATTTATAAGCACCTATCTGCCAGGCAGTGTCCGGAGCTCTGGAGGAGGTACAAAAAGAGAAGCGGCGTGGCTAGAGAAGCAGCGTGGCTCAGTGGAAAGAGCATGGGCTTTGGAGTCAGAGGTCATGAGTTCGAATCCCAGCTCTGCCACTGTCAGCTGTGTGACTGTGGGCAAGTCACTTAACTTCTCTGGGCCTCAGTTACCTCATCTGTAAAATGGGGATGAAGACTGTGAGCCCCACGTGGGACAACCTGATTCCCGTGTCTACCCCAGCGCTTAGAACAGTGCTCTGCACATAGTAAGCGCTTAACAAATACCAACATTATTAAAAAGACTGAGGGCCCACGTGAAGACCGTGAGCCCCATGTAGGACGGAGACCTTGCCCAACCTGATTAGCCTGTATCGACCCCAGTGCTTAGAACAGTGCTTGACAAAGAGTAAATGCTTAACAGATACCATCATTATTATTATAATCAGGGCGGACACAATCCCCGACCGACATAGGGCTCACAATCTTAATCAGCGCGGCCTAGTGGAAAGAGCCCAGGCTTGGGAGTCAGGGGTCATGGGTTCTAATCCCAGCTCTGCCACTGTCTGCTGTGTGACCCTGGGCAAGTCCTATAACTTCTCTGTGCCTCAGTTACCTCATCTGTAAAAAGGGGATCGAGACTGTGAGCCCCACATGGGACAACCTGATTACCTTGTATCTTCCCCAGCGCTTAGAACAAACAGTGCTTGGCACATAGTAAGCGCTTAAAAAATACCATCATCACTATTATTATCATGAATCCTCATTTAGAGATGAGGTACCTGAGCACAGAGAATTTAAGTGACTCGCCCAAGGTCATTCAGTAGACAAGTGGCGAAGCCAGGAATTAGAACTCAGGACCTCCCTTAACCACCGGACCACACTGCCTCCCCTTTGAAGCTGTAGTTCGGAAGACCCCCGGTTTCCTCACACCACGATGGAAAGGGAGAAGGTCCTGCGGCCCTGGGAGTCCCAGGCGGCGGGGAGGGAGAAGCAGGAAGGGACTTGGAAGGATAAAAACGGACTGTACCGACTGAAAAGGTGTCAGAGACTCGGACTGCCTACGCGATCAGTGGCTTGCGCGGCGCCACTCGCGCTCTCCGGGCCCTGCTCATCTAGCTCCAGTGCTTAGAACAGTGCTTGGCACATAGTGAGCTCTTCACAGATACCATTATTAATTTATTATTAATTATTAGTTCCCTCCGGGGCTCCCTGTAAAACCGTTATTGGGCACTAGGGAGCGGGAGAGGCCTATTTGCTGGGGACTGGCCTTAGTGGCTACTAGTTTCCCTAGATTACCCTTAAAACGCCTTAAACCTGCTCTCCGCATTTCATTTGAACTTTTTAAAGGGTGTGGCCTCACTTTTTCCTCTCACCATGTTATTTTAGACACACTAAGAGAGTAATCCGTTTTGCCTAGCCCTCTTAATAATAATTATGGTATTGCTTAAAAGCTTACTATGTGCCAAGCACTGTTCTAAGTGCAGGGGTAGATCCAAGGTAATCAGGTTGTCCCACGTGGGACTCAGCCTTAATCCCCATTTGACAGATGAGGGAATTGAGGCAAAGAGAAAGTGGCTTGCCCAATGTCACAGCAGACAAGTGGCGGAGCGGGGATTAGAATTTACGTCCTCTAACTCCCAAGCCCGGGCTCTTTCCACTAAGCCACGCTGCTGCTGTTCCAAATCTCCCTTTGCACCGTAAACAGGAGCCGTAGAAGGGCTTGGCTCTGCAGGGCAATGTGTTTTTTGTTTTCCATGGTGTTTAAGCACTTACTGCGAGCCAAGCACTGTTCTAAGCACTGGAACAGATACAAGACAGTCAGGTCGGATAGAGTCTGTGTCCCATGTGGGACTCGTAGTCTTAATCCCCATTTTACAGATGAGGTAACTGAAGCCCAGAGAAGTTATGAGACTTGCCCAAGGTCACACAGCAGACGTGTCAGAGCCAGGATTAGAACCCAGGTCCTTCTGACTCCAAGCCCCGAGCTCTATCCACTAGGCCGTGCTGCTTCCAGGCAGTCAACAAACCTTATTGACCGCGCTGCTCCTGTGGGCTGAGCCCCACGCTAATCGCTGGGGAGAGTACATTAGAATTAGCGGAAAAGATTCCCCTTATCAGGGGGTTGACGGTTGAGTGGGAGAGACACACAATAAAACCCTGGCAAGATAATAATAATGACGGTATCTGTTAAGCGATTACTATGTGCCAAGCACTTTTCTAAGCGTTGGGGTATATACAAGATAATCAGGTTGCCCCATGTGGGGCTCACGGTTTTAATCTTCATTTTACAGATGAGGGAACTGAGGCCCGGAGTAGTTAAGTGACTTGCCCAAGGTCACACAACAGACAGGTGGCAGAGCCGGGATTAGAACCCATGACCTCAGACGCCCAAGCCCGGGCTCCTTCCACTGAGCCACGCTGCTTCCCTGCATGAGTTAGTACTTAAATTTTGGAGTGTGCAAGTGCTGAGAGGTCGTGCGTGCCAAGTGATTAGGTAGCGTGCAAGTGCTGAGGAGGCAGTTTGGGGATATAAAGTATAGTGGCTAGAAATTATTTGGGGAAACCCTCTTGGAGGAGGTACGGTTTCTATAGTGCGTTGAAGGGGGAGAGCTAGGAAGTGGAAGGGAAGACGAGCAAAAGGCCACCGGTGGGAGAGACGAGAACGAGGCACAGAGAGTAGGTTAGCTTGAGAGGGAGCTGGAGTATGGTGGGAGAGATGAGTGGATGAACAGGAGGGAGAGAGCTGATTATCTTAAAGCCAGTGGTAAGGAGTTTCCGCTTGATGCAGAGAGGAAAGGGCAGCCACCGGAGACTTGATACGCGGGCAGAGAAGTTTTAAAAACTGATCCGGAAGCGGCACGGAAAATGAGCTGGAGAGGGGAGAGGCAAAAAAGCAGGAAGGTCGGCAAAGACACCGATGCAGGGATATCATAAGGGCCTGGGTCAGTGTGTGGACGTTCAGAAGGAGACGAGGGGGCAGGACCTGAAAAATCAAGAGGATCTGGGGGTTGAAAGAGAGGGAGGGTAATATCTGAGCTTAATTGGAGCCGGGCGTTGTCGGGGATGAACCTCTGAAATGGGGGGTTCACCGCTCCGGCCTTTATATACTTGGCATTTTAGTGGCAAAAGTAAAAGTAAAATTTGATTTGAGACGGGTGAACCTGGGAAACGCCAAAACACCCGCCACTCCTCGGGCACCGAACCAGACAAGCCCGCTCGAGCTGGCTGACCGCCGCGGCTGCACTGGGCCCACCTTCCTCCTCCTCCACAGGCCAACAACTCCCACAGGACCCTGCTAGGGCCTGTGGTCCTCAAACCAGCCCGCCGACAGCATTTGGGAAGAAATGTAAAATCGGGGCCCGGTACAGAGCCCTCAACTCTTGTTTAGTTCTCTCCCGGGGAAGTGACTGTATTTGTTCCAAAACCAAATTCAATTCTGTTTCCTTCCTTGTGGGTGAAAAATGCTATTTCTTTACGGGTATCTTTCTGTCTCTCTCTCCCGGCCTTAGGTCCCCAGTTGCTGCTCCTTACAAAGCCCAGTGTTATAGAAAGTGATGAAGTTGGAAGGAAATACCAATTCTGAGCAGCAACTCAAGTCTGTGTGTTTGCCCTCTTTGCAAAGAGCTTGGGATTTCTTCTGCCTGGATGGATTCTACCTAGCATTTCAAGAAGGTGCTCATTGTGCTGGCGGAAGCCATTTCCATTAGTCCAACTGTAATTTAAGAATCGGGTCCTCGTCGGTGAGTCAACTGACCTAAAGTTCCTTTTGATGTATTTCTGCTTCGTTACTAATAACACCTTAGGTAGGGCAAGCTCTTTTGTTTCCACAGAATTTTTTTTAACAGTCTTTACCTTATTTCGTCTCATTTTGTCCTCAAAATATCCTCCCGAGGCAGGCATCATCCCACAGAGACGGATACGGAGGCCTAGAGAGGTTAAACGGCGGCTCTCCCCAAGTCACATGACAGACCAGTGGCCGAGCTGGGACCGGAACCCAGGCTTCCTGATTCCCAGCCCCAAACTCCTTCCACTAGACCACACTCATTCGAAGATCTTTCAGAGTGTTAGAGAGAAACGAACGCTCTGTAGTTCTTGGATGTCTCAAATGAGGTCTTTGGTGGAGGCAAGAGATTGGACTGGGTGACCCCATAAAGTTTTAAATGGAGAATTTGCTTCATCTGGGAAAGAGATTTGCAGGAGGGAACAGGAGACCACAAAATCTGCCATACTGGGATAGCACCGATAGATCTGGAGCATCCACTGGTGTTCAATGCAGCACTTGGGAGACTGACAAGTGGCTCAATTTCCACTCCTTAAAGTCAATGAGATTAAGAACTCTAATGCAATCGTGGTCCTAGGAGAAATTCCGAAACACGTCTGCACGTCTGGGGCAGAGCTAAAATGGCACTTGGCCCCAGCACTTAGTTCAGTGTTCTGCATTCAATCAGTCAGGGGCATTTATTGAGCATGTACTATGTGCAGAGTTCACGCTGCTTCTCGCCTTCATTCAATCGGATTTACTGAGCGCTCACTGTGTGCGCTTACTGTGTGCAAAGCGCTCCTTCCCGTAACCCTCCCCCAGAGCCTTGAGCATCTCGGCCCCAGCTCTCCTCCAAGGCAGCAGGCAGCCCGGCCAGCCAGACCTTCCCAAGACAGGCTCGTGGAGGTTGAGGGTGTGTGGAAGAGCCGTGCCAGTTACCGAGTGCCCACCGGTGTCGAATTAAGCACTGGGCTAAGCCCTTGGGAAAACCCTAGGGGTGTCTCTTTGGGGTCGTTTTAGGCCTGGTGTTTCCTGAATGTCCACTCAGGGTGATGCACTGTGTTAAGTGCTCGACAGAATGCAGTAGGAGCACAGGTCTGATTCCATGCCCACCAGGAATGTCCACCACCATTTCTGCCCCCAGCCCTCGGCCACCCGCAGTTCGCTTTTAGAAAGGTCGGTTAGACTCTTTTCCTCCAGTCGGTTCACTTTAAACGAAACCAAACCCCGGTTGTCTCGCTCACCTTCCAGGTGATAGAAATCAGCTCTTTGAGGATGATTAAAACAGCAGTTAGGGTAGCCATTAAATCTCATGAACTCTGGCTAAACTCTCCTCTTCCCATTGCACAACATATGGATTCTATTTTTCCCAAGACGGGCCGGAGACCAGAAGCTCCAGCTTCCATCGGGAAACAGCGATCATCGGCACCTATTATCCGTGCCGCGTCGTGAGGGACGTCTGAAATTGGACTTGTCTGGTTTTTCGGCAGGAAACTCCGCCGATCGGCCCTTGCCGAGGGTTTCAACACCTAACGTCGGAATGCCAGCTCTCGGTTCACTTGGCGGGGTTCCTCCCGTTAGGAAAGACACTGGATTTTCTGATCCCCAAAACTGTGACCGCTGACCGTCTCTGATGCATCTCTGTTCTCATACCTTCCGCGGAGGCTCAAGCCATCTGCCCGACCCTGGCCCACGGCCGTACGCACTTTACATCTGAAATGGACCACGGCCACGAAACCCCCGACGGCCAGACCGTTTCAGAGACGGCTACCGGTTATATTTATACAGGCACCGAAGTTATTCCCTTTTTTTTTTTCCTAACTACTTAACCACTTCCTTCAGGATGCCAGGCCAGCGTAAGCCCAGGCGGGGTTGAGCCTGTCACTGACAGATGATCCATCAGATTAGTAACCGTCCTGTGTGACACTCTCCGCAGGGAGAGTGAGGATGGGACCATGAAGTCACTCTGTCCGACGCCCCATCTCCAACCGGAGCAGGTAAGAATGTGGTCGTCGACCCCCTTCAAGTCCTTGAGGCTGCCTCTTGACTCCTCTTGGATCGTGAGCCCCAAGTGGTACAGGGACCGTATCCGATCAGCCCGTCTTATGTCAACCCTGGCGCTCAGTACAGAGTAAGCCCTCGATAAATGGCATTATATATTAAAAAAAGGATCTGTGCCACTGTTTTCATGGCCCTTTTCTCAGTGAGTGTGTTGGTGTGTTACCTGCAACCCACTGCTTATGGTTCTGGTGGACAAATAATAATAATTGCAGTCTGTATTAAGTACTTACTATGTGCCACGCATTCTACCAAGTGCTGGAGAAGTTACAGCTGTCATCAGCTCACTCACAGACTAAAGGGGCGGGGAAATGGGAATTTCACCCCCATTTCCTGAATGCTTCGTACAAGGATTTCACACCCAGTAGGCACTGAACAAATACCTTGGGTGGGTAGATTTACTTCCAAGAGAACATGGCCACCCCCAAGTTAAAAAAAACACAACAAACAACAAACTGAAAAATAGAAGGGGAAGGAGGCTGCCATTAATTGCCAGTAGATTGCACTTGGTAAAACAGACTAGTAGAAATCTCTTAATTTATCCATTTAAATTGTTAGCCAGGAGATTGATTTACTAAGAAAATCTGTTGCCGCTATCAAAACGGAAATCAGAAAGGGGACTGGCAAGGGTTTTTTTTTTTTGCCTGCAGTTGTGAAGAAGTGGGCAGAGATATTGTTGAAATGAGTAATTTTGAATTACAATTATAGGGACGGACGTACATTTTTTAGTCATAACCATTTAAGTCTGTTTTTGAATCTAAAAGGAAAGATTATCTCAAGTGATAAAAGCCATTAGTGACAGGCTTCCAAATATTTGAGCTAGAGCATCTGTTCTGCTAGATTCAGGGATGTGATAGCACGAGGATGAATGCTCTGTCCTATAAACAACGGTGGTCTGAAACAAAACAAGTTTCAAGTAGCCACTGAAATATCATAATAATTACGGTGCTTATGCTCCTTGAGGGCAGGTATCATCCCTCCTATTTGGTAGTCTCCCAAGCTGTTAGCCCAGGGCTCTGCGCACAGGTGCATCATCAATACTACTGACGGATACTGTGGCATTAAAATGTTCAGGCTTTGGATCCTTTTGTATTTCTTTTCTAAGTGTTACATGTTACATAAAATTCTCAATTTTCCTCTCACTGGGGCAGTTTTTGAAAAGTTGAGAACTACCAAAGAACCATTCTATAGGACTCTTTATACAAACTCAAAATTAAATTCAATATTTAGTTTCCTGAACGACTGACTTTTGCTTGCAAAGGCCAAAGAAAATTTTTCACTGGGGCCACGGGATAGGAAAAAAAAAAGTCTGCGGTTTCTGAATGGAAAAGTAAAAAGGGAGATGGTTCCTGGAAATATTGACCTTGACACGTTTCTATATTCTGCCGTCACAGTTCCACTAAGGTGAGAATACAGTGGTTTTCTGTGCTTGATTCTACGTCCTTACGTGAGCCTTGTAAGAGCTGTTCTGAATAAAGTCATTTCTGCTATAAACGAGCGCTTTCATTATGCGATCTGGAGAGAACTCAGTGGGAGAATGAGGAAACATGGTGACCGTAGAACGGCTGGGAATTGACTCTGGATTGGGGCTCTGTCGGGAATAATAATAATAATGTTGGTATTTGTTAAGCGCTTACTATGTTCAGAGCACTGTTCTAAGCGCTGGAGTAGATACAGGGTAATCAGATTGTCCCACATGGGGCTCACATTCTTATCCCCCATTTTACAGATGAGGGAACTGAGGCACAGAGAAGTTAAGTGACTTGCCCACAGTCACCCAGCTGACAAGTGGCAGAGCTGGGATTCGAACCCATGACCTCTGACTCCCAAACCCGTGCTCTTTCCACTTAGCCACGCTGCTTCCACTCTTTCAACGATCGACAGGCCTGCCTGGAAAATATGCTGTCACGTGTTAACGTTATAGAGGGAACCAACTGCAAATATTTAAAATTCAGATTTTTTTTTTCTTTCAAATCGACTTTAAGCAGTGCAAGTTGGTGCCCTGACGGTATCCCATGACCGATGATCAGTTAAGTGTGAGAGAAATGTTGGAGAAACAAGTATAGGATACATTTTATAAGCCTTCTAGAATTTTTGCCCGGGGTGACGGAAACCAGGTAATACTTCGGATGTTTCCGAACAATCTTGCCCTCAGCCCCTGATTTCCCATTGAAACAATAACGGGCGGCACAGGATTTGGAGATAAAAGGGGCTCGTGACCATTATAAGTGCTTCATAAATAAGTCACCTTTGCCCTTCCATCTGCACTCTTTGTTCACTCCACCCTCAGCCCCAAAACACTTTTTAAAATAATATTGGTTAAGGGCTTACCGTGTGTCAAACACCGTTCTAAGCGCTGGGGTAGGGACAAGGTAATTAGGTCGGATACAGTCCCTGCCCCGCATAAGGCTCACAGTCTAGGAGGAGGGAGATAATCCCTATTTTACAGTTGAGGAAGCTGAGGCACAGAGAAGTGAAATGACTTGCCCCAAGTCACTCAGCAAGTAACTGGCAGAGCCAGGAGAAGAATCCGGGTCCTCTGACCCCCCCCAAGGCCTGTGTTCTTTCCACTAGGCTATGCCGCTTCTGCACATATAATAATGTTGGTATTTGTTGGTATTTGTTAAGCGCTTACTATGTGCAGAGCACTGTTCTAAGCGCTGGGGGAGATACCGGGTCATCAGGTTGTCCCCCGTGAGGCTCACAGTCAATCCCCATTTTACAGAGGAGGGAACTGAGGCCCAGAGAAGTGAAGTGACTTGCCCACAGTCACAGAGCTGACAAGCGGCAGAGCCGGGATTCGAATCCATGACCTCCGACTCCCAAGCCCGGGCTCTTTCCACTGAGCCACGCTGCTTCCATTCATGTCTCTCTCCCCGTCTAGAGTGTTCGCTCGTTGCGGGCGGGGAAACGTGGCGTCCAACTCCGTTGCATCGTACTCTCCCGGGTGCGTAGTGCAGTGCTCCGCACGTCGTTAAGTGCTCAGTCGATACGATTCATCGACCGGTTGACAGATACCTTAAGTATTAAAGTCCTCTTACTTTAGCTCAGTCTGAGGCCTGACACCAGCTTCACCAGCTTGGGTCCTCCAGCTTCCTTCTGAAGGTGGATTTCTGTTGGTCTGTGTTGAAGTTGTCAGGGAATTTCAGTGAGAAACTAGTGATAGCCTGTCACTTGCCTTTCAATGAAGCCCCATATAAACGATTGTAAAATAGAACAGTGAATGCCAGCACCTGGCTGTGGTACTGGGGGGAGAGAGCTCTGCCCGTAGTTGGCACAGAAGCAGTGAGGCCTAGTGGCAAGATCCTGGCCCTGGGAGTCAGAGGACCTGGGTTCTACTCCACAAGTGGGATCCGCGTGACCTTAGGCAGGTCACTTAGAGAAGCAGCGTGGCTCAGTGGAAGGAGCCCGGGCTTGGGAGTCGGAGGTCATGGGTTCTGATCCCGGCTCCGCCGCTTGCCAGCTGTGTGACTCTGGACAAGTCACTTCTCTGTGCTTCAGTTAGCTCATCTGTCAAATGGGGATGACGACTGTTAGCCCCACATGGGACCACCTGATCACCCTGTGCCCCCCCCCAGCGCTTAGAACAGTGCTTTGCACATAGTGAGCGCTTAACAAATACCACCACCACTTAACTTCTTTGTGCCTCAGTTACTTCCTCTGTAACACGGGGATTAAAACTGTGAACCCCGTGTGGGACATGGACTGTGTCCAACCTGATTATCATGTATCTATCTCGGTGCTTAACACAGTGCCCGGTAGAGACGGCGAGCACTTAACAAATACCCTGAAAACCCCCCAAAACGCACTCTGCAACGTGCTGCACCCCTGCCTGCCTCCTCGCTCATGTACACTCGGTGCGCCGGCGGGAACGCAACCGGTGGGGATGAGAGAGGGTGAAAATCGGGAGCACGATCAGCGATCGATCAAAGGTATTTACTGAGTGCTTACTGTGTGCACAGCACTCAACTAAGTGCTTGGGAGAGTACCGTACAACAGAAGTGCAACCACGTGAATCCTTGCCCGCACTGAGCTTACCGTCTAGAGGATCTCCGTCCCGACGTCTCAGGCCCGAGGTTCATCTGTCGCTCCTGACGGGAGGCTCGGTCCATCCACGGATGACAGTAAACAGCAGAAAAAACCTGCAAGAAGAGACACCTTGAGGACTTCTATCAAAATGGCTGCACCGAAGAATCAGCTTTGGGAGGTAAAGAACGTCTGGGAGACGTTACTTTCTTGGAAACCAAAAAGTAACCTCATTCCAGGAAAAAAATAAAATAAAAAGGAAGAAGTGGCGGGACGAGGCAGTGAGGGGGGACCTTAAAAAGCAATAGACAATATTTTTTGAATTTTTATAATCAGTTTTACTCAGCTGAGGTTAGATGATCAGAAGACAAAAGCAAAAAGAAAATGTAGATGACCACATCTGGTTGGGTTTGAGGTCTCAATGGATAAATCATACATTTTAACTTAAAAGAAGTCTTTCTGGTAAACAAAATGTGGGTTGGAAAAGCCCTTCCTGAGTAGAAAAGACCCCCCCCACCACTCACCCCCCCCCACCTTGAAAAAAAACAGAAAAAAATGAATGACCATTATATGAGTATAGTGGACTTGCAACTCCCAACAGGCCAAGCCCAGGGTCTGTTTTTTGGGGGTTTCTTTTTCCAAAACTCATCTTGAGTATCTAGCGAGTGTGAAGCACTGAACTAAGGATTCTGGAAAAAGCCACAGAAGCAAGACACACTACCACTGCCCTCCCAGCGTTTTCAACCGTTCATTCATTCAATCGCATTTACTGAGCACTTACTACGTGCAGAGCACTGTACTAAGCACTTGGAATGTACAATTTGGCAACGGATAGAGAGAATCCACGCCCAACAGTGGGCTCGCAGTCTAAACGGGGGAGGGAGACAACCAAACAAGTAGTCAGAAGACAATCAAATAACACTTAGTACAGTGCTCTGCACACAGTAAGCACCCACATGCCATGGATTGAATGATCACCCTTGACAGTCCAATATTAAAAAAGCAGAATCACAGGAAACATTACGCCCTTCCCCCTGCGTGATTGGCATTTATTCCAGCTCAAGAAACTCAAACGTGTTTCTCTGCTTACGAATAAACACATGGCAGGACTCGGGATTCGGTATGATTTTCCAAATGCATTTTCACTGAACTTTCCATCTGAAAATCCGGACAGTGAAGTAATAATAGTAGTAATAACGATAGTATTTGTTAAGCGCTTACTCTGTGCCAAGCACTGTTCTAAGCACTGGGTTAGATACAAGGTCATCAGGTTGTCCCTCGTGGGGCTCACAGTCTCAATCCCCATTTTACCGATGAGGTCACTGCGGCCCAGTGAAGTGACTTGCCCACAGTCCCACAGCTGACAAGTGGCAGAGCTGGGATTCGAACCCATGACCTCTGACTCCCAAGCCCATGCTCTTTCCACTGAGCCGCGCTGCTTCTCTAAGCGATGCCTGTCTACTTGTTTTGCTCTGTTGTCCGCCTCCCCTCCTTCTAGTCATTCAATAGTATTTATTGAGCGCTTCCTATGTGCAGAACACTGGACTAAGCGCTTCTAAACTGTGAGCCCGTGGTTGGGCAGGGATGATCTCTATCTGCTGCCGAATTGTACTTTCCAAGCGCTTAGTCCAGTGCCCTGCACCCAGCGGGCGCTCAATAAATAGGACGGAATGAATGAGGGAATAAGAAGCAGGGTCTGGGCGGGCCCAGCCCTACAGGCCCCGCTTTCATTCATTCAACCTAATGTTGGTATTCGTTAAGCGCTTCCTATGTGCAGAGCACTGTTCTAAGCGCTGGGGTAGACACAGGGGAATCAGGTCGTCCCACGTGGGGCTCCCAGTCTTCACCCCCATTTGACAGATGAGGTCACTGAGGCCCAGTGAAGTGACCCGCCCACAGTCACCCAGCTGACAGGGGGCGGAGCCGGGATTCGAACCCATGACCTCCGACTCCCAAGCCCGTGGTCTTTCCACCGAGCCAGGCTGCTTCTAATTCAACAGTCATTATTGGGCGCTTACTATGCGCTGAGCGCTGGACTAAGCGCTTGGAATGGCCAATTCCCTGCTGCAAGGTGGCCCCGGGCCCCACGTGCTCTTTTTTTAAAGAATGCTTTTTGTCGAGCGCTTCCCATGTGCCAGGCACTGTAGTAGGCGCCGGGGCAGCCAGAAGCTGATGAGGTCGGCCCCGGCCCCCGTGGGGCTCACAGTCCCCGTGTCGCCGACGAGGTAAGGGAGGCACAGAGAAGTCAAGCGATTTACCCGAGGCCCCCCAGCAGCCGGCTGGAGGAGGCGGGATTGGAATCCAGGTCCCGCTGCCTCCCAGGCCCGGGTTTTACCTGTTAGGTCACCAGCAAGCTGCTTCTCTCCCTGGGGCGTCTAGTTCAGTGCACGGGGGATGAACCGGAGCCGTCCTGCTCTTCGGCCTCCTCCGTGCTCAGACCCCGGCTCCGCCCACTAAGGGGGAGGGGCGAAGGGAGGGAGCGCTTAGCACAAGGCGCGGCACCTAGTAAGCTCCTTAACAGATACTATTAACATGATTATTATTTATGGTGGCGAAGGGGGAGAGCGCTTAGAACAGGGCTCGGCACCTGGTAAGCTCCTTAACAAATACCAACATTAATATTATTAATAATGATAATGATGATGGTATCTGTTAAGCTTAACACGTACCAACATTATTATTATTAATAATGATAATGATGATGGTATCTGTTAAGGAGCTTACTAGGTGCCGAGCCCCGTTCTAAGCGCTGGGGGAGACACAGGGGAATCAGGATGTCCCACGTGGGGCTCCCAGTCTTCATCCCCATTTTCCAGATGAGGGAACTGAGGCCCAGAGAAGTGAAGTGACTCGCCCACAGTCCCACGGCTGACAAGTGGCAGAGCTGGGATTCGGACTCATGACCTCTGACTTCAAAGCCCGGGCTCTTTCCACTGAGCCACGCTGCTTCTCTATTATTATTGTTATTATTATTTACGGTGGTGAAGGGGGAGAGCGCTTAGAACAGGGCTTGGCACCTAGTAAGCTCCTTAACAGATACCATCGTTATTATTATTATTATTTACGGTGGCGAAGGGGGAGAGCGCTTAGAACAGGGCTTGGCACCTAGTAAGCTCCTTAACAGATACCATCGTTATTATTATTATTATTTACGGTGGCGAAGGGGGAGAGCGCTTAGAACAGGGCTCGGCAACTAGTAAGCTCTTTAACAGATACCATCATCATTATTATCATTATTATTATTTATGGTGGCGAAGGGGGAGAGCGCTTAGAACAGGGCTTGGCACCTAGTAAGCTCCTTAACAGATACCATCATTATTATTATTATTATTTATGGTGGCGAAGGGGAAGAGCGCTTAGAACAGGGCTCGGCACCTAGTGAGCTCCTTAACAAATACCATCATTATGATTATTATTATTGTTATTATTTACGGTGGCGAAGGGGGAGAGCGCTTAGAACAGGGCTTGGCACCTAGTAAGCTCCTTAACAGATACCATCATTATTATTATTATTATTTATGGTGGCGAAGGGGAAGAGCGCTTAGAACAGGGCTCGGCACCTAGTGAGCTCCTTAACAAATACCATCATTATGATTATTATTATTGTTATTATTTACGGTGGCGAAGGGGGAGAGCGCTTAGAACAGGGCTTGGCACCTAGTAAGCTCCTTAAAAGATCCCGACATCGTTATTCTTTATCGAGGCTTAGGAAGCGGGCGTGGCGAAGGAGGAGAGCGCTTAGAACAGTGCTTGGCACCTAATAAACCCTGAGCAAATTCCATCATTACTGTTATTTATGGTGGCGAAGGGAGGGAGCGCTTAGAACAGTGCTCGACCCCCAGTAAGCGCTTAACAAAGACCCTCATGACGATTATGTGGGGTGGCGAAGGGAGGGAGGGAGCGCTTAGAAGAGTCCTCGGCCCCGAGAAGGCGCTTAATAAATACTATCGTGATTATTTATGGTGGCGAAAGGAGGGGGCGCTCAGAACAGTGCTTAGCACCTAATGAGCGTTTAACAAATCCCATCATCATTATTGTTATTATGATTAATGGTGGCGAAGGGAGGGAGCGCTTAGAAGAGCGCTCGGCCTCTAGTAAGCGCTTAACAAATACTATCATGATTATTTATGGTGGCGAAGGGAGGGGGCGCTTAGAACAGTGCTTTGCACCTAATAGGCGCTTAGCAGAGACCATCATCATTACTGTTATTATGATTAATGCTGGCGAAGGGAGGGAGCGCTTAGACTAGCGCTTAGCCCCTAATAAGCGCTTAGCAGGGACCATCGTCATTACTGTTATTGTGATTAATGCTGGCGAAGGGAGGGAGCGCTTAGACCAGTGCTTAGCCCCTAATAAGCGCTTAACAAAGACCATCATGATGATTATGTGCGGTGGCGAAGGAAGGGAGCGCTTAGACCAGTGTTTAGCACCAAATAAACTCTTAGCAAAGACCATCATCATTACTATTATGATTAATGGTGGCGAAAGGAGGGAGCGCTTAGACCAGCGCTCAGCACCTATTAAGCGCTTAACGAAGACCATCACGATGATTACGTGTGGTGGCGAAGGAGGGGAGCGCTTAGAGCAGCGCTTAGCACCTAATAAGCGCTTAACAAAGACCATCACGCTGATTATGTGTGGTGGCGAAGCGCTTAGAGCAGCGCTTAGCACCTATTAAGCGCTTAACAAAGACCATCACGCTGATTATGTGTGGTGGCGAAGCGCTTAGAGCAGCGCTTAGCACCTATTAAGCGCTTAACAAAGACCATCACGATGATTACGTGTGGTGGCGAAGGAGGGGAGCGCTTAGAGCAGCGCTTAGCACCTAATAAGCGCTTAATAAAGACCATCACGATGACTACGTGCGGTGGCGAAGGAGGGGAGCGTTTAGCGCAGCGCTTAGCACCTAATAAGCACTTAACAAAGACCATCACGCTGATTATGTGTGGTGGCGAAGCGCTTAGAGCAGCGCTTAGCACCTATTAAGCGCTTAACAAAGACCATCACGCTGATTATGTGTGGTGGCGAAGCGCTTAGAGCAGCGCTTAGCACCTAATAAGCGCTTCACAAAGACCATCACGATGATTACGTGTGGTGGCCAAGGAGGGGAGCGCTTAGCGCAGCGCTTAGCACCTAATAAGCGCTTCACAAAGCCCATCACGATGCCTATGTGCGGTGGCGAAGGGAGGGAACGCTTAGCGCAGCGCTTAGCACCTAATAAGCGCTTCACAAAGCCCATCACGCTGACTATGTGCGGTGGCGAAGGGGGGGCGGAGCGCTTAGCCCAGCGCTTAAGCCTGCCGTTCCCGGGGTGGGGGGGGGGGGGGGGAGAACCGGCCCGTGCGCGCCCCCTGGCGCCCGCGGCGGGGCGGTGGCGGCGGGGCGGGGCGCGCATGCGCGCGGGGCGCTTATAATAAGCGGGCGGGCGGGGGGAGCGTTGGCCAAAGGCGCGGGACTTTGCGCGGAGCCTTGCGCTCCCGGCTCGGTCGATCGGTCGGTCGGTCGGTAGCCCTAGGAGGGGCGGAGGTGGGCGCTATGCCAGCGGGCCCGGGGGTCCCCGGCCGCTAGCCCGGGCCGCCCCAGCCCGCTGGGCACCATGCCTCCCGGCGGCGGCCGGTCCTTCTCGGCCCGCCCGCTCCTCCGTCGTCCTCCTGGCTCTCCGGGCTGCTGGCGGCGTCCGTGGGCGCCGGTGCCGGGGCTGCTGCTCCTGCTCCTGCTGCTGCTGCTGCTGCCGCCGGCGGCCCGGGGCGGCGGCGAGTACTGCCACGGCTGGCGGGACCCGCAGGGCGGCTGGCGGCCCGGCTTCCAGTGCCCCGAGCGCTTCGACGCCGGCGACGCGGCCATCTGCTGCGGGGGCTGCACCCTGCGCTACTGTTGCGCCAGCCGCGCCGCACGCCTCGACCAGGGCGGCTGCCACGACCGGCCCGGGCCCGGACACCCCGACCCCGACCCCGCGCACCCCGACCCCCGAGGCCGGGACCCCGGGACCCCCGGCGCCGCAGGTCAGCACCGGCCCCCCGACCCCTCCCCCCCTTCTCCGCGCCCGCCCGCCGGGGCGCGACTTCTCCGGCGCTGTCGAGGTGCCCGGCGCTGTGCGGAGCGCTCCGCGACCAGGACGGTGTCGGTTAAGGCGCTCACGAGGTGCCCGGCGCTGTTCTGAGCGCTCAGCCGTGAGGACGGTACTTCTTGAGCGCTCACGAAGGGCCCGGCGCTGCTCTGAGCGCTCAGCCGTGAGGACGGTGTCGGTTAAGGCGCCTACGAGGTGCCCGGCGCTGTTCTGAGCGCTCAGCCGTGAGGACGGTGTCGGTTAAGGCGCTCACGAGGTGCCCGGCGCTGTTCTGAGCGCTCAGCGATGAGGACGGTACTTCTTGAGCGCTCACGAAGTGCCTGGAGCTGTTCTGAGCGCTCAACGATCAGGACGGTACTTCTTGAGCGCTTACGAGGTGCCCGGTGCTATTCTGAGGGCTCAGCCGTGAGGACGGTACTTCTTGAGCGCTCACGAGGTGCCCGGCGCTGTTCTGAGCGCCCAGCGACGAGGGCGGTGTCGGTTAAGGCGCTCACGAGGTGCCCGGCGCTGTTCTGAGCCCTCGACGATGATGACGGCGTTTGTTAAAGCGCTTACGAGGTGCCCGGCACTGTTCCGAGCGATCAGGACGGTACTTCTTGAGCGCTTACGAGGTGCCCGGCGCTGTTTTGAGCGCTCAGCCGTGAGGACGGTGCTGGTTGAGCGCTCACGAGGTGCCCGGCGCTCTTGTCGGCGCTGGAGTGATGGTGATGACCGTATTAACTAAAGTGCTTACGAGGTGCCCGGCGCTGTTCTGAGCGCTGAACGATGATGACGCTATTGGTTGAGCGCCTACGAGGTGGCAGGCGCTGTTCCGAGCGCTGGGGTGATGATGATGACGGTATTCGTTGAGCGCTTACCAGGTGCCCGTCGCTGTCCTCGGCGCCGAACGGCGATAACGGTATTGGTTGAGCGCTTATTAGGTGCCGAGCGCCGGGGGTGGATACGAGGTCATCAGATTGTCCCTTGGGGGGTTAGCGGTCTGCATCCCCATTTTGCAGGTGAGTTGTCTGAGGCACAGAGAAGTGAAGCGACTCGCCCGAAGTCACACAGCTGACCAGTGGCGGAGCCGGGATTAGAATCCAATCATTCCTTTTGTTTATATTGATGCCTGTTTACCCGTTTTGAGGTCTGTTTCTCCACCCCGCCCCTATTCTAAAGTGTAAAACCGGTGCGGGCAGGGATTGTCTCTCTCTTGTGCTAATTTGTACTTTCCAAGCGCTTAATACAGTGGTCTGCACTCGAATGAATTCAGTTCATATTGAGTCCATCACCGAATCCTGTCAGGTCTGTGTTCCCGTCATCTGGCTCATCTACAACTCTGCCCACTTTGCCCTTTTGATAGCAGTGAGACTTATGGTATTTGTTAAGGGTATCTGTACTATGGGCTGAGCACTGTTTTAAGCGCTGGAGTAAATACAGGGTTATCAGATTGTCCCACGTGAGGCTCACAGTTTTCTTCCCCTTTTTACAGATTAATAATAATAATAATAATAATAATGTTGGTATTTGTTAAGCGCTTACTATGTGCAGAGCACCGTTCTAAGCGCCGGGGTAGATACAGGGTCGTCGGGTTGTCCCACGTGAGGCTCACAGTCTTAATCCCCATTTGACAGATGAGGGAACTGAGCCCCAGAGAAGTGAAGTGACTCGCCCACAGTCACCCAGCTGACAAGTGGCAGAGCCGGAATTCGAACCCATGAACTCTGACTCCCAAGCCCGGGCTCTTTCCACTGAGCCAAGCTGCTTCGCTTCCCTTCAGATGAGGAACTCGAGGCCCAGAGAAGTGAAGTGGCTTGCCCAAGGTCACACGGCAGGCGAGTGGCGGAGCCGGGATTAGAACCCACGTCCTCTGACTCCTGAGCCCGGGCGCTTTCCACTAAGCCACGCTGCTTCTCTATCCCCGCGGGGCGTGGGGGGAGTGTCCGGCCTCCAGCTCCTCCGTTCCCGCGGGACCGTGGGCAGGTCCGTGACCAGCTGCCAGTTCCCCCGTCCCCGCGGGAAGTAGGGAGCGATCGGGAAGGGATTCCACCGAACTCTCTCCTCCTAAGGCAGCGGCCGCCAAACCCCGCCGATTCGACCCGTTGCCTCGTTGCCCCAGATACCTCCTTGACCCAGGAGCCCCGCTGGGCCCCGTGGCCGTTATCCCTGAAAACAGGGATCCTCTTCCCACTGGCTCATCCCACTCCCTTCTTTCTCCAGCCACAAGTGGTTGCCTTTAGCCAGGAGAGGGAGGGAAGGAGGCCCCAGTGCGATGAGAAGAGTTGGCAACGGTGATATTACTAAGCCCGTACCGGGTGCCAGGTGACGGGGGTAGAGACGGGGGGATGGGATCGGAGGGTGGCCCCTTTCCCCCACTCACGGTCGTACGAGGGAGGGAGCAGTGACGTCTCATCCTTGCTTCTTCTCCCGATGACCTGCGTGAGAAGATTTGGGGGCCACGAGAGGATAGATGACTTGTCCACCGTCACGCGGCGGCCCAGCGACCGAGCTGGGTCCGGAAGCGGGATGTCCTGACTCCCAGCCCAGAACTCTCTACGTGCTGCCATTTCCCTGGCCACAGTGATTGTGATGTGGCCTTCCTTCTCCCCCCACCCCCCACCCCGCCCAAAGCGTGTAGTGCCGCCAAATGTCCCTCTTCCTGCCCTTTCAAGGATCTGGGAATCTGGCGGTGGGGTGGGGCGGACTTCTCACCACTCATCGGGGAATCACAAGGACTGAAGGGCAGCAGTGGCAGACCCCAGGCCCTCCCCCAGACCTTGCCGGGCCCCTTCTTGCCGCTCCCTCCCCTGAAACCCGAACCCCAAGTTGGAGAGGGAGACCCCGTCCAACTCTTTCCGGTGGCGGCCCCGGAGAGGGTGAAACTCCCGCTTTGGATCCTGTGGCTTTCTTGTCTATGCTTCCCTCTCTGGTCACCGAAGCCAGTTTGGAAAAACAAACACGCTAGGGCAGAGGAGGAGGAAGGCGGGCAAAGGAAAAACAGCCCAGTCAGGTTCCAGCTCAGTCCCCCGCTCAGGTTTCAGCTCAGGATCGCTCCCTTCGGTGACTTTTTTCCGAAGGGCGGGGGAAGGGGGGGGGGTGTCTGAAAATTCTCGGGGGCCAGGATCAGATGGAGGAATGTTGCTGCCTTACAGCAAGACCGTTTATTTAAACGGGGAGACCAGTCTTGTCTGCAGTTAGAGGCCCAGTGCCCCTTCATCCCAAGTCACCTGGAGGTGGAGAAGCCGGTGGGGCTTGGTTCTAGCCTCTCGGCTCATCCCGGTGGATCTGTGGATTTGCCAAGCTGTGGCCTGCAGTTGGAGAAGAGGAGATTCCTAGCTCACTTTCCTTGCAGTCAATCAGTGGTATTTATTGAGCACTTACCGTGTGCAGAGAACCGTACTAAGCATTTGGGAGAGCACGGTATAACAGAGTAGGTAGACAGGTCTCCTGCCCACAGGGAGCTTACTGTCTAGAAACGTCGGCCGGGGGGGGCAGCCAGTTGGGAAGGGGCGACGAAACCTCGGCTTAAACCCCCCCTCTTGCCCTGGGGGTGCTGGAGTGCGGAGGGAAGGAGAGGAGCCGGGGTGCGGGGGGGGGATGGGATGATTAAAGTGTGGCTCATAAGGCCAAATAAATGATCAGTGATTCTTCCCCATCTGTGGTAATCCCTCCCAGGGTGAACCCAGTCGAGCGCTTTTCGTTTCGGTCGGTCGTATTTATTGAGCGGTTGCTTTTGTGCAGAGCACCGTACTGAGCGCTTGGGAGAGTACAGTATGACAGTGAACTGGGCTCCTCTCACCGCCAGACCTGTCTTCTTTCAGAATTGGAGAGTGGCGTGGAGCTGTGGGAAGCGCCTCGTCCCCACCTGTGTAACTGTGCGTCCTCTAAACTGTCCGCTCGTTGTGGGCAGGGAATGTCCGTTGTTGTTTTGTACTCTCCCGAGCGCTTAGTACAGTGCTCTGCACACAGCAAGCGCTCTCCGAATAAGACCGAACGAATGAATGTGCGTGCCCACGCCCGGGCGGATCAGTCGCAAACGTGGCGCCCAGGCAACGCTGGCTTCCTGCGAAGCCGCGTCCCCTCTCCCGAAGGGTGAGGTCGTGGCTCCTCGGGGGCTTCTCGGCCCCTGTCAATCCACTGCCTGCCGATCACCGAGGTTAAAAATTCTCAGCTGTAAATTCTCGAGAGCAGTAGGCATCGGTTGCCCGTGCTCCGTTTGCACTTGCAGTCAAAAACCCTAGGGAGGGGACGGTTCAGGAAAAGTGGCGTCGAAGTGATTCCTTCCAGTCCTTATCGCAGTAATGCCTCTCCTCTCTAATCTAGGGCAGATTCGACCTCTTGGAGCTATAAAGGCGAGTTTCTCAAAGTCATTGGTGCCACCGGGAGAAAACTGGCTTGGGCTGCACATACCAGTCATTCCAGAGCGAGTCTGACGGGGGGTTCTTATGGGAACAGCCGTGCTCGGGGAACGCTACTGCCTGGGCACGAACTTGCCCCCACCCGCCGCCCCCAGCCACGGAGCCATGAGCTTCAGCTCCAGTTAGGTGGTTCTGGGATGTGTTAGATCTCCGATGACACCGACTCCAGCCGGCTGGTCCTGGTGGGTCACGGCTGCCTCTCGGGCTCCTGGTTTTCGTGTTTAGGGGGTCTCTCCCACCCAGACCCTCCCCCCGCACCCTTCTTCTAAAAGTTTTGGTCACTGCTTCTGGGCGGGGGGGCGGAGGTGGACTGTGTCGTCTGACGTCTCCGGGGTGATCGGTGCTCAGGAACCCGTTGCAGTCAGCATCCTTCATCCCCCCAACTCCCAAACACCTCTTAGCCGATGGGAGTTTTCCAGCTGGGGCAGAGGGGAGCGGACCGCCGTTTGCCGAGCGCTGGGCTCTGAAAGCACTTGGGGTAGGGAGGAAGTCTGGCCCGGGGACTCTGTCCAACCCGGATCGATCCGTATCTACCTCAGGATTTAGCCCAGTGCTTGTCGCATCGTTAAGTGTTCAACAAATACCACAAGCGAGAACGTCCTGCCTCCTGGCGGGAATGTGTGGCCTCTGGTGCCCAAAGCTCTAGGCCGTTCTCCCAGCACGAACCCCCATTTCCTCTGCTGTAGGCCTGTTTCTTAGCTGGGCAGAGGAGGAAGAGGAGGAGGAGGTGGGGGGGACGGAGGGTCCCTGCCTGCCGGAGAGGCTTTGTCACTGGACGCGTCTAGGGAGTCTCTAAAAGTATCTCCCTCCCGCGCAGAGCCGGGCGGCCCACGGTACTCGGTACAGCGCTCGGCGTCGAGTCAGCGCCGGGTAGAGACCGGTGTCCCGAGCCCCCGTGCCAGGAGGAATCTCGCCCGCCCCTAAGCGCCTGTGTGTCTCGCTCCTTCTAGTGCCCATCTACGTGCCGTTCCTCATCGTCGGGTCCGTCTTCGTCGCCTTCATCATCGTGGGGTCGCTGGTGGCGGCCTGCTGCTGCCGGTGCCTCCGCCCCAAGCAGGAGCCGCAGCCCAGCCGCGCGCCCGCCGGCAGTCGCCTGATGGAGACCATCCCCATGATCCCGAGCGCCAGCACCTCCCGCGGCTCCTCCTCGCGACAGTCCAGCACGGCCGCCAGCTCCAGCTCCAGCGCCAACTCGGGGGCCCGGGCGCCCCCCGCCAGGTCGCAGACCAACTGCTGCCTGCCGGAGGGCACCATGAACAACGTGTACGTCAACATGCCCACGAACTTCTCTGTGCTCAACTGCCAGCAGGCCACCCAGATAGTGCCCCACCAAGGGCAGTATCTCCACCCGCAGTACGTGGGCTACACCGTGCCCCACGACTCCGTGCCCATCACCCCCGTGCCGCCCTTTCTGGACGGCCTGCAGCCCGGCTTCCGGCAGATACAGTCCCCCTACCCTGCCCACGCCCAGGGTGAACAGAAGATGTACCCGGCCGTGACGGTGTGACGCCCCGGAGGCCGGGTCTCCCAAGGAGGAGCCTCCGGGTGGGAGGCGTGAGCTCGGAGTCGGGGAAGGGAGACACCGCCCCCCCCCCCCCGCCTCCAACCGTGAGACGGGGTCTGCGAGCCTTCCCTTCCGCGCCCGGGGAAGGGATCCCCGCGTCGACGTTTCCCACCGTGCGCTGCTGAGCAGTGCTGAGGCGGATGCGTGCTTCCCGTCCTGATGACCTGCAGGCGGGCGACCCCCAAGAACGTCATCGCCTGGCAGCTGAGGTGGCGTCTCTTCCTCGGACTCGGATCAGTACGGGGTCCGTGTCCCCCTCCGCGCCCCCCCCCCCCCGCCACCAAACCCCCGTCTCCCTCCGCGGCGGTCCCGCGGATTGCTTCCTAGACAGTCGGGTGCCCGGGCCGCCGCGACCCCCGGCAGTCGGAAAGCCGTCCGTCTTCCGGACGGAACCCCTTTAGGGGCAGCCAAAAAATCCCGCGTCCCAGCGAGGCTGGCGGTTGGGCAGAGTTATTTATACTTAACGTCGCGGTCTGAATGCCAAATGTTTTTTCCACATAAACAGCCTTTAGGACAGATTTAGCGTGGGGGCTTTAATCAGATTGAATTCAGAGGTCTGGGATCGTCTTGCCTGCTCTCCGCCCCAGTGAAACCTTTCGTTTTGTTCGGCATCGCGTCCGAGTTAACGAGCGTTTATACCGAGAGCTTTTCTTCCCCTTTCTCAATCAGTCGCGGCCATTGTGATTTACTTCTCATTGGGGAGATTTCATTACCTTGCCATTGCAGTTTCTCATGTTTCAGAGTCTATGTACCTCCGTGGTACTGAGTAAAGTTGCCAGAGTTATAAACCAGGGTCAATATTTCTGCTTAGAGCCGATGAATGCATTTCATTGTTTACATGTAAACAGTATGAATAAATGATTTTTGGTTTTGATTTTTAAAGCATCCTCCAAACCCTTTGCTCTAGCCCTAAGTCTTACGGTTTCAATTTCACCTTAGACACTTCACCCGAAATAGAAGTCGTCAGTGTGACTTCTGCCCCTTCCCTCCCTACTGCAGGGTCCCCGGCTTCCTCGTCCACCTCGCGAGCTCTTCCTCGGGAAGCGCGGGTCGGGCGGGCCGCGCGTAGTTTATACTTGTAGAACGAGAGGTCGGGTTTATGTAGAGAGATAAGTGATGTTATAGCTGGCTGGACAAAATATTCTTGTCAGGAAAGGAAGTTTGGGGAGAGGCGTGGTCTGCAGGTTTTAGAGAACACATTTGGTAATGGAAAACCACGGCGGCGTGTGGCAGAAAGAACTCAAATCTCAAAAGGGCCTGTGATCATAGTCTTCTTACCAGGTCCGGTCCACCTCTCCAGAAATCCGGGACGAGTCGCCTCATGGCCCCGTGTGGACGGTGCGGCAGTTTGGAAGCGCCTCGCCGTGTTGAGAGAGGCGGGGCAAGTAACGGGGAAGGGGAGCGAGGCTGGGGGTGGGCCGGGAAGCAAGGCGGGCGGCCCCGGGCCCGGGCGCTGCCTGTTCCCAACGCTTCATCGCTCTCTCCACCTCCCCTCGGCATCAAACCGAAGGACAACGCTAGCTCCGCCTAGAATTCCTCTCCAGCTCTAGGGTTCCTCGTGAATTGCTGAGTCTTATGTGAGTATACATACCTGCACTGACGCATATCGGTGTGAAAACACGCGTCCCTGCACCTGCCGTGAGGGAAGATGAGGCCACCGTCCCCTCCCAGGGGCAGGAGGCTGGACCGGTTGACCATCGGGTCCCTTCCCCGTTTGCCGTCCCCTCTCTGTGCCTATCCCTTCGGCTCATCCTGGCCGTGGGTGTGTGTGTCGGTGAGAACGGGCCCGCAGCTGCTCCTGCCAGGGCCTGGGCCACAGGCAGGGGCTGTGGCTTCAGGGGCGGGATGGCAATTGAGAGAGCGGGCAGGTGCTGGGCGGCGGAGGCAGGATCCGGGATGGAGAGCGGAGCGTCTCCGGCTGCCCGAAGAGGAGCAGCGGGCCGAGGGCTGGCTCGCCGACTTGGGCTAGACCTGGCTGGAAGAGGCAGGCTTCATTTCAAAATGGCTTTCTTCTCACCGCATCGGCCACGAAGACAGACGCACGGTTCGTGCGTGAGGATTTAAGACCCCGTGGTCCCCGGAAGGTAGGACGCTGTGGCAGACTAGCAGAGGCCGGCAGCCTGAAGACGAGGGGGCTAGGCTGAGGGCTAATGGCCCAGTAAGGCAGAGAGAGACCCCCCCCCCCACCGGCCCCCAAGCCCTTTTCCTCACACCCCTAGGAGTGAGAAGGCCGCTTGGAGCTTAGGGCAGGTAAAGAACCGAAGAGGATGATATAGGACACAGATGACTATTTTCCTCAAAAGTATGCTGTTGGGAGAGTGGTTTGCGAGTTCCCATTTTCGAGTGATTCGGCAGCAGAATTCTCCGGTGTCAGTGCTTTAGTCAGGGCAAAGCAGAGGATCGAAAACTCTCGAGGGGAGTTCAGTGGCTTCGACGAGGAGTCGTCAGCATCCCTGAACGTAAACTCCGGCAGCCGGCCACGTCTCGGTGACTGAGATCCTTACGGGGCCCAGAGCGGAACTTCAGCCAAATGACTGACTGATTACGGAGAGGGTTTGCTTTTCCCAGTTGAAACCGCAGGCCCCCTCGAAGGTTTTCCTCCCGACTGACAAAATCTCCATTCAGTCTAGAAAGCTGAGGTTTAAAGTTAGCCCAAATATCAAGTTTTATAAAAGCTTACGGAAGGATCGGTGAACCAGCCCTCACAGTTTCTTCCTGTGAAAAGTGAGATGGTTGGAATATAAGTGGAGTAGGTGTTTCCACTAAAAGAATTTGGTTTGACAATCTATTTACTCAGGAGAACACTAGGAGACTGTCGGTGGTGACAGGCACACACTATTACCTCACGCCTTTTGTGAATAATCGGGCATCCATATTGGAGCAGAGGTCTATTGTGTTTTGACTTTTCTTATAGGTGGTTGTCTTGATCAATTTGGGTATTCCTCAGACTCTTAATTGAAGTTATACAATTCCAGTTTTAAGTTATGTGCGGTTGAGAATTTTTTTTTTCCATTGTTTCAGTTTTATCCTGTTACAGGTCCAGGGCCCACCCATTGTGCCTGAGGGGGAAAACTGCACCGCCCCCATTAATAATAATGTTGGTATTTGTTAAGCGCTTACTATGTGCAGAGCACTGTTCTAAGCGCTGGGGTGGATACAGGGGAATCAGGTTGTCCCCCGTGAAGCTCACAGTTAATCCCCATTTTACAGATGAGGTCACTGAGGCACAGAGAAGTTAAGTGACTTGCCCACAGTCACACAGCTGACAGGTGGCAGAGCCGGGAGTCGAACTCATGACCTCTGACTCCGAAGCCCCATTATTACTTGAGGGGCTTGCCCCTCCTACTTCTTCCTGGTTCTGCCTCATTTTCTCAAAGACAGGTAAGTCACCCTTACTCTTCTCGTGGTTGTAGGAGGCAGCGGCCCTGGGAGTCAGGAGACCTGGGTCTAGTTCCAGGCCTGCCGGATGGAGGCAATTTCAGTTTTCTCTTCGGTAAAACGGGGGATAAGATAGCGGCTGTCCCTCCCTCTGACCTTCTTAGAGTGGGCGCTTTGAGCGGCGGGTTCTGCTGCCATCCAGGAGTTTGCTCGGCAGAGGAAGGAGGGGCGGGGATTGGGTATCTGTTAAATCTAGCACGGTTCTCGGCCCCTACTGAGCACTCGCTCCCACCGCTACTCCTCTTCTCCCGGCCGAGCCACCCCCTCCACCGCGCCAACCGGCCGCGGCCTCGGAGGGCCGGTGCGGGTTTCGGCGAGTCCGTCCTCGGCCCAGCCGAGCGAAAGACTCTTCCCTCCCTGACTCTGACCTGTGGCTTCAGAGAGGCGTCCCCGTGGCCGTTGCGGGACTCGTGTCCCCAGCCGGGCTCCGGCCACCGCCCGGGGCTCCTCCTCGACAGGCGGGACGAAAGCTCTGAAACACTTAGACTCCCAGGGTGATGGAGCGGGCCTCTCCCGGGCCTAGTCCAACACAAGGAAGAGAGGGAGAGACTCAGCCGTTCGGGGGGGTGGGCTCCACCCCTGGCCTCTCAGAAGCACCACCGATGGATTGTGCTCTCCCAGGGGCCTAGTCTGGCCTCCAGGAAGCACTCAGTAAGTATCATCGAGGGAGGCCGCCTTTGCCTGCGTTCCAGTTGATCGTGCCGCGGGGTTGAGGCACGAGGGTGGGGCCTCTAGCCCCAGCCACACGGAGGATAGTGGAGACCGACGAGCATGGGTTGATCGAGAGGCTCCTCTCAGCTGCTCTGAAAGAAGTCACTGCCCTGGTTATTGGCCGCCCTGGGCCCTGGGAGCCTGAAGGACTAGAGACTGCAGAGAACCGTCCGCCTCTCGCTTCACGTTCCCCACTGTCGGGCTTCTCTCCCTCCCCCGGACCGGGCAGGAGAGCTGGGTTGGGACCCGCTGCCCTGACCGTCCCTCTGCACGCCGGGCCAAGCGGCGAGGCTCCGTGCCCCGATCGCATCGGGCCGGGGCTTCTCCCGGCCTGGCAAGTTCCGCCTCCTCCTCCCACAACAACACGGCTGCCAGGAGGAGATCGGGAAAACAGCGGCTTTAATCTCACACCTCACAGAGCACGGTCGGAGGCTTCGGGACGACACACAGAGGAGTCGGGCAGAGCGCTGGGGAGGGCGAGGGGTGCGGGGAAGGGGAGACACACAGTGGACAAACGTACCGGCTAAGGCCACAGAAAAGAGCCGGTGGGGTCGGGCCCCTCCCACCCACCGTAGTCCAGGGCCACGCTCCGGTCCCGTCCTCTCCGGAGTCGCTGGGGGCCGCCGGCGGTGGAGGGCTAGGCCGGCCGCGTTCTCTGTTTGGTGGTGTCGTAGGATCGGACGACTTCTGACTGCGACACGACCCCGTGCTCCTCTTGGGAAAACGCGTAGCCATCTGAGGGAGCAGAGAACAAAGGAGAGGGTCAGGGTCTAGCTGCCATTATCGTCCCTCCTATATTCCGTGGTACTGCCTCAGCCCTTACTCTGGGCCGAGGGCTCTGGCCAGGGGCTAGAGAAGCAGGGTGGCCTAGGCGATAGAGCATGGGCCCGGGAGTCAGACGGACCTCGGTTCTAAATCCCAGTTCCCCCATTTGCCCGGAGTCCCACAGCAGACGAGTCACTTCTCTGGCCCTCGGTTACCTCAACTGAAAAATGGGGATTCAAACTGTGAGCCTCGGGTGGGACGTGGACTGTGTCCAACCTAAATAGTTTGTATCGACCCCAGCGTTTGGTACAGTGCCTGGCCCGGGGTAAGCGCTTAACATACCCTTAAAAAAAAAAAAAAAAGGAGCAATCGGAGCAGACACGGTCCTGCTCCAACACGAACGAGGCGGTGGGGGATTTCTCATTCCCGTTTTAAGTGAGGCCGCACGTGGGGTCCTTGGGCCAGTTGCCCCCGGCCCAGTCTTAGCAAGGTGCCGAGGCCCGGGTGGTAAGAACTGGCTTGTTCCCGGCGCATTACTGCATTTATTGAAAGATTTCCACCCTCTAGCCAGAGGAGTGGGGAGGGAAGCACCACTTTAAACAAAACCCCATTGGAGTCTTAAGGAAAACCCTCCTGGGACTCCCACTGGGGAACTTGAGACCCTCTGGATTTCCAGGGAAAGGTTTTGTCATTCAGGCATGTGATCTGCATCTCAGAGAACTCCCCGCAACCTCAGGCTGTGCTAGTCTGATGCCAAACCCACTCACTGCTGCGCCTTACCACCCCACCTTGGCCACCCTCCCCATCCCCCCTCCTTTCTTCCTCTCCCAGGAAGAATGTGTGCTCCTCGCGAGCAGGGGACTGTATTACTTCTTTCTTTTGCCTGCTTTGGGACCTCGGGTAAATCAGTGAACTTCTGTGCCTTTGGCCTCATCTGTGAAATGGGCATTAAAATGCCTGCTGAGCACTGGGAAAGATACAAGATAATCAGGTCAGACATGGTCCCTGTCCCACACAGAGCTGACAATCTAAGTAGAAGGGAGGACGGGTATTGAACTCCCGTGTTACAGATGAGATAACTGAGGCGTAGAGAAGTTAAATGACTTGCCCAAGGTGACAGAGGCCCCATGTGGGACAGGGACTGTATCTGACCAGATGAACTTGTATCCACCCCGGGATTTAGGACAGTGGTCGGCCCATAGTAAGGGCTGAAAAAACACCACCATTTCTATCACCACTCGTCTGCGGTGTGACCTCGGTCAAGTCACTTTACTTCTCTGCGCCTTAGTCGCCTCATCTGGAAAATGGGGATTGAGACTGTGAGCCCCATGTGGGACAGGGACTGTGTCCAACCCAATTTGCTTGTACCCACCCCAGCGCTTAGGACAGTGCTTGGCACGTATGCCATAAGTATTATTATTATTAGTGTATCTTATCAAGTGGACCCTCCCCTTCCTCCCCACCCACCCCAGGCTCCATCCTCTGTCACCCTGTCCTCCCCGGTCACTTACGCGGCACGCCCTGCTGGATGGAGTGAGCCCGGAAGAGCGTGGGAGGGGTCTTTCGGCCAAGTCTCTTTAACAGGTGGTCCCGTTCGTTCACGCTGCAGGAAAAAGAGTGTGGTTAGAGTGTCGTCTCTATCGGTTGCCCAACTGTACATTCCAAGCGCTTAGTACATTCCAAGCAACTGTACACAGTAAGCGCCCAGTTAATACTATCGACTGAATGGTCACTCTCATTGCGGATCTCAAAGGTACTTGCTGCAAATTTATAAACCAATATACACAGGGATGGTTTAAGACAAAATCAAGACCCTTCCTCTCATCCAGAAAAATCTCCAGCCAACTCTTCCCAACCAGGGAGGCTGCCAGCTCACTCCACGCTGGAGCTGCAGCCCAAACCTGCCCCCAACCCCGAGGTCCCGCAGGCTCCGGCCCAGGACGGCCCCCCGCTCTCCCCGACCCCCCGCGCCCCGGGTTTTCACTGGCCGAAAACTCTTCTTGCTAAACGGCGGTTGGCACATAGTAAGCGCTTAACAAATACCGTCGTCATTATTAAAGAAGTTGGGCCGCGCATTCCCGCCTCAGGAAGGGAATTTCAATGAAGAGATTCTCCAGCTTTCCTGCCAGCAACCCGCTGGGGCCTGAACGATGCAAATGGCTGTTGCTTCTGAGGGTCCGGGTCTCCCCGGGAGTCCCGACCCCCAGCCATCTCTCCTCTACACCACCTGCACACTGACACCCCCATCTGCAATAATAATAATAATGTTGGTATTTGTTAAGCGCTTACTATGTGCAGAGCACTGTTCTAAGCGCTGGGGGAGAGACGGGGTCATCAGGTTGTCCCACGTGAGGCTCACAGTTAATCCCCATTTTACAGATGAGCCAACTGAGGCACAGAGAAGTTAAGTGACTTGCCCACAGTTGCCTCAGTTACCTCATCTGTAAAATGGGGATTGAGATGTGAGCCCCACGTGGGACAGGGACTATGTCCAACCCGACCTGCTTGTATCCGCCCCAGCACTTAGTACAGTGCCTGGCATATAGTTAAGCCCTTAACAAATGCCATTATTATTATTATAAATACCATCGATTGACTTGATGCTATATTAGAGAAGCAGCGTGGCTCAGTGGAAAGAGCACGGGTTTAGGAGTCAGATGTCATGGGTTCTAATCCCGGCTCTGCCACCTGTCAGCTGTGTGACTTTGGGCAAGTCACTTAACTTCTCGGTGCCTCAGTTCCCTCATCTGTAAAATGGGGATTAAGACTGTGAGCCTCACGTGGGACAACCTGATGACCCTGTATCTCCCCCAGCGCTTAGAACAGTGCTCGGCACATAGTAGGCACTTAACAAATACCAACATTATTATTATTATTATTATTATTATTAACCAGCTCTTCCTCAGTTCACCTTCCTGTACCTCGCTCTTAATGCCCCTCCTCAGATCCTTCCATTCACCCTGTCCCCCTAGTCTCAGTACCCCCGTCCCACCCTTTCAAATCCCCGAGACCACAGCTTTCCCCAATCTTCAAAGCCCTTGCTCCGCATTAAACACTTAATAGGAAACAAACACCGTATTAAGCATGGGGGAAAAACCAATCCAACTAGACAATAGTCCCTGTACCAAATGGGTTTCCCGAAGGCAGAACAGTATCCAATCCCCCTTTTACAAATGAGGAAACTGACCTACAGAGAAGTTAAGTGATTTACCCAAGGTCGCACAGCAGGGTAGGGACAGAGCTGGGATTAAAGTAATAATAATACCAAAAATGATGCTAATAACAATTGTGGTATTTAAGTGCTTACTATGTGCCATAGATCTAAGATATTCAAAGTCCCCCATAGATGTATTCAAATCCCACATGAAGCTCACAGTTCTAAGTAGGAGGGAGGGCTGGGATTGAATCCCCGTTCTGCAGATGAGGGAACTGAGGCACAGAGAAGTGAAGTGACTTACCCAAGCGGGTAAGTGGTGGAGCGACGATTAGAAGCCAGGTCCTCCCAGGTCCAGGCTCTAACCACTAGACCCAGCTGCTTCCAAACGATTCACTGAGCCGTAGCCATGTTGGTCTAGCACGCACCCTTGACACTTAGGTATTTTAATCCTAGTCTCAACACTTAGCTCATATCCCGGCCCTGCCACTTGTCAGCTGTGCGACTGTGGGCAAGTCACTGAACTTCTCTCATCTCTGAAATGGGGATCAACTGTGAGCCTCACGTGGGACAACCTGATGACCCTGTATCTCCCCCAGCGCTCAGAACAGTGCTCTGCACATAGTAAGCGCTTAACAAATACCAACATTATGATTATTATATCTTCATTACCCTTATTTTGTTAATGAGATGCACATCACCTTGATTCTATTTATTTGCTCTTGTTTTAATGCGATGTCCTTCCCCTTGATTCTATTTATTGCCATTGTTCTTGTCTGTCTTCCCCGATTAGACCGTGAGCCCGTCAAAGGGCAGGGACTGTCTCTGTTACCGATTTGCACATTCCAAGCGCTTAGTACAGTGCTCTGCACAGAGTAAGCGCTCAATAAATACCACTGAATGAATTATTATACGCATATTTATGTCTATTCACTGGTCTTTTTCAGCTGTTTCTTCCTGGCCTTATCGGTGCAATCACCTAGTAGCAGTAAGGGTAAGCACTTGGGAAAATACAAAAGGCAACCAAGCCACACCCAGCCCGAGGCCCTGTGTCCCACTGGGGGGACCCCAGGCCTGGTTTTTCACAGTGAGGAGACCGGGGAATGGCCGGCAGAGGTACCTGGGTCCTGGTCACTGTGGGCAGGTTCTCCAGTTTGAATCTCAGAGGGGCCTCGGAGCTGGTGCCAGAACTCGGGTGCTACTCTATTCTCCAACTGGGTTGGGCCGGTCCATTCTCCTGCACCCTCTTCTCGGGGAGACCAGCCAGCTGGCACTGCTGCACTCCCCCCAGGTCTCCTACCCCACAGGCTTTGGGGAAGCCCCACAAAAAGACTGGAGTCAGCTTTCTCCCCCAGCTGTAAAGTGAGTTGAGGGGGGGGGGGGGGTGTTTCGGTTATCTAGTATCAGCCCTGGAATGTTCTACTGGCCAAGCTCAGCCGGAGGAGGAGGGCTTTTCCATTTCAAAGCACACAGCCCGCTGAGAGTGAAGCAGGGGGCTGGGGCCCTATCTGCCCTTTCTCTGGGAACGGAGGCTCCCTCTGTCACTGCCAATCAGGGCTATGTACTGAGTGTCTGCAGTAGGCAGAGCATCCTAGTCAGCACACGGGAGAATGAAGGATGGGTAGGATAATAATGTTGGTATTTGTTAAGCGCTTACTATGTGCAGAGCACCGTTCTAAGCGCTGGGGGTGATACAGGGGAATCAGGTTGTCCCACGTGAGGCTCAAAGTTAATCCCCATTTTACAGATGAGGTCACCGAGGCACAGAGAAGCGAAGTGACTCGCCCACAGCCACACAGCTGACAAGCGGCAGAGCGGGGAGTCGAACCCATGACCTCTGACTCCCAAGCCCAGGCTCTTGCCACTGAGCCACGCTGCTTCCCATGACGCTTCCTCCGTAAAACCGCCTTTGGAGGTCCTGAGCAGCTCCTCGAGTGGGCTAAGTGACAAGGACGTTTCAGGGTTTACCGAACTGATGCCAAGCACCACGGTCCCGGAGCTGGCACTCTCCAGCTGAGGCTTTTCCTTTCACTCAAACCTGCCGGGTCCAGAGAGCGACTGGGCGCTCATTTGCTTCTCAAGGTTAAAGAAAACAGTCTTTGCAGGCTTCAGAGTGGGGAGACTCAGGGCTCAGCAAGCTACTTTGAGGTCACGGGTTCTGATCCCAGCTCCGCCACCTGTCGGCCGCGTGACCCTGGACAAGTCACTTCACTTCTCTGTGCCTCAGTTCCCTCATCTGTAAAACGGGGATTTAGACTGAGAGCCTCACGTGGGACAACCTGATGACCCGGTTTCTCCCCCAGCGCTTAGAACGGTGCTCGGCACATAGTAAGCGCTTAACAAATACCAGCATTATTACTTTCCCCAGCTGTAAAATGGGTCGTCGGTAGTTGTTGACATGGGGTTGCCAGAGGAGGTGATTCGGAGGCAGAGAGGGGTCAAGGGCTCATTTTTCTTTTTTTTAAATGGTATTTATCAAGCGCTTACTCTGAGCCTGGTCCTGTGCTAAGCCCTGGGGTAGATAACGACCTAATCGGGTGAGCTTCTGTGCCCGGAACGCTGCTCTACACCCATTTGAGCTCCAGGGTTTACTCGGGTCACAGTTCTAAGAGTACTTCCTTGTTGAAAATAATCACAGTGACACTGCCGGCCACCAAGGGCCTCAGAAGACTTTCTGCTTTTCAGTTGTCACTAATCTGCACGAACTTGTGCGTTCTGTGTTTGTGAATTTTAGAAGTGCACAAGGCTAGAGGTCCCACAGATACTTGGCTCCTTGGACCTTTGCCCTTGTGCTTCATATTCTCCTAGGGAGGCAGCGGGGCCTGGATGGAAAAAGCTCCAGCCTGGGAACCAGGAGACCTGGGTTCTAATCTCAGCTCTGGTCATTCATTCATTCATTCAATCGTATTTATAGAGCGCTTACTGTGTGCAGAGCACTGTACTAAGTGCTTGGATTGTACCTTGGATTGGATTGGGAAGCAGCGTGGCTCAGTGGAAAAGAGCCTGGACTTCGGAGTCAGAGGTCATGAGTTCGACTCCCGGCTCTGCCACTTGTCAGCTGTGTGACTGTGGGCAAGTCACTTCACTTCTCTGTGCCTCAGTTACCTCATCTGTAAAATGGGGATTAACTGCGAGCCCCACGTGGGACAACCTGATTCCCCTCTGTCTACCCCAGCGCTTAGAACAGTGCTCTGCACATAGTAAGTGCTTAACAAATACCAACATTATTATTATTATTATTACCTGGCCTGCTGATCTCTAACAACCTCTCTGTTTCCCCATCTGTCAAATGGAGATAAGAAACCTCGCCTCCCTCCCTTTGACTCTGTCCTCTAACTACCTCAGCTCTCGGCACAGCGTGTGGCACAGAGTAACCATGTGGGCGGAGAACGTTTCTACTACCTCTGTTCTATTATCCCAAGTGCTTAGCAGAGGGCTCTGCTCAAAGAAAGCTGTCAAATACCATTGACAGATTGACACCTCGATCTCGTCTATCTCGCCACGGACCTCTCGCCCACATCCTGCCTCTGCCCTGGAACACTTTTCCTCTTCATATCCGACAGACGATTACTCTCTCCCCCTTCAGAGTCTCCCGAAGGCACATCTCCTCCAAGAGGCCTTCCCCGATTAAGGCCTCATTTCCTCTTTTCCCACTCCCTCCGCATCGCCCTGATTTGCCCCCTTCAGTCATCCCTCCTTCGACCTCCAGCACTTAGGTACATATCCGTAATGTATTTTTTTATATTGCTGTCTCCCCCCTAGACTGAGCACTCCTGGGCAGGGAATTTTGTCCAAATCTATTGTATTGTACGCTCCCAGGTGCGTAGTACAGTACCCTGCATGTAGTAAGCGCTCAATAAATACGATCGACTGATGGGAAGCACTTAAGGTCAGAGTCAGAGGTCATGGGTTCGACTCCCGGCTCTGCCACTTGTCAGCTGTGTGACTGTGGGCAAGTCACTTCTCGGGGCCTCAGTTACCTCAATTGTAAAATGGGGATTAACTGTGAGCCTCACGTGGGACAACCTGATGACCCTGTATCCGCCCCAGCGCTTAGAACAGTGCTCTCTCTGCACATAGTAAGCGCTTAACAAATACCGACATTATTATTAAATCTCATTATGGATAAGTGTTACCCCTGCCCCCGCCGGAGATGCTCGCTGCTGGGGCCGGCCAGGCCCAACCAGAATTTGAGGTTGGATTTCCCTTCCTCTCTCCTGGCCAGGGCCTATCCGGTGAGTCGATCTATTGGGGCAACGGGGGTCCCGGGCAGCCAGAGACAGCCCCAAGGGGAGAGAGCTTAGTCCTGCAGTGTCTCTCGGCCCAGATGCTGCGTAAGGAATACTCGGGGGAGGTGAGAAAAGCACTTAAGTGAAAGAAAATCTCTGGGCATCTCGGGCTGAGCGCGCCCCATCCGGGCCAAGTCTCGGTCCCTGATTGACAGTCAAAAGCGGGGAAAAGGATCCAGGGTCCCAACAAGGCTTTCTTGTTGATTTAAACTGAGTTTAAATACCGAGAAGAAGCCAAGTGTAACTGGGAAACCAGATAATGCTTTTCATGAAGCTTAAAAGTCTCCTTTCTCTCCTACCGGACACTCGGGCCGCTGACACGAGTGTTCAGTTGACCACCGTCCACACCACATCGAAGCTTAGAATGTCAATCCTCTTGAGTGACGGAGATGAAGTTGGGTTTGTTTTTTTTTTAAGGTGAGACAGTCCAGACAATTTTCTACACGATGGAGAGCCACCATTTTGGCACAAAGTAACATTCACTCCCACTCTGTCCAAACAGAGAAGCAGCGGGGCCTAGTTGAAAGAGCACGGGCCTGGGAATGAATCTAGGTTCTCATCCCGGCTTCACCACTTGCCTACTGGCCAACCTTGGGCAAGTCACAACTTCCCTGGGCCTCGGTTTCCTCACTGGTAAAATGGGGATTCAATACCTGTTCTCCCTCCCTATTAGACTGGAAGCCCAATGAGGGGCAGGGATTGTGTCTGACCTGATTATCTTGTATCTATCCCAGAGCTGACTACAGGACTTGGCATAAAATAAGCGCTGACCAAATACTACGACTATTATCAACAACCCGCCGGCTCCCAGACGCAACCCCCAAGAGCAACGTGGGCTTCGCTTTGACTCTGGCCTGACCCTTGGAGGCCGCTGCCTCCTCGCTGGGCACCTCTGTTATACGGGGATAAAATACCTGTTTGTCTTTCCCCGTGACGCCTCTGTGGGATGGGGGCCCGTGTCCAAGCTGATTGCATTCTATCTACCCTAGTGCTCAGCACCGTGTACTAGGTGGTAAGCGCTTATGGTAAGTGGACCCTCACTGAAACCACCTGGAGCGGGCTGGGGCCCTTCACCACCGTCAAATGCAGTGCCCAGATGGACCACCCAGAAAAGCTGGGAGCAAGGAGAAGCGGAGGTCGGGGGGCGTGGGGGGGAATTAATGCTTGCGCTGCTGGGGAGAGGGAGGGAGGGAGGGAAGAAGGCGGGTGGATGGGCAGCCCGGGTTCCCTTACATCATCTCCGTGCAAACGTTTCCAAAGCAAAGAGAATATGGCCAGAGGAATACAGAAATGAAGCAGAACGCGAGGCTCCCAAAGTGCAGTATGTCCTTGCTTCCCCAGCTAAAGTAAGTTATCCCTCACAGAGAGCACTGTTTCCCAACCTCCTTGGCCAGCAACAGCCTCTGATGCAGTGAACATTAGTCCAAATACAGAACTTGACATCAGGATACACACCGCTTCGAGGCCGAAAACTGTCATTCGCCCCCTCCCCCAAACCCCGGAGCACCGAGGATCCCCCCGAAACTTTCCCTCCGAACCTGGCCCACGAGCGGGGCGACTGTGGAAATCCTCACAGCCGTCAGCCGCCGATAACCGGAGACTCTCCTTCCCTGACCAGTTGCAGCCTTCCCGGGGCCAGTATGGTGCGGGTTTTACCTCCACAGAAGCGTCACGCCCGCGGGCTGCCCTGTCCCCTTTCCCGGTATCCACACCCGACGGCAACCGCAATCCAACTGGATTTTGTCTGACCTCTTTCCGTTGCTGTCCCGCAGCGCAGCTCTCCCCAGCTCCCGGGACTTGGTTTCCAGCTCCTGAACCTGCTCCAGCAGAGTTTTGCGGTAGGTGTGTTTGGCCCTGGATCGCGAGGGAAAGAAAGAGCGGTAAGACGACAGCACGTGACTATTTGTTCGGCAGATGACAAGAATAACTGTGTTTGTTAAGCGCTTACTAAGTGTCAGACACTGTGTGAAGCGCCGGAGTAGATATAAGATCATCAGGTACCAACATGGGCCTCACAGTCTAAGTAGGAAGGCCAACAGGCATTGAATCCCCATTTGGCAGATGAGGGAATTGAGGCCCAAGGTCACAGAGCAGATGAGTGGAGGAGCCTGGATTAGAACCCAGGTCCTCTGACTCCCAGGCCCGTGCTCTATCCTCTAGGTCATATTGCTTCTAGGCCCCATCAGAGTCTCCCCAGCCCCTTGCCGAGGGCTGCAGGGAGCTCCCGAAATAATGGGGCACTGCGATCCCCTGGCTGGCTGACGATGAGGTCCCTTCCAAATCAGCAGAGGAGAGGGCTGTGCCAAAAAACCCCCTGACGTTTTTCGCTCAGACCAATAGTTCCATTCCCACTCCAGACGTTCTGAGTAGAAACCAGCGACTCTCTCCTCTCAAGGTCCCTCCCATACCCACAGTTTTTCACCACAGACCCATTGTTTTCTTGACCAGTGTCGGGCGGTCCCAGGAAAGCCCCTATTTCTACATTAAATGACCAGCTGGTGAGAGGTAGGGGACGGGACCCCTCCCCGGCTCCTAACTCTGGCCGGATCCTGTCCTCCTGTGAACCGTGGCTCGGCCGCAGGGCAGTCCACTGAGATGGCCCCGTGTGACCCTCTTCGCTCAAGGCCGCCCCAATTCCACTTACGCTCTCCAGGCCACGTCTTCGATCAGGCAGGTCATGGGCACCAGCAACAGACCCAGCCAGAAGTGTCCACATTGCAACACCATTCGAGCCTGCAAAAAAGACGAGAAACCCTGAGTCAAGGCCAATTTTCCCCGGGCCACCAAGGCCCCACCCCCTTCCTATACCCACGGACAGAACGCCCAAGCAGCCACATCCCACACCCTCCCCAGCAGCTGCCCGCTTCTCCATAAATCCATGAAGCGGCCGACGGAAAAGTGGCCCAACGATTCCACTTCCCCTTGTAAATGATGGAACGGTGACGGCGCGGACTTCTGCAATTTACCAAGAATTACTTTTACCTGCAAGATTTCTACAACTGCTTGAAATCATGAGGGGAAGAAGCTTCTGGGACCATCTCATTTGCTGTTTCTCTCGGGTACCTCCATGGGGAGAGGTAAGCCATGCAGGAAAAGTGAAAAGTGGTAGCTTCTTGTCCTCCAAGTAATTTTTTCACTTTTTTTTAAAAAAAAAAAAACCAAACAATTCTGCCTCCATTTATGCTCTTTTTGGCCCAGCTGGAGAAGCTTGCACCAGGGCCGACTCTAATCATCAACAGCAGCAGAAGCCCTTAGGAACCCATCTACTGGACTGTAAGCTCCTCAGGGAAAGAAATTGTGTCTTCTCACTCTATTATACTCTCCCAAGCGCTCAGGACACTGCTCTCTGCCCACAGCGGGGGTTGAGTGAATCCCACCGAAGGAGTGAGAAAGCTGGAGTCCACACTATTTCTATTCCAGCCTCGGTGGTGAGCTCCAGAGGTAAAATCTGGGCAAATTTTCTCACCTTTTCTAAGCCGGTGGAGATTGGGAAACGGTCTACCCTAGACACAGAAGCAGCAGGTCTATCAGATAGAGCCCGGGCCTGGGAATCAGAAGGACCTGGATTCTAATCCTGGCTTTACCACTTGTCTGTTGTGTAATGTTGGACAAGTCACAACTTCTCTGTGCCTCAGTTACCTCGTCTGTACGATGGGGATTAAGACCGTGAGCCCATGTGGGACATGCAATCTTCAACCCGATTATTTTGTATCTACTCTAGCACTTAACAGAATGCCTGGCACATAGTAAGCACGTAAATATCATAAACGGTAGGGAGGAGGAGGGCGGGGAGGGTGATGGTCCTGTAAGCTTCTTACAGCCGTGAATTTTGGTTCAGACAGAGTTCTCAACTGAAGTAGAATATGGACCCAAAGCGTCCGAGGCCTCAGTGTTTGTTTTCTGGTCACCTGCACTCCCGGGACTGGCTGCCAGGAGTAGCGCGCTGTTTGGAGCGTTTGGAGAGGCTGGATAAGCCTTTCCCAAGTTGTTACTCAACGATCGAGGCCCGGCTTGGCTGCTCCAGTTTGCTTTTCAGCTTTCTTGGGGTTTTTCAACTTGGGCAAGAAGACCGTTGGAAACGTGCGGCCCACCCCGGAGTTAAAAGGAAATTCTTTCCCGGAGTTGAAAATTTGACAATTCCCTTATAAATAACATGTGGGGCCCAGCATGCGTGAGGAGAGGAGAACTACCCCGGTCCTCGGCCCCACCCTGCCTTCGAAGGGCCCGGCCAACCTCGGCCACCTTCTCCCCTGACCTCCTCCCCACACACGCTCCCCCGAGGGCCCTGGGACCGGGAGAAGCAGAGAGAGCCACGTCCGAGGTGGGTGGCTGGGGGCTCTGGGGCTCGGCATCCATCCGCAGGACCTCGGGCCCTGTCCTCGCCGGGGCTGACGCCACCTCGATGCTGAGGTGCGAAATAACTGTGCACGGTAGTCATCTCCGGGCTTGTTAAACAAAACAAACTCTCAGAGCCGAGGGGTCGGCGGAGCGGGAAGGCGGGAGCAGCTTGTTTCCTTCTGTGACCGGAGTCATTCATCACTTCGCTGTCGTCTCACTCTGGAGAAGAACCGCCCTCCGGGCCTCTCGAGCCATTCAGCAGAGGAAGCTAGTCCTCAGAGCTCTCGGGTGGGCAGGGTCCCGCCCTGCCGCCCACTGCGAGTGCGGGCCCCGGATGGACAGTGGATGGCGGCTCCGCCTGGGACACGTGTTGGGGGCTGGGCTTGCGGGGAGGGGTGCAGGAGGGCTATGGTGCGCCATAATAACTGTGGTATTTAAGTGCTTACTATGTGCCAGGCACTGTACTAAGCGCTGGGGTAGATACAAGCTAATTAGGTTGGACTCGGTCCCCGTCCCACATGAGGTTCCCAGTCTTAATCCCCATTTTTCCCACATGAAGTAACTGAGGCCCAGAGAAGTGAAGTGAATTTGCCCAGGGTCGTGCTGCAGACAAATGGTGGAGCCGGGATCGGAACCCAGGTCCCTGTGACTCCCAAGTCTGTGCTCTACCCAGTAAGCCACGCTGCTTCGCGCTCCTTCTTTAGAGACAGCGGCCCCTTCCAGCACAACCCTTTACATCCCTGCCAGTGCAGGCGTAACCCTTCC
Source organism: Ornithorhynchus anatinus (assembly GCF_004115215.2). Lineage (NCBI taxonomy): Eukaryota > Metazoa > Chordata > Mammalia > Monotremata > Ornithorhynchidae > Ornithorhynchus > Ornithorhynchus anatinus. Next base: position 1,527,378 of record NC_041747.1, read on the forward strand.
GGAGCACAGAAGTAATATCCAAGCAAGGCTCGGATAAAGCCCTGGGCTCCCGTTACGTGTAACCCCAGGGAATAGTCCAGGGTGACTTAGGAAATGTCTCATTTCCAGAAAGAGAAAACCCTGAAACCCGAGAACAGACTTGGGACGTTTCTTCTTCCGGCTATTGCGCTGCTGTGCTCTGCTTGGGGAAGCTCCAGGCAAGACCCCCCCCCCCAAGCACAGCAGGCCCTTCGACACCAGGCTGAGCACACCTTCGGACACCGAACACGCCCTCTGACAGACTCCCCCCCCCCCCATCCTCTTCGGACACGGAACGGCTTCGGCTGAGAAGCGGCTTGGTCGGCACGTGAGTGGCCTCCTTGGCTCCAGCCTGTCGCCCTGGCTCACCTGTCACAGCAGCTGGCCACACCACCCCCCGGAGGCTCCCCAGGCCTGCTCCGGAGCAGCAGGGAGACGGAGGGGAAAGGGCCCCAGCTGTCTGTCTCCTTCAGCCCGGCCAGCTGCAAGTGAAACAACAGCAACGGCAGTCGCCACCCCGGCTCCCGGCCCGTTGCGGAGAAGGTGGGATTTCCGGACGGCTTCGCGCCCTCCTGAGCTCGCCCCCTCCCATATCCTCTCCTGCTCTCGGCGCCTCCAGGCACGCTGCAACCGGTCCTCCCGACTGTGGCCCAGACCCGAAGGCCCAGGGGTCGTCTCCTTCCAGCGCTGGGCCCAAAAGGAAGGGGGAACGGAGAGAGGCGGAAGGCGAGAGACGAGAAAGAAGTCCGGCCTGTTTGGCGGGGGTCGGGGCGAGTCGAGAAGATTCGACTCCTCACAGGCCGGCCTTAGAGCCCGACGTGGCCGGTTCCAACCGGTCGGCTGCCCCGGAGCGGGTGCCGAGCCCCAGCCCCGATGCCGCGGCCCCCAAGTCCTCGCGGAACCTGCCACCGAGGAGAACTCGCGCTTCGGCTCTCGTCGCCCCACTCTCTCTGCCGGGTGGGCTCCGGGGTCAGACCGACACTCCCCAGCCCCTCGCCAAAGAGCGTTCGTTCACACTTCGGCGGACCGGATCGGGCTGGCTTCCCCGTGCGGTCATCGTGACGACTTCCTCGCCGCCGCCATCCGTTCCGTTATCACCCTGCCGACCCCTGCCCTTTCCCGGGCTCTCTAAGCCGCAGACCATCCAAGAATTCTTTCCTAACTTCAACGAGGCGGCCCAGGGGAACGCACTGACACCCCTCTCGGCTGTCCGCCGGGCCCCGTCACCCAACTAAGCAAACACAGCTTCCTGCTCCGTCAATCAACAACTTGGACTTTTCTGGCCAATAGAAAGGACGGAGGCTAACAGTCTTTGAGCGTTCTTTGATTTCATGGTTCCCCGTGGCCATTTAAGCTCCTGTCCCAAGTCTCGTTTGCTGCTGGGCCTCAGACACAGAAACACGCCGCCCTTTTGGCATTTCCCCAGAGGGCTCCGGGGGGGTCCCAAAACAACAAGGAGAAAATTCCCGGGATCGGCAGCAGGGGCTCTCAGGGATCGCAAGCCTCCAAGTGAAGTGGGGAGAAATCAGATGAGAAAATATCCACACGAGCCCCAGAATGGCATCTCACGTTCCCCCGGACATCGCTCCCGCGCCAGCTTTCCCGCAGCCCTTCTGTTTCTGCGACCAAACTCTAGCCTTTCCTTGCCGGCGACCCTAAGCCGACCCCGACCGCCTCACCCGTTCTCCCAGGCCCGGACAGCGTCCCCACGAGAGCCGGCCCTCGGCCGATCCTCAGTAACGGGCGAAAAGTCCGGGTGATGAGTTACCTGCCGCCCGGCTCTCCCCTTCCATCCCAGGCAGCCGTAACTCAGCTTCAAGGCCCGGGTCCTCTTGGGCGTGAAAGTGAACCCCGCACTTGGGGAGATGAAATACGACCCACGTGTGGGGGTCGACTTACAGGGGCTGGGGGGGATCCATAACTCTGGAATTTCCTGGTTTGGGTCCGGAGAGTTTTCCAGATTTAATGTTTCACTAACCTCATTTTTTTTCATCAGCTAGCTGGGCTTTGGATTTGCTTTCCCCAAAGGCTTTGCTTGCATATTTCCAGGTTGCCTACCAGGCCACAAAGCTGTCCATTCCCCCTACTATCTACTGGTCCATCGCATTTCTTTACTGCTACCCTCCTGGATCTCCATCTTCTTGGATTCTGGAAAATGAATTCACTGGCTTTTGACTTCTTCTTCCAGACCACTGGGGAAAACGTGAAATGAAGCAGACCCTCGTGGCACGTTAGATATACCGTCCCTGACAATTTCCCTCTCAATATATCCTGCTTTACCTCTCAATCCTCTTCAGCGCACGCAAATGGGAATGTTCCACTAGGCTAGCTCCCATGACCAGCACATCCTATGCACTTTAGGTATCTAGCCTTCATCCTCAGCCTTTATCTACCCAAGTCCACTCAATTGGGCCTTCAATTGAGCTATTCCCTCCTGATATTTTCTTGCTACCACCTGTTATGTCCATGGTCTTCCTCTGGCTCCCCCTCTTTATAACTAATTTAGAACTGCCTGTCTCCCTTATCAATCACTTGGTGGGATTTGTGTGCTTACTGTGTGCGGAGCACTACCAAGCACTTGGGAGAATATAGTAATAATAATAATGTTGCTATTTTTTAAGCGCTTCCTATGTGCAGAGCACTGTTCTAAGCGCTGGGGTGGATACAGAGTAATCGGGTTGTCCCCCGCGGGGCTCACAGTCTTAATCCCCATTTTACAGATGAGGTAACTGAGGCCCAGAGAAGTGAAGCGACTTGCCCACAGTCACACAGTTGACAAGTGGCTGAGCCGGGATTTGAACCCATGACCTCTGACTCCACATCTGGTCCAAATGCTCCCTGCCACAACAAGCTTAAGGTCTAGAAGGGGAGGCAGACATTAATATAAATAATCTATAGTATTAATTCACAGACACGTACACAAACACGCAGGCACTTAGTAGATTTTTAAGCTCCTTGAGGGCAGGGACTGAATCATTTATTTCTGCTCTACTCCTTCAGATGGTGTTTTGCACAAAGGAGTAGCCCAGCAAATATCATTGATTTTTTTCTCTCTCCTTCTCTCACCATTTCCTCCAGCCACATGCCTCAGATCCAGTTCGATGCAGTAATGCCTGCTCTCACATCAGGTGACTGAGGACTCCGTGGGCATTAATTAGATGGCATTTGCCCCGGTACTTTGCTGGAACAAAATAAATTCTTCAGGAAGCCACACGATACTTCTTTCTCTGCAAAGACTGGAGCCTCACAAACTCTTCTCCATTTCCCTGATTTCCTAACCGCAATTGTGACGGAGTGAATTCTTCTACTAATTCCTCAGGGGTTTGGGTGGCAATTTTTTAGACCCGATGATCGAACGTTTCATTTTCCCAACTCCTGCACTCCTTTCCGGAGATTTGCCCTCCGTCACGGTACGGTAACGAGGGTCTGCGGTGGATGAGAGCATCTGGTGCTTTATTTTTCTTGTCGGAGTTCATAAATGCCGCCATTATCAAATGTTCAATTTGTTTATCTATTCTCCAGGAGACTTGCTTTCTCCCTAGACCTTTTCAGCCTCAAGATGGTGTGCTTCTATGTGAGTGTGTGTGTGCATGCCTGATCTTATTGTCTAAAGAATCTTTATCAACAACTAACACCCCAGGCAGCAGTAGTTTAATTTTCATCTCTGACTCTCCCCTCCACTGAAGACTGAGTTGAATAACTGTAGTAATTCCAATCCGCCCCTCTCAGAAACACTCCCTCTTAGGGGTGGAAGAGTTTTCTTCCCTCTTCCTGGCTCAACTTGATTTTCCCTGAGCCACAGGCATGCAGCTGGAGGGGCAAATCATAATAATAATTATGATATCTGTTAAGCACTTACTATGTGCCAGGCACCGTACTAAGTGTTGGAGCATTCCCTCTGACAGACCCCACAGTCACTCAGGGAGAGGGCGGTAGGCGGGGGTGGGCATGCCGACCCCTGGCCCCAGCAAAGCCTCTGGTGGCCCAGCTCAGGAGAGCCAGGGCGGAATGGCCATGGGGTCTCTCTCTCAAACAGCAGGGAAAAAGGCCCAGCGGTCTCTAACTTTCATCCAGTCTACCTAGAATCAGGCTAAAATCCTTCATTTATTTGTGATGTTCTGTCGGTCCAACTGTCCATTTGGCTCCCCCAAATTATCTAAAATCACCTGGACTCTTCAGGCCTCCCCAGCCAGCTACTCCAAGACCGTGGAGCTGTCTGGATTCTGGCCTCCTCTGCTCCCCACTGTCTGTGCTGGCTCCCACGGGGGAGTCTGAAGAAGCTGTGGAGCAGTGGGTAAAGACACCCCAGGGAAACCTCAGAATTCGGCAAGAAAGAGATTAGGAAGGAAAGCGTCCCGAAAACGCCAGGGGAAGACCATCAAGAAATAGACCCAGGGCCGGAGGGATTCTTCCGGGCACGCAGTCAGCCTTCCGGGATACACACAAGGTACTCTCTAGGTCCTTCGGCTCTCAGTGGCCCACCCGGAGGAAAGCCGGCCCCGGGAAACCCCGGCCCCACTGGGCCCCACTCAATTCATGACCGTCTTGGGGCCTCGACAACACCAGGCTGGATACTGCCTTACTTCCTTCAGCTTCATTTTAGGGAGATTTACTGCGTTTGCTTTTAAGGGCCACCGGGAGACCATCCCTTTGGGGCCCCGATGTGTAGCTCCACTGAGGCCAATTTCCCAGAACTCTTCAGCGTGGGCTCAGCAGGCCTACGCCTACACCTCTGCAATGAATTACTTCCTCAGACACCCAGGCTAAAGCCTCCCCGAATCCCTCCCCGTAATCCCCACCATCTGTTCTGTGTCCAGGCCGGGGCCGACTCGGGGAGCGGGCTGGGCGCTGACGGCGGCGTTCCCTCAGATGAGCAAACACGCAAGCCCCGGGTCCGGCTGCCATGTGATTTCAGCTGAGAACGCCGGATGTAGGACGGGTTCTCCTCTGAGCCGTTGGCCGGGTAGAGGAAGCACCTGCTTAGAAACTGTCCAAAGCAAACGTGCTCAAAGCCTTGACTAGGACCGGGGGTGGACGGCGGGGCCGGGCGAGCTGGGGATCATTCCACTCATCGGGCTTTTCTTGGATAGGGGTGCGTGATCAACTGTAGAACCACTGACTTATTTGGACGACTCTGAATATATGTTGGGATCTGTTCCCCCTTTCCCCTCCGGAATGTAAACTCCCTGTGGGCAGAGAACCTGTCTTGGCCTTCTGCTGTATTATCCCAAACTCCTACTTTAATGCCCTGCATTCAGTGGATGCTCAATAAATACTGTTACTGTTAAAGACCTATTCCACCCTCTGAAGTCAACAGCCTTAATGTTGCTTTGCTTTCTGCCCTTTATTACCTGCTGATCTCTGGGTCCCTCTGCTAGCTGTCTCCGCTCCAGTTCAATGCCCGCCTGTGTCTAAACCAAAAGAAGAGTCGAGGGCAGCCAGCCAACAGTCACCCAACACACAAACTGAACCGCGTGTCCAAAACAAGAGAGAGGCGGATCCAAGTCCAGGGCTTCCGATATCAAGTTTTGACGTTATAGTAGAAAGGCCTGTTGGAAATACTTTATTTGCCCACTGAGGCCCTGAAGCTCCTCAGGCCACCTGGCCTACCCGCCTCCCAGTTTTCGCAGCTGTTACCGGACCTGAGGTGTGGTGGAAGGGCCTTTGGAAGCTGCTCGTTCCAGTCAGGGCATCTGGGCTCTAAGCTTGCTGTGGGCAGCGAATGTGTCCATCAACCTTGTTAGATTGTTACATTGTACTCTCCCAAGTGCTTAGTGCAGAGCCCTGCGCAGCGCAAGCGCTCAGTAAATACCACCGATTGATTGGGCTCATGCTTTCCTCCCGGTTGCCCGATGACAAAAGTTCGGAGGAGGATTCTTTTCCCAGCTTTCAGTTTGCTGAATAGATCGATACGGTGAAACAAACGGAAACGACCAATGCGAGCTTCCCTCAAAGACTAAAAGGAAGAGGATGCAGTTTAAACCACCCCTTCCTCCCCCACCCCGCCTCAGCCAAGTGGCGGGGGAAATAAGCAGGGAGCTGGTGAGGGAACAGAGGCCTTCTCAGGTCCCCATTCAGGCTGCTGAGGACGGCCAATGCCCTCGATCCCCTCGGAATCTTGGATGGCAGTCCGGGCTCGGAACGACCCTTTCACTCGGTGCTCGGCCCAGCGATGGGGAACTTAATTGATTCCATCAGTCGACGGATCAAATCCAGAGAGCCAAGTAGTGCTTCTGGGACTCCGGGTCACCGTTTCCAGAATAACTCCCAAGGCAGGCCACCAGAAGAACACACATGTCAACTCTGCTATCCAACTTCTTCCTTAAGACGAGCAGGGGCTACTCCACAAATGCCAGAAAGGAAGGGGAGGGGAGGTCTGAAGGACTCACCACCATATCCAAGAGTTTTCTCTGGGAATATCATGTTTCCCTCCAGAGGAAACAGTCCAGAACATTTATGTCTTTAAACCCCCAAAAACCAGATCGCTGGAATCCAGACTCTCAGACAGAAAGGGGGGAACAATACTCAGTAATATCGCAATAGCAGAGGAGAGTGCCGTCCTCCCCCAGGAGACCTGAGACAGGCTATCAGCAGGAAGGGAAGAATGGCATCAACACAAATGGCTCCAACGAAACATTTCAGACACAGCTGCCATCTTTCTCTAGGATCCTGAACCAGTCTTGGATGGAAGCAGCGTGGCTCAGTGGAAAGAGCTCGGACTTGGGAGTCAGAGGTCATGGGTTCGAACCCCGGCTCTGCCACTCGTCAGCTGTGCGACTGTGGGCAGGTCACTTCGCTTCTCTGTGCCTCAGTGACCTCATCTGTAAAATGGGGATGAAGACTGTGAGCCTCGCGTGGGATAACCAGATGACCCTGAATCTATCCCAGCGCTTAGAACAGTGCTCTGCACATAGTAAGCGCTTAATAAATACCAACATTAAGATGGCCTGACAGAGCAGACCACCAGGGCGCCTCTAAGCAGAAAGCCTTGTCACTGCTGGGAGACTCCAGGGCCTAGTGGATAGAGCAGGGCCTGGGAGTCAGAAGGACCTGGGTTCTAATCCAGCTCTGCCGCTTGCCCGCTGTGTGATCTTGGAAAGTCACTTCACTTCTCTGGGCTTCAGTTACCTCCTCTGTAAAATGGGGATTAAGACTGAGCCCCATGTGGGACATGGACTGTGTCCAACACGATTAGCTTGTATCTACTCCAGTGTTTAGCACAGTGCTTGGCTCAAAGGAAGCGCTTAACAAATACAAGAAAAACCAAAAACAAACATTCTTCAGCCACTAAAGTTGGCCGAAACCAGAATCCCTGTCAATTCAGAAGCCCATCTTAATCTGCAGAGTCAGTGGTTCAGCAAAGGTCTTTACAAATATTCAACTTTTAATCTTCCTTTCTCTCTAGCAGCCTGAATAAAATTTCTCTTCGAATTTGCCAGCAACAGAAGGAAGTCAGGTAGTTTGGAGGGCATCAATAGATCAGTCTTAATAATAATAATGTTAGTATTTGTTAAGCGCTTACTATGTGCCGAGCACTGTTCTAAGCTCTGGGGTAGACATAGGGGAATCAGGTTGTCCCACGTGGGGCTCACAGTCTTAATCCCCATTTTACAGATGAGGGAACTGAGGCACAGAGAAGTTAAGTGACTCGCCCACAGTCACCCAGCCGACAAGTGGCAGAGCTGGGATTCGAACTCATGAGCCCTGACTCCAAAGCCCGTGTTCTTTCCACTGAGCCACGCTGCTTCTCCAATACTTAATACTTAATACTGTTATTCTGTTAATATAAACATACATCCCCTTGATTCTATTTATTGCTACTGTTCTGGTCTGTCCGTCTCCCCCGATTAGACCGTAAGCCCGTCAAAGGGCAGGGACTGTCTCTATCTGTTACCGATTTGTCCATTCCAAGCGCTTAGTACAGTGCTCCGCACATAGTAAGCGCTCAATAAATACTATTGAATGAATACATCACCACCTGAGGAAATTTTCATGGGGTAAAAAACCCCCCAAAAAACAACCCAGTAAAAACAAACTATGCTTTGGGGGTCATTCTTAGAATAAAGAGTTTTTAAGAGAAAGGTTTATTTTTAGAAGTCTTCATCCATGATAAATAAATTAAGATTTGGAGAAACTAGCTAAGCCAAAATACTAGAACACAAAAGATGTTGATGCTATCACATTTTTCTTTTCACTGCCAAATGTTGCTTTCTTGAAATTAAAAACAAGTTCTTTGTTTAAAAAAAAAAGTGGAGAGTTCCTCACATTTCCAGTATTGGGAAAGCAATTTTGCAATGGTTGAATTTTAATGTAAACCATTAACAATGATAAGGATCGCCAAAGTCATTTTTCTACAATATTTAGCAGAGTGAAAAGACCATAGGCCAGGGAGTCAGGAGGCCCAGGTTCTAAACCCAGCTCTGTCACTGGTCTGTTTCACCGTGGGCAAGTCGCTAGATCTCTCTCAGCTTCAATTTTTTTCTTTCAATTTCTTTCTTCAATTTCCATAAAATAGAGAAATAATAATAATAATAATGATAAAAAAGTTGGTATTTGTTAAGCACTTACTATGTGCAAAGCACTGTTCTAAGCGCGGGGGGGAGGGGGGGATGCAAGGTGATCAGGTTGTCCCACGTGGGGCTCACAGTTTTAATCCCCATTTTACAGATGAGGTAACGGAGGCACAGAGAAGTGAAGTGACTTGCCTAAAGTCACACAGCTGGCAAGCGGAGGCACCGGGATTAGAACCCATGACCTCTAACTCCCAAGCCCGGGCTCTTTCCACTGAGTCACACTGCTTCTCGACATGCAGAAGATGCAAAGATGTTACCTGCTCTCTCTCTCCTCAGACTGTGGGACTCACAGTCCTCCCTGGTCTGCCTGAACTATATGTGCGTAGGACTGTGCTTGGCACATGACATAATAATAATAATAATAATAATTATTATTATTGTGGTCTTGGTTAAACACTAGGTCCCAAGCACTGTACTAAGCTCTGGGGCAGACCCAAGGCACAGTTCCTATCCCAAACTGGGCTCCTGGTCTAAGTAGGAGGGAGAACAGGTATTAAATCCTTGGCTCTCTTCTCCCACCACTCCCCAGCTCACACTCCTCACTCGTCCCAGGCCAAACTTCTAACGATACCTCACTCTCGACTCTCCCACTTCCATTTCCTCAGTGAACTATTCCCTAAACTCTTTTCCCCATCAAATCCATCAGACCTCAGCTCTCCCCACCTTCCAAGCCCTCCTAAAATCCCACCTCCTTCAGAAAGCCCTCCCTGATTAATTCACATGGATCAATAGCATTCATTGAGCACCAACTGTGTGCACCACACTAAGCACATGGGAGAGGACAATAGAATTAGTAGACATGCACCCTGCCCTCCAGGATCTTACAGTGTAGTGGAGCAGAAAGAAACTAAAATAAATCACAAACAACATCTCAATCGTGTCAGACCAATCTCCGTCCTCTTACTATACGTCTATTTTAGCCCAGCCACCACCACTGAGGAATATAAGTGTGTTTTTTATTTATATACTTATTTGCTCCATTATTTACTCACCTATTTCATCCTGATCTACTTGTCCTGATTCCTGTTTCATCCTTGTTCTTCTTCTTGCTCCCACTATTTGTAAATAATTGTCTACCCCCCAATTGTAAATAATTGTCATTCCCTCATTAGACTGTAAATGTTTTAAAAGCAGAGAATGCATGTCTTGGGGCTGTTGGTATTCTCTAAATCGCTTAGTATTATGCTTAGTACTCTTTAAGTGCTCAATAAATACTTCTGATTGACTGTTTGAAGTCCAGAGGGTTTAAACAGGTTGCCGAGAGTTACCATCTCACGTCGGGGGTCAGGGGCAGAGCAAGAATTAAGCTTGGGTTTCACGAATGTCAATTTGGGGCACTACCCACTGGATTATTAATAACAACAATGCAGGCTGGCCTTTTTGCTTCAAGAGAAAGGCAGAGGAGAAAGAGAAAGGGAAGCGGAGTTTTAATGGGCCAAGAGTTGGAGCCCCTGCAGGGTTAGGGTGGTGGAGTTAACACCGTAAGGGCTGAGCCTGAGATTACAGCAGTTACATTTCAGCCGTTCTGTGCAGACCGACAGGGCTGAAGGGATTTCTTTTGGCAGCCCTGTGCCACAGGAGGACAAACATGGCATTTGCTTGGCCCATTTCTCTCTCCCTTACCACCCCACCCCATGTGGTACATCTTTTTCCCTCACCTCTGATCTACAGCTTCCCATCTTGCCTTCCCTCAGGCCCGATTCTGGGCAGCCCTTTTCATTTCAAAAGTTTAGACAGGGCAGCAAATCTGGGTGCTGTTTCTCTCTTTTCCTCTTTGGTCCCCCAGCCACGTTGCCATGCCATCCATTAAGAGAAGCAGCGTGGCTCAGTGGAAAGAGCACGGGCTTGGGAGTCAGAGGTCATGAGTTCGAATGCCAGCTCTGCCACTTGTCAGCTGTGTGACTGTGGGCGAGTCACTTCACTTCTCTGGGCCTCAGTCACCTCATCTGTAAAATGGGGAATAAGACCGTGAGCCCCACGTGGGACAACCTGATTCCCCTGTGTCTACCCCAGCGCTTAGAACAGTGCTCTGCACATAGTAAGCGCTTAACAAATACCAACATTATTATTATTATCCTCCCCAGGTCCGAGAGGCCCTCCCATTCGGTCCCTTGTGGAGCAAAGAGGCTCCCATTCGGCCGGTTACACTGGAAATCTCCAGAGGGCAGGGCTCAAGTCCGCTAACTCGACTGTATTCTCCCAAGGCTAAGTACGGTGCTCTGCCCACAGAAGGCGCTCAGTACATGCCATTGCCTGGTGGAGTGGCTTGGCCGGGCTCAATCTACCCAGGTCTCGGGGGGCAGCCTCTTGCAGTGGGGCAGTGTGTGGCGGGGTGGACACGCTTGTGGGAGAAACATATGAACAACATATGCGAGGCGAGCAACCACCCACTTCTTGGGAACACTCCCCCTCCCAGCCGCTTTGGGGGCTATTTGGCACAGGAGACACAGCTAAGTAACGTCAACAGCAGCAAGCTAGAAAAATGCTACAGAGTGGCTCTCCGCCCCAAGTCCTGCTGCCTGAACTGCCTCCAATAACTGTTTACAGTCATGTATCCAGCTCAGACACTCCACAGCCTTGTTTCGCCGGAGCAAACAGCTGGCTAGCAGGACGAGAGCCAGCCGGCCGCCCCACCCAGCGACCAGAAACACGTGCTAACTCTGGTCGGGGCCTCGCCGTAATGAAATCCTCTTGTCAACTTAGTTCTACTTCGCTCACATTCCCTGGAACCCAAACATCTGAAGAGCTCGTCTCCCTGTCAACAGCTCTGACTCCCAACTAACGTACCAAGTGCCAAACAATGAAATTGGAAGCTTTGGAAGGAGCGGGTCTGGCCCTTCTCCAAGCCCGGGTCCGGCACAGATGCGGACACAGGAGCTGATGTCCGAAGACGAATCCGTAATGGAAAAGCGGATCTTTACGGACTTCAGCCGCCGCATCGGACTACGTGTTTTCCACGATGGCAGTGGAGTCTCCCGTCCGGAACGATGGATGAGCCCGGTCCTAATCAATCTGCTGTTTGTAGAACACCATACTAAGAGCTTCGGAGTGTACAGTACAGCCTGTAACCAAGATCCCCGTCTTCAAGCAGTTTACACTCTAACATGGGAGATACCTAGGCTGAGCGCCCATTTCCCGGACAGCCGGCTGATCGAGGATTTTTGATGTATGTACAAAGCTATTTCCAAATAGTGACATATTTCACATTGGCTTGGATGCCATTTTCAGCTCTGAATAGGGCTGGGAAGAAAAAATAAGGGAAAAGGCATGGCATCTCCTTTATCCCAATAACAGAAGCGGGGGGGGGGAGGGGCATGAAGGAGGTTGAATGCCCCCTTGGAAGTGGCAAAGGGGGTGAAGTCATTAGCTTTACGGGCCAGTTGGGCTTCCTCCACCAGGAGGGCCCCCGTCCCTATCTCTCCTGCCGGGTGATGACAACGTCAAAGTGGTGCTGCTAAGATGGCGGCTCCATTTCTATAGTTTCCTCCGCTGCTGTCGAGCCACATCCAGACCCTTTCCTGCTCCCGGCTGCGGGTGGGTCGGGCTTTCTCTGGCCCCTGGAGTCGGGTTCTCCTTGGCTGGGGAGCTGGATTGGGGAGGTTTTCTCTCCTCTCTGGGGCTGGGGCAGGGTCTCTTCACTTTCCGGTCAGACAACCTGTCTGCCTCTCTCCTGTCTGTCTCTAGGCACCTTTGCTCAGCAGTGTAGAAATACAAGACTCAAAAAAACACGGCCTTTTCACTTTTTTGTGGGGGGGGGGGGGGACGACAGGAACACACTTCCTTCTCTTGCACCACTCTGATCAAATAAACCATGAAATATATATTTTCCACACTACAAATATAGCACATATTTCTCCTCCTCCACAATGTATCACATCATCAATCCCAAACAGCCGAGGCCAGCTTCTGGGAACAAGCCTTTCATGGTGGTACATGATTTCATGGACAAATAAACAAATTGAATAAAACCCGTGAAGAGCCGGTTTCCTTTCATTCCAGTTCTATCGTCCCTCCATTCTGCTTTCACGTCTAGGACAAGAAAGATCAGTCTAGGCAATCTCTGCAGGGAGATGAAGGGCATATTAGCCCGGCTCAAGGAATGTCACCGGCTAAACGTGCTGTTCGCCTCTAGCCAAGGCGGCTACCCGACGGAACAAGCGGGAGGGAGGGATTGCGGGAGGGAAAGTCGGAGGGGAAGGGATGGGTAACTCTGAAAGGGACAACCAGGCTGATTTATAGGAAACAACGCCATTAGGGTCCCCAGGCGGGCAGGCAGGCCAAGGTCCCGGATCGATGTTCAGCGGTCGACCCTGGCAGCAGGACAACCACACCCCTTCTTCCCGCAAAAGCTCCCTAAGGCAGGAAGCTACCGCTTCTCTCTTTTCCTGGGAGAATCCCATTGGCTTTGCTAACGGTGGGCAGAAAGGGTCAGTCAATCGATGGTATTTATCAAGTGCTTACTGTGTGCAGGGAACTAAACGCTTGGGAGAGTACAATACAACAATATAACAGACACAATCCCTGTCCACTATGAATTTACAGTCTAGAGGGGGAGACAGACATTAATAGAAATAAATTATGGAGGTGCTGTGGGGCTGGGAGGGGGGAATGAATAAAGGGAGCAAGTCAGGGAGAGGCAGAGAGGAGTGGAAGGAAAAAAGGACTTAGGGAAGAACTCTTGGAGATGTGCCCTCAATAAAGCTTAAAAAAGGGGGGGGGGGAATAATTGTCTGACAGATCTGAAGAGGGAGGGAGTTCCAGGCCAGAGGGAGGATGTGGGAGAGAGATCGGTGGTGAGAAAAATGAGATTGAGGTACAGTGAGAAGGCTGGTATTAAAGCAGCAAAGTGAGTAGGAGAGCAGTGAGGGGAGGTAGGCGAGGGCAAGGTGATGGAGTGCTTTGAAGCTGACGGTAAGGAGTTTCTGTTTGATGCGGAGGAGGATGGGCAACCACTGGAGGTTTTTGAGGAGTGGGCTGAACGTTTTTCTAGAAAAATGATCCAGGAAGCAGAGTGAAGCATGGACTGGAGTGGAAAGGTTCAGGAGGCAGGGAGGCCAGCAAGGAGGCTGATACAGTAATCCAAGTGAGATAGGATAAGTGCTTGGATTAACACGGTAGCAGTTGGGATAGAGAGGAAAAGCATCATTGTTGGATAGGGATTGTCCCTATCTGTTGCCGAACTGTACTTCCCAAGCGCTTAGTACAGTGCTCTGCACACAGTAAACGCTCAATAAATACGACTGAATGAATGAGGGACAGATTTTAGAGGTGTTTTAGAGGTCGCGGGGTCAGTGCCAAGAGCCCGCTTGGGAGGTTTTAGGAATAGGAGGGAAAGCATCCAATTGGGAAGCAGCGTGGCTCAGTGGAAAGAGCCTGGGCTTCGGAGTCAGAGGTCATGGGTTCGACTCCCGGCTCTGCCGCTTGTCAGCTGTGTGACTGTGGGCGAGTCACTTCACTTCTCTGTGCCTCAGTGACCTCGTCTGTAAAATGGGGATGAAGACTGAGAGCCCCACGTGGGACAACCCGATGACCCTATATCTCTCCCAGTGCTTAGAACAGTGCTCTGCACATAGTAAGCGTTTAACAAATACCAACATTATTATTATTAGCCAATGTCCGGCTCGAGACCTTCTGCTTCCACGTGGCCGGCTACGGGCAGGGCCCGTATCCGCCCCAGAGCTTAGAACAGTGCGTGGCACACAGTAAGCGCTTGACACATACCATCATTATCATTATTATTACCCCAGTGCTTAGAATAGAGCTTGGCACACAGTAAGCGCTTAACAAATACATTATCATCATACCTCTGTCCCCCTCTCTTTCCCGACGGCATCCCTCCTCCCCTGACCAAGGCACCGGGTACCACTTCCGCGGCCTGCGCCGGGCCCGTTCGTCCCCAGGCGGTAGCCCTTGTGCGGAGGTCCCCACCAGCTGGACCCCCAACTGTTGGGGTCCCCGGGTCCCCCCCTACCCCTCTCTCACGGGCCGGGGCCCCACCGGCCGGGCATCAATCCAATCCCGCTCATTCTCGGCCGTCCTAAGGGCGCTCGGCGTTCAGAAAGGCCCATTAGTCCTTTTGTTGGCTTAAGTCGCCGCCAATTAACACCTTTTGCCCGTCCCGTCAGCTGGGGCTCGGGGGAGGGCGGGAGGGGGGCAGTCAGATGCTAATTTCGATACAATTGTGCGGGAGGCCGTTCCGGGGGGCTCGGCCTCGACGGGGCCCTCGGATTTAATGAGGCCAACAGCTTGGGTGTCGGTGACCCCGCGGGCCCAGGGCGGGGAGACGCCGCTGGACGCGGGCCCGCGGGGCCGGAGAGTGGCCCCGGGCCCCTCCCGGGAAAGCACCTCATTTTAAAGACATATAATCAGCCATTAATCTGCTCATTAGGCAGGCCTCTCATGCGGACTTAACGTGAATTAGCACTTCCCCCGAAAAAAGGCAAAACGCGAGGCGGAAGAGCAGACGGTTCAAAGGCTGCAAGAGCTCCGAATTAAGGGCCCAATTCCTCTTAATGATTGAATAAACAAAGAGAGCGTCACTTAAGCAAAGGGCGCTTCGACACAGTCGATGGCCCCGGATCCCCCAAACTGATTAGACTCCCGCAGGGGGTGGGGGTGAGGCTCCCCTTCGTCCCCCCAATGAAGCTTCGTTTCATTCATTCGGTCGTATATATTGAGCGCTTACTAGGTGCTGAGCAGCGTGGCTCTGTGGCAAGAGCCCGGGCTCGGGAGTCTGAGGTGGTAGGTTCGAATCCCGGCTCTGCCACTTGGCAGCTGTGTGACTGTGGGCAATAATAATAATACTGTTGGTATTTGGTAAGCGCTTACTATGTGCCGAGCACTGTTCTAAGCGCTGGGGTAGACACAGGGGAATCAGGTTGTCCCACGTGGGGCTAACAGTCTTCATCCCCATTTTACAGATGAGGGACCTGAGGCACCGAGAAGTGAAGTGACTTGCCCACAATCACACAGCTGACAAGTGGCAGAGCCGGGATTCGAAGTCACTTAACTTCTCTGTGCCTCAATTACTTCATCTGTAAAACGGGGATGAAGACGGTGAGCCTCACATGGGACAACCTGATGTCCCTGTATCTACCCCAGCGCTTAGAACAGTGTTCGGCACATAGTAAGTGCTTAACAAATACCAACATTATTATTATTATGTGCAGAGCACCGTACTAAGCGCTTGGAATGGACAAGTGGGCAACGACGGCCTCAAAGTCTAAACCTCCTCCCTCCACCTTGCCATACACACTCACTCCCTCTACCCATTCCCAACACACACACACACACACACACACACACAAACACACACCCCTCCCTCCACACTCAGGGGAGATCCAACTAAACCTTGAGCCCCAATCTCAGCATGGGGGAACATCCAGCGCAGCGCTTAGAGCAGCGCGTGACACATAGTAAACGCTAACAAAATACCAGCATCATCATCATGAGAGAAGCAGCATGGCTTGGCGGAAAGACCGCGGGCTTGGGAGTCTGAGGTCGTGAGTTCTAATCCCGGCTCCGCCACTTGTCTGCTGCACGGCCTTGGGTAAGCCACTTTGCTTCTCTAGGCCTCAGTTCCCTCATCTGCAAAATGGGGATTAAGACTGTGAGCCCTACGTGGGACGACCTGATTAGCTTGTATCTACCCCGGCGCTTACAACAGTGCTTGGCACACAGTAAGTGCTTAACAAATACCATCATCATTATTATTACTTGTCTGCTGTGTGACCTTGGGCAAATCACTTATTTTCTCTGTGCCTCAGTTCCCTCATCTGTAATGGTGGGGGATTAAGACTGAGCCCCACGCTGGACAACCTGATTACCTTGTATCTACCCCGGCGCTTAGGACAGTGCGTGGCACATAGTAAGCACTTAAATACCATCATTATTATTATTATCATCATGTGGCCTCCATTTCTCTTGGGAGATTTATGCCCCATTTGGGCGCAGTTCGGAGGCCCCTGGGAACGAAATGGTTCGAATTGAGAAGATTTATGATTGTCTGGGTGCACGTGTGTATGTTTATGTGTGTATGGGGGCAGAGGGGTTGCGCCAGGAAACAAAACTTCCTCAAACACATCACTGTCTTTGTTCATGTGCGGAAAACAAACAAGCGCCTCCAAGTCACCCAAACGTGTATATTATAAATTAAAAAAAAAATAAATTGTGGTATTTGTTAAGCACTTACTATGTGCAAAGCACTGTTCTAAGCGCTGGGGGATACAAGGTGATCAGTTTGTCCCACGTGGGGCTCACAGTTTTAATCCCCATTTGACAGATGAGGTCACTGAGGCACAGAGAAGTTAAGTGACTTGCCCAAGTTATGATGGAGGGTTGGAGGAAGGTTGGGGAAAGAGATAGGGAAGGGGAGAGAAAAGTGGGGGGGGGAAGGGAAGAGGGGCAGGGAAGAAGAAAGGGGAGAGGGGAAGGAGGAGGAAGGGGGAGAAATTGTTTTTTCCCTTATTTAGGGTTTCCTTAATTCTGCTTAGGCCATGCAAACTTGTTTTCCCCTGAAGGAGTCCTGGGAGCTCAGTGTGTACCGCTGAAGAATCTAGTAAATAGCCAGTCATTCCTGACATTTTTCCATTTCGGGGGGGGGGGGGGGTGTCATTTGGAAATGCTTGTGAGGATAGCACACCCACCAGAGAAGGATCGTTTATTGTTAACCCTGGAAGTCGTGCTAACAAAAGAAAACTCAACTCTGACATGAAACAGGGCAGAGGGGTGGGGGTGGACTTCTACTTACCAACAGCCACGTTGGGGAAGGACTTCCAAATCCTTGGCTAAAAGGTGCGCGTTATACATATTAAAGCAGGATTTAAGTCCAGATTCAATCCCTCCATTTTGTTCCAAAATAAGGGGCTGCTAATGCTTTATCTTCTTCGCTTCCCGAATGAAAACACCCCCAACCCACCCGCCGTGGGCCTTGCTCTCTGGAGAGTTACCTGGACTCACCCAAGTCCATTAGCAAGTGAATTGGGTCGAAGAAATGACCACGAAGCCCCATGCCTAGAATCATCAGGCCCGAATCAGGTATTTAGCATATAAATTCCTTCATTAAGCAGAGCTCCCGAGATCCATCCCGGCACTCGAATAATCCCCTCTCCGCTTTACTGCTCCGGCCTAGTAGAAAGCAGCAGCGTGGCCTAGTAGATAGCGCGCGGCCTGGGAGTCATGGGTCATGGGTTCCAATCCCTCCTCCTCCACGGGTCTGGCGTGTGACCTTGGGCAGGTCGCTAAACTTCTCTGTGCCTCAGTTACCTCATCTGTAAAATGGCGGTGGAGACTGTGAGCCCCACGTGGGACAGGGGACTGTGTCCAACCCGATTCTACTGCATCCCCGCCGGCGCTTAGAACAGTGCTTGGCACATAGTAAGCGCTTAACATACACTATTATCGGGTCCTTCGAGACCTGGACCGAGTCATTCATTCAGTCCTATTAAGCGCTTACTGTGTGCAGAGCACTGTACTAAGCGCTTGGGAAAGTACCACACAACAATAAACAGTGACATTCCCTGCCCACAGTGAGCTCACAGTCTGGGAGGGAGACAAGCATCAATACAAATAAATAAAATTACATATATATATATATATGTATAGAGGAAAGCAGCGTGGCTCAGTGGCAAGAGCCCGGGCTTGGGAGTCAGAGGTCATGGGTTCGAATCCCGGCTCCGCCGCTTGTCAGCTGTGTGACTGTGGGCAGGTCACTTCACTTCTCCGTGCCTCAGTTACCTCATCTGTAAAATGGGGATGAAGACTGCGTGGGACAATCTGATTACCCTGTGTCTACCCCAGCGCTTAGAACAGTGCCCTGCAACATAGTAAGCGCTTAACAAATACCAACATTATTATTATTATATGTAAATAAATGCTGTGGGGCCGGGAGGAGCCAAATGAAGCCTGAAGCCTCCAGTCAGCCCCAGCATCAGTTGATACGTGAGGAATGCACTTTCCAAGCATTTAGAACAGTGTTCTGCACACAGAAAGCGCGCAATAAATACGATTGAATGAATGCATGAATGAAAGAGCTGACCGGACACAATCAGGGGACGGGGGACACCGGCTCTCCACTTACCGGGAGGGGGTTCGAGCCTTCCCTGAGCCTTGAGCCTCTTGCCAGACTCCCAGGAACCAGGAGAACATTAAGGAACGGAGGGACAAAGCCCCGGGTTTCAGTATTTCTGTCTGTCGCCAGCTGGGCCCGCATCCGGCCCAGGGCTGCCCCTGACCTTTGGGAACACACCTTCTATCGGAGTCTCTCCACAGTAGCTGCATTCCAAAGGCCCCTGCGGCAAATCCCGAAGGGAGCTTGTAGGTGAGGCGAGTTTTTGTCCTTTTCAATCCGGGAGGAAACAAAAGGCACGAAACATTCAATCACCAATGGGTCAGGATGCTGAAAGACTACAAGGCCCTCAGGGCTCTCATTTACTGAGAAGATGCTTTCCAATTGCACCTCTGGGTTTATTAACTCCGGGCAGATAGAAAGCTAGGAAGCAAGGTGGCCTAATGGTCAGAGCCTAGGCCTGGGAGTCAGAGGCCTTGGGTTTGAATCCCGGCTCTTCCACTTGCCCGACGCGTGACCTTGGGCAACTCACTTAACTTCTCTGGGCCTCAGTTTCCTCATCTGAAAATGGGGATTCAATACACGCTCTCCCTCCCCGCTTAAACCGAAAGACCCAAGTGGGATAGGGTCTTGTGTCCAACCTGATGATCTAAGATATACCCCACTGCCTTAGTACAGTTCTTAGCACGTAATAAGTGCTACACAAATACCATAGGAATAATAATAATTGGATGCATGGAAAATGACCAAGTGTTTAAGAGACAAAGGGTACCTCCTTTGCAGAAATAAGAGAAGCAGCATGGCCTAGTGGATAGAGCCCAGGAGAAGGACCTGGATTCTAATCCCAGCTCTGCCACTCGTCTGCTGTGTGACCTCGGGCAAGTCACTTCTCTGTGCCTCAGTTACCTCATCTGTAAAAAGGGGATCACGACTGGGAGCTCATTGGTTTCAAGGAACTCCATCAGCTCTCTACTTCATCAATCATCAATGGTATTAATTACTGAGTGCTTACCGAGTGCATTTTACCTCGTATCTACCGTAGTGCTTAGAACAGTGCCAGGCACATGGTGAACCCTTAACAAATCCCATCAAAAAAAATTAATGAATAAATAAGGGACACTCCTGAAAAGGCTGTAAGATGGCTAACAGGTCGCTAACTTCTCCCAGTGCTCCCTGGTTCAGGTTGGGGTGGAGAAGAAAGGTATACACACGCAGTTCTCCTGAACGGGACCATCCCCTAGCCACAGTCCGACGTGGATTTCTGCCAAAACTCCGGCCAATTCAGCATTTGCCAATAATCCCCTCTGCTGCTGTTCGAAACGTCACGCTCGCCGGAGTTTTTCTATTTACAGTAAAACCTATTCTCATGATGAAATTAAAAGAACAACTGCTCGGAGATGAGGTAATGGGTGTGGGAATTCTCCAGGCCGGGGTCTCGTAAATGGGTCCCACGTTACAAAATGGGTGGCCTCGGCCAAAAGGAAACCGTCACGGACGGAAGGCTCCTGTTGTTCTGCAGGAGTCCATTATAGCGGGGTCTTCCAAGCCTGCCTCGGTTCCCTTGGCTAGGTAGGGACAGAAGCAGCCTAAGGGTACTTCAGAGCGGTAAGATTGTTTCTTTTCATGGGCATTTCTTTCCTCCGCTGACCCGTGTTGGGGGGGGGGGTGAATTTGCCTTTTCAAATACGGGCGCTGGAGCGCTGAGCTTTCAATAACCTTCAAATTCTTTCCTACTCTGGGGGCTCCAGATTGTCCCGTGCGGATACAAAAAACTGGCAAGGAATTTTTCTTAATTGCTCTCTCCATCTAATGGGCCAGCTACTTTATAGGTCCCTCGATCGAATTCAAATGCGCATTATTTGGGATCACCTGCTCCTGGATTACATGGGGCTGGGTGGGGGGCTGGGGGGAGGGTGAAAAAAGCAAGTCAGGGTGATGCAGAAGGGAATGGGAAAAGAGGATACGAGGGCTTAGACATGGAGGAGATGTGCCTTCAATAAAACTTGAAGGGTGGGGAGAGTACTTGGCCGTCAGATATGAAAAGGGAGGGCCAAAATAAAGTAGTAGAAGCAAATCCGTTGTGAGGGTGTCTCCCGGCTTTTAAAGGTTCCATTAAAACCAGAGTGAGACCTACTGGGGACCAGAACAACTGTTCATTCTGCCAACAGCGATCTGAACTATGTTACGGTGATTTTGCAGATTTTTTTTTTTTTTAAACAGGCTTCTGACTCCAAGTCCCTTCCTGTTGCCTCCGCTTCCTGACAGTAAGGCCCAGAAAGCAGGGGGAACAGCTGGCCCGGGAGAGCGGCGTAGAGCAAAGGAAGGGACCTCTGGGGATCATCCAGATCAGTCCTCCGGGTCATCCAAGAACCTCAGCTTGCCCCAGCTCTCCAAGGATGGAGGCACCTCAATGCTCTGGGGTTCGTCCCCCCCGCCCCCCAAGGCACACAGGCCCGGCCTGTCTCTTGCTACACGCCCCCTCCACGCAGCAGAGGCTAACAGACCACACTTTCTCACCTTCCAGGGATGGTTGCTTATAAAGCTACAGGAGAGAGCGTATGTAGGATTGGGAACCAGAAGACCCAAGTTCTGGTCCCGGTCTGTGATTTTAGACACGTCACTTCACCTCTCTGGCTTTTCGTTTCCTCATCTCTAGACTGTAAACTCACTGTGGGCAGGGACCGTGTCTGATATATTGTTATAGGGTATTCCCCGAGCGCTTAGTACAGTGCTCCGCACACAGTAAGCACTCAGCGAATACGAGAAGCAGCGTGGCTTAGTGGAGAGAGCCCGGGCTTGGGAGTCAGAGATAGTGGTTCTAATCCCGGCCCTGCTACTTGTCAGCTGTGTGACCTTGGGCAAGTCACTTAACTTCTCTGATCCTCAGTTGCCTCATCTGTAAAATGGGGATGAAGACTGTGAGCCCCACGTGGGACAACCTGGTTACCTTGTATCTACCCCAGCGCTTAGAACAGTGCTTGGCACATAGTAAGCGCTTAACAAATACCAACCTCATTCTCATCATCATTATTACGACTGACTGACTCATCAATAAAATGGGGATAAAATACCTGTTCCCCTTCCCTCCCACGGAGCCCCATCTGATTTTCTTGTTTCGACCCTGGTTCTTAGCACACAACGTGCGATACGTAAAGGCTTAAGAAATTCCAACATTATTCTTCTTATTTTCGGCCCCGTGACCATACGTTTTCCTGCTCCTGCCGTTCTCCCTGGCACAGCCCGACCCTAAAAGCAACAAATGTTTTCCAAAAGAGTCCATTTAAGAAGCCTGTGAAGAAAACATTCCAGCATAATAAAAGCATAATAAAACCTGGTGTTGAAACCCATTTACTGAAAAAATAAATATAAGACATTTTAACCAGAAGTATCTTATTGGAGCTAATGAGACAATGGTAGAAGAAATTAAGAAGAAAAGTAAATACTTTTAAAGAGTGGAGGGGAGTTTCACAGTCCACCCCAGACAGAACCCAGGACACCAATCCCAACACTGAAAGGATTCTTTCGCGTCCCAGAACTCTGTTTCCCAAATCTCTGCTGTGCTGTAAAAATTCATTCCAGGTTGCGACTTGGCAAACTCAACCTTAACCTGGGAGTAAGACTCTCAAAACAAATTTTCCAAACATCTGCTCTGCCGTTTTTAAGCAATCCCCTTCGGTTTCCTCAGAATGCAAACACAGCTTTGCTTTTGAAAGTGAAATTTCAGAGGCCCGGCTTCAGTGGGGTGGGACGCTCGTTCTTGGCAATCAAATCCCTCAGCCGAAGATGAGGTCCCCGAACGTCCCCAAGATTCTGTCCACAGACTCGCTTCCTCTCGGGCGACTGACGGGAAGAAAAACCGAGGCCTCCAAATTTGGTTTCCCTCCCGGGCCCATTTGTCCAAAAAGAGCTTTTGCCCAGATCTGAGTTGACTGAGAAAACGTTCACCTGGACATCTTGCTAGTCAGGAGGAGGGATGCCTAAGCAGGGGTGAGCGATAAATTAACGCTCCTGCCGGAAGTGCAAATGAGAATTTACCTGGAGGAAAATCCTGCGCCTCCACGTCAGTTTCCTCTCTCTTCTTCGATCTGTAAATAAATTTGTGCCTCTCTCCCCCACTAAACTGTAAGCTCCTTGAGGGGAGGGACTGTGTCTTCTAATGCAGAGAAGCAGCATGGCTCAGTGGAAAGAGCACGGGCTTTGGAGTCAGAGGTCATGAGTTCGAATCCCAGCTCTGCCACTTGTCAGCTGTGGGACTGTGGGCAAGTCACTTCACTTCTCTGGGCCTCAGTTACCTCATCTGTAAAATGGGGATTAAGACCGTGAGCCCCACGTGGGACGACCTGATTCCCCCGTGTCTACCCCAGCGCTTAGAACAGTGCTCTGCACATAGTAGGCGCTTAACAAATACCAACATTATTATTATTAACGCTATTGTTCTCTCCCAAGTGCTGGTCTTTGAGCTCCAAATGGGGACTGCGTCCAACGGGATTATCTTATATCTACCCCAATACTCGGAACAGTGCTCGGCACGTAGTAAGTGCTTAACAAATATGATTATTATTATTATCGTATATCTGCCGTAGGCATCAGGGTGAGGGGGACAGAAGTCTTTCCCTAGGTTTAAAGGGTTTTGCTATTTAAGTCTTGACCCCGCTCTTAATTTGCTTTTCTGCCTATTTAGTTGGATTCTGTTGTGTTGGCTAGAAAACTGTTCCTGCCAGCTGCAGGGAAGGGCCTGGGGGGTGTTGATTCGATTCGATTTGCTCTCGGCTGTAAGCTCGTTGTGGGTAGGGAATGTGTTTGTCTACGGTTATTATTTTACTCTCCCAAGCGCTTGGTACAGTGTTCTGCACCCAGTAAGCTCTCAGTACGATGGATCGACTAACTCTCAAGGGACTGACTTTACAAGACCCAACCCCCAGCACGATGGGTGGATCTGATCTCCTCACTGAACACGGGGGGTGGCTCAGTGGAAAGAGCCCGGGCTTTGGAGTCAGAGGTCATGGGTTCGAATCCCGGCTCTGCCACTTGCCAGCTGTGTGACTGTGGGCAAGTCACTTCACTTCTCTGGGCCTCAGTTACCTCATCTGTAAAATGGGGATTACGACTGTGAGCCCCACGTGGGGCGACCTGATTCCCCTGTGTCTACCCCAGCGCTTAGAACAGTGCTCTGCACCTAGTAAGCGCTTAACAAATACCAACGTTATTATTATTATTATTCCTTTTCTGGCGGGAGTCAGCGTCACTTGGAGTAGGGCAGTTAAATGGGGATTAACTGTGAGCCTCACGCGGGACGACCTGATGACCCTGTATCTCCCCCAGCGCTTAGAACGGTGCTCTGCGCATAGAGAGCTCTTAACAAATACCAACATTATTATTATTATTATTATTATTATTAGGGCAGGCTCGGGAGCCCGCTTACTGAACGCCAACCACGTTGGCCCCCCGGGTCGCTGGCACCGGGGACTCCCGGCAAGGGGCCGCCACACAGGAGAGGCCTGTCCCGGCCGGGCTTTCTCCACGGTTTCCGGGTGGCTTCAGTGAAACGGTGAATCCAGCACCCAGAGGGCCAAGTTCTGGTGTTCGATAGCGTCCGGGCTAGAAGAGAAAGCCACACTCTGGCACTAGCAGCTGCTGCACTTTTTTTTTTAATGGTATTTGTTAAGCACTTACCAATAATAATAATAACGTTGGTATTTGTTAAGCGCCTACTATGTGCCGAGCACTGTTCTAAGCGCTGGGGTAGACACAGGGGAATCGGGTTGTCCCAAGTGGGGCTCACAGTCTTAATCCCCATTTTACGGATGAGGTCACTGAGGCACCGAGAAGTGAAGTGACTCGCCCAAAGTCACACGGCTGACAACGTGCCAAGCAGCGTGGCTCAGTGGAAAGAGCGCGGGCTTGGGAGTCAGAGGTCACGGGTTCTAATCCCGGCTCCGTGGGACCTCGGGCGAGTCGCTTCACTTCTCGGTGCCTCAGCTACCTCATCTGTCAAATGGGGATTAAAACTGTGAGCCCCACGTGGGACAACCTGATCGCCTTGTATCCCCCAGCGCTTAGAACGGTGCTTTGCACATAGGAAGCGCTTAACAAATACCACTGTACTAAGTGCTGGAGCTGATACAATTCAAGCGGGTTGGACACCATCCCTGTCCCACGTCGGCTCACAGTCTAGGTAGGAGACGGTCGAATCCCTTTACAGACGAGGAAACGGGCACAGAGAGGTTGAGTGACTTACCCTCGGTCACACAGCAGGTGAGCGGGTTAGAACCAAGGTTCTCTAACTCCTGGGCCCTTGCTCTCTCCACTAGGCCATACCGCTTCTCAGTGCAATCCAGCATGTCACTGTCACGACTGACTGGGGCGAACACGGGAAACAGAGGACCGAACTACTCATCTCTCCGATTTGGGGCTCCACATCACCGAAACCCTGGTCTATCCTTTTTTCTTTCGTAAACAATGAAGTTGACTGGAAAAAGGCCGGACCTCCTGTCCACAAAGAGCTTCCACTCTGCCAGGGGAGGAGCCGACCTCGCCGTCATTCGGGGGCTAAATCTGGCACCAGCTATCCTCCGGCTAGCGCTCCCGACGGGGTACGGGCAGGGACGGTTTGAGGAGGCAAGTGAGGTAACGGCTTCCGGACATCCTGTCTCTGCCGTTGTGGGCCAGGGTTGGTTTAAAAAATGGAAAAGCACTGCTCGCCTGATGGACGCCTGGGTGAACGGGGATGCGTGAAGGGGGGAGGCAGGTCGGGGACCGCCCCCAAAGAGAAACCTTCCGGTTTCAGGGGTTCAACGGATCTCCGCCCGGGACGGGAAGGGCCCGCCGACTTTACCCTGCCTCTGGAAGGAGCGATGTCCGAAGCCAGCCCCGGGTGCGGGGGTGAAGAGACGGTGGAGGCCGGAGGCCCGAAGACCCCAGAAGAAAGGGAGTGGAGGGAGGGCGTGAAAGAGCGAGCGCTGAGAGCAGCCAGCTCTGCTTTCCGTCACGCATCACGCTGCGACCTCTCCTCCCAAGTTACAAGAAATACATACGCCAAAGTTGTCAATCAAGTTCCTCGATGACCGCTAGGCTCTCTGTGATGTTTTCCCTCGATACGCATATGCAGGACCCATCAGCGTTAATGGGAGTTCCATGCCCAAGCGGGCCCGGACTGTAAGCTTATAATGTTTTCTCCAGTTTCAGTTTTAGCAGCCTGGGTGGAACGGGGCCCTCGAGCGGTTTCACGCAGGAGGCCGAGGCCGGAGGCCAGGGGATCTGGATTCTCCTTCTTTCGCTGCCATCGAGTCGATGGCAGCAGAGTCCCGCCCCACTTGGGTTTCTCATTTCGCCATCTGTTAGCGGGGTGGGGGAATTATTGCTTCCAAGTGTGAGGGGAATGAATAAAGCCACACTGCGAAGGGAAAGTCCAAAGTCCCGTTAAGTTCACATCACCGTCACGACTTCGGCAGGGAGGCAAGTGGACCGCGTTCAGGATAGGGAGCAGGGAGACCTGGGTTCTAATCCCCGCTCTGCCCCGGGCCCGCTCTGGGACTTGGGACAGGTCACTTATCCTTTCTGGGCCTCAGTTTCCTCCTCCGAACAACGGGTAGGAGATAACCACTCTCCTCTCTTAGACTGTAGCTCGTAGGTGGATGGGGCAGGGACTTAGTCCACCGTGATTACCTTGTATGGACTCCACCCGGTAAATGATCACTGATCACTCTCACGGTGACGGCAACGAGTCGCTTCCGACTGGGCGGGCGGGACCAAAATGCCTTCTGCTGGTTCCGACTGCTTCATTTTCATCTCCAATTCGCAACCTGCTCTGAATTCCGCGGAGGTTTTACCCACACAGTCGGTTGGCGATGCCAACCTGAGCCTCGCCCCCGACGCCGCTTCCCCCGAAAGTGGAGTCGCAAGGCTCTCCAAGGGGCTGGACTGGCTCCCTCCTCCTGTGCAGTGCTGCAGACTAAGCCCTGAGGCCTCTGCGCTCCCCACCCCCGGCCCCGCCGGGGGACGGGAGCGGCTGGGGGGCGCCCGGCTGCTGAAACCGGCCTGGCAGCTGTCGCCCTCGCACCGCACTTCATCCTCCTGGAGCCGGAGGAGTCTGGGAAGAGGGAGCGGGGCCCTGACCTCTTCAAGGACCAAAATCCTGGTCGGTTTCACCCTGGATCATTTGCGGGCAGGAGCTGGGACCAGGCGGGCAGCAGAGAAACTCACCCGGATGGTAGAATGCTGCTCGCCAAGCCAAACTATCCACTGGGACTCTCCCTGTTCCCCGGGGCCTCTGGCCCCGCCCGGGCCGACCGCACCCGGCCCGGCGCTCGGCACCGCTCTCCGGTTTCTCTGAAACGGTGGTCCCGCTCAATGTCTCAATCTTTGTTTCCCCGCCCGCTGCCGGCGGCCTTCGCCTCTCCAGGGAGGCCACGGGTCCCGTCCACTGGCGGCTCCCCTCCGCTTCCTGCCAGAGCCCTGCAGGAGCGACAGCAGCTGCAGCCGCCGTGGTTTATTTACACACATTCCTGCCTCGGACGGAATGAATGAGAATAATTCAATGCGGGCCGTGTCCTCCGCAGCTCCTGCCTCTCTCTCGATGGGGCTTCCTTTCTGGCTCCCGAATGCTCTGGAAGTCTTGAAGAGGCGGTCCCGAGCAGGGAGCGATCAACGTAAAAGGAAGGTGGGCCCAAAAGCTCCAGTGGCTGCCTACTCCCCCTGCATTGGGCAGACACTCCCGACGGCTGGCTTCTAAGTCGTCCACCTGTTCTCTCCACTGTCCTCATCCCCTCGGGCTCACGTCTCACCGTGTCTCGTCCTTGGCTCTCCTACCTCCGACCCGGACCTGGAACTACCCTCCCCCTTCAGATCCACCAGGCCCCAGCTCTCTCCATAGTCAAAGCCCTCCTGAAATCCCAACTCCTCTAGCAGAGGAAACTCTGAAAGTCCCCACCCACTGAAAATAGACTTTCAGGGACAGCAGTTAAAGCACGGCTCGGGGCCGACTCCACGGAGGTGGGCTCCCGCACAGACACCCCAACGCCTACCTCCCACGAAGGGGTGCTGCTTGTAAAGCCCAGGCCCAGAGATAAGACGCTCAAACAGTCTCGAAGATAAGAGGCCTTTTCAGAGCCTCTGACCCATCTGGGGGTTTGGGCAGCCGGGGTTTTATCGTTGATGACAAAGAAACCGGCTGAAATAAGTCCACAGCTGACCTTCCGGCTTTCCCCGGAACCCCGGCCCTCATCCCCCGCCCTAGACGCTGCTGGAGTTGGAGAATCTGCTTGGATGCGTTTTCCTCGTTTAACTCTAATTTAGTAGCTTTGTATAATAAAAACCAACAATTGGACTGTGCCCAAAGGCGATGCTTTCGAACATCACTTTTGCTTGATGAATGGAGACAGAGTGCCGGAGCCAGGGTCGTCCCTGAATGTGTGGGGGCAGGTGGGTGGGAGGGAGAGGATCAGGCCCCGCTGCCGGCCCTTGGCCCAGCGGCAGGCAGACCGGTGCCCTGGACCGGCAGTTCCACCCTTCACTCCCTCCCACCCCAGAGCTGCCCATTTCAGGGTCAATCTGGCCCCACAGCGGCAGGGATTTCCCGCCACCGGGAGAAGGGCAGCATCGCCTGCGGGCGAGAGCAGACTAGAGAAACTGCCCCGTCTGTGGAAGATCCTGGCTAAGCCTCCGGCTTCCCCGGACACCCCGAAACCGGGCACGGCCTGAGCCACCGGGATTCTCGGTCCATTTCATTCCTGAAACCAAGATTTTCTTCTGGTCCAGAATGCACTTTCCAAGTCGCTCCTGCTGTGACATGCCAAAATCTTGTGACCTCACAGGCACAATCCTAGTGATCGGATTTGTCAGGAGACACCCGGCGAATTTAATGCCCCACCCATCTACTCTCAGCTCTTCTCCTGCAGTTACTGTCTTGTCCCTTCCCTTCTGGCCTCGTGTGGTACCTCTGGGTCTCCCGGATAAAATTCTAAACTTCTTACGCCGTGCTCCTTCCCGACCCACCGTATTCACCTCTTGCTCTCTTTCCCTCTGCAACCGGAAAGCCTCAACTGCTTCCTTTGTGCCTGTTCGCCATTCCCAGGGGCAAGCTCTTTTTGTGCCGCCTCCTTCCATCTAATCATCAGCCCGTCTGTCCGTCCGTCGGCAGAATCTGAGAACGCTGTGGGCAAAGTGTTGGCCTGGGCATTATGGTGAGCTTACGGGAAGATTCTGTCCCAGTGCTTACTGCAGCGCTTGTTAGCGAGCAAGTGCTCAATCCATGCTGCAACTACCTGGAAGAAACAATTTTCACTCTTGGAGTTTGCAAAATGGTGGGCTACTGTCAGGACACCATAGTCTATCCTAAGCTCCATTCTAGACTCACCGTGGGCAGGGAATGCATCTGTTATACTGTTATATTGTACTCTCCCAAGACCTTAGTACTGTGTTCTACACACAGTAGATGCTCAATAAATACGATCGATTGATTAAAACCTCGCACCATCCCCTTTTCCTAGAAACAGTCATTCCTTCGGGGCACTTTTTTTTAGTCACTCGGATGCCATCTTCACTAGTAAGACCATCTGAATCATCAACATGTATACAAATTCACATCTACGCATGTCACCGCTTTGGAAACGACCTTCAAAGAGCTCAGATTTTTCACCGATTCAGTAGTCTCAGCAGCTTCCATCCCATAACCAATCTGCTCTCTTGTCACCCAACAAAATACCCTCAGGGAAAAGGAAGACAATGATACCCACGGGCATATGTGGGGAATAGCCTCATCCCCAACGACGACGGCAGAGCAGAATCCCAATCGTACAAAACTACTGTAGCGCATTTGCAGAGAGAGAGAGAGAGAGGCGATGGGCGGGGGGCGGTGGTGTCATGAGGATGAAGGCATGTGGATTTCTCCAGGGAAACCTTTCCTGGCGCCTTTTTGATGCGTACAGGAGAGGAGCCCGAAGCCACTGAATCAACTGGGAAGCGGCGTGGCTCAGCGGAAAGAGCC
This sequence comes from Ornithorhynchus anatinus, assembly GCF_004115215.2. Lineage (NCBI taxonomy): Eukaryota > Metazoa > Chordata > Mammalia > Monotremata > Ornithorhynchidae > Ornithorhynchus > Ornithorhynchus anatinus. Next base: position 1,557,019 of record NC_041747.1, read on the forward strand.
TGGGCTTGGGAGTCAGAGGTCCTGGGTTCGAGTCCCGGCTCTGCCCCTTGTCAGCTGGGTGACTGTGGGCGAGTCACTTCACTTCTCTGGGCCTCAGTCACCTCATCTGGAAAATGGGGATTAACTGTGAGCCTCACGTGGGACAACCTGATTATCCTGTATCTCCCCCAGCGCCTAGAATAGTGCTCTGCACATAGTAAGCGCTTAACAAATACCGACATTATTAATTTGGTATACGTGCTCCTTCCACAAGATGACATTTATACGGACCCAAGATGGCTGACAGAGCCGTGGCTGCCATCCATCGGGGACGTAACTAAGCAATTCACTCACAGATCCCAGCCGCGAAGGCACACCTGACCGAACAGTTTGAAAACGAGCCTCTCACCCGCCCAGTCTAATATGCCGAGGGAAAGAAAACATTCCAAAGCCACATCAAGCGCGCCCTGTGATCACTGGGCGCAATTATCAAAACAAACAGAACCAACGTGGCCGGTGAACTTTCATAAGGCAGGCAGAAATCTGAGTTGACGGACACCACGAGGAACAGCCTGAAACGTCCCCACCGGCACGCGCAGCGCGATCGATCACGATCGCAGACTCCTCCAGGACCTGGGTTCTAATCCCGGCTCTCCCACTGGCCTGCTGCAGGTCCTTGGAAAAGTCACCTACCTCCTTTGGGCTTCGGTCACCTCATCTGTAAAATGGGGATTAAGACTGTGAGCCCCATGGGGGACTACGGTCAATCTGACTTGCTTGTTTAGTACAGTTCACTCTTTCATTCATTCAATAGTATGTATTGAGCGTTTACTATGTGCAGAGCACTGTACTAAGCGCTTGGGATGTACAAATCGGTAACAGATAGAGACAGTCCCTGCCCTCTGACGGGCTCACGGTCTAAATCGGGGGAGACGGACAGACAAGAACAATGGCAATAAATACGATCAAGGGGATGAACATCTCATTAAAACAATAGCAAACAGAATCAAGGTGATATGAAACTCATCAACAAAATAAATAGGGTAATGAAAATATATACAGTTGAGCGGACGAGTACAGTGCTGAAGGGATGGGAGAGGAGTGGGGAGGAGCAGAGGGAAAGGGGGGAAAAGAGGGCTTAGCTGAGGAGAGGTGGGGGCGGGGGGGTAGAGGGAGCAGAGGGAAAAGGGGAGCTCAGCCCGGGAAGGCCTCTCGGAGGAGGTGAGCTTGAAGTTCACAGTTTACAGTTCCTGGCAGCTAATAAGCGCTTAAGGAGTACTGCAGAACAAACAGATCCACCCAGAATCAGTCGCGACAACCTGTAAGCAGCCCTGAGCGCTCCTGGAAATACAGAAGCTAAAATGAGAGAAGGAATCACTGTGGGGTGGGGACGAGGAGTGAAAAGACACAAAGGGGGAGTGAAAGTCAGGAGGGGAGGGGAGAGGGCGGACACAAACCGTGGGCCCCGGCTGGCTAAGGCGGAAGAGACAGGCGACATCTTGGAGACCGCCGTTATCAAGGAAACAGCGTGGCTTAGGGGAAAGAGCCCGGTTTTAGGACTCAGAGGTCGCGGGTTCTAATCCCGGCTCTGCCACTTGTCAGCTGTGTGACTTTGGGCCAGCCACTCGACTTCTCGGTGCCACAGCTGCCTCATCTGTAAAATGGGGATTAAGACTGTGAGCCCCACGTGGGACAACCTGATCGGAACAGTGCCCGGCACATAGTAAGCGCTTAACAGATACCAATATTATCATCATCCAGGGTGACTGACTGGCGCGGCTGCTCGAAGAACAAACTGGGCAGAGAGGCACTAGTTAGTGCTCTCTCCCCTCCCAGGGACAGCAGCGTGGCTCAGTGGAAAGAGCCCGGGCTTGGGAGTCAGAGGTCCCGGGTTCGAATCCCAGCTCCGCCACTTGTCAGCTGTGTGACTGTGGGCGAGTCACTTCACTTCTCCGTGTCTCAGTTCCCTCATCTGTCAAATGAGGATGAAGATGGCGAGCCTCACGTGGGACGACCCGATGACCCTGTACGTCCCCAGCGCTTAGAACAGGGCTCTGCACATAGTAAGCGCTTAACAAATACCAACGTCATTGTTATTATTATTACTGTGGGGCAAGCTCTGTTTTAAACACTGGAGTAGGTGCAAATTAATCGGGCATGACAGTCCCCTTCCCACATGGGGCTCACGATCTAAATTAGGGTGAGTCTGCTATTAAATCCGCCACGGAAAAACTGAGTGGCTAAGAGCGGAGTGGAGTAGGCAGATAGGGGCTGACCCACAGAAGACGAGGTGTGTGTGTGTGTGTGTTTGGGGGGGCCGGGGGGAGACTTGGAGGGGAAAGGGATCATACAGCAGAAAGGTGGTGACCACCTCTGGTCAGGATGGGCAGGGATTTTTCGCTATCTGTTGCCGAACCGTTCATTCCAAGCGCTTGGTGACAGAAAAATGGCCCGGAAATAACTGCTTAGAAAACGGCAAAGCGTGTCTGAAGGCCAACGGGTGAGGTGATCGGCACAGTCCTAAGAGCAGCTGCCTAAGGTTCTGTCTGGGAGAGACCATCTCTGCTCTAGGCTGGGCTGTCTTCTCCTGCCCCCTCGGAAAACTCTAGGAGAGGAAGTGACATAACGTCTAGCGGCCTTCCCCGGTGAAAGCACACCTGTCAAATTAGGGGAAAAAGCAGAGCTCAAACCAAACCAAACCAAAAATCACACCTGCACTTAAAAGGCAGCCCCGGAAGAGAGCCGCAGTCAGCCTGGTGCTTCCAGCTGTCGGGCCGCCGAAGGGAAACACACCACACCGGGCAGAAGATGAAGCTGTGAAAACTTGCCCAGCAGAATTTTAGTCAATTGATCCAGAATTAAGCCAGTCAAAGCTGCTGTTTGGGAACACCAAATTCCTTCATTAGGGACCAATTAGCAACTGGAATAAGAAATGTCAACACGTAGACTGGATGAACTGGGCTTCAAACAAAATCATAAAAATACGTTAAGTATGTCCAGCGGCCCATCCCTCCACTCCTACCATTAGTGGGAAAGAACTCTGCCGACCAGACTGTCGTAGAGATTAGAAAGGGGTTCAGGAGACACAGATAAGGATGAATGACCCTGTAGTGAAAATGGAAATTATAATCATCTGTCACAAAACTGTGGTAAGGGTCGACTCTTACAGACCACCACTCTCCCCCACCTTCAAAACCCTACTAAACTTATATCACTTCCAAGGAACTTTCCCTGACTAACCTCTCAATTCTCCACCCTATTCGCTTTCCCCACTGCGCTGTCTACGCACTTTGGTCTGTACCCCTAAGCACCTGGATACTCAACTCACCCCAGCCCCTCGGCGCTTACGTACAGCTCTTTATACTCTGCCAATTTCCTATTGGTAATTTAATGTCGGTCCCCCGCACTAGATCGTAAACTCCTCGGGGGCAGCGATCACGTCTTCAACTGGATTGTATTTTATTCCCTCGGGTGCTTAATACGTGGTTCTGTACACAGTAAGCACTGAATAAGTACTATTGACTGACTGAAAGTAGTTTCCCACCCTTGGTAAAATTGGTTATGACTGCAATGGATAGAAGAACCACTCTGTCTTAGGTAGAGCCGAAGCGAGATGACAGGAGCAGCTGGGGAGGAAGGAGAGCAGCCGACATGGGGAACTCTCAGTGGTCATGGAATAAGGCATTTGAGGGAGAATAAAAGCAGAACAATCAGGGTTATTCAATCCCCACGCCACCCCCTCGAGGATCTCTTGTGAGTTATTGGAAAGTCCGAACTAGACACCCAGCACTCTAGGAAACCCAACCAGTGAAGGAGAAGGCACCTAGAGATAGGACGTTTAGGACATGAGAAGAAAAGTTGTGATAGGAGATGTGCTCTCAGTTTGCCCTTGTTAAAAAAGATGATAAAATCAGGATTCTGTCTGGAAAAATAAAGCATATTAGGAAGGTCAGGGAATCACCTTGACATTAGTGGGAGACGACGTGGGCATGACTTTAATGTGATCTGTTGGAATGAGAAGACAGCCAGAAAGACTAATTGAGATTACAGGTTTCCCCCTCCAGACTGTAAACTTGCGTTGTGGGCAGGGAATGTGTCTGGTAATATTGCTGCGTTGCGCTCTCGCAAGAGCTCCGTACAGTGCCCCGCACACAGTAAGCTCGATAAATATGTTTTATTGATTGACTGAGATTCACTTTAGGCTTCAAAGAGCCAATAACATGAAGGGGAGCCTCCCAGGCTCAAAGCTCCCCACACCTTCTTTTACTCTGCTCATCTCCACCGAGGCCGTGACACCTTGGCCATCTATCCGTTCGTAACACTTAACACACACCTCATCTTCACCTGCTCCAGGACACCATCTTCAAGCCCAGGATCCCCTGCAGTACCTGTGACTGACCCAACATTCAAGACCTGGGTTGACATTTGGAGCGAGGCTATCGGGCTGCCGCACCTCAGTTGACCACCGGCCACCCCTACTTTCAGCCCCTTCCTCCGCCCGTCACCATCACTCTCTCCTCGGAACTTGGCTGCCATCGCCCGAGCAGGTACCGACATCCTCTGTTCTCTGGGCTTGGGTGGATCAAGGTCCGTGGCATGACTAAAATAACCGAGGCCCGAAGTGTTAACAGCGATGGGGGAAGCCATAACCGAGGCTCTCCAGGATATCATGGGGAAACTTAGCTCTGTCTGAGGGAGATGGCTACGACAAAACACACTGCTTTGACAGAGGCAGAAAACCACTCACTCTTCTTCCACACCCACTTTTGGATGTGAAAGTCTTTTAACACTGCAGAATGGCAACATCAAAAACTTAAGACCACCATTTTCAACACACAAGTGTCCATCTCCCGCCCGAGACCGGCAGAGAGCCACACCCCAACTCGGAGGGAGCTGGCGACTTGGGCACTTTGATGGAGGGTTGTTTTTTTTGTAGCAATGAAAAGAACTTTCAAGGAATACTGAGGAAGTTGGTGAGAAGCTTTTTCCATGTGCACGAGGTACTGTCTTGGGGTTTAATGGCATATTCCTAAAGTCAGTCGCCCCTCTGGGACGGGACCATTGGCAACCTCTGAATGCCCCTCCTAGACGAACAGACTGAAGGAAATACATCGTTTCTGAAGCTTTCTGGCCCCGCTTTCCACAGGGAAGAGCTCAGGCACAGGCAGACAAGCATCGTAGGGAGGTTGGTGGAGCACGAAGGATGCCAGCGGGGAGGGAACCCCGGAAATGTCAAGGATCAAGTGTGAGAAGGTTTGAAATCTGCTTTTGAAATCTGCAAAGCGAAAAAAAAAAAAACCCTCTCCCTCTCAAGAGTTAAAGTTCCTCTTTAGCTTCAACCAAACTCTGGCAGGACATAATCTTGAGATGTGGGATTTTACATGAAGCTGAAACAGAGCCCCTTTTCTGGCTCTTTGTTCCAATGAAGTTTCCTTTGCCCACAGCCGACCCAGAAACCTCGCCCTCCGCTTCTGGGAAGCTCTTGGGGCCGCTGGCGATTGTTGCTGGGCGTTGCCTCACTGCTCCGGGCTTTAGAAGGACCAGGTTTTTCCCCTTATGATAGCCTGTTCCCGGGGACAGCATCGAACCCAGGCCAACAGCTTCCCGGGGCCAGTCCTGTGTTCCGCGATAACCAAAGACCATCAGCTACAACAGCTTTCTAAAATTCCTTCAGGCCCTGCTTCCCTCCCTTCCAAAACATCTCTTCCAAATGCTGTTCATTTCTAGAAGACAAGGTGAGGGGGATGACATCTCGGTTTAAAATCTCATCCACTGCCTCCTCTGCTTGATTCTTGTTCTGCACTCCGAGGTGCTTTAGAAGAGCTACAGTCCCCTTGCCAGCCCCGTACAGCTCTTTAATTCTCCTGCAGCAGCCCCTCCTTCCCTCAAGGAAAAATGAACGTTTCCTTCTGTGAGAAAGATTCTAAAAATACGGACAAGGAAATATTTAGTCCGAACGGTCAGTCCGCCCCAGCAGAAACCACCCATCTCCTCAGAGGACGGTCGCCCGGAAGGTCCACTCGGAAAGGCCCCCGTGCGGAACCACAGGGTTCGTGGGTCCGGTCCCCAGGCATCCCGGGGAGACGTGGTGGAGCTCGAAAGTCTCCAGCTCAGTTCTGCAGCCCGAAAGAGTGAATTAATTTTGCAGGACGCACACGCTCAACCTGGCATGCCTTCCCAGCACACTCCCCACCTCCAAAGTACACCGCAGCTGTCCAGACCCACAGGAAGGCAGGCAAGGGAGAGAAGGAATGTGCAAGAGAGTCTTCAAGAGAAGCGATACTGTTTGACTGCCTCGAGCTGACCTCCACCCCAGTTCACTTGACCGGCAGCCCTCCTACCCATCGAGACGACCTGGAGCACAACGCCAGGTTTACCCAGATGCTTGTGCGTGCAGCACGCGCACACAAAAACCACCTCACTCTCTCCCGCAGAGGGAGCGTCTCAGCATTTTCAGAGGCAACCAAAACGCTGGGTTTTTCCATTTCCCTGCAATTCCCCACAATGAGAATCAATCAGTCAACTAAAGTCTTGAGAAAGGGTGGGAACAGAGGGACATTTTTCAAAATCACTTTGGTAGTGAAAGAAATGGGGCATTCTGGTGTTCTCCTAAATCAATCCAGCCGTATTCCCAAGGGTTAGTCTCCCTTAGAGGGAAGGGAAGGATAAACATCTCTTTAATGCCTTTGATGGCAGATTACTGATGCAGAGATCCAGTTAACCCAATATTTCATTGCAAAAGTGATTTCACTCAGTCACTCAGGGTAACCTGGGCTCTCCATGAGACTCCTTCTAGAGTATCGTTTTACCCTCAGCGAGATATTAAGGTGATATCTCAAAACCTCATTAATTCGGGAAACCCAAAAAGGATAAAATAACATGGCTTAAGTAGAAAAACATTTCTAGAAAGAATTCAGGAAAAGCTCATGCTATTGCTCCGCTCTGGGACTTTGGGTTGTGCGTCGGACCAGATGTTAACCGGCCTCAGAGCCATGAATTTTCTCTTTCCGTAACGCCAAATTTCTGAAACGCGCGAGCAAACGCTGCCGTGATGCTTCAGAAGCGTCCGTAACCTCTCCGTAGGTGCCTGTTGCCGTCGCCAAACCTTTGGGGTCCCACTAAATTTTGTCTCCTCAGCTTTTCTCCGCTTAATTTTTCCCCTCCTGACCACTGATGGTAGCCACTCCATCAGGGGGTATTTGCCGAGTGCTTACTGCGGGCAGATCACTGTTCTAAGCACTTGGGAGAGCACGATATGACCGAGCTGGCAGAGGCGTTCCCCGCCCACAACGAGCTCAGAGTGCAGAAGGGCAGCAGTGTTGTCATCCGGGTCACCTTAGCTCGGTCCCCTTGGCTCAATAGGGAAAACAGCTATTGCGCCGGGCCCTCGCCCGTGACGGTGGGCGAATGGCCGGACTCACCTGTCCGACCATATCCGGGGCGATGGGGATGACGGGCCAGAAGGTTGAGTAGACCCCAAAGAACACCAGCCACAGCAGCATGCTCCCCCACACCGCCAGATGGCTGAACTGGAGGAAAAGAAAACCAGACAGACGGTGGAGCCTTTCCCCTCGGGGAGAGGAAGCTTCACGGCTTCGTTTCCGCAACACCCTCGACTCCTCCCGTCTCCGAGACTTTGAGAGGCTTCCTGACATCACCAGAGGTGAGAATCGTAAAGATGACTGTATCTGTTAAGGACTTACTATGTGCCAAGCCCCGTACGAAGCACTATGGTATATACTGGATAATCATCGGGTTGGCCACGGTGCCCGGCCCACTCGGGGTTCAGTTTTTAAGTGAGAGGGAGAACAGCTATCGAATCCCCATTTTACAGAGCAGTTCTAGGAGAAGGTTGGGGAGAGGAAGAGGAGACTGAAATCCCTGGCCGAAAGGAGGACGGGAACCAGGTGGGAAATGGACACACTAAGCTACTGACCGGGGGGAGGTGTTCCCCTCCAGCATCAGGGCATTCGAAAGACCGAATAACGCTGAGGCGGAAGGGTAGCGCGACATCCGCTAGAGCCCGCATTTACACAGAACTGTGCTACGGAGGGGTTGCCCCTCGTAGCGGAGAAGTCACGTGGTCCAGCACCAGGCCGAACTGCTCAGATAGAAGGTCTGGCTGAACACGGCTGAATGGCACCCTCATTATTTGGCTTCAGTTCTAGTGCTCAGCACAGTGCGCTGCACACAGCAAGCGTTTGCTGTGGAGCTGCAGGGAAGGGAGGGTGAGAGCAGAGAACTACACCCGAGCTCGTCTGGGCCTCTGGTGTAGAGGTCTGGATTCCCTCACGCCCCCGGATCTGCTCCCGAGAGGCGGAGAGGGGCAGTCGAGGCCGGGGGCGGGAGGGGAGAGGCTCAGCGGGAGACGGGACACCTCGTTGGGCCCTTGGCTTTTCAGCTGTCGTCGGGATTTGGACGCGAGCCGCGCGTTGAGGACGATTCTTCGGGACACTTAAAACCCCGTGTTCCCTCCGCTCCTTTCCCATTCCCGAACCTAGAGAGCAGAGGGTACTGGTCTCCTGAGGACGAGCGCCGTGTAACCAATCCACCTGATGACGGAGCGGAGGATCAGCACGAGGCTGAGAACTTAATACTTCTCAAATGCCGCGAAGACCCCTTCACTTATCGATTCCCACGCAGCTGAAATAATAAGTGTTTGGCACCGGTGGGTCACGGGGTCAACCCCGCACGGCGTTCTGCCGGTTGGGGGAAATCTTTATTATTTCCTCCCAGATTTTTCTCTCTTACTTCCTCTCATACTTTGAAAATCTCCCCTCCCTCTGCCATGAATATTCCAAGGAGGGAACAAAGGTCGTCTCCTCGATCTAAAATTTCCAGGGAAAACGGTTGGAGGCTCTCTAATTACGGGCCTCCCTTGGCCAGAGGGAGATGTCGAACGACTGGGGCCGTCGGTGGGGCTTGAGTCCAGACAACGAGGGCAACCCAGGAGACTCTACTGCTTTTTCCTGAAAGAGGAGAATGGACGGAGGAGAGGTTTCTCGCTGTCTGAATGCCCCCGTTGGGCCAACCAGTTGCAAAAACGTACAAGGACCTGAGCTTGCGAACAGAGATAGTTGGGGAAAGACAGAAGCAGCATGGATTTGTGGAAAGAGCACTGGCCTGAGAGTCGAACGACCTGACTCTAATTCCGGCTCTGCCACTTGTCAGCTGTGAGACCTTGGGCAAGCCAATTCACTTTTGTGCCTCGGTTACCTCATCTGCAAAATGGGGATTAAGACTCTGTGGGACAGGGACTGTGTCCAACCTGATTAGCCCAGCACTTAATACTGTGCCTGGCACATAGTATACTTTAGAAAATACCATTAAAAAAAAAAAAAAAGCCAGTGTTTTGCTTATCCTTACCCCTTGAAGGCGGTTTGCAGTGGGGCATTTAGAAGTGGCTGGGGGGAAGGCACAATCTATTCGATGTTCTATGGCAAGCAGCTGCCTGCGAAGTAGCCCAGACCCATCACTGCCCACACGATGTTTGCCAAGAGGGCACTTTTTGCCTCAGGGAGAGGGCTGCGTCCAGACTGTTCCGTAGGCTGACCCACCGCTGGGACACTAACACACGCAGCCGGGCTGTTTCCCCTGTAATTTCAACTTTGCTGGAACCCCTCGGTGGGCAATGACCCATTTCTTCAGTTGGCCCAGAGAGACGGGCCACCCCACGCTCCCTCGGCCCCAAGAGAGGCTTCAAGAAGCATCTCTCTCTAAGCCTGGGCCCGGGGTGAACAGAAATGATGCTTCCCTTGGGAAGATACGCTGATCGAGGGCCAACCACGTCTTGGACCTGTCAAATGCCAAACTAGATTAACTATATTTTTCTCTTCCTTTTGCACAGGCAAAGGGAAACCATGCAAGGAGGAGAACCGGAGAGGGAAATCAAAACTGGAGAGGGACACTTACTTTTGTCCAGGCTGTTGTCTCCAGGCCAGCTTTCAGACACACCGTGACCACGACGTACTGAGGGAAGAAAAGGGAAGGAGTGTTCGTCTGCTGTCTGTTTTTACCTCTGGGGTCTCTTTTCTCTACCCGTCAAGTGTGCGGAACGGAGGGACCTAGCTGGTGTTTGGAGGTTGGAATTCTGGGGTTGGACTCTTCTGTGGACCTCTAAAACTCTGCTGGGGCCTTCCTTTCCTAGACAAAGCTGACCCTTGGGCTGAAAACCAAATCGTTTTGCAGATCACAAAGAGGCACTTTATTTCATTATCCTCCTAAAGAACGCGGGCCGAGAAGCAGCCAGGGCACCCGCCCGACCCGGCCTAGGAGCTACAGGTGTGGTCCTCGCCCCAGGGAACTTACCGTGTACACGATGTTTCCGACGAATAGATAGTCGGTCACGTGGCCACTTGTAAACACCGAATCTGGAAAACAAAATTCTCCATTACCTTCAGTAGCTCTTATGTCCGTGGTTTTTTTCCCCCTAATTAAGTGCTTTATTCTATTTCAAGACTTCCTCCCCCCTCAACAATTTTGAAAATTGAAAACAAATGGAATAGTGATCGTAGGTTCAAACACAGAGACTCCAAAATCTGGACAAGAGAATCTTCTTTTATCCAGAGAGAAACGCCAGCCAGACCTACCATTAAAATGCATCAAAAAATCAGGGCTTTGTCACCACCACGCCACTTGGGATAATCTCAGTGCCTCCCCTGTTTGTGCAGACACCACAGGGACTTCCTCTTTTGACATTTCCGAATGTTTACAATTTAGTGCCGGCCAACTGGCCGCCAAACGAAGCAGGATAAAGAGGGGAAGTGATGGATCGATCTGCGGTGCGCCTGCGCACGCGCGCGGGCAGACTCGAAGCCATCACTAATCGAGTCGTCGACTGGAATTCGGACACCCCCTTTCTGCAACCGGAAAGCATAGGTCCCGGGAAATCTGTCTCTGGAAAGCGCCAACTTGGGCAGCTTTCCAGCAGCCCGCTCGTTCGCTGCGAATGCCGGCTGAATTGGTTCGAGGTTCCCATGGAGGAGCCTGACAGCACTGGGCAGACCAAGTGAATTGATGACGTCTGGCTCGAAGGATTCTTGAGCCTACGGCTCACTCTGCATGTTTCCACAAGCATCTGAACGGAGGGCATGCCAAAAGTCCTCCGAGAGGGTACTAGCTAAAGTGGGATCTTAAAGATGTGTTGTCCGACTCCTTTCCAGAATGACTGCTACGATCTGCCACGATAACTAATGAGAGATTCCTTCGGAATTACATAATCCAACCCCAGTAACACAAAGGCTGTTGCAGAAAGCCCGGGCCTCGGGTCGTTCATCGCCCAGACCTATGAAGAATGGTTCTTAGATGAACCCTTCTTCACCTTCTCTCGCTCGCTGAATCCAGACTTCCCGCTAATGCAGTCTCCCGTTGCGAGTCCGACCACCGCGAGGGCAGGGGGGAGTCTTCCAACTTTTTCTTACTCTCGCGCGCGCTCAAAACAGTGCTCCGCACAAACTGGTCGCTCAATCAATACTGACCGACGGATCGATCGATCCCTCCAGGCCCGCACGTTCACCAGGCCTTGATGAGAACAGCAGCTGCTCTTCTCTCTCACTGCGAGAGAAGGTCCCCAGACCCGTCTCTTCCTGTCCCCAAGCAAGATCGACGAGAGCTGCAATTGTTCTGGGGTGGCCCTCCAATTGGCGTTTGCCCGGCTTTGGCGACTAAGACGGCAATCTTTTGGCGTTAAGCTTGGTTTGTTTTTTGTTTGTTTTTTTTTATAGTCAAAGGATTTTTTTTTTCCTGAGAAGAATCAGGATGATCTCCTCCTGCTGAATAATTACACAGGGTGAGGGCTCGGAGGCTGGAATGAGAGGAAAAGGGCAAAAGAGAGTCAAAGAAAGATGTGGACCAAGGACTGGAGGGAAGGAGCACTTCCTTAAGCTGCTGAGCATCAGAACCACCACTGAACCGGAACAAGCAGTGACAACCTTACACCTTTCGTGTTCCCTTCAGCCCAACTGTCACTCGGCTTTTATGTCTTAATTTACAGCCCTTTGCAGGGTCAACAGCCTCAACAGAGCCATTCAAAATTACAAAATAGAGAGCGCCCATGTCATCAGATGTAAAGATTCCAACCAGAGGAGACGACCGACGCGTACGTACAAGCACATACCTATATCACCGTATCTGTACACATACTACATCTGCGAATGTGAGAGACGTGTGCCTGGGAAATAGCACGCAAAAGACCGTCGGTGATTCCTAGGTGACCCTCCTGAGGGTAAGGCTGCAGGAGTCCACGTATGGAAAATGGATGACCACTGGGACAGGGAGCTGGAATGGGAGGGCACCTATTCAAGGTGAGACGAGGAGACATTCTAAAATCAGAGTGCAAAGTGTGGTCATGACAACAACAACAATTACGGTATTTATTAAGTGCTCACTAGGCACCACACACTATACTAAACGCTGGTGGGTACACAGTCCCCGTCCCCTGTGGGGCTCACAGTCTCAATCCCCATTTTTCAGATGAGGTAACTGAGGCGCGGAGAAATGAAGCGACTTGCCCAAGGCCACAGAGCAGACAAGTGGCAGAGACAGGATCAGAACCCATGACCCTCGGACTCCCAGGCCCGGGCTCCGTCCGCGACAGAGCCAGGGTAAGAACCGGCCGGAGGACTGCAACGGGGAATAGGGTGGCTCTCTCCGAATGGAGACTCGGGGTCAGATAGGAGACAGCGGGCCAGAAAAGCCCGGCAAAGGGAGATAGCTCAGGCTGTACGATGATTAGCAACGATGGAGGTGAAGCACTGATCAGTTATAAGCCTCGCGTGGTTTACAGTCTCACCAATAAGAGTGTCCTAACCCTGCCAGCGGTACGGTATCTGGAGTTTGTTTGGACACCTGATCGAACTGGTGATATGGAAATGCAAAACTGATACTAATTCGGGAGGTGTTTGTAAAGCAAAATGGCACTGCTTGCTAGGGTTGGAAAAAATAAAGTGCTGGTAAGAACTCAAAAACCTATGCCTGAAACAGCCAAATGAGCCCCCTTCACAGTGCAAAATCCAAACATTTAAAGTGGGAGGGAGACCTGTGGAAGACAGGGACGACATGGATTTTTGCTCCAACATTTCTAAAACCATCGCCGGGTGTACAGAATCAAACTTACTCTACAAATCAGAGAGGCCGTGCCCCTTCCCCGGAGTTTAGTTAGTTTGGAGCACCTCATTACTGGAGAGAGAAAGATGAGCTGGAGGAAGTTCAGAGAAAGAGAATGCAGGATGGTTACACGGCGGGAGGGTCGGCCTTGTGGAGACAAAGGAAAAAGTTTACACTGAGAGAAGACTGAGTGTGTGGGACATGATAACAGTCCACACTTCCTCAGAGGATCCACACACAAGGGAAACAGAAGAGATCCTTACTTGGCTGCGGTACAAAGTCATAAATCTAAGGATAATTGTGGGGTAACCACCCAGAAAAATTTCTCCCCAATGGAAATCTACTACCTTGAGGAGAGTCTTCCACCACCCCTTGAGACGCTCAAACTTTGGTGTTCCGACGCAGGGATTGTGGGCACTCACGGGGCACCGGCAGAAGAAAAGGATAAGGTCCTTTCGAACTCTAGTTTCTAGCAGCCCACTAAGTATACTGCTCATCTCGGGCACTGCTGGCTCTTAAAAACAATTCTTGCATTCAGAATACATGTAGAGTTTGGAAATTGCAAACCTGATACTGACAAAAATTCATGCTTTTATTTTCAATTCAGAAAATAACTCAACACCAATCCTAATATCTACAACTCTCTGGAAACTCATCACCTCGAGGGCCGAGGCAGGGTCTTGACTCCGCTGCATCCTCCCAAGCAGTCAGCACAGCACTCCGCACCCAGGAGATCCATCGTAAATACCAGCCGTGCCCCACAAGCAATCCCCACCGCAGAGAAAATGTTCTTGCCAGTGCTGGCCAGCTGGGGATTTCTACCCCAAAGCAGGTTTGGGAGCTTCTTTTCTTGCTCCCCAGTCACAACTGAGCTAAATGCCACCTATGGAGATAACCAGCCGTTGCTCACCAACTGGTCCCTTTGCTGGGAAATCCTCCGATTTCCTTTCCTGTCCTCCTTCCCAGTCCCCGATTTCTTCCTTAGCCCGAGAGGGAAGTCGGCCCCGGGGCCACCGCCAGATCTGTGGATTATCCCAGCCCTGGGGTTCCTTTCCCCATCACTGTCTTTTCCCAACTCTCCCAGGGGTGGCGGGCCCACCCCAGGAAATAAGCAATATTCCAATCAGTGAGTTTCACTTCCTGATGGGGACTCTTTTATAAGGTCTGCTTGGGAGGGGGCAAGTTCGTCGCGCGAATGTGGCTCGGGGGACGGACGTTCGTTACGCGCCATCCGGACCATCCACGCCAGTGGATGCCGGTGGGTGGGCCGGGGCTCACCCTGGGGGGGGGGGGGATCCCCGACGGATGCACTGTGATCCCCGGAACCAGAGCTCAGGAGCTGCGTCTGCGGGACGTCCACAAAGGCCGCAGATGCTCACCCACCCTGAAGCGCGGGCCTCGGAATGCCCCGGGGCTCGAGGCGGGTTCACCGACGGTCCCGTCCTCGGGAGATCCAGGTGCGGAACCCATTAGAGGGAGGGGCCGGCTCCCACGTCCAGCCCTTCGAGGGCTCATTCTGGGGCCCGGTCACTCAGAGAACTGCCAATCTCCCAGCCTCAGAGGAGGAAGCAGCAGGACCACCTAGGCACCGCCCTCTGAAGCCCATCACGCTCTCTTTCAAGCAGGTGCCAAGGGACCCTCGGTAATATGTGGGTAAAAGAGTGCACTGTATATACTCAGTTAATGGATTTTTTTTAATTAAAGAAAATAAAATGATTGTGTAACTTATTTCCAAATATTCTAAGGTGCTAGTTTTATGGCATTAACAAAAATGTTATTAAGGGGCAATTAAAAAGCATTAAGTCATTCCTCGGTGTTCACTAAGAACTAGTGAAATCTTTCGAGAATTACTCACTCGGCTCAGAGAGGTATCTATTTCTAAAAGCAGGGCGAGTGAGCTGAAATTCAGAACCTATCTTTCTAGAATCGCGTCAAAAGAGTCTGAGGGGCGATCCTGCAGAAATGGGTAAAGTCACTGGTTTCGGTTTTTAAGAGGTCCAGGTTCAGATCTTTAAGATTAGTTAACCTATTTTCTCTAAACCTTGGAAAAAAGGATACTTCTTCATCGCAGACCTAAAATCCAGCTCGTGGATTGTCTAATTCCTTTCTCCTCCTCCGCTCCTTGCCTCGAGTTCTGTTTATTGTTCTTCAGACCCTCTCAAGCAGATGGGAGTCCAGGAAGAGGGAACACAAATCTGTCACTTTCCCCATTTTACTAGCGGTCTGGTCAGAGGTTGGAATCGAGGGTTAAAACGAGATTTTAGTATTATCTGTGGATTGACTCAAGCTCATCGCAACCCCCATTAGAACAGATAATCAAGAGTTGGAGAGAATCGAGAGTTGGCTGCAGTTGAGAGGAAATCAAATCTTTCTTGCTGGGAGCCTGAAAAATGTTGTAAGTGAATTTCCTAAGCAGAAAAGTTAAGAGTAAAGTCATGATGTACAACTGGAAAGGCTCAGACATGATATAACCTGACACTTAGCCATACACAGAGTCTGAAGCACCTCAACCCTGACCCATCACAACTTCGCTAACCACATCCCGGCTCGGTCCCGCAGCGCACCAGACTATCATTCCAAATGGCGAGGCGGGGCCCGCGGGGGTCCACGGAAAAGGTGCGGGTGGAGACGTGTTGAGGGAGAAAGGGAGGTGACACAGAGGTGTCCTTCGGTTACCAAACGAAGCGTCGGTTCTTTCCCTCGAGGCGCCCCGGAGTTTGGAAACCTCGTCTACGTCAGGAGTCGGGTGGCTAGGGCTAACTAGGCTTCCGACGAGACTTCCGGTGAAATGCCAAAAGGCCGGGGGGGGGGGGGGGGGGGAAACGTAAGCTCACAGAACCCCATCAACTTCACGCGCTACGACGGAGCAACGGTATTTATTCAGAGCTTACCGTGCGCAGACCACTCTAAGTGCTTGGGAAAGTACGGCGTAACGGAACGGTAGGCTCATTTCCTGGCCACGGTGAGCTTCCCTCACCTTGCTACTTCTAGGCAGAGGCTTGTTCTGTCCTCTGCTCCCTTCCCACTACCCTTCCTCTTCTCCACTCTCGCCCCCGCTTTCGGCCCACGCGATGACGAATTCCTTGAGGACCGAGACCTTCTGCGATAATAATGGTGGTATCTGTTAAGCGCTTACTATGTGCGAAGCACCGTTCTAAGCGCTGGGGGATACAAGGTGATCAGGTTGTCCCCCGTGGGGCTCACAGTTTTAATCCCCGTTTTACAGATGAGGTGACTGAGGCACTGGGAAGTGAAGTGACTTGCCCGAAGTCACCCAGCTGACAAGCGGCGGAGCCGGGATTCGAGCCCATGACCTCTGACGCCCGAGCCCGCGCTCTTTCCACTGAGCCAAGATACTTCCCCGGATGCTTAGTAGGTGCTTCACGCTCAAAAGGCGCGCAAACAATACCACTGATGATGGCGGTGGAGGGCGTGGAGCTTAACGCTGCCAGCTGAGGGTTCAAGTGCTGCTGAGGACGAAAGGCTATTTCATGAGGTTTCGAAAGGGAGAAACGGGACTTCTGGTTCCCCTTATCTAAATGCCCGAATGTCTTCGCTAATAAGAGTTCTCCAGGACACAGGGCCCGCTGCCACGCTTCCATCGGTTCCCGTGTGCTCTCGCTCCTTTAAAGCCAGGGCTGTGGGAACGCGGGGAGCTCTCTAAAGCAGAAAACCTGTTTCTGCTGGCAAACCTTCGTTCTTGCTCAGAGCGATTTTTTCTGAAGCTTCATCAGCAGAAAGTTGAACTTGCCTTCTAGTCGAGACGGATTTCGTCGTCTTCTGCCAGCAACCACATTCCAGGGTGAGCGGGAAGGAGGCTCCAGGCCTCAGTCTGGAGCTGCCCGCCCAGGCCGACGCCCGCCGATCCGCTTGGCCTCTGGCCAGGGTCCCCCAGACCGACTTCCACTCCCGCTACCCTCCCGGATCCCAGGAAGGGGTGTGCTGGCAAACCGGTCGAGGGGTTGGAGCTGAAAGAGGAAATGTGATTTTCCTAAATGCCCGAATCCCACCGGCGAGAGAATATACCATCCCTACTAGAAGAGAGGTGATGGGGAGAGCTCCTGTCCAAAGCCACCCCGACAACCGCGGGCGAGCGCCCGCACACCCGGTCACGAAACCGATCGCAGGCGGAATTCAAGCTCCAGGGGGAGAGTCCAAACAGCCTCGCTTCCTTAGGAACAACTCATTCCCGATGTTCCAGAGCCCATGCGTCCTGAGTCCTTGAAAGCGTGGGGACCCTACGGGCTAAAGCAGGATTGGGGTAACGATGACAAACGTCAGAGGAGAGAATGAAGGAGTGGGGCGTGTGTCTGCGGCCTCCTTGGGCATCGAAGGGGTTAAAAAGCGGTGCAAGGAGAATGAAACATCTCTGGGTGAAAAAGCTTTCACAGAGAAACACAAAGAAGGATGGAAACTTTATATTCCTCTGTCTCTCGGACAATCAGAGCCTTGTCTCGTCAAGCTTTCGAATAATTTTTCCCAGGGGGATTATAACTATTAGAAGGGGTTGAATAGGATACTCGGGTGATACTGTTTCATACCTCAGACTGAAGGTCTCTGTCCCTTTAAGAGGACACGATCTTAAAACACGTCTGGGGGAGGTCAAACAATACCCCCTTTGGCCCACCTCCCCACCCCCAACCCCGGGGGCCCTTCCATCCCAACGTGTAACCCTTTTGGAACGCTCATCTTTCGGTCCCGGAGACACCGGACCGACCCAGCTTAGGAATCAACGGCTCCTCATTTCCAAGACACCCTGGAAGGGTCTCGCGAGCCTTAACGAAAACCAAAGCGCTCGCCATCCAGCCGGAGCCGGCAAGCTCGCCGTCGAGGCCGGCCGAGCTCCTCGTCGGGACTGAGCCCTCCCACCAAGCTTCCCGAGTCCGGCCTTCCCCGGAGGCTCGGCCTGGAGGCTCCCGAACTCAAAGCAGCCCCCCCGAGTCAGAGCTGGCAGACATCTGGGGCAGGGCACCGGGCGGCCCGGGCTGCCTCGCTTTCCCTAGAGCCTGCCGTGACCCCGGTACTGCGTAAACAGACCCAAATTCCCAGACAACCCTTTGGCCCCAGTAAGGCCGGCCCGCGCCTCGCTGCCCCGGGAAATAATGAAGCCATTAGTTACCGTGCTCCAGCACTTTCAGTGGGAACCAGAAGAGGATGATGGAGTGGATCAAGGCGTTGATGCAGTGACCCCAGAAAACCTACGAGAAAACAAACCAAGGTTGTCAGAGGCGGCCAGAAACCCTTGACCTCCGTCTCCTCTCAACAGATGCCTCATTGTGAAGTCTCCTGGCAGCGGGTCCCGAGGCTCCAGAGCTGGAATATTATTCTTGAAAATGTTCTAAAATGTATTTCCTCCCTCACCTCTCCGTATAGATTTCCGCACCGCCACGGGAGAACGCGGCTTCGGTGAAAGGGTTTCTGAAAAATATACACCGCTGAAGGGCCCGGGGCATAACAAAAGCCAAGTGTGGAAAAGGAGATGGGATCGGCTTTCCTCGGAACTGTTCGGGGAGGACATCCAAAACTCAAAACCAGCTGGGGGAAAAGCACTAACTTCTCCAAAAGGAAATCCCAGTTCTCCGCCTGAAGGAGTTGGGGGAGGGGGGGACAGCTTTCCGGGCGCAGAATTCTATCACGAAGACTTTGCTGGGAGGTTCACATCCCGACTGAAGAGACTCCAACCGGTCTTCAGAAACCTGGCCGGGCAGTTCAGTCCTTTCGCTTGGCGGACGGGCCTGACGACAATCGGCCAGTAGGCCACGCCGCTACTCAACCATCCATCCGTTGGCGACCGGCGCGGCCGCCGGTATAATAAACGGTGGCCTAATCGGGGAGCCGGAGCCGGTGAGATGCCGCTGGGTGGGAGGTGCCCGACTGGAGACAGGAGCGTTGGGAGAGCCAGTGGACTGAGATGGACCCGGCTGACAAAAACCAGAGGGAGGAAAACTCTGTGGGCGCGGAGATAAGTAACTAAACAGCAAGGTCTTTATCCAGGCAGCGTGGCTGAGCCTTTTCAAGTTCACTCTCCACTAATTCCTGTTTTAGAAAGCGCACGACTTAAAGAGAAAAAGCATTAAATCCCTCAGAGTAATAAAGGAAAGGATAACGACGCCATTTCCCCATCAGGGAAATCCTGGTGACGCCGGGCAACGTGTGAGGCAATAAGTAACGGGACACTTCTGTACCCACTGTCGTAGCTTCTCCTCGCGAACGTGACCACATTCGCTCTTTACGGTCCAGGAACCCGAGGGGTGGTGATGGGTATGGGGGTGGGGAGTGGGGGACAGAGAGAGAGAGAGAGAGAGAGAGCGCGAGCGCTTGTGTGGCACCTGATGCAAAGGCACGCGGAAAGTAAGGAAAAAAAACTGCTCTATTACAAGTTCTCCAGACTGCACTGGAGAAGGGAAACCAGAGAAAGGGAGAGAGAAGGTAACAGAGTTTGAAAGCTCTGTAGAAGTTGCCCATCCCAAGCTGAACGGGCAGACGCTGGCTCCCCTAGGATCCCAGCGGCCGACCCGGACACCGCCTGGGCAGGCAGAGATTCCGAAGGCAGGAAAACGAGGTATTTCAAGAAGTCGGAGATCATTTTCCGGCAAGTTTTCCAGATGTCCTCCTCCGTCTCTCCTCCGCGGCAGCCAGAGAGGACAGTCAACTTACAGGGGCAGACACTTCCCCTTGGCAGACCGGTGAGCGAGGCTAGACTCTGAGCACCCTGGCTTCTCCCCCCTGAGAGGGCCCACGCCGTGCTCTTCCCCACGGCAGTTCCCAGGCCCTTTCCAATTCCCATCCCGTTCCACTCACGAGCTTCCAGTTGTCTGGATGCTTGTCTGCCCGGGTGGCATTCCAGTCCGGGGTCTGACCCTACCTTATTATGGTCCTCGGGCTCACCCCTACCCCCGAGCAGGGGCCGGTGCAGCCCGAAGGCAAACCCGGGCGGGCCCCCGGCCCGGGCTATATTCTCTCTCTCGGCTCCTTGCCAACTTGGCTTCAAGTTGCTCTTGGGACACCTTCCCCACTAGAGGAGTGGCTGCTGCCTTCGTGATCCATCAGTCGTATTTAGTGAGTGCTTACTGTGCGTAGAGCACTGTGCTCAGCGCTTGAGAGCGACTCCCCAAGAAAGCGATCCTGCCCCCACCCGCAGGGGTGCCCCGCCGGCCTCGGCGCCCGTGTGTACGTGGCTGTCATCCGGACATCTTTAATTCTTCCAACGGCAGGAAACCGTTCTCGGAATCTCCCCCATTCCAGCCTGAGCTCCCTGGGGGGGGGGCAGGGGACGCATCCACTTGAAGCTTCTGTCGGGCTTTCCCACGTGCTCAGTGGGACGCACCGCTGCACCCAGCGGGAGCTCAGGAGAGACCGTGACCCCTCCCCGCCGGGACGGGGGGCTTTTTTCCCACCGCCTCCCAGAGCCTCATCCCGAGCCCCGGCGGGAAAAGCGGAGCCGGAAGAGAGGTGCGGGGGGCTTGGCTTCGAGAGGCAGGCCGCAATCCAAACCCTGGGAATCCTCACCTTGGTGTTGAAGCCATCGGCATTCTGCGTGATCTTGTAGAGCTGAGGAAACCGGAGCATGCTCTCCTGCGTGCAGGTCCGCTCGAAGATCCCCAGGGTGAAGGGGGGCAAGGCGGTGAAAATCTACCAAGAGAACAAACGGCCCGTGAGGACCGTTCGGACCTGCACAGAAGGGCTCGGTTCCACCAGGCCCCACGGGAAGGAGGGCTCGCGCCCCGCGGCTCTCTCGGCGCCTCGGCCTAACAGGGAGGGAAGCGGGGGTCGCTTCGTCTTCCGCTCCCTTCACCGGCTTCCGCGCGTGCATCGGCGGAGCGGCCGAACGGGCATCACCCGGATCGGCCCACCTCCGCGGGCACCGGGAGAGAGGCCGCGGCTCCCTCCGGGCATCGGCGGCAGCGGGCCGCCGTCGCCGGGGGAGCCCAGCCAGAGGAGCCGCGGCCCCTCTCCCGGTGCCCGCGGAGGCCGGCTGATCCGAGCGAGGTTGGTGGGTTTCCTGGAATGGAGCGGCTCAGTCGGGCCCAGACCCAAGAACGCGTTTCTCAGCGGAGTCCCCAAGGCAGGGTTCTATCACCCGCCCAACTACGCAGGAGCAGCCTGCGGGACCGAGGGCGGCCCGGCCTCTGAAAAGCGCCGCGATCACCGCGTAAGAGCAAGCGGGACACGTGACTGGCCCGGGAACGGCGGCTGCCGTAAGCCTCTCCTCTCCAGCTCGACTTCATCCTTTTGGGGTCCCCAGGGACGCGGAGGCACTGTCTGCGCCGCTTAGGGGAGTCCCACGGGCGCAGACTGCCTCCCGTCCCCTCCCAAGACGGGGGGGAGGGTGCGAGCCGGATCCCGTTCTCCGGATCCACGCCCACCCCCCCGCGGACAGGGATGCATGCAGCCACGCACATACACTGCGGTCCCCGCAATCGACAGCGTGCGGCCCGCGGGCCACCCAGGGAGCTGGGAGCCCACACGCGGTATCCGGAGGCCGGCTCTCCGTGCCAGGGAAAGAAGCGACCGCTTGTTCAATCTAATCCGTTGCTCAGAGGGCGAGGCAACCGGACGTGGCGGGCGACGGGGGTTAAGAAAGGGCTCATTCTCCCTCCGGGCCAAAAGGGCACGGCCGAAAAACCGCCAAGGGCCCCGGGTGCTGCAGCTTCGGGGCAGGGTCCGTTCTGGGACCGCCAAGCGTCTTGTGGGGAGAGGGTGGGCGGAGAGCGCGCCCCCGTTCCCCACCCTCGCCCACCACTGCTCGCCCGGGCCGCCGCACCCTAGGGCGCTGAGGGTCGAGGCTCGGTGGGGGGGGGGCAGCCCGACCCGAAACGGAGCCCCTCCGCCCAAACGAGGGCCCGCCTACAAGGCGGCCGCCCGGACGCGTCCCGCCTCCGGCCTGCATGCATCGGCCTCCTTCGGAATCCCCCGAACGACAACGCCACCTTGAACTCGCACGGGGCTTCATTCGCCGAAGCGCTTTCGCATCGGTGATCTCCTCTCAGCCTCCCAGGAGGGAGGGGAGGATCACCACCATCCTCATTTTACAGCCGAGGAAGCCGGGCCACGGAGAGGCTGGGCGACTCGTCCGAGGTCACACGGCGGCAGGTCGGGGCAGAGCTGGGACTAGAACTCGGGCCTCCTGATTCCAGCCTCCCGCTCTTTCCACTGGGCCCCGCCGTTCCAGTCGAATTCAATAACGTTGGTATTGGTTAGGCGCTTACTCCGTGCAGAACACCGTTCTACGCGCTGGGGGAGATACAGGGTCATCGGGTCGTCCCACGTGAGGCTCACGGTCAATCCCCATCTTACAGGCGAGGTGACTGAGGCCCAGGGAAGTGACGTGACCCGCCCACAGTCACACAGCTGACGAGCGGCAGGGCCGGGAGTCGAACCCACGTCCCCCGACTCCGAAGCCCGGGCTCTTTCCACTGAGCCGCGCTGAATTCGCCTGGCTCTTCTCCCAAGTGGGGCCACGGAGCCCTAAATGAGGTCCGCGGGGGGGGTGAACCTCTCTCAGGTTACAAACCCCTCCCGAAGGCCTCCGACTTTCCCGGACAGAGGGACGGCTTTAGGGGGAGGGTCTGTGCTGGGCGGAGGGCGAGCGTTGCCATCTGCATCACCTCCCCAAGCTCCGACGGAGACGGAGAACCCGTCGGTGACCGGCTGGAAGAGCTAGGGCCCGGGCACACGCCTCGTCCTCCCCGGCGCGGCCCCGTCTCCCAGAGGGCAGAGGCGGCAGCTAGGACGGCCTCAGGGGAGAAGGGGCAGAGTGATCACTCCTCACCGTCTGACCGGGCAGCTCGGGCTCAGTTCCCCAAAGAGTTGGGCCCGGGCAGCTCTCCCCGCCCCTCCTCTTCCCCCCACGCCGGTTATCGGTCGCTGCCCGCCCCGCAGAGAGCGCAGCGGAAAGACCACAGGCGTGGGAGTCAGGAGATGTGGGTTCTAATCCGGGCTCCGCCACCTGTCCGCTGTGCGACCCTTGGGCGGGCCGCTTAGCTTCTCTGTGCCTCAGTTCCCTCATCTAGAAAACGGAGATTAAGACCGCGAGCTCCACGTTGGACAACCTGATTACCTTAGAGCAGCGCTTAGCAGATGCCATTATTATTATTATTACCGCCGCTAGGATTTCATAATCCGTGGCTCAGTTGGAAGAGCCCGGGCCTGGGAGTCAGAGGTCGTGGGTTCGAATCCCGACCCTGCCGCTGTCACTTCACTCCTCCGGGCCTCAGTTCCCTCATCTGTAAAAGGGGGATTACCTGTGAGCCTCACGTGGGACAACCTCGATTATCCTGTCTCTCCCCCAGCGCTTAGAACAGTGCTCTGCACATAGTAAGCGCTTAACAAATACCAACATTATTATAATCCCAAAGCAGGAACGTCTGGGCATCTGAGAATCCATCTGTCCAATGTGACGCGCTTACTCAGCTGAAGGGCAAGTATGAGTTCGATTGAAAAGAATAAAAAGGAAGAAGCTCATCATCTATGCGCGTTGGGGGGGGCGGGGGGAACGGTACTTCCTGGGATTCTAGAGAGCTCCCGGCGGTGATGGAAGCCACACGTGTGTGCTTGGGCTTCTGCAGGATGTGGTGGCCACAGAGCCCCCCAAAATGCATCTGTACCGCCCGCTACGTCTACAGACGACTGACTCGGCTACAGCGGCCAGACGTAAACGATGAAGGAATGCCAGCGACGCCCTGCCCGCTCGCGGGCCGCGGCCGAGAACGCTCACCACGTTGTACAGGCCGATGCACCAGCGTTCAAACAGGATCTGCCCAGAAAATCCATTGACGAAGGCAAACCAGAGCTGGAAGAGAAGAAAGCGGCATGAGGCATTCCACCGGACCGGACCCGAAAGTCTCCGTCCACCGACGGACCGAAGGGGCGAACGGGGACCACCGGCTGGGCTCTGCCGCTCGGTGAGTCCCAGGCTCACCGAGCCCCGGGACCGTGGACGATAATGTCGGTATTTGTTAGGCGCTTTCTATGTGCAGAGCACCGTTCTAAGCGCTGGGGTAGATACGGGGTCATCAGGCCGTCCCGCGTGAGGCTCACAGGTAATCCCCATTTTCCAGATGAGGTAACTGAGGCACAGAGAAGTCAAGTGACTCGCCCACAGTCACACAGCTGACAAGTGGCAGAGCCGGGATTCGAACTCATGACCTCTGACTCCCAAGCCCGGGCTCTTTCCACGAAGCCACGCTGCTTCTCAAAAGCAGCGGATCCTTCCGGAGAAGACGCATTTTGAGTAATAATAATAATAATGATAACGTTGGTATTTGTTAAGCGCTTCCTACGTGCCGAGCACTGTTCTAAGCGCTGGCGTAGACACAGGGGAATCAGGTTGTCCCATGTGGGGCTCACAGTCTTCATCCCCATTTTACAGATGAGGGAACTGAGGCCCAGAGAAGTGAAGTGACGCGCCCACCGTCACCCAGCCGACAAGTGGCAGAGCTGGGATTCGAACTCATGAGCCCTGACTCCAAAGCCCGGGCTCTTTCCACTGAGCCACGCCGCTTCTCAGAGTAAAGCCCTGTGGTCCCGTATGGACAGCCTCTCGCTCTGCTAGCATCTGACTGCGCGGATCGCAACACTCGGGGGCTTCGAGTGCTAATCCACCTTCTGAATTACCTGCAAACGTTCCCCACCTCAAGGTGGTTCTCAAAGCACCCTGACATGAGAAACCAAGTACTAGAAACTGCAAATCGGTACATTCTAATACCCGAGCGGTACAGAGAGCGGGGATTCTCATCTGTCTCGCCACCGACCACTCACCCCCGTCCTAACTCTGGCCTGGAACGCCCCTCCCTTTTCACGACCGACAGACGATCACCCTCCCCATTTTTAAAGCCTTATTAAAAGCGTATCACCTCCGAGAGCCCTTCCCCGACTAGGCCCTCATTTCCTCTTCTCCCCCTCCCCTCTGCATCATCCTTGCACTTGGACTCGAATCCTTTATTCACCCCTTCCTCAGTTGCATGGCACTTGTGTACATAGCCATAATTTATATTCATGTCTGTATCCCCCCTCTAGATTATAAGATTGTTGTGTCTCTGTTATATAGTACTCTCCCAGGAGCTTAGTACAGTGCGCTGCGCACAGTAAATGCTCGATAAATGGGCTTAACTGATTCTCACGTGTGGCCATCCTGCCATTTTGGTGGGGGGGGGGGGGTGCATCCTCAACATAAAAGACAAATTTAAATAACTATGCCCATGGAAGAGTTCGGTTTTTTTCCACACAATTGATCAAGTTATTTGTCCAGATGGCTTCACCTGAGAGCCATCCTGTCAAATCAAAATCAAATTGGGTTGATTTTAAAAAGGCGCCTCACAAAAATACCGTGATGGACCTAACTGCTTTTCTGAGAATTACTGGTCGAAAGCTCTGGCGATCCAGCTGTTTCACGACGGCGTCTTTCAGCATCATCCTGCGCTACAGAATCCCAAGGTTAACGGTGATAAGAACACTGGTCAGTGAGATTTTTCCAGGCAATCTGGGTCCTGCCTCTATAAAAGAAAGCCACCTTTCGCAGGGTGTCACTCTAGCAGATTCCAACCGACCCACGAGAGAGCAAACCCGGCCCGACTTCCAAATACTCACCACCATTTTTAACGGAACACAAATCACCAAAAATGGTGGTATGTGTCAGGCGCTTACTATGTGAAAAGCACTGTTCTAAGCGCTGGTGGATCCAAGGAGATCAGGTTGTCCCACGTGGGGCTCACCGTTTTAATCCCCATTTTACAGATGAGGTAACTGAGGCACAGAGAAGTTAAGTCACGCAGCGGGCAAGCCATCAAGTATCGTTCCCCAAGTGCCGAGGGTGTGAGTAGGCTACATTTTATCGTTGGACTGGGTGGAAAAAGTTCTCTGCCCCAACGTTTTTGCGCACCAGGAACACTGCAGACTCCCAAGCAGCGCGTGAGCCAGCCCCCATCCTCGCTCGGATCAGACTCGGTAGGAAAGTCTGCCAGGTTTCCCGGCCGGCCCCAACCCCCGGGGTTCTCAGCTCTAGGGTTGCCATGAGCCAACTGATCCAAACTCATTGGGTTTTCCTGCTCGGAAAAGGAAGCGACTTTTCGACGTAACTACGGCCTCCCCGGCAAAAAGCAGCAAGTATATTTGTGAGTTCAACTACACAGACAGGTTGGTTTCCCGGGGTCAGCTTGATGGAGGAGTCCTTAGTAAATGCCGTGGGTCATACTGGAAATAGGATGCCTCTGGACTAGGCTGAATATAATACTAATAATGACGGCATCTGTTAAGCGCTTACGATGTGCCAGGCACTGTATTAAGCACTGGGACGAACACAAGCAAGTCAAGGTGGACACAGTCCCTGTCCCGTGCGGGGCGTCCACGTCCCAGCCACGTTTTTCCTGCAGAACTGTCGTCCCCTGTGTCACGCTTGATATTTGCGGCGCCCGTAGCTGTTTTCTCCCGGGTCTACTTTCCTCTCATTCCTTATGAAATTCCGCTTAAAAACAGCCACTCCTTGCTTAACAGTAGCGCGCCAGGTTGGTCCGTCCTCACCAAATGGCTGTCGGTTGTCGGCTGGGAGTCAGCACCGTCGGAGGCCGCGCGTCACCGCGTCCTTAAAACGCTTCCTCCGCCTTCCTCGCTTTCGGGGCCGGGGGGGGAGGAACCGGAGGAGGGCAGGCAGGAGGGCAAGTTTGGCCCAACCTTTTCCAGCCTGGTCCCCAACGCCTCCGCTCGCCCTCCCCGCCTCCTCAAAAAAAAGACCAAAACCAAAACCAAACACTAACCGTTAAGGAAGGAATGATCTGGGGGACAACTGCAATGAAGTACCGTTAAGATGATGTACATTATTACACCCAGATACAGGCAGGAAGTGATTTATACGCTAACTTCACTTTGTTCAACTCTGAGTTTCTTTTGTTCGGGGCCCAAACGGAGAACAGAGTCATGATTAATGACTGGATATCCTTTCGGAATTGGGAAGGGAGAGTCTGGGACGTGTAAGACGATTTCCTCAGACATCTATTTGTTCAGTCGTTCGCAACATCTCCGTTCCCAGAAAAATATACGGTCAGCATTCTGGGGCATCACGTTGGGAACTTCGAAAGTGATATAATACTGACCAGATGGTTGACCGTAATTGAATCGGTCTTTAATAAGGGATTTCTGGCACCACAGAAGGTAATGACTCCACACTGGGTCAAGGACCACTTGGATTGCTACAGTTCAGTCCAGCCTGAGCTAGGGGCCCGAACCCCTCAGGAGACCGGCGATGAGCTAATACGCCTCTCGTCCCGGACTGGAATCCGTTCCTGTCCGACCGTGACAGAGACGCGGGCTTTCGGTAACCCAGAGGAAAAGGTTTCGACTCCCAGCGGGGTTCTTAAAGCGCACGTCCGTGCAGTTGGGGATGCAGGAATGACGACTCCAGGACTGCTCTGGGGAAGGGGTGGGAGGCAGCCCAGCCGGCCAGACACGGTCGCTGGGATGCCGAACCTTTCCCAGCCTCGGTGGCCCGTGTCTCCGACCCGGGGGAGGAGCATCTGTTCACTTCGGTGTCCTCTCCTGAAATGGGCGTTTTCCAAAGCATTTCCAGACTCTTGGCAGGGTGAGGCTAACGTGGGCGGCAGCGGGACCCCCCTCCCACCACCCTCACCGCCAGGCTCACCTTCACCCCGGGTAGACCAGGCCCTCGCCATCCCACTCGGGCACCGAGAGAATGGAGTTTACCTTAGCAGACGCAGCTAAGGATGTGGGAAATTGGGGGGGGGGGGGGTGGGAGGGGCCGAGAGAAAGAGGTTTCTGGAGGAAGAGGATGAAAGGAGAGGAATCCTCAGAATGGAGGAGGGAAGTGTGGATTCTTGGCAAGAAAAAAAAAGAGAAAGGGAGAAGGGATTCAAGCCCCGGGGAGGAATCACGGTGTGCAGGGAGGAGGGAGACGAGATGAGCGGAGCGGGACCCGCAACAGTAAGGCGTTGGGCGGTTCTTCGGTCGCGGCTCAGCTGCTGGTCTCCCCCGATTAGACCGTAAGCCCGTCGAGGGGCGGGGACCGTCTCTATCTGTTACCGATCTGTCCGTTCCAAACGCTCAGTACAGTGCTCTGCACATAGTAAGCGCTCAATAAATACTACTGAAGGAATGAAGGCTGGTCTGGGGGCCCAAAGTATGCACACCCTGGTACACGCCTAAGCAGTGCGGACTAGTGGAAAGAGCACAGGACTGGGAGTCGGAGGACCTGGGTTCTAATCGCGACTCTGCCATTAGTCTGCTGTGTGCCTCGGTCACCTCATCTGTAAAACGGGGATCAAGACTGCGAGCCCCATGTGGGACAAGGACTCTATCCACCCCGATTAGCCTGTACCTACCCCGTCACTTGGTTCAGTGCCCGGCACATCAACGCTTAACAAATGCCATTAAAAAAACACACACACGAAATAAGTGTTGGTCTCGTGCAGACACAGGTCAGAATGGATTTTAAATCCAGGCTTACCATTCACCTCCCAGTTAGCCCGTGGGTAGGGGAGTGTCGACCGTCTCACTTCCAGGGGGTTCTGTCCACCTGGCAGCTCGAATCCCAACTTGACCGGAATTTGGAAGCGGAATCCGAGGGGCGCCACGACTGGAGCCTGGCCCTCTCCGGCCAGAGGCCGACTGCTCGTCCTACTCGGCCCGGGGATGATACGGCACGGCCCCTTGTCGGTCGGAGGCAGGGAGACCGTGGCCAGAGCGGGAAGTGAGTTGGACGGAAGGGTGAGCTGCAGAGGAACCTCTCCAAGATCCTCTTCCGGCCTTTCGGTCGCTTCTCTGCCCACGGATACCCCAGGGCAAACGAGCCGTCGGGGGAGGAAGGGCAAGCGGGGCCGACGAGGGTCCCAGCGAAAGAAAGGGGGCGGGAGGAAGGGAATAACGTGGAGACGAGGGAAAGAGAAAAGAAAGAGACAGACCGAGGGCAGTCAGGTATCAGTAAACGCCAGAGGCGTCGGCCGGAGTCCCGGCGGTTGCTTCGGCTGCTCGGAGAAGAGTCTCAGAATATCTCCTCTCGCTTCCTATTCGGAAATGGCAGAAGACCATTTACAGTTTGCCTAAAAATAAGATCTAGGATTCCCGGACGTCCGACTGGCCATTCAAACCCCGCGAGAAAAAGCCCCTCTGTTGATGATGATAATGTTGGTATTTGTTAAGCGCTCACTATGTGCGCAGCACTGTTCTAAGCGCTGGAGGAGATACAGGGTTCAGCAGGTCGTCCCACGTGGGGCTCACAGTCTTCATCCCCGTTTTACAGATGAGGTAACTGAGGCACAGAGAAGTGAAGTGACTGGCCCAAAGTCACACAGCTGGCAGAGCGGGGATGAGAAATCTTTCCCCAGAGAGGCCCGATTCCCCTGCTCCCGGGGAACTGCCCCCGGCCCTCAGACCCGGCGGCCATCGGAGGAGCCGCTTTCCACCACTCAGGCCGAGCCGTTTTTGAAATGAGAGTCGGCTGGGCAGGCACAACCTGGGACTCTTTTGATTTGCCAGGGAATCTATTTCCCGTACTTTCCACCCGCTTTTAAACGTCTTGAAAAAGGGAAAGAAAATAACTGGGCTTCGGGCGGCAGAAAACAATCTGCCCCTTTCGCCTCGGACCCCACTACCGTCTGCTCGTACCAGGGTAGTCACGTCTGAAATCCCCTCTGCCAATTACCTAACCGGTCTGTGTTTCACTCTGTTTGCTTTACGCGATAATTCCGTCTCGGGTCTGTTAACAAGCAACCGGTGGGATCGCTGGGGAGAGATAGCGGAGGCCCGGATGGCGGGTGCCTTCCCAGAGCGGCCGTGGCCTTGCTCTTTGAACCGCGGGCTCAGAGTCAATCTTCTGGGTGGTCATTTCTGCAAGCTGGCCAAGTTGAGTTCCTTGACATTGCTAGTCTGAAGGATGATAACGCTGGTATCTGTTGAGCGCTTACTATGTGCAGAGCACTGTTCTGAGCGCTGGGGGAGATACAGGGTAATCCGATTGTCCCACGTGAGGCTCACAGTCTTAATCCCCATTTGACAGATGAGGCGACTGAGGCACAGAGAAGTGACTTGCCCACAGTCACACAGCTGACAAGGGGCGGAGCCGGGATTCAAACCCATGACCTCGGACCCCCGAGCCCGTGCTCTTTCCACTGAGCCAGGTTGCTCTTGACCCTCGGACTATCGAGCTGTGGTATTTATTGAGTGCTGTGTACCCAAGAAGAGTACAATGCAACAGAATTCACAGGCACGCTTCTTGCCCACAAGGAGTTACTGGTCTTTTCGAATGTTTGTGGTTTTTTTTTTTTAAATTAAGCGCTTACTATGCGTCAGGCACTGTACTAAGCGGTAGGGTAGAGACAGGCCAATCAGGTTGGACACAGTCCGTAGCCCACGTGGGGCTCAGTCTTGATCCCCATTTGACAGATGAGGTGACCGAGGCCCAGAGAAGTGAAGTGGCTTGCCCAACGTCACACAGCGGACAGGCGGCGGAGCCGGGATTAGAACCCACGTCCTCCGACTCCCGGGCCCTCTCCGCTAAGCCGCGCCGCTTCTCTATCAGGTCCGAACTACGTTTTCGAACGGTGCCTGTCCAACGCTTACTACGTGCCAGGTACCGCACTAAGCGCTGGGGTAGAAACGGCCCCATCGGGTTCGCCACCGTCCCTGTTCCGATAACTGAGGCCCAGAGAAGTGCAGTGACTTTGCCAAGGTCACCCGGCCGACGAGCAGCAGAGCCAACATCAGAACGCAGGTCCTCTGACTCTTCCCGCTAGGCCGCACCGCTTCGCGGGCCGAGCGGAAATGGACTCCGAGATCACCCTCCTACAATCGATCCGCTGTACCTCTCACCCCTCCCTACTCCTTCCCTATTTTATTTCTCTCCCTCTACCCTTTTCACCTCTGTCCCTGCCAATCAAAGCGCCAAGCAACTCTTGAGAACACGATTATTTCCTCCAAATAAGCAAGAACTCGAGCGCCGTTGCGTTGCTTAAACTTGACACTAACTCCTCGACCTCGCGATACCCGAGCCGTTCTCTACCATTAACTTTAATTACATCGATCACTCAATCCTGGACTGCTTCCTTTTCTTGCCTTTTTCCACTCTCCCAGACTCCGGCCTGTGAAGCAACGGGTTTAGGGATATCATCTCTGAGCGCTCGCGTCCCGTAGCGTTCGGCACGCCGGCGAGGGGAAATACACTGGCTACGGTCTGTGCGTCTACTGTCCGCTGAACTCAGGGCGCAGAAAGCCCGATTCTCAGAAGTAGAATGGCGCCGAGGAAGGTCTGGGTCCGATCCTCGGGCTACCGAAAGGGAAATCTTTCCATTTCAAAAGGCTGGAACGTGGGAAAAAAAAAAAAAAATATCCCGGATGGTTAAATTTGAGGTCTCGTAAAATTAAAAAAAGGCCAGTCCAGGAACCCCGCTTGGCTTCGGGCCCATCGCAATTTTCTCTGAATGTAAACTGATGGAGCCCCCCCCCCCCCCGGGGGACGACGGATGAGCCT
Organism: Ornithorhynchus anatinus; assembly: GCF_004115215.2. Taxonomy (NCBI): domain Eukaryota; kingdom Metazoa; phylum Chordata; class Mammalia; order Monotremata; family Ornithorhynchidae; genus Ornithorhynchus; species Ornithorhynchus anatinus. The sequence goes on from NC_041747.1 coordinate 1,588,574, forward strand.
TGAGCCGGGGAATTCCGGACCGAGAGTCCGCCCGGGGAAACCGGTTCTAGCGCCGGTGGCCGGCGCGCGCCTCTTACCCTCTCCGGTCCCAGTCCGCCACGCTCCCGCCGGGGCAGAGTGCAACGAATGGTATCCAGGCGGGGGTGTATCGCACTGGAAAATGCATGTATAAATTCTAAACACCGCGGCACAGTGACGACGTTGTGCCGCAGCCCCGTGACCCGGCAGGCGGGTTCCTCTGTAGCCGCCGCGGTCTCCCATCGCCTCCATTAGCCAGCTATTTCCCTAGATTCCTGCCGGGGCCCGTCCCCCTCGCCCAACACCCTATACGGTCCTTGTTCGTAAACCTCTCGTTCGCTTAATTAACTTTACATTCTTGCTGGACCAACAGCGGGGCTCAATCAATAAATCGAGAGCTCCGATAGGAGTTTCTGTTTGCAGAGCACTTTCCTAAGCACTCGGGAGACTACGGTAGAGTCGGTAGGCACGATCCCTGCCCTCATCTTCTTGTTCACTCGAGAGTCTCGCTTTGCCGAATTCAAAACAAGCACCGACTGCCACGATGGACCCAGGAACGCAACCTCTCTTCCCCGATTCATTTCCTCGGGCTTTCGGACCCATTTTCAGTCAATTATCGTGCAACCGGTAGAGCCGTTTCCCTCCGCCTCCTCACCTCTTTCCTCGCCTCCCTGGCCCTACCTCCCACCGACTTCTTCTCTTCTCTCACCAAGACTTTGCAAGCGAGACCGTCCCAAGAGTGCCCTATCCCTTCTCTAGCGCTCGCTCGGAGAATTCGATCCCCCGCTTTCACGGGTGGATTTTGCCAGCTCTGCCCTCGGGAGGAGTTTTTCACACTTCTGGTTTTGTTTAAGGTTCCTTCCTCCTCGGTTAGGCCCGAGTCCAGCTTCCACAATGGCTCTCTGGAGCCCATCCAGGTCCATCCGATCGAGGTCTCCCAACGCCTCCCACCCATCCTATTTTCTAGTGTCCCCAACGGCTGGGAATGGTGGCTGTCTTCCCCTTCCTCCTGGGTCCCGGCATCTGTGTGCCCGGTGGCGGTACCGGGGGCGCGGAAAGGGGGTGGAACAACTACTTGTCCTTCCTCCCCGACACCCCAACTTGAACCATAGCTAGTCCTGGGGCCACCGGGGTGGTTGTGATCGCCTCCCGGGAATCCACTTTTTACACAGATGCAACTGTTCTTCGGTGGCTTAACCTTCCGCGCCACTCTTTTTTCTGGCGTTTGTGAAACGCTTCCTCTGTGCCAGGCGCTGTAATAAGCCCTGAGGTAGATACAATTTAATCAGGTTGGACGTAATCCACGTCCCACCTGGGGGCTCACAGTCTTAATCCCCATTTTACAGATGAAGTAACGAGGCACAGAAAGCTAAATGACTTGCCCAAGGTCACGCAGAAGCAGAGAGGCAGAGCGAGGATCAGGACCCAGGTCTGCGCTCTATCCACTAGGCCGTGAAGCTTCTAGTTCTCTCTCTCCCACAGGAGGCCCAGATCTTTTGACCGGCGTGAACGCACAAAGAACGTGCGCGTACGCACAAACGCACATCACCCATTCAATTCCGCATATGATTCTCCTCACGGACTCTATTACGGAGAGGCAGTGTTCGCATTGGACAATTGAGCGTGGTGGGATGGGGGGGGGGGGCAGAAGTGGGCTAAAGTGCCGGTTAACTGAGCGGAGGGTCCACCATCTTGAACGGAGGGAGATTTGGCTGCCCGGCCCCTTTTCGGAAATATTTCCTACAGGTTTCTGTTCAAGGATTAGCCCTGTCAGAGGCCAACGACAATGGAAAACTACCAGCTGAATATGTCCAGCTGTCCGACGGCCCATTCCTCCCAAAGCAAACACTGCCTCTCCGCTGCTTGTTTTTTGGGGATGACTCTCATGAGTTGGAACTCCACATCCCAGTTCACCAAATTCACGTTTCTTGCCCCGGAATAACGGAATCATTCAACGGTGCCCCTGAAGGAGTCTACGGTGAATCGGTAGCAAATGTGCTTCTGGTCCGGAGCAGCTGTTCACTCGAGTATCTTCCCGTGAGGTATAGGAAGGGAGGAGGAATATTTGGAGGCGTGTTTAATCGCCTAAGGGATTATAGGGCTATAGGGATCAAGGGACACAATAAACACCATTGACTGATGGATTGATTTCAACTTGGGCACAGAGACCGTGGCATTTTTGTAGGTTTCTCTTCAACAAGACTGACAGGCTACACCCGTCTCCTCTCCATCCAAATGGCTCCTGGATCAAATCACAGCTTGTCTGCTCCATCAGCCTCCCCGTGGACCTCCCCGCCTCCGGCCTCTCCCCTCAACAGCGGGGGCACTCTCCCAGTTACCAGGATTTGAAAAGCAACATCTCCACTCTCTGGACCGCAAACTCCGACAGTCGGTCTTGACTCCAGCCATCCCTCATCTTCTCTTCAGTAAGACGCCCTCTCTTCCTCCTCAGACCCAGGAAAAAATGCTAGGAAATTAAGACTCGTACATTTTTCTATAAACGCTGGCAAAAGCTGAAAGACTTTTCAAATCCAAACAATGCCTTTGCCAAAATCTACAGTCTTCTGTAAGCACATGCAGTTCTTTTGCCAGAAAAATATTTATCAATGTACTTTTCGCTGTACAAAATCATCTGTTTGAACTTGCTGTCGGATAATCGTCCGGTCCTCTGCGATTCCCTTACAGAAGAGGAAGTTCTTGTTGCTTTCCCCTTGTGTTTTTATCCGGAGAAGCTGAGCAAGACCTCAAAGACAAATTGCCTTGGGGAGGGAGAAGAAATTAAGCTGGTCTCTGGCCTCCTTGGGAAGCCCCTCGCTTCGAAGACCGGCACCGACTTCCAACAATCCGCTGGGCTTTGGAAGACCGGCCCTGGGTCGGAAATGACAAGGAGCAGTTAATAAACCAGCACTTTGTCAATGGTGAGGGATCGTCTCCGTCAGCTCTGTTGTACTGTACTCTCCCAAGTGCTTGGTACATTTCTGCACACGGTAAGTGCTCGATAAATACCATCGATTGATATACGCTCCCAAGTGCTTAATACAGTGCTCTGCGCACAGTAAGTACCAAATTGATGGATAGGAAGTGCATACTCTGTACAGAGCGCTGTACTAAGCTCATTATATTTTCAAAATCTCCAAGTCAAAGTGACCCAAGATAATTGATTCAGCACCTCCTGAGCAAATTCTGGCCCAAGTCGGCGGACGAGCCCAGTCTTTCATCCCCCCAAACCGCCCTTTTCACTCTGCAGTTCCCCACATTCAGAGATTACCCAAGTGACATTCCTGCATCCCACAGCTCCTCACCAGGTGTGTGGAGTTGGGGGTGGGGTTCGGGCAGTCAAGCAGACACTGGACACGACCATCAAGGTGACGCAAAAGAAGAGTTTTGAAGAGTAGATCTCTACGGACTTGAATCCGCCCTTCAATTTTCAGCCACAACCCTACGTTTGAAAAATGCCTTGCAATCTACTTCGATGCCATTCGGCATATTCGGGCACCGGGTAAAATAAACAAGCATCCGACCGCCTAAGAGAAGATTAGAAAAACATCAGTTCTGACAGAATGCTGAGTTGGGGGGAAGTCAATCTGGGGCAAAGTTCTACACAAAGGGCTGCCCTTCCTCTCTCCCATCTCGCTTCCCCCAATTCAGCCTTCTAGATCTCTCTCCGTGCAGGCTGGGTTGGTGAGATCTCTTTCCAGGACCAAAGAAGTCCTCCTGATTCCCTGGAATCTTCTCCCAGAAAAACATACGACGACCCATTTGTTTTAAAGGTGCCGTAATGGCTCACTCAGGTGGCCTCCTCCAGGTCTTCTTGTCTCTAAACGTATCCCGCCCACTTCTATTTTTTCCTCCTCTCCCGTGCTCCTTCACCTCTGTCTCCCTGCGGTCCAAGCTCCCTTTTCTCTGTCCCTCCCCTTCCCATTATTCCCCCGAAAATCACTGCTCCCAGCACCCCGCGAGGATCCCCACTGAACTACGGAGGACAGGAAGCTTTTCAAAGAAAGAGGTCCCGGAAATCCCATACGGCCACTGAGTTATCAGGCTCTGCACCCTGACACCCACCTCATTCTAGGGAAAACCACTCTTCAGAGCCCCCCAGGCTCTCCTTGGCCAACTGGGGCAACAGAGGCAGCTTGGGACTGGGCCCAAGAGCCTCGCACAACAGAAAGACGTTCTGGAGAGGTGGTAAAGCAGCGCCGTGGTTGTGAGAAACTCGAGGGGAAAACAAGTCAGGAGGACATTTGGTTCTGACGACTACGGGTTTCACCATCAGCGGCTGGAAGACGAGACTCAAGCAGGTGATCTCTGTCGCTTTTACACCTTTAATTCGCCCCTCTCTCGGCCCCACCGCGCATATCTGTAATTTACTTATATTAATGTCCGCCTCCCCCTCTACACTGTAAGCTCGTTGTGGGCAGGGAAAGTGACCACCAAATCTGGAACGCTGTACTCTTCCAAGCGCTTAGAACAGGGCACTGCACAGGTTAACCGCACAATGAATCCGATTCATCGACTTCGGCTGTTCCATTATTCGCTGGACGTTTACTGCATCGCCTGCCTCGGGCGACCAACTCCCTCTCACCCTCCACTGTTGAGTCAGAGCACGTCGACAGGACGATATTCCCCTCGCGTGTACCCCGAGCACTTGGGAGGCTGCTCCGCGGTCGGTAATTTTCAGCTCCCGACCGAGAAAATTTAAACAATCCAACACAATTAACGCGTATAATCTCTCCAGCTCTTTGCTCTGGTCTAGTTAAATGGAGCCTAATCTCTAGTGGCACCATCCAATTCACTTCTCTCGTCGCTGTAATCACCGGTTGGATAATTTAAAAAACACGTCGAGTGCTCAGTCGCATCAGCCATCTTGTCAGTCGACTATTTTTACTTCTCCTATTGACACAGACAACCCAGAGAGCACGCCCTCTGACCCTCCGGTTGACGTGCGAGTGCCGGAAAAATCCTTGGGGTATAAATTCCTGAGAGGAACAGCTCCTCCGAAGACCAACATCCCACTCGGTTTTGAGAGGTTGGTTTTTTTTTTTTTAAATCCTGCTCTTTAAAAAACAACCTTGAACAATAATTAACGCGCTTGATTTTCCACTCTTTTTAAAGGGTGAGTTCAACCTTGAGATGCACTGGGGTCAAGGTGCTCTAAATATAGAAAAATCACCCTTATATTTGGGGCCTGACCCCTTTTTGTCACATCCTGTGGAGCTGAACTTAAGACTCTCTAGGGGGGAGGAATAAACTCAGTGTTCACTCGCAGCAGCAGCAGCAGCAGGGACAGAATATTTCTGTCCAATCTAGGAATTGCTACTCTTTGGACGGGAACTGCTCTTCTGAAGGAACATATTCTGAGAGTTGACCGGCTCGCTTTGTCCAGCCTGGTTGCGAGTTTAGAGAAAGGGAGGATGATGCCAGGGATGGGACAGTCAGCGGGAGGAGAGGATTTAGGATCAGCTGGTCATTTGGTTGGAGACATTTTTAAGACAGGAGGTCCAACTCGTTTGGCTGGAGATAAAGTCTTAAGCACTGGCACAAAGATCACTGTTCAAACCACGAGAGTCATCAGGTTTTCCAAGAGAAGGAGCTGAAAATGAAGAATACAGGCCCTAGAACAACCCCCCCCCCCCCCCCCCCCCGAGGGCCATCCACAGTTAAAGCCCGACGCCAGAAAGAGCTACCGGCGGAGAAAAATCCAGGAAGGGCCAGAAAGGTTCAGATTCCTTCAAACCAAGGACCGAGTTAAGGAAGGGATGGCGGCCGTCGGCCTGAAGACAGCGGAGGTCAAGGAAGATCAGAATAGAGGCCAGGGCAGGATACGTGGCGAGAAGGATATGATGATGATAATAATAACGTTGGTATTTGTTAAGCGCTTACTATGTGCAGAGCACTGTTCTAAGCGCTGGGGTGGGGACAGGTAGATACAGATACAGCCTGTCCCAAGTGGGGCTCACGGTCTTAATCCCCATTTTACAGATGAGGGAACTGAGGCACAGAGAAGTTAAGTGACTTGCCCACAGTCACACAGCAGACAAGTGGCAGAGCTGGGATCAGCGACTACTTAATCAGACGGGACCGGCTGAAGGGAAGCGGGTGAATCGAGATTGTAGGAGGTCAAGAAGAAACTCAGAGGAGAGGAAGAAGGGGCTGTGAGTGCGGATGGATCGTGGGAGCCGTGTTTTTGGTGAGTGCTGCCTGTTTCAAATGTAGATCCACCCGGCTTCAGTGGAGACATTCCTAGGTCATTCGCAAATATCTCTAGATTGCAAGGTCCCTGTGGGTAGGGAATATGTCTATCGCCTCTGTTGCACACTCCCGAGCAAGTATCAGAACGCTCCGCACGCAGTGAGCACTCAAAAGTACCGTCCAATGATTGATAACAGTTCCCTGCAGGGATTTTGAGAGCCAGGAGACTCTGTTTGCTTTAGCAGAAACCTCTGAGTAAAATAACCACGGTTTCTTGCAAAGCAGAAGATGGATTTCCTTCAGAAAGCTCCTTACGTGACACCCATTGGCCACTGGCAACGTTTAAGCCACCTAGGGGAGATTTCTCAAGGCAAAATAAAATCTCAAGGAAGTCGCACACGGGGCCAAAGACAACATGAAATGGAGAAACTGGCCTGGATTTAAGGGAGACCAGTTCCCTCCTAAAACGAAATCAAGGGAGGAAAGCGACGTTATGTTTGTGGTTGAACTTCCATCTGCGTTACGTCCCGGGAGCTGACGACCTAACCCCTAGTTGAATTGCTTAATCCACATCATTGCCACTTTCTTTCGATGGAAATCGGCATGCTGATGACCTCCATCCCCCTTCCACGGTGTTTCAAAATTACAGCTTCTGGTACGAGCACTCACCTGAGAAACAGCTATGCGTAACGGCCAGGCATTTCACAAAACATTAATCTTATGCCTACAGGGCACCAAGAAATAAGTGATACCTCACACAATTTACACTAGAAAGGGGATTGTATGGAGAGGTTTGGCTATGAGCCCCTGGTATGGTAAATTCCCAGCCCGTCTGACCGAGACTCAGCTCTCCCGTACCGAAACTGCAGTGAGCCCTGCGGAGGACTCACTGGATCCCAAGTTAAGAACCTCCTGGTTCCAGGCTAATCGGGAAGTGCACGTGAGAAAGAACACCCCCCCTCCCCCCCCCCCCCCCCAGAAATATGAAGATGGAGGGAAGACTCTTCCTTTCTCCATCCCCTTTCCCAGGCTCACTACCTCAAGTCACTCTTCCTGTTCTAGCACGGCTTGTTACCCGAAACCATTCCTCATTCCAGAAAGGGGCTCAAGGATGGTAAGTGCTGTGCCCCAGGCTAAGGGGCTCAGTTTCCACTTTCACCAAAAAGATCCCACACGTTTTCATCCTTGCCTCAGAATGATTCCCAGATACACCGCGCACGTTCCATCTCCCGCCGTTCCGGAAAGCCAGAAGTCAGAGTACCCATCCCGACGATACAAAACTCCTTCGAATCTGCTCCCGAGATCTCCGCCCCCCCGGGGCCCTCAGGATGGGCTGCGGGAGACATTGGGATGGCCCTTGAGCTTCCCGGACGTTCTTAAATCGGGCAAAAATCACACCCGAATACGCACTCAAGGCTAGGAGCTGGTGACTCAACCAAGGCCAACGTCTGGCTGATGAACCAGTGGCTCACAGCATTCCTTTCTGAGGAGGCTACTGAGAGGGATAGGTCTGCAGAGCTCGGGTAAGGAACCAGAGACTCAGGTCCCACCTCCCTAGCTTGGACGCCATGAAGACAACCATTAGCCTTTCTGCCCAGCAGCAGAGACTGACTCTGGAGCCGGATGGACCACTAATCACACCCAAAAGTGGCATTTCTTTTACTCTCAAGGACCGGTGGTCTTCCGAGTCAGGGACGACCGGGGGCTCTGCACGTGCCGAAGAGAAGCAGGATGAGTCCCCGGTTATGTCTCCCATGCCTCCGCCACCCACCCTGTTGGGGGGGGGGGGATCTCGGAGGCCACCTGACAGTTTCTGGGGTTCGGTTCCCCACCTCTGACCCCTGGGATCACCCGCCTTGGTCCCCCCTCTCGCTCCCGCATCAGAGACGGTTTGGCCCCGCTCTGTTTTCTCCCTGAGCCCAGCCCAGATGCCATTATTGGGCGGAGAGCGGACAGTGAGCGGACACTGCGTCCCAAGTTTACCTCGGGGAGGTTTTTAAACAATCTCGAAAGTAAGGGTCAGGAACCAGAGACCCGGGTCCCAGAAAAACGCAACGTCGACTGTGGTCCGGCCGGCTGGCCGACGACCACTGCTTTCCGGTGTGTTCCGAAACCTCCTGAGGGGGATCGGCTGCCCACTCGGCTCTCCAGGCTGCCTCTGAAAGCGCGACCACCTGCATTTGCGTTTACCGAAAACTCCCCCTCGGGAGGGATAGAGACGATGGTAAAGATGCCCCCCCCCCGCCCTACCCCCCAGTCCCCTTCCAATCTTTCTACAAACGGAATCCCCACACTTCAATCGCTGCCGTCACGACGACCGAACAGGTTCAGAAACAGCTTACGGGGCTTCGGAGACTAAATCTGAACAGAGAAGCCGTTAAATCTAATGACTCTGGGACTGGAGAAATCTAAAATTTGAATGAGGAATAGTAAAAAAAAAAAAAAAATACAACATACCGAGAAGTGAAACGACCTCTAAATCAAACGCCTTCAGAAATGTGCAGGTGTGCTCAATTTAATACACTCCTCGCCGTGAACATACCCACTTCCCCCCATCAGCGACTGGAAAGTTTTACCTTGAATAAAATTTTACTTCCATACGCGTCACTCACCGAGACCCATTTCCACTTAGGGAAAGCTTTTAAAATACCCAACCAGATGACTTCCCCTCCCTGGGCTAAGTACTTTCCAAGCACTGGGAGTCAAACCGCCTCGGGTACAAGGCTGGATTTGAAAGCGTCACCATTACGGGACGTTCACCTTGGGCCTGGTGAAGAGACCTCACTCTTTTCTAACTCCTCCAGCTCCGTTCCCCATCTTGGAAGTCAGTCCCGCGGTTTCCCGCTGTGGCTCTGAGGGTGGGGAAGGGGGGATGGAATGGGGCTCTTCACTTGCAAGACTGTTGAGAGATCTGCCTGTAGCCAACTTAATAATAATAATAATAACGTTGGTATTTGTTAAGCGCCTACTATGTGCCGAGCACTGTTCTAAGCGCTGGGGTAGACACAGGGGAATCAGGTTGTCCCACGTGGGGCTCACAGTCTTCATCCCCATTTGACAGATGAGGTAACTGAGGCACCGAGAAGTTAAGTGACTTGCCCAAAGTCACACAGCCGACAAGTGGCCGAGCCGGCATTCGAACCCATGACCTCCGACTCCAAAGCCCGTGCTCTTTCCGCCGAGCCACGCTGCTTCACTTGGGAATCAATGTTCCCTCACCATCCTCCCTCCATCCGATCGTCGGCAATAGCTAGGTTGAATATTTCTTCTCCTGTTAGGAGCATCTCCAAACACCAGTTCACTCAAACGGAAGGCGTTTCACCCAAGCGGTACGACTCTGCGGATGGTCTGTCCACTCGAGGCACCCCCCCTAGCTGTCGCTTGTTTTTTTCCTACGTTACTGAACGCTTATTACGTGCCAAGCACCGTACTAAGCGGTGGGGTAGATACGAGGGAATCAGTTGGACTCGGTACACGTGGGGCTGCCTGTCTCGATCCCCATTTTACAAATGAGCTAACTCGGTTTACTCAGGCAGCGACTCCATTCACCCAGAAAGACAAGTTCTTTATGAGGAGTTGGGCACATCATCCTGTTTCCCATCACTGCAGACGGCGCCACCGTCCTTCCCGTTTCACGAGTCCTTAGACTCGGCCTTATCCTTTACTCCTCTCTCTCACTCAACCCACGTACTCAATCCGTCACTAAATCCTATCGGTCCCGCCTTCACAACATTGCTAAGATCAGCCCTTTCCTCTCCGTCCAAACTCCCACCCCGATAATACGATCGCTCGTCCTATCCCTCCCGGACCCCCGCCTCAGCCTCCCTGCTGACCCGCCAGCCTCCCGTCTCTCCTCTCTCCAGTCCATATGTCACTCTGCTGCCTGGATCCTTTCTCTACAGAATCGCTCGGGGCGCGTGGCCCCACTCCTAAAGAAACCCCAGCATTTTTAGAACGGAGTTAGGACGACGACTCGAGTGCTGCTGGAAGGAACCAGTCACGCCAGCAGTCCAAGGATTACCCCATCCATCATCGGACTGCTGCGGGGAGATAGCAGATGGCCCATCGGTGGGTTTGATCGTTCCCTGTTGACGCTGCGGCTAATACATTTTCCATAAAGGGTGCAGCGGGAACTCAGCTCTCCTCGACAGGGACGAAGGAGACGAAGCAACAGGACTCCTTCTAGAACCTCTCTCTGCATCTCCGGGTAAGAATAATTGGGGTATTTGTTGAGTGCTGACCACGTGCCAGGCACCGTACTAAGCGCCGGGGTGGATTACAAGCAAATCAGGTTGGACACGGTGCCTGTCCCACGTGGGGCCCACAGGCTCGATCCCCATTTTCCAGATGAGGCAACCGAGGCACGGGAGCAGCGAAGGGACCTGCCCACAGTCCCGCAGCCGACAAGTGGCAGGGCCGGGATTAGAACCCACCGCCTCGGACTCCCGAGCCCGGGCTTTCTCCACTAAGCCGGTTTGGCGTCCCGCTCCGGCCAGAGGGGCCCGCGGACAGCTGGCGGGGCTTTCCGTTCGGTTTAATAAACCTCCCTGCTCTGTTTTTCTATCATCTGAGTTCAGGGAAGATCTGGGCGTATGGGAGCCATTACTGGATCACAGCAACCTAGGCTGATTGGGGCTGTGGTTTTACACCAATCTTTTCATTTGCAACTCTGGAAAAACAAAGGGAGAGGTCAATTTTCTTATCTTCCTGGTTCTTGGTCTAAAGGGAGGGGCTTGTAGTCCTGCAGGCTAGACAGCCCAGCACCGTCAGCTCCTTGAGGGCGGGGACTGTATCTAGTAACTCAACTCTACTCGCCCAAGGGCTCAGTACAGTGCTCTGCACAAAGTAAGTACTTTAATAAATACAATTACTATCAGTACTCCCTCGCTCGAGGTCACAGGGCGGATCAATGGCCAAGTCACTTAACTTCGTCTATAAAAACAGGGATCAGCTGTGTTTGCAGTCAACTGGTGGGTTTCGGGGGGGGACTGCCCTTCCTCGGCCTAGCCCGCTCGGCAGATGTCTCGCTCCAGTCCGTGCCGATCGGCTGGCATCCATCAGCGTGCGGTCCTGGGGCTTGGCCAGAAGCCCACGGAATCCATGTGTCGGGGAGCACGGCGGCAGCATCTCCGATGGATTCCGGCCAGCTCGCTCCCGCTCGCGGCTCCGGCCTTTACACGGAGACTCCGGGCTCCGGGTTAGCGTTTTGCGGCACCGCCCGGACGCTGCTCAGATTAAGTTGTCGCCTTTCCTCCGGGAGCTACTAGGTCCCTAAAATTCCGGGGAGACGGGGGAAGAGATTCATCCTTGGCGAGGGAGGCTGGGTGGCGGAGAGGGCGGCGACCCGGAAGGCTGGGAGAAGCCCTAGTCCAGGGTGGGCTCGGCCACGTGAAGCGATACGGGACTTCACAGTGGGGAGAAGCTTCGTGCCCGGAGGACAGTAAAGGATCCTCAAAGATGGAGAAATGAGAGAGAACTGGCCGCCCCCCTCCTGCCCGGCCCATCCACAGGCCGAGATCGGGGCCGGCCCGTGGGAAATTGGCCCCGCGGGCATTTTTCCAGGAGGGACAGCCGGCTTCCAAGCATCGGAACTTCCCTCTGCTTCCTCAGGGGAACAACATCCAGTACTCTGAACCTATGGTGGAAAGTGCAGGGTCAGTCTAGGGAACAGATCGACGGTGACCACGTTCTTGGACAGAGAGCGAGGGAGGCGACCAGACAGCAGTGGAGGCTTGCCGGCTTGAGCTAAACTGACAGCAGTAACAACAACAATAGTATTCGTTAAGCGCCGACTACGCGCCAGGCACCGTGCCCAACGCCGGGATGGGTACGGGCGAATCAGGTTGGATCCAGTCCCCGTCCCGCATAGGGTTCACAGTCTTAGTCCGCGTTTTACGGGTGAGGTAACCGAGGCACAGAGGAGCGGAGTGACCTGTCCAAGGTCACACGGCAGACAAGGGGAGGATCGGGGATTAGAACTCACGGCCAGCAATCGGTGGGGCGATCCCAGCTACGAGGCGCCGGTCTGGCCGCCTCGCCCCACCGCCCCCGGGCCCAACGAGGGCATCTGCTTCCCAGGAGGAGGGCCCAGCGCCCGGCGACCACAACACCTGGCGCGTCTCCGGGAGAAGTAGAAACGCGTTCCTATAAATGGACCTGTGGAATTCGGGCTCGTTAGTAGAAGTCCCTGGGACAATCGATTCTAAGAGAAAACAGATGCAACGGCCACGTGGCAACCCAGCTTTGCCAGCAGATGGGACTCGCGGAAGCGCGCCCCGAAACCTTTCCGAAGGTCAGACACAAAACTGAGAAAGGGCGGCCGGGCGGGTCGGTGGTAATTCCCCATTCCCGCGGCCCCTGAACGACTGTGAGTGAGCCCGCGCCCGCCGTGGTCGGGAAAGGAGCAGGATTCACGAGTCCCGGCCCCGTCAGAGGCCGGCAGACACTCTGCTCTCTGGATCCAGCGTGGCCGCAGAACCCAAGGAGGATCAGAACCCGCTGCGGTGTCGGAAGAACCGGGCCCGCGCGTGGCGGCAGCCGAGACGCTCGACCGTAGTGCAAGTCTGCCCAGACGGGGGGCCCGTCCGCAACGGGTGCCCCGCGCTATCGGAGACCGCAGCGTGTGCATCTTTAATCCCGCCCGACTCCCTTCTTAGATTCCGACGCCCAGGCGCCTCGAGAGGAACAAGGCGGTTCCCCTCCCGGCACGGAACGCGTTTCCGCTCACCGCCGACACCGAGGGGAAACCTCGAGGAACCGAAGGGTTGGATTGCGAGAATCCGTACGGAAGGGCCGGGGGCAGCGGGGGGGGGGCATTAACCGAGCCTGGACGCTGGGGGCCTGTCCGAGGTCTCTCTTATCTAGGGAGTTTCAGCTCTCCCCGGCCCCTGCGGCGAGACCTACCCCGCTCCTCCTGGCGGGGCTCCAGCCCGCTCCCTGGTACTTCATTTAAGGAGGGCTGGCTACCCCCTCCTCCCCGGCCCCAGGGCCCCCCGGCCGCCCGGCGGGGGTCCTCTCCCGGCTAGGGCCGGCAGCTTCCAGGTGTTCTTGCTTGGCATCTTCTAACCGTCCATCTGAGGGAGCCCAGGGAAGAGCCTGGTTGGCTCCGGGGGACGGGGACCGGGTCTCTTCTGCTGCAGCTGGGAGCCCGGTCCTCTAGTCCGCTCCAGACACCGACTGCCCGAAGCCCTGGACGAATCGCCCAGGAACGGAACCTCAGTCGCACACGCAGGACCCCGAGAGGCCACGCGATCCATCCGCCTCCGTTAACGGCAGGGGGATGAGTTAGGCACCCACCGCGTGCCACGCGCCGGGCCAGGCATCTGCGATAAGATCATCGGGATGGACGCGAAAGGATCGAAGCCTACGAGGGAGAGGAGACGGTTTCCTCCCCATTTTACAGCGGAGGAGACTGCGGCACAGGGAGGTCACACGGCAGGCAGCGCTAGAGCCGCTAAAATACTAATCCGCATCGGAGCGGGTCGTTCCACTAAATCAGCCTCGCTTTCCAAGCCAGCAACTAGACTGAATGAAATCCCCCTTGAAATTCTCTTCTGGACTTTTAGGATGACTCCCATCTGCCGCGGTCGTCGGCTTCACGGCCCCGACGTTTTCCGAGACTCCAGATCTACCCTCCAGGGGCCCGGCGCCCTCGAAACGCCGCTGATTTTCTCGGCAAGACTCTCACCCCAGCTAGACGGCCGCCTCCGACGGTCTTGGGCTCGAGCGGGACGGCCAGCTAATCGTTGCAATATGCCAAGGAGTTCTTCAGGCGGCGGCCTGTCACTAAATCCTCTCTGTCGGACAATCGCTTCATTGACGCCGTTTACATTACCGCTTTCAAAGCGGAGGAAATTACTTTCCAAATACATGTTTAAAATAGTTCGCTGGACCAAAGAAGCCACGGGCTGAAAAGAGGAAAGGGCCCTTCGGGACGCTCGCCTGACTGCTGCCGCCCAGAGTAAATAATCACCGCTCAACCATATGATATTTTATTCTGAATGAGAATTAGTCAAGATGAGGCTTGTGGAGTAAAAGGGGAGGGGGAAAAAAAAAAAAAGATTCGGAACCCTTTCGATCCCCGATCCTCCACCGGTTTATCATCAGACATCTGCAGCACACGCCAAAGAGCTCCCTGGCTCCAGGAACAAGCTTGCCAGATTTGGGAAGATGCAAGTCTCACAGAGCCAAACCCTCTCCTGATCAAGTAGGGGGCGAGAGAAGGCACCATGGAACATCCAATTTTGTTTCGGTTGGGGAGGGGCCCTCTTCACGCACATAAAGCTCCGGGGACGCGAAAACTACTTGAAATTTGAAAGCAGTGTCGCCTAGTGGAATGAGCGTGTGGGCCAGGGGACGTGGGTTCGAATCCCAGTTCCCCCACTCGCACGCAGTGGGGCCTCCAGGCACGTCGTGTAACCTCTCTGTGCCTCGGTTCCCTCGTCTGCCAAATGGAGATTAAATACTCGCTTTCGCTCAGACCGCGAGCCCCGCTCGGGATGAGGATTGGGTTCGATCGGCTTTTACTGTATCTACCTCACTGTTTAGAAGAGCGCTTGGCGCGTTGCAAGGGCTTAAATACCACGGCAATTATTATTACTATCACTAAAGCATGGGAAAAGGAAACCAGTCAAAACCCATAACCTTTATCGTCCGTCTACGTTTCCCAAAGCTCAATTCGCTGCTTTGACACGGATAGGTACTTAATAAATACGATTATTATTACTACTATTTTTGAAGGAAGCCAAGAGGTTACCAAACCAGCTGGAGAAATGGAACATTACACATAAAAATAGACATCAAATGGATGGAGGGGTGTCTACTCTGATTCTTTTCTTTTTCACTGGAAAATTAAAGCCGTAAAAACAACGGGAAGATCTTTCGGTGACAGGGTTACTGTCTTCACTGTGTCGTTCATTCACTCATATTTATTGAGCGCTGACTGTGTGCAGAACACTAAGTGCTCGGGAGAGTACAGTGCAACAATAAACAGTGACATTCACTGCCCACAATGAGTTTACAGTCTAGGAAAGGGGGAGGAGTCAGATAGCAATACAAATAAATAAAATTACAGCTAGGGACCTTAGTGCTTTGGGGCTGGGAGAGGGGAAGAGCAAAAGGAGCAAGTCAGGGTGACACAGAAGGGAGTGGGAGATGAGGAAAAGTGGGGCTTAGTCCAAATATGGATCTGAGATTCAGGCAACCCTACAGTTCCTAATACAGTTTCTAGTAAAAAAAAAAATAAAGCGTGAAAATATATTCCCCTAAATGGAAAAATCATTATTTGCATCATGACACCTGCAGTTTATTTATTTGATCGCGGGTCTGCGGAAAATAGAGCAACAGAGTTCATTCGCTAGTATCTACTCCAAATCGTTAAAAAAAAAACCCCAAAAACAGAATCGAGCGGATCTTCTGTGACAGAGTACAAATCTTATCTCTGGTCCTACTCCAAGAAAGTATCTTCAAATGAAGAAGGGCTCTTCTCTAGCTGTTGAAGATAATCTACATTTCTCCGAATAAAAGACATCTAGGATAGATTTCTCTCTGCAGCTGACTCTGCGGATTAACGCGCTGAAATAAGGATTCAAAATCTAGAAGTCGGTTGGGGCAAGGAACCAATCTATATCCTGTTTTTTTCCCCCAATGCAGACTTTTTAAATCAATCGATTGTTTTCATTGAGTGTTTACTTAGTGTAGAGCACTGTACCGGGTGCTAGGGTGAGTATAATAGACGTGTTTTCTGCCCACAAGGAATTTACAGCCTAGAGGGGGTCAGATATTAAAATAAATTATGGCTAGGTAATAATAATAATAATAATAATGCTGGTATTTAAGTGCTTACTATGTGCAGAGCACTGTTTTAAGCGTTGGGGGAGAGACAGGGTCATCGGGTTATCCCACGTGAGGCTCACGGTCAATCCCCATTTTACAGATGGGGGAACTGAGGCCCAGAGAAGCGACCTGCCCACGGTCACACGGCTGCCAGGTGGCCGAGCGGGGATTCGAACCCATGACCGCCGACTTCCTAGCCCGGGCTCTTGCCACTGAGCCAGGCTGCGTGGGGCCGAGGGTGGGGTGAATACAGGATACAAATTCAAGCGGAAGGATGACGCAGAAGGGAGAAGGGGTAGGGGAAATGAGCGCTTAATCAGGGAAGGCCTCTTGGAGGAGACGTGGCTTTAATAAGGCTTCGAATGAGGGGAGAGCCATCGTCCGTGTAGGAAGGGAGTTTCACGTCAGGAGCAGCATGCGGGTGAGGGGTTGAGTGGCGAGACAGATGATACGGAGAATACGGAAAAGGCTGCCCAGTTCCCATACTAATTCAGGGCTGTAAATCAGAAGGAGGGAAAGTGGATGTGTCTCCACAGGAAAAGGCAAGAATAAAAATCGAAGACTCTAGTCCCGACAGAAACTTCTCGGGATTATTATGACAAAACACAGAGTCTTCGGAACGTCTCTGAGAAATTTTAAGAACCGCTAACGCTTGTGAAAGGAGAGACCGACACTGTCCGCAAATGATATAGAAAAACAAATTCCATCAGGTCCCAGCACAATCTGGGGCAGATTTCTAAGAATCTAGGGCCGGGATCACCAACGCGATACCAGTGCAATTCGTGAGACCGACGAGCAAGTGCAACGTAGCATTCAAAGATGTACTGTGAATGTTGGCGGGTGTATCAGAGTCTAGATATTTGCATTAATAATGATAATAATAATGTTGGTATTTAAGCGCTTACCGTGTGCAGAGCACTGTTGGAAGCGCTGGGGTAGATACAGGGTCATCAGACGGTCCCACGTGAGGCTCACAGCCTTAATCCTCATTTTACAGACGAGAGAACTTAGGCCCAGAGAAGTGAAGCGACTTGCCCACCGTCCCACAGCTGAGGGGCGGAGCCGGGATTCGAACCCATGACCGCCGGCTCCCGGGCCCGGGCTCTCGCCACTGAGCCACGCTGCTTCCCAGACGCAGCCTCTGCCCGTCAGACAGCATTCCTCGCTGGAGTCCCCGCCCCGCCGGCTCTTGCCGGAAGAATGGGAGTCGCTGGGAGATGAGCTTTCGAGTCTTCCCCGAAGCTTCTCTCCTCGGGGTCCCAGTCTGACCCCCCAGTTAAGAGCCGCGTTGGGGGAGATAGCCCGGCCGCAAGATAGCGGGTGGAACTGACCCGGCAGGCCGCGCGAGAGCTGTTGGGGGGGGGGGGGGTGGTTGGCAGGGGTGTCTAGATAAGGGGTCTAGTCCGGGGGTAATTCATCGATAACGTTAGCCACCAGATAAATGCGGAAGAGAAAGACGGCTCTTCCGGTTTTAAACGCCTGGAAAGTCAGTGGGGGCACGTGACCCCCCCCCCCCCCCCCCCCAACGGGGCTTTATCCTACCACCTTATAACCCGAGGCGTCCACCGACTCACCGGAAGCAACCACCTCACCGCTACGAGTCGGGACTGACCCGGACCGGGGGGCAGAAAAGCACGTCAAAAGCAGATTTTCTAACAACTGAAGGAGTGAGCCTTTAGCATTGGAGATAAAAAGACTGTTACCGGGCATCGGAAACACTCTAACAATTCGCCGTTCCCGGCACTCTCAGAAACGACCAGTCTCCGTCACGGCTACCGATCGCCGAGTGGGAAGATGGGAATGAGCTAATGATTCTCTGTTCGGAACTCGGTCACTTTTTGTGCGGGGAATTAAATCAGTTCCGTTCTTTCTTGGTCCCGTGGATGTATTTTTCTGGAATAGCCCGCATCCGCTTGTACATTAGGAGACGGCAGGGCGCCCAACGCACCTCCTCGAATTTTCCGGAATCGCCTCCTACCCCTCCGCACGTTCCTTGAAAGCACGCCGTTATCATCGGCGTGATTCAGCCCATCCCGAGCAACATCGAAAGAACCCTGAACTGGGGGAAGCGAGCCCAAGTGCCGCGATTCGGTTTGGAAAGTAAGGTCGCCGTGGGCGGGGAACCCGTCTTCCGAGGCCGCTGTACGGTCATAATCATGTCGGTATTTGTTAAGCGCTTACTATGTGCAGGGCACCGTTCTAAGCGCTGGGGGAGATCCAGGGGAATCAGGTGGTCCCACGTGGGGCTCACCGTCCTCGTCCCCATTTTACAGATGAAGGAACTGAGGCCTTCAGTGAGGCGACTCGCCCACAGTCACACGGCTGACAAGTGGCAGAGCTGGGATTCGAGCCCGTGACCTCCGACTCCCGAGCCCAGGCTCTTTCCCCTGAGCCACGCTGCTTCTCCCATGCTGACCGTACCCTCTCCAGCATTCAGTACAGTACCCTACACGCAGTAGGCGTTCGATAAATACCACCGATGAGACTTCAACAGCGAGGACGACCCGCTGCGGCTCCTACGGCAAGAGCCTCTCAGTTCTGGGCCTCCAGGGCTTCAGGAGGTAACGGGATCATCGCCATTTTCGGGGAGCTGAGACGGGGCCCGCTATTCTCGGCGGTATTTATTCTCTGCCCCGAAAGCAGCAAACGCAGAGTCCGCAGAGAAACCACCGCAAGTAACGGATGCGTTCATTTCACTTCCGTGGCAGACTTCGGGGTTCATCTGACGTTGTGGGGTTCAGGCGTCCCGTCTTTCCCCTTTGGAAAGATATCCCTCAGGGAGCTCTGTCGGGTAAGATAGACGGGGTTTCCCGCTTTCGTGAATTTAAGAAAGATGGAGGGGCCTCCTTTAGAAAAAACCAAAGTGACCGTAAAGCGCTTACTAAACATCGCTACTGAAAAAAACTGAGCCTCCGCACACGCGACACAGGCAGGAAGCCCCCGGGGAGCTCAGCGATGGGAGCGACACGGCTATTTCCTCCAAAAACGCGACGGCATCAGAAGCTCTGCCTTGATGATGCTGGGACTGGGGGTGGTGGAGGGGGACGACATCCTCTCGGCTGTATCTCGTAGCCGCCCGCTAGTAATTCACGCCGCACCGACAAACCGCTCCTCGGAACGGCACAAGCCCGACGCACGCAGGCCCCCAAACGCCTGGCTCCGCAGAGGACAGAGCGTGGGAAGGGTGCCGATCCCGCCGAGTTCCATACAGCGGTTCAGCCGCGACCGACATTTTCCCCCGGTTGGCTTGGCTAGGAGACGGCGGGGGGGAGGAGGGATGGATGGTGGTAGTTGTTAAGCGCTCACCACGTGCAGAGCACCGTCCTAAGCGCTGGGGGATACGAGGTGATCAGGCGGTCCCACGTGGGGCTCACACTTTCAATCCCCATTTTACCGAGGAGGGAACTGAGGCCCGGAGAAGTGAAGTGACTCGCCCACAGTCACACGGCTGGCAAGCGGCAGAGGCGGGATTCGAACTCATGACCTCGGACTCCCAAGCCCGGGCTCTTTCCCCTGAGCCACGCTGCTTCACGTCCGACAACGCCTGCCTCTCCGGGCTGGTGCTCGCGGGTGTGGGGTCGAGGGGGGCAAGAGTTACAGTGCGAGCGTCCCTCAAGGTGGGGAAGGGGCCCCTAGAATACCCCCCCCCCCCCCCCCACTGTATTCATTCATTCATTCAAGACTATTTATTGAGCGCTTACTATGTGCAGAGCACTGGACTAAGCGCTTGGAACGTACAAATCGGTAACAGATAGAGAGAGTCCCTGCCCTCTGACGGGCTTACGGTCTAATCTCTTCTTAGGCTGAGAAGCAGCGTGGCTCAGTGGGAAGAGCACGGGCTTTCGGGTCCGAGGTCAGGGGTTCGAATCCCAGCTCTGCCACTTGTCAGCTGTGGGACCGTGGGCAAGTCACTTCACTTCTCGGTGCCTCAGTTACCTCCTCTGTAAAATGGGGATGAAGACCGTGAGCCCCACGTGGGACAACCCGATTGCCCCGTGTCTACCCCGGCGCTTACAACAGTGCTCGGCACACAGTAAGCGCTTAACCAAACACCAACATTATTATTACTTCTATTATTAATCGGGCATTTTAGAACCGCACGTAGCGAAGAGGCATTTTGCCTAGACAAAAATCCTACCCCAACAGGCCCCAGAAGCACGGGCCGTCCGGGGGCCGTCAAGACTAGGTCACTTGGGCACACTGGGTGCCCGGCCCCAGAGGGGTGGTCGCTGGGCCCATAGCAAGAAGGGGAGGGGTCTGAGCCCACCAGAAGCCCCCCCCCCCCCCCCCCGACGATGGCAGAAGTTGCCGCAGGTCGGGCCGAGGGTCCCGAAGCAGGAATCTGATCCGGATCGCATCGGGCTACCTCCCACGTACGGGTCAGTAACGTCAGCGAGCCAGGCGTCCGCCTTCCCCGCGACGAGCGGCGCCCGCAGCCGGCCCCCTTACCTCAATGATGTACAGCACCACGTTTTTGTAGAAGCAGTACAGTATGCACTTGGTCACTCGGTTGTAACTCCAGGCTCCGTGAACCAACAGAAGCTTCTCCAAGTAGGCAAACTGCGGGGAGGAAATGACCCAGATGAGAAAGGCACTGTGGCGTGTTTCCGATCGCCCCGCACAGTAAGGCGGCAGCACGGCCTAGACGAGAGGGCGGGGGCCTGGGAGTCGGAAGGCCCTGGGTTCCAAATCCGGCTCTGCCATCTGTCTGCTGCGTGACCCCGGGCGAGTCACTTCACTTCTGTGGGCCTCAGTGACCTCATCCGGAAAACGGGGACTAAAACTACGGGCCCAATGGGGGACGCGGACTGGGTCCGACCTGGCTCGGATCTACCCCCGGTGCTTAGGACACGCCGGGCCCGTGGTAAGCGCTTGGCAGATACCATAAAAAAAAATAAAATAAAATTATACCCGGGAGCGGAACCAGGAGGAAAAGACTAAAACCCTATTTTGTATTTCCTACTTATATACGCGAAGCACTCAAGGCGTCAGGGAAAAGGCATCTGTTCGGTGGTAAATCCCCAGAGAATCTCTCAGGCACGTACCTGTTGGTTTTCAACACTTTCCGACCCCTCAGGAACTACGACCTTCCAGGACGGTGGGGCGCGGGTAGCCCAAGAGCACAGCCTTGGGGGGGGGCAAGACGCCTTATATAATAATAATAATAATAATGTTGGTATTTGTTAAGCGCTTACTACGGGCAGAGCACTGTTCTAAGCGCTGGGGGAGATACAGGGTCATCGGGTCGCCCCACGTGAGGCTCACAGTCTTCATCCCCATTTTCCAGATGAGGTCACTGAGGCCCAGAGAAGCGAAGTGACTCGCCCACGGTCACGCAGCTGACAAGCGGCAGCGCCGGCCTTCGGACCCATGACCTCTGACTCCCGAGCCCGGGCTCTTTCCACGGAGCCACGCTGCCTCTCGGGGTCGCGCGTTTAGAGATCTGAGGATAAACCAATGCTTCTGTACACAACTGTTCCCAGCTCTGCACGTTCTAGGCGGAGGTGAAAAACTATCCACCGGGCAACCCGCTCCCTCTTAGATCCTAACAGGGTCTCAAGAAAAGGTTTTACCTCTCTGGTACCGGATGCCGATACCGACTTTCTAGACTGTGACTTCTAGACTCCTCCCCCGTTCTAGACCGTGAGCCCACTGTCGGGCAGGGATCGGCTCTATCCGCCGCCGAACCGTACCCCCCAAGCGCCTAGTACGGCGCTCTGCACCGAGTAGGCACTCGATAAACACAACCGAACGAGCGAATGAATGACCCCAGTGTCCGGGAGGGGGGACGATCCAAACTGAGT
This sequence comes from Ornithorhynchus anatinus, assembly GCF_004115215.2. Lineage (NCBI taxonomy): Eukaryota > Metazoa > Chordata > Mammalia > Monotremata > Ornithorhynchidae > Ornithorhynchus > Ornithorhynchus anatinus. The sequence goes on from NC_041747.1 coordinate 1,610,419, forward strand.
GGATCCTTGGCTCTCGGAGCAAACACGGGCCGCTCACTGGGACGTGGCTGGGAGCGGGGGGACGACGGTCCTTTTTATTGAGCATTTATTGTGCGCAGAGCACTGTACCGACCGCCGGGGAGAGCGTGACGGGACAGGAAGCCTGATCCGGTAGGATACAGGCATGACCCTCTCCGCCAGGGGTGTGTTTTCGAAAGCCAACGCGAGACGGTGCTTTTCCCTAAGAACGCAGATCCCGCCGAAACTCCGGGGCGCCGGGGGAAGACGGGAGGCAGCCCGGTCTAACCGAAGGGGGCCTGGTTCGGGAGTCGGGACGCGGGACCCCGACCCCAGTAGCCGAAGGGGGAGAAGCCAGGGGAGAGTGCGGAAGGGCTAACGGGAGCTGCTCTTTCAACCCTTCCCAGGCTGCCGAGGAGGCTGAGGAAGCCAACCCACCGGAGCCCGGAGACCAGTATCTGGGCGGGCGAAGGAGAGGATGTGTGAAGAAACCATCCACGCCCTTCAGCAGAACTGCCCTCTTTCCCGCCCAAGCAGTACCTCACCTACGGTTCCGGGCCGAGGCCGGCGGCCTCGGAGCAAGCACGGAGCGGTCGGCGGTTCCGGGTGCCCGGCCGGTGCTCCGTTGGCCCTCCCACGCCTCGGGGTTCACTTCCTTCCGCGGCTCCGGACGCGGCCCGGTCCCTCCGTCTCAGGGCTCAGCCCCCGCCGCGAGCCCAACCGCTCGGGGAATAAACCAGGAGCGGCGTGCTACCCTACGTCTCGGTCCCGACTCGGCGCCGACCGGACGAGGCTCGGCGGAAAGGGCGGGTGGACGACCTCCGCGTCCTAATCCCGTCTCTGCGACCCTGGGCCACCTCTCCGGCCCCCGGGTTCCTCATCTGTAAAACGGGGATAAGATCCCCGCTCTCCCTGCGTCGGAGACCGCAGGCGGCACCGCGCCGGACCCGCGGGGGACGCTTAGAAGAACGCCAATTGTAAAATAGGGTTACTACCGTCAGTCTAAAAATACGTAAGATCCGGAGGCCTCCCCCGGGGCGTCGATCACCGTGACAGCAGGAGCTCTGATGTCAAGGAAGTGTCGGCGGTTGCCAGGGACGGTGCCACCGGCGAGGGGAGGGCGGTTAAAACGAGAGCGGCCTAGAGACCCGACCGGGTACCACCGTGGCGCCACTACCCGCCGACGGAGCCGCAGGTCACCCGGTTGCCCCCGCTGCCGGGAGAGGAGATCTGTCTCCTCACTGCCCAAGAACGAACCTCCGGGGAGGGCGGAATCCCGACAGTCCGCATTCCCGGGGACGACCGGAGGCCGGCCGCCCTCGGCCCGGCCGCCCCCCGCCCCGGGTCCTCCCTCCGCCCCGACCCCGTCGGCGGGCGGGGGCGGCCGGCCCCCGGGCTCGGACCTGCGCGATGGAGTAATCGGAGGAGTTGGTGGCCTGCATGCCCTCGTTCCCGCTGATCCCCACGCCGACGTGAGCCGTCTGAATCATCCCCACGTCGTTGGCCCCGTCCCCGATGGCCAGCGTGATGGCGTTCACGTGCTTCTTGACCATGTCGACGATCTCGGACTTCTGCAGAGGAGACACCCTGGCAGGGAAGAGGGAGAGACGGAGGACCGTGGGTCGGTTGGCGATGCGGGCCTTTCCGAGGAGACAGCCGGGAGCTACGTCCAGCCCCTTTCGAAGAGCGGACCGGGAGGCCGGCGAGCCGGTTCCCCGCCCGCCAGGGCGCACGCCGGCGTCGACGTTTTAAGCAGCTCTCCGGGCCTCCGGGGCGGAAGACACGCAACAGGTACCCACACCAGCAGCCCGTCGGTTAAGAACCCGTGGGCGAGCGCGACTGCCGGGGCCGATTCCGAGGGCGAGGCGGCCGATCCGGGGACGTCCCCGTCCGACCAGGACGACGGCAGAAGCGTGCCCTCGGGGGGATCGGTCTCCGGGGCGCCCGACGGGAGCCGGCGGTGGGGGGGGGGGGGGGGGGGCCCCCAACCGGGGGAAGGAGAGAGCCCGCCCACCCGGCCGCCGGAGGCGAGGCACCGGGGAGAGCCTGGGTCTCGATCGCGGGCCCGGCGGACGACCCCAGGGCGGGAGGGGAAGGAGGCTGCTTCCGCTGGGCGCGTCGCCACAAAGGGCAGAGCAGACAATTCAACAGAGCCGCCTCTGTTCATCCCCGAGCCTCCTAAGTTATAATCACGCCAGCTGCCAGGGTACGGCTGGCAGACGAGGAGCACATCTAAAGAAACGAGTCCACGCGATCCGAAGACCACGGGCACCCTCCGACGCGCTCGTCCTCGGCTGAGCACCTGTCTGCCCACAGGTATTCTGGGTGAAACGCTCCCGGGGTGTCATTACCCTCTCGACATCCCTCTTCTTCTCATTTTTCAAGAGGGGCCCGCAGAGCGGGTGGCCCTCCTGGCTTACTCGGGGCTATCCCGGCAGCACCCCGGCCTACACGCTCCGGATATTTTCGCTGACAAATAATCGAAAGCCAAGTCGAGCGGCCTACGAAACCCTCCTACGCAAACCTCTCTGCCACCCCCGAAGTCCTTCCCGCACCCTAAGGCGAAGGCTTCACGTGAGGAGACGGCACCGCCTCGCAGGAGGATCGGGCCCGTGACAATTCTCCCACTTTACACGGGAAGCGGCGTGGCTCAGTGGGAAGGGCCCGGGCTTCGGAGTCAGGGGTCACGGGTTCGACTCCCGGGCTCTGCCGCTTGGCCGCTGTGTGACCGTGGGCGAGTCACTTCACTTCTCTGGGCCTCAGTTACCTCATCTGGAAAATGGGGATTGACCGTGAGCCTCACGGGGGCCAACCGGATGACCCCGTATCTCCCCCAGCGCTTAGATCGGCGCTCTGCACATAGTAAGCGCTTAACGGATGCCAACGTTATTACTATTTACCAGCCAAGGGCCGACTCCAAGACCTCCCCTCCCACTAAAGGGTCGTAGCCGGACCACTTATTTATTTTTTTTTAAAGAAACAGAGTTCCCAGAGGACCAAACTCAAGCTTACCCCCTTGAGCCATCCGGCACCGTTACGAGTTAATTCAATCGGGAGTGGAAGGTAATAACGATAACAACGCTGGCATTTGAGCGCTTACTATGTGCCGAGCACCGTTCTAGGTAGAAACGGCCCCTGACGCGACGGCGGGAGCGCCGTTTTTAAAGTGAATTATCGACCGAATAGCTGCCATTCCAGCCGCCGCCATGGGTCGGGAGGAGTCATGTCATGGGTTAACAGCTGCCAGGGAGGCAGAAGTAAGGAAAAGGGTACAAAACACGCGCACGCGCGCGCACACTCACGAGCACACGCACAGAGTTCGCTTTACAGGGTGCGGCCTCGTGCAGCATCGTACGAAATCGGGGGGGGGCGGGGGAGCACTGGAAGGCGGGACGACGACGGAGGCGGGGAGGCCGGGGAAGCCAACAGGACGTTCGCTCAACACCGTAAAATCCTCGTGGGTGGGGATTGTGCCAATCTACTCTACTGCACTCTCTCAAGTGCTTAGGACAGCGCTCCGCACCCAGGAAGGACTCAGACGCCGCTGAAAGCCAGGAGGCCCGGATTCGGGTCTCAGGTCGGCCACCGTTCATTCATTCATTTAGGTGTCCGTAGTACATTCCGGCCTTCCCGCCATTTTTTTCCACTCATTTTTCTACCTGTCTGTTGGTCAGGCTGAGCGTTTGTTTCCTCGGTAGCAGGATGCCACTTTCCCGCGCCGTATCGACAGCGCGCAGGCTTCTCAGCCCTGCGCCCTGTTTCCCCTTTTCTTCAGGCCAATTGTCAGTCAAGCAGGCTACCACGATTTGGCAAAGAGTTCACCACCCACACGACGAGAGAGGTCGGGTCGCCACGAGACACAAACCAACCAACGCTCGGGCTGATTCTGTGAGTTGAGAGCAGTCAGAAGCAGCACCGGCACACGGTCTCGACCCCGTACGGCAAAACGGAAAATCGGGGGACCCCGGCATATCCGAGCTAAAACTCCAACTCCAATCGCTTGCCTCAGTGGACCGGGGATAGAGAGACACAGCCAAGAGCCTTTGGCCGCCCAAAAGGTGTAATTACGGCTAAGTGGCTGCCCTCTCCCTGGTTTCTTCCCGATCGAAAAGGGCACGTCGATAACTTCGGTTTTTTGGGGGTTTTTTTCAGTTGCGACGTTTTCAATAAAGAAGCTTGGTTTGGAGGCACACTTTACGCATTCTACCGATCAGATTGTGTCCAATCTGATTTCCTCGTATCTACCCCGGCCCTTAGCACATAATAAATGCTTAATGAATTCCATCATCATTAAATTAGCTGTTTCGCTCTCTCGGTCCCCCTGCTCCCCACCCCTCACAACTGAAGCATTTGCAAGTTTCCACCGATTTCTAAACTGTTTTCAGTCCTGTAAGAAAGAGCCTGTCTCAAAGGTCAAACCACGGGACCACCGACACATCAGAAGGAGAGCAGTCCCTTACAAACATCTTTCATTAGCGGCGCTCTTCTCTTCTGCTCCCTCTTTTGTCTCCTGCCTTCTCGATGTGTAAAGTTACATTCCTTTGAAAACTATCATTACCGCGTCTTGTAATTTGGGATTAGAGCTCTTTGTCTGGGGCAGAGGATCTCGGCCTTTTAAGACCTCTGAAACCCTTTCAACATTCCACACGGCACCGGGGACGGAACCGGCCGGATACGGGCTCCGGAGGGAGGCTCCGCTTCGGCTCTCCTTTCCCTCGCCCCCACCTTCCCTGTAACCCAACATCAGCGAGCAGCACGAGGAGGCTTAAGGCGAGGGTCCGCGGGCCGTACGTCCGCGGGCTCGACGACGCTCCTGGGAGCTGGGTGGGAGGAAACAGCTGACAGAAGATGCAATTCCTTTCTAAAATCTGAGAGGGGCCACGACAAAAACAAAAAAAAAACCCCCAAAACAAGCAGAAAAATATTTGAGTATAGAGGCGGCTGATGAGATGGGCCTGTCTGGTAGCAGGGACTCACCCGAATGTCTCACGGCAGATGGAACCAAGCTTGCTATCGCCTGGGGAAGAGGTGGAATCTGAAAGGAACGACAGATCCCAGGAGAATTCAGATCCTAGGGATGTTTTCCACACAGTCGCGCGGCTGTGTGGCAAAGGGAACCGGGCAGCGAGGCAGCGGTCCATCGCATTCCCAATTGCCCCTGTGACTGGATGAATGAATTCCCCTGTACCTGTCCCAGCGCTTAGCACGGTGCTTGGCACATAGTAAGCGCTTCACAAATGCCATAATTATTCCAACAGGAGAGGCAGATGGTATAACCCCATTTACCCCAGGTCTCCCAGCTCCCCTTCCTCTTTCCGATGTAATAATAATAATTATGGCATTTGTTAAGCGCTTACCGTGTGTCAGGTTCCGTTCTGTTCTGCTCTGCCGTCGGTCTCCCCGCTTCTAGACTGTGAGCCCGTCACTGGGCAGGGACTGTCTGTATCCGTGGCTGAACTGTACATCCCGAGCGCTTCGTACAGTGCTCTGCACATAGTAAGCGCTCAGTAAATAAAATGAAATTGAATGAATTTTGGACTCGTTTTGAATCCAGAAAATATCAACGCCTTTGCAACCCCTAATTCCAGGACTCGGTGGCTGGGGGTCGACTCTAGCCAAGACGCCGGCTTGCACGTAATGCGGACAAGAGCCCTCGAGTAGTAGTGGAACGTGGCGACTCGGATTGGTCGAGGACAGGCGGCCTCTGACGTGTCTAAGTGCGACTCCAGACGCTAAAACCTTTTGGGCGGATTAATGCTTCACGCCCCATCGGCGGGATCTGATCTGCCCGCCACCAGTAGGCACCTTGACCTCGGGAGTCAGAGGCTGCGGGTTCCAGTTCCGGCTCCGCCACTTGTCAGCTGTGTGACTCCGGGCAAGTCATTTACCTTCCCTGTGCCTCAGTTACCTCATCTGTAAAATTGGGATTAAGACTGTGAGCCCTACGTGGGATAAACTAATTACCTTGTGTCTACTTCAGCGCTTAGAACAGTGCTTGGTCCACAGTTAGCGCTTAAATACCATCATTTGCTTCTCTACCCTTCGCTAAGGCAACCACAAGCCTGCGGTGTTCAACACTGAACGTGTCTCGCGGTGCAGAAGGCTTTCGGGGTGCCCGAGAGCAGTCTTTTTTGGGCCTTTTTTTTTTTTTTTAGTGGTCCTCGTTAAGCACTTGTATGTGCCAGGCACTGTACTGAGCACTGGGGTAGACACAAGCTAATCAGGTTGGACACAGTCCAGGTCCCACATGAGGCTCACAGTCTTAATCCCCATTTGACGAGGTAACTGAGGCCCAGAGAAGTGGCTTGCCCAAGGTCACTCGGCGGGCAGGTGGCGGAGCCGGCATTAGAACTCAGGTCCTTCTGCCTTCCAGACTTCTGGTCTATCCTCTGGGCCACGCCGCTTCTCCAGGCCACATGCTACCGTGGCCTAAATCCACCGGTTCCTTGCGACGCTTCTGCCCTGGCTAGAATACTAATAATGACGACGGCATTGGTTAAGCGCTCACTGCGTGCCAAGCACTGTTCTAAGCGCCGGGGTGGACGCAAGGTAATTAGATGGCAGTCGCAGGGCTCACGGCTGCCGTTCAACACGAAGTCCTCTGGGTCTCACTGCGACTCCAGAAGCTGGCGCGCTGTTAGGAGAGGAGTGGGTTGAGAAGCCCCGATGGCCGTCAGGGCCCCCGTTTGAGCAGAGGGGCAGGCAGAAGCTCGAGATGGGCTCCCTACTCCCTAGGATCCGAACGGGAGAACAGCCAGAGCCAACCTTCTCGCCTTTCCCCCTGAAAATGGCGAAGAGCGGCCCCTCTGACCGCCTCTGAGGTCCAACTGAGTCCGATCTGATCATCCCGTCCCTAGCTCAGCACTCGGAACGGAGCTGGCGCTAGTAAGTACTCAATCAAATCCATCACTCTTAATAAAAGTTTTGTCCTCACGTGGCAACCGCACACAGGTAAAATGAGCCTCGGGTGGCGGGGCCTGGTGCGACGGCCTCCACCTGCCCAGAAGCAGCACCTGGCTGAACACCAGACGTCTGCTGCCTCCCGGAGAATCCCCGAACCACCTTCTTCAGGATAAAAAGAAGACCACAGAAAGCCCTACCACAGGTCACCCACTATGCAAATCGTTCAAACATCTCCAATACCGAAGGCTGTCGGTGTAATATCTCGGACGACGACGGTCTTCCTAGAATACAGAAAAACCCCCAGAATTGGCCCCAAGAGTGCGTTACGGAGGTATTCTTCCGATGTACGGCACCTCTCCGTTTCAGTCGACTGTATCTGAGTGCTCGCAGAGCGCTGTATTAAGCACTTGGGAGAGTATGGTACTAACATTATAAAAGACACATTCCCTGCCCACAGTGAGCTTAGAGTTTAGAGAGTGGATTTTTGGGGGAAACACATAAATACCGCAAAATGAGATTAACCTCTATCTTGTAAGCACGCTCTTTCAACGGGAGACTTGTGAATCCCAAAGAGCAGGTGTTTCCGGGCTCGCCAGGCGGCTCCGAGTTCTTAGCCGCGCTACGATGCAGGAATCTCAAACGGCTGCTTGTTTTACTACTCCACCCGGAGGTTCCTGGCGACGAGATCGCATCGCCCTTGGCTTGAGCGGAAGAGTCACAGCTGCACCCGAGAGGGCCCGAGTCCCACCAAATGGCACTACGACAGGTTTCTCTAACTACACGTGCAGTCGGTTAATGCCGGGCAAACACTTACTCAATTAAAAAGCGACGGCCGCACACGTTACGGATTACGTCCGGCTTCCCCTTCACTGAAACGGCCGCGCCGCGGTGCCGTTCTACCTGTGCTGGGACCATCGGTGGGGAGAGAGAGCGGGGAGGCCGGCAGGGAAGACCGTGTTTTAAATTAAAAAGTCATTGGAACCTTCTCCGCCGCAACGGCGTTTAAGAGGACACCCACGAAGGCCCCCCGTCTTTTAACACGGACCACGTTAACGAGACGGCCCGTCTCCCTGGCGCTCGCGGGCGAGGCACGGCAGACCCTCTGGGGAGTCGGCCTCTCTCCACAGTACTGGACGTCTGCTGGGTCCCGGTTTGAGAGCCCCTCTCCCGGCCCGCACAGCTGACCCCTTCTGCTGGGAAATACGCGGTCGGAAGCAACTGTCTTGGATTCGGTCTCTGGGCAGCGGCCAAGGAAACCCCTACCGCTGAACGCTCCCCCAGGTTGGGGCGAGGACATTGAGTCTCCGAGGGAGCCCGCGCTGTCACCCTATGTTCCCTTTTCCAAACGAATCTCCCCCTCCCGAGTCCCTCCCCTACACTGAATCTTGGGAGGGAGGGGCAGGGGACGAGCGAATGCTCACGTGGGACAATGGGAATGATGATAATGATATTTATTAAGCATCGACTGTGTGCCAAGAACCGTACTGAACACTGGGGTTCGTCGGGTGGTTCCCGTTCCACAAGTGGGCTCACGATCTAGAGAGGGAGATACTGAACCCCCATTTTACGGCTAAGGAAACACGGGGCGATAACGACGATAGTAACTGGATTTGCTAAATGCCAAGAATGAGGAGCTGGCGGCACTGGCCTGGTGCTGAACGGCTGGAGTCCGGCTTTCAGGGCACGGAGGAGGGAGGAGGTGACCTGAAGGGTCAGTTATTCTAACGGTTAATGTTGGAACTTGCTCGTTGAGCTAAATTTAGCTGATCCATTTTTGGGGATTAGTTACAGAGCCCATTCTCTTGTTTGTCCAGTTGTCCGTGTGGCCTTCCGCTGGAGTTCCTGGGGGGACCGTAACCACGTCGACTCCTTGCAAATGGCTTCCCGGCTCATGGCGAGGCACAGACGCTTAGCTGCGGTTTGCTACCGTGACCTGGGGCAGAGGCGAGGGGGCTCCGGGGGCCTGATTGGGATGGGAGGGGCCCAGTCTCCCCAACGCTTTCCGTGTGTCTCGAAGCCCCGGGGCCCAACTCTCACCAAACCAGAGCCTCCCTTGGATTTTACTTACAGATCAAGCCCGGGGGAGCCGCGAGGAAGATTTCAAGGTTCTCCCAGGCCTTGGGGCTCCCGTGCGGACCATCTCACAACGCGGTGGGGCCTGAAAACGGTCATTTTTCCCAGACGCGCCGAGGAAGGTGACTGCTTTTCTCAGGCAGAAGACAGAAACACAAATACGTTCCAGGGGATCTTGGCTTCTTCTGGCCGCCCGCCCCGGAGCCTCCACTGGAATTGGGAAGGTCCAGGGCTCCAGGGAAGCCAGGGTGCAGCTCCGTCCCATCTCTGACCAGGGCAGGGCTCCAGACAACCTCCCAGAGGGCTGACCGGCAAGGAAGAGTCGGGGCTCGAGGCGGGGGTCACCACGCTTCCCGTCTCTCTGGGGAGCTCTCTGGTGGAGAGAGAGAACTGGTGTGGAAGGAGGAGAACTCTATGCTCCCCTTCACCCCTCACGGGCTGCAACCCAGAGCCTGGAAGAAGCTAGGCACCAGGAGTGAGGTCAGAGCTGAAACGGAGGCTACCGGGAGAGGAGAAGAGAACCCACCCCTCACCACTCGGTGAAATTCTGCCGGGGGGGGAGGAGAAGACAAGGGAAGGGGGAAAAGAAAGCCAAGCGGGTGGATTTCACACCAGGATTTCTAAGATTCATTCTGACCACACCCCCAGGAAAAGCAACTGAGCCAGTCAAGCTCACTTACTCTTGACACCAAAGAGATTTGAACTGTGAATCCCAAGAAGCGAACGGTTGACACATCCAGCCCCTCTACCACAGGACCCGCTCTCTACTCGACAGTGTCACTCCAGCTCCCGAAAAGCAACGTAAATCATCGTACCAGGAGACGGCATTCAGCAGCACAGTGGAACTTGATCCTGTCGTCCAAACCGATTCACTCACTCAGTGGACAGAGGCACTCTCACTCTCAAAGTGGGAAGCTGAGACTTTCGTCTCCGAGACACCAAGATAACATTCATTTACAATTGGATTTAGGGGGGCACTTGGTAACTTTAAGAGAGCCTCTGTTCCTCCTTGTGGATTGGAGATTGGCCAGTGGAGACGGAGTAGCAATCAAGAGCAGGATATTGGGGAAAAAAATCAACATCTGTGGATTCTGATGGAATCTCCTTCCATTTTCTGCACAGAAACCACCCAACCACCAAGGCGGCGATTTCAGTTTCCTCGAGTGCTGAACCAGGTTGAAGGCGCCCACCCCAAATCCCCCCGCCTGCCCAGCAAACCTGTACTTTGGATTTCAGCTTCCTTCAGATGGAGGCGGCACGGTCTAGTGAAATGGAGTAAGGAGAGCCGGGATCCAGTCCCAGCTCCGCAACCTCAGTCACGTTACTTTATTGTGCCTCAGTTTGCCCGGTTATTAAATGAAGAGAAGATACCTCCTCTCCCTGCCTCTTAGGCTGTGAGCTCCACAAGCAACACAGACTGCATCCGATATGTCTTGGACCAGGCCCAGCACTTAGCGCTTAATAAACACCACTGATGATAATATTAGCAATAATAATGTGTGGCATCTGTTAAGCCCTTATGCGCCAGGCACTTTACCAAGCACCGGGACAGGTACAAGCAAATGGGGCTGGACAGGGGCCCTGTCGCACGTGGGGCTCACAGTCTTAATCCCCATTTTACAGATGAGGTAACAGGCACAGAGAGGCTAAATTACTCACCCAAGGTCACACAACGGACAAAAGGCCGAGCCAGGAATAGAATCCGGGTCTCTCTGACTCCCGGGTGCTCTATTCACTAGGCTGTGCTGCTTTTCTAAAAACAGCACCGTGGCTTAAAAGAAGCCACTGTTCCAAAGACAGAACCTTGGTTAATGTGGGTGTTCTGTTGGCTGTACGCCGCCTTCCCCGCCAGTTCTCAGGGATTAACCATTCCAGCAGCAAAGGCACCTCTTGAACAGAATTTTTGGCGACGGAGGTTCCTGGAAGACTTCGACCCCGCTTCCAACAGAGGTTCCCTGCTAAAGAATGCTCCGCTTCTCTGGGAGGCAAGGCCACCTCCTGCTGCTAAAGGGGTCAGTGACGGTGACCCAGGCATCAGGCACATCACCGAGCAGGCAACTTCCTCCCTTGCATCCTGACAATACCACAGAGGTCTGGACTTACTGCCCTGACATATGCTAAAAGACTGCATTACTAAATGTGGATTTTTCAAGTGGGAAACACAGCTAGAGCAAGGCCCTCGGGAGAGCCAGCCGCTTTCGGAAACAGATCGTGACTGTGTGTTTCCAAAAGAGTGGGGGGGGGGGGGGAGGGGGGAGCGTCAGAAATGGCAACCTCTGTATGAATTTCTCTGGGGAATTTTTACTGTTTCCAAACACCAACAAATCTGTGTATCGGTGACATCAACGTATTTTTTTTTTTTTTTTAAAGGCAGCAACTGGCTAGTTTTGATTTTATTTTGTAATTTCCTCCAGGACCCGGCAAGTCGCACTGAAAAACGCAGACACACACGAGGAACACAGATTGTGATAACAGGAACTTCCACAGGGCCAGGATGTGAAAGCAAAATCTGTAATTCGGACGTGTCCTAAGCCTGAACTCTCAGAGATGAGCTAAGTAATGAAATCCAACTCCCGCACAGTCGCCACGCAATCCAATCAATAGCATTTTTCGGGCACCTACTCTGCGCAGAGCTCTACGCTAGGAAGATATTGCAGAGTTACCACAAACCCTGCCTTCAAGCTAACAGTCCTCATGTTCTTTCACCTGCCTGCCAGCGACCAAAAACTGCACGAAGCACAAAAAAATCTTTCTGGATCAAAAGATAAAAAGTCTTCGGTTCGAATTCTGTTCAAATTCCGTCCCAGCTGTGAAGCTTGCTCAGTAAGGATGAATATTTTTTCCAGCTCCTGCAATTCAGGATTTAGAGACCATCGATTTTGAAAGAGGAATTACCACCATTTTTAGAGCAGACTCTTTCAGTGACCTTTGAAAGCAGAGTGTAAGCTCCTTGTGGGTAGGGAATGGGCCACTTTGTTTTGTACTTCTTGGTACTTAATGCTAAAACAACTACATTAAGGTACATCAGAAGTGTCCCATTGAATCCCCGAGGGACAAACTTTGCACATGCCCACTGTGGCAGTCACCTGTCAGACTCTACACATATACATATATACATATACACATATAAATATATAACCCATATCAGTGCGATACCATCTTTGATCCCTGACTGACGACTAAATGAGCACCCAGCAGATTAGAGGTCTATCCTCAGTCTGAACTGTAGGGCGTTAATAGCAAGTCTAAAATTAGAACTGACCGCCTCCAATTTTTCAATCTTTCGCTTTCCCTATTTTGCATCTCGCTTTCTACCACCACCTAGTATTTCTCCAGGGGTTTATCAGAACATGAGAAGAGGGAACTGAACATCGTTTAAAAATTCACCAAAAAACGCTACTGTTTCCCGATTCCTTTTAGAACGGATCGCATCCTAGTGAGTGACTGGATAAGAGAAAAACATACTGGATGGTTCCTAAGAGTGTCCATCCCCGACAAGAGCCTGCTCTTCCTGCTGACAATTTCGGCGTCAGCTTGGGAGACAGAAATGCGATCGGCTGGAATTAATAATAATGTTGGTATTTGTGAAGTGCTTACTACGTGCAGGGCACCGTTCTAAGCGCTGGGGGAGATGCAGGGTAATCAGGTTGTCTCACAGTTCATCCCCATTTTACAGATGAGGGACCTGAGGCACAGAGAAGTGAAGTGACTTGCCCACAGTCACACAGCTGACAAGTGGCAGAGCCGGGAGTCGAACTCACGACCTCTGACTCCGAAGCCCAGGCTCTTTCCACTGAGCCATGCTGCTTCCACCAGTTGGAATCAGTGACCAATGGAGAAGAGAACAAGAGAAGGCAAGGGAAGACAGGCAAAAGGACAGGAAAGAATGGGACAAAAGAGGAGAAGGGTAAAAAAGGGAGAGACACCCTCAGGATGTACATATTTATGTCTAATTATCTGGTGACTCTGGTCTCTCCCAGGACAAACAGAGTGATCAGAGTGAACAGCGGGAGAGGCAGGTGCCGGGCAGGCATCGGGGAAAAGCCCACCCAAGCCTGACCTCTGGAACCATCGGGAGGGTCTGAGCTGACGACCCCCAAATTTATGGGTCTCTCGCCCGAGCCCTCCTCTTCATTCCTGAGTAAGTGCCTAACAAATACCAGAATAACTCCAGCTGGTGACTGATAAAATCCTCAAGTGACCTGTAGGCCAGTCACTGCTCATCAAGACATTCTTCCAGAGCCCAAGACCGACGTCAGAACGACAGGCCCCCCCCAAGATGGGAGCCCTGGAAATCTCAGCTCTGTCCACGGCCCAGCTGGGACCTTAATCACACCCTTTAACCAATGGGTCACAATTTTCTGTAGGAACAATATACGGCTTTCACCCGGGCCAGAAGTTGAAAAGTCCACAATTGGGATTTTTAAAGGAAAGGGTTTTTCTGCTTCAGTTTTCCTATGAGATGCACAGTGCCATAATATGGTAATATCTGAATTGCAAGACCATCATTTTGGTGATCTGCAGTGGCAAAAATTATTTTCCCCTGGGCCCATCTAGGAAGTTTCCAGCATCACTTTCCCTCCCAGCTTTCCCTGTGAAAAATGGGCAGAAAAATAATCTTTTCTCTACTGCTCTTTATTCAGCCACGCTGAGCCCGCCCCCAAACCACCCCACAACCAAACGGATCGCAGGATCTTTCTCCTTTCCTGCAGGATACAGACACGCTGGAAGACAGATTTTCCCCTCGTCCCCAGAGATTACCAAACCAGACAGAAACCCCCCTGAAGATACTGAATAGCCTTAATCTTTTTTTTTTTTTTTTATTACACAGAGAGGACGGTTTGGGTTCACTTTGCCTTTAGATGCAGCGCCAGGCCGAATCCATTTACATCCGGTGACGAACAGTCACAAAGGACGGCTTACTGCTCGTCTTGTAACGGGAGGCTCGCCCAAGGCTCAGATCACGCTAGAGCCGGAGCGCTTCGGGTGACTAAGGGCCACGCTACCCTTTCGGCTGGCATCGTCCTGATCGCCGAGAACACGGGGCGTGAGGAATCGGCGTTCTGGCAGAGGTTAAGATTCAATTCGGCAGCAGGTGAGGAGGGGGGGGGGGAATAGATCGGCCAGCAGTTGAAGACCCCCCTCAGCCAAAACCTGGGCAAGTCTGTCGGGGTGCCTCAGAGCATCGCCTCGAGTCACCCGAAGTCAGCGTCGCTCTCTCCCAGGCTGCCGGGCCAAACTCCCGCTGAGCCTGGATCTGATACCTGGCCCCCGTGACGGAGATGGCTGACGAACACGATCCTTTCCCCGCCATGAGCCAGAGGGAGTGCTTTTCGAGGAGCAATCCCCCCGGGATGGTTAGACGACAACGAATTCATCGGCCCTCGAGACAGCGCAAGCTAGAGACAGGAGAAACGCCCTTCTTCAACTCCGGGTAGCCGACCGCCCCCAGAGATGCGGAACTGGAAATGCTGCAGGAGCCCACCTGACTTAATCCCTGTCGCAGATTAACACCCAGTTACTCGATACCAAGTTTTACCGGCTCTGAAGGCCGTTCATTTGAATGCTGACAGCGTGAAGTCAGAGGAAGAATGACTTCATCGGAGGGGAACCTATCCCATTTTGAAAGCTAATCACATCTCCTCCAGGAGGCCTTCCCCAATTCATTTCTAATCTCCTCACCTTGTAATCCCAGACTCCAACGTCAGCCCTTTCGTTCAACCTCAGAATTTAAGTCCTTACAATCCCCGCGCCTTCCCCTCAGCACTGCTATACATATCTTACATTCCCTACTACTTCCTACCTGTAATTTATTTTACCGTCTGTCACGCTAAACTGTTAGCTTCTCGAGGGCGGGGATCAGGTCTGCCAACTCTGTTGCAAATCTCCGCAGAGCTGAGTTCGACAGCCGCCCCTCCAGCCGCTCCCCTGACTCGCCTATGGGAGTCTGCAACCTCATTCTCCAACCCCGCCGGGACCACATCCCTTTCTCCGTTTACCCTTTCCTCAGGCTCGTCAGAGCAGCGGGGACGTCCGTGCGGGACGACACTTTAGAAAAACGGTCTCTAGGCAGCAGAATGAAGTAAGAGCTGGAGAAGGGAAAGACTGGAGGCAGGGAGGTCAGCGAGGAGGCCGGTACGACCATCACGCCGGGCTCTGACGTGACGGCGAGGAAGGGACGGAACCGATCAATACCAAAAGAGGAGAAGCGGGCCGCACGGGAGACGTGAACGGCAGGGAGGAGTCCGAGATGACTCGAAGATCACAAGCCGGTGCAACGGGGAGGGCGGTGAGGCTTTCAAGAGAGATGAGGTGCGTGAGAGGGAAGGGTTTAGGAGGGCAGATGCGTTTAATTGTGGCCAGATTTTGTTTACGGGCTGGCGGGTCATCCAAACGGATACGTCCCCAGGGCTGGAGGAGAGGGGAGATCGTAGAGCAGGTGCGACTGTAGAGAAGGGGAGAGCGCGGGGCTGGATTTAAGCGTCACCTGCCCGGAAGTGGTAGTGGAATCCGTGTGACTCACCCCAAGAGAGTGAGTGAAAAAGTTAGAATAGAGTAAGAGATGCAGAGCTGAGCCTCGGGGGACACCGACATAAACGGACGAGGAGAGGTAGAAAGCCAGTACAGGAAACTGAGAAGGTGAGATGGAAGAAATTCGCATCGACGAAAAAAGCAGACGTCAGCCCCGTTTTACCGGCCCATCGCTTCAAAGGAGACCCAACCTCTTTTCTGATGCCCAATCTGCCCCAAAGCGCTTGCATTCTGCCCCAGAGCTGCCTCGTACCCTGCTCTCTGTGGCCTTTTCCTTGTCAGAAGGACTCTGGCATCTCAGTTCCGCAGTGCTGGGCAGTTCTACGGGCACCTGCAAAGGACAGTTGTGCCCATACCTCCCCGTAGGCGGCCCTGGGGTAGGGGGTGGGGGGCGGGGAGGGGCCGGCAGAGGCCTCTGACCTCCTTTCCCACTCCCACAGGAGGAAGCAGAAGCCCCCAAGAGATCTTTCAGAAACTTCTTGGAAGGAAAAATGAAGACAATCCCCAACCCCCAACACTCCCTCCCCGCTCGACTGTGAGCTCATCGTGGGCAGGGAATGCGTCTGTTTATTGTTGTAATATACTCTCCCAATCACTTAGTAGAGAGGTCTGCACACGGTAAGTGCCCAATAAATACGACCGACTGCTCATTTCGGAGACGGGAGATCCCCGTTCTAAATCCAGCTGGGCTGCTGGCCGATCCTTAATCTCTCTGAGACTCAGCTTCCTCACTCACACAGCGAGGACGATAACGTCTGCCTCTCCCTACCCCACAGAAATAGAAATGAACAAGCCCTACAATTTTTTTTAAATGGTACCGAAAGCGCTCTCTGTTGCGTCAAGCACCGTTCTGAGTGCCGTGGGTAGATTCGAGTCGGTCAGGCCACGTACGGTCCCTGTCCCAGATGGGGCTTCGAGTCTAAGCAGGAGAGAGAACAGGTATTAAATCTGTGTTTTAGAGTTGAGGAGACCGAGACCCAGGAGGTAAACGACTGGCCCAAGGTCACACGGCAGGCAGGTGGCGGAGCCGCGATTAGAACCCAGGTCCTCTGGCCCCCGGGCCCGACTTTTGTCCGCCAGGCCACGCCGCTCCCCAAATTCCAAGTACTCTAGCATCTCTTCATAAAACAATCCAATCTGCTGTGGTTTTGGTTTACTCCTCTCACCCTCCGGTCACTTAGAAAGCGAGGGACTCGAAACAATTCAAAACACTCTAGCCACACTCGGGGACAGAGGGTTTCCACTTTCCATTTTCCATATCGGACTCTTGCTACTGGCAGTCCCTACCTCGTTCCTCCTCCTCCTCCATCTATCCGTAAGCAATCCGTGTCGACCCGTCTCCCCGTCTCGCCCTTGAGGTTATAGGCCTCTCGAGGGCAGGGATGATGTTTTTTGATTCAGTTGTATTTTCCCCAAGTACTAACGCAGGGTTCACTAGTGCCCGGTTGACAGGGCTCACCTCTACAGATCCCCCCCCCAAACCCTCCCATCGTAAAGCATCCCGGCCCGGGCACTTAACCGTGGTCTATTACAGCATTTTGTCGACCCCAGGTTTTCCTTTTCCTCCAGATGAAGGTTGGCACGGCTCTGCTCCAGATACAGTAAGTAGCGTGAGTTTTTCCAGGCCAAAACTCGCTTTCGTATTTCCCGATTTTTAATCCAATGGCCTGTACGTATTATCCCTCGGTTCTTTCGAGCTTTTGCAACCGATTTTGGCTGACGTTGAATCGTCTGCCAGTTACATTAGCCAGCTCTTGACTCTCTAGCAGATTCGCGCATCTGTGAAATGGAAAAGACGCAGGCCACCTCTCCACCCCGACCTCGAGACCGCCTCCAGCCCCAGGGAACACACTGTCAGTCACGGTTAGCTTTTATTTACTATCTTGCAGCTAGTTTCCATCCACTGGCTCTTATCCAAGCTAACCTGAGCTCCCTTTTCAACTTAAATGTTGTAGGACAGTAAAGAGCCATTCGACGCAGTCCCAATAAAAAATACCCAGAGTATTCTTGCTAAATTGTAAGGCCCTGAAGGCAGGAATCTGGTCTTCCCCATCTATTGTACTTCCCCCCCCCCCCCCCAGGCTTAATACAGCGGTCTGCTTACAGTAGGTGCTCAATCATTCCGAAGTTGATCGGAAAACTCCCGACCAGACTGAAATTTCATTTCCGAAAGCCCCCGGCTGCTACTGCTGACCGGTCAGCTACCTGGGCTCTTTTGAGGCCATTTTAGGAACAGTCCCGTTACCGGGGAATCTTTCATTTGATTCACTCCCACTCATCCGCTAGGCCCCTCTTCGATACCGTCCCCTCTCAGGGTGCAGGGAGGCCTAGCGAAAGAACCGAGGGCCTGGGATTCAGAGGACCTGGGTTCTTCTCCGGGCTTTGCCACTTGCCCGCTGGGTGGCCTCGGGCAAGTCGCGGAGTCTCTCTGCCTCGGTTTCCTCACCTGTAAAATGGAGATCCAACACCAATTCTCCCTCCTACTTGAGACCGTGAGCCCCATTTGGGCCAGAGACCGGGTCTGACCCGGTTAACCTGTATCGATCCCAATGCGTGCAATGGCTTGACGTATCGTAAGCGCTTCAATACCAAAATTATGCTTATAGTTTAGCTTGAACAAAAAGTGATCTCCCGGACGAGCCACGGTTCTCTACTTTATCAGAGTGCAAGGATTAAAATGATCTAAAAGGAAGAACTCTCTGGCACTGAAATGAAATCAAAGCACATTGGAGACGTTTTCTGGCCCGGAAGAGGGGGATGAACGAGATGATCTTAGTAACGATAACGGTGGTATTCTAAGGGTCCCCTCTAGCTTTTCAATCTTAGCACGAGGAACACTTCCCAATAACAAAGAGGGCAGCATCTTAAGCTTAATGGAGTTGAGAAACGAGAGACGCGGGGGTGGGTAGGGGAGAGAAGAATGGAATAATGCCGACCTGGAGTGACATCTTCCTCTATCAAAACAAACACCTGGGCTTCCCCTGGACTTTTCTGGCTCTCAGTGAATCCCTTCTTTCATTCAACCGGCAACTTGCGGTTCTACCTACCTGGGACAACCGCCTGCCATTTCACCTCAGGCCAACTCAGGCTATCGCTCCAGGTATCCACAGCCGTTCGGGGGCCGGGGGGAGGGGGGCCGCGACCACCAGGACACGATCACACGGCTCCACTCTGGCACCTCTCAGATTTCCTCCAGAGCCGCTCGCGTTGCTGCTTTCAAATGGCCGAATTCTTCTCTTCATTACCAAAAAACCCCACCCGACGTTGTTTCTGGCAGGAGGAACGGCTCCCCTGAGCTACAGGAAAGGGCCTGGCCCAGTATTCCTCCCACAGAGGAAAGGGCTTTCCGTCCCAAATATTCAATAACTTTCCAATAACTTCCAAATGTTTCCGTCTTCCCGAGACGGTCGCACCTGCCGAATATTACTAATAATACTAAGCACAACAGGATGTGGTTGGGGGGGGGGGGTGGAGGGTTGGACATTTCCTCCACAATAAGCCGCTTCCTTTGAGGGATGAGCCTCTTGCACTGTGTCGGTCTGGCCCGGCCACTGGGGACCTGAATCAGTACCTCATAAAATGCTGCATCTGCTCTATTATCACTTAATCAGTACGGGGTAAACCTAATGCGGAGCCAGGCTGGAGTCCCGAAAGGACTGCATATTCCTCCCGAAGACGACAAATCGAACCGGCCTTCACTAGGGAAAGAAGAACGCTACGGTCGGGGAGAAAACTTGTTAAACTTGCAGCTCCACCGCGCGCTCAAGTACCAACGACCGAGGCCTCCGCTTCACAGCCGGCATTTCACTTCCGGATCGGAACTTTCCGTTTAAGTGATAGCTGATGTCTTTTTATGAAACAGATTTGGAGGCGGGGGAAAAAAAAAAAAAGCATCGCACACCTCCAGGTTAAGGCAAAACAGGCTTCATAATCAATCACATCCGCTGAGAAGCAGCGTGGCTTAGTGGAACGAGCCCGGACTTAGGAGTCGAGGGATGTGGGTTCTAATTCTGCCTCCACCACCTGTCAGTTGTGTGACTTTGAGGGACAGGGAAGTTTAAGTGAGTGGTCCAGTTACCTCATCTGTAAAATGGGGATTAAGACTGTGACCCCCACGTGGGACAACCCGAATCTCGTTTCTACCCCGGCGCTTAGAACAGTGCTTGGAACACAATAAGCGCTTAAATACCATCTCTGAGTGTACTAAGTGCATTCCTCTCATCCAACGCCCCCATCAAAATAAAGATCTGTGGCTCATATTGGTCCACGAGACACACAAAATTCCATACCAGTTTGTAATTAAAGCAGAAACGATTCTAGATCAGGAAGAGGAGCGTAATAAAACAGTTTCAGGGTACTCTCCCTCTTCACTCAGTACTGACTTGGGTTCGACACCCGCCGGTGAAGCTACCGAGAAGAGAATTTGGAAGGCGAGCCGAAACACCAATTCGAAATTTGGAGAACGCACCCGAAGAGGAACGGCCACGGCAACCCAATACTTTTCTTGGCCTGACAACGAGATCGAGTGACAGCTGGTCTAGAGACCGTCCGTAAGCACGCGGGGAAACACGGTAGCTGCCTCCAGGTCTGGAGGATAGACTCCAAGTGAGCGGGTTCAAAAGCGGAGCAGAAAACATTTCGCTCAGATGTTAAGAAGATTTCCCTTTCTCTAGACCGATGCAGTAACTGAGGCGGTGGAATCTACTTCTCTAGGGATTTTTACAGGCAGGAAGGTGAAGCCACTCTCTTCTCGGGGCAGTTCGCAAACAGCCCGGTAAAACGCACGGGAAAAACGTTAGCTTATTGATCAGTGGCAGTTATGGAGCGCTTTCTGTGCACAGAACACAGTATTCAATCGTATTTACTGAGCGCCTGTGTGCAGAGCACTGTACGAAGCGCTTGGAAACTACAATTCGCCACCCATCCCTACTTACAAGCATGCAATCTACTAACTGGGTGATTATAAACTTCCAGCACTTTGGGCTGCGTCAACATTTCTTCAAGCCAGAGGAAATCATCCAGCTGCCTCAACCGTATATATCTTCATCACCCTATTTATTTTGTTTAATGAGATGTGCATCACCCTGATTCTATTTATTGGCCACGGTTTTAATGAGATGTTCTTCCCCTCGACTCTATTTATCGCCATGGTTCTCGTCTGTCCGTCGCCCCCGATTAGACCGCGAGCCCGTCAGAGGGCAGGGACCGTCTCTATCTGCTGCCGATCTGTCCATTCCAGGCGCTCAGTACAGTGCTCTGCGCATAGTAAGCGATCAATAAACGCTACTGAATGAACAGAGTCTGATCTTGACCCAGTTCAGATAAGTAGGGGAAATCGAACCTTAACGTTTCTTCCCAGGTCTCCTCGGAGAGGTGAATGTCCGTGGGTGCGAAACAGCGGCGGTGGTCATCCAATTTACTCAACACCCGGTCGGCAGACCCAAAATGTCAAATTCATGCTCTGTACTCACTCTACCCATGAATATTAAAGATTATCATTAGAGAATAATATTGAGGAAGCAGCGTGAACCAGAGGTCATGGGTTCGAAACCCGGCTCTGCCACTCGTCAGCTGCGTGACCCTGGACGAGTCACTTCACTTCTCTGCGCCTCAGTCACCTCACCTGTAAAATGGGGATTAACTGCGAGCCTCGAGTGGGACAACCTGATTCCCCTGTATCTCCCCCAGCGCTTAGAACGGCGCTCTGCACACAGTAAGCGCTCAACAAATACCAACGTTAATATTAACCGTGGGATCCGTCAAGCAGGCGTACGCCAAGCACTGTGCTAAGCACAGGGGTAGGTGCGACCCAACCGGGTCAGACACAATCACGGCCCCACGTGGGGCTCTGAATATACCTCCTCGGTGCGTAGTATCGGCTATTTCCAATTTCGCCGACCGGGGAGGTGGCGTGTCGGGGGAAGCGACTGTGTTTATTTGGAAGGCGGAATCTCACCCCATTCAACAGGTCACCGACAGGGTGAGGCAGACGCTTCCGGGGACAACTACGTGATAACCCGGGGCTCCTGGGGTTAAAATCGGGGGGGACCCAGCGCTACTCAGAGATCCCAAAAAGTAATGTATCGGTCTGCCAGCAGAGAACACGCACGTTACTCTGCAAGGGGTCAGACAGAGAGACATCAGTGCTGGCCACTCCGGTAATAATAATAATAATAATAATAATGTTGGCATTCGTTAAGCGCTTCCTATGTGCGGAGCACTGTTCTAAGCGCTGGGGGAGACACAGGGTCATCAGGTTGTCCCACGTGAGGCTCGCGGTCTTCATCCCCATTTTACAGATGAGGGAACCGAGGCCCAGTGAAGTGACTCGCCCACAGTGGCAGAGCCGGGATTCGGACCCATGACCTCTGACTCCCAAGCCCGGGCTCTTGCCACTGAGCCACGCTGCTCCGTAGCCCCCGGGTCGCCGGGGAGGGAGGGGGTGTCAGAGGTTACGGTATTTATTTCAGCCTAAGTCCCTTCTGGGCAGTCAGAAACACTAGTGCTGACTGAACGTCTACTATATGTACAGCACTGCACTGAGCGTTTGGGAGAGTACGGAAGAATCAGTAGACACGATCCCTGCCCTCGGGGGCCCTGCCATTTATCTGACAATAAACACAGATCTGCCAGAGCTAAAGCTCCGCCCAAACGGAGGCAGCACGGCCTGACGGAGAGAGCACGGGTCCAGGAGTCAGAGGACTCGGGCAAGTCGCTTCAGTTCTCTGTGCCTCAGTTTCCTCAACTGCAAAATGGGGATTCAATACCTGTTCTCTCTCCCACTTGAACTGGGATCCCCACAGGGGACGGGGACGATGTCCCGTGGGATTAACTTGCATCCACCCCGGAGTTCGGAACAGTGCCAGACACACGGTAAGAGCTTAAAATGTGCCATTAAAAAAAAATAAATAAATAACGGGGCAGGACGCACACCAGGCACTCGCGTCCTCCTGCTTGGACCAGATTTGGGTAAATGCAAGGAGTGGAGCTTACCGAAGCCACTTTATATGGCTTCTCTATACGGTTCATGTACAGTTACAGTTCCCATGAAATATCAAGTAGAAAAACATCCCACGTGTTTCTTCGCTTCAGGAGCTGTGACAATTTATTCTGCATTACAGGCCTCTGTGTGAACCTGGAAAACTTCCCTTTCGGGAAGTCCGCTCCAGATGGCGGCTGACTCTGGCCCGCGGCGTTTTCAGCAGCACGGAACGGGATCGTGAGGGGCGCACAGGGAACAGACCCTCAGCCACGTGAGGCCCCCCCCTGAATGTGGCACGGACTATGCTGCAGCCCAAGCAACTAAAACTGGTTTTTCTGTTGTGTTTTTGTTGTTTTTTTTTTTTCAAAAAAAGGTTTTTGCTAAACACTAAGTGTCAAGCACTGTTGTAAGCACGGGGGTAATTGAATTTATCAGGTTGGTCCCAGTCCCTGTCCCAGCCGGGGCTCACAGATTAAGTTGGAAGGAGAAGGATTTAAGCCCCGTTTTCCAGATGAGGGAACTGAGGCACGGGGAAGTTAAATGACCTGCCCAACCTCTCACCGCAAGCAATCGGCGGAGCCGGGATTAGAACCCAGAACCTCCGACTCCCGGGTCCCTGCTCTTTCAAGCTCAACTTTCTGCAGACTGCAGAAAAGCAATGGGAACGTAGTCAACTTTTGAAGGGCCAGATCCTCTCTGTGGCTTTCACTCCTTAGAAATTTATAGACGAAGAACACCCTAGGCTTGATTTTGGGAGGCCTGGATTCCAGCCCCAGTTCTCCACTGAACTTATTTACCCCGCAGAAGTCACCTCGGTCTCCATTTCTCCTTCTGTAAAATAATGACTATAAATATGATATATTTCTTAAAATGCCTATCATAAATTATAACAACGTACACGATTACAAAATTACCCATCCCGCTCCGTACCAATCGGGGATACCAGGAGATGGTACCCGACAAAGCGCCAGGAATGCTTGAGTTCCCAGGAAAAAGGCATCCTACAAGTGCAATGCCGGGTCCTTGTACTAAGCACTTGGGAGAGTACAAATAACAGTAAACGGACACGGTCTACGCAGGGGAGCAAGATGATCTGAACCAGATCCCCTGGCCTAGAGAGCCAAGTTCTCCCAGTTCTCTTGGAACGGGTGGGTGACGTTGCCGACAGGACCGCGGTCGGGAAACCAGGGCCGTGACCTCCATCCCTACCCGCGCACAACCGTTTTGCCTTCCGCCCAGACAGCCACGGGCTGCGGGAAAAACTTCCCCGACTCCCCAGAGACGCTCCATCCGAGACGTGGCGGGAGAACAGGCGCCGGGGGAGCACTGAGCGGGCACCCAAAGAGCATCATCTCTCCCTACGGTCCCTCGTGTGTAACCACTGACACGAGCACCCTGAAGGCGGGAGGTGGCCAGCCGCGGGCCTCGGAGTCCGACCGCATGAAAACCAACAGACCCCCCCTAGTTGGCAGCGGGATGGCCAGTAATGAAGTCTCCCCACAGACCACCAAAAAAACCCCAGCAACCCGGGGGCCCCAACGACACAAATCTAACAACACGTTTTTGCAACAAACCATGCAACTGGGCCTCGTTGCCATCTGTTCCGTCAACGACCAGGCACTTCCATAAGATCTCGTTTCCTTTTTTCTCTCCATTTTAAGTGCTTCATAAAAAATGAAAAGGAAAGGAGGAAATTAAAACGGCCAAGACCTACCCGGAGCCCTCTCGGCGGCCCCCGTTCCCGGGAATGCTAGCGGCTTTCCCGGCCTCGCCACGTGCGCGATGACACCGGGCCCGAGACCGGGGATGCGGGTTCAGGCCAAAGTGGCTGGAGTTTTCAATTTAGGACCTCAAGCATTTTAGACATGGGCCTCAGCCCCACCGCACTTACGTACGTAACCGTAATTTATATGAATGTCTGACTCCCCATCTAGACCGTAAGCACCTCGTTGGCGGGGAACGTGTCTGTCACCCAAGAGCTCAGTACAGTGCTCCGCAATAAGCCAAGCGCGCCCGTCCGTTGCCGCTGTCCTCCCAACGTCGTTGCAGTGCTGTACGTTTGCCCAAAAACATCTCCTCTGCCCTTTCTACTCGCATCTATCTATTCCGTAAATTAGCTGACTAGATGAAGGCGGCACATCCTCTCTTAACAGTCCTCCCCGCCACCGTGCCGCGGCCCCGCTGACTGGCGTCTGAGCGTCAGCCTAGCCGTCCGTGGGTTTCACACAGTTTTCATTCCAGTTGTTCCTCGGGTCCCCTTCTACTACCTGGAAAACAAATTTTGGTTGTGCTGCCAACGTACCCCCTTGGGAAGAGGGCTCTTCGCGGAGCTACGGTCGCCCTTCAAGGGCAACCTTCGATCTCGCCCGTCTCGCCGCCGCCATCTCCGGTCGGGAACGCCCTCCCTCCTCAAATCCGCCAATCACTCTTGCCGCCCTTCAGAGGCCCCCTTTTCCTCAGCTCCCCTTCCCTTCCGCGTCACCTCGACGGGCTCCCTTTGCTCTTCCCCGTCCCCCCCGCCCCACGGCCCTTCTGTATATATGTCTAGATCTAAAATTCTACTTCTTTATACTGATGCTCGTTTACCTGTTTCGATGTCTGTCTTCCCCCCCTCTAGACCGTAAGCCCGTTGTGGGCAGGGATCGTCCCTATCTGTCGCCGAAGTATACGTTCCAAGCGCTCAGCACACAGTAAGGGCTCAATATGGGTTCGAATCCCGGCTCCGCCACTTCTCAGCTGTGTGACGGTGGGCAAGTCACTTAACTTCTCTGGGCCTAAGTGGCCTCATCTGTAAAACGGGGATTAACCGTGAGCCTCACGTGGGACGACTCGTTACCCTGTATCTACCTCAGCGCTTAGAACAGTGCTCTGCACATAGTAAGCGCTTAACAAATACCAGCGTTATTAAGTACGACGGAATGAATCAATCAATTCCAGTAGGAAACCGAGACCGGGCCGAAGACAGGTCCGAGTCGCCGAACCGGCCAATATCCCTCGCAGCAGAGCACTGCCAGCTTGGACCCTCCTGCCGTTTCTGTTGACGGGCTTCGCCGGGACAAGCCTCCCGCAAAAAGGCCGGCCTCGGGATCCCATCTCTCGCTGGCAACGTCGAGCGGATCCTCCAGCCACACTGAGGCGGTCCCTGGCCTCCAGTGGGTCCTGAGGAGCACAGGGGCCGACTTAGCGGCGACTGCAAAGTGGAGATTTATGGCAAAAAAAGAAAGAAAAAAAGATTCAGAATCACTCCTGGGCCCTAAACTGGGTTTATTTCGACCCCTCCACCGTTCCCGCTTTACCGCCCGAAGTTGCCCGCGGACCTCGATCGGCTCAGACTGCACCCGGAGACTGACCGATGCAAGTTTTTAAGGTTAGGGAAGATGAACTTACGCCCTTCCCTGTCACAGACCGATAGAGAGAGACAATAACCCCGGAAACCAGCTCAGGCTTTCTGGCTTCGGAGGCTGGTTAACAGAACTAGAGCTCTGTGCGCCTGCTGTGTAAATACACGTGCACGTTGGCGTGTGTACACGTACAATATCAGTACGCACGTACCGACGTGAACAGACTTGTGTGCATGGAAAGAGAAGCTGCGATGAGGTGGGCAGGAGGAGGAGAGAGGAAGAAAAAACGGCTCAGTGAGCTGTTTTCGAACAGAGACTCCCCCCGCCCCCCGCCCTTAGATTAAAAAAGTGTGACTCCTTTTAAGAAAAAATCGCCCAGATTATAGAGACATATTCCATTTGCTATCCACGCTTAGATTTTCACACGCTTTAGTTTTGTTCACTCAAATTCAGAGCTTTTTCTTCTGAAACGTCAAGCCTCCTGCTACCGCTGTAGCCTGGTCTCCATTCCCAGATCTGTGATCCAAAGGGGCTCCCTGATAAACCGAGGGAAAGTAAATCAAGCTTAACGGCAGCGACTTAATCCCTAAAAATAGTAACTGGCTATATTCCTTCCTTTCCCAAGTATGTCCGGTTCCCTGGCTCCCAGTTTTAGAGGCTTTGCTGTCTTTGTCCACCCGGCCCGTGGGTCGACTCTGTGGTGGTTAAACCAAAGGAAAGGGACAGATAGCACCTCCTCTCCTACCTTTAAAACCGCGTCCCCCAACTTGCGCGGCGAATTCCGCCCACCCCCCACGTAATCTGCCGACACCAATTCAGACACGATGACACAGAACACGTGACGGTCAACCAACCGGGCAGCCCGAGCAGGGACAGCCACTGTGTGCTCCCCCTCATGGGGTCGAATCAGGACACCGGGCCCCGAACTGGCCTTGCAGATAATAATGTCGGTATTTGTTAAGCGCTTACTATGTGCAGAGCGCCGTTCTAAGCGCTGGGGGAGATACGGGGTCACCGGGTTGTCCCACGTGAGGCTCACGGTCTTAATCCCCATTTTACAGATGAGGTGACCGAGGCACAGAGAGGTGAAGCGACTCGCCCACAGTCACCCAAGCTGACGAGTGGCAGAGCCGGGATTCGAACCCAGGACCTCTGACTCCCAAGCCCGGGCTCTTTCGGACCGAGCCACGCTGCTTCTCTTCTACACGCAGAGGTGAATGGCACCAGCAGTGGCAACTTTTCTGTGTCAGAAGAACAGCTATATATACGGGCACTAGCTTGTCTAAATACAGAGAAGCAGGGTGGACTAGTGGAAAGAGCACGGGACCGGGAGTCAGGAGTCCTGCGTTCCAATCCCACCTCCGCCAGCCAGCTGCCGTGTAACCTCGGGGAAGTCGCTTCAGTTCTCCGGGCCTCGGTTTCCTCATCTTTATGACGGCGTTTCGGTGCGAGGCCGGTGTAAGGCAGGCGCCGTGTCCAATTCGATTAGCATTTATCTACCCCATCTCTTCACCGAGTGCTTGGCAAAAGCCCTCAGATACATTGATGATGATGATAATTACGGCCTTTCCAAAGGAATTTCCAGGACTGGGTTTTCAGAAGGTTGGGGAAAACCTCTAACAGTCAATTGAAAGAACAAACCGCCACTTGTCAGCCCGCAGAAGGAAATCCGCTGCTCTATAGGCTCGACGTAGCCAGGAGCCCTCGAGTGGCGTTGAGACCGGCGCCAGGAGGGCCCCGAGCCAGCACCGCATCCGAGTAGCTGCCGCCGATTCATAAATTTCTTCCTGTTTCCATTTGAGCGCTCTCTTGGCGGCTCCCGGACGGCCGACGGAGTCGGCCCCTTCCCGGGACCATCCCGTCGGTCGTTCTAACCGTAAACCTGCGGATAACCGTCGGGGACGTGTCCCCGCTCCTACCGCGTGTTCTGCGGAACTGCTCCTTGGGCTCGGGCGTCCCCTCCGAGGCGGGTCCGCGTGGGCCTCGCCTGTGCTCGGGGGGGGGGGGTAGCCGTCGCCCGCTGTGACCTTTCCGCTCCCGCCGTCCGCCCGGAGAGCAGCCGAATGCTCCCGAACGATCCATCGACGGTATTGATTGAACGCTTGCTGCGTGAACTCGGCATCTGGGAGAGTACGGTACAACGGAATTGGTCGTCCCATTCCCTGCCCTCAAGGAACTTACACCAGTGAAAGATATCCCGCTCCCACCCTCTTGGTGGCCTTGCATATCTGTAATTTATAATAATAATAATAATAATAATAATAATAATGTTGGCATTTGTTAAGCGCTTCCTATGTGCAGAGCACCGTTCTAAGCGCTGGGGGAGACACAGGGGAATCAGGTGGTCCCCCGTGGGGCTCACGGTCTCAATCCCCATTTTACAGATGAGGTGACTGAGGCCCAGAGAAGTTAAGTGACTTGCCCACGGCCACCCAGCTGACAAGTGGCTTCGCACCCGTGCCCTCCGACTCCCAGGCCCGGGCTCTTTCCACCGAGCCGCGCTGCTGCCCATTGACGGCACCCGCTGAGACCGGACGACACCCTCTCGCTGCCCCCCCCCCCCACGCACACCACTCACATAAGGGTTCCGGGCCGGTTGAAAACCACCCCGCCGGTCACCCGACGCCACGCAGGCTACCGCGGCCCTTGACTCGAGAGTCAACTCGAAACCCCACTGATACATCGGCAGTAATGCCCGTTACGGAGCAGAGCGCCTACCCCGGTAAGAACAGGGAGAGGGAGATGAATGGATTAGAATACAATGGATTCCAGTACGTTAGGATTTCCTGCCATGACCCTGGAATTTGGCTAACAGCTTCTCCCCTTATGGCTTTGAAGTTCAAAGGGAAGAGAATAAAGAATCGGGGCTTCAGAAATTGGCAATAAGCACCGCAATAGCATTTCCTTGAACAAAGAGAATTTATAGCGAACATTAGACTTATTGTGCAACTATCTAACAATCGTTAATACGACTTTAAGGATTCCCCCCAAAAAAATAAAGCTCCTCCTATGACTCTCAACCGCTCAAGGACATCTGATACCCAGCCCAATTTCCCAAGATCTGCAAACGTAAAGGAGACGCTCCAAGAGGAGCCCATCTACTACAGTTTCAGAGTAAAACATCCTCAAATCCAGGGTACCCTTAGAGTCACAAAGACACAACCTCTCAATCCTCTCTTCACTTTGAATTTTCAGGTAGTGGAACTTTACTCCGCCGCTTAGACCTTCACATCTCCTCCTACGAAAATTAAGCTCGCGCTCACTACTGTCCCCTCCGATTTACGTGAAGTACGGTTCACGGATGAGGTCTGTTGAGCGCTCACGCAAACCGGACAAGGGGGATGTCACGTGTTCTGCCATCCACGCAGAGGAGGGTATTGACCGCCCGCTCTCCATCTGTCAGAAGGAGGCCGACTCCACCCCAACTTAGAGTCTTTCTCTTGGGAGACCCCACGTCCCCCCTCGCCCCTTCCCGTATGCTCCAGTGCGTTTCCGTTCCCCTCGTGGGTCCCAGTGGCCACGGGATCCGCCCGACGGTCCTCTGCGGCAGGAGCTGTGGCGGAGGGTTCCCGGGTGCCAAAAATAAGGGTGCCCTGTGCCGTATCCGGCCCGGACAGAAGACGGACCAGTGGAAAAACACCGACCACAAACACTGGCCACCCCAGTTCTTCTCGGTCAAGTGACCTCGGCTGTGCCCCCTCTATTCACCCCTCCCTGCGTTCGTATCTGTAATTCGTTTAAATTAACGTCCCGTCTCCCCGTCTAGACTGTAAGCCTGCCGCGGGCCGGGAACGTGTCCATCAACTCCGTCGTGTTGCATTCGCCCAAGCGCTTCGTACGGTGCTCTGCACACAGTAAGCGCTTAAGAAATACGACCGACGGACGCGCTGTCACGGGGGCGGGAGGAGGGAGAGAGCGAGCGCGCACTCATTCAGACACGTTCTGATAAAGTTCAATTCAAGTGGCTGGGTAAAATGGGGATAAGAAGTTGGCCGGATAAGATCTTCTGTAAACAGTTGGGGTTTAGCCCATTCTTTGTCCAATTTGAGAGGACATGTGCTTTAGCGTTTCCAAGCCTATGTTCAACAGCTAAAACAAATACAATCTAGGCAAAGGGAACAAGGATTGACAGATGGTCTTGCCTTGAGGAGCATATGTTTGTCAGAGGATTATTCTCCAGCTGTGGTATTCGTCTTGGTCTCGGGGGGTTAAAACATAGCTAACTAACGCGGGACGGCTTTGGAGCGGGCCATCTCTCTAAGAAAAGCGCCGCCGCCGATTCCCACAGACAGAACGCTTTTTATTTTGCTTCTCTCTCCCCGTTTTTCGCTCGAGTTGCCGGCTCTTGGGCACTAAAACCACCAAAAGACGGTGAGGCTCTGGATCCATTCGGAACTCAGAGAGCTAACGGACGGAGATAAGCAGAAGCCAGACCACTCGGCAGGCAGCTCGTCCCCCTGTTCCTCTTTCCCTCTCTCTCCTCTCTAGGCCGATCCTGCAAAGCTCTGCAGTTGACAAGGGCGACAGAGCTCGGAAATCATAAAACTCCAACGAAAACACGGCTCGGCAGAGCTGCGCCATTTGAGTTTTCCGACTCAGCTCATCTTTGGCTCACGAGTTTACTCACGGTCCTAGAAAGCAATAAACGCAACTCGGAAAATACCCGACTGGGTGAACCGGCGAGGGTCGGAACGTTCTCTCCCTTTCATTTCCACTCTCGACTATCCTGGCGACTACGGAGAGACGCCCAGATGATCCTGCTCAACGCACGCAGGCGGGTGCCCCAAATTCTTCAATCCCACTGTCTCCTCCTCAAACACGGGCAGATGCGGACCTTGCTTTTTAGAGGTTGGTCCTCGGAGCCCCGGAGCCGGCCGGAGGCCTAGCTGGTTGTTCCGAGTCACGGGTAGACCAGAAATCAATCCATCGGTACTACTGACTGAGCGAATAATAAATAATCATAACAGTGGTCTCTGTTAAGCGCTTACTATTTTTCAAACACTGTACTAAGTGCTAGGATAGCTGCCGGGGAATCAGGTCGGGGGCGGTCCCTGTGTCCGAGTTGGCCAAGCGCCGTGCCGACCGTCGTATTAACCAGAAGAAACGGCAGTGGCAGTTTAGGTGACTGAGAAGGAACAAGTCAGAGGCACAAGTACCCAATTCTCCTGGAACGCGGGGGCCGCGTTCCTGCAAAACCCCACTCGGAGAAAACCCCTGTGAAGCGCTCACCGTGTCTGAGATACCGCCCGCCTGCCAATCCGCTCCTCCCGGCCCCGCCGCCACGCCTTACCCAGGGGAATGCTGTGGTTGGGAACGCCCCCTACTATCCCTGTTGCGTCCGAGCCAAGATACGGAGTCGAACGCGACCACACCGGCAGGCGGGACTGTCTGTGAGACCCCTGGGGCCCACACCGAAGAAAGAGGAGATCGGCCTGAGCCTGATTTCCATTCCCCCAAATCCACTCTCCCCCAAGGGCTTTGGTAAAAAGACGGCCGAGGAAGCCTAAAAACGCTCGCTCCGCCACCGGTCCCAGTCTCTCCGACCCCAGTGATCGACCTCAGGCTGGCTCGGAGAGGACCACGCGAGAGGATCCACTTTTCCCAGCCGGTGACCGTCACGCTCAAGTCCGTCTCGGGGTCAAGCGAGAACGGCTTCAGCTTTTAACCTCAGGGAATTAATCTTCCAGTTTCAGCCAAGCAGCACGCTCTGGTAGAGTGCCAGCCATCGATCCCAGGAAACCCAGTGCGCATTCTTCTAGAGTAATAATAATAATGTTGGCATTTGTTAAGCGCTTACTATGTGTAGAGCGCCGTTCTAAGCACTGGGGGGGGGGGGGCCTGCAAAGCGGTCAGGTTGTCCCACGTGGGGCTCACGGTCTTCAGCGGCGTGGCTCGGTGGAAAGAGCACGGGCTTGGGAGTCAGGGGTCATGAGTTCGAATCCCAGCTCTGCCACTTGGCAGCTGTGGGACTGTGGGCAAGTCACTTCACTTCTCCGGGCCTCAGTCACCTCATCTGTAAAATGGGGATTAAGACCGTGAGCCCCACGCGGGGCAACCCGATTCCCCTGTGTCTACCCCAGCGCTTAGAACAGCGCTCTGCACATAGGAAGCGCTTAACAAATACCAACATTTTATTATTAGGTCACTGAGGGCCAGAGAAGTGAAGTGACTCGCCCACAGTCACACAGCTGACAAGTGGCCGAGCCGGCATTCGAACCCATGACCTCTGACTCCCAAACCCGGGCTCTTGCCACTGAGCCACGCTGCTTCTCTAGCTCCCTCCAGACGGTAAGTTCATTGCGGGCAGGGCACGTATCTACCGATTCGGCCGCACCGTACCCTCCCGAGTGTTTAGTGCAGTGCTCAATATTGGAATGATAGTCGAGGGAAGTAGAAGAATCAGAGGATGCTCAATATTTGACTGGTAGTTGAGGGAAGTAGAAGAATCAGAGGGACTCAAAAGGGGAATACAAGCCAGCAGGTTGAAAGGTAGTAATCCCGTTTCATAGCGAAACGACGATCAGAACCCCTGCCGATACGGAGGCTACCAAACGAGCAGGGATCAATACCGTACTCTGTGTCACGTTAAATGAGGCTGAGCGAATCCTCCGCTGAACTCCCGGGCCGAAGGACGCCTCAGACGGGGGTCCCGGCTTTTATTCCTTCCTACGGCAGTCCCCTCTCACAAGCCTGAACTTCACCGTCGGACAAGTGGGGCAGCTGCGAGCCCCCCCGGATTTCTTCTGCCGATGCAGCGTGGCCCAGTGGAGGAAGCGTGGGCTGGGCGTCAGGAGACCTGCATTCGAATCCCAGTTCTGCCAAATGCTTTCCTTTTGACCTCCGGCAAGTCATTTCACTTCTTTGCGCCTCGGTCTCCTCAACGGCAAAATGGGAATTCGTATTCACCGAGTCCTAGGTGGGGCAGGAACTGCGTCTGACCCGCTTAACTTGTATCCCAGCACTTGGAACGGTGCTCGACATACGGTAAGCACTTTACGTCTACCGTAAAAATTTTTTAAAAAGGAAGAAGTTGAGATACCCTTCACACGTTGCAAGGAGGCCTCGGTCAGGCGGGCCTAACGTGAGCGGCTTCCTCTCCCGGAGGAGAACGAACCCGTTTTCACAAAAAAGCGTGCTGGGCAGACTGCCTCTCCCCCATTCCTCCGTTTATCCCTGAAGTAACACAGGGTGTTTACAAGTGTTTATCTCTGAGCCTCCCTCGAAGGGCAGAAGCATAAACATTTCCGGAGAAATAAATGATGGTTTTCCAAGTTCTTTATCAGGCGTCCAGTTGAAAGATCTAGTATGGTGTCCTCCTCCCCCGCCGCCCCCCACGCCGCCGGGGACGCCGGCACCATAAATCCCGACCGTTTCAGCGGAGGCGCAATCCTTGCGGTCCATTAACATCACCTCCCGGAGAATGTGACCTTTATTTGCTTTGAACTCGTTAAGGGACCACAGGCATTTCCACTAACTTTGATGTATGAAAAACTGATCATTCTTCAGAGGTTATCTATAAACAGCAATTTTGCAAAGCCACAGACCGTACTCAAGAGGCCAAAGCCCTGCCCTCAATTACCGGCCCCCAACTCCCTACGTCCAAGTCCGACTCCACGTTCCCAGAAGGGACGGCGTCCCTCGGGAGGGGCAGCCGGCTCTCCGCTGCGGCTCGGAGCCCGACGGTCCCTTCGGCCCCGGGGGACAGGGAGGACAGGACAGGGGATCCTTCATCGACCAAACCGGCAGTGGTTTACAGACTCACCGTGAGGCTTTCATCCCCTCAGCGCTCCAGAAAACTCCTAGAATGACACCGACCGGTAAGCTAGAACTATTTAGACAGAGGACGTGCTTTTAAGCTTTCCAAAGAGTTAGAAGCCAGGCTGTGTTTGCCGACGGTATTAAATACGTATATTTCTACACACCGCAGACACGACCGGAGCAAGAGGCATCTCCCAGAACAGATTTACTCACCGGACAAACGGGAAACACACCTATTCGCGTTCCCACTTAGACGGTCGTCGTTTGGCCACGTTCGGCTCCCAGAGGGATGCTGATCCAAGCACTTGGGAAAAGCCAGGGAAGGATGGGATCCCGCTAAACCTAGCCCCAGCGATCCCGGGGGAGAGCAAGTACGGCAGCAAAGGTCTGTAAGCACGTCACATAGCCGCGAAGGGCCGTACGGGCAAATTAAGGCCCAGAGATTCCCCCAAGGTGCCCTTCCGGGCCCACCTGAAGCCCACTCTTGCTCCGTTCTTGTACTCTCCCAAGCACTTAGTACAGTGCTGGCGCTCAGCAAGCGCTCGGTAGATACGACTGTTTGACCGAGTGGTCCGATAAAGGGATCGAGGAATGCGGTCAACTTCGCGGTGAGGTCGCACCCCGCGCTCTGGAGTGCGACCCGGGGATACCCGGGGTCTACTTTTAGAGGACGGGGAAGCGTTTGGCTGCAAAAAAACGAGACCTCCCGATGCCACTTATCAGCATCCTACGGAGAAGCCGCGGGAGCGAAATGGGTTCAGTTACTCCCGGCCCAACCCGGACCCGAGACGCAACCCTTTCCGCATTCAAAACAACTTGAACGGGGGCCGCCGGGGACCTCCCCGAGCCGGCCCTTAGCGTCTTTCAAATCTGAGCGATTCGAGGCGGGGTGTTGCACGCAAACTACTGCATATTCCCAGGTAGGTTACTTTCCCCTATCTATCATCCACCCTATTAGCCAAGTTCGGCGTTGCCAGCCTTTGACTTTGAACCAGGTCATCTGGTCTTCGAACTAAACCTGCCACCGGCGACCACACTGAGAGACTGTAGCGGGCCATCGGGACCAACTCGCGTCTCTCTCCGAAGCTCGGCAAATGAGTCTGGCTCGAGTCTTTTTTCAAAATGTCACTGACTGGTAAATGCATCTGAAGTGCACCGGGGAGGATCAAAAGCTTATGCTGAATTTATGTTACGTTAAGCCCCGGGTCTCTGAGAAGCCCCGAGTAACTCCTCCTAGAGCAGTAAACGGCACACCGTCGCGTTAAGAGAAACAGGCCCCCTCCTCCATTAATATTCCCGCTCGAAGACCAACACTATTTAATTTGAAGTTTCCTCTCGCTGTGCCAATCACAGTTTGAACTCCTTCCCGAGAAGTTTTAAAACACAGAGTCTTGTGTGACACGTAAAGTTCGAGCGGGAGGGGGAAGGAAAAAAACGCTCCGCTGTTTTTCTTCCTCGTGCATCGAGCACCTGGCGAGTAAAGCCTTAAAGGCTCTTAAAGGCATTCCTCTCCTCCTCCTGAGAGGCCAAGGCCACTTACTTCTATTTCCCTCCCTAAGACTCTGAAGTTACATCACTCTTCTCTTGCACGGGCAGTTGAGTGTGCTTTCCCACACCGCGCCCCCTCTCATTCATCCCGCTCATAATTAACGGTGACGGTTCCTCGACCACCGGGGCCGGCGGGAGGGGAGAGTCGACTTGCTGGAGATCACTCCGGCCTCGGGGAGGGAGACTCGGGATCTCTGGCGTCGCATTCACTTAGCCGGGGATAAACGAGCAGCGCGCGCGCACCGGGCCCACGCCTATCCAGCTGCTGGACCGCTTCCACACAAAGGGGAGAGACTGTTAAGAGAAGGAGCCCCCCCGCCCCCCGCCATTCCCTCCCGCCGGCTCCCCGTCCACGCTCGCTCCCCGCACGGCCCCACGCAACCCACCGCGGAGGGGCCGAGGGGGGGCCTCGCGGCTGGAGTCGTATCGTTCTCCTCCTCCACCCGCCGGCGCCATCCCCGGGGAGCCAGACCGAGCCGGGGAGAGACCGGGCCGCCGCAGACCGCCGGGAGGCGGAGCGCGCCGTGCACGGCCCACCCGCTCAGGAGTGGTGACCCGACGGCCTCCAGCGGCTGCCACTCTTCCCCCTCGCTGTCATCTCCTCCGCTCCCCGACGCCCCACCCGACTGAGCGCTTGAGGGGCGGCTCTGCTCGGGCCCGCCCTGCCCGGGCCGCCCCTCGCCCAGCTGGGGCCTTGCAAAGAGCTACGCCGGGGGCAGGCAGGGGAGTGAGGAGGCCTCCGTCAGTTCCCTCCGCTCAACCAACAGCCCCAACCCCCGTCCTCACGCCTCCCTGGCGCCCAGCGCTCAATCCTGCCTCTCCCAGCCCACCGCTCCCTTGCCTCCCTTGAGGACCTGGAATTGCACATCGGACAGGAGATCACGGGAGCCATCGTTCTCACCCGCGTTCTTCTCTGCTGCTGCGAGACGGGGGAGCACGTAATTACCCCGGAGACGATGCCCCCCGATGACCCACGGAGTACCCCCCAGTGCTTTCAGCGCAGTAACCAGCCACCAGTTCGCCACGGCAATGCCCCTCTTCCCCACCCGGCGACGGAAGGACAACGAGGAACCTCCAGAAGTCACCCGTTCCCAGCCCAAACACTGCCGCGGTGGGGACCCTGAACTGGAGCCAATTGCCGGATCCCCGCTGCCATGGCCGGCCCTGCGGTGGAGGGTCCCGGGAGTTGTCCTACCCGGCTGGACGGCGGGTGTCCCGCAACGACACCCTGCAGGGCGGACGTAAATGTGGGGCCTCCTCCCCCGCGGCCCCAGGTTTTTGGGGATGGCCGCTGTGACGTCTCAGGAGGAACCCCTAGGGCAGGGGACCGCCTCCGCTCCCACAGAGGGGTTGGCACACAGGTCTGTGTGCCCGAGGGTGGGCGGCAGATGGGCTTGAGGGGCGCCAGGGCGCGGCCGGAGCCAGCCACCCGGCTGGGCAAGCGAGCGCGTCCCGGTTGGGAATCGGGAGCTGCCGGGGAGCCGAGAGCTGAAGGTTGGTCTCGGGGCCAGCACACGAGGGGAGCTGCCACAGCGGATGAATTCCCCGCCGTCCGCTCAGTCTGGCAGGGGTGAGGTCGGAGCCCCCGGCTGGAGGGAGCCACCCGAGGGGGGACGTGGGGTCGGGGGGGGGGGGCACGAGCCGCTTATCCCCGCTTTACCTTGCTTCTATTTCTTTGCTCTTGATTCTGTTTATTTGCTATTATTTTAATGAGATGTCCATCCCCTCGATTCTATTTATCGCCATCGTTCTCGTCTGTCCGTCTCCCCCGATTAGACCGTGAGCCCGTCAGAGGGCGGGGACTGTATCTGTTACCGATTTGTACGTTCCAAACGCTTAGTACGGTGCTCTGCACACAGTAAGCGCTCGATAGATACTATTGAATGAATGAATGAATCAGATCTCCCTGAGCGTCAGGATGAAGGGATTGGGGTGGGGGGCACAAACTCTCCAGATTGAAAAGAGTTTCCGGAAGGTTTGCGGCCGGGGCAGCTCTGGAAGGGGAGGCAGGGCGACGGGGGCGGCGGTGGGAGAGGCGGGGAGGAGGAGGAGAAGACTATTTTCGCTTCGTTCCACACGGCCGGGTGACTCCCCAGGATAGCCGACACGCATTCCGGCTCGGTAAACACAGATGAAAACACATCCCCCTTCGCTTGCAGTCTATCCAGGTAAACATTCGGATGGTAGTAAATCTAATACTTGGGAAAACGAAGGGTAATCAGCAAGCGGATCAAGGAGACGAGGTTAAGAAAAGCCTTCGTGAACCCGACCTTCCCAGCGTGCCGTGGAGGACGGGCAAGCTGGCTTCCAGGAATCTGATGGTCAGTCCTGACCTGAGAGCTTACAAATCAGACCCGCTCCCAAACACGATCTCCGAACTCCTGTATGGGGACAACAGGTTGACAGATGGGGGTGATTCTAAGTTTGGTCTGGAGAGAGGGAGGGCGAGGGAGGGCGAGGGAGGGCGAGGGAGGGCGAGGGAGGGCGAGGGAGGGCGAGGGAGGGCGAGACTAAATGGAGGAGGGGACAAGAGAGAAACAAAATGGACAGAAAGGATGCGTGAACGGACCAACCTTTTCACCTCCTCTAATTCGTTGGGAGTGAATGCCCTGATGCCCTTTCTACCCCAAAGCACCAGGAACAGGTTTCAGAAGAGCAGTCCCCACAGAGAGCCTACGCTAACATCAGGGCCATCCTACCTGCAGCAGATGACCGCTTTACAGGACAGCGCCAGATCCAGAAAGCTCTGCCTCACTTCAAACGACAGCGCGTACTTCAGGGTCTGGCCGTCGATGATCAGGGCAATGTCATTCTCCTTCCCAAGAGAGTCGCCGAGGCTCGTACAGTGCTGAGTCAACGCCGCCCTTGTTGCCTGAGAAGTGGGAAACGGACACGAGTCAAAAACCTTCTTCCAGTTTCATCGGACCGAGAGAGAGAATCCCGGGTCTTCGGTCGGCTGGGTTTGTCGGAAAGAGTTAAAGTGCCCGGAGCTCTTCAGGTTCCCTCTTGTTGCTTCTCATCCCGCGGTTTACCGACTCCTCGTTGCCAGCCGAGGAATTGCAAATCCTCTCAGAATCAACACTATCGATCAGTGAAATTTACTGAGCACTCACCGTGTGCAGAGCACTGTATTAAGAGCTTGGGAGAGTACTATACTTCAGAATCGGTAGACACGCTCCCTGCTCACCGTCAATTCCTTCTCGACGCTTCCGAATCAGAATCACCCCCTTCCCCGCCTCCGGGATCACATCACCCAGGGTCGCTAAGAGTTTTCACCGGGTATCGGGTGCCGGGGCCATTCTGGGCTCAGGCGGAAATGAATCGAGGGGACCAAATTCCCAGCGTCCCTAGTCTCTTTAGCCAAAAAATGGGGATGAATGTGAGAGATCACTCCCAGCTGCAGGTCATCCTTTCAAAATTCCCGGGGACCAACTCTTCGCCCTCCTTCTTGAGGACGTGGCTGGAAGGTCTCCCGTACGGCTCAGAAGGTGCTGCCGAAGCCTCGTGGGAAAAGCCATCGCCGCCTCCGAGCTAGTGGGGATCCCTTCACTTCCCACTTAGCTTCAGTTGTGTTTCTAGCAAATGCCCATAATATTGAGGAGGAGGGTGAGAGGACTCGGGGGGGGGGGGTGGGGGAGGAAGGAAAAGGTACTAAATTCAGCCCTAGGATAGTCACCTTCAAATCAGTAGGAGCCCTGCCTGTATCATCTTGATATTTATCGTCACCATCACGGCCCCCAAATCAGAAAGGAAAGTCTTAGCTCCGGTTAAAAAAACCTAGCCAGCATTAAGTTCATTAGTGCAGCATATAAGGCAGTACCACATCACCCTCTCTCAAGTAAATTGTCCTCTTAGGGCATTAAATTACACATAATCAGAGTCTAAA
The DNA here is from genome assembly GCF_004115215.2 of Ornithorhynchus anatinus. NCBI lineage: Eukaryota > Metazoa > Chordata > Mammalia > Monotremata > Ornithorhynchidae > Ornithorhynchus > Ornithorhynchus anatinus. The sequence continues at coordinate 1,649,438 of NC_041747.1, forward strand.
TAAATGCGAATTACGGTGTTTATGAAATGTGTTCAAAGGACACAGAACCTCCCCTCCCACGGGGACTCATTTCAGACTCAGCTACCAGTGCAAACGCACAACCCGGTTCTTTTCTCTCACCGCATCCCTTCTCCTTCTCAACGACAGGCTCGGAGAAGGCTGGCTGGGGGAGACGGTTGTGGACCGTCAAGTCCTCGACCAAGAACAAACAGTGATGTCAGCTGCGAGTAGAGAAGCCCCTTGTTAAAGTGGAAATGAACAGGGCCCGGATGCCAAGACGCTACATCTGAGTTAAGGGAGGGAGCGGTATTTAATATTTCCAATCTATTTACATTTTTAAAAAGGCACACGTTTGCACAGTCTCTCTCTGTTCTCCATTGCACGATCTGCCCCGTTTGCTGAGAGGCGATTGCTTTGTGCTCAATATAGGCCCTGGAGGGTTTTTTTTTTCCTGCCGGTCTGTCTTACCTCCTTCCGTGCGGACCTGCCCTCAATCTTTTATTCATTCATTCATTCAATAGTATTTATTGAGCGCTTACTATGCGCAGAGCACCGTACTAAGCGCTCGGAATGTACAATTCGGCAACAGATAGAGACCATCCCTGCCCAGCGACGGGCCTCACGGTCTAAACGGGGGAGACTGACAGCAAGCAGAACGGAACAAAACAGAAACAAGACATCATCATCAAGATAAATAGGATCAGGATAGATTCTAGAGAGATTCAAGACAGATTTTAGACAGTGAGCCTTCCGGGAACCACGAACCGAGGCTCAATACCGTCCTTCTAGCTTCCTCCGGTGTTCATCTCATCTTCCCGCCCAAAGCTTCTCCTCCACCTCCCTTTCCAGTCACAGTGGACAGCACTCCAGGCCTCCCCATCTCTCCGGCCCGTAACCCCGGCGCGATCCTTTACCGCTCCCCTTCCTTCGACCCCCAGCGACATTTTCAAAATCCATTTCTCCTCCTCTCTCTAGACAGCCCCCCACCCACACACTGGCCCAGGCACGACGACCTCGGCCTCTTGGCTGTCTTCCTACCTCTAGCCTCACCCCTCTCCGGTCCAGTCCTCTCCAGTTCTCTTCGTAAATTTCACCTCACTGCAGCACATTTATCTTCTTAATGAGTATCTCCTAATCAGGCTATTTCACGGAGTAAAGGCCACGGGGAAGAAGCACCAGAACGTCCTTCCTTTAAACTTGACCGTTTCCTAAGTTAGGTTCCCTCGGCTGCCTGAAACGTCTCTCTCCAAGTCACGCCGCACCTATCTCCCCACTCCTCGAAAACTTCCCGTTCCTCTCCGGGTCAAGCGAGAGCTCCTGATCATTGGCTTTAAAGCATTCTTGCTCCCTCTTACGTATCCACCCTTCTCCCCCACCACACGGCAGATCGCCACCTTTATTCGTCTCAACTGACCTACTCATTCTGCCTCTCTCCAGGCTCCTCTGCTCCCGACCCCTTGCGCGTTGTCAGCTCCGAAGGGGAAGTTCCAGGCCGGGAACGGTGGCCCACCACAGCTCTCCCCATCTTCAAAGCCCCTCCAAAATCACATCACCTCCAGGAGACCTTCTCAAGTAATCTCTAATCTCCCCAAACTGCCTCTTCGGCCCTTAAATTACAACCCCCATGATACTTACGCACCCATCTTAGATACCACAGTACTCCCCCCCCCTGCGATTTACTGCTCCTTGAGGGCAGGCGTCGTTTTTATAACTCTTTTGCAACCGGCCAAGTGCTTAGTACGGTGCTCAGCACGGGGGGGGGGGGGGGGGGGGTGTTCAGCAAGTGCTCGATTCCACTCTAGAGCGCCAACGGGGAATTAAGGGAAGAGTCTCGGGGAATTGCTTGTGTCCGGAAAGAACCCGACGCGGTGACAGAAGAAACGGAGGCGTGCCTGCCGCGTCGTCTTCGAGGCGTGAGTAGTCCCATAGACGATCGCTATATGTATAACCCCCGGCTCCTAGGAGATCTGAGCGTACCGCGTTAGTACTGACTGTCAGTTACTGAGACCCGGACTGGGGTGTGGAAAGGGGTGGTTCCCTTCAGGGACTTTTCATTCAGTCCATCAACGGTACTTATTGAGCGCTTACTGTTCGCAGGCCACTGTAGTAATTCCTCGAGGACAGGGACTGCATCTGCTATTTTTCTTCCCCAGCACCTCCCAAAGTCTCTGGCTCGCTAATAGGTCTCCTGACTGTGATGAGAAGGATGGTGGAGGAAGAAAGGGAAAATTATCTCACTGTTTGAAAAGGAGACCGTTCTAACCTGTATTTTTAGCCCGACCAAACATTTTGACTAATTCCACTTTGTAAAGGGGTTGACATGATGATGTTGGTATTTGTTAAGCGCTTACTATGTGCAGAGCGCTGTTCTAAGCGCTGGGGGAGATGCAGGGTCATCAGGTCGTCCCACGTGGGGCTCACAGTCTTCACCCCCATTTGACAGACGGGGTCACTGAGGCACAGTCAAGTGACTTGCCCTCGGTCACACAGCTGACAAGGGGCAGAGCTGGGATTCGAACCCACGACCTCTGACTCCCAAGCCCGGGCTCCTTCCACTGAGCCGTGCCGCAAAGGTGTGTCTTGAAACACATCCCGTCTCTGAAAAAATCACTTCCCGAATCATTCTTTCGCCTCCCGGGTCCAAGTTGCATTTTCTACTGGGTTTTCATTTTGCGGCTGAATCTGTAAAACATTTTATAAAGTGGAACGGTTTCCAACTGCGCTGCGTGCAAACGGTCGGCTCCCAGAACAAAGCAGTGCGACCTCCAGAGTTCCAATCTCTGGCTTGCGATTCCTCGCCACGGCACACCGGACAAGGAATCCAGGCAGAGATCCACAGCTCTCCCGATCTTCAAACCCCTACCGCCTCCAGGAGGCCTTCCCCGATTCATCTGGTGTCTCCTCAGGTCGTCGGCGTCCCAACCGCCACCGGACGCTCCCGTACTCACGGCCGCTAAGAGCGTCTCTCCGGGATCCAGTCACAGACTCATTTAAGCGCGAATTCGTCTTCCCGCTCTCTTTTTTCCGCCTCTACATTATTTTGTCCGACTCCCCTGCCGTCCTCTCGGCTCCGTGGAGGTTGGGACTCCGTCTCCTTACCCTATCATCCTCCCCCCGGGGGCTCAACGCAGTGCCGTGCGCCTAGCGGGGGTTCGGTGGACGGTTCTAAGCGACTGGGCGGTTTGCTTCGCCGTTCTGCCACGGCCCCGGGAAAGAACCCGCGGATGGCTTGGAAGACCAAGGGTTAGCATAAAAACCGCCAACCCTGAAGGCTGAAGTTCTCTTCGTAAATCTCACCTCACTGCAGTACATTTATCTACTTAATGAGTATCTCCTAATCAGGCTATTTCACGGAGTGGAGGCCACGGGGGAAGGCCCACCGTAACGGCCTTCCTTTAAACGTCACCGTCTCCTAACCCTTCGGGCGAAAACGGGTGGCCGTTTCAGAGCAGCAGCGTGGCTCGGTGGAAAGAGCCCGGGCTCGGGAGTCGGAGGTCGTGGGTTCGAATCCCTGCTCCGCCCCTTGTCAGCTGGGTGACTGCGGGCGAGTCGCTTCACTTCTCTGCGTCTCAGTTCCCTCATCTGCAAAATGGGGGTGAAGACCGTGAGCCTCACGTGGGACGACCCGACGACCCCCTATCCCCCCCCCCCCCCCAGCGCTTAGAACGCTGCTCGGCACACAGTCGGCGCTTGACAAATACCAACATTATTCTTATTTTCCAGTCCCCGGCCCCTTTCGTTTTTCGGCGCTCTCCCGCCTCATCCAGGAATTGGAGTGCTCTCGGGGGTTGTTTGGCAAATACCACGCGGCGCGCTATGAACTACGAAGCAGGAAAGAAGCAGTTCTCGGACTAATCCAAACAGCAAATGAAAACGCTAACATTCCTGAAAGAGGAATAGTCAAGGGAGGCCGTAAAAACATTCTCTGTGTGGGGGGCGGCTGCAGGCCGGGCAAACATCCACGGAAGATTGCGGCCACCTGAAGAAAACAGGATCCCCAGTTCAATCAGCTGCTCCCGCTGAAGGCGGGGGCGGCCAGCCAGAAAGGGCTAGCTGTGAGCAACGCCACCCACGGCCCCAGCGGCGGAACCAGCTCCGCGGGCCAGATCCCCCCGGTCCTCCGCCAAGCGCCGTCGGCGGACCATCGGGAGACGGCACGTCTCGACGGGACTTCTCCCCTCCGACGGCCAGGTCCCGGTGCGGAGCGTGCAGCCCAAGGGAACGGGACCTCGCCGCCGGACGCCACGCTCCGCCCAGGCTTCTGTCGGATTCCCCCGGCACGCGCTACGTAGAACGCGCTGCGCTCGGTAAGCTCGATAAATGCCGACGCTACTGCCGTTCTGGGACCTCCCTTCCTGACGGCGGCGGGATCCTGAGAGCGCAGCCCGGTCGCCCCTGGGCCGCACCCTGCCTGGCCCCCCGCAGCCCAAGATCCGGGAAACGTGCAGAAATTCCCCTTCCCGGGCCTCCACGGCAGATACGCTCATTTATTAAGCGCTTTCGACGTGTCAGGCGCCGGGGCGGAATCGACCCGGTCGCATCGGGCGCGCTCCTCACCCCACGGGGGGCTCACCACCTAAGAGGGACGGGAAGCGGGCGTCTCACCCCTCTTTCACGGATGAGGAGACCGACACCCGGAGAGGGCAAGCGACTTGCCCGAGGTCAAAGAGCGGGCCGGGGGCTCCAACGTGGGTCTGTCGACTCCCAGCTCCGCGCTCTCTCCCCTAGCCCACACCGCCTCCTCCTCCCGAGACCGGTTCCTTTCCCTGCCGGAATCTAGCTCGAAGAGGCCCACGGTTCGGTGGGAGGGCGATTCGGCTGGGCGCGCGTGTCCCCGTGCTCAAGTCGGTGAGCTCGACGGCTGTGACACGGACCGATCTTCCCACTGTCCCTCGGACGGGTCCACCTGCTGGCTCTCGGGACCGAAGCCTGGATCCCGACACACGCACCCCCCGCCCTCTGCAGCTCGGTCGGCTGCCAGGGCTACTCCAGAACCCACCGGCCCTCTAAACCGTAAACCCGCCGAGGGCGGGAAACGTGTTGAACTCTGTCGCGGTGCACTCTCCCACGCATTTAGTACCGTGCTCTGCACACGGCAAGCGCTCAGTAATTACCGGGAAACACAGCAAGGAGGGAGACTGCCTCCAAAGTGCCCCACTTCGGCTCTCCAGCTCACACAAGCTCCTCCCATAAGGGAGGACGAGACCGTGATACACTTCCCCCGTCCCGTCTCTGTCCCCGGGGACAGCTTCGGGTTGGGGCCACAAGAACTGCCCTCGAGTGAGTGAGTTCAGTCAACTTCCCAATAAGAGGGTAGACGGGAGGGACCGCACGTCTCCAACTCCCCTCCGAGACGATTCGACTTACGAGAAACTACCCCCGGTCGATCGGTCTACCGTGATTGGAAGGGAGAAGCGGCAGTTGGTCGGTTTTGGAAACGCCCGGTGGGTTCCCACCGTGTTTCTGGGGTCGGGCAGGGGCCAGCTGGCTCCCCACTCTGATCTCTGGAGCTAGGGAACTCGTCCCTCGGTTTTCCCGAGCTCAGATCTGCAAACGCCAACGTCAACCCTTCCAACGCACCTACGGGACCGGGTCTATCCGGAGAAGCCACGTATTTCAGGGTCCTGTGAGGGTTTTGGGGGGGGGGGGGAGTCACTGGCTCTTCGACACGAGTCTTATCTGAGTCTCATCCTTTGTTTTAATGAGATGTTCATCCCCTCGATTCTATTTATCGCCATCGTTCTCGTCTGTCCGTCTCCCCCGATTAGACCGTGAGCCCGTCGAAGGGCAGGGACTGTCTCTATCTGTTACCGATTTGTCCGTTCCAAGCGCTCAGTACAGTGCTCCGCGCATAGTAAGCGCTCAATAAATACTACTGAATGACTGAATCTGAGTTTGGGGGAATCAAAGGCTGAACTTTGAGAATTCGCATGGACGACATTTCCGGGATCACGTACGGTAACGCACCCCACGGAAAATGTAAAACTGGGACTCTTTAGAAGGCTTAGTTTTCCGTTGGTTATTACGTTATCTAAGGGTCCGTCGTGCGGCAGACACTGTACTGAAAACAGAAAAGATTTAGTCCCTGACTTAGCTCTGACTTCTTTAATAAATACTTCATCTCGCACAGTAAACGACACTCTGACCTTTTCTTTGAATAGTGTTCTTTTTTTTTTCTCCCCCGAAGGAGGGAAGAAAACATTGATTGATTCATCTGAGACCCCTGAACAACGTACCGTTCACATTACTTGAAATAAAGTCTGCTTTAAATCAGGATCCTGAGCCCCAGAAATAAATACACCGAGGGATTTCTAATTCTAGGCTTTCACCAGCTGATTATTTTCATTCACAACAATGAAAGAACTCGATACGGTCTGCCCAGAAGAAAGACCATGAACACAGTGTACGCGGCGAAATTAGTCAGAACAATGCTGCCCAGTCTTGAAATTCCTCTCCCTTCACACCGGGAACACTTACCATTTAGTGAATAAAAGATGCCTACGGCGAGACGGGGAAGAGTTACTTATCTGAGGTTTTCGCCGCCCGGGCCAATTTGGGAAACACTGTCTTTTGGGGTCTGTGAGTTGGGAAAGACAAAGGTTGCCAAGAAAGACAAAGATGTTGAAGCCAGAGCTCTCTCGATCCTAAAACTCTTCTCGCCGTCAGCTCTGAACACGGTCTTCCAGCTGAGTTAGAGCCAGTGGTCATTAATATCAAGTGCCTATAGACGGTGGATTTGCGGTTATTTTGGGAGCAATTAGCCAGCTCGGGCTTCTCCCGTTTCCTCCCGCCGCCCGACCTCTAGCCACTCGACCGCCGTTGGAAGCCGTGGGAAGAGAGTGGAGGGAAGGAGAAAAACCATCCCCTCCGCGCTAGTGGTCCCGGTTAAAGGGTTGAGCGGGGAGAGGAGGGGACGGAACGGGAGGCTGACGTGAGGTGCGCGGGCTTCGCTTTTCCACGCTGCCGGTGTTCAAGAGGAGGCGGTCGATTTGAACATGGAAACTAAAAATGGTGGTTAGGCCTCTCTTGGCTAGGAAATCCCAAAGCTGCACCGATTTCTTAAAAATTAACTTTCTTCTCGCAAAAGTCTTTTAAAAAAAATAAATTTATGGTCATTTGTTTAGCGCTCACAGTCTTAATCCCCATTTTGCAGATGAGGGAACAAAGGCCCAGAGAACAACAATAATAATAATAATGGTATTTGTTAAGCACTTCCTATGCGCCACGCACCGCATTAAACACCGAGGTGGGTACGAGCAAATCGGGTTGGACACGGTCCCTGCCCCACATAGGGCTCACAGTCCCAATGTCCATTTGACAGACGAGGGAACTGAGGAACGGAGAAGTGAAGTGCCTTGCCCAACACAAAACAGGCAAGGATCAGGGCCAGGATTAGAATCCAGATTCTTTTGGCGCCCAGGCGCCAAAGTGACTCGCCCAAAGTCACACAGCTGACAAGTGGCCGAGATGGGATTTGAACCCACGACCTCTAAACTCCAGAGCCCGTGCTCCTTCCACTGAACCACGCTGCTTCTATCACAGGCACTGGGCATCGAGCGCTCCGTAGCGGGGCAGAATTCTAAGCATCTGCGATTATTCGGTGTCTTTCTCCCCTCGTAGAGAGACTCCGTGAAGATAGGGATCTTGTCTGTCTAGTGTGTCTTTCCAAGGGCTTTTGATTTTTTTTTTAATGGCATTTATTAAGCGCTTACTATGCGTCAAAACCTTTCTTAGCGCTGGGGTAGGTACGACTTAATCAGGTCGGACACAGTCCCGGTCTTGCATGGGGCTCACGCTCAAAGTGGGGGGGAGAACTGGTAATTTAATCCCCGTTTTACAGTCAAAGAAACTGAGGTATGGAGAAAAGTCACTTGCCCAAGGTCATCCAGCAAGCAGTTAGAGGACCTGGGTTCTAATCCTGGCTCTGCCGACTCCCCTGCTCTTTCCACTCAGCCGAGCTACTTCTCGGTTTCTAGTGACGCTGATGAGCTGCCAGTTTTGTGGCTTCATTTGCTATTTTCTTGTAATAATAATAATAATAAAAAATGGCACTTGCTAAGCATTTACTATGTGCCAAGCACTGTCTAAGTCCTGGGGTAGATACAAGATGACCAGTTTAGACACATGGTGCTCCCGGAATAAATAGGATTTAATTCCCATGTTTCAGATGAGGGAAGTGAAGCACGTGGCTTAGTGGAGAGAGCAGGGGCTTGGGGGGTCAGCGGTTTGGGGTTCTAATCCCGGCTCCACCACTCACCAGCTGTGTGACTTTGGGGGAGGTCACCGAACTTCTCTGTGCCTCGGTTACCTCATCTGTCGGGTGGGGATTAAGACCGCGAGCCCCATGTGGGACAACCAGATTACCTTCTATCTACTCCACCGCCTGGAAGAGTGCTTGGCACAGAGTAAGCACTTAATACCGTCATTATTCTTATTATTAAGTGACTCGCCCGAGGTCACGCAGCAGATGCACGGCAGAGCTCGTCTCCCGCACCACAAGGGAGAGACTGTCTTTACCTGGCTAGTAGTAGCCTGAACAAGACATCTCTACGTGGCCTGTTGACGGTCTGCTTTTCCCCCACAACTTCACGGAGGGCGGAGTCCAGCTCGTTACGTTTCAGCCGGTTGCCGATCATTGTCGATCCACGAAGCTTTAAGAATTCTAGAGCTTTCCCAACTCACGGCAGGTAGACGCCCACGCCCGGCCCCGCCCCACTAAGGTTCAGATCACTTGGAGGGGGGAGGGCGAGTTTGGACTCGGCCCTCCGGCGCCTTTTTTCCCCACCCGCCCCCGCCAAGCAGGAACACGGGGGACTCCGGGGTCGCCCTTTCCTTCCTATGGCACTTTAGCCCTCCGAGGCCAGCGGAGATTCAGAGCGGGGCCGCCTGCCGCTTCTGACCCCCAGCTTGGACCTCGGCGGGGCTCTCGGGACCACGCGGGCCAAAGGAAGCTCCGGCTTAGCGGTTCTCGCCGCGACCGACACCGCGGCAGGGGGCCGCCCCTCGAGTAACGGCAACGGTATCTCTTCCGGGCCCCCCCGGGGCGACGACGCTCAGTTGCGAAAGTGCAACGGAAGCTCGGGGCCCGTTCCCTGTCCGCGAGGAACTTCCGATCTAACGGGGTGAGCAGAAAGAAAAACGTTTAGGATCATAAACCGACTACATACCGGATTCCACATACCCGCGGGCTGAGGAAGGGCGTCGGGGCCGCGAAAGGGTTAGAGGTGGCTCTTGGGTTAATGGGATTCAGGGCGTCGGGAGCTCGCTTGGTGCCTGGCTGCCTGCCCCAGCCTGGCATGCCCCACTACCTCTGGGAAACCTCGAAACATCAGCCCGAGTGCGCCCTGTTCGTTTTGACTCGGCGCGACCTGTTGAAAAATTCCTCCGCCGACCGCCTCGCCCTGCCCGTAGGGGATCTCGCTCCACCCCCGGTGAAAGTTCTCAAGTGGCAAGCGCCAGAGAGGCATTTTTGATCAAGCGCAGGCCTAAATGGTACATCTATCTTAATCTCACGATTGACCGCTCGCGTTCTCCCGTGTCCGTTTACAGAACGGCCGCTTTCCTAGGTTTGAGCACCCAGGGCGAAGGCCGCGTTCACGGGGGCGACTGAGTCGGCGTGGCACCGGCGATCACGGTCTCGGGAGCCGAGCGTAACCTGTTGACGGGCCGAGCATCAGGATATCCCAAAGCGAAGTCGACGCGTGGTCTGGGCCGGAAACTATCTTACCCTCGGAAGTCTTGAAACGGCCTGTCCTTATCTTCCTCCCCCGCTCCCGCGGCAACCCGTTCTGTGGCCCGGGAGCAAAAACCCATCACTGTTAGCAACTGAGCCAAGTCTTCAGGATGGGGCAGAGGAGAGGTTTCACCAAACTGGGCCTGGATTCTGGATTCCTTGTAAATGTCTCTCGTTACACTTCCTTAACACTGCTTTAACTCCTGGACCCAGAGAGACGCTCTCGACTCTGCAAATCGAAGCTGAATACGCAGGCACGCCCGCAGCCCCAAAGCCGAAGTCAGTTGTTCTGAATTTCTTTGGTTTTCACTGCCTGGGAATACTTCTCGCTTCCCCACGGAAACAGCACGGCCTCGTGGAAAGAGCACGGGCCCGGGACTCGGGGGACCTGGGTTCTAATCCCAGCTCTGCTGGGCACCTGCTGTGGGACCCCGGGCAAGTCACTTGACTTCTCTGTGCCTCAGTCTCCTCATCAGCAAAATGTGGAATCAATGCCTGTTCTCCTTCCTACTTGGACTGTGAGCCCCAGGTGGGACCTGATTATCTTACGCTTACCCCAGCGCTTAGTACAGTCCTTCTCATATAGCCATTGCTTAAATGCCCCAATTATTATTATTATTATGACTGTTACAGTGCAAGCCCCCGTCAAGTAACGCTTGTGTCATCCTTTCCAAGTTCTAGCTACAGGGCACCGCGGTCAGTAGGTACTCAACAAATACCATCATCACCACTACTAACTGTAGTTTTAAAAGATTAGCCCCCCCCCCCCCCCAAGGAGGCGGTCCCGAAGACCCGCCCGAGCAACTGCCATTTTAAGCACCCCGGCAAGCACGACACTAACAGTCGAACTTGAAACATCTCATCGACTTTCCAGCTCAGCCGCCCGTCTCCGAGACAAACGGGAAATTCACTCCGCTGGCAGAACAACAGCTTCGCTGCCACGGTTCTCCCGGCTCGGATTTCTGAGCGAAGACAAGAAGAGGTACTTGATGAATTCTCCCCCCGCCAACTCCACCCTCTGGAAAGGCATGAGACGGATCGTGGCTCCATTAACGCTTAAAAACTGAGAGCCGGTAAGCGGGGTGAAGCGGAAAAGCCCTCGGAGGTTTCTCCCTCTCCTTCCCTCTCTCCGCTCGGGGCCTACCCGGACTGTCCCTACTTCTTCCCTGGGGAGGGGTCACGGACGCCCGAGGACGCAAGACATCCTCGTGGTTGCCAGCAAGACCAGAGGCGCAGTAGGGAGGGGACGCTGGAACCCGGGCTGTGGCTGAGACCGTCTGTTGGCAGCACGCGGGATGAGGCCTCCGTGTTCTACAGAGGCTGGAAGCCCAGACGTCGGCATGTATTCGACAGAAGTCCTGACTCTCGATTTCGTAGCGAACTGAGCTCTGGGACGCTTGAAAAATCCCCATCGTTTCAAATGTAAAAAAAAAAAAAAAAAAAATCAGTCGAGCAGCGTGGCTCAGTGGAAAAGAGCCCGGGCTTGGGAGTCGGGGGTCATGGGTCCGAATGCCGGCTCCGCCACTCGGCAGCTGGGTGACCGCGGGCGAGTCGCTTCACTTCTCTGGGCCTCGGCTCCCTCATCTGTCAAATGGGGATTAACTGTGAGCCTCACGTGGGACAACCTGATGACCCTGCATCTCCCCCAGCGCTTAGAACGGTGCTCTGCACACAGTAAGCGCTTAAATACCAACATTATTATTATTATTATTATTATCAGTAAGACAGAGGATTGCCTCCTGAGATTACAATCGATGCTCTATTTTAGGCAGACACTTCAATTTCCAGGCCACCCAGATGAACAACTAAAGAGGGGCGGCTTTATTTTTAAAATTAACAAAACATTTTAAATACCTGGGACCCAACCCTGCGGTGCTAACTCTGAGTGCCAAACACAAAGTATGACTCCTTCGGCGGGAAAGAGAAAACTAAATTTATTCATTCAATCGCATTTGAGCGCTTACTGTAATAATAATAATAATAACGTTGGTATCTGTTAAGTGCTTACCCACTGGGGTAGATACAGGGTAATCAGGTTGCCCCACGTGAGGCTCACAGTTAATCCCCATTTTACAGACGAGGTAACTGAGGCACAGAGAAGTGAAGTGACTTGCCCACAGTCACACAGCTGACAAGTGGCAGAGCTGCGTGCAAAGCACTACATCCTTCCCCTCCCTCGAGAGGAAAGCTCGTTGCGGGCAGGGAACGTGCCTCACGCTGTCGTCCCGTACTCTCCCGAAGGCTTGGAGTGTTCAGTAAGTGCCATCGATCGACTTCCCCATCGCAAAGCAACCCCCGGCACCATTCCCTTTCACTCTAGTAATACCGTCCGGAAGCTGCCGAATGCCCGGGGCCCGCTAACTCCCTGGAAAGTGCAACGAAGCTTTGAGTCCTTGACTGCTGGGAGATCATTTTGTGAGTTGTGAAGCGTGCGGCAAGGCCCTGACGAAACCAACTGCCCGGGCCCGCAAGTACTACAGACTCAATTTTCTCGGTCTCATCTGGGGGACCCGGGATTAGATCCTCCACCATCTGTCCAGCCGCCCCTCCCCTACCATCTCGTCGGGCTTTTAAAGACACGAGATCCGTTCGGCTCTGCCGCACGATACCAAGTAATGCTCCGCCAGCTCGGGAACCAAGTTTAAAAGAGCGGCGGGAGTCGGGCCCTTAGGAACAGATCCCCCGGGCCACTGCCCAACCGACAACGAGTCCCTCGTATTTTTGCATGATCTCTGATCTCCTCCATCGGTTCAGTTCCCAAGAGGGAAACCGGAGTACCGAGTCGCTTGGACTTCTCGGTCGCCGGCTACCTCCCGTGCTCGGTGTAGGGAATCCGTCGGAAACCGGGCGAGTCGCAGAGACTCGGCTAGCTCGAGGCGTCCAAGGTCCCGCTCCGTTTATTTTTCACGCTTACAGATTTCTCCCCACCGTACCAGCCGACCCCTTCGGAGTCTGGAGAGCGAGAGCAGGTACGTACTAAGGTCTTTCGTTTTTATTGGCGACGCTAGTTCTTAAAAACCTCTCTCTCTTTAACCACCCCTCGAAGCGATTTCAACGGGGACAGGGTAGTGACTCCGACTCGGCCTGACGTTTTACAGCCAAGTTCGACGGAGACTTTCCACTGTTGCCATTACCGTTGAATTAGAGGAATCGCCATCTGTTAGGTGAAGCGCAATTTGCTTGAAGCTGTCTAGTTCTCGGGCCCTGGGGACTAGTAAAGACATCTGGCGTGAGACAAGGCCTGGGGGGGGGGGGGGGGGGGGGGAAACGTGCTAACGAGAATAACAAAAGCTAGGCATAATAATGGTCGGAGCCAAGCTGTGCCAAACCCAACTCAGGCTCTCGTTCAAAACAGGGAGCGGGAAGAAGTCACTGGGACAATAAAACCAACTAGCGTCCCATGCCCTCCATCACCCTGAATGGAGCTGCAACTTTGACCTCTAAACCGGAATAGATCTGAGGAGAAAACGAATCCACCGATGCTCGTCGTGTCCCTCCTCCTTCTCCCATCCAGCAGAAATCAACTTCTCCCCCTCAATTTCCCTCCGAAATACCAGCGCCTAACCTCCCACTCGAGCGACCGGTGGTATTCACTGAGCGACCGTGTCCCGGAGGCCAGAGAGTGCGGTCGAGAAAGCCTTTAAAGGATGCTGGCGAGTCGCAAGAGGAACGAGCCGCCCGCCGCCCCGTCCCTCAGTCTCCCCCGGAGAGGCGTTCACAGGCAGGGGGAGCGAAGCTACCCCAGCTGAGAGATCCGTCCCGCGTGCAGACCGGATGAGGACGAGAGCGGTCCCCGTGCTCCCTGCTGAGGGGGTGGCGGCAGAACTACGGAGCCCTTCTCCCGACCCCGCCGGCTCTCCGGCTAGCACGGAACCCAGAGTCTGGAGGAACTGCGGCACAGTGTGATCGTTCGTGATTACCGTGGCATTTAAGTGCTTACTAAGTACCAGGCACCGGACTGAGCGCCGGGGTGGATTCGAGGTAACCGGGCTGGACCCGGTCCCGGTCCCACGTGGGGCACGCCGTGCTGGGCACGGCATGAGGTTCTTTAAGGCCCCCTCTCACCGACGCGAGCAGCAGGTTCTAAGAAGCGGGCGTACTTCTAACCGAGCACGACTCCCTCGACAGTCGAAACTGACATCTTTCTTCTTTCCTACCGTCTCCAGAAAAGATTTCAAGGGGCAGGACTGCGGAGGAGGTCTGCTTTCGTACTGCTAACGGGCACTACGTTAAAAGATTCTGGGCCGGGCGAGCAGTTGGAGTCTGGAGAGGAGCTCCCCAGCCAAGGTGGTGTTTGTTACTATTGACCCTTCCCTCTCCCAGCCTCGGGCATTAAAGGCCCGGCCGGAGGCTTTGACAAATACCGTTTAACTAAAAGGGAGAGACAGAGAGCGAACTGGAGGGTGTTGAGATAAGTAGGGGGAAAGCGGGGGTGGGTGGGAAGGCTGTTGCTGGGGATAATGAGGGGTTGGAAGGGAGGAGGGGGAAGGACAGGACGGAGGAAGACCGGGTGTGATTAAGTGCGACTCGGCCTCTGATGCGCCCCGGCTGCGTTTGGCCCTCCGGGATGCCTCGGTACGCCAGTCTCCCCCGACGAGAACTCGTCGGACATCACGTCCGTCCAGTTGGCTGCCCCAACGTTAAGGCTCGGGACCTACCGCTACCCGCGCCGCCCCGACTTCGCCTCGCTCCTGCCGAAGACCGCGGATCAGACCGAACCGGAGCGTTTGGCCCTCTGTTCCCCGAGGCCCCGGTTCCTGGGCGGGAATCTCGTATTCCCTTATGCGATATGCAAGCAACTAATTAGGATAGACAGATGGCTCGGTAATTTCGATGTGGCATACTAAGACAGGGAAAGGAAACGCGGGCCCACATACCTGAATCCGTATCGGTGATTTGACCGTCTGCGTGATTAATTCGGAGAGAAGCGACTTGGAGTCCCGAATCGATCCTCGAGACGGGCCTGACGGCTCTTCATTAATAACCCCAGCCCACGGTGGAGGAAAATGAGATGAGACTTGAAGTGACCCTCGGCGGGTCCCGCTGTCGGCAAAGTCAACAGCCAACTCCAAATTCCCTCCTTAGGGTTCGGGCCTGAGGTCCGAGAATCAACGTGGTGATGGGAGAAGAGCGAGGGGAAGATTTTTTTTTTTTTTTAAAAACCAAAAACAACAAAATCAAGTACCTGCTCTCTTAGAACAAGAGGCGTAGGTATGTCTCGACACGGAAACTATTACAGTCCGGCAGTTCCTAAGTGCTCAGTACAGTTCTCTAGACACATTAAGCACTCAGATATCACTGATTGACTCCTCACCCGCCATGTGTTGGCAGGCAAGTGAGTTTACGAGGCTCCGGTCAGAAATACAAGGGGAGCCACCGGTGTCCCGTCTCAGCGTGGCCGGGGCTTCCACCCCACCGTTCCTTCAGACCTTCCAACCCCTGGGCTCTGCCCACTTGGAAATCCCCTGCTCTACTTGCTGGTGTAGAAGGAATCCCCCTCTCCCAGCCCGTAAGCTGTTGGACCGTACTCTCCCGAGCACTAGTGCGGTGCTCTGCGCAGAGTGAGCGCTCAATAAATACGACGGGTCGATGTTTTCTTTTTAAGTCCCCACATCCTCCTCAAAGGCAGGCCACGGCCGTGCTCACTCCGCCCGGGCTTCCCGACATCTTCAAAAGATCCCGGTCAGTCGCATGCAATAAAGGTGCACGTCCGACACAGAAGCGGACGCGGAGCACCCGGCGCGGGGAGAGAAGTGCCGTAACGAATCCCGGCTCCCCGACGCAGACACGCACGGCTTGGGAGCCCGGAGATAAGAACTTAATGGCGGGCCCTCCCTGTGCCCCGTAGACCCGCTTTCATTAGTCTAGTTCTGAGGCTCGTGTCACATCATGTCAGTCCAGGGGAACATTAAGCTAGGCAAGGGCTGGGCTTAAGTAAACATTTTACAAGCCCAGCCCGCTTACGCCTTGATGTTTCTCCTGCCGGCCAATAAAAGACCACAGACGAGAGCACCGTCCCTAATCTCCGTCAGTGCAGTCAGTGGGTGTTTCATGAACCCAGAGATTTAGAAATCTGGTTTTGGATTAAAGACTCAAGACTACAGAGCTACTGTTTTGCATACAAAGCGCCTCAGTTCCTGAGTTTTCCTTGGAGTGTTACTGCCTTGTGATAAATTCTACAACAGATCATGAGTATCTTCCCTTCTTGGTGCCACGCATAACCGAGTCCTCAACGGGCAGAATGCAAAATGTAGGGCATAAGCCACCAACCGCCTGTGGTGATCCGCAGAGTGAGACGGATGTGGTTCCTGCCCTCTAGGGCCTTAGATTCTCCAGGTATTTTCCGAATTTCCTCTTCCCGCTACCTTGGCGCCTTAACACGTTAGCACTACGTATAGTTAAAAGGTGAGAGAGACAAAGAGAAGGGAATCTTTGCTTAAAACACCAAGGGGACAGTCTAGGCTCCACTCAGCTAGCCCTGGGTCTACCTCAGTTCCCACCCAGGTCCATCACTCGCTGACCCATCCTACCGCGCATGTCGACAGTTCAGAGGTTCATTGACTTTCTGGCCCCTTAGCGAATCTGAAACGATTTCCAATTTTTATTTATTTGAGAGGCCCCGGCAGCCACCCAGGATTTCTTTCCTGTTCTGCGAAACCTAGATGCCGAAGGCTGAATAATAGTAACAACCACCGTGACGCCTGTGGAGCACTTAACACGTGCGCCGAGCACCAGTTCCGAGCCCTGGGGTAGATGCAAGTCGATCGGGTTGGACAGAGACCCTGTCACCTGGGGCTCACACTCGAAGTAGGAGGGAGTAGGAAGGAATCCCCGTTTTACAGACGGGGTAACTGAGGCCCAGAGAAGCGAAGTGACTCGCTCAGGGTCACGCGGGAGACGGGATGGACGGAAGCGGCAACTTCTCATTACACTCTTACGGCCACCGAGGAGAAGGGGCGGTTCATCTGGCCTGGGACAGAGAGGAAGCTAGGGATCTGACCAGGAGGACGGGTGAAAGTTCGGTGCCGGAGCTGACGTCTCCGCTGGGAACGCAGGCAGGAGAGGGTTCTTCTCGAACCCCATCCAGTTGGCGACCTCAAGCAAATCATCGTGACGACGACGGTATCTGTTAAGCGCTTACCACGGGCCAAGCGCTGTTCTAAGCGCTGACGCAAGGGTACTTGTGGAGAGCTCGTTCTCAAGGAAGCCACCTAATCGGGGAGAAACCTGCAGCTCCACGACAGGCAGCCCACCTCACCCCCGCCTCCCCGCCCGGCTACGAGCTGGGCCCCGGGGAGTACAAAGCTCCAGCAGGGCAGAGTGGGGCGCGCCCCCCGAGCAATGAAGGCCCCCCCGCAAATACTCGGGAGCGGGCCAGTGGGCTCCTCCGTGCCCGAATGCCCGACAACCGGTCCGTTCGGTTTCCAGTCCCGCTGGGCAGTGACCATGCCCAGTATGGGTTCCGTTCAGCATCCCACGCACTGTTCGCGTTCGACAACGATACAATCGAACAGCTAGACGGAGGGTGCGCGGTGAGCACGTGGCAGAGAGGGCGACCGAGACACACCGCTCTTCCGTGGCCCGATTCCTCCACATCGAGCTACCCCTCTCCAACGTGTGGCCAGGAGGCGACACTCTGGGGCTACGGATAATTCAGGAAAGGGCCCGCGGTACCGAGGGGGAAATACACTCAGCTCTGCTAGAACTCAGGTTTTTGCACTGCGTTCTTGCTAGAGCATTAATAACGATGACGACGACGGTATCCGTCAAGCGCTTACTACGTGCCGAGCACCGTTCTAAGCACCGGGGTAGATACAGGGTCATCACATTGACCCCCCCCCGTGGGGCTCACATTTTTTAATCCCCATTTTTACAGATGAGGTAACCGAGGCCCAGAGAACTTAAGTGACTTGCCTGAGGTCACACCGACAAGTGGTGGAGTCGGGATTAGAACCCACGCCCTCTGACTCCCAAGCCCGGGCTCTTTCCACTAAGCCACGCTGCATGAGAGAAGCTGCATTAGAGAAGCAGCACGGCTCAGTGGAAAGAGCCCGGGCTTGGGAGTCAGAGGTCACGGGTTCGATTCCCGGCTCTGCAACTTGTCAGCTGTGTGACCGTGGGCGAGTCACTTCACCTCTCTGTGCCTCAGTTCCCTCATCCGGAAAACGGGGATGAAGACCGGGAGCCCCACGTGGGACAACCCGATCCCCCTGCGTCTATCCCAGCGCTTAGAACGGCGCTCTGCACATAGGAAGCGCTGGAAAAATACCGACATTATTATTAGAGCAGTGTAAGGGAGAGCTCTGCGGACAGCACGTGCCTGCCTGGATACACGGTGCTTGCAGAAACAGTCATGTACAGGTGCGCAATGTTGAAGGTTTCCCCAGACCTCCTGGGGTCATCTATTCCTCGCCCCGTCAAACAGGAACTCCTGACCACGTGCTTTCAACACACTCCGTCAGTTCTCTCCCCACTACTTATCCTCGCCCTTCTGTCACCCCCCCCAGAATCTTCTCTTCGTTCCTCTCCAGCCCATCTACTCGACTCACGCACCCCCCAACCTCTTGCTCGCCATCCCCCCTCCTTCCTGGAACCCCTTCCCCCTTCACATCGGACCAACCTCCGCTCTCCCCAACTTGGATAGTCGCATTTCGTCCAGGAAGCCTTCTCCGACTGATTCCTAATAACGTCGGTATTTGCGAAGCGCTTACTATGTGCAGAGCACCGTTCCAAGCGCTGCACCGGGGAGGGGCACGGGGGAGGCTCGGTTTGGAGGGAGAGGGGCCGGCACACACCGGGCCCACTGGACGGGGGACGGGGCTGTCTCGGGGAGAGAATAATAATAATGTTAATAACGTTGGTATTTGTTCAGTGCTCACTACGTGCCGAGCACCGTTCTAACCGCTGGGGTAGATCCAGGGGAATCAGGTTGTCCCACGTGAGGCTCCCAGTTAATCCCCATTTTACAGATGAGGTAGCAGAGGCGCAGAGAAGGTGACTCGCCCACAGTCACACAGCTGACAAGTGGCAGAGCCGGGAGTCGAACCCATGACCTCTGACTCTGAAGCCCAGGCTCTTCCGTGCTGAATGATTTCTTCATTCAATAGTGCTTACTGAGCGCTCACTCTGTGCAGAGCACTGTACTAAGCGCTTGGAATACACAATCCGGTAGCAGAGAGAGACAATCCCCGCCCAACGACGGGCTTACAGAAGCTTAGAGAAGCAGCGTGGCCTAGTGGAAAGAGGCCGGGCTTGGGAGTCCGAGGTCACGGGTTCGAATCCCCGCTCTGCCGCCTGGCAGCTGCGTGACCGTGGGCGAGTCACCTCACTTCTCGGTGCCTCAGTGACCTCATCTGTAAAATGGGGATGGACTGTGAGCCTCACGGGGGACGACCTGATGACCCCGTATCTCCCCCAGCGCTTAGAACGGTGCCCTGCACACAGTAAGCGCTTAACAGATACCAACATCGTTATTATTAACATTATCACTTACAGTCTCCCAACGTTAAGGCCTCTAGACCGAAAGCTCCTCGCGGGCAAAGGTGGTGTCTACCCACTCCACTGTGCTCTCCCAAACACTCAGTTACAATACTCTGCACACAGTAAGGACTTAATAAATACTACCGATTGATCAATAGCCCCGCCACTGCCATGCTAGTATTTCTCTACCCCCGTACGGACAACCGCCCGTAGCGCTTACGCGGGTCTCTTGCTTACCCGTCACTTAACGCTAACTCATCCGCTTTCCCCCTTTTTCTTCCTCCTTCTTACAGTAGGTGCTCAAAGAATGCTACCGTTTGATTTCCACGCATTTCATTTTTAACACCTTAAAATCAGAAAAATTATCAACGGCACGTACCGAGCGACTCCGGGGCACCGAGTTCCACTGCCAGTGCTGGAGACGGTACAGTGAAACCGAGAGACACGAGAGCCCCTGCCCTCGGCTTCCGAGGTGAACGCGCAACAGTAGACCCGGCAGTTGGTCGCAGAACAGTAGACACCGAAATTCCCCGTTGGCTACCGGCCTACACCGCCGAGGAAGAGTCATCCAGCACCTCCGCCCCGACGGTTGTTTGGGGCAGCTTCTCGTGGGAGTCAAATGAGAGAACACTGCACAGACTGTGTACTCAACGCGCTCGACAGAAGTTCCTCGGGCCGTAACCGAAGGCGGGCATTTCGTCATAATTCACACCTCTCCCCTTTCATTCGTTTGGGTAAAGGTATCTGTGAATTCTCAGCAGGTCCCTGTGAAGTACCGTGGCTCAGCGGAAAGAGCACGGGCTTTGGAGTCAGGGCTCATGAGTTCGAATCGCAGCTCTGCCACTTGTCGGCTGTGTGACCGTGGGCAAGTCACTTAACTTCTCTGTGCCTCAGTTCCCTCCTCTGTAAAATGGGGATGAAGACTGTGAGCCCCACGTGGGACCACCTGATTCCCCTATGTCTACCCCAGCGCTCAGAACGGTGCTCGGCACGTAGTAAGCGCTTAACAAATACCAACATGATTATTACTATTAAGTACCGAGGGAAGTCACTGCTCTCTCCATCTGACCGGCCTGGAGGGCAACAGCAATAATAATGATGATAACGTTGGTATTTGTTAAGCGCTTACTATGTGCACAGCACTGTTCTAAGCGCTGGGGGAGATACGGGCTAATTAGGGTTGTCCCACGTGAGGCTCACAGTAATCCCCATTTTACAGATGAGGTAACCGAGGCCCAGAGAAGTGAAGTGACCTGCCCACAGTCACACAGCTGACAGGTGGCAGAGCCGGGATTCGAACCCATGACCTCCGACTCCCAAGCCCGGGCTCTTTCCACTGAGCCACGCTGCTTCTCTACCAATAGAGTGTTGTATGGTAATAAGTATGTAATATGTATGGTAACAAAAAGAGAATGGTAACAATAGAATGACTCGACAGAGAAGCGGCGTGGCCCAGTGGGCAGAGCACGGGCCCGGGAGTCAGAGGACCTGCGTTCTAATCCCGGCTCCGTCCCGTGTCTGTTGGGTGACCGTAGGCAAGCCACAGCTTTTCTGCACCTCCGTTTCCTCACCTGTAAAACGGAGATGGAATCCTACCCCCGCCTCCCTTCGACTGTGAGCTTCATGCGGGACAGGGGCAGTGCTTAACGAACACATGACTAGGCGTGAGCCCGTCGATTAACTTCACTCTGCAGAGCGAAAGCAAAATGGCCTCTCGTACCACCTGCACCCAAATGAACCAGTAAACGTGCCTTTTAAACGGAGACCCACTGACCCCACAGGGGCACCTACGACGACGAGTGAAACGCTAACTAGCGTTCGCGGGAGAGCGCGAAGTTTCCCCAAGCACAAGCCTTCGGATTCCAAAATAACCGGATATCTTCCGGAGGGCCGGGAGGCTGCCCCGCCGAAAATAGTCACCTCGCTAGGTAACCCTGTCCGTGTATATTTAGGTTTCTCTTTCCAAGCATACCATCTGTCCGTCGGCTCGAAGGACCACGCTCACACGTGCCCAGAGGTCACCGGGACAGCCCGGCGGAACACGGGCCCCCGGCCCGACCCGGACTTTCATCCCGAGGCACGCGCGCGGTCTCCTCGATGCTTCACGGGGGTCGGCGAATATCAGAATTAGCAAGACCGACTGAACTCCGAGAGTTTAATTTTTAATGAAAAGGAAGCCGGAGCCCCCCTTCTTGGTTATACATCAGAACGGGCCCTCTGGAGGTCGGAGACGGGCCCGGGCGCAGAAAGCAATCCCCGTTGCAGCTGCTGCCCGTTTAACTGCCCAGGCTCCCTTTCCAGCACAGCTGTAGGGGCTCACGGCGGCTCAGAGGGAAAATCCCACTGGGAACAGCTGCAGGATGTCTCGCTCCAAACCTGGGCCTGGGTGCCAGAGGTCTCCGGGGCCGTGCTCGGCTGCCTCACCCGATACTCTTCTTCTCCATTTTAGGAATTCCCCTGCCCTCCCACCCCCCATTTAAGAACTTGAGTCACCCAGCAGGGGCCGAACTTGAGGGTCACAAGAACACATCCCTCCTGGTTTGTGGAGGGGACGGGAAGGAGAGGGGAGGGAAGGAAGAAGCGGGGGGAGTGATGGATGCTGCTCGGATTGCAGATCGGGGTGAGGGGGAAGGGAGGGACGCTCTTCGGATGGCAGTGGGCAGCTAAAACCACGACCCCACAAGGTCATCCCGGGACTGCCCTGTTAACACCTGGATGAACCCCCAAATCCAGAACCCTGGGAGCAAAGTAAATAATGTTGGTATTTGTTAAGCGCTTCCTATGTGCAGAGCACCGTTCTAAGCGCTGGGGTAGACACAGGGGAATCGGGTTGTCCCACGTGGGGCTCCCAGTCTTCATCCCCATTTTACAGACGAGGGAACTGAGGCACAGAGAAGCGGAGCGACTTGCCCACGGTCACACAGCTGACGAGTGGCCGAGCCGGGATTCGGACTCATGACCTCGGACTCCAAAGCTCACGCTCCTTCCGCTGAGCCACGCTGCTTCTCTACCTGGAGACCAGAGAAGCTACCTCAAGCAGAAGCTGATAGCAGGTAGCGGAGAAGCAACCACGTCCTGAAGAGGCTGAACCAGCCTCCCATTAGGGTCCAGACCGGGGGCACCGGGTGACGGTAACAAGAGTGGAAGGCCACGGGGCTGGGAGGGGGAAGACCAAAGCGCGTTCATATGTACCGGGAGAGGGGCTCCGGCACTGGATCCCAGCACCGTTCTCCACTGCCGGGGCACCTGACGGTTCACTCGGTGCTCCTCCTCTGACGGAAGCCTCAAACTGAGTGGGGGGGGGGGGGGGAGCAGGGGTTGAGGAGGGAGCAGGAGCTACTCAGCTTCCAGAGCAAGTACCCGGGAGTGGGAGATGCAGTCTGGTGACACTGCTCCAGCAAGGAGTCCCGGAGGAAATACTGCCATTCATTCAACAGCGCTGACTATGTGCCGAGCACTGCTACTAACGAAGGGCAAGTTGAGAAGGAGTGAGAAGGCCGGGGGTAGGGAGGGGAAGCAGGAGACGGGGAACCCGTGTCTTCTATGATACTGCTCAAAACCCCCCAGAGGTTGCCCGTTCTTGGCTGCATTAAGCAGAAACTCCTCACCGCTCCCGAGTTTTAAAGCACTCAATCAGCTCTCTCCGCCCGACTTATCCTCTTTTCCCACTACAACCCGGCTCATGTGCTTCATCCCCCTCAGGACAACCCCCTGAACCATTTCCATCACCCCCAGGATTCAGTCCCACACTCTGCACACAGTAGCCATTCAAGAAATACCTTGGCGGGTGATTCGGGAAGTAACTAAAACCAAGCGAAAGGAAGTGAGCCAAGAGGAGAAGAGTTAAGCCAAGAGGAGCCTGGAGGTGCCCACTTGCTTGCTTCGAGCAACAACCGCCCGGCCGAGGAGATATCTACAAATAAATCACGCTCTCTTCAAACACACACCCACATTTTAAAATGAGGAGTGCAACTGTGGCAAGGTGGAACGTTACTTAGGTACCGGGACTTTAGCGCCCAAAACACAGGGTGGTAATAATTATATTTTCAGTACCCTATTTATTTTGTTAATGAGGTGTCCATCCCCTCGATTCTATTTATCGTGATTAAGTTGTCTTGTTTTTATCCGTCCGCCTCCCCCGATTAGACCGTGAGCCCGTCAATGGGGAGGGATCGTCTCTATCTGTTGCCGAATTGTCCATTCCAAGCGCTCTCAGTACAGTGCAATGACACGTACATCGCCTCGATTCTATTTAGTCGCCACTGTTTTTAAGAGATGTTCTTCCCCTCGACTCTATTTATCGCCATCGTTCTCGTCTGTCCGTCTCCCCCGATCAGACCGTGGGCCCGTCAGACGGCAGGGACCGCCTCTACCTGTTGCCGACTTGTTCATTGCAAGCGCTTAGTACAGTGCTCTGCACAGAGTAAGTGCTCGATAAATACTATTGAATGAATGAATGAATAGTAAGCGCTCAATACTACTGAATGAATGATCAGTAGTCATTAAGCCTTACAAAGCACTATCGCTGGGGTGAAGAAAATAGAATCGGCTCGGACGCGGTCTCACCCTAGGATGCCGAAGTCACCGTTAAGGCACGTCCCGGAGTTGACCGTTCAACCCGGTGGCCGTGCCATCGTAGATTTTTCCCTTTTAGTTTTGATAGAATCCACGCGATTGGATAGTTTTTCTTCAAAAATGTCCAAACTCTCAAACCCCGAATAATCTTTGGCACTTTTCCCTGCAACCCCTGGGCGCGGGCTCGTCCCCGCGACACCTACTTGTAAACAAAATGTAAATTGCTAATTACCAATAACCCTCCACGCTCAGCTTCAGCTGTTGCCCCATAGGGCTGTTCACTCATTAAAGTTCTGTTCATTCATTAAAGTACAGCCCAAAGGCTACGGTTGGGTTTTTTTTTTTTTTAAGAGGTAAGAACAGAGCGGGGCAGGATTAGCCATTTTCTCCTCATGGCACAATTCACCTGGGAAAAGTTTCATTCGCTCCATTGGCCCGGGAAACTAGTGCAGCAGCAGGTCACCCTGGCTGCACTTGATTTACATCCCGGGGAAACTCCAGCCGGCCAAGATGCAAATGTGGTGATTAAGCAACGACAATCCATTTCCTGGGAGAGGCTGGTGGCCTCTGGCACGGCCGGGGGCCATTAATTCCAGCCCCTTCTTAATCCTCAGGAAGAGCTCAGAGCAACACACTGGTACTGCTCCTGGAAGCTAAAAGGAAGCAGGGGAAGGAGGGGGGCAAAAAAAAAAAAATAGAAAAGCGTTTGGGGGATATGTCCTGGTCCTATCTAGAGAATAAACATCCTGTTCCTTAGTCAGATCGCTCAGATCGTCTTTCAACACTCCATTTATCTGATAATCGTGGACATGGATTATTAAGCATCTACATGATAGAGCTTTCAAAATACTTCCTTTCCCCCCTCAAAGACACTTGGAAGACCTCTGAATTCATAACAGTACCGGAGGGTTAGCGCAAACCTGCAGGATGGCTAGCCCGAAGCCGCCCTCGCGGTGAATGGCACAATGCAGACCGAGACCGGGGAGATGAGGATTAAGGCTGGGGGAGATTGGCAGGGAAACTTCCCTGACGCTAAAAATAAGTGTCAGCCGCTAACCGGCCTGTCATACCCACAGGGAAAAGGCTTTAGCCTCAACGGGTGCGTCACCTCGATGGAGATTAGTACTGACACCTCTCTTGGACAAGGCATCCTGATCCGCCTAGGACAGGCCTCCCTGCCGATGAGCGGAACGCTGACGGTTGGCTGAAAATGCTAAAAATGCAACCCGGAGCGGCCCCGCGCCAGAAGAATGAGTGCTCTCCACACAATCGAAATCCACAAGACCCCCCTCCCTTGTCCTCCAGAGCTCGGACCCTCGGAGTTATCCACGTGAACCGTTCCCTGGGTGGGTGGGGGGGAGACGCACCACTGCTGCGTTCTCGTTCTTTCACTCGTTCAATCGTATTTATTGAGCGCTTACTGTGTGCAGAGCACCGTACTAAGCGCTTGGAATGTCGTTCTCTCACCAAGCAGTAGATCTGCTCACCAGCCCCCCTTCTTTGGATTCAGCCAGCAGTGTCACGCGTCCAATCCGTAATGGGTGGGGGGAAAACGTGCCCGCATAGAGCGTAGTTGGTTTTCTTCAACACCGGGTTTTATTTTGACTAAATGTGTGTGAAGAGATCTGCGTCGCAATTTCGAAAATTGAACACTCGGTTGTGAACCACGGATTTACAACCGAATGCCTAAAAACGAAGCATTCGATTGCTCGATTCCTCCTCACTCCCAATTTCGAGTGAGTTCTCTCACTCGATATCAAAAGGGACTAATGGAAAATTGGCATAAATCTGTCAGACACAACATTAGAACCAGCACAAGAGAGTTTACGTAGACCGTGGCCACTCCTGCCTCTACAAACCAAGCACCCAATCTGAGGTTAAAAAAAAAAAAAAAAAAGATCGAAGCTACGTCCCAGAGCACTCGCGTACGTATCCGTAATTTACTTAGAGACTGCCTCCCCCTCTGGCCTGTAAGCTCTTGCGAGCAAGGAACGTGTCTACGAACTCTGTTGTACCGTACTCTCCCGAGGGCTCGGTACAATGTTCCGCTCCCAGCAAGTGCTCAATAAGTATCATGGATTGATTGGGCTTAGAAAGCTAAAACCAGGGAGAAGGGAGAGGAGAGAGGAAAGGGGAGTCAGGGCCAAGGTGGAGAGAAAGACGAAAGGGGCGGTGGCAAAATAAAGCCAAAGTGAGGCGAGCACTACGATCCATCCCTTGGCCTCCTCCCAACCGTCTCCACCTGTCCCAAGCAACAGCGTCCGTTTCGCTGGCCGGCCCCCAGCCCTCCCTACTATCCACAGCCCCTCGAGAAAATACCCGGCAGTGGCCACCCCCTTCATCAGCATCCCAACTGGCAGCCTCTGGGGTGTCAATTCCGAGAGCTCACACGTGCCAGACCTCCACGCAGATGCCACTAATTCCACAAGCGCGACCCACGCAATTCCCAAAGAAGACCGAGGGGAAATGAAACTGTACAGGCTCCATATTCTCCGAGATGAAATGACTTTTTAATTAACTCTGAGGAAAATCCCCCTTAAGATTGCGTCTCATTTCCCACTACTGACAAGTAATTAAGCCATCAGCCTTTCAGAGTAATCTAGGTCACGGTACAAACGCTATCAAACCAAATGTTGCTGGAGGGAAAAAAAACACCACCCAGTTACCAGCAGATTTTTGTACCTGAGTACGTTAGAAGCAGCGCGGCCTAGCGGAAACAACCCAGGCCTGGGAGTCAGAAGACTGGGTTCTAAGCCCAGCTCCGCTACTTGTCTGCTGTGTGACTCTGAGCAAGTCACTTGGGTCATCCGGGCCGCAACACAACTCTTAATTAGAAGTTGGTATTTGTTAAGCGCTTACTCCGTGCAGAGCGCCGTTCTAAGCGCCGGGGTAGATACAGGGTAACCACGTTGCCCTACGTGAGGCTCACAGTCTTCATCCCCGTTTTACAGATGAGGGAACTGAGGCACAGAGAAGTGAAATGACTTGCCCACAGCCACCCAGCTGACAAGTGGCAGAGCCGGAATTCGAACCCATGACCTCGGACTCCCAACCCCGTGCTCTCTCCACCGAGCCGCGCTGCTTCTCCGTTGTGTTGATAGATACATTCCCTGCCCACTGCAAGCTCAGTCTAATTACTTCTTCTATAAAATAGGGACCGTGAGCCCCATGTGTCCAAATTAATCAGCTTCAATCTACCCTAGCCCTGCACTAAGTAAGCGCCGGCGCACAGTAACCGCTTAAGAAACACCATTTAAAAAAAACATTGCTGCATCTATCACTTGCCTGCTGTGTGCCCTTGAGAAGGCCATTGATATTATCTGTGCCTCAGTTTCCTTATCTGCAAAACGGGGGTTAAATACCTGTTCCCCCTCTTACTTAGACCGAGAGACCGTGTCCAATACGATTAACTTCTATTGATCCCGGTGCTCGGAACAGTGCTTGACGTGGTCAGCGTATCATCATCGTAGTCATTAAAGTAATGGTGACACGGCCCAAACTGGTACCGGCGGCAAGAATCCAACAAATAGAATGGAGTTTCAGTACTGGGTTGAGGGTCTGCTCTTCTCAGATTAGAGAATTACGAACACTAGGGTGGTCACTTGTCACGATTTATAACGGACTGGTACTGGCACGGCACCACACAGAAGACCCCATATTTTTCTCTTTTATTGTAATAATAATAATGTTGGTATTTGTTAAGCGCTTACTATGTTCTAAGCGCTGGGGTAGACACAGGGGAATCAGGCTGTCCCACGTGGGGCTCACAGCCTTCATCCCCATTTGACAGATGAGGTAACTGAGGCACAGAGAAGTGAAGTGACTTGCCCAAGGTCACACAGCAGACTTGTACTAGGTGCTTACTCTGTGCCAGGCACTCAAGTAAGAGTTGGGGTAGATTCAAGCAAATCAGTCGGACACAGTCCCTGTCCCACCTAAGGCCCAAAGTCTCAATAATAATAATAACATTTGTTAAGCGCTTACTGTGTGCAGAGCACCGTTCTAAGCGCTGCCGGTGGACGGAGGGGAATCGGGCCGTCCCACGTGGGGCTCACCGTCTCAATCCCCATTTTACAGATGAGGTGACTGAGGCCCAGAGAAGTGAAGTGACTCGCCCACAGTCACACAGGTGGCAGAGCGGGGACTCGGACCCATGACCTCTGACTCCAAAGCCCGCGCTCGTTCCGCTGAGCCACGCTGCTTCTCGTTCTCAATCCCATTACGCGGATGAGATGACAAGCACGGAGAGGTTAGATGACTTGCCCAAGGTTGCACACGGCAGGTAAACGGTGGAGGTAGAATTAGAACCCACATCCTCCTGACTCCTTCCACCAAGTCACAGTGCTTCTCGTCTCTTCATTTCCACCACCCAACCTTGGCTCCCGCCACGGCGTCTCGCAGTGCGGAAGCTGTGTCCGCGTTCACAGGGGACCGGGACTGGTGAAGGAAGAGATCGGGGGTCCTCCCTAAAGAAATGGTCCAGGTTCCGGGCTCTTCTGCAAAAAAATGGGGGACAATGTCATCGCACTACACAACGCACGGTGGGCGGCGAGGGCCTGCGGTGGCCACACGCTAGATCAAAGGGGCGAAGAAGCTGAAATAAGTGGCAAGTGGAAGGTTTGGAGCCGGCAAGTCCTCGCTTGGAGAAGCGGCGTGGCTCAGTGGAAAGAGGCCGGGCTTGGGAGTCACAAGTCATGGGTTCGAATCCCCGCTCTGCCACTTGTCCACTGTGGGCAAGTCACTTCACTTCTGTGTCTCAGTGACCTCATCTGTCAAATGGGGATTAAGACTGTGAGCCTCACGTGGGACCAACCTGATGACCCTGTAGCTACCCCAGCGCTCAGACAGTGCTCTGCACATAGTAAGCGCTTAACGCATACCAACATGATTACCATCATTCACCAGGCCGTGTGAGGTTTTAGCCGGACTGGGGGAAGGGTGGGGACAGTTCCATCCCAACAGTTCTATTCCACTGGGCGGCAGGTGCCCTGCACCTTTGGATATTGGCTGTTGGTACTCGCTAGTCTTTGGGCTCTCAATTTCATGGCCTCAAGTTGCAAATACGCCCACCAAATGTGTAAAAAAGTTGGTTTGAGGACCCGGTACGACAGAGACTTCAGGCTACACGACATCGCAACTGTAAGTCGGTAGTTTGGCCCGTTGCCACAGTGAGCCCGGCCCGGGACACCGCGATCGAGAAAGAGAGAGCAGCGTGGCCTAACGGAAAGAGCCAGTAGGGTTCTGATCCCGGCTCCTCCACTTGTCTGCTGTGTGACCTTGGGCAAGTCACCTCCCTTGTCTGTGCCTCCGTAAAATGCGGATCATGACCGTGAGCCCCAAGTGGGACATGGACGGTGGCCAATCCCGACGCTCAGCACAGTGCCTGGCACCCAGCAAATACCGGTAAAGGAATATATGGAATAAAGGGGAAATCCACAGGTGATGCCTAATGCATGCATGTCTACGTCTGACTATTAAAATGAACTCCAAAGATAAAGCTACGGGTCAATGTTCAGAGTCGCCGGCCCCATCTGAACCAACCCAACCACTCAGCAGAGCACTAGGCACATATCGAGCGCTTAAATACCACGGTGATCATCGTTATCGTTATTATTTAAGACGTGATGGTCCCCATAGTTTTATCTGCTTGGAGTCCAGGCCTTGCTCAAAGGTCCAAAATGGAGGCCACCTGGCCCCTTGTGTCCTCCCCCCCCCTTCTCTGCCGCCCCCCCCCTTCAAATCTCTGCCCTCTTTTTACCCCCTGCGGGTACACTGAAAAGGTGGCACCTATGTCTGTGCTAATTACATAGGAACTGTGATCTCCCACTAAGGACAGTTAAACCTCTGTAAATAAACAAGTATAGAATGACTAAGCCACGGCCCCAATTCCCTCTAAGTGCTTAAAACCCCTGACATTTTGGAAAACAGGCACAACTGGGCCCGGGCACACAAATGCAAAACGATGTAGTGAAATCCCACATCCCAAACAAAGACCCCCTTCCCCACTCACAGCTCAAATACTTTAATATTATTTCCTGAAAGAAATGGTAATTTAATAATCCTTGAATTACTCGGGGCCTGTGTATCCTTAAACCTGAAGGACCAATTAGCAGCTGTAATTCAATCAAGGTACTAGCACTTGTAATTTTAGACAATGACTTCAGCCTGGGTGAAGCTTTTGATGTAAAAAGCCCCGTATTTTCTTTCACATTTGCACGACTCCTTTTCCATGCGCTTAGTTGAATAGCTAATTAACACTCTGAAAGCCTGCATTTGTTTCTCCACCCAAAAGGAACTAGCAAAGAAAAGGTTTTCCTTTAAACAACATTTCTCCCGTTTCATTTGATTACTGATTCTTTGTGCAACTACTAATTATCCTGTTGTCTCCAATCTTCTAGCCGGTTTGGAAGAGGGCAGGGCTTAGTGCCGGAATTCACCGAGGCCCGGGTAGCCAATTTTGGCGTTTTCACTCAAATCTGCATTTTTTTTTTTTTTGGTTCCGTTACCAACTTCAACATACCCAAGGTGGTCTCGCCTTTATTAATCTCTCTCGAGGGTGCCCTCCCTTAGGAACGACCGATCAGACTTCAGGCCCGAGAGTCCGAGCGGGGCAAACCATTTGAGCGCTGAGGGTTCGCACAGCGTCTCTCTCGTCCGCGCCCGTCCCGTTCCTGCTGGGGCACGACCGAGAAGGCGGGCGGGGGTGCAGCACGCTGCCAGATGCGTGCCAAGGTTTCTTTTAAGCGCAGACTCCATTGACGGACGAAAGGACTGCGGTACAATGCTGATGCTGTGCTGTAGGTTTTTAACTCTAGATGTTTTCCAGGGTGGTTGGAAAAATACGGGCTTCTCAAATCCCACTTTCCTTGGGGATTTACTTCTTAGAAGCTCCAAAATATTGTAATCTTCGTTCATCTATGGGCAGATTACGTGGTAAAATGTATATTATATACCTCAGCTCTCTAGAGCCTTCTCTGGATACTTGATTACTGGAGGCGTGATCAGCTGACGTCACGGCACCGTCTTTTCGGGAATTGTGGAGGAAAAGCCTGAGCATAGCCAAGTAATTACACCCAGACCAATACTGAAATACAGACCAATACCAATACAGACCAATACTGCAAAGGAAAACAATCCCTCTAGCAATGTCAAAAACAGAGCCAAGTACTGCAGATATCAAACACAATACAATAGGATGAGAGTGTGCGTATGTGGGGGGGGGGGGGTCATACGCACTCCCGCAATGTGTCCAGAAATGTGGATCCCATATTTTTAGTCCTAATCGCAGAGTGGCCTAGAGGAATCAACACGGTCCTGGGAGTCAGAGGACCGGGGGTCTAATCCTGGCGCCGTCACTTGTTTGCTGGGTGACCTTGAGCAAGTCACTTAACTTCTCTGTGCCTCATTTACCTAATCTGCAAAATGGGGATTAAAATCCCACTCCCTCCTGTTTAGACTGTGAGCTCCATGTGGACAGAGATTACGTCCATCCCGATTTTCACTTACATCTGTCCCAGTGCTTAGTTAAGTGTTTGGCACACACTAAGTGCTTAAATACAATCGCTATTAATTTCAGCCCCGGAGTAATTAATTGGGTCGGACTCAGATCCTGTCCCGCATGGGGCTCGTATCTCAGTAGGAGGGAAAACGGACGACTGAATCCCCATTTTACAGTTGAGAGAACTGAGACACGCAGAAGTTAAGGCACTTGCCCAAAGTGTTAGAGCAGACAAATGGCAAAGCTGGGATTAGAACCCAGGTCCTCTGACTCCCGGGCCCATGCTCCTTCCAGTAGGCCACCCTGCTTCTCAGAAAGAAAGGGAAAAAAAACCCCTTATTCAAAGCATTCATAGTCTTCATTTTGTTACTTTAATTTTTGCTTTAGAACATGTGCAGCGGGAATCACAAGTGGACAATTTATGTTTCCATCTTTCCTGGAAAATCCACTGAAATTTGTACAGATGCTATCGATTCCCAGTCGATCCTGGGGGAGAGAGAGGCTATCTTCGGGTTAATACAGCCGCCTAGTTATACAGCGTGGCTCAGTGGAAAGAGCTTGGGCTTGGGAGTCCGAGGTCATGGGTTCGAATCCCAGCTTTGCCACTTGTCAGCTGTGTGACTGTGGGCAAGTCACTTCACTTCTCTGTGCCTCAGTTCCCTCATCTGGAAAATGGGGATTAACCGTGAGCCTCACGTGGGACGACCCGATTACCCTGTATCCACCCCAGCGCTTAGAACGGTGCTCTGCACATAGTAAGCGCTTAACGAATACCAACATTATTGTTATACCAAGGGAGGAGGCCATGAGAACCCAAAGGGAACAGGACACCCCTAGCCAGAAATCATGGAGATCATTTCTCTGGGCTCATCAACTCCTAAGGAGAAACACCTGGACAAACTGCGCCGGGCAAGAAAACACACTGAGCATCACAGCCGGGAGGCAGAGAAGAGTCATCTGCAGGCACAGTGTACAGGAACATCACTTAGTTAATAGTAATGTTGGTATTTGTCGGTATTCGTTAAGCGCTTACTAGGTTCTAAGCGCTGGGGTGGATACAGGGTAATCAGGTTGTCCCACGTGAAGCTCAGAGTTAATCTCCATTTTACAGATGAGGGAACCGAGGCACAGAGAAGTTAAGTGACGTGCCCACAGTCACACACAGCTGACGAGCGGCCGAGCCGGGATTTCGAACCCATGAACTCTGACTCCCAAGCCCGGGCTCTTTCCACTGAGCCACGCTAAAGTGCCAGGAGGAAGAAGGCCAAGCTAAACCCCCCTTCTGCTCCCAGGAAGGAAGATCAGACTCAAAACTACCTCAACAGGGTGGGAGCAGACTACCGTTGACTTAACACAAGATTCACATTTGACCCTACAATCAAGGTTGACATTTTGTTCCAATTTCCCAGAGAATAATAATAATGATGTCGGTATCTGTTGAGCGCTTACCATGTGCAGAGCACTGTGCATCACAGTGCAGAGATACAGGGTAATCAGGTTGTCCCACGTGAGGCTCACGGTCTTAATCCCCATTTTACAGACGAGGTCACTGAGGCCCAGAGAGGTGAAGTGACTTGCCCACAGTCACACAGCTGCCAAGTGGCAGAGTTGGGATTCGAACCCTTGACCTCTGACTCCCAAACCCGGGTTCTTTCCACTGAGCCACGCTGCCTCTCTAGAGAAGTAACAGGGGATGAGGCAGCCAGGGCACGAAACGTTAAACCCCCACCGGACCAGCCGGCCACCTTAGGCGGGAACGTGACCCCCGTCCCCGAAGAAAAGACCCCCGAAACCCAACAAACACTTTACGGTGAAATTAACATCCAGTCAAACGAGAACAACATCCGGCAACAAAAGGTGAACCTCATATGGTGTTTCGATCTAAATCGTTCGGTTAACGTGATAGAAATACTTCTAAAATGAATCCACAAGACAGTGGCCGTGAAAGTACGACTGGCCGTTAATTACCGAAATGATAAAGAACACTAAATTGGCAGGGACTGTCTCTGTCTGTTGCCGATTTGTCCATTCCAAGTGCTTAGTACAGTGCTCTGCACATAGTAAGCGCTCTCCCCCGATCAGACCGTAAGCCCGTCAGACGGCAGGGACCGTCTCTATCTGTTGCCGACTTGTTCATCCCAAGCGCTTAGTACAGTGCTCTGCACATAGTAAGCGCTCAATAAATACTATTGAATGAATGAATGAATATTGAATGAATAGGTTCGAGAAATATCTGAGAAAATTCAACAACTTCCACATTAAATGTGGCACTGGGGCCTTCACTGTTTTCACGTGAGGATGGCAAGGCTGTCAGTGATATTTGGAGCCCAAGATTTTACCGTTTCGGCTTCGGGAGTTTATAGCAATCAGGTTTTTTGTCTCCGACTGCGAATATAATCAAGCTATACAGTAAGCCGTTTTTACGTCTTCAATAATTTCCCTTTCGTGGGACTCTTACCTTCTACTCCATTCTGCAAAATCATTTTCAATTAGGTGCTTAATCTTTATGTCATAGCTTAAATTACACATACGGCTCGCTAGACAAAAATCTTTCCCAGAGACATGGGCTCAAAGCAGCAATCAGTTTCAACTGCCCCCATGGGGGACCCGACGGAGTCAGGGCGGGGCCCCGCGACCCCATCTCCCCCTACGCATTCACCCCACAACTCCGAGGCCCAAAACGGGGTTCGCTTCACCTTCCGGATTCTTGGAAGAGGGGGAGTAAAGTGAAAACGACGATCCCAAAGACTGACCCGAGCTCCCCAGTTGGAAAGTTTCCCGGGAAGATTCCCTCATCCAACCAGTCGTCTTTAGTGGGTGCACAGCACTGTCATAAGCATTTGCAGAGTACAATAGCGAATACGGTACAGTAGAGAAGCAGCGTGGCTCAGTGGAAAGGGCCCGGGCTGGCGAGTCAGAGGTCATGGGTTCGACTCCCGG
Organism: Ornithorhynchus anatinus; assembly: GCF_004115215.2. Taxonomy (NCBI): domain Eukaryota; kingdom Metazoa; phylum Chordata; class Mammalia; order Monotremata; family Ornithorhynchidae; genus Ornithorhynchus; species Ornithorhynchus anatinus. The sequence goes on from NC_041747.1 coordinate 1,683,664, forward strand.
CTCTGCCACTTGGCAGCTGGGTGACTGTGGGCGAGTCACTTCACTTCTCTGCGCCTCAGTGACCTCATCTGGAAAACGGGGATTGACTGCCCGCCTCACGTAGGACAACCTGACTACCCAGCGCTTAGAACAATGCTCTGCACATAGTAAGCGCTTAACGAATACCAGCGTTGTTGTTATTATTATAGTGAAGAGACCCTATCACTGCCTTCGAGAAGCTTCCGGTCTCCAAACCCCCAAAGTGGGGCAGACATTTGGGGGACTCGGAATTAATCCCGAGCAGTGGAGATACAGGACACCATTGCTCCAGCAGGGTCAGGGGCGGCTTTTGAGAACCATCGGGCCAAAACGGGGGCCAGAGAACTCTGCTCCGGCTCGCCCCATGCTGCTGCGTCCCCTCCTCCTCCAGGGAGGACCGGGCTTATTAAAATTGCCAGCGGCAGCTGACTAGAGGGTGGACTCGCTGATGGAGTCCAATTAAAGGTCCAGGAAGCAGCGTTGCCTAGTGGGCCAGAGTATGGGCCTGGGCGTTGGGAAGGACCTGGGTTCGAATCCCAGCTCTGCCACTTGTCTCCCATGTGACCCTGGGCAAGTCACATCACTTCTCTGGGTCTCAGTTACCTCCTCTGTAAAACAGGAATTAATACCCAGTTCCACGTGAGACACGGACTGTGTCTGACCTAATAATGTAATAATGTTGGTATTTGTTAAGCGCTTACTATGTGCCGAGCACTGTTCTAAGCGCTGGGGTAGACATAGGGGAATCAGGTTGTCCCACGTGGGGCTCACAGTCTTAATCCCCATTTTACAGATGAGGGAACTGAGGCACAGAGAAGTTAAGTGACTTGCCCACGGTCACACGGCCGACAAGTGGCAGAGCTGGGATTCGAACTCACGAGTTCTGACTCCAAAGCCCGTGCTCTTTCCACTGAGCCACGCTGCTTCTCATAATAATGTTGGTATTTGGTAAGCGCTTACTATGTGCCGAGCACTGTTCTAAGCGCTGGGGTATACACAGGGGAATCAGGATGTCCCACGTGGGGCTCACAGTCTTAATCCCCATTTTACAGATGAGGGAACTGAGGCACAGAGAAGTTAAGTGACTTGCCCACAGTCACACAGCTGACAAGTGGCAGAGCCGGGATTCAAACTCATGACCTCTGACTGATTAGCTTGTATCTTCCTCTGAGTTTAGTACAGAGCCTGGTTTATAGAAAGCCTTTTTTTTTTTTAAAAAAAAAAAGCAGATCTTTAGAATAAGGAGCCAAAAGGAACAGCTCAACCGTGTTTCTTAAATCACCGCAAGCATTTGCTGCTTCGGTTTCTCCAGATGTGTAACCTTTGCGTTACAGTTCCTCCCTCCCTTTTCCTCTTCTAGTCCTTCCTCATTTCAGAAATATGCACAAGGCTTTGGGAAATAAAGTGTCCCTCGGATAAAAGGGCAGACAGTTGGGGACATATCTGTGATTCATTTGTATTAATGCCCGCCTCCGCTCTAGACTGTAAGCTCGTTGTGGGCGGGGAATGTGTCTATTATTGTATTTTACTCTTCCAGGCACTTAGTACAGTGCTTTGCATACAGTAAGTGCTCAGTAAATACAACTGAGTGAATAAAAACGGCAAGATCAGGTCTTTAGCACGGTCAGACGGGCTGCAAACTATGCAGTCAGTGTGTAGGAATGAAAGAGAATAATGTTGTATTTGCCATCATCTGCCTAAAGAGAGATAAAAGTTTTACCCTACAGCTTTAATTCAAAAAAGTGGGGCTTGATTTTAAAATGATCCCCTTTGATTCCTTTTTCAGTCTTTCGAAACCTGTACATTTGGGTCAGCTGATCTTATTTTATCTATCGCCCTCTTCTCCCAGTGAGCACGGTATGTGGAGAGAAATGTGCTAAGACGTGCTCAGAGATATGCAGAGAGAATTTTTTTCTACTAGATTTACAACTTTAATTAAAAAGGAAAGATTGGGACTTAAAAGCCATCCAGTACAATTTTAATGCCTTAAGCATTTCTATCGAGAGAAACTCGATAATTAGGAGTGCATATGTAGTGAGGGAGATAATCCACGCACATTAGAATAGGAAGCTTTGGGTTGAGGCGGGAATAGAGTTGATCTTTGCAGAACGCTGTGGGGAACAAAAATGAGCATAAATGATTTTTCCCTCAATTGAAAGATTGAGGGAAAAAAAACCCAATTTAAAGCAAACAAGCAGCAGCAGTTATATCACCTCCCAGCTGCTTTTGCATATCAAGTATGCGCACCAAAGAGAGCTACCCAAAGGGGAAAACATCCATTTTCAAAAGCCACAAGCTTGAAAACTCACCCATTTTTTTCCTCTAACATTTAGCTTGCGGATTGCCTTGAATAGAATACAACTGTGGCATTTTTTGAGGGCTCGCTGCGTGCCAAGAACTGTACTAAATACAGGATAATCGGAGGACCAGTCAGAGGACACGGGTTCTAACCCGGGATCTGTCACCAGCCTGCTGGGTAACCTTCAACCAGTCACTTAACTTCTCTGTGCCTCAGTTACCTCATCTGTAAAACGAGGCTTAAATCCTACTCCCTCCTATTTAGGCCGTGAGCCCCATGTAGGACTTGTAGCTATCCCAGGGTTTAGGATAGCGTTTGGCACAGAGGAAGCATTTAACAAGTACCGTGAATATTATTATAATAGGCTCGGACACAGTCCCTGTTCCAGCCAGGGCTACTGTCGAAGGGGGAAGGAGACCAGGTATCAAACCCCCATTTTACCAAGACGGAAACCGAGGCACAGAGAAGTTAAGTGGCTTGCCCAAGGTCACAAGGTAGGCAAGAGGAGACACTGGGATTGGAATCCGGTGCCCCCGACTCCCAGGTCCATGTTCTTTCCACTAGATTTCAACTCCTGGGATTTCAACGGAAACGCAGAGATAAATGTTGAGAAAACATTTATCCGTCTCATCCTCCCTATGGCCTAAAACTGTAAAGCCGTCTCAATCAGTCAGTGGCGTTTAGTGAGCGCTTACTGTGCGCGGAACAGTGTATCAAGTTCTCAGAAGACGATACAACCGTCAGTAGGCACAGTCCCTGCCCACCGGGAGCTGACATTCAAGAGAAAAAAAAAAATGAGCCCGCACTGTTCAATCCCCAGGATTTCAAACAGCGGGGGTGGAGGAGAGCCTGTGAGGATAATTACAAGTCCTGGATAATTAAGTCAAAGGTGAAAAGTCCTTTTAGACCAAACCCACCTAGCTCAAGGGGAAAGACGTCAAGTAGAGGGGCAATTCCCGGACTACGTGCCTCCTTAAGACACAGGCGGGAGGGACGGAGCAGAGAATCCGGACCGAAGGATCAACTTGCGTCGATGGAGAGATCTGACACATCCCCACTGTAAGAATAACTCATCTGATAAAATGGCTTCGGCTACCCTGCCCGCTCCCTTGTTAAAAGCCAAAGAGCAGGTCTGTCGGAGCTGAAGCATCACAACCGTCGCCGGGATCCTACGTTACTCCCGGCAGACGTTTCTGACACACCATGTAATCACCGATTTTCTTCCCTCCGGAGGCCAGGGACTCCAGGTCGGGAGGCTTTGGTTTTGCCTGGCAGACTGGGGTTTTCTCTTTCTCTCTGTTCGCTTGGCTTTAGGCTCCTAATGCTTTCAAGGTCCCCATTCGTTCTGGTGCTAACCGGAGACCTCTGCAACGGCTCGATAGTTTCTTCCCTTCCGTATCACCACATACAGTTGGCCGCTGAGGCCGCCCCGAATCGGTCACTCACGAGCCCAGGGATCGGGAACCAGTTATTTCAGCATTTTAGAGACGCGGCAAAACCGGCCTGCGTCCTGGGGCGGCGTCGAGAGCGAGCCCCGCTTTGGCCATTACATTCGGTGCACCGATTAAACAACGTCGAGGCTGTTGGCAGAATCGGTCAGTCGACCTTTTTTGTTTTTTTATACTGAGTGCTTAACGCGTGCAGCCCGGTGTCTTAAGGCCCTGGGCACGACCGAAGGGTAGGTAGGCACCATTCCGGCCCCGGAGAAGCCGGCCTTCCAGCGGAGGAGCCGGTGATCGAGTGGGAATTCTTCCTCTTCATATACAAAACATTACACGGTATTGAAAATGGCAGCAAGCGTTCCTTTGGAAGCTCACTGCCACACACAAGACACAAGTGTAGGCTCCCCCACGGGGGGAACGGCGGACAACCGAGTCCATTCTCTATCACAGGTGGAGGGACGGGACCTCGAGGGACCCTTACGGTGGCCTCTCCCCAACCCTAACATGCCGGCCCCTCTGCTCAAATCCCAGGTAGTTTCCTCAGCGGTCCCACCGGCCCGTGACACCTTACCGCGGAAGCAGTTCTCGTGCCGGCTGGGCGACGGCACGCAGGCCCTACCGTTTCAGCGCCCTTGGGGATGGGACGGCTCGTCAGGCCGGGGTTGGTCGACCAGGGTCGTTCCGGGGGCTTTCCTTCGGTTTCTCCCCCAAATGACTGCCAACGTAGGATCCGGTCAACTGCCGATTCCTCAGCAGGTGGGACCAGGGCCTCACAACCATCACAGCATCTTGCTCGTGGCAAGACTCCCCACCCCAGCTCTTTCCCACACCTCCTTCCACTGCCGGCCAAAGGAACGAGCCCTCTGGGGCCCAGGATCACTCGGGGGGTTTCAGAGGGACCCCTGGCAACGAGCTGTCGATGGCCTAGAGCTGGCTCATCCATTTGCTCACCGGAGGGACTACAGCCCCGACCTCCGATCCAGCTGATTCGCGGCCCCACATCCAGAGAGGCCTGGGGAGCTGCGCGATATCGTCAGTCAAAGTCTGAGTGCGGCGTTTGGCGCACAGTAAGCGCGCGGTCGATAACGCTGGTTAACTGCCCCTCTAGCTAGCCCCCACCGAGCTTCTCGGGGTAGGGCAAGCTAGTTTCAGCTGCCCATTTCTGCACAAACCGCTTTGGAGACAAGGCTTCTCTCACAGAGCACCAACTTCAGGAGACAGGCAAGGAGAGGGTGCCTTCGCCTCCCCTCGCCCCTCGAGTTCGGGCCCATGGCAGCTACTATGTAACCCGAACAGTTGGCGGACAGGTGTTGCCAGTATAACCCAAGGAAAGGTCCTAAATTAATCACAGAAAACAAGACAGCTTCGTCTTTTCCTTCTCTACCACCCACTATTTTAGAAGGAGCAAGCGAGAGAGAGAGAGAGAGAGAGAGAGAGAGAGAGACCCCATAACATTATGGAGGCGAGCGCAAAACAGTCAGGCATTTTCATATTAGGCCACCCCCTATGCAATTTCATTTCATTCTATCAAACCACGGGGTCCTTACAGCTCTCACTATATAAACATATTTAACAATATGGCATTAACAGTTGGATGATTGTCTAAATATTGTATTGGTCCACTGACTGCCAACAAAATGTTTATGTCATGTTGTACTAACCCTAGTAATGCAGGCATCAGGGAAGGTTTAGGGGACGGGGATCCCTTCTTCAGATTTTCACTAATTACAACACAAAAAAAAACCCCTTCATTTCAGCCAGATAAACATCTGAACGCGTTCAAAAAGGCACGAGTTACTGGGTGGACGGCCACACGTTTATAAAGGATTTCTGAACAGGAGGACAGCGATACCTCCTGTAGATTAGTTTCGCCCCTATGCTGTGGAGTGCTCCTTGTTTCTTTGCCCTTTTTCTGCAGTTGGCTTTTGTGCCAGGCTCTGGACAAAGTTTCAGAAGCTGGAAGAATCTAACCCTAATTTTTAATGCTTTGAACTTTTTCAAGAAGGGAGCTGGTGGGGACGATTTAAGCTGCATCTTACAGCATCCACTGCTCCCTCCTTGGCATTCCCACCATGGGGCCCATCTGGCCCGAACCAGGCAAGGCTCCCAAGAAACTCGCAATGACGACCGCTCCCATCCATCTCCCAAGTTCTCACCCCCACTCCCCAGGCCCCTCCTAACCCTCGCAGAGGGAGCGGGGCCTGAACGGGGCTGAAAATCCCCGACGACCCCACCGAGTCTGGTAAGAGGAGACACGGGTCAAGGCGCTCGGCCCCCGAGTCGAGGTCGTTCCCCGGAGTTCCCGATCCTTTCCCGGCAGCTGTACGACTCCCCGCATCAACGTTCCCCGAGGCCGGTCCGGTAGCCACGGTAGGAAAGGCCTCCATCGAGGAGCGCCAAGCGGGTCTCTCAACAGACGGTGCCCCTGCAGACCCACCTCCAGATACACACACCTGCCCGGAAAGCGAGAGTCACCCATCGGTGGGGGATGCGGAAGAGGCTGCTGCTCCCGAGACGGTCCTGACCACGCCGGGCCAACTCCCTGACGCCTCTCTGCCTCTAGACGCGCTTGAGAACCTTGGCGATTTAGGCGGAAGTTACAATGCTTCGGGGGACCGGTCCAACAGAACTCTAACGGAAGGCAAGATACTCACATCTAGAGAATCTTCGTTCACCAGGATGAGGGACATGCTCTGCGACACCAGCCGGCAGGAGTACCCTGAAAGAGATGAATTCAGCCCATGTCACGTTTTGGTAGGGTCAGCATGTTGAAGGGCTAAATTTCCCTAGGGCTATTTCTCACTTTGTCCAGGAACCGGTCCCAGAGTTTTCTCTCCTCCCTCGAGACTCGCTTCACTCCTCTAACGTCAACCCACCTCGACCACATCTATCTGGCCACTGACCCTCTCACCCACGTCCTGCCTCCGGCCTAGGACTCCCTCCCCCACCAAATAGGCCAGACCATCGCACTCCCCACCTTCAAAGACTTATTAAAAGCACATCATTTCCCCTACTTCCTCTCCCTTGCGCGCGGCCCTTGCAGAAGTGAATTTACACCCTTTATTCGCCCCACAGCACTTACCTACATACCCGTGATTTATTTTAATGTCCGTCTCCCCCTTTAGACTTTAATCTCCTTGTGGGCAGGGATCCTGTCTACCAATCTTGCTCTATCGTACTCTCCTAAACGTTCAGTACAGTGCTCCGCACACAGGAAGCGCTCAATAGATACGACTGGTCGACTGACTGAGGCTATTTCATAGTCTATTAGCAATTTTATCATAGCATGAGAAGGGGAAAGGTTTGAAACTCAAATCAGCCCAGTCCAGGAGAGGTCATCGTTTTCCATTCTTCCAACGCTGACTCCCTGCCAAATTTAGATTTTGAATACGACTTATTTCATCCACGCCATCCTTTCGCCCGCCGTAAACTCCATGTTAATTGAGAATTCTCCAAGGCTCGGTGGAGTCTTAAAACTGAAGTCAGCGGTTTGCTGCAGGCTTTTGATTATTTGCTGACTTTTGAGGTGGTCAATAATTATCTGCATTTAAAGGAGACTTTGCCTTCTGAAAACTCAAAGCCCTTCCCATTTCACAGATTAAATACAACCGAGATACAGCTCACCACAAAATATACGCAAAACCACAGGCCTGGAATTAACTCACATAAACAAGAATTTGAACTTTTATAGTTTGCATTTCTTGGAAGCTGTTTAAGAGCAAATCAAAGCAGGGGGACCCAAATCATTTTCTCCTGCATCTCGGATCAGGGCCTTCCACCAGGTTTTTGTTTCCTTTACTCTGAAGGGGGCAAGCATACTGAACCTCCAGAGGCCATCCTTGATATACAATGTGTTCGGAATATTTGAGAGAGGAATACCCGCTTCTTCCAGAATTCGCTCCAGAAAGTGATATTAAACTTGGGATGGAAAACTGGATAAAACCAAAGCCACTCCATTCAAAACAGAAAAAAAACCTGTGGCCAATCAAGCATCGACTGACTCTTCAGGGAGGGGGGCGGGCGGTGAAGAATGGAGATATCTGTTTTACCTGGGGAAAGCTATTTGTTGCCTACTTCAGCCAAAAATGATAGAAATTCTGCTCGGCAATCAGGAGTATTTATTGAGCGTTTACTATGCGCGGAGCACTATACCACTCAGCTTATAACTTGATCGCAGTCCAAACCATCACTGGGGTAATCGACGGTGCCAGAATTTATCCGGAAAATCTAATGGACCACATCTTCCTACCACCTCAAATCCCGAAAGCACTCGCCAATGGAGTGATTAATACGGAGGAGGGGATGAAGACTGCGTTTGGGCTCATTTTGCAAGTGGGAGGTTACATTTTCAGAGGACATCGATGCAAATCAACTGCCACTTACTTTCAGTCCCGCAGTCAGATGGGCAAACAGGCACCTGCCCTTAAGCCGGAGTTTGGGTTGTAAGCCTGTTCAGCAAGCAGTGCTGGTTTCCCTGTCCCTCCTGAAGCACGCTCCATTTTGCCACAAAGGAAGATCCAATTAAAGGAATAAATTGGCACTCAAGACACCTTGAGGCACCAAATGCCGTGACCACATCCGGCTCTGTTTCAGAGTGATAAAACCATGAATTTTAAAAATTGTTTCACCTTGGGCCCTATCTATGATCAAGACTCAGAGCAATTACTGTTTTGTGGGTTGTTTTTTTTTTGTTTTTTTTTTTTTTTAAAGAATATACTGCACCCTTAGGGCCTAGACCATTTTCAAGCTAATAGGCTCAAAGCCGACGTGCAACGTGATTTCAGTTCCGCAGGCACACTGCACAACCGGCCTATCTTCCATGAATTGGCCGGTAGGAGATCTTAACTCCAAAGGCTCGGAAACGCGGGCATTCAAATACTTTCACGGTGAAAAGGCTTACAGCTGTAAATGGTTCAAACGGGACCTCCGGTGGGTCGGACTGACAGAAGGGCAGAGAAAGCACGTTCCAAGCAGGAACTGCCAAACCTAGTCAGATGAGGCTCAACTGGGGTCGGTGCGTGCAGAAACAGCAAGCCTAGTGGATAGAGCACGCGCACGGGAGTCAGAAGGGCCTGGGTTCAAATCCTGGCTCCACCACTTGTCCGTTGCGACCTCGGGCGAGTCGCTTGGCTGGGCCTCGGTTACTTCATCTGTAAAACGGGGATTAAGTCTGCAAGCTGCTTGTGGGTCATGGACTTTGTCCATCCTAAATAGTCTGTATCGCCCCCATAGCGTAGAACAGTGCTTGCCACATAGTAAGCGCTTAATACCTTCATTATTATCGTCATTATGTCACTATAGCGTGGCTCAGTGGAAAGAGCACGGGCTTTGGAGTCAGAGGTCATGAGTTCGAATCCCGGCTCTGCCACTTGTCAGCTGTGGGACTGTGGGCAAGTCACTTCACTTCTCTGGGCCTCAGTTACCTCAGCTGTCAAATGGGGATTAGGACCGGGAGCCCCACGTGGGACGACCTGATTCCCCTGTGTCTACCCCAGCGCTTAGAACAGTGCTCTGCACACATAGTAAGCGCTTAACAAATACCAACATTATTATTATTATTATTATTATTACACTGGCCCTGTCCACAGGGAGTCCTCCACAGTGCTCCTTGCTGGACAACAAGACCCCCTTGGGAACATTCACACCACGAGACAGGACTCCAGTTGGCGTTTCACGCTCCTCCTCTCGGAGTTGAGCAACAACATCACTCGTGACGAATTGTACTGTGCCAAAATAGGCTAGATGATAGGCCGGCCGCTTTGCAGGCTTTCGAAAAACTCTGAAGGGATATAGTTAGTAGAATGTGACTATCGGGTCTTTAAACAGGTAGCGATAACCCAGATACGGACTTTAAAAGAATAAAAGGGATGACTGGTAATAGCAGAACTCTGGGTTTTAGGGTCTGGTTTTTTTCCCCCAGTTCTACATGTTGCATTTTCTCTCTAAAGTCTGTGACTCCAACTGGGTCCTGAGAAAAGGTCTAAAATTATTTTTTTTTGTTTCCCTTAAAAGGGTGGGAGGGGGGAAGAAAAATTGTAACGTTAATCATTTCCCCTCGTAGCAGGCTTACTCCCCCCCACCCCCCCGCCCGGAGACAATCAGCAGCTTTAGGCAGTAGACTGTTACAAATTCAGTATAACTAATTCAAAAGGATTTTCTAGTAGTTTTTGATTGGAACAACAGCTGCGGCAGCAAGCAGTCATTTCGAAACTGCAGCTCACTGTTTTATTTTACGTCCACTCCTTCGAGCAAGACGCCTTCTGACAACTGAGGCTGGACCAAGACATTATCCACTTGGGCCGTATTTCCTGTAGTCAGGGAACGGGAGGAGGGCGGTGAACACACGCCAATCCCCATTTTCCTGGATCTCTACGGTGCAAGAGGAAGTGGTGTTAAAATAAGGCTACGGGAGAGGGTAGTGGAAGCTATTGCCTGCCACGGTGGTTTTCTTCTGCAGTTAATCTCTGCAATTTAAATGAAATCATTCCAAGTTTGGAGAACCTGATTTCTAACATCTTCAGCGAAAATGAGATCAACTCTTGGGCCGCGGCCAGTTTGGAGGATTGAGGTGTAGATCTCTGGAGCAACCTAGCGGGTCTGGCGGCTGAGGAGAGGGCCCCCGGATCCCAAATGTTCCTCGGCGAAGGCCAGCAGCACCTGGCAAGGATATTGGGGGTTTTTTTTGGATTTTTGCATTTAACCAACGAAACCAAGAGGCAACTCCATCCAAAAAAAACTTACGGCAGATCACGCATCGACCGCATCTTCCGGGAAAGCGGGGTGGGGGGTGGATACGGAGACATTTGTTTTTACTTGGGGAAAGCTATTTGGCGCCCACACGGACCCAAAACGTTAGAAACGCTCCTCGGCAATCAATCTTATTTACTGGGTGTTTACTGCGCGCAGAGTCCCGGCTCATTCAGCTTTGATCTCGAGTCCAGTCCGCTGTTCGACAAGCGGGTCGGGACAAGTCTTTCCCACTGCTCTCTTTCTCAAGGCCAGCTATCAATCACTGGGCCTCAAGAGTCACCGGCAGAGACCGGGCTTTGCCGTCATCGGTTCAGCTAGGAAAAACCAGGAGCCCTGAAGGGTCAGTTTGTCCGCCCTCTGAAGACGCTCGAGCCCACTGGGTCCAGGAGCTCCCCAGTTCCCGTTCTCTATCCGGGAACCGCGCTCTCCTCCTGGCTCCTCTTCCCCCTCCTCCCCCTTCCCTGCACTCCCGCTCCAGGTGGACTCGTTGCCTCCCCGAAGCCTTCAGAATCTACAATGTGAGTGTCACACCGTGACTCGGAAAGCCAATCCACCTGCCCTTTAAAGGCGAGCTCAAACGTCGGCACTGAGGGGGACGCGACGTGTTTGGCTGCAAATCCCGTCACTCGGTTAATAACACCGCGAGGCTTTCCAACGGCCGCTGAAAAGTCCGTCGACCCATCGCTTAAAAAAATAAAATTAAAAAAAAAAAAAAAGATTTGCCGAGGAAGAAGTCAGACAAGTTTGTCGATGCCATCTAAGATGGCCACCGGCTTGCATGTCTAGGTCCTTTAAAAAAAGAAAAACAAAAAAAAAAACCTTCTCCCCACGCTACGTCTGCTCCGCTGGCAAGATTCTGAACTCTGGAAGTTCGGCTTAATCCGTTCAAATGACACCTCTGAAGGCTCAGATACTGTAGAGATTTTCTTCATTTCTAGTACGCAAACAAAGACCGTGAGTCACTGGGGCCACATCTGAAATTTTACTTCAGACTCGTAAATGCCAACTTATAAGCTAAACAAAGAAAACTGCCAACTCCCCCCAAAACGCTCCCAGTTAGCACAAGTTCAGGCACAGACGACCAAGATCTTGGCAGTACACCAGGCTAAAACTCCCTCCAGTTGCACCGTGAACCGAAAGTCACAGGCTACAGACGGGTTTATGCCGCGTGCTACGAGGGCCAGCTCAGAGTTGAGAGCCGGAGTCCGGCTTCACGTGAACGAGCGGGCTTTCTTCACACCTGCCTGAGTTCCAAGGGGAGGGTGGACTCCCACGAGAGAACCCCTAGAAGACGACTGCACTTCAGCGGGGGGGAAAACACAGCACCGCCAGGCAACTGCCATCGCCGTCTCGCAGAGGTTGGAAAATGGAAAGTCTTACCGGCCAGGGCAACGCCCGGCAACTTTTCAAAAGCCGCCACGCTTCCACAGGGACTCCACTATTTTTGGGTGCGAGATGGATTCAGACTCACAGCCATTAAAACGCAGATGGACGTCCCCGAGCAGCTGAGGACCAAGCCGATGACCGCAACCGGGCCATCTTTTCAGCCTCTTTTCACCCCGGGGCAGTGAGCCTAGCGGAAAGAGCGCAGGCCCGGGAGTCGGAGGACCCGGATTCTAATCCCCACCCTGTCACTCACGTGCCGCGTGACCTTGGACAAGTCACTCCTCTCTACCTCAGATCCCCCATCTGTCAATACCTGCTCTCCCTCCTCCTACTTAGCCTGCAGACTCGATATGGGACCGAATTACCCTGTACATACCCCAGTGCTTGTACATTCTTCAACGCACTGAAAAGCGGCATCGCCAGCGGAGAGGGCACGGTCCCGGGAGTCAGGAGGACCTGGGTTCTAATCCCGGCTCTGCTCCATGTCTGCTGTGTGACCTCGGGAAAGTCGCTTCACTTCTCTGGGCCTCGGTCGCCTCCTCGGTAAAATGGGGCTCAAGAGCGTGAGCCCCACGAGGGACCGTGTCCAACCTAACTAACTTCTACCTACTCCGGCGCTTCGAATGCTGCCTGGCACGTAGTAGGCGCTGAACAAGTATTTTTATTAATAAAAGATGTAATAACAATTCCACGGCCTGTCACGTTCTGTCGCGGCGTTCACCCCTCCTTTCCCCTTGGGTTCAGGGATCTGGAGCCGGTTGGATTCAACTTCTAAATGGGGGAAACAGAGTCGGAGTCCCAAATCACGCACTTGGGACAAAGCACCGCTGCCCACATCGTGCCAGTATCTCTCCGGGGCTTGGCGCGATAGATACCGTCTCATCTGCCAGAACCGGGTTTTCACTATTTACCTGGGCTGGAGCCCAGTCTAGGGATTAGGAAACAGACAACGCGAGCTTGTCTGGATCAAGTGTGCCATTGTGCCGGAAGAGGCCGTTGCGTACAGGCCGACGGAAGACCCGGGGAATAATTCTAGGAGCTCACTGAGCTGTTTAGAGTGCCAGGGCTGGTCAACTCCTATCCGGCAGGCAGGTTCTAAGAACAACGTTGGTATTTGTTAAGCGCTTACTACGTGCCGGGCGCCGTTCTAAGCGCTGGGGGAGATCCGGGGTCATCGGGTCGTCCCACGTGAGGCGCGCGGTCTTCGTCCCCATTTGACAGATGAGGTAACCGAGGCCCAGAGAAGTGATTTGCCCACGGTCACACAGCTGCCAAGTGGCAGAGCCGGGATTCGAACCCACGACCAGGTTCCAGTGACTCGGGGCCAGGCTGGTGGACGGTACTTCCGGTTTTTTACTCGGGTGGCGTGCGGCTTGAATTCCCCGCAGGCCCCTGGTCCAAGAGCGAAAATCCTCAGGCAAAGAAATCCTGCAGGAAGTTACTGTTTACGTCTAGAAAAAACTGTAAACCTGACCCTCTCAGGGGCCTAGGGGAAAAAAAGACTTAGTGATAACAATAACAGTGATCACGGCATTTGTTAAGCACTCACTATGTGCAAAGCACCGTTCTAAGCGCTGAGGGGATACAAGGTAATCAATCAGGTTGTCCCACGTGGGGCTCCCGGTCTTCATCCCCATTTGACAGATGAGGTAACTGAGGCCCAGAGAAGTGAAGTGACTTGTCCAGAGTCACACAGCTGGCAGGCGGCTGAACCGGGATTTGAACCCATGACCTCCGACCACTCCCAAGCCCGGGCTCCTTCCACTGAACCACGCTGCTTCTCTAGTACCAAGTAAAGGAATAATTTCACTCCAAATAATCACGACAGGGCCAGGAACTCTCAAGATCCTTTCAGCTCAACAGAAGCAGCATGGCCCAGGGGAAAGAGCAGGGGCCAGTGAGTCTGAGGTCCTGGGTTCTAATCCTCACTCTGCCATTGGCCTGCTGGGACACCTGGGGCAAGTCATTTACCTTCTCTGTGCCTCAGTTCCCTCAACTGCAAAATTCACTCATTCAACAGTATTTGCTGAGCGCTTACTATGTGCAGAGCACTGTACTAAGCGCTTGGAATATACAGTTCGGTAACAGATAGGGACAGAATGGGGAATCGACATCTGTTCTACTTCCCACTTAGACCGTAAGCCCCACGCGGGGCTGGATCATCCTGTAACTACCCCAGCTGGGCTCGGTGCACTCTTGGCGCTCAACAAATACCTTTATTTCATAATTACTACCTGTTTATTTCCGGGAGCTTCCGCCCTTCTGAGCCGAGAGCCCGGGAAGGCTCTCCCCCTTCTATCGGCCATCGTGCCTCGGCTGCCGGCTCCGTCGCCAGACAAACGCAACTCAAGTCCTTACCGATGTTGATGGCCGTCTCCTGTTTGTCTCCCGTCAGGATCCATATTTTGATCTCGGCTTTCATCAGCGTAGCGATGGTCTCGGGAACACCTGCCTGAAGGCGGTCCTCAATGGCCGTGGCCCCAAGCAGCATCAAGTCCTGGATTTTGATGGGAAAAAAAGAAAGGAAAACGTTTCCGATCACGGCTCGGAAGACGGTCATTAACGGAACCAATGAGGGAAAACCTTGACCAGCAGCAGTAGGCAGTCACGTGGTTCTTTCCGGTGGGGCTATCCCACTTCCTCTACAGCGAGGCGGTATTTCCGGCTGATGAACGGTACCGAACGGTTTCGATCAGCTGGATGGCGACATTTCAAAACCCACCGCTGCACTCTTAGAACTGGCCGGGGCCAAAACCCAGCCTGGTACGCCAACTCATCGAAACGTTCCCAGTACTCGGGCCACGGACCTGCCGAAGGCTCAGAACAGACTCCTCACCTCTCGCGGCGTTTACACCCCTTCTCCGTCTCCAAAGTAGTCACGCAATGGCGCGTGAGATCGCTTAACTGGAATCGTTCAACCCGTTTCCAGTCAGTCACACGTGCTCCGCTCAAATCCCGAGATGCGACTGACCGGATTTCTACTTCTCTCAGCCCTGGCCGGCGTAAGCGCTCCCGGAAGCTCGAGGATCTGGGTTCTAATCCCGGCTCTGCCACTCGCCTGCTCTGTAACTTAGGGCAAGTCGCTCAACTTCCCTGGGCCTCGGTTTTCTCAACTGTAAAATGGGGATTCAACACCTGTGCTTCCGTCGACTTGACTGAGGGCCCCGTTCACTGATTCACTTAATCATATTCATCGAGTGCTTGCTGTGTGCAGAGCACTGTACTAAGTGTTTGGGAAGCACAATACAGCAATAATAATGTTGGTGTTTGTTAAGCGCTGTGTGCGGAGCACCGTCCTAAGCGCTGGGGTAGATACAGGGCGATCAGGTTGTCCCACGTGGGGCTCACGGTCTTCATCCCCATTTTACAGATGAGGGAACTGAGGCACGGAGAGCTGCCACGTGGCAGAGCCGGGATTCGAACCCATGGCTTCTGACTCCCAAGCCCGGGCTCTTTCCACCGAGCCACGCTGCTTCTCGATGAACCGTGGCATCCCCTGCCCACAGCGAGCTTACAGTCTGGGGGCCGGGGGAGACAGACATCGATACAAATAAACAAAATGACGGATATTTACCGAAGTACCGTAGGGCTGGGAGTGGGAGGGGAGGAAAAGTGGGGCTCAGTCCGGGAAGGGCTCTTGGAGATGCGCCTTCAATAAGGTTTCGAAGCTGGGGAGAGTGATCGTCTGTCGGATTGGAGGGAGGGAGGGCATCCAAGGCCGGAGGCAGGACGTGGGCTAGGGGTCGGCGGCGATACAGGTGAGATTGAGGCACGGTGAGAGGGTTAGCACTAGAGGAGCAAAGTGTGTAGGCTGAGTTTCAGAAGGCGAGAAGCGAGGTGAAGCAGGAGGGATCAAGGGGATGGACTCCCTTGAAACCAGTGGTGAGGAGTTTTTGTTTGATGAGGAGGTGGACGGGCGATCACTGGAGTTTGAGAAGCAGGGTGGCATGTCCTGAACCTTTTTTTTTTTAAAAAAAAGATCCAGGCAGCAGAGTCGAGTGTGGAGCGGAGGAGGGGGAGAGACGGGAGGCTGATGCAGGATAGGATGAGTGATGGTACTATTATGATGTTGGTATCTGTTAAGCGCTTACTACGTGCAGAGCACTCTAAGCGCTGGGGGAGATACAGGGCGATCAGATTGTCCCACATGAGGCTCACAGTCTTCATCCCCATTTGACAGATGAGGTAACTGAGGCCCAGAGGAGTGAAGTGACTTGCCCACAGTCACACAGCTGGCAAGTGGCAGAGCTGGGATTCGAACCCACGACCTCCGACTCCCAAGCCCGGGCTCCCTCCGCTGAGCCCCGCCGCTTCTCTACCGTACTAACACGGTAGACGTTTGGATGGAAAGTAAAGGGTGGATCTGAGCGACGCTGTGAAGGGGGGACCGACAGGATTTGGGGACGGGGTGATTATGTACGCTGCACGACAGAGAGGAGCCAAGGATATTGCCAAGGTCACTGAGTTGTGAGACAGGAGGGATGGTGGTGCCCCAGGTGAGACAGGGCCTGTGTCCCACCTGATTAACTTGCACCAGTGCTTAGAACAGTGCTAGGCATCTGGAAAGTGTAACTTCCATAAAAAGGTGTTTTGAACCTAGAATTGATTTTTATGCTCTATCTGGTTCCCTGGGTTACGACTTAAATATACCATAAGGGTTTAACGAGAAAAAATACGCTTTTAGTCGACTTAGATTCCGAAGAGTCTCTTGCCCCCGCCCCCCCCCCCGCCGCCCCCCAAAAATGTGTTGCTTGTGGAAGCCGAGACTCGGCATAAATAGCCTCAAATAAGACTGATTTCATTTCGATGCTGTGCACTGACTTCAGGGGAACTCTGAATCTCCCTCCCTCGGGAAGAGACACAGTGGCAATTAATCAGCTTGCCACCTGGCTACTGCTAGCTCACACGTGTGTTGACATTCTACTGGCTGAAATATAAAAGTGGTTTCACACCTTGACCTGGTGTTGGCTCCTTTAGATGAAAAGAAAAAAAAAAGGGGACTTTTTGAAGTCAGATTCCCCAAAAGAAACATCCGTAAACATTATAATATTTAAAGCCAAAGGCTTCGCGACTGATGAAATCCCTGCTCTCGGGGCATCTGTGACATTATGTACGTTGCACGGATAACCACAGATAATCATAATGATAACGATAACACTACTAACGGTGACGAGGGTGCCAGAAACATTTAATTGCTTTCCCATCCGCCCGGCATTAAATCTCCTAAGGGATCGCCCTCCTCATCCTGCTCAGGATGTGATGACGACGACGGAGCCTCCCGTCGGGGATGATGGATTAGCCCCGGGCCTGACGCTTCAGGACGGAGAACCCGCATGGAGCCGTGCGCGACACGGGTGGTCGCGCCCCCTCGTTCCTCCCCGTCGCGTCCCCCGCCGGGGGCACGAACCGCAATCGGCGAAATCGCGGCCTGGGACGCGGCCCAGTACAGAGGGTAGATCTTGCTCACGTTAGCCAGCTACGGGCAATCACGCCATGGCAGAAATGAGAACCCTTAAGCCTCGCGTTTCCTGGGATCTCGAGCACGGCTACGGTTACTGAGCGGGCGTCCATCAAAGACCCCTTGGCTTTAGCAGTTTGCCCATCCCAGGGCCTGGGCTAATTCTGTCCATCACTCTCGGCGCATATGAATGTCACAGAACTTAAGTGTGCCCTTTCAGAAGTAGGTCAGTGCTCTTCGGAGAGCAGTTTAATGCCCAGTGATTCACGCTTAACCTTATTAATTCGACTATTTTGCTTTCGAATTTATCAAGACGGACGCTCGAGCTTTTCCATGATAGATCTGGGGTTGGGCGATCCAAATAAATCACTGCTGCACTTAATTCAAGCATTTTCCCCCAGAGAATCCTGAAACTACAAGACACGTGTTTTTAAAAAAGTCAAAAAGCGGTTTAATTCAACAGCCAGACCGCCTAATAAATCCCCCGGAGCTACTGAATACACCTGCAGCGATTCATCCCGGTGCAAATCATTTCTCCGAAAAGTTCGGGCAATTCATCTTGGGTGAAGTTTACCTGAGCTCGTTCATTGATCGGACGCACTCGCGAGAGCTTCCGGGGAGGAGGTGTCTCTCCTCAACAGCATCCCCAACCCCACACGACACCCTCTGCGCTCAGCAGCGGCCCCCGACTTTCCTCCTGCAAGGAGACTTCCCCACAGAGGAGGCCCACGGAAAGCCCAGGGGAGATAGAAACTGGGCTGAAGGGACACGAAGCCCGAGTGATCGACTGCCTCCCCGTCCGCCCACGTGGCTCACTGCCTTCAAACTTCCCAACCGCTAAGACGCGACGAGTCCGTCTGAACGGTCCGGCCCGTGCCGGTCGGAGGCCAAGGGTCATTCTAAAAAAGTCACCGTTTCCAAGGTCCCGTCGGAACGAGAGCTCCCACGGTTTCGGGGGAGAAATGGTGTTGGAAGGACACTTAAAAAAAAAAAAAATGCCCCCCAAAAGGAGAGGAAAAACATCTTCCGCTAAATTTTAGACGGAGGAGTTTTAATCCCCAAGACGTCCCCCCTGCCCCGGCCCCAAATTCCGACCCGCTCTGGTCAGTGAGGTGCACTTGCCAACCCAGGCAATCACAAGATAACGCGGGAGGTGGTCACGAAAGGAATAAAAAACCCTATCGGGATCGTCTCGGCTTACGCGTCGGCAGCCTACGGCACGGAGGCAAACTACGTTAAGCGGCCTTGGCCGCCAAACGCCGGCGCCGAGTTGTGAAAAGGAAGTCGATTTGGTATTTTAGTGGCGCGTTAACTCTCTGAGGACCCCGGGGTCTGTTTCGGTCTCTCGGGGCTCTAGTGGCCCGAGAAAGGCTTACCGCGCCAACCGGTGACCGAGCAACCGCCTCCTTTCCCTCCAGCGGGACGGAGGCCAACGTTTCACAGCAATGCACGTCTGCACGTAATCATCCTCAAACACCGTCTGGAGCAAACGACAGCTGTTACAATACAGTTTGAAGTTTACGACTAACCCGGGACCTCGGAGTACTAATTCAGCTCCCGATTAAAAGGGGCCGCTTCGAACCAGTCCGTGCTCCGCCGAGCTTGGACGCTCAACACCTCCTATGACCTCAGCGACTTAGGAACGCCCTCCTCGTTTCTCCTTCTGTTCCTCTTCCACGCTGCCTTCGGAGACGTAGCTTCCTCTCGCGCTGATGAGAGGGTGGCTCCCGGTGCTCAGTTTTAAGGCCTGAACTTCCCATCCATCAGTACGCAAGCAAGCTTCTTGAGGGCAGGGAGCGTGGGTCTTGCTCGTCTGCTGTCCTCTGCCAAGGGCTTAGGACAGCGTCTGGCGCACGAGGGCTACCGAATAGATACCACCGACTGGCTCAAGGCCCTGACCCTTCCTTTCTAGCCAGAGCTCCTGGGCAGGCTCCCCTCCCCCGCCGATTTAATTCCAAAACGAGGACGGACCCAACTCGGGGAATGCGTCTACCAACTCTGTCCTCTAACTTTCTCCCAAGCCCCGAGTACGGCGCTCTGCACACGGTAAGCGCTCAATAAACGTCACCGATGGATCTACCCAAACTATCCCTCTCCCTCGAGTGCAGTTGGGCGATATAATAATGTTGGTATTTGTTGAGCGCCTACTATGGGCCGAGCGCTGGGGTAGACACCGGGGAAGCAGGTTGCCCCACGTGGGGCTCACAGTCTTAATCCCCATTTGACAGATGAGGGAACTGAGGCACCGAGAAGTGAAGTGACCCACCCAGTGGACATCGACTGATTACTTCACCATCATAATATGCTCCGACGGCACCCACTCCGGCACAACGTCCTCACTGTAGCCAGAAGCGGCACCCATCTCTCAAAGCGCAGGAAGTCTTAGGTAGCTCGGATGATAGTGAGCATTCACAGGGAGCATCAGCTTTGGCTCCCGTTGCCCTCCGTCCGCCGGCAAAGTCCGCCGTCTGCCGACCTCTCCGCGGATGTCCGCTCATCTCTACTCAGAACCAAAATCGCAAGCCAACTGATCTACGGCATCGGGGCGCCGGGGACAGAACACTGTACCGAGCGCTTGGGAGAGCACAGAAAACAGAGTTGGCGGAGAAGCAGCGGGGCTCGGTGGAAAGAGCACGGGCTCTGGGGTCAGAGGTCACGGGTCCGAATCCCGGCTCGGCCACCTGTCAGCCGTGTGACTTTGGGCGAGTCACTCGCCTTCTCGGTGCCTCAGTTACCTCGTCGGTTAAATGGGGATTAAGACCGTGAGCCCCACGTGGGACAGCCTGATTCCCCTGTGTCTCCCCCAGCGCTCGGAACAGTGCTCGGCACATAGTAAGCGCTTAACAGATACCAACATTATAATTATCATTAGCCAAGATCCCTACCCAAAGGAGCCTATCGACCAGAGGGGACGATCTGTCCTCTTGGCTGGCCTCCCTGCCTCCGGCATCGTTCCGCCACAGCGAACCCCACGTTCCCCTCACTCTGTGCCAACCGTGACCGACCACTCCCCTCCTCGTCCAATTCTGCCGCTCGCTGGTTCGCTCTGCCCTGAAGCCGGGACTCAAGCCAGGATCTGTTCTATCGCAGAAGCCAACTGAGAAATCGTTTACGGTCCTACTCGCCCGGGAGCGCAGCGTTTGCCTATTTCCCTTAAACAGCAGACAGCCTTCAAAGTGCTTCCAAAATACCGATCATCGTCATCATCATCATGGTATTTGTTGAGCACTGGGGTAGATACAAGATAATCTGATTATAATAATCAATTATCTCTCGCCGAATTGTACATTCCAAGCACTTAGTACAGCGCTCTGCACCTAGTAAGCGCTCGATAAATACTACGGAATGAATGAAAGATAATCAGGTTGGACACGGTCCATGTCCCAGTTGGGGCTCACAGTTTTAAGCCGCATTTTACAGAGGAGAGAACTGAAGCACAAAGAAGTAACGTGACTCGCCCAAGGTCACACCGCAGACAAGTCGTGGAGCCAGGAGTAGAATCCAGGTCCTCTGACTCCAGGGCCCGTGCTCTTTCCACTAGGTCGGGTGTTTCTTACGTCTCCTCTCATTTATCCCATCAACGCACCTCTGAAATCGGCGTCAATAATAATAATAATGAAATACGTTACGTGCTTACTCCGTGTCAAACGGCACTAAGAGCTGGGGGGGATCGGACAGTGGTATTTACTGGGCACTCACTGTGGGCAGAGCACTGCATTGAGCACATGGGCAAGGACAGTACGAGAGCGTCGGGTAGACGTGTTCCCTGCCCCCAGTGGGCTTACACTCGAACAGGGGAGACACGCAGTACAAATAAATTACAGAAATATACCGAAGTACCGTGGGACCGAGGCAGGGGTGAGAATCCCCATCCTCCCTGGCACCCAGGCCCAAGTGCACGGGTGACACAGAAGAGAGAGGGAGTAGGGGAAAAGAGAGCTTAATCAAGTCAGCCCCGGGAAAACTTGGCTCCAGAGAGGTTAAGCGACTTGCCTCAAGTCACACAGCACACCAGTGGCAGAAGCTGATCTCGAAGTCAAAAGCTGTGTTTGTTCCATCACCTCACATTGCTTCCTCTCACTTCTGCTTCTCGCCTAATGATTCAACTCTCTTCAGTCACCTTCTTTGGGTTTAGGGCACCAAAACGCCTTGAGTCGGCCCTAATTAACGCCTCTCTCTTCACCGCCAGCCTCCACCAGCCCACTCCGGCTCTTTCCTCCCATCTCTTCAGGAAATGCTACTCACCGCCCCCCTCGTCCGATTTTTCTCCTCCCAACTCTGAGCCTTTAGGATCGCAACACCCTCCCTAGCACTCAAACACATACCCGTCTTCCTTTCTCTCTTCAGACTTCTCCAACTGCTCCTGGAAACACCAACCCCTCTACCGAGCACCTTCTACAACGCCGCGCACGGTCGCCCACAGACCCCAGCGACTCTAGCGGTACACCGTGCGGAGGCGAACACGAAGGCTAAGAACGCGCTGGGCGTCGTTGGCAAGGGCACGGAGAATGATGCGGGAGAAAAGGCAGAGTTCTGCCTGTATACGAAACCGGGATGCGCCAGCGTCTGGGATGCCGCAGACCTTTCCAGTTGCCACATCTAAGGAGGCAGCGTGGCTCAGTGGAAAGAGCCCGGGCTTGGGAGTCCGAGGTCGTGGGTTCCAATCCCGGCTCTGCCACTTGGCAGCTGGGTGACTGTGGGAGAGTCACTTCACTTCTCTGGCCTCAGTGACCTCATCTGTAAAATGGGGATGAAGACCGTGAACCTCACACGGGACAACCTCTATCCACCCCAGTGCTTAGAACGGTGACAGGTGGCAGAGCTGGGATTCCAACCCATGACCTCTGACTCCCAAGCCCGTGCTCTTTCCACTGAGTCACGCTGCTTCTCAAACGGCTCTGCCCGAAGACTAGTGGCACGATGGGAGCTCACCAAAATACTGCCGGGGGTTAAGGGACTTCAGTTTGTTTGGGATGACGAAAGGAAAAACACTCACTTCCCTCTCCCCCGCTACATCATCTCAGGTCTTGAACGAAGCGGGCGATATCGCTTTCACCATTTAGGAACCAGACCGAACCACATCATCAAGGTCTACCCTGACCTACCCCAGGCCGATCTCCGGCTACGGGACGACCGCGTTGACGGTGAGATTTGAGCCCTTGAGTCCCACGAGAGGACTTGCCCGAGGCCTACCGTGAAGTGATAAGGAGAATGAAAGAAGGGGCGACGCCTGGTATGGGGGAATTCACTGCCTTTTCTTCCGGATCATCTGCACCCCGGGAGACCCCGACCCTTTCTCAGCGAGGTGAAGCACGCCCACTGGAGTTACCTTTTCAATGATCTCATAACACTCTTCCAACCGCTGAGCCCGGTCTTTGAGAATCGTACTGGCTTGGTTGTAGGTTTGCAGCCATTCCCGGTAGGTACTCTCGGAGAGGTCTACGTAGGCGACGCAGAGGGTCCGCAAACCTGGACGACAGAGAGCCGACGAGCCTCATCACCGTGCGATCACAGACTCGAGTGCGCAGCGTGGAACCTCTAGCGGGATCATTCCGCTCGAATCCCACTGGGCAGGCCAGAGCCGAGCGACCGGACGACGTAGTGGCCTCAGGCACGAGGCCGCTTGGCCAGAGCTCTTGGCCACCATTTTCACTCTAAAATACCCCAGCGAGCCAAGACCTCGTTGGCTACCGTCCCGTCTTAGTGGGGGCTTTCTTGCCTGGTCCTGAATTCCAATTCAGGACATATACACGCACATTTGAGACAACAGTATTCGGGAACTAGCAACGTACAGGTGCATCTGTGAGCTCGCCGTGGGCAGGAACGTGTCTGTTGGCTGTTACATTGTACTTTTCCAAGCGCCTAGTACGTCAATCGTATTTATTGAGCACTGCGTGCTAAACGCTGTACCGAGTGCTTGAAGAGTTCGGCAAGAAATAGAGACAATCCCTACCCGACGGTGGGCTCGCTGTCTAGAAGGGGGGACAGTGCTTCGCACAGAGTAAGTGCTCAATAAATACGACTGAATGAATCTAAATAGAGTCAGGGCTTCCTGAGGGATGAAAGAGAGGATTCCCATGACTGGGTGGAGGAGGATTTCTTTTCCCCACACAGGGATCACACCTACCAGCTCTACTGTATATTTCCACGTGCTTAGTAAAGTGCTCTGCACACATGATTCATTCAATAGTATCTCTTGAGCACTTACTACGTGCAGAGCACTGTACTAAGCGCTTGGAATGTACAAATCGGCAGCAGATAGAGACAGTCCCTGCCCACTGACGGGCTTTCAGTCTAATCAGCACCCATCGACACCATTCATCGCAGATTGTCAGTGCTCAGAACGGTGCTCAGCGCTTAGAACAGTGTTGGGCACATAATAAGCGCTTAAAAATAAATAAAATGTTGGCATTTGTTAAGTGCTTACTCTGTGCCGAGCACCGTTCTAAGCGCTGGGGTAGATACAGGGTAATCAGGTTGTCCCACGTGAGGCTCACAGTTAATCCCCACTTTACAGATGAGGTAACCGAGGCACAGAGAAGTTAAGTGACTTGCCCACAGTCACACAGCTGACAAGTGGCAGATCCGGGATTTGAACTCATGACCTCTGACTCCCAAGCCCGGGCTCTTTCCACTGAGCCACGCTGCTTCTCTTAACAAAGGACCATCACTATTATTATTTACTTCGGCAAATATAACCGCCCACCTCAGAGTTCCTATCGATACGAGGATGATGAATAAGCAGGCCGGGAGCCAGCTATTCAGTCAGGCTGCTTTTTGCCTAAGGAAAGGTCATTTTGGGGGAAAAGAGAATAATAAGAATAAGAAGGCTAATGTTGGTATTTGTTAAGCGCTTCCTATGTGCAGAGCACTGTCCTAAGCACTGGGGGAGATACAGGGTCATCGGGTCGTCCCACGTGAGGCTCACAGGTAATCCCCATTTTACAGATGAGGTCACTGAGGCCCAGAGAAGTGCAGTGACTTGCCCACAGTCACCCAGCTGCCAAGTGGCAGAGCGGGGATTCGAACCCATGACCCCCGACTCCCAAGCCCAGGCTCTTTCTTGACCAGCGGCGTGGCTCAGGGGAAACTCTTTAACGGGTCAAAAGGATTTTAAAATATAGGGTGTGCCAAAGGAAGCGAGATTTTATTCACATTTCAATAACACAAATCATTCTGCTTATTTTGGGACAATCTCAATTATTGTAGCATTTTTTTTTTAAGCCGTGAGCACCAAAAATCCTCGGAGTCTTGGTCTAATTCTTTGCCAGCGAGAAGTCAGCTCCAAGGTATTCAAACTTGTAATATCCTGAGTACATCAGGGATGATTTCTTGCTGACATAACTAAAAACATTCCAACTCCAACCATCAGATTCGGGCAGAATTCGTTATTGCAATGACCTCTGCGCTTCTACTTACCTTCTGTAGCAAAATATTCAAGGTGGCATAATGTTTGCTCCATATACTGAGAATTCTTTGACAGCCTCTCGAAAATCACATTATCCTATCAAACAAAAAGCCATGAGTGAGTCTTCCATTTCGTTAGCTACCTTCCAACAATCCGTTGTATTTAACGTTGGTATCTGTTAAGCGCTTACTATGCGCAGAGCACTGTTCTAAGCGCCGGGGGAGATACAGGGTAATCGGGTCGTCCCACGTGAGGCTCACAGGTAACCCCCATTTTACAGATGAGGTCACCGAGGCACAGAGAAGTGAAGCGACTTGCCCACGGTCACACAGCTGACGAGTGGAAGACCCGGGACTCGAACCCATGACCTTTGACTCCCACGCCCGTGTTCTTTCCACCGAGCCTCGCCGCTTCTCATATATCCTAAGTGCTTAGGGGGTCACAATTAGGATACATACCTGTCATCCAAGAGCTTACAATCTAACAGGGGAAGGGGACGCAAATAAATTACAGATAGGAGAAAACAAATCGAGAATAAAGATACGCACAGAGTATACTCAGTTATTTATTCCAGACTCTCTCGAAAATATTTTTATGTCAGTCTCCCCTGAGAGAATCTAAGATCCCTGTGGGTCGAGAACGCGTCTCTTTCCGTTCTTTCCCAATCTCTTAATGCGGTACACAGCAACGAGCGGGCATTCAATAAATGCTGTTAATATTACTACATCTTGTACTTCCATTGCAATCAGTAGGTGCTCAGAAAATACCACCACAAGTTTCTATTTCTCCGTGGGTAGAACGAGGCCGCTCATTTCCAAGGACATCTCACTTATCTAACCTGATCTATGTCCGGATGAGAATTAAATCTGCTCTCTCTCACCCTTTTACGGGGCCAGAGGTAAAGTGCGTTTAAGACTACGAGTTTGCCAGCAGACGGCAATAAAATGTTCTCGGGGGTAGGGGTGGGCGGGGAAGGGAGACGAGGATGTGATTACGACAGAGCCCTGAAGGATCAAGTTCTTATCTCTTCGGGCGAGGTCAGGCGCCTTACCAAGTTGAGTCACGTCCACCCCGGCCCCGTCCGTAAAAAGCCCACACACCGATTTATGAAAATGGAACCACGGATCCTCTGGCTCTTGCCTAAAAAGTCCTAATTCTGCGTTCATCTGCCAGCGCTATCGCCAAAACAAAATCGGGGGTTCACGTGGCTAGAAAATGCAACTCAAGTTCAACTTCCAAACAGTACAGAAATTAGGCTCCCCATTCTCAAACCGCCACAGGACGGTCTACTTCGGTCCATTTACGTCCTTTCACTAGGCAATGAACTCCTCCAAGCACTCGGTTCTGTCCACACAGTGAGTGCTCAGTAGATAATTACCGACTGACGATGATGGCTGGAACATTATAGGGGAAAATCAGGGAGCGTTCTTCCGGCACCACGCACCCGTCTGAATGATGATAACGATAATGTTGGTATCTGTTAAGCGCTTACTACGCGCAGAGCGCTGTTCCAAGCGCTGGGGGAGATACAGGGTAATCGGGTCGTCCCACGGGAGGCTCACAGTTAATCCCCATTTTACAGATGAGGTGACTGAGGCGCAGAGAAGTGAAGCGACTCGCCCACAGTCACCCAGCTGCCAAGTGGCAGCGCCGGGAGTCGAACCCGTGACCTCTGACTCCGAAGCCCAGGCTCTTTCCGCCGAGCCAATAGCACGCGACGCAACGAGAAACCAGGGTGGACGTGGTGTCGGCCAAAGTCGGCAATCATAGTTTGAGTCTTCCTTAGCGGGGGGTGGAGGGGTGGGGGGGGGGTTCAAACAGGAGCGAAATGCCCACGTTCCGGGAGAACTGACTGTAGTCTGCCCCACCTCGACAGCAGACCCCTAGGACACCGGGGATAGGAATTCATCATCCAGGCCCTCCGTTCATCTACTGAGCCACTCCGGTCTTCCAAAACACGGCTCCGTTAATACAACAGGCTGAACTGTGACTTGAAATCTGTTATAACCACTCTGGCGGCGGCAGTCCTCGGCTTTAGGAGGAGGGGCCCCGGGGTGGGACACGGGTCAGTCAGAGCAGTGGTCCCTACGGTCAGTGAAGTCCGGAAGAGCCAATTCAACGCAGCGACACCAGGAAGACCGATCGCCAGAGCGACGGTGTCAAGCAGATTTAGAAATCCGGGGGAAGGTGAAGACATCACTGGATGCATAAAGACAGAGGGAGTTGGGGTGACTCAGGAAAGGCAGTCTGCCGCCCGGTCGGGACCTGGGGGTGGAGTGGACCGGCAGCAGCGGCCACTCGGTTCTGATTTCGGGGCTGACCCCGCTTCGGTACTCACCGCGCCTTTGCAGTAGAGGCGTAGCTGCCCTGTCGGAGTCCGAACGATCACCGACATCCTCTTCCTGTTACTGCGAGGAGGAGAGGAAAAAAAATCCGGCTGACCGTAGCCTTTTCTCACCACGAGGGGCTGCATCGGGATGGAGAGCCAGCCCGGGGCAAAGCGAGCGGTGGGACAAGGGCCTGCTTGACGGTCGGTCGCTCCTTCCAAACTTGGTCTCCCAGGCTCGGGAGCGGCATTTCCCCACCGCCTCCCACTCGACCTCCCGGGGCGACACCGTCGCCCGACGAGCGACAGCCCGCTCGCCCCTCTCCCGCGGCGGATAGAGAATTCGAAGGCTCCGGAGCTTTTCGCTTTCTCCGTAAACTGAACCGGCTCCCCGGGAGCTGCCCCGTGGCCGGAATCCTGCCTCATAAATCCCAGAGAAGCCATCCGATCCTGCGCATAGACGGAGAGAAGACTAGCCCACTTTCAGAGTAGGAGCGGATGCTACTGAGGGAGAGATTTTCTCATTAACGAGTACAAGTGGGGCTGGTAGAACCAACGCTCGACCCTTCCGCGTCGGGGAGACGGTTCTCAGAGACCGTCCGTCGGTGCCATCTCAAATCCTACGGGATTTCCTCAGGATTTCACTGGCTCGCAAGTTCCTCGAGGGCAGTGACCGTGTCTTTTACTCCCATCGTACTCTCCCAAATTCCCAGTACGGGGCCGCGCGTACCCGGCCCGGGGCCGAGCGCACAGTAGTGTCGACTGATTCCATGGGGAAGTCAGAAACCTGGGCACTGGTTCATCCCGATCTCTCGCCGCTTCAAGTGCCCGCGGCTTGAGTTGGGCTTGAGGGTTTGACCCTTCCGCACCAGGAGGAAGAAGGGAGTTCTGCGACTCTACGGGTAATTCTTTCCAATAAGAGACTATTTCCATCGGTACAACCAGGCCGAGGGAGGGAGTCAAAGGTCAAGATTATGCCAGTCAGAGAGAGTTGAAAAGGACAGTCTTTAAAAACCCCCACCAGCTAGCTCCAGGCACCTATGTGCTAGAAGGAAATGATTTGCCTAGAAAGGAATTTGAGGAAATGGAAAAGACAAACTTAAGGGACAAAGGCCAAGTGCAGCCTTAATTTAACTCCACTTTACACTCCCTTTTCCACCCCCGCATCTTCCTTTCTCCTCCTCTCTTCAAGTCTCTGTTCGGCCTCAGGATGGAGACAGAGAAAGAGAGGGGGAGAAAGAGAGAGAGGGAGAGCACATGTCTGAATTTACGTAACGTGGGCGGGTTCTGGGCAAGGACCAACCTTATACATTTAGAGCCGGCTTTAGGTTGGGTCTCGGGTCTTCCGTCTACCCAGCACTCAGACGGGTGAGGGGAGACGGCACTCCGTGGTCAGGGCGCAGGGTAAAAACGGCAGTCGCGGCAACGGGGTGGGGAAGCTTCCCCGCCTCTGTACACCTGCCATACGCACCGCGCCCCACTTCCGTCCCCGAACCAGCCTCCAGAGCGTCAGCTTGAGGAGGAATAGACGCGATAAAGCGGGGCGGATGGGTTAACTGAATCACAGCTAGACAGCGACGGCAATCCACCGACCGCGCTCGCCTTCTGAAGGGAAGGGAGACATCTTCAGGTGTCGGGAGTTCTGCTCTGGCTAGTTTTGCCTTGGCCTGACACTTGCCTCCCACTCCCGGTAGAGGCTACGGGAACAGAAATCTTCCAACGGCAGAAAGATCTGACCCAGAAAATAGCATGGGGAAGAATGCTTCGGGGGTCTCCAAAGGGAACCACGCTCTACCTCCCGGGGGGGAGGTGGTAAGGGAGAGTCAGTCAGGTTTTTCCCTCTCCACTCCCCCTCAGCTTCTACTCCGCTCAAGGACCCCGGCAGCGGTGCTCCGACGGTGCAAGAAATTGGATGACTTCAACAAGCCTGGGGAAGGGCCAATAAAAACAATACCGTCATCGACACACAGAAAACCTCATAGCCACCGTCTGCTGCTGCTGTTCTGATGGGAATTCTGCCCCGGCTGCTTCAAGCGCCGCTCACTCGGGAGCCCAGAAGGAGAGGGCGATAACAAAAGCGCTTGCTTTCTCTTCGAGAAAGCATTCTGAAAGACGGACCGGTTGGTACCTCGGCCGCTTGCGGAGAAAACGGTGGCTTTGGGTCGGAGTGGGTCTCAAGGGCAAGGTGGTCCTCCGAGAATAAATCTACGTGGCCCCCGCACTCGGCAGACTCTCCAGTGAGAGTTCAGGGAAGAGCCCACCCGCCTGAGGTTGATTCTTCCAGCATCCGAACAGGGGGCTTACCTGGAAAACTCCAGCACGTTGAGAATTTCAAAGGTTTCCTCTTGCCCCAGCTGCAGGGAGACAATACAACATTCGTTGCTGAGAAGAGCCGAGGAAAACTACCTCAAAATAATGATAATTATGGCATTTGTTCAGCGCTTACTATGTGCTGAGCACTGTTCTCAGCGCTGGGGTAGATACAGGGTGATCAGATTGTCCCACGTGGGGCTCACAGTCTTAATCCCCATTTTGCAGATGAGGGAACTGAGGCCCAGAGAAGTGAAGTGACTCGCCCACAGTCACACAGCAGACGAGCGGTGGAGCCGGGATTAGAGCCCACGACCGCTGACTCCCAAGCCCGGGCTCCTGCCGCTGAGCCACGCGGCTTCTCTAATACTCCCCAGACTCCCAGCTCCCCAAGACCCATCCGGCGGAACCAACGCGTATACATTTTTAATACCCTATCTATTTTGTTAATGAGATGTACATCCCCTTGATTCTATTTATTGCTACTGTTTTTGTCTGTCTCCCCCCGTGAGACCGCAGGCCCGTCAATGGGCAGGGACTGTATCCGTTGCCGACTTGTCCATTCCAAGCGCTTGGTACAGTGCTCTGCACATAGTAAGGGCTCAATAAATACCACTGAATGAATGAAACACCGGGATCTGCCGAGCAGATCCCGGTTTGCCGAGAATACGGCGTGGCGATTCCTCCCTCTGGTGGTAGGAGCCACGCAGGGTGACCTCCACAGTTTAACTGACCTCCGTAACAAACATCTTCCGCGGAACGCCGGGGAGCACCGCTGAGAGCCGGTGGTCGAGCGGAGGCCGCCGGTAAATCCAGCCTTGGAATCCCACATCAGGGACACGGCTATCCACAGATAGCAGGGTTTCACTCCCTTTTCTTAATGGTATCTGTTAAAAACTTATGCGCCAGCTACCGTACTGAGCTCCGGGGTAGGTAGAGATGACCAAGTTGGGCACGATCCCCATCCCGTACAGGTCTCCCGGTCTTAACCCCCGACTTGCGAGATGAGCTAACTGAAGCACAGCTAAGTGACTTGTCCAAGGCCACACAGCAGACCGGCAGAGGTGGAATTAGAACCCAGGTCCTCCTGCCTTCTAGGCCCATGCTCTATCCACTAGGCCACGCTGCTTCTAGGCCAAGCCTCTTCTCCAGACCCTCAAACAGGAGCAGGGCAGGAGGAATGGGGGAGGAGGAAAATGCATGTCGGCAAGCAAGAAAGGGGGGGGTAGAAAGAGGTAACTTTGTACAGCACTTCGTAGCCATCCCGAGATGATCGTGCTCCTTCCCTTGCTTCCTTCCAGGCTAGACTGTGGCTTAAACGGTAAGAGGGAGAGAGATGATAGAGGCAGAGCTAGCAGGTGGTCTGATGGTAGACAAAGAGGTCCAGATGAGCCCCACCTTCCCAAGACTCCAGTCCCAATCTCATGTGCCCTTTCTCCTCCCTCACTTGCCCAGAAGCCCCCGCACGGGCAGAGTTTCGAGGCCGGTCAGGAAGGGATATAAAGCACCCGGAACGAAGAATTCCCTGTTCTTAAAGAGCGCTGTGGAAGGAGAATCCGCTATTTCCTCGACATTTAATAACTATTAGGGAACTCTCCCTAACCAAGTACTCGACCCGCTTGGGCCGAGAAGGTAGCACTTGGGTCCCACCCTGTCCCTCCGGGCCCTGGTGACCCTAAACCCCAATATGGAAAGTAGGGAATGAGCCGATTTTAGCCACAGACAAGGCTTCCGGGGTCAGAGGTCTCACAGTAATTTAAGTGATTTCTGTCGCTCAGTTTGATCTACCTTTACCCCCTGGGATGCACTCATCTATCTGTGTAATTCCTCTGACAAAGAAAACCTTCTATGCGAATTTTAAACACATCAGGTCCTTACTCTGCCCTCAGAAGGAATAGGAGAAATTGCCGATCGGCACCCCCGGTTCTAAAGATCGAAATGGTTCAGTTTCCGCCATCCCAAAAGCAGAATGAGTGCGTTAAAGCTCATTTTTCAAAAGGCAAACGGGAACTGGGACAACTGGCAACTTTGGCATTTCTCCTTAAAATGAGCATTTCAAGCAGTGAACAACAAAATACAGAAATAAACCAAATAATCTTCATTCTAAAGCCCCAGGCTTAGCTTGTTCCTTTGTCAAGCTACATTTTTCACACTAGAGCCGATTAATAAAATATCACTGAACAGAAAAATCTGCTGACAAAGGAGTCTGCTACACTTGCTTAGCTCCCCTAAGTTTATATCAAGTTTTTATATACAGAAGGCTGTAAGGGATATAGAAAGTGAGAAAGCGGTTCCAGCAAAGGCACGCATCCTGTTACTGTGCAATCAAATCTATGCTCAGGGAACTTTTAAAAGCAGACGCACTGAAGTAGAGG
Organism: Ornithorhynchus anatinus; assembly: GCF_004115215.2. NCBI lineage: Eukaryota > Metazoa > Chordata > Mammalia > Monotremata > Ornithorhynchidae > Ornithorhynchus > Ornithorhynchus anatinus. Next base: position 1,715,436 of record NC_041747.1, read on the forward strand.
GTCTCCATTCTCAAAGAGTAGACATAGCTTGGGGAAAAAAAAAAAAAAAAAGGTGTTCGCCAGGCCTTTACTTACTGCTTCAATGATGACGGAATGTGGAGTTCTTCCTGTAAAGACAAACCCAAGTTTCTTCGCTCCTTTCACTAAAGCCCCTTCATCTGTAAGAAGAGAAAGAGAGAGAGAGCTTCAGGTCTCGCGATTAGTTACTCGTATTAATGTTCGTCTCCCCCTCTAGACTCTAAGCAGGGGAACGTGTCTATTTCTTTTGTAGTGTATTCTCCCAACCTCTTAATACAGTGCTCTGCACATAGCAAGCACTCAATAAACACCACCGATTGATTGACTGATTGAAATGAGCACTGTCCCGATGGAAGACTCTCCCCGGCTCCCAAATCCCCCCACGGTCTGGAAGCTGCTGACTCTGCACAGAGGGGAGAGGAGGAGCAGAAGCAACTTAGAGGCCACTATGTGCCAAGTTTCCAAGAAGACAATTTAATAACAGGCTGAAAGTTCCTGCCCCCGACCCCAAAATGGCCCTCTTCTTTCCTATCCCTGCAGGGATTGGTTCCGGTCTCTCACCAACTCCGACTGCTTCCTGGTTGAGTGCTCCTCTCCCACTAGTGCTTCAAGTTATTTGGGGTTACCTGCTCATCTGCGACAGGGACGGAGGAAAGAAGAGGAAGCAGAAAGCCTCTCCTACTCCCTACCTTCTCCAGGGCCACAAATGGATGGTCAAAAAGATGCCAGAAAAAGGAATCGGGATGCTCCAGTCCCCATCATCCCCCGCTTCTCTCTCCATCCGCAGTGCAATCATCTCCCCGTCAACTCTGACCATGGTTAAATTTAGGATTGAGAAGGCAAGATAAAGGAGAACAACTCACCTGGGGAAGAGGCCTGGTAGATTATGGTACTTCCAGCTCGTTCAGGGACTACTGTATGGCAGACTGCTAACAGAGTGAGGAACTCCTGTATACAGGCAGCTGTAGGCTAAAAAGACACACACACCATTTTACCAGATTAGCGTGCCGGGATACAGGAACGCCGATGTCTTTTTGGGTCTCGGCTTCAGGCCGGTCAACTTCCCTGTGCTTCAGATACCCCACCTCTAAGACGGGGATTCGATCCTACTCCCTCCTACTCAGCCCCTGTCCCACACGGGGCTCACAGTCTGTTTCCAACCTGATTAACTTTAGTTCAAAAGTATGATTATTAATTATCGTTATTAAGAACGTGCACAGAGCAGTGGCCCGGCGCTAACGGCAATCGCTCTTAGGCTGACCATCCCTCCGGCACAGCACATCCTAAAGGGACAACCAAACCACCAGAGGCGGGACCAAAAAGCAGCAGGGACGCAGAGGGGCTTGGGAAATATGACGGAATGCGGCAGTGACGATTACCGTTCTGGGAATTGTAATTAAACCAGTACTCACCATCCAGGCTCATCCAGGAGTTCAATAACTGCTTTCGTCTATTAGAGGAGTTTAAACAACCCCAAGAGAGGAGGAGTAAATGGGACCAGGGCAGCCTCCGCCTGACCACCTGCTCTTCCCGGCAGAATCTAAACCCGGGTGTTCAGAATGGTCTCACGCCCGCACGTACTAGTCCATCAGCTGTATTTATGGAGCACTGACTGTGAACAGGGCACTTGGGAGAGTTCAACAGAAGTAAATGTCTATTAGCTAGAGCTCAGTCTTAGGTGGTCCAGAGTAGCCCATCGATAGAGGAATTTCACATGCAAAAACTGACCATTTGATACACGTACGTAGCATCGCTCTGACAGAGACCAACAGCTGGATAAATGCTTTATAGGAGGAATCTGATATTTGTGATCCTCAGGAATGGAGACTAATTGGGGAATTTAGTTAGCACTTTAGAAGCTTTAAGGAACCTCCATCTTCAAAGACTGGAACTGGGTTTATCATCATCATTTTTTTTTTTTTTTACCTTCCCCAAAAAGGAATCTGCCGGATCTCTCTCTCTGCTGGGTTGTTTTCCTCCTTTGGAGGCTGGAACGAGGAGAAGGTTTCGAGACCGTAAGCTCGTTAAGGGCAGGGAACCCGTCTGCTAAATCTGTACTCTCCCAAGAGCTTAGCACGGGTCCCCGCTTATAGTACACGGTCAATAAATACCATCGATTTATTACTTCTCCCAAATTCACTTTGTTGGAATTTCACCGTGGTATCATTTTCCGCTTTTGAGTTTCACATGGGAGCAAGAGCCTCTGGGCTAGTTAGCCGGTGGAGCTTGGGCGAGTCGTTGGACCGTATCCCCACCCCCGGACTCACAGGAGTCCCAAGGCCTCTCACCCCATTTCTCATGCCATGTCGCCAGTCTCATTTGTTGTTATTGTTTCCATGGCTTGATGGATCGCCCAGCAATCTACCAATTTCATAGTCACAGATAACAGAACAGCTCGGCCCTTCTTATCAGTTCAACCCTTTTACACAGCTGCCAAGTGTCTCCTTGTTTTACAGTCTTGACACAACACTCTGGCCTAGCAAACAAAAAGAGAAGACCACTAAATAACCGGTCACTGACCAAAGCAGGACCAGAGGCCCTACCTGATGGGGTAACCTGTGGCCAGTGTACAGACACGGGTGGGTATTCAGAGCAAGGAACTAGTAAAAGGAGGCTAAAGGGAATGGCAGTGCCACACCAGTGTGGGGGGAGAATGAATGAATAGGGCCAGGATTGTCACCTAACGATATTTTGATTTTATTTACATTACAAACATTCTAATTTGTAAGTAATCCCACCTCCACCACTTGTCTGCTGTGTGACCGTGAGCGAGTCACTTAACTTCTCTGTGCCTTAGTTACCTCATCTGTAAAACGAGGATTTAATGTTGGTATTTGTTAAGCGCTTACTTTGAGCAGAGCACTGTTCTAAGCGCTGGGGTAGATAGAGAGTCATCAGGTTGTCCCACGTAAGGCTCACGGTTAATCCCCATTTTACAGACGAGGGAACTGGGGCACAGAGAAGTGAAGTGACTTGCCCACAGTCCCACAGCCGACAAGTGGCAGAGCCGGGATTCGAACCCATGACCTCTGACTCCCAAGCCCGGCCTCTTTCCACTGAGCCACGCTGCTTCTCGCCATGTGGGACACGGACTGTGTCTAACCCCATTTGCTTGTATCCACCCCAGCGCTTAGTACAGTGCCTGGCACACAATAAATGCTTAACAAATACCACAATTGTTATTATGTGGGAAAGGGACTGTATTCTAACTGATTACCTTGTATCTACTCCAGTGCATAGAACAGTGCTTGTCACATGGTAAGCACATAAATACCACAATTATTATTATTATTATTAAACACTCATAGCTTGGAAGTGTCACTCAAGTCTGCCCTAAAGTTTCCGAGTTTGGCTCCAAGTCATGTCAGGATGGGACTGAGGGCCCTGATTTCAGAAAGTTCCAGAAGAGGCAGTCAGGAATAAGAAGCAGAACAGCTGAAACTAACTGGTAAATAATTATCTGTTTGAAACGCCCGACGCATTAGTATAGTCTATTTCCTTTCTATTCATAATAATAAATATTTTAAGTTCTTCCTGGAGGTTACCCCCAGGGGTATCATTTTCCCAACAAGAAGCATTAGCTTCTCATTTCCGAATGTAAGAGAGCAGAAGTGAAGGATTTTGCTGGTGGGCGAGGGGGAGGGGTACAGTAAAGAATAAGCCGCGCACAAGGAAGTGACTGGAGTGGAAAGGGACAGCTGGATGCCAATAAGGGAGTCGGCAAGGACGCGTGAAGAAGAGGACTCAAAACGTTGGATGAAAGGAGGGACCCGAGAGGACTGTGAGTGGGCAGGGCCAAATGAAGTTCGTGGTTGACCACGAGCACCGGAAACCTAACCCAAGGCAAATGGCCGCGTTGCAGGTGCGAGCTGAGGGGTGGGAGCGGAGAGGAGAGATGTCGGATGGGGGGGGCCCTCCCTCAAGTTCAGAGTCCCTGGACGATGTCCCGGTTGGCTCAACGGTTCGAGCGACCCGAGTAAGACTGAGGGAGAGGGACAGGGAAAGAAACCCCGGAGGTGACGGAGGGTGAAGGACTGAGTTATTCTGAAAACTGGGGGACGCGGAGAGCTGACAAATAACTGAGCGGATGTCAGGGTCTGTTTTGAACAACCGCGTGCGTTTATATGGAAGCTTCAGAAATGAGAAAACCAGAAGTTGGGCATCGTTGGCAACAACGTCTGAATAAGTAGCGTTATTCCTACACACCGCTTCTAAGTTGCGGTGCAGAACCTCAGTGCCGTTACCTGTGCGTTAGGAGTAGGTCGGCCCCAAGAACCCCACAGAAGGCGGGAACAAAAGGGATACTTTGTTCCTCGGCAAACTTTCGGCCGAGCTCCCGCCGCTTTTTCCACATACTGGAAATGACCGCTTGGGAATGATGTCAAGGGACCCGATGAGTTATTCTGCCCCACCACCCCCCTAAAATTTTTCATGGGGTTGGTTTTCTGACTTGGAGCCAAACTCTGGATTGGCCACCTGCCCACATTTAAACTTTAAAAAACAGCCGCAGGAGGACTCAGAAGATTAGAGATGATGACCACGGGCAGAGGAAAGCTCTCCAGCAGATGGAAAGAGCTCCCTGGGGAAGGAGTCCAGGCTCTTGCTTTAAATGTGTTTTAATTTTAGCCTGTGGGGCCAAGCAGACACAACCTGGGCATACTCAGGCAAGATCACTCCTGAAGCAAAAGAAAACAGATCCCCTCTCTGAGTGTGAAAGCAATTCGTACACTGAAAGAACTATTTCAGCCCCAGCCCCACCACAGATGTCAGGTATTTTGTAAATTGGAGGTTTAGGGTTCTCTCAAAGATATCTCTGAATCTATAGTACAAATTGTGAGTGGGCAGCACCACCTCAAAATGAACAATACTCCATTCTCCTCCCTTCCTTTTTCATGTGTGTGTGAGAGAGAGAGAGGGAGAAAACACACTCCTTCCCTTCTCTACCTCTAAACATGCTCATCTCCCCTATTCTATAATTTCCTTTCTGGATTCCACTACAGCTATCGCCGCATCTCTCTGTTCGCTCTCCTGTCCAAAATCCTTGAAACGACTATACACACCCACTGCCTGCACTTCCTCTCCACCAACTCTCTCTCTGAGGCACTACCAACAGATTTTCTATCCCTTCATGCCCCCCAGTCACAGATCTCCTCTATACAGCCAAGCTCAACAAGTCCTACTCCATCCTAATCCTCCATGACCCCTCTGCCACTTGGAAAGAACTTTGAAAAGCGGGGAATGGCCCACGGTATTCAAACTTCAGTTTTGCAAACAAGGTATCCTCCTGCTCGGTTTTAATCGGCTGGCTTGACTTGGACCTTCCGTCCCTTAACTGTGGGTGCCTTGCAGGTCTCTGGTCTGGGTATCCTATCGATCCACGGTATTTCCTGAGTCCTTACTGAGAATTAGATCCTCTACTAGGTGCTTGGGAAAACAGACTAACAGGACATGTTCCTCAAGGAATTTTTCAAAAGGGAGAGCAAAACTGATTTACAGATAGAACAAGCTGGAGGGAGAACAGACACAAGAGAATGAAACAGCTGTAGACACAGATACCTACATGTTTTAAATATACATTCTGTACATGAAGAGAAAAATAAACTATATAAGTGCTATATTGGTGGGTTTGGGCCTAATGGAAAGAACACTGGGTGGACATCGGGAGACCCAGTCTGGGAACTAGTCTACTGCTTGACCACGGGATAGTCACCTAAATCTCTCTGGGCCTCAATCTCATCTGTAAAATGGAGATACGACAGAGGGTGAGCCAGGTCAGGGACTGGGTATGAGCTCATAACCCTGAACCTCCATACCTACCAATTCTGTTGCATTGCATTCTCCCACAGGTTTAGCAACGGTCTGCACGCACTACGCTAAATAAACACCCTCGAAGATGATGAGCTACTCCAGCACTTAGTCACCGTAAGCACTTAATGCCATAAATATTATTATTGAATTTAAGCGCTATCAGCATTTAAAATTAACTTGGCATCCAAATATTTACTTACGTGTTGACTTTCAATGTTCTGCAACAATCTTGGGTCATCGAATTCACACGATTCACTGGTAGGAGGTGACAGCTGACTGCAAGGTAACAGAGAGCACTTTGACACAACGATACTCCAATATTGCATGTATAAAGGCACACACGTGTCAGTTGACTCCGTGAGGGAAGTCTCCCGCTAAACCTGCTCCAACAGCTGAGCAGGTTTAAGAGTCAATAATTCAGTAAGAAGAGCCCTCAGCCCTTCTCCAAACCCATGATCATCATTCCTGGTATTCATTGAGTCCTTACTCTGTGCAGAGCACTGTACTACGTACTTAGGAGAGTACAAGAGAGTTGGCAGACACGTTACCTGTCCACAGTTTACAAGAGGAGGCAGACATGAATATAAATAATTAATATAAATAACCCCACAGAGCCCCAGTCTGGACTCCTAACCCTATGTGACCTGCCGTCCTTGGTCGACGGATTGCCAGCAGGATCTTTCCGCCCAAGGCCCCGATAACCATCCCAGTCACTGACTCACAGCCTCCAATTTCCAATAAGGACGATCCCACTATCAGCGGTCTCCACTGTTGTCCAGATGACATACGACTCAACAGACTTCGGCCCCGAATCTTGTCTCCTCCCAGCCTGCCACTCCGGGATAGAGAGCTAACTCATTTTGTTCCTTTTCAAATAGCAAGAGGAAGACATCTTCCATTGACATTTACAGCTACTGAGTGGGGGGAAGAAAATGCCCACGATTCTAGGAAGGCTTATTGACAATAAACAATGGAATGAATGTTGACTCTCTTTACCTGAAGTCTTCAGAGGAGCGCTCTCTTACCAGTTCTGGGAAGTGGCTGTGAGGAAAGGCAAAAAAAAAAAAAACCCACGTCTGTGTTACGATTATGTGATCGAAAGGAAGAGAACATCATGAGACGAGAAAAGATCAGAGAGAATAACTTCTGAAATTGCAAAGGATTTCTCGGAATACTCGTGCCCGAGAGAAATACGCTTATTTTCAGTGAAGTTGTGGACCCATTGGCTTGGACAGAACCCCTGGGTGCAGCTGTCCCTCATTTAAAGGACTGGTGAAAACTGATCCAGGGTCTTACCTCCTGGACATTGACAAAGCTCTTCCAGGTGAAAATGTCCATGTCAACTAGACAGGTAATGGTCTTCCCGTGTGGGATGGAGAATTTTGCTAAGACCTACGACCTAAAGTGACATTATAGGAAACTTTCTAGGAGCTGTCACGTTCTCTCTCTTCCATCACTTAAATATATTAAATATATATTATGTATTTATAACACACACATACGTACACACACGCAGCTCTGTCATAGCATGTCTCCACTGTGTGTTTTAGATAGAACACTGTTAAGGAATTAGGGAACGTTCATCTGACGTGAGCCTGTTTGGATATACGGCAGCACAGTGTGCAAGAAATGGCTGCGGAGAAGCAACGTGGCTCAATGGACACAGCATGGGCCTAGGAGTCGGAAGGACCCGGGTCTAATCCCGGCTCCTCCACTTGTCCGCTGGGTGACCACCGTCAAGTCACTTGACCTCTCTGTGCCTCAGTTACCTCAACTGTAAAATGGAGATGAAGAACGTGAGCCCCATGTGGGACAGGAACTATGTCCATCCCGATTAACTTGTATCTGCACCAGCGCCTGCCCTCGCAGGATCGCCCCCGGAGGGTTTCCAGTTCTCTACCGGTCTCGGCTACGGGAGGCAGAGTCAAGCAGAGACTTACTCATTCCATTCCTAGCTCGGGCAGTGGCGAGTGGAAGTGCGTTATGGGAGAACTGGCTACCTCCGCCCAGATCTGAGGGGGAAACGATATATCTCGTATCGATTTTATAATGGAAATTTAAAATGGAAAGGCAGAGTGTATACCCATTTTTCCCCAAACATACCATCAGTCATTTAGGAAAGCCATTTGCTGACTAACCTGGGGCTGCCTGGCATCTCCTCAAGCTACTGGCCTGCCACTGTCCCACAGGCAGCTCTGCACACAGAGGCCATGTCGTCAGCTGAAGCCACACTCCCCGGTCCCGGGTGCCCGACCCTCATGTGGCCCTGGGCCCGGGAGAGTCCTCCTCTCCAACTGAGGCACTAAAAAGCTGCTGTCACCCTTCGGTCTCCCCACGGTGCGTCTTAGTGCCACAGGCCCTGCAAGGCATCAAACCCAGAGGGCTCTTCCAGACCAGGGACCCGAGATTCCTCCTCTTCCCAACCATGGTACACACTGCCACGGGAGCGGCTCAAACAAGGTGGATGGAGCACCCATTTTGCCTGCTGCAGAAAGTGGCCATTTGGCTACACTGCTGGGGCAGGTGGAGGAGGAAGGAGAGGAGGAGGAGGACGATGGGCAGGAGGGGGCAGGAGGGGGCAGGAGGGGGGAGGCAGGAGGGGGGAGGCAGGAGGGGGGAGGCAGGAGGGGGGAGGCAGGAGGGAAGACGGAGAAGGGAGGAGGAGGGAGGAGGGGAGGAGGAGGGAGGAGGAGGGAGGAGGAGGGAGGAGGGAGGAGGAGGGAGGAGGAAGGGGGAGAAGAGGAGGAGGGAGAGGAGGAGGAGGACGATGACAATGTCGACTAACAGGAAGGTCTTCCCCTACTCTACCTCTCCCTTCTGCAACCTATTTGGCAGCAAGAGGCAATTCAAGCGGTGACCAGCAGAATACCAGTTTCTCCAACTCATTTCCCTCCACTCCAGGCAGCCAGGTCGAGGGTCAAGTGAGCAGGCTTCAGGCCTCCCCCATATTGCTACGGCCACGGGAGTTTCCGGGGACGGTCACCTGTCCGAGTAGTCAGAGGGGTTTTCAGATCATCGGTTCCTCTGCAAAACCCTCTGGATCGGGTACGGAATCCTAAAGCGTGTGACCTTTTGGGAAATACAGCGTAGGACTGGGTTCTCATCCCGGGTCCACCGCCGCTCTGCTACGTGACCTCGGGCAAGTCGTTTAACTTCTCTGGGCCCGTTAGCTCATCTGTAAAATGGGCACTGAGACGGTGAGCCCCATGTGGGACAGGGACCGTGTCCAACACCGTCCGCTCGTATCCATCCCAGGGCTCCGAACAGTGCCTGGCACACAGTGAGCACTTAGCTACTACTATTACTGTTATTTCAAAGCTGTTACATTTAGCTCCCCTTCATTTTAGGTTTAAAAATCCATTTGAAGACAGTACAGAAGTCCATATAATGCAACATTTTGCCAATAAGGATTTCCTAAAGCAAAACAAAATTTAGCTTCGGCCTCTGACACTCCCGGAAGATGTCCAAGAGAAACACATTTCAGCCGACCCTAGCTCCCTTTCCTCACACCTAAAATTGTTTTCTCTGTTGTATAAAAGAGGGGTCTGTAACTTAATTTCCATAAGCAAAGGTTTCTTAGGCTTTTCCTTCCAAGCTGCCGTGCAACTAGGAGGACTGAACCGAGTGGGAAGCCAACATCGCCAAAAAATCAAGGGGGCTGAGAAAAGCTACACTTACCCGTAGGTTACTCCGGCAATGCTGCATTTCTTGAAATTCATAATATTGCAGGTGAGCGTTCCGGTTTTATCGGAAAACAGATATTTGACCTAAAAAGAAAAATGTCCAGTCCGATAAAAGACGTGATTAACAAAGATTCATACGATTCAGTTAAGCCACAGAATCAGAGTTTAGAACATCTGGTATTTCCATTATACCAGGAACAACACTGTTTGGAAATGAAAGTTAAATCATTAAAAAATGATTTAAGACCCTGCCCATGATTCCAGATAATTTATACCCAGGAGGCAGGGTGGCCTGATGGGAAGAATATAGATCTCGTCGCAGCTCTGTTGCTGGTTAACTGAATGACTCAAAACAAAAAAAAAAAAAAAAAAAATCACACAATCTTTGGGCCTCAGTTCCGTCATCTGCGAAATGGGGCTTCTACCACCTTCGTCCTCCTCTCTCTCGGGGATCTTGTGACTATAAATCAAGTTGACCGTGATAGTAAAACCCTCAGCTGAGAGCATCTCAAATCTGGGGGAAAGGCAGGGAACCACCACTTTTCTCGCTTCCTGGATACTGCCCAAATCATAATTAAATAAGCCAATTTGAACTAAAAAGCCCAAGACAACACACTGGAATCAGACATTGCAGGTAACGATTAAAATGGATATGTTTAAAGCAAAATTTTGGACCCTAATGACCTATCAACTGTCCTAAAGCATCTTTCCAGGAGTCAGTAAGATCCAAATAGTTCCTATTTTTATTTTTGCAAAGGATATGGGGACAGTCACTCTAATTCCTTCTAGGTCCAAAACACTTGCGTGAGACAAGTATAATTCCATTTATTTATATCGATGCTATTGATGCCTGTCTACCTGTTTCGTTGTCAGTCTCCCCGCTTCTAGACTGTGAGCCCGTTGTTGGGTAGGGACTGTCTATCGGTTGCCGAATTGTACTTTCCAAGCGCTTAGTACAGTGCTCCGCACCCAGTAAGTGTTCAATAAATGCGACTGAATAAATGAATGAAAATATGCTCCCACCTGTCCGAGCTCTTCATTAAGGTTTGACGTCCTGGCCATTGCTGGAGTGTCGTTTTCTATATAGTACATATCCATGTCCTGAAAGAAAAATAAACACCGACTGAGCCAAGCTTTGATCCTGAGTTTAGATCTTCAAGACTTAGGGGAGCGTTTGATCCTTCAGGCATTCATTCAGTCGTATTTACTGAGCGCTTCCTGTGTGCAGAGCACTGTACCGAGCGCTTGGAATGTACAATTTGGCAACAGATAGAGACAATCCCTGCCCAACCACGGGCTCACAGTCTAAAACGGGGAGACAGACAACACAGCGGGTAGTCAGGCATCAATACCGTCAAGATCGATTCTTCCCCGGCTCTTTTGGGGGGGATTTTCCGCTCTACTCACCCAGTTTATAAAAAGGGCCTGGGTGAATTTCACCACTTCGAGAGTGACCAGCAGGCTGATGGGAATGAGGTTGTTGTACAAGATGATGAACGTCAGTAGGTTGTAGCCAAAGTTGTTGGAGACCGCCTCTGTGGAGAGAGCAAGGAACCATCTTGTCTAATTCTCCTGTGCTCCCCCGAGCATTTGCGAGAATGCTCTGCACACAGTAGGTGCTCGATAAATTCAACTGATGATTGACAGCACAAGGAGGAACTTTTCTTGTGTGAGCGGGTTCACTGCTCTTCAACCTCCTCTCAACGACGGTGTCTATTCGGACTTCACTCTCCTTCCCTACTCTTCTCTCTCCCTCCAGATAAAGTCAAGGTGAAGACATGCTGCTAATAATAATAATGTTGGTATTTGTTAAGCGCTTACTATGTGCAGAGCACTGTTCTAGGCGCTGGGGGAGATACAGGGTCATCAGGTTGTCCCACGTGAGGCTCACAGTCTTCATCCCCATTTTACAGATGAGGTAACTGAGGACCAGAGAAGCTAAGTGACTTGCCCACAGTCCCACAGCTGACAAGTGGCTGAGCTGGGATTCGTACCCATGACCTCTGACTCCCAAGCCCGGGCTCTTTCCACTGAGCCATGCTGTTCTGACAGGAGTGAAGAAATACGAGTGTGATTAGAAAGGACACAGAGGCAAGAGAGCTAAAGTCAGAGCTGAACCGGTGAAAAATGGACCTATGAAACTCTCCTGCCTATCAGGGCAATTGCACTCCTCACTGTACCAAAAAATAAAACAAAACAAATCAAACAAAAAACCCAAAAACCCTCATTAGCAAGACAAATTGCATCCCGGCTAAGGCAGCGGGGACCAGCTCTGTCACCACAAATCATTATCTCCCCGCTGCCAGTAACGATCACCCGAGCCGTCTCAACACCACGTGTTTATCTTCCGGAGGCCCAACCTCTAGATCACTCCGAGTCTGACATACTTTACAACTAAATACAATATGCACAGACTTCCCCAAGTCTCCACTGGGTTCTTATTCCCTTTTCAAAATAAAGCCACACTCTCTCCTCTTTCCCGGACAGAATCACACAGGCTAGGCCGGCTCGTACGTGGAACGAGAGAGAGAGTGAGCTGGTGATGAACCCGGATTAAACCCTGAAGCCCCCTGGTCTGGGTAGATGCAGAAGCCAACTGGAACGTTCGGATTCTAGCCTCAGCATCCCTGAACACTTGGGAACGCCGCTCACCATCTTCCACCGACGTTGGACACGTTTAACGGTTTGAAGGCCGACAGCCACGGAAGTCGGAAGCGAGAAATAAACTCCCCGTGGATTTATTTCTCATCGGCCCAACGTGTTTTGGAGCGACCCGGCTGTGCCCACTGCAGCATCCTGCCGGTTTCCTCCTTTCTCTCCTGTGAGGCTCCCGAGTTCAGCCCGCACTCCAGGAAAGAAACATCCCCGTCGGGCAGCTACTTAAGACATCACCCCTTCCCCTCCTGGATGGAGTGCTTCCTCTTCTCCCCAGGAGTAAATGGGGAGAAACAAGGCCCTCGCGGCGGCGATCGAGTACTCCGGGAGTCGGCGAGAGCCAGGAGGCTCTAACCAGGGAGGCACCTACCAGTTGTGCCGAGGTACCAGTTCACCTGGCCGTGCGTTCTGTTCCACAGCAGGGCACCCACGGAGCTCACCAAGGCCATGACCAGGAGGATGCCAAACAAGACCAAAATCTGCACGTTGGTCACTTTCTCGACGTTCGACCTCTTCAGGGGCGCTTTCGTCGAGTTCTGCGCAAAAGCACAAACAGCCGCGATGGCCTAACCGACGACGTGAGGGAAAAATGACCTCTAAAAACTGCCGTGGGGCAGCAAGCGCCCACTTTGAGCGTTGAACACAAACAAGAGCTCCAGGATACGGGCAGACCAGGCAGCCGAAGACTCAGGAGGCCCGAGACTGGATTTGGCCTTCACCAGATGTCTGACAAGAGATGCCCTCGGACCAACGGGAGTGGTTGTCCCAACTCCCTAAATGAAATTGCTTTTCCATTTTCAATAGTTCATCTGGAACACTGCCAACCTGACCAGTGCCTCGGAGAAAGTGGGGAGAAGGTACCATTTAACATCCCATCGATGGAAAGGAATTCACTCCCCAACAGCGTGGATGGTCACGTGTACACCAACTCTTATATGCACTCCCGAGCGCTTACTACAGTGCTCTGCCCACCGTAAGCACTCAAAAATGATCGATGGATTTAGTTCCTAGAGCCAAGATTCGGCTCTGTATTCCAAGGGCAAGAAGCAGAAAAGTTATCATTGGCCATAGCATTTACCTTATAATTGAAAAAGAAAAACAAAAACAAAACAGTCCAAGCAACTCCCTTAGAATCCAAATCCTATCTGTAAAGCTCATTATGGGCAGGGCACGTGCCTGGTAATTCTGTTGTACTGAACTCTCCCAAGCACTTGTGGCCTAGCGGCAAGAGCACGGGCTTGGGAGTCAGCGGTCGTGGGTTCTAATCCCAGCACCGCCCCTTGTCTGCGGTGTGACCTTGGACAAGTCACTTCGCTTCTCCATGCCTCGGTTACCTCATCTGTAAAATGGGGATGAAGACTGTGAGCCCCACGTGGGACAGGGACAGTGTCCAACCTGATTTATCTTGTATCTGCCTCAGTCCTTAGGACAGTGCTCGGCACAAAGTAAGTACTTAATTACCATTATCATTTTTATTATTATTACAGTGCTCTGCACAGTGAGTACTCAATATACCCCCTTAATCCATTAATACACACTTTCAGCAGTGTTTCTCTCTGACCAGTTCATTTTTCCTCCTCCCATTTCACTTCCATATTTTCCAAACCTCATTCTACTTCTCTTTCAAAGTCTTTCTCGGGTAAAGAGGAGCCTCCGGAGACAGAGACAGGAAATTCATTAGGAAAGGCTGATCTGTGATGAATCCATTCCCCTGCCGTTGTACGGTCCTGCTGATCCCCAGCTGCTCCCGCAGCAGGATCCGTCCAACGAGAGCCCTAAATGTTTGGTGGTTTGTTTTTTTTTTTACAAAACGCTATAAATTTGACAGTCCATCACTGCCTTATCAAACTTTTAATAAACACTCAGTGAATGCACGAGTGAAAAACTATACTTTACCAATGACCTCATTCCTTGGTACCATTAATTTATTGACTTTTTGATCTTTCCCAGGGGTTGGATTCTTGCCAGCTAACAGGGTTAAGTAAAGCTATCTTTCACCTGGGCTGCTGGACAGTTTCCATCTTTAACAATATACAATAATTACCCTCAATCTCTGGCTTTATGAACACGTGCACAGAATGGAAACAGAGACTCTGGGACATAGCCCCAACTTTTAACAATGAGCTTGGAATGTAAAATTCCCCATTAGTATTACGGGAGCGGCTTCAGAATTGCCCGCAGCTCGTGCAAAATTGCATCGTTGGTTTCACCGAGCTCTAACCGGAGGCGGCGGGTAGGGATGGGAACGGTAGGGGTAGAGTAGTGACGTACCTTTTCAAAACAGACACTCAAAAACGATTCAGAGAACTCGGTCTCCTTTTTGGAAAGTTCTTTGACAATTTTATCTCTCTGAATATCTTTTGGGAGAACCAAAACACACAAATCAGCCTCGTCACTAAGTGTACCAAGGAGACTAACAGCCACCGGTACAGTCTGATTGTAAGATTCTAAGTGGGAGAGCAGGGAGCCAACCACAGGCAGGCTAAAGGGTAAGAATAAGCAAGTTACCTCTTAAGCACACCCACAGTCATCGTACTTTCCACGCGTAGTTTAATAGTCCCAGGGCCAAACGAAATCGGTGGAGTTTCTCACTTGAATACTAGGCTCCCCTTGGGGACGATCAGAGGAAAGTGGGTTGGGTGAAGGAGGAGTGAAAGGATAATTCCCCAGGCCCCTCGGAAAGTGCTTTCAACAGGGCCAGCCCTCCACAGCATCTCTCCCCCACCCACGAGACAATCAAGGCTGAGATAGACCTTTTTTACGACTTTCTTCCGACCTGCTAATCATTTTGTTCCTGCCTCCCCCACCTAGGTCGTTAGCTTCTCGCGGGTTCTCGTCTTCTAACCCTGTACTCTGCCAAGCGACGGCCCGTAATAGCTGCTCAAATACTACTGACATAATATTTGATAGAGAGAGAGACAGTGAGAGTACTCCTTCAAATATCTTGCCGTTTCAGGGATTCCTGCTCACTTTTTGCTCTCAGCCTGATTTTGTAAAGTGTGGCCTAGGGAGTAGAGCTGTCTTTCAGGGCAAAGACGAGGCTGTTGACAGTGAGGCTGCACCCGCAAGTGAAGTCGAGGTGGACGCAAGTGGGCCTTCGGTTCATCATCGTTCATTTAGTGGGAAGTCTACAGTGTGCGGACATCTGTCCTAGATACCTGTCCGATGCATCTTTCCAAGGACGGTCCCCCGAGAAGTTTACAAACCCAGGGTGGGAGAGGGGAAAGCAACTCACCTGAAAGGTCTCGCCCCACAGGACGGGGTGCTACCCACCTACAGGGGCGCTCTCCTCACCCACGGCATCAAGTGGCAGGCTAAAATAAAAATTTGCTTCCAAGCAGAGTAGATGAAATTGCTTCGTCTGCACACAAAGCTTTTACCTGCATGAGTTTGGTGTCGTGTCCGGTGTAAACAACTATTCCGAACACCCACTGAGTATTTCTGAGCTGTGCACCTCTTAGAAGGATCTGGTCAGGCCCAATCGGCACTGGACTGAAAATAAGAACACGAGAGAAAACTCATATTACTCCCGAAGCCATTTTCCACTTTTCTCCTCAAAATGGTCACGTGTCTTCCTCTTTATAAACACGTAAATCCGATAAATTAAAACATATCTGACACTTTAAAGAGAAGCATCGGGGCCTAGGGGAAAGAGCAGGGGCCTGGGAGTCAGAGGAGTTGGGTTCTAATTCCCGCTCCAGCAGGTGTGAGCTTGGGTAAGTCACATAAATTCTCTGTGCCTCAGTTACCTCATCTGTAAAATTGGGATTGAGACCGTGAGCCCCGTGAGGGACGCGGACTGTGTCTAACCTGATTAGCTTGTACCTACCTCAGCACTTGGTATAGTGGCTGGCACATAGTAAGCATTTAAATTCCATTTAAAAAAACTTAAATTGATCCAAAGAGGATGAAGGTCATTCTTGGAAACAACAGCCAGTCACAAAACGAAGTTGTGAGAGTAGCAAAAGGTGGGTAATTTCCTTCCTGGGGCACTGTGTGGGGTGAAGGCATTCCAAAACAAAGATATCATTAAGTACAGTATGATATCTTTTCCCAAGCAATTCCTTATAACCCTTCAAAATATAGGGGAATGAAGCTTATTGTACTAAGTTTTCCTACAGCATTTAACACTCCTTTAGAAGTGGGGTGGGGCAGAGGGAAGAGGCACTGCACAAATGATTTTTTAAGTCATACCGTCTCTCCAACGAAATGCTTTTCTCTTCCTTTACGGTATTTAAGCTCTTATTATAATTACAATAATTGTGGTATTTGTTAAGCACTACGTGCCAGGGACTGTATGAAGCACTGGGGAAGATACAGGCTAATCAGGTTGGACACCAATCATATCCCTCTTGGGACTCACAGTCTTAATCCCCATAATACAGAGAAGGTAACGGGCAGAGTGAAATGAAGTGACTTCCCCAAGACAAGTGGCAGAGAAGGGATTAGAACCGAGGTCCGTCTGATTCCCGGGCCCGAGCTCTACCCATTTGGCACGATGCTCCTCATTCCCTTCGGCCCCACCTATTTTTGTTCACGGTCTGGTATTCTCTCCTGTTCAGACCGAATCTCATGTGAGACCTGATCATCTTGTATCTAACCCAGCGCTTAGTACAGAGCTTGGCACACAGTAAGCACATAAATACCCAATTCAACTCTCCTTCACCAGAGGACAGGGCTTGGACCTGTCATGCTTCTGCTATAGTTTCCCAAGTGCTTAGCACAGTGCACTTCATCCAGTAGGTGCTCAACACACTCCCTTTACACTCACTTACAGAATAACTTTTCTCTGACCAAAGCATCAACAGCATTTATTTCGTGACTTTGGCAAAACATACGGAACTAGGCACTGCTGGGATTTACAAGTGGAGTGCTAGGCCTATAAACTCCTAGAGGATCTTACACTCTGCTGGCAGGAGGCAGATGGTAGAAGATGAGCGAGCCTAAAATAAGCAAGAAGTCTAAATAGAAGGGTGCCAAAGGGCAAGAATGAATGAGAAATGAGTTTTCATGGATGTATATTAATGCTGGGGAGATAGCAGTGAGCGCTGTCACTGGGAAAACCGGGGTTAGACGAAGTTAAAGGGAAGTTCTGAAGGAAGGGTGGGACGGGATTCGGCCGAGACAAGGGAAGGGCAGGCCAGACAGGGCTTGGGGTGGAAGAGGCGGGTGCGGGATTCACTTCTCCGAGATGCTGGTTCCCTTTTCAGTTTTCACCTGAATAGAAAAGGTAGTGTTGTTTTCCCAAAGAAAATGGCATCTTCAAGTTAAGAGTACACGACTTTGGTCCTAAAAGACCATTTGGACATGATGTTTTTGGCTTCAGTTTGGGCAGATACACAGCGGGGAAGAACCTAATCAGTAGCAGTATTTAGCTTTTGGCCCTAACCCAAGCCAAGATTTCCCTGGGGAAGGACTGCTGATTACTGAAGAAAATAAAATCTGGGGCATTTTGTTAAATTCATACCAATTGTACCTCATGCCCAGGAGTCTCTGGGCACACAACTCCAGCTTCATCCTCGGGATTTACTGACCTTCAAACATTGAGCTGAACATTTAGAACACTGCAAAACTTTAAAAAATTGCTTCTCATTCGTTCAATAGTATTTTTTGAGTGCTTACTAGGTACAGAGCACTGTACTAAATGCTTGGAATGTACAATTCGGCAACAGATAGAGACAATCCCTGCCCAATGACAGGCTCACAGTCTAAACAGGGGAGACAGATAGCAATGCAAAACAGAACAAAACAGAAACAAGACAACATCATCAAGATAAATAGAATCAAGAAGATGTATCATTAACAAAATGAAGAGTGTAATAAATAATATATACAAATGAGCACAGTGCTGAGGGGAGGGGAAGGAGGAATAGCAGAGGGTGGGGAGGGAGACGAGGGGGAGCAGAGGGAAAGGGGGGCTCAGTCTGGGAAGGCCTCCTGCAGGAGGTGAGCTCTCAATAGGGCTCTGAAGAGGAGCAGAGAGTTAGTTTGGCAAACGTGAGGAAGGAGGGCATTCCAGGACAGCGGGAGGACGTGGTGGGCCAGGGCCGACAGCGGGAGAGACGTGACGGGGGACGGTGAGGAGGTGAGCGGCAGAGGAGCGGAGCGTGCGGGGTGGGCAGTAGAAAGAGAGGAGAGGTGAGATAGGAGGGGGCAAGGGGATGGAGAGCTTTGAAGCCAAGAGTGAGGAGTTTTTGTTTCGTGTGAGGGTTGATAGGCAACCACTGGAGGCTTTGGAGGAGGCGAGTGACACGCCCAGAGCGTTTCTGTAGGAAGATGATCCGGGCAGCGAAATGAAGAATAGACCGGAGTGGGGAGACACAGGAGGAAGGGCGATCCGAGAGGCGGCTGACAATGATCCAGTCGGGATATTACGAGAGCAAATACAGAAGCTGAAAAATGCACAACCCACCAAAGTAGTTTGGCAAAACAAATGAAAAAAGGGGTGGGGAGAGGGGAATCTTTCACCGTGAAGGGATGTCAACCATCTCCAGTCTTCACCAAGGAGAAATTCTCGGATTTGGTGGGGAATGGATACCTGTTCCCATCCAAACGCAAGTTTCCAATGAAGTCATAGAGGTGACGGTTGGGGCCTTCACATTCTATCTTTCCAGTTACTTTGATCAACTCCTCCCTGGATTGCAGATTTGCCGTCTGAGTCAAACCCTGTACCAAAGGGACGAGGAGACAGGTTTGTGAAAATAAGCAACCTCTCTTGTCACTTGAAGCAAAGTTTAATGTCTCCATTTAGGGAGCACATATTAAATCAATAATCAGAAATCAATGGAATTTGTTGAGTGTCTTCTGCACTGGACTGAGCCACTTCAAAATTTCAAATATTTGCTGGATTCACTTTTATTTGCTCTTGATCTCAGTGAAAGCCTTTACTAGAATACTTTTCCACAGGAATATGCAGCACCTTAAGAGGCAGTGGAGCCTACCAAATAGAACCCAAGGCTGGGAGTCAGGAGGCCAGACTGTTTCGTTCTGTTTTGCTTTGCCGTCTGTCTCCCCCATTTAGACTGTGAGCCCGTTACTGGGCAGGGATTGTCTCTATCTGCTGCTGAACTGTACATTCTGAGTGCTTAGTACAGTGCTCTGCACATAGTAAGTGCTCAATAAATACTATTGAATGAATGAATGAGGCCTGAGTCCTAATCCCAGGCCTGCTGTGTGATCTTAGGCAACTCACAACCTCTCTGGGTGTCAGCTTCCTCCGCCACCCACATCTTAGACCGCGCGCCCCATGTGTGATGGGGACTCCGATCTGAATCATTAATTAATCATTCTCGATATTTAAAAAGTTTCAAGAGCTTTGAAGGCATGAAATCGAGGTCTGTAAGATGCTTAGGGATTTCAGGAATCTTGATCAAAACTGAAAGTCGGAGTAGTTTCACATAGGTCGCAGAAGCCCAGGTAGCTGCATTCCAGAACCAGTCTCAAGACCAGTGACCCACTGCTTTGGAAACTAAAACGTTCAAGTGATTTTTGCCCCCCCGATTCTCAAGCCCTCCATTAGCAAAATGCTTTGGAAATCAGCTTCATCCCCAAGAATCTTTCAAGCAGTAAAGGAGGAAAGTAAGAAAATACTGAAAAGTTAAAGAACTTGTCAAAAGTCCCACAACTTGGGTTTCCTGAGTGATAGTCTGGGGCTTGGCATTAACCACTCTTGTTCTCCTGAAACCTAGGAATTTTGTCAATGCATACAGTAGGTTGTTGGCAAACATCTCTCTAAATTGTCAATTCCCCTCCTCAGAAAAGCCACATTCCTTTTTCATTTACAGATGATGTCCTGCATTCTTATTCGCAGTTTCCCTGGAACTTTGGGATCTAATGACTAGTAACTTCTCTTGACTTCTCCAGCGTGCAGGCAGGCTTCGTAATCACGGCAAAGGGCACAAGACCCTTGGAGGAAAAATCCAACTTCAAGAGTTCTTTACCTGTCGTATTTTCAGATTGGTCTCTCCATCCAAATTAGATGTTTCAATATAACACATCGCTTGGGGTTCGCTGAGAAGAGAGCAAAGTATCGATATCAAACCCATGATCCCTTCACCCACTCTATCATGCCACTACTTGCATTATAATCTCTTCCCCAGCATAGCCAGACACCACCACGTTAACCAGACCGGAGCTAATTTTCTTCAGTAAACAGATTCCAGAAGCCCTGTTAACGATGGAGGTCTATCTCTGGAAAGCCAACACCTTAGGGAGAAAAAGTGGAATGAAGAGGGTTTTTTGGTTGTTAAAGAACCACCGCCATACTGCTTGTTTAGGGCTTTCCGGCCCAGGTCCATAGGGCCAACATTACTACGGATTCTTACGCTCATCTCCCAAACCTCCTGATGAAGCTTGGATCCAGAAGCAAACGGTAACTAAAAATACAAAAGATGCCTTTCCTTCTGGGCTAAATATAATCAGAGTGATAAGGATGCAGCATGGCAGAACTACTCGATAGCAGCTTGCAGTGCCTCCCCACCTTCGCCACCCCATCCCTGGAAACCAGTGTAGGTCCAAGCTCATCAAGAGAAGAAAGATTTGGACCTGAGCTAGTGGATTCAACCGGCCCAGTCTTTCCAAGGGATGACCCAGATTCAGGGGCCGGACCCCGAAGAAAAAAGGACTCCTCCTGCCCCCCACAGAACCCACACAAATCTTCCATAAAGTACTTCTGCCTGTAGATGAGAAGGGTCAGTGACCTTAACCCCTGAAGCCACCGAGTCTCCACCTTGAACGTCCAAGTGGCTCAAACCAAGGGCATTCCTGTCAATCGCTTCCATTCTTCTACCCCATTCTAAGTGGGGTTGCAGTCTGGCCACTATAAACCAAAGGGTCATAACCGTCTCACAGCTCAAGAAAAAGTAAGTGAACATAGCAAGTTTACCACTACCCAAGAACCAGCTGAAAACGTAACCATGACAAATTGGAAATCAAAACTCAGGGTTGAAATTACATAACGAAGTCTTATAACGAAATCAACTTCACCTCAAACTATTTTTCTTCTACATACAAAGCAGAGGCAACTACTTTTCCGAACGTCAAGAGGGCAGAGTTACTACAATTAGCCCTCCAAATCCAATTCAACCTTTGTTTCACGTGACTGAGGAGTCCCACGCGAAAACACTAGTGTTGATGGTTTCCGTAAGCTCTTTTCCTACTGCCCTGCCCCTCCTCTGCACTGACTCTTGCTTGATGAGGGGAGGGGAGAGCCAAGCCATCTCAGCTCTAAGGAGCCCAGGGCGTGGGCTACAGACAGCACTCCTTTCACTGCACCCGAGCATCCTAGAGTTTTCATCCCAAGTGGTTGGTGCGACGAAGGTGGGAGGAGATGAGGCGCGGCAGGTGGTCCGCGAGGAGAGGTTCTGTGAGGAGAGAACTCCAGAAGGGGTGACGGCAGAGGGTCGGGGAACAGAAGGGCAATTAAAAGTGGGGATGTGAGGGGAAGTCCAAGATGGGGACGGTGACCCGTCTGTCCAAGTTGTGATATTAATTAGCCTTTTAGTGCTCTCAACTCATCAGCGCAGCCATTTCACACCCACTCAGCAAATCTGACCTGGAGGACACAATGATCATGTCTGCCGGAAGATGTTGCCCATTGGTGACCTTCACAATGTCTCCTACAGCCACCTGTGGAGTCAGGAGCAGGGGCACGGCAGCATGGAAGAAGAGAAAATGAATAGATTGTCTATTCATACTGGACAAGGATTACAAGTTCTACTGAGAAAGAAAAGGAGACAGGGAGAGAGACACAGAGAGAGAGAGAGAGAGAGAGAGAGAGAGATTGGACAGCACTACACAATTCAAAAATCCTTTTTACAAAACTATGACTTCAAAATCAGTTACACTAGCGTTATAGAAAATCCCTGGCAAGGATTGTTTTAGAAGCAGGTCAGAATGAAATTAGTCCCACAGCGGAAAATACAAACATAAATAAGAGAGTTTCACAACAGGTCCATGGTAGTCGTCCCCCGTCTTACAAACATTTCACAAGAGAAAAGAGAAGAAAGAGTAGGAAAGAAAAAGAAACAAGAGAAACGTGTCTCCTGTTTCTTCGGCCCTGACATCTTCCATCCAGTGCTCAGGAAGCTTGGCTTCCTCTGTGGCCAACCTAAAGCAGGCATGAAAGAGGACAGCGGAGAAGACTTTGGTTTTTTTTGCCTGTCAGCTTAATGTCGCATTTTTCCTCTCTTTCTCCCTTCCATCCGTCTCTCCGACGCCCACCCTCTCCTCGGCTCAACCACCGTCATCCTCGTCCGAAGGTTCTCTCATCATGGCAGGTTATAGGCAGGAGCTTCAACAGCTGGGCCCAGCCAAAGGGTCTCTCTTGCAGCAGACCAGTTTGAGGCTGTCAGTAGAGGAATGTGGGGCATTTTCCCTGGCCACCCGACCTCAGACTAAGGCTAGTTATCCTAGCTCAATCCCTGCCATCCCGAGGGAGTTCCACTTGCTAGGACCGTGCTGGGCACTCTCGATTCGTTTGCTCCAAAGCCCTGGGGGGAGATTTCCTACCTCAGTTCCAAAGAAACAGGTTGACAAAGTATTTTATTTCTGAGCAAAGAGCTGTGGTCAGTTACATCTCCTGTGCTCTGAACTAAACATTTATGTGCTAATAATAATAACGGTATTTGTTAAGCGCTTACTATGTGTCAAGCACCGTTCTAAGCGCTGGGGGAGATACAAGCTAATCAAGCTGGACGCAGTCCCTGTCCCACACGGGGCTCACAGTCTTAATTAATCGATAAATTTATCTTAATGTGCTACCGTGTGTGTTTGAAGAATGTTTGAAGGTGGGTGGCAGAGAAAAGAGTCATCAGAATCAGGATCATCTTTCATAGTCAACAGCGTTCGGATTTTCCCCACTGTGCAGCATCAGATGGTGTCCACCCCAGAGAAACTCCCAGCCAGTCCATCTAGGGAACCGAAGCCTGTGCCAGAGCATCCTTTTGACTGCACTGACCGACGTCATTTTCTTCAAAAGAGAAGCAGTGTGGCCTAAGAGAAAGAGCACGGGCCTGGCAATCAGAGGACCTGGGTTATCCCAGCTCCACCACTTGCCGGCTGTGTGATCTAGGGGCGAGTGACTTCACTTCTCTGTGCCCCGGTTTCCTCATCTGAACAATGGGTATTAGACACCTGTTCTTCCTCTTACTTAGATTGGGAGTCCCACTTGGGCCAGGGACTGCATCGAACCTGCTTAACCTATACCTACGCCGGTGCTTTGAACAGTGCTCGGCACTTAAGTGCTTACCAAAATGCCACGATCACTCATAAACCAAGGCTTGTATTACATGACTTAAATTTGCTTTGTCTCTTTCCAAACGGGTCCCGCTGTGCTCCCTCAGATGCCCGATGCAATATAACTTTACTGCTCATCTGGGGACCGAGGCACTTGTTATGGGGAATATTTGACCGAGGAGCACAGCAGTTTAATTAGTCTGAGCGATGGACATGAGCCAGCTAGGAACAGCCACAGATCTTCTAACTGTTGCTTTTACCGCGGTGGCAGGCAGATTCTAGACTGAATGCACACAGTGTGCAATAAGGTCAGAGGCTGGCAGCCTGGGAAAGAATATGCTTTTTCAGGGTTTTTTCATTTAATCGCTAACAAAAGACCCGGACTCCCACAGAATAGGTATGCTCTGATTAAAATTTAAAGCCTCATTTCTTATGACAAAGGGCGCTGACCTTCGATAAATAGGCCAAGTTTCAGCTCAAACAACCGCTCAACAGCTATGGCTACAAAATGAAAATAAGGTATTTCCCAACGAATATTTCCAGTAAGTTTGTCCACTCAAAGTTCAGGTAAAAGGAAGGAGTAAACGTCTAGCTGGTGTTTTTCCCCTTATGGTGGGGATAACTCTGACCAGGTGAGAGCAAGTGGGTTTTGCCAGGATCGGGGGTGTGTCTTACTCTCCCTCAACTGCTCAACCCTCCAAAGTATACATATAAAATGAAATCACTGGATAAATTGCAAGGAAAAGCTTTCAGTAATTGAAACATTGTAAACTGTACTTTGAGTTTGATCATTCATCTATATCTGGTTAAAGCCCTAAAAGCAAAGCCTCCTTACTCAAGGATATGTGACCTACTTAATTGTCTTTTTCCTAAGGTCAGATGGATGCTGGACTGCTCAAACAGCTCAGAAAGGTTCCTCAGATTTCAAATAACTTGAGGAAAACATGGGTTTTGAAGCTACACTTTAGTTACTGTATCTAAATATTTTGGGCAGATAATAGTCTTGTTCAAGAAAATTCAGAAAGCAAAACCTTTCTGGAGAAAATGAATCCACAGTTTCCAAAACTTCAATTCACCTTTACTGTTCCATTATCCTCCTAAAAAGAAAATACTCTTTTGAAAGCCCTGTGGTTTTAAGTTAATATGTGAGAAACGGAGGGGTTCCAGCAGAAAAATTCTCCTCCCGGTAGCCTCCATTTCATTCTCACAAACTTAGGAATCTTCCTAAATCCCATAACAGCAATTTTATGGGAGCTTTGCAGTGACTTTTTTTTAAGACATATTGAAGAATTGGATAGGCAATTGTGAATGACCAGAACACTGTCTGTCTAGTCCTGATACAGTCATTTAAAAAGGGGGACATGTCCACTCACACTTCCAGCACTTGTGACCTTTTCAATTCTAAAGAAACACAGAAGGATATAGTATACAGAGTGGCCTACAGAACAAATCTTTAAGCTCATCCTGAAAACAGTAATGCATTTTAAAACCAAGATTTAACACCAAATATAGCAATACACTGAACAAAATTTAACCCAATTCAAAATCGCCCCTTGAATTTCAAGATCTTTGATAAAAGTTTACCTCTTTCCAAATGATGTTCTGCCACATACCATTTCTTAACACTGAAAAGGAAAGAACTTTGCATTAATTTTAAAGCCAAAAGACTAAAAGGCTTTAGCCAGAAAATGGGGTTTTTTTGCAGATTTCCAAGGTATTTTTAATTCTATACCAAGCTTAGATGGATACGGACCCAAAGATACAGCGGGTACACCTAATAATAGCAGTGGCCTGGGAAAATACTCTCACTAGCTCTAGAGAAGAAGGACCCTATCAGAGGGCTCTTGGAGAATACGTGACTTCTTACAAATTTTCTTTAAGGAAATATTGCCCCTTTTACCTCTCCATGTTCTGGCTACTGTTTGGTTATTCTAATAAACGCAGCGTGATCACATTCCCGAGCTCTCGCCCCATTCTTGCTCAAACACTGTGCCTCTCTCACCTCTTTCATTTTCATTTAAAATGTTCACTTTCTGGAACTGGAAAACATCGTAAAGGTTCGATTCCATTATTCTTTGACAAATCATAAAATCCTACTTTATCTGAATTCTTCTGATAATGAATGGGCCTGCATCCCTAAGGAGGTATTCTGAAGTAGAAAAGGTAGCTCAGATTAATGCCTTACCTATTGTTTTCTTTTTGTTTACTGTGTTGTCTGCCTTGTGCCGTTCCTGCCACGAAATAAACACAACGACACTCAGAGATGCTCAAAATTAGTAATCCACAGAGCAAAGTGAGAAAAAGAGCGCTTCCAGTTGTCTATGAGAGAATTACTCTCTTGATCATCATTTGAGATACAAATTTTTCTAGCAGCGTGGCCCCTCCGGCATCCGCAACTTGGAGCTGGGGCACCCGTGCAGGCTCGAGGCTCCCTTTCCTCTTACCAGCTACAGGTGATCCATCTCTCCAGGCTCATCAGCCTCCAGACCAGCCCCCTCCTTCAACCAGGGGAGTCCTATGACATCCTCCCTGCCACCCGAGTGAGACTCAAATCCCTTCGCCTGGTCTGAGGCCTCTAAATCTCTCCCTTCCTCCAGCCATCCAGTTCCTCTCAATTGAACTGCCAATAATAAAAGGGTTGGTGAGGGAACCAAATTCTAAAGTTTCTCTCTTCCGGGTTTTTTTACTTGAAGCACTTGTATATGGAAAAAAACAGCAGGTACTCCCTTAAGTCATCCCATGAGTCTACTCAGATCTGATGACAAGCAACTAACGACATTTAAAGAATTTCATTTAGCCTTAATGCAGTTCAAGAGTTTTAGACTAGGGCAAGACCACTGCAAACACAAACTCTTACACTGTTTTCGTTAACTAGGCTTTGATCATTAGGAGGGAGGGGGGGATCCATATGTTGAATGCATAAAGATGGCAGTGTGTGAAAATGGTTTTTGCCTTCTTCTGTTTATCCATAAAAGCAGCTGTTTGTGGCTTTCTTCCCAAATCAAAAGGTATTTGAGTCTTTACTGTGTGCAGAGCACTGTACTGAGCACTTGGGAGAGTACAATGTAACAGAGTTAGTAGACAGGCTCCATTTCCAAGAGAAACTTACAGTCTAGAGGGGGAAAAATATCCCCAGGTCTGTTCTACAGATGTAGGTGCAGCTTCATCAAATCATCATCTAGGGTGTTGAGTGCTTACTAATTCAACTCTCCTTTCTCGACATCCTAAATACAGGTCGATAGTCTCAAGCAACTTCTCTTGGAGCACGTAGATGGGAGACAGAAGACACTAGGAAATAAATCTCGTCCACCACCTCTGGCCCTGCCAGAGGGAGCCAAATGGAGGACAGAGGGAGAGCTACACAGGCAGGGAGGTCGTGGCTGGTCACTGCAAGCCCGGGGGTCTGAGGATCGGAACTGCCTGCTGGAAAGGGAAGGTGGTTGTTCAACTTCCTAAAGAGGTCCCACTTCCTGCTCCCTCCCCCTAGATTAGGTTGGAGACCTTGATCCCAGGTCTTGATCTGTCCCAGGATGGCAGGTTTTACCACTTGGAGGGATGGTGGGGGAAGGAGAGAAGGAAGGGAGGAAAGGAAGCGAGAGTCTGGGGCAATTACTCCTATTCCCCTTACTCAAAGGCATCTCCACGCCCACCACAGCACATCTCAACAGAGAACAACAATTAGACAGTGGAGGGGGGATAAAGAACAGCCTTATCCCCGCTCCTTCTCCCACCCAACTTCCCAAGCCTAGAATGACCTCGCCACAGACTGTGGTGGGACTGGCAGGTGTGGTTTTCGCAAGAAGTCCGATCACAAGACTGGTAAAGTTGTCATGGGAAAAAATTAATTTTGGATTTCGTTCCACGGTTTCGGCAACTAGTCACGTTATTAACCGGTGAAAACATTAAATAGTAAATAACTTCAGCTTTAGTGAATAACTGCCAATGTTATTCTGGAAACATGAATGAAATACAACTAGGGAGAATTTGAAATTAGGGCCCTTAAATCAGGAGTGCCATCTACAGAAGTGCCCCATCAATAGACAATCAAATTCATGCTCTCTCTACAAGTGGAAATAGTGTCCAAAGCTCCGCGTCTCAAGTTCTAATCTTAACCCCTTGCTTCAAAAATTATAGACTGTCTTGATAGATGTAAAGATTTCATTTTACCCTTAACCCCAGCCACAAGATTATATATTTTATCTCACAAATCGAGGTTTACCATCTCACTGCCCCATCCCAAAATGCCCCCAAGAGATGACAATTTGCTATCTTACTCGGTCGAGACCTGTTCCTCTTGTAGCTTAAAAGTTCACTTACATAATCTTCTATTATCTCTTTGATGCCGGCAACCGTCAGAATAAATATCAATGGCACCAAGGTGGTATACCTTCCCGTTGGAGATACATCTGGGATTTGCTGCAAAGGGATCAGAGAGAAAAGAGGAAAAGGTTTTAGGCATAAAATGGAAGTCCGGCTTGATTGAGCAGACTCGGTCTTGCAGAGCACACACAGAACAAGAGGACACCACACCTCCTGCTTTTCTTGAAGGTGTCTCAAGGTGCACAGGTTCCCTAGGCCGGAAACGCCGGTGCCAATTCCTCGCGCACGCTCTCCTGGACTCAGGCAGGGAGAAAGCGTGCTACTGCCATCTGGAGCCGCATTCCCGTCTGCATGGCGGGGAGCAGCGTTTTATTTTGCCGGCCGCTTCCCCCTTTCAGACTGTGAGCCCGATGTTGGGCGGGGATTGTCTCTATCTGTGGCCGAATCGTACATTCCGAGCCCTTAGTAAAGTGCTCCGCGCGCAGTAAGCGCTCAATAAATACGACTGAATGAACGAGCAGCAGCAGCAGCCGTCCTGATGCACGAGGTCCTCCAGCAGCTTTAAATGAACACGCCCAGTTTGGCCCCCCACATGTGTTTCCACTCCACGTTTTGGCTAGGAAGGGACAGCAGAATTAGGGACGGTTTTTCCGGCAACCCAGGCCCGTCCGTCAACGGCACAAGGCAGCGCTGGAAGCAACGGCTTGTACGTCACCGTGAGAACTACAACACCGGGTCTCCTCAAAATTACCACTGCTGCATTCGGGGACAACTGGGGACACATCCGAAAAATGAAGTTCTTGCTTTCTCTTGCCGATTTTCCCATCATTTTCTAGATCTCCATCCACCAGAAGCCGGAACCTTGGCATCATATTTTAGTCGACTTGGAGTTGAAAAGCTGATTGTTCTTCTCCCATATTTTACAGACCAGTCCCTTCCTCTCCACCCTAACTACAGCCACCCTGTCTCAAGCCTGAATTACTTTCTGGTCTCCTTGTCTCAAACCTCTAATTATAATAATAACTGTGGTATTTAAGCATTTACTTCATGCCAAGAACTGTATTAAGTACCGGGATAGATACAAGACAATCGGGTCCCACATAGGCCTCCTGGACTAAGTAGGAGGGAGAACAGGGGTAGAATCCTCATTTTGCAGACAAAGGAACTGAGGTACAGAGAAGTTAAGTGACAGCAGGAAGCGGCAGGGCAAGGATTAATAATAATAATAATGTTGGTATTTGTTAAGCGCTTACTATGTGCAGGGCACTGTTCTAAGCGCTGGGGGAGAGACAGGGTCATCAGGTTGGCCCCCGTGAGGCTCACAGTTAATCCCCATTTGACAGATGAGGGAACTGAGGCCCAGAGAAGTGAAGTGACTTGCCCACAGTCACACAGCCGACAAGTGGTGGAGCCGGGATTAGAACCGATGACCTCCGACTCCTAAGCCCGGGCTCTTTCCACTGAGCCACTCTGACTTCCAGGCCCACGCTCTTTCCAGTGGGCCTCGCTGTTTCCCTCTACCTTCAAAAGCCTCGTCGACATACAACCGTGAGCATCATCTTGAACGGTGCAACTATAAAGCATCCTCAAACTGCAAATGCAGTGATTTTTACGGTACTTACCGTCTATTAAATATGCCAGTAGTAATAAATGTATTCAATTAAAATCTACCAGGCCACTCTCACGCTTGTTTAACTCAGGTATACCTAAATGTTCCCATGACCAAATTATTTTCAATTTAGAAGCATCACAGCCTGCATTAACTTGGGGGAAGTGATTTCCATGCGGTCACTTCAATTTTGCTCCCTGTCTTTTAAGCCTTTTCTAGCAAAATCTCTTCTGCAATTTCAGGAGCCTTCAGTTTCCAAAAATTGTTCTGGAGCTTCTACTTTGGATTCCTCTTTCCAGGATGCAGACAGAATGTGATTTCCGCTAACGTGACTCATTCTTGGTCAGATATGCCGGAGACCCTCGGGCCTGACAGTTGATACTAATATCGATTATCTTATCAGCTCATCTGGTCTCCCAACTCCTTGGCCTTCCAACGAGGGCACCAAGGAGGAAATGAGGTGTATTCTGTGGGGTTGTCGGCACCTTGCCCCAGCCACTATAGAACCTGTGGAGACACTCTTTAGGAAGGTGAAAACCATACAAAGAACAATAAAAATGGTATTTAAGCACCTACTGAATGCCAAGTATTGCAATAAGGACTGGGGTAGATATAAGATAATCATATCAGATACAGTCCCTGTCCCAACTGTGAGCCTCACATGGGACCACCTCATTACCCTGTATCTCCCCCAGCGCTTAGAACAGTGCTCTGCACATAGTAAGCGCTTAACAAATACCAACATTATTATTGTTATATGGAGCTCACAGTCTAAGTAGGAGGGAGAGTAGCTATTTCATCCCCACTTTACAGATGAGGAAACAGGCATAACTAATAATAATTCTGGTATTTAAGCACTCACTACGTGCCAAGCACTGCTCTAAGCCCTGGAGTCGATGCATGGTAATCACTTTGGACACAGTCCCTGTCCTGTACGGGGCTCGCATTCTTAATCCCCATTTTACAGGTGAGGGAACCGAGACACAGAGAAGTGAAGTGACTTGGCCCAAGTCACATGGCAGGCAAGTGGCAGAGCCAATATTATTCATTCAATAGTATTTATTGAGCGCTTACTATGTGCAGAGCACTGTACCAGAACCAAGGCTCTGTCAATCAGGCCCAGGCCCTTTCCACTAGGTCACAAGCCCCTTTTCCTCTGCTCCTCCTCCCCATCGCCCCGACTCCCTCCCCCTGCTCTACCCCCCTCCCCACCCCACGGCACTTGTGTATATATGTTCGTATTTATTATTCTATTTCTTATCGATGTGTATATCTCTATAATTCTACTTATTTAGATTGATGCCTCTCTACTTGTTTTGTTGTCTGCCTCCCTCTCCTTCTAGACTGTGAGTCCGTTGTTGGGGAGGGATCGTCTCTGTTGCCGAATTGTACTTTCCAAGCGCTTAGTACAGTGCTCTGCACACGGTAAGCGCTCAATAAGTACGACTGAATGAATGAACGAACAAGCCCACATTCAGTTATAAGCTCCTCAAAAGGAAGAAATATCCTGCCCGTCCCTTCTTGAATGTCTGTTAGTATTCCCACATAGCAGGTACTCAAAGGCTACTGAGCTGACTGACCTAGAAAGTTAACTCCTACTTAAGAGAAAATTGTTTCTTCCTTTCACTGCAATTCTGAAAATCCTGATAAAGCACTTTGAGAACTATTTAGAAAAAGAATCGCAGATCTTGAAAGTGAACCTCCTGACCCTAACCTGTAAATGTAGTTTATAAATCTGAAGCAAAGCCTTCAGAGCACTTTTCAGCTACTGGATCTAACCAACCCCTTATAGAACTGATTGATATTTTCTGTTTGCCCAGCTTCTTGGGGTTTAAAACCCTCCCCCCAAAACTGCTGGGCTTATTACCCTCTGGGTGGAGTGTTTGCTTCAGTCTGTTTTTAATCCATCACCTTCAAGATTCCACAGCGTGACCCCTGGCCCTGCTTACTGTGTAATTTCCTCAACAATAAAATGCCAAGCTTGCTTTATACCAGCCCTGCATGATTTTGTAAACTTCAGCCTTCCCTGCCTAAGCACTCTTTTCCTTTTCTCCCACTCCCTTCTGTGCTGCCCTGACTTGCTCCCTTCATTCAATCGCCCTCTCCCACCCTCACAGCACTTATGTCCATAACCATAATTTATATTAACGTCTCCCCCTCTAGATCGCAAGCTTGCTGTAGGCAGGGAATGTGACTCTAATACTGTTCTCTCCCAAGCAGTGCGGGGCTCTGCATACATTAAGTGCTCAATAAATATGAATGACTGATCCAGTCCTGAGCCCTCTCAGGGCACCTTCCCAGACTGCAGGGCCCTACCGTTCGGTTCGTCTTCACAAGGAAGCGTCTCCTTCCCCTGGCTGTCTTGGTTGTCCCCCTCTATGCCTTCTCCAGCGCTCTTCTGTCCTTCCTGAACTGTGACGGGGAGAACTGCCCACAGTCCCGCAGGTGTGACTGTGAGCCCGTCACTGGGCAGGGACTGTCTCTGTTGCCCGACGGTACATTCCAAACGCTTAGTACAGTGCTCTGCACCCAGTAAGCGCTCAATAAATACGACTGAAAGTGTGGCCGTGCCAAGGTATAACATGGTAGCAAAGGATTAGCCTGGAGGGTTTGCCATCCCCTTCCTGATGTTACCCAGCATTGGGCTGTCCTAGTGATAATAACTGCGATATCTGTTCAGCGCTTACCATGCGTCAGGCACTGTACTAAGCGTTGGGATAGATGCAAGATAATCGGGCAGAACACAGTCCCTGTCCCACATGAGGCTCGCCGTTTTAATAGTCTTAATCCGGGCTGCTGTCGAACCTTGCAATCTGGTTCGCTGTTTTCACTCTGATTCCTAACAAGGAAAGACCTGCCCAACTCCACTTCATCGTATAAAAAAAGTGTTACCTGTAATAAGGCAATGAAGAGGAAGAAGGCGTTAGCAGCTCTTCTAATCTGCTCATACAAGAATCGAGGTAGAAATGTCACCACGCTGTACTTGGCTGTGCTGTAAAGGTAAAAAAAAAAAAAAAAATGTTAATTTTATGGCTCTACTGTGGACTGCAAGAAAACTATCAATAGAATTCTCATTTGATAGCCGCTCCGAGAGAGCCCAAAGGTAGAATCTTAGCTCTAAATGGAATAAAAGTCAATAAATTCTTGGATTCTGATCCTCTTGTGGAGAAGCTTGGTGCTTAAAACAGTTGAAGTTACTTTAAATGAGCCGGCAAACTCTTTATGGAGCTTCTTTCTTAGTTTCAAAATTCAATTTGCTTAATAGATTTTGACTTAGCAAGCTGAGGACTGGAAATTTTACTATGTTTAGAATAGAAAAATCGCAGACTGTGAAGAATGAAATCAAAATATAAATGATAGATGTCACAGTCTTCCCCTTCACCAATTCTTCTATATGAGCAAATCTGAAAATTGCCTTAATTGATTGGGTTAGTGGGAAGGAGACCGCTGAAGTAGATTCCAGCTGAGGATTTGATTCAGGTGTATCAGCAGCCTTCCGGGGGATGCAAGAGTGGAGCACGGGCGCGCGGACGCACACAGAGCTTTCCTCTTTCTAAAAGCTTCTGTAAAATCCCATCTGCTCCAGTTAGCCTTCCCAATTAAAATTCCCAACCTCCCCAATAACCACCCTAAGCAACGACGTTTTTACACCCATCCTCACTCTCACACTGCTGTACATTCAAGTGATTCGCCTACTTTATCCTGACATTAATAAAATAAATGGTGGTATTTGTTAAGCGCTTACTATGTGCAAAGCACTGTTCTAAGCACTGGGGGATACGAGGTGATCAGGTTGTCCCACATGGGGCTCACAGCTTTAATCCCCATTTGACAGATGAGGTAACTGAGGCACAGAGAAGTTAAGTGACTTGTCCAAAGTCACACAGCTGGCAAGCGGCGGAGCCAGGATTCAAACCCATGAACTCTGACTCCCAAACCCGGGCTCTTTCCACTGTGCCACGCTGCTTCTCTAACGTTACTTCCTGCTATTTCTATGTTCTGCCTCCTGCTCCAAATCTTTGTAAATAACCTCCTGCCTCTCCTATCAGACTGTAAACTCCTCGAAGGCAGGAAAGGGGTGTCTAGCTCCTGTTGTACTCCTCCAAGCACTCAGTGCTTAACCCTCAGTTAGATGCTCACTGAATATTCCCGATGGGCCCACTGAGCAGTGCATTTCCTTGGTGAAGTTGCAAGAACACTTACCTTGCCCGCTGAGTAATGAAGTTGCCGCACAAAAGGAACCCACACCCCGCAGGAAGACCCAAGACAAGGAACGGCTCTGAGAAAACGCCAGGCCGAACTCCCAATGGGTACAGCCGCGTCCCCACGTTCAACATCTGGCACTCTGGTTGAGCCTTTCCAAACCCAAAGATTAAGTACACCCACCACGGCAAAAATGTTTGACCAGATTAGATGCATTTTTCTTGGTTGGAAAAAAAAAAAAAAAAAGAGTGGCAGAGGACAAAAAAAAGGAAGAGAAAAAGCACAGGAGATGACTGGAATTTGTAGAATAAGCAGGTTCGAGTTATGCCAGAAGACATCCAGGAACAGGGTAGTCTATTGCTGACTGCCACAGCCAGGCAAATTTCCTGAAACTCAATTTCTCTGGGAAAACATTTTCAGACACTATGTAAAAGGAATGAGGTAATCGGGTCATTCTGGTCTGCCCGTGTGAACCAACCACTTACGGAGTTTATTTCTGTAAAAAAAACCATCTGACGGAAGCTGAATTTGTGGCCAAGATTCCCAAACTATGACTACCCTCCCCCTTCCTCTAGTTCACTAATGACAGGTTTTCAACCCACAGAGGTGATCTGGGGAACTCGTGGCTGAGGCCAAGAAAAAAAACAACAACAAAAAACAATCCAGACCATTAGAGAACCAGTAACTGAACTGATGGATTCTTCTGAGACTTCCAAACCAATTCCACCCTGTGTAGAGGAGCCAGGGACGTTAAGGCGGCGAGGTGCAGAGTCATTCTCCTCCTGGCTCCCCGCCATCTAACTAATGGTTGAGAGGAGACAAGCTCTGCTGGGAGTCGGGCTACAGCCTCCTCTGCAAGCCAGCCCTCCAAATAAACAGAAAACCAACTGAAAATCTCTCTCCCTGAAAGCGAGGAATGCTAGCATGTCCCAATTAACTATTCAGGGCCCCCTTCCCTTTTTATGGAATCTCTCGGTCACTTACTGTGTGCCAAGCGCTGTACCGCGAACTGGGGATGATACAGTGGACACAGTCCCCGTCCCACAGAGCTCCCAGTCTTAATCTCCGTTTTACAGATGAGGTAACTGAGGCAGAGAGAAATTAAGCAGCTTTCCCAGGGTCACACAGCGGACAAGCGGCACGGCTACGATTAAAACCCAGGTCCTCCGACTTCCAGACCCGAGCTCTTCTCACTAGACCATGTTTTTTTTTTTTTTGTATTTCTCCTCCTCGCCCTTCCAGTTGCCCAGACTCTGGCCATCTGACCGTCACCCACAGCATTTCTAGAAATAGCCTATAAACTCTACTATTTTACCACTAACTCATCTACATATCCACTCTCCCATTCTCTTCATCCTTCTAGCTGAATGATTTTGTGTCGATCTCCCCCACGGCCCCGCTGGCAGCTTGAAGGCACAGATCATCTTGCCCTCTACCTATGCTGTACTCTCTTACGTACTTAGTACAGTGTTCTGCACGGAGTGGGAGCTCAGGCACCTACCTACCCCAAGACACCAAGTAGGGGCGTTCTGGGCAAAAATGTTTACTGGCAGGGAGGATGATGAAATAAAGCTTCGGAGTGGCTTCGGATTCATCCGCGCTGTCCCTGTCCCTCTGATTTTAGAAGATCGGAGCAGTGACCATAATTCTAGGCTGCTTTCAAAGACACCGGGCCCTATCTAGTCGCGTGTGCAGCGACGGCTCAGAACTGGGGACAGCTCCTTGTGCTCCATCCATCTGGCTCACCCGCTGCCGGCTCAGGATATGAGCAGGAGGGACGGCGCGGGCCACCAAGTCTGTCACTAAATCCCGTCGCGTCTTCCTGCACAGTAACAGCGAATATACCGGTCCGTAAAGTGCTTACTCTATGCCAAGCACCGTATCGAAACCCAGGGGGAGACACAGGATAATCAGGTCAGACGCAGTCCCTGTCCATAAGAGGGGCACAGTCTAAGTAGGACGACGAACAAGTAATGATAATAATGTTGGTATCTGTTAAGCGCTTATTATGTGCGCGGCACCGTTCTAAGCGCTGGGGAGATACAGGGTCATCAGGTTGTGTCCCATGTGAGGCTCACAGTCTTCATCCCCATTTGACAGATGAGGGAACTGAGGCCCAGAGAAGTGAAGTGACTTGCCCACAGTCACAAAGCTGACAGGTGGCAGAGCTGGGATTCGAACCCATGACCTCTGCCTCCCAACCCCCTGCTCTTTCCACTGAGCCACGCTGCTTCTCTGAATCCTCATCTTAAAGATGAGGAAACTAAGGAGAGGAGCTTAGTGACTTGCCTGAGATCACCCAGCAGGCAAATGGCAGGGTCAGTATTAGAAGCAGCGTGGCTCGGTGGAAAGAGCACGGGCTTTGGAGTCAGAGGTCACGAGTTCGCATCCCAGCTCTGCCACTTGGCAGCTGTGGGACTGTGGGCAAGTCACTTCACTTCTCTGGGCCTCAGTCACCTCATCTGTAAAATGGGGATGAAGACCGTGAGCCCCACGTGGGACGACCTGATTCCCCTGTGTCTACCCCAGCGCTTAGAACAGTGCTCTGCACATAGTAAGCGCTTAACAAATACCAACATTATTATTAGAAGGCTGATCCTCCCCGTCCTGGGCCTGGGGTCTTTCTTCTAGGTCATGCTGTTTCTCCCAGCACTTTCAGAAACTGTCCCATCCTCTGCAATCAAAAGGCCATCGCAACGGTGCCGGCACTTGCCGTAGCCCAGTGAGTGTCCGGTCTCTCCGCTCTCCAGTCCACCCTTCCTTCTGCTGCCAGAATCATTTTTCTAACACATCATTCTGCTCATTTCCCCACTTTTCAGAGATTTCTAGTAATAATGATGGTATTTGTTAAGCACTTACTAAGTGCCAAGCACTGGTCTAGGCACTGGGGTGGATACTACATAGGTTGTCCCATGTGAGGCTCACAGTCTTCATTTCCACTTTACAGATGAGGTAACTGAGGCACAGAGAAATTAAGTGACCTGCCCAAAGTCACACAGCCGCTAACTGGCGGAGCCAGGACTAGAACCCACAATCTCTGTCTCCTAAGCCCGTGCTCTTTCCACTACACCACGCTGCTTGGTCGCTCATTCTTTTCCACGCTGGACACGTGATAAAAATAACAATGACAATTGCGGTATTTGTTAGGCGCTTTCTATGTGCCAGGCACTGTGCTAAGCACTTGGGTGGATAGGAGCAAATCGGGTTGGACACGGTCCCTGTCCCACATGGGGCTCACAATCTCATTCCCCATTTTCCAGATGAGGTAAGAGGCACAGAGAAGTGAAGCGGCTTGCCGAAGGTCACACGGCAGACAAGCGGTGGAGCCGGGATTAGAACACAAGACCTTCCGACTCCCGGGCCCGTGCTCTACCCGCTATACCAGGCTCCTACTCACCATTAGCTTTAAAACGATCGGTCGGCTCACTCCCTACCCGGGAGAGCCCATCAGGGACCGAGCTCTCACAGGCTTGTGTGCTTTTTGCAAACCAGGGGTCCCCAGGGAACCAGTATATACCGGCGCTAGCTGGTGACCGAGATGCACAGGGGACCGCAAACCCCGCCGGAACGATAAGAGCTCAGAAGTCTGAAAGAGGCGTGCCATGTTGGCTGCACATGCCGACGTGTATTTCTTTCATATACGAATCAGTGACCGATGTAATCGGAATGTTGCTGAATCTTCATCAGCAGACTTCCTTTAAGGAAAAAAAAAATGAGCTCCAACTCAGACTTTCTGGACCTGTCGCCTATTTCAAGTAAGGCGGCGTCCTGAAGCCACCAACAAAGAGCGCTCACTCACGGCGGCTATCACCAGGCACCAGCTCTTTATGGTAGAACCCAGGCCGTCACTTAGAAGGTCCACGGTTGCTAAGTAACTCAACTGCATGTAGCTCTGAGCACATGATCAGTGCATCCTGTATTAAGCACTATATGCCGAGCACTGTGCTGGGCTAATATAATAATTGATAACCCGTTAGTATTTAAGAGGTTATGAAGCGGGACATGGGCCCCCGTCCCACATGGGGCCACAGTCTGTCCTATCCCCATTTTCTGGGTGAGGAATCTGGGAGGAAGGGTGAAGTCAACGGCCCAAGGTCACAGCTGGCCAGTGGAAGGACTAGGGTTCGGACCTGGATTTCCAGACTCCCGGTCCCATACCAGCGGGCCGAAGAGATGAGACAGTCCCTCCCCGCAGGGGCTCACGATCGAGGTGACCTCTAGAAAAGCACGATTCAAAGGGGCTGAGCCCAGAAATCAATGCGCCCGCAGGCTGAGAGCCACTGGTCCCGCAACGGTGCGGTGATAGTGCGTTACCTTGGAAGCCACCAAAATGATCTGTGGCTAGTTCCCTCCTTCGCCGCGCAGAACGTCACTCGGCAACCCAAACCCCCTCCAGTGAGAAATTTACTCCTTTCCCGCTGGTAGAATCAGAAACCAATTCTAGAGCTCAAAAATAGAGGTCAGACAGAAATAATTCTTCGGGGAAATAAGAGAGAGCTTAGTCACACCTTGGGTAAACACAGTTTGTGTTTCCATCTGTTTAGGAGCCACCGAGTCACCCGATAATGCCCAGAGAACACCGCTAAGGGAGTCTGGGCTAATACCGGGCTTTACCCTGAACTCAAACTCGATTTGGCTTAGATTTAGACACCCCACTTATTGTAGCGCTCTGTCATTTTAGAGCACCTAAAAGAGAGCATGCAATTTCAGTACGAGGACTACATATGGCCCGGAGAGTTGTGAGAACTGCCGCTGTTCGCAATCTTCAAAAAGACTGTGCCGGGAGCAGATGGTATCACTCTGAGGTTCTGGTGGGCGGAGAAGGGAGAGGGAAGGTCAGAGACCACATGAGAAATGGGGCCCACCAAATCCTCTACCCTCTGGTCTCCTGACAGAGGAATAAGAGGCCCTGTGCGTTGGGGTACGTGGCTGCCGAGGTGGAAGGATCGATCAAGGGGCTCGTCAAGTTCTTTGAAGTCCCTGGCCGGAAAGAAAGAGGAAGACAAACATGCCCAGAGGACAGGGGGCTTGCGGGGGGGCTGCTGGAGCGGAGGGTCCAGCTGAATCAGCCGGCCCCCTCTCCTGCCTCCTCCAACTTGGCTTCCGCAGACCGGCTGCTGGCCGACGGCCCACAGCCCCGCTCACAGGAAACTGCAGACGAGACCCAGTCCTCCCTTTCCAACAGACGTAACGGCCCTGCCAAGAGCAGAGAAGAGTCCAAGGACTACTCCCTCCCCGCAGCGACGTATTGCTGTTTCCTTCGTTATTGTACTTGCTGACTTCTTGTGCCGCTGAATTTTTAATATTGGATATTAACTAACCCAGTTTATGCTTTCCCAATGGATCTGCCTTCCATTCCACCCCCAGTGTTGTACGCCTCTGTGTGCCAGGCAACTCTCTCAAATCATCTCCCGGTCGCTTACTCCAGCACTAAGAGCTGTAGGCACACTGCGAATGCTAAGCAAGCGACACTGGACGGTGTTTAGACATACTGAGTGTGGCCTGGTGGAAAGAGCAAGGATTGGGAGTTCTCCCACTCCCCTAAACTATGAGCTGTACCTGGGGCCGGGACTTTGTCCAGCCTGGTTAACTTCTAAGGGAAGCAGCGTGGCTCAGTGGAAAGAGCCTGGGCTTCGGAGTCAGACAGTGCTCTGCACATAGTTAGCGCTCAACAGATACCAACATTATTATTATTATTATCTTCCCCAGTGCTTAGTTTTGTGCTTGGCCCAGAGTAAGTGCTTAAATACCACAATCATCTATGATCTTTGTGGACAGGGAATACATCCAGCGCTTAGTACAGTGCCTGGCACTTAGTAAGCGCTTAAATCATTACCAACTCCATTGTACTGTATTCTCTCAATTGATTACAGTTCTCTGCACCCAGTAAGCCTTCAATAAATACCAGCGATTACCGCACATTTCTTTCAGCTTAGTCCTGCATCCTACCAAAAAAAAAAAAGCAAACAAACAAAACGGAAAATGCCACAGGGTTCCTCGGGGGCCAGGAATGGCACGGTTGGGTGTGGGAGAGCTTTTTGATTTTTACTATAAGAGTGTCTAAAGGGAATGGATTGAGGGGAGCTCAAAGCAGTAGACGTTACAGGTAATATACAGACAGCAACGTTCCACCTTTCAGAAGGCCCACCCTTCGCTAAGCACCATCGTCTCCGAAGATGACTACTCCTGGGCCTCAAAGAAAACCAATTTAAACGTCCCTTTGAGGATGGAAGTGGGGGGATAGAACCGCCATGCTTGTTTATTATAGGCCCGAGGTCGGAACATCTCCAGAAAAATCAATGTGGGGAAAAAAAAAATCAATGTAACTGAGGAAAACACAATGCTACGTTGGTGCCAAAATTTCTCAAAGTTTAACTCTTGTAACATTTGCTATTTCTTTTAACTTCATTAAACAGAGAGGGTCCTGGGAATTATTAGGAAACCGTGGTTATCCTAGGGAGGGGATCAAAAACCCAACATGGAGCCATATTACCTCCATAGTTCCTACCTGGACCCTTCCGTCTCTTGCCCTCTCTGTGACAAACAAGATTTTAAAGGTTCGTGTGCCTTTAGATGTGATTTTGCACTTAGGGAAATTGATCAAATATTTATTGGGTGCTCACTACTGACAGGAAGAACCCACTCTGGGAGGAAAGAGCTAGCCCTGGGCTCCAAGAGGCTGGGAGCACTGACTAGACCTGGGACTACTTGTTTTTAGCTACTTAAAGACCAGGCTCACCCTAATGATTTCAATACTTGGCTCCCTAAAATTAATCTTCATATTCTATA
Source organism: Ornithorhynchus anatinus (assembly GCF_004115215.2). NCBI lineage: Eukaryota > Metazoa > Chordata > Mammalia > Monotremata > Ornithorhynchidae > Ornithorhynchus > Ornithorhynchus anatinus. The sequence continues at coordinate 1,755,756 of NC_041747.1, forward strand.
ATGTCATTACAATTATCAAGCATTTGGGGAATCCTCAAGGGGGCAATGAATCAAACATCACTCTTCCCTCTTCTATATAGGATATTTCATCTGCAATTTCCTCTAGTGCAGGCCGTGTTCTGAAGGGCAGGAATCAAGCATCATTTCTTCTGCTTCATTCTTTCAAGTGCTTAGAACAGTGCTTCACACCCATTAAGAACCCAATAAATACTACTGATGATGATGCTTTCATTGCCAAGTGAAAATCCTTGAGCTGGCTTTTACCTCCCTAGCCCCTGAGTGCAGATCTGGAATTTCAGACTAGATTCTGTGAGTAATTCTAGGGAGGAGTCATTCTGCGCTGTACTCCGAGACGGTCCCTGCCCCGTATGGGACATGGACGGTGTCCAACCTCATTACTTTGTACCTATCCCAGTGCTTAGAACAGTGCCTGGCACATAGTTAAGCCCTCAAAAAAACCATTTAAAAAGTCACTGAGTGATTCCCTAGCGACCTGCGGGCCAGGTATTCATCCCCTCTAGCTTTCAGAATAAAAAGACTAGTTTTCAGGGATAGCTGACTGTTCAAAAAAACTAGCCTCAGAATGAAGGAAAGATCATCTAACATTTCAGCTATACTGCCAGCGGCTTGGACAGCTTGTTGATATAACCTGGAAGAAACCAGAATGCACCTGAACAAGAGTTTTTGCTCCCAGAAAGCCCCGTCTCCCCCCAAAAATCAGCAGGCTGCCTGATAGTTGGAGCTCCACGCTGTAATGGGAGATGCTGAAGAGGGATCTTGGTTTAATTGCCAGTAGGTTACCTACTAGCTGCAATGTATAACACTGATTAGCTTCACCCAGATATTCCACCTTGTAAACCTATTATGGTATGTGTTACGTGCTTACTACGTGTCAAGCATTGCTCTAAGCCCTGGGGTAAATACCAAATAGTCAGTTTGGACACAGTCCATCTCACAAGGGGCTCACAGTCAAAGTATAATCTTCATATATGCAGCCTTTGAGCTCCACTCCTAGGAGTGAGAAGGAGGTAGGGGTAAGAGAGGACAAAAAGAGGGGTGATCCCATACCGAACTTTCCAAATACGTTCCCATTAAATGCAGCAAAAAAACATTTGTTCCATCTCTAAGCGGATTGCAGAACGACAGGTCCGAAGACAGAAAATATTAAGCAGGACACTAGACTTACTGTAAATAAATGTCTACTATCTTTTTCTCTAAAAGCACCAAATGCCTCCAAGTATTATGAGAGGGGAGAAAGAAAACTGCAAGGGAAAAACCATACTGGGTTCTGCACTCAGCCTTTCCACACAGTCTATCCTTGCCTGAAAAGAAACAACAATTTTTCCACTTCCCTTTAAAAGTGCACTGTGCGGGTTCCACGACACAGACCCCATTACGCCACACACTTCCCTGACGACCGGCATCAACCTCTGCCACTCGTCAACTGTGTGACCGTGGGCAAGTCACTTAACTTCTCTGTGCCTCAGTTACCTCATCTGTAAAATGGGGGATTAAGACTGTGAGCCTCATGTGGGACAACCTGATTCCCCTGTGTCTACCCCAGGGCTTAGAACAGTGGTCTGCACCTAGTAAGCACTTAAATACCAACATTATTATCATTATCAACCCGGCTGAGATCAACCCTTAGAGCAGCGGGCTCGGGGTGGACAGCTCCCAAGCTGCAGTAACCTCAGACCAAGAGGGGAGCAGAGCCCGGCCTCAACACGGAGCCTCACAGGCCACCTAGGAAATCAACACTCATCAGGTATTAAAGCTCTCTGCGTGCCTGCTGAGACGCTCTCTGCAGTGAGATTTTCCTGGCACACTCTCTCAGTTAAGAGGAGTCTGAGCTTTTCTCCCCCCTTTCCCTTCACACTTAAAGTTTTCCGCTTCTCTCCTCATCTGTGGTCCTTACCGAACAGAATGACTCCTCACTAGAGTTACTCACAGAATCGAGTGAGAAATTTCAGATGCTGCACTGAGAGAGGTAAAAGCCAGCTCAAGGATTTTACAAGGTTGGCCGTCGGGCAAGCATGTCTGTGGGGAACGGTTGCCCCTTTGAGAGGCTTCTACCCCAGAAAGTCCTTTGAGGACAGAAAACTGTCTCCGTTTTCCAGTTGTAGCGGGAAGACTCACTGTGCTACAACTGCCCAAGGAATCTGCTGCTCATCTTCACATCCAGCGTGACCTATGGGATAGAGCAGTGGCCTGGGAGTTGAAGGGACCCGGGTTCTAATCCTCACTCTGCCACATGTCTGCGGTGTGACTTTGGGCAAGTCACTTCTCTGGGCCTCAGCGAACTCATCTGCAAAGGGGAGGGATTAAGACTTAGTTCCTGTCCCACATGGGGCTCAATGTCCAACCTGAGTAACTTGTATGGTAATCAGGGCCAGCGAGGTATGTAGCAGTATGCTAACCAGTGCCTTAGAACGGTGTTTGGCACCTAGTAAGCGCTTAACGAGTACCATAATCATTATTAACAACCCAGACCTGGGCCGGCACAGATGAACTGTGCCACCTGCACATTAATCTTAACCCCGTATTATTATACATGAATAATTAAGGAGGTGCAAGAACTTAGTAAGGAGACAGAGACAGAGTTAATGGGTTGAATAGCCTGGCCATGTGACCATCCCGGAGTCCTTGTGGATACATCCAAGTGTAATCGAATGCAATTAAAGCGTGCAACTCTCAGGCGAAGATGAAGCCCTTGCCCACCGGACAAGTTGGGATCCTGGGCTGTGGCACTTCCCAAAGAAGCATCCAGAAGTGATCTCCACCCACAGCAGCTGAGGTGTTTATCCGAACGCAGCACCGCCCAACCCCTCACACTGTGGGTGAAACGGCACGGTTCGTTTTTAGCTGAGAGAATCCGACGATTCTCTCTCTGGGGGGTTGTTCGAAAGGCCTATCCGCAATAAAGCAGGATACTTTCCATATGAAGCCCCTTGAAAGCTAGGACGGAGTCAGACTTGCTTCAGGTGTGCACGAGACGCGTTACTTTCTCACAACTATTACTGGTGTTTTTTCTTCACCGCTCCCTCCGCTTAAGCCCTTTAAGCCTAAGAAAAGGTCACCAAAACCCCAATCGTGACCATCGTCAACCTGTAGGTTCTTCAGAGTCGAGGAACACGTAACGCATCTGATGTGGGGAAATTAAATTCGCAGGGTGTTCTTCACTGGCTGCGCAAAAATCAGACTTGGGCTAAAAGAGCACTAAACGGAGCAGAGCAGTATCTGATTTGTGCCCAGTCTCACGCGAGCTCAGTACGAGGCTCTACGACATTTCAGACAACCCACAGGAAACGACAGGTAAACTGGTTCTAGCTCACAGCCGAAAGGTAAGTCCGCTCACTAAAAGCCATAAGCGAGAGGCAAGAATCTTACCATCTTCTTGGAAGGGGCATAGGTAAGACTGGCCTTACCAAAAATCAACCTTCTTCACCCGGCGCATAAGGTAGTATACAGTGGCTATGCCAAAGACAGTTTAATAATTAATATTAGTGGTATTTATTAAGCCTTTACCACATGAAGCCCTGTACTAAGTGCTGGGGGTGATACAAGATGATCAGATGCCATATGGGGCCCAAAGCCTAAATAGGAGGGAGAATAGGTATTGAATCCCCATTTTACAGATGGTAACGAGAGGTCACAAAGCAAGTCACACAGAAGGCAAGTTGGTGGAGCTGGGATTAGAACCCAGGGCTTCGGACCCCCAGGCTCATGTTCTTTCTACAAGGCCATGCTACTTCTCATTTCAATCCCCAAAGACCTACCTCCTAATCAACTGCAACACTGCCCCAGTTTGATCATTCACTCTCCTCAAATACACCAACCTAGTCCTCCCAAACTGGAAAATTCGGTCGGTTCACAACTGAAGAACCTCTTCCTTTCTGTATCCCTCCAGGGGTCAAATCCCTCCACATTTCAGACCACCTCACATCTGGAGGTTCTTCCCAGATATCCACTTCCAGCTCTGTCCTCTCCAAATCCCTTCGAGTGGCACCACTCGAGCTCTCACAACCACCGGTATTGACAGGAGAAGCAAGACTCTGCCAAAGCACAAGAATCTCCCTCCAAATCCCAGATGTGGCCACTTCAAATGCACCTCTTAGGCAGGAAGTCTCAGGTTTATTTCAGCATTTTTCCACCACAATTTATTTGTGGGCATGTGATAGAGCACTTAAATGCCATGAATCAATCAGTGGTTTTTATTAAGTGCCTACTGAGGGCTAGGCACTGTTCTGAGTGCTTGGGTGAGTGTGATAGAAGCAAAACACGGATCCAGCCCTCGAGCACCTTATAATCTACAGGTGGAAACCCTAGTATTAATGAGAAAATAATAATATGTTACAGTCCCCCCTGCAACTGTTTATTTCACATCGTATCCAGCACCAACAGCCTACATTTTTCAACAGCTCAGAAAACAAAACACTGAGCTCTTCTGATCGTTCTGTCCACTTACAGAAGCAAAAATTTCTGCCGTCAATTTACCAAAGAGGCTGAGTGGCTTAGTGGAAAGATCATGAGACTGCAAGTCAGGAGATGCAGGTTCTGGATCCAGTTCTACCACTGACACGTGTGATCTGGGGTATGTCACAACCCTTCTGGCCCTCAGTTTGACGGTCTCCCGACCTTCTTCGATCATGAGCCCTGTGTGGGCCAGATCTGATTAGCTTGTATCTACTACAGTGTTTAGTACACTGCGCCACACATAGTAAGCACTCATCAAATACTAAAACTAAATTCTGTACAACATTTTCCCTAGAACTTGCCACAGCAAAGTAGTACCAAAATTAGACTGGAGCGATTGACATTTACTATGTACGCATGCCCACAGACTGGGATATCGCAGAATCTGTGCCACGTGACATGACACACGATTTCAGAGAGACCGTGAGGCAGAATTTCAGTTTAACTGAGATCTGGAATATTTACATGGGTAAACTCTTTGGGGATTTTAGGAAAGAATGTATGATAGAAAAATAAAGAGCCTTCCTCTAGTTCTCTCTCCCAAACGGATATCACATCGGAGAGGCTCGTACCAGGGGGCTGAGCTTTCCACAGCTCGGCATGAAGGAGTCTAGAACGGAGCTGTAACATCAGAGGGGCCTAGTTCGCACCTCTAGTCCATCATCGCTCAGGATATTTGAGTTTTCTTCACAGCCAGTCTGGCCAAACTTTCAGAGCTTTCGGCATCCCTCCCCCTTACCCTTCTGCCACCTTACTGCCCCTTTCAAAAGGTGTCACGTGGAAGGGAAAATAAAAGTTTAAAGCAAAGGAACAAAGGAGAATAATCCAGAACTCTTGAGATCCTCCTCTATCCTATCCCCCTGGAATTGCATCATCTGTGTATGCAAGTGTTGGGAGTGCAGGATTTCTAGACGGGCGTCTCAGTTAGGGCCCCCATCTCCTGCTAGATAGTCTAGCAGTGCTTAGAAACCGTAGCGATGACAACTCCAGAACCCAAAAGATGTCACTCGGCAGCCGAGCAAATTACAACTGACCCAGTCTAGCCACTGTGCAGCTCAAGAGTAGCATTAGTAAGTCTTGGATGTCTTCCCCTCAAAAGGGACTTGACCCCAAAGACCCATAAGCATATTCAGGCTCAAGTGTGGCTACTGTGGAAAAGGATTCTCTGAGATCAATCAGTTGCATTTATCGAGCACTTGCTGTGTGCGGACCACTGTGCTAAGTGCTTGGAAAAATACAGTATAACAGATTTGGTCGACGTGTTTCCTGGCCCCGATGAGCGGTCGGGAGGAGGGTGGGAAACAGACGTGAATATAAGTTACAGATACGTACATAGATGATGTGGGGCTGAAGGAGGGGGTAAATAAAGGGTGCAAATCCAAGTGCCGGGGTGACACGGAAAGGAATGGGAGAAAAGTATCTGCCTTGAGGTTTTATAAAAGTGGACTTGTCCATAGTTTTCCTCACCACCGACTTTCACTTCAGAGAAAACGCGTAGTAAAATCGACTTCATTTACAATGGATTCGCAAAGAGCAAGCCTGAGAGACAGCTGGCAGGCCTGGTTCTCTAATTTATGAATGTTAATGTTTCTATTCCTTTTGGCAACACTATTCTCATAAATATATATATATTTTTAAGTTTGATACACTGAAAAGAGTAAATGAATCAGCTTACGGGTTTTGCTGAGGCAACACATTAAATATTAAACACATGAAATGTCATTTAAACAAAATGGATCAAAGCCCGCGGAAGGAGTTGTATTGTTCATAGATTATCTTTTTGTTCCAAAGTGGAGGGCTCTTGATGGTGGCAACGGCTCGGGTCAGGTGACACCCCAGCCCAGAGTTACAAACCTCTCTACTGAGCACTTACTTTGTGCCAGCCACTGTTCTAAGCACTGGGGTGGATATAAGCAACTTGGGTTGGACACGGTCCCTGCCCCACGTGGGGCTCACAGCCTCAATCCCCATTTCACCGATGAGGTGACAGAGGCATAGAGATGTGAAGTGACTTGCTCAAGGTCACAGAACAGACAAGTGACGGAGCAGGGATTAGAACCCACGACCTTTTGACTTCCAGGCCAGTGCTCTACCCACTGTGCCACACTGCTTCAGCGTGGCACAGTGGAAAGAGCCCGGACTTGGGAGCCAGAGTTCATGGGTTCGAACCCCGGCTCCGCTTGCCAGCTGTGTGACTTTGGGCAAGTCACTTAACTTCTCTGTGCCTCAGTTACCTCATCTGTCAAATGGGGATTAAAACTGCGAGCCTTACGTGGGACAACCTGATCACCTTGTATCCCCCAGCGCTTAGAACAGTGCTTTGCACATAGTAAGCGCTTAACAAATACCACCATTTGTTTTTTATTTTACTGCACACTAGCGACTGCCTGGCGCAGAAGAACGGTATCTCTTGGCCCGGGGATTTAAAGACTACTGCACTTCTCCAAAATACGAAGGTGCCGACCTCAAAATACTTCTCTGCAACCTTAGCCCAGCAAGACAAGGGGAAGCGAGACCGACAAACACTGGATGCCCCCCGGCTCTCCCGAACTCCTCTCGGGGGGTGGGGGGTGTTCCTGGGCCAGCGTGCCCTCCTTCCTCCCTCTCCCCACTGCAGCTGCCTCTAGGAGGTTGGGTTCACTGCAGGGCAGACTAGTTGAACATTTAAGACTCCACCGCACTATATCGTGTTCACGATGCAGAGGCAGCGCTATCTTTGCTCTCACAGTTTGTCTAAAGCCAAGGCAGGCAAGATATAGGTTAAACGTAACACACGGAGCTCAAAAATATCCAGCCGCCGGCTAGTCGCTCGTGACTAAGAATTTCAAATCATGGTTCCCTGCTGCTTTGGGGCTACGCCCACCCCATCCCAGCCCCAGACTATATTCAATCCCCCAGCTTTCGGCTCTCTCTCGACGGGAAGGGGCAGAATTTAGACCAGGGCACCAGCCAAGCATGTTTTCTGGGTCGCAAATAGGGTTACCTCCAGTTGCCAGCATCTATGAGACCAAGGGGCAATTTTAAGGTGCCACAGAGCTCTCGGGGAGTTGGCTCAGGCTAGTCCCACGGGTTCACTCATCCTCTCACTCTGCAGGAAATCACTGGGGTTTGTGCACACCCGAGAGATTTTTGAATAGCCCCTCTCCTCCAACTCCCCAGAGAGCAGGTAGAGCTGAGGTCAGTCCTGGTGATGGCGCTCCAATTTGGGGAAAAAAACCAACTCGGGAGTGGCCTGACTCTGGGTGTACTCCACACCAAGCCTGGAGTCCAGGATTTGGAGTGTCCAGCCACTCTCAAGAGTGACCTCGATACCCCAACTGACTACTGCGAGACTTCCCAGCTTAAGATCCTCAAAAAAGCCGCTACGATGCGTAACCAAGGACGGTTGCTTGGGGCAGGGAGGAACTAGATCTGCCATTGCCATTTTAGAGTAGGGGTCTCCGGAGATGGTGTCTGAACTGTCGATCTCGTATTTACTCCACATTTAGCTCACATCAGACACATCTGAGTGCTTACTGCGTGCAGAGCACTGTACTAGAGACATGGGAGAGTATACTATAACAACGTAACAGTGGGTAGACATCTTCCCTGCCCACGACCGATTGTCTCACATAATATGAATGATATTCCATTCTAGGTCAAGCCAGTGGACCAGCCGGGCCTCACCTTCTGGCCCTGACGACGGCACCCAAAGACTACTGGGACAGGGTGACGGTTGCCCTTCTTCACCCCAACCTGCATGGTATTCGATAAAAAAAATCAATATTCCTTTTCCTTCTCCTACCTTTCCCCTCTAATAATCCGATTTTACAAAACCAACATAGGTAGGAAACTCAGACACTGAAAAATACATTCCTGGAAAAGACGTGTGTGTGGAAAGGTGTAGCCCTAACAAAGACATAAAGATCCTAGCGAGAACGTAAGTACAGATATTAAGCTTGATTTATACTTCAACAAGTGTTGGGAAGTTTGGTTTCCTGAAAGAGCAGAATCTAGAGACAAAAGGAATACTTTGCTTTGAAATACTAGCCAGAGCCTCCCATATTCTGGAAGTTACTCTGTAAACAACTCTAGCGGCCCGAACAATGGACTAGCGCTCTCCTTTGTTCTCTCGATCAGCATAATCCCTCTTTAAAGGGGGATGCTGCTGAGGAGTGTTTTTCAGTTATGAATTTGCTGCTGATGGAGGTCATACAGCAGCAGGGATAGGGACAGAGAGCTGGTCCAAAACATGTCTACTCTACGCCGGGCAGTCATGCATTGCCAATGCCTCATTACCCAGATGTCATCTGGCTGCACAATCGCATTTTCTCAGGAAGGCTAATTTCTCAAATCCAAGGCACACCTGAACCTGCAAACAGCTGGGGCGACCCCTGGGTGGAGGGGATGAGAAGAAAGAAGAAGGAGGGGGAAGGTCCTCGTCCTCTTCCCCTTCTGCAGAAGTGTAAGAAGAGCAAGCCATTACTGATGCAAGGTTGGACACTGAGACCAAACAACACTGCTGTGTTGTTGATGATTCTCAGCAACCAAATGACCAACCGCTTGCCTGCCTGCATCCGGGTTCCCGAATGATGCCCTCCCTTATACTTCCATCTCGTCTATCTCGCCGCCAACCCCTTGCCCACATCCTGCCTCTGGCCTGGAACATCCTCCCTCTTCATATCTGACCATCGCTCTCACTACTCTCAAAGCTGCATTAAAGACAAATCTCCTCCTCTCCCACTGTGTCACCTTTGTGCTGGAATTATGCTGTTTATCCCTCCCTCCCTCAGCACTTATATCCGTCATTTATTTATATTAAATGTCCGCCTCCCCTTCTAGACTGCAAGCTCACTGTGGACAGGGAACACGCCCACCAACTGTTCTGTTGTACTCTCCCAAGTGCTTAGTACAGCCCTCTGCCCACGGAAAGCACTCAGATATTATTGATGGCACTCTCCGCTACAGTATAAGATGCAGACTCAGCCTTTAGACATTTAGAGGCCTACTGCTTATTGATGAACTCATCTCTGGACCCATCCAAATCTCCAAGTCACTTTTTGACAAGCAGGAGCTTCGGCTTCCTGGGACTTTTCAAGTCTGTCAGACTGTGAGTCTCATATAGGACGGGGACTGTGTCCAACTTGATTCAGTTAATTCCACCCCAGGGCTTAAACCAGTGCTTGACACATAATAAGCATTTAACGCATACCATAATTATGATTATCATCAGGATGCTCTATTTGGGGAAGGGTGGGGGGGACCCAAGGGACCCAGGTCCCGTGGTCACAGGGAAGCAATTCCCAGCTTCCTTATCCGCAGAGATGCTACTAGAGAAGCAGCGGGGCTCAGTGGAAAGAGCCCGGGCTTTGGAGTCAGAGGTCATGGGTTCGAATCCCGGCTCTGCCACTTGGCAGCTGTGGGACTGTGGGCAAGTCACTTCACTTCTCTGGGCCTCAGTTACCTCATCTGGAAAATGGGGATGAAGACTGTGAGCCTCACGTGGGACCACCTGATTCCCCTGTGTCTACCCCAGCGCTTAGAACAGTGCTCTGCACATAGTAAGCGCTTCACAAGTACCAACATTATTATTATTATTACTAGGATTTGGGACCCTTATCCTGGGAGGGAGAGGGGAATTCAGGCTAATTTCAGTTTCCCTGAGGGGGTGGGAGGAAGTTCAAGTGCAGGTCAGTCCAGACCACACGAGTCAGAGGCCCAGACCCAAAGGCAGCAAGAACCTGTACACGAGAAAGGACAGAAGTAGCACGACCCCTTTAGCTTATCGGGAGTAAAATGAAAAGCAGCGGGGCTCAGCGGAAAGAGCACGGGCTTTGGAGTGAGAGGTCATGGGTTCGAATCCTGGCTCGGCCACTTGTCACCTGTGTGCCTGTGGGCAAGTCGCTTAACTTCTCGGTGCCTCAGTTACCTCATCTGTAAAATGGGGGTTAACACCGTGAGCCCCACGAGGGACAACCTGATTCCCCTGCATCTACCCCAGTGCTTAGAACAGTGCTCGGCACATAGTAAGCGCTTAACAAATACCAACATTATTATTATTAAGATTTCCATGCGCCTGAGACCTCAAATGGAAAGGAATTGCGGCAGCATCGGCCCTGCCTCAAGGATTCAGGGAAAACGAGAGTGAGCCGAGGTGGGGCAGGGAAGGAAGGAAGAGGATGAGGGGCTCACCTGTTCAGGGAACAGCTCGCCCATCTTCGGTGGCGTCTTCGATGAACAGGGGAGGTGGGAAGCAGTGACCCGGCTCAGTCGATTGAGACAGAGCCTCTCCCTCACCCAGAATAAGAGAAAGCGAGACTCCCTCATTCCATCCCCAAACTGGTTACCTTACCCGCGATTCCTCTTTCCCTACCTTGCCTCTCTCAGTCACCTCATTCTTCCTGAAAAGCCCAGCTCTGTCTCCCCTCCCCAGCAAGCTCCAGCCTTCTCCCACCAAACTGCTCCTGGCACAAACCCTGGGCAACCACAGAACGGACACAGACGCGTCTATCTTGGAGGCGCTCAGTCCAGAAATTAGGGATGCCAACAGCAGTCAGAGGTCCCTCCTGGACTGCAGGACTTTCATTTTGGGATCTGTCCCCCGGGGTCGTGAATTGGCTCGGGGCAAGAAGGGCTCCCCGTCAGATGTCACCACCACTTCGGCTGTTAGCCGGACCCCTCGGCGAGGAAGGGCCGGAACCAGAGTTTGGAGAGGCCAGCAAGGATTGGCAGGGTTTTGTACAAGTCCCTCTCCCCCTGCCTTTGGTTGCTATTAGACCTTCGAGCATGAGCACCGAGCTACCACAACACCACAGAGTTTGCCCCAAATCCGGCATGACTTGGAGGACGCTCTGCTTCCCGTATTGTCTGGGGCAGTGTGAAGGAGGGTGATTCCGGACCAGGGGGACTCCGGGCATCAGAGGTTCCTGCTGAACAAGTCTATTCAGGTCCCGGGAACCCTCCACCGGCCCATCAAGCCACAGATCACGCTCCTTTACACGCCACGAGAAGGGACTTCCATCCAAACAGAGGAAAGCAGAGTTGTTAACAAGCCCCTGGCTCATTCAACCCGTTTTACCCATCCGTAAGGGGCAACACAACATGGAATCTGGAAAGGGGAGTCCGGGTAGGATTCCGGCGTCCCGGCATCTACAGATTGGGAGCGTCCCTGGAAGTTCAAGAATCAACTCCGTGGGAGTTCTGGTAGACTGAGACCTAGCCTGCAAGTGCAGAAGATGCAATTACCCTCTGTCCTCACCACACATTTTAGATATAGAGCTATCTGAGTCAAACTAGATGGGGCAAGAGAAGAAACAGCTGATCATACGCATGTGGGGCCACTGAATCAAGCAGGCTAGCACGCAAGATTTCCTTTGCACGAAGTTTGTCAATAATGCAATTCCCCTGTTACCGGACGACTGGGTGTACCGAATTTTAAAATGAAAGCTTCATGTGAAATGAAAGGTACTTGCTTCGTATATCCATTTGTTCTGTGTGCCTTTAAAACAGCGTTCAAGCTGGAAAAGACTGCAGGCGGCTCTTTATCCCATCCCCCCTCCTCCCCGACTACCTCCCTGTCTCAAGGTTCAACTAGTTTTTCTTGCCTCACAAAAATGGATTTTTCCTGCTTCAATTTTTAATACGCAATTGTGTGGGGTCCCATTTAAAATGGGATTTGTCTTTGGAACCTCCTTCCGGCCCGCTGCGTAGCCTGAGCGACAAAGAGTCCCGGTCTCACCACAACTATGGTAAGAATATTTTCAACAATGTAAAAAGTAATCAAACGGTCAAGCAATCTTAAAAACAAATTTGACAAACAGAAGCCACTCTGAAAAATTTCAAGCTCATGTTACAAAAATGAGTCTCTTTTTAGTCCCACTCTGAATAAGTTGTGTATGCCACACCATTTACGAAGCATAAGAACACTCATATTTCATCTCAAGATCCTAACTTCCTAACTGCATTCCAAGCCAAGTTTGTCAGTTACACCAATTACCAGAAATGAGCACATGACAAAGAAGATTTAGGAGAAACAGCGTGGTTTAGTGGAAAGAGCCCGGGCTTGGGAGTCAGAGGTCATGGGTTCTAATCCCCGCTCCACCCCTTGCCAGCCGGGTGACTTTGGGCAAGTCACTTCACTTCTCTGTGCCTCAGGGACCTCATCTGGAAAATGGGGATGAAGACTGCGAGCCCCACGTGGGACAACCCGATGACCTCGTATCAACCTCAGCGCTGAGAACAGTGCTTTGCACATAGTAAGCGCTTAACAAATACCATAATTGTTATTATTAAGGAAGTAGAAGATTCAGCAAACATTGAATTTTCGGCTATATCTAAGATGAGTGGGAAGAGAGGGGACTGGCTAGCCCGTTTTCAACCTTGTGAGATTATGGGACAGATTCTGAAAAATAGTAGATCTGAGATGGTGATACGATCCACTTTGTCTACCCTCTATAACCTTATATGGTGCTTTAAACGGCAAAGGCAGGAAGAAGGGACTGCTAGATCCTTGCGGAGCCCTTCAACAAGCCATCTGCATTTTGAGGCGGGAGCTCCGGGAACCTAAAGAGAATGGAACCACTCTCTCCTGAACAATGAGCCCCATCTTTCTGGGAAAGGGAAAGCAGCTGCTCTGGGCTTCTCCTCACCCTAAGTGAACTAATGGAAAGAAAAAGTGAAATGGGAATCGTGCCGGAAGATTGCCGTAAGCATATTTCAACAAGAGGCAATATCGGTGGAGGGGCAGCCATTTCTCGACAGTTCAATATCCATGTCACTCCCTCCCTCCATGCCCATCGTGCATCCCCCCCGCCCTAACCCCCCCACAAAAAAAAATCTGTATACAATTTAGCACCAGGTGACCTGCCCACCCTCAGGGCTTCTCTTCCCAGAGTCAATCCCAAGTATTTGGGTGAGTTACAGGAGGAAATGGTGCTGATTTGGAGATGAACTTGGCCAGAAAGCATCCTGAAGCGAATCTGCCTGAGCTATTGCACCCACATGCTCCGAAGTTCGGACCTGTCCACTGAAAAGTTTCGTCTTAAAAAAGGGCAAACCAAAAGAAAAACCCACAACCTCATCTACCAGCGTATTCCGTATGAGCCATCAACCACAGATAGATTTAAACCAGAATCATTGGTGAGAACGGGAATAAAATTTTGCACCTGAGTAGGGAGTGTGTTGTTCCCAAGAGAAATACCAAATCTGATTAGAGGCAAACTGGGGAACTCAGTTGAAGAGGGAAAAAAAAAAATCTACATTTCTGCTCTAACTAAATCCCTCAATCATAGAACCAACATCAAAATTAAGTCTGGGGAAAAAACAATAATGAAATCCACCTGATTCCAATCAGAAGGAGCTGGGTTCTAATCCCAGCTCTGCCACTTGTCAGCTGTGTGAACTCAGGCAAGTCACTTTGTTTTTCTTTGCCTCAGTTACCTCAGTTGTAAAATGGGGGTTAAGACTGTGAGCCCCTGAGTGGGACAGGGATTGGGGGCAACATGATTTAGTTTATATCTTCCTCAGCGCTTAGTACAGTGCCTGGCATATAATAAGCACTTAAACAATACCATTTTTTAAAAAAATCATATAGGCTGCCTTATCTCAGGGTCTTGAATCCGGAGATGCCCACATTTCCTTCCCCAAATTGCCCAGGTTTATTCACTATTCCTATGGAAGAGGGGGAAGTTTTTTCTTTTTAAAAAAAGTGGCAAGGGGAACTCTATAACCAAACAATGCGGTCCAGCTGGGTCGGGGGGGAGGTCCTTGGGACAAAATTCCAAAAAAAGCATTATTTCCAGGCTATTTGGCCAGCCGGGTCCAAGCTCGGGGCTCTGGAGGAGCCACCTGCACAAGGTGCTGGGGCCGGATGGGGGTCCCCCCAGCGCTTACAATAGTGCTTGGCACACAGCTATCTGCTGCATGACCTTGGGCAAACCACTTCACTTCTCTGCACCTCAGTTACCTCACCTGTAAAATGGGGATGAAGACAGTGAGCCCCACGTAGGACAACCTTGTATCTACCCCAGTGCTTAGAACAGTGCTCGGCACATAGTAAACCTCTAACAGATACCATTATTATCATTAGCAGTAATAGTAGCATGGTGTAGTGGAAAGAGCCCGGGCTGGGGAGTCAGAGGTTGTGGGTTTTAATCCCTGCTCGGGCCACTTGTCAGCTGTGTGGCTTTGGGCGAGTCACTTAACTGTGCCTCAGTTACCTCATCTGCAAAACGGGGATTAAATAATAATAATGATGGCATTTAAGCGCTTACTATGTGCAGAGCACTGTTCTAAGTGCTGGGGGACACACAAGGTGATCAGGTTGCCCCACGTGGGGCTCACAGTCTTCACCCCCTTTTTACAGTCGAGGGAGCTGAGGCATGGAGAAGTGACTTAATAATAAAAGTTGTGGTATTTAAGCACTTACTATGTGCAAAGCACTGTTCTAAGTGCTCGGGGGTGGGGGGGGGGGACGGGGGGGGGGGGGCACAAGGTTATCAGGTTGACCCACCTGGGGCTCACAGTCTTCATCCCCATTTTACAGAGGAGGGACCTGAGGCCCAGAGAAGTGAAGTGACTTGCCCAAAGTCACCCAGATGACAAGCAGCGGAGCGGGGATTAGAACCCATGACCCCTGACTCCCAGCCCGGGCTCCGTCCACTGAGCCACGCTGCTTAAGACAGTGAGCCCCACGTGGGACAACCTAATCATTCATTCAATCGTATTTATGGAGCGCTTACCATGAACAGAGCACTGTACTAAGCGCTCGGAATGTACCATTCGGCAACAGATGGAGACCGGCCCTGGCCATGACGGGCTCACAGTCTAACCTGTCTACCTCAGCGCTTAGAACAGTGCTGGGCATATACTAAGCGCTTAACGAATGCCATTAGGAGGAGGAAGAGGAGGAGGAGGAAGCGTTTAACAGATGCCATAATTGGGATGGTTATTAGGCAGGGAAAGGGTGAGGGCGCAGGTAGATGGGGAGGTGCCTGAGAGGAGACGAGAGAAGAAAAATAAAAATAATAATAATAACGTTGGCATTTAAGCGCCTTACTATGTGCCGAGCACTGTTCTAAGCACTGGGGAAGATACAGGGTCATCAGGTTGTCCCACGTGAGGCTTCTAGTCCTCATCCCCATTTTCCAGATGAGGTCACTGAGGCCCAGAGAAGTGAAGTGACTTGCCCACAGACACCCAGCTGACAAGGGGCAGAGGGGGGATTCGAACCCATGACCCCCGACTCCTAAACCCGGGCTCTTTCCGCTGAGTCGCGCTGCTTCGCAATAATAACGGTGGCATTTGTGAAGCCCTTACTATGCGCAGAGCACTGTTCTAAGCGCTGGGGGTTGATCAAAGGTCATCAGGTGGCCCCACGTGGGGCTCACAGGCTTCATCCCCATTTGGCAGATGAGGTCACTGAGGCCCTGAGAATAACAACACTAATCATGTTGGTATTTGCAAAGTGCTTACTATGTGCAGAGCACTGTTCTAAGCGCTGGGGGAGATCCGGGGTCATCAGGTTGTCCCCCGGGAGGCTCCCGCTCTTCATCCCCATTTTCCAGATGAGGTGACCGAGGCCCAGAGAAGTGACTGGCCCGCAGTCCCCCGGCTGAGAAGGGGCAGAGTGGGGATAATAATGATAATAATGATAATGTTGGTATTTGTGAAGTGCTTCCTATGTGCCGAGCACTGTTCTAAGCGCTGGGGGAGACACAGGGGAATCAGGTTGTCCCCCGTGAGGCTCCCAGTCTTCACCCCCATTTTCCAGATGAGGTGACCGAGGCCCAGAGAAGTGACTGGCCCCCAGTCCCCCGGCTGAGAAGGGGCAGAGCGGGGATAATAATGATAATAATGATAATGTTGGTATTTGTGAAGTGCTTCCTATGTGCAGAGCACTGTTCTAAGCGTTGGGGGGATACCAAAAAAATGTTGGTATTTGTGAAGCGCTTCCTATGTGCCGAGCACTGTTCTAAGCGCTGGGGGAGAGACAGGGTCATCAGGTTGTCCCCCCCGGAAGGCTCCCGCTCTTCATCCCCATTTTCCAGATGAGGTGACCGAGGCCCAGAGAAGTGCCTGGCCCCCAGTCCCCCGGCTGAGAAAGGGTAGAGCGGGGATAATAATGATAATAATAATGATAATGTTGGTATTTGTGAAGCGCTGACTATGTGCAGAGCACTGTTCTAAGCGTTGGGGGGATACCAAAAACTGTTGGTATTTGTGAAGCGCTTCCTACGTGCAGAGCACTGTTCTAATAATAATAATAATAATAATAATGTAGGTATTTGTTAAGCGCTTACTATGTGCCGAGCACTGTTCTAAGCACTGGGGTAGACATAGGGGAATCAGGTTGTCCCACGTGGGGCTCACAGTCTTAATCCCCATTTTACAGATGAGGGAACTGAGGCGCAGAGAAGTGAAGTGACTCGCCCACAGTCACCCAGCCGACAAGTGGCAGAGCTGGGATTCGAACTCATGAGCCCTGACTCCAAAGCCCGTGCTCTTTCCACTGAGCCACGCTGCTTCTTCTAAGCGCTGGGGGGGACACAGGGTCATCAGGTTGTCCCCCCCGGAAGGCTCCCGCTCTTCATCCCCATTTTATAGATGAGGGAACTGAGGCGCAGAGAAGTTAATAATGATGTCGGTATTTGTTAAGCGCTTACTATGTGCAGAGCACTGTTCTAAGCGCTGGGGGGGACACAGGGTCATCAGGTTGTCCCCCGTGAGGCTCCCACTCTTCATCCCCATTTTCCAGATGAGGTGACCGAGGCCCAGAAAAGTGACCGGCCCCCAGTCCCCCGGCTGACAAGGGGCAGAGCCTGGATTCGAACCCGTGACCCCTGCCTCCCCAGCCCGGGCTCTCTCCCCCGAGCCGCGCTGCTGCTCATACGGAGGGGGTGGTGTGGAGCCCCCCTCGCAGTGAAATCAAATAAAAATCGATTCTGTTTCTTGCCATCGGCGTCCGTCTCCCCCGCGGATCAGACCGTGAGCCCGTCAAAGGGCGGGGACCGTCCCGGTAACCCAGGTGTCCGCTACCCGGGGCTCTGCACCTAGTGAGCGCTCACTCCATACTGCTGAACGAACGAAACGAAAGGAAAGGAAAGGAAAGGAAATAAAGGCTGCTGCCGTGTTGGCCGTCCCCGCGGGTCCCTCACCTGACGCGGTTGTCGCGGAACTTGGCGTGCTGCGGCCGGTTGAGGTAAATGGTGCGGGCCGCCGCCGCCTCCTCCAGCTCCGCGGACGACGCGGCCCCGGACATCTCATCGTCCGCCTTCTTGTAGCCCGACGACGAGCCCACCGCTCCTGCGGGACACCAGCGGCCGGCGCTCAGGGGGGCGAGGACATTATGGACCCCCGGGAGGAGGGACGGGCCGAGGGAGGAGGGACGGGCCGAGGGAGGAGGGACGGGCCGAGGGAGGAGGGACGGGCCGAGGGAGGAGGGAGGAGGCCGGGCCCGCCCCGCCCGCCCAGACACCGGCCCGCGCCTGCGCACTGCCCCCGCCGCCGCCGCCGCGCGCCCACCCGCGCGCCCACCCGCGCGCCCACCCCGACACCGGCCCGCGCCTGCGCACTCCCCCCGCCCGCGCGCCCCGCCGCGCGCCCGGGCTCGAGACCGTCCCCCTCCTGCTCCTCCTCCTCTCCCCCCCCCCCGCCCCTCCCTTCATTGCGGCGGACTGCTGCGCGAAGCGCTGGGGCAGCGCGTTGGGTTCTGTGCTCGCCGTCCCTCGATGGCTCCCCATGCTGGTCATTCCCTCCTATTTACTGAGCCCTTACGGGGTGCGGAGCGCTGTACTGAGCGCTGGGACAGCGCGTTGGGTTCTGTGCTCGCCGTCCCTCGATGGCTCCCCATGCTGTTCATTCCGGCCTATTTAGTGAGCCCTTACTGGATGCTGAGCACTGTTCTAAGCGCTGGGACAGTCCTTTGGCTTCTGTGCTCGCCGTTCCTCTATTTCCCCCCATGCTGTTCATTCCATCCTATTTATTGAGCCTTTGCGGGGTGCTGAGCACTGTTCTAAGCGCTGGGACAGCGCGTTGGGTTCTGTGCTCGCCGTCCCCCATCTATCCCGATGCTATTCATTCCGTCCTATTTAGTGAGCCTTTACGGGGTGCAGAGCACTGTACTAAACGCTGGGGAAGTCCAATGAGTTCTATGCTCACCGGCCCCGTATTTTTTCCGCTGCTCTTCATTCCGTCCTATTTATTGAGCCCTTAGAGGGTGCGGAGCACTGTACTGAACGCTGGGAAAGTCCAATGGGTTCTATGCTCACTGTCCCTGTATTCTGATGCTATTCATTCCGTCCTATTTATTGAGCCCTTACCGGGTGCAGAGCACTGTACTAAGCGCTTGGAACGTACAATTCGGCAACAGGGACGATCCCTACCCAACCACAGGGTCACAGTCTAGAAGTCGATGCCTATCTACTGGTTTGGTTTTGTTACCTGTCTCCCCGCTTCTAGACTCTGAGCCCGTTGTTGGGTAGGGATGGTCCCCGTCTGTGGCCGAATTGTACTTTCCAAATGCTTAGTACAGGGCTCGGCACACGGTAAGCGCTCAATAAATACGACTGGATGAATGAATAGAAGACAGAGGCCCCAGACGCCGCCCGGGGCCTTCCTCAGGCGAAGTCGGCAGCGTGGGTGAGTCAGTCGTGGGGCTAAAGGGTTTTGGGGGGAGAATCAGACAGATGGGCAGCCCGCCCTCCTTTCGTCTTTGAAGAAAAAACATAATAATAATAATGGTACTTGTTAAGTATTTACTATGTGCCAAGCCTTATTTGTAAGCCCTGGGGTAGATACAAGTTAGGTTGGACACAGTCCCTGTTCCACATAGGGCTCACACTCCTATCCTCATTTTACAGATGAGGTGACTGAGGCCCAGAAAAGTCAAGTGACTTGCCCAAGGTCACACAGCAGACAGGTGGAAGAGCCGGGATTAGAACCCATGTCCTTCTGACTCCCAGGCCCGGGCTCGATCCCCCAAGCCACGCTGCTTCTCATGAAGTGACTTGCCCAGGGTCACACAGCAGACAAGTGGCAGAGCCGGGACTAGAACCCATAACCTTCTGAAGCCCAAGCCCTGACTCTAGCCACTACACGATGCTGCTTCTCTACACCGTGCTCCTCCTCGGAAAAGTCGGAAAAATCAGAGAAGTCCTTACTTTATACATCCCTGATTAACAACGCGCCTAAAAACGTCCTCAGAAATGGTTCCGTGAGGAAACGCTTCCAAATTTTTTGGTTAAGAAAATATACCCGCTTCTAAAAACCCATTGGCATATGGTCTTGTTAGTTCAACACGTTTAAAGCCAAGGAACTTAGAATCGATGGGGAGAAAACAGACATACAAAATGTTTACAAATGGTGGAAGCTGGAGGAAGAACAAAGAATAACTACGGAAGACTAGGGAATATGCTAGGATTATATCAAAGTAATTGGGTGTACAGTTGCAAGATACGTAAGTGCTGAAGGTAGGCATAAATTCATAAGCGCTTGGGCAGCTGTGATTTTGTTAAGACTTGGGAATCAATCAAGGAAAGCCTCTTGAAGGAAGTGTTTTGGGGTGTTTTTTTTTAAAAGGAGGACTTTGAAGATGTGGGGGGACTGAAGTCTGGCAGGTTTCAGCATGGGGATAGTTTCCAGCCGGAACAGCATGAGCCAAGGGTCAGAGTGAGAAGAGTAGAAGGAAAAAGTAGTCAGAAAGCGATGTGGGGAGAGAAATGAAAATGGGGCTGAGGAACAGCGGGTGAGGAGAGTCGATATAATAATAACAATAATAATGGTATTTGTTAAGCGCTTACTGTGTGCCAAGCACTATTCTAAGAACTGGGGTAGATACAAGGTGATCAGGTTGTCCCACGTGGGGTTCACAGTTTTCATCCCTACTTTACAGGTGAGGCAACTGAGGCACAGAGAAGTCAAGTGACTTGTCCACAGTCACCCAGCTGGCAAGTGGCGGAGGTGGAATTAGAACCCACGACCTCTGACTTCCAAGCCCGTGCTCCTTCCACCGAGCCACGCTGCTTCTGGAGAAAACCGGTAGGTGACCTGGAAGCCAACGTAAAGTTTGCTGTGAAGCGAGATGGACATCGTCAATCACCGGTGGTATTTATTGAGCACTACGGTGTGCGAACACTGTACTGAGCACTTGGGAGACTACAATATAGGCTTTGAAGGCTTGTGAATGGAGAGGCGGATGCTGATCGACATATCAGGAAGATGACCCCCGGCAGCCAGGTGGGGGAGAGACTGGAGGCAGAAAGAACAGCGAAGAGGCTGGTACGACAGTCTAAGAGTGAAAGGCTGAGTGTTTGAGCCAGGTGGAGAGGAAGGAGTAGATCCAGAAAATGTCTTGAAGGAACGATAGCAGAATTTAGCACTCGATATGATGTGAGAGCTGAGAGCCAGTAAGGAGTCAAGAACGATGCCAAGGTAGCAGACCTTTGGGACAGGGAGGACGGCGGTGT
This sequence comes from Ornithorhynchus anatinus, assembly GCF_004115215.2. Classification (NCBI taxonomy): domain Eukaryota; kingdom Metazoa; phylum Chordata; class Mammalia; order Monotremata; family Ornithorhynchidae; genus Ornithorhynchus; species Ornithorhynchus anatinus. The sequence continues at coordinate 1,776,671 of NC_041747.1, forward strand.
TATTGCCAAGCCGGGGAAGTTCAGCGGGGCGTGTTGAGGGAGGAAGACAGGTTCGGTTTTGGACATGCTGAATGTGAGGCGTCGGTGGGACACCCAAGTGGGTATATGACCCGGAGGCAAGAAGAAGTGCAAAACTCAACAGGGGAAGAGAGGTTGGGGCTAGAGAGGTTGGGAGCCAGCCACGTGGAGGTCGTAGCAGAGACCATATGAGCTCCTCGAGAGTAGGTCCGTAAAGTGAGACGAGTAGGGTGCCCAGAACAGTAACTTAGGTGACACCCACAGTTAGGGGGTGAGAGTTGGAAGAGAAGCCAGAAAATGAAACGGAGACGGAGTCGTTGGATAGGTAGAAGGAGGAGAACCGGGTGAGTGCTGCGATACGGAAAAAAGCAAGATCTATGGAAAAGAGGGTGGTCCACAGCGTCAGAGGTAGCTAGAGGTCAAGGAGGATTAGGGCAGAGTAAGTGCCCAATAAATGTGATTCATTCAGTCATTTATTGGGCACTTACTGTGTGCAGAGCACCGTGCTTGGGAGGGTGCAGTGCAGCATTAGCGGACACGTTTCCTGCCCACGACGAGCTTACTGTCCTGGGGGGCTTGGGGGAGACAGACACGAATACAAATAAATAAAATTACAGATATGTAGATAAACGCTATGGGGCCGAGAGGCGGGGAGGCACAAAGGGAACAAGTCAGGGTGATGCCGAAGGGGGTGGGAGATGAGGAAAGGTGGGGATTAGTCTGGGAAGGCCTCTTGGAGGAGGTGTGCCTTCAAAAAGGCTTTGAAGAGGGGAGAGAGCAATTGAATTTAATTCAGCGGAAGGAGAGAGTACGGTCTAAGGGACTTTGCACTCCCCAGTGACACGGACTGCTCCACAGCAATCTTAGTAGCGAAGGGAGTGAAACCTGACTAATGGTTCTTTTTATGTTACCCCAAGAGGGTGGCCTTTGTTCATTCAGTGGACACAAATAGAATTTTCAAAATGACTGCAAAATTAATCAAACTCTCAAGAGTCCATGAAAATGAACGTAGCAAAAAAACCCTGTTTTCTCCATATAAGTGTACGGTTTCAAAAACCAAACCACTTGATCCTAAAGCATAGTATATTAATGTAGACTAAAAGAGTTTCATATTTTAGTATTTACGCAGGACACATCAAGGCAAGGTAGGTGCTTGAAGGCAATACAGGTTTCCACTTAAATATCGCTACCCTGAGGAATCAGCTAATGTTTTGACTTTAAACCCAGGCAGTGAGAGGTGTTTAAGAGATTCTTTTCCAGCAGTCAAAGCCAGAGGTTCCTCAGGCTTGAAGGAACAAGAGAGGCCATCAGTCCATCTCCTTTCCTTCTTGCAGGACTGCCCCAAGCCACTCCGGGGAGATGTTCATCTACCCTGTGCTTATAAAAGATCCAGTGCCCTCAGGAACCTGTTTTTACGTTCAACCTTTGCCAGGAAATATTTGTGCCAAAGCAAATTTCTCCAGTTGAAACGGAAATGTATTTCCTCCTGCTCCATCCTCCTCATCTCTCTCGATCAGCTCCATCCTCCTCAAACCATTTAACACCTCTAAAGACCCCGTCAGTCCCTTCCCACCATCTTGTCCCCAATGGTGGCGTTTGCACATGAAGAACCGGGGCTGGGCCAAGAGATTCAGAAGCCCCGTGTGCCACCAAGTACCACTCCTCCCAGGCTTCTTTGTCACGAATGCTCCATTCTAGCCACTGAACAGCACGTGTGGTGTCTGGCCAACCCTCTCCACCCCGGCGTCGTCAGTCTTGGCACAACAAACTAGGGACGAGATTATTTTGAATTCTCTTTAAAGTCAAGCACAATGGAAATGCTTTTCAAATGCAGAGTCTCAGTATAATTCCAGCCTTGGCACACAGACGTGAACTCGCTTCAGAGCCCTAGTCTGCTATACCTCTCTTTCTGTCTCTCCAAAGATAGCGTCTGCCCAAGTGTTTCTAGAGAATTAATTCTGGCAGAGCATAAATGAGATGGGAATGATCAGGATTTCATATTATTGCAAAAGTCACTAGGCTTCGCCACTTTCACTCCTTCTCAACCTTAAAAAAATCCCCTAACTTCTTACCCTTGCTTGATTTTTGTCGACTACAAACAGAGAAGGTTTCAGTCACGGAAGCCACACCCTCAGTAAATGACTAAACATGCCTCTCCGGTTTGGATACTTGAGGAGTGCCCACTGAAAACACTGCCATTATTTTTTCTTCTTCTTAAGAATGTCATCCGACGTAATTAGGAGACGTGAGACCGCCAAGAATCATATAAGCAGCGTGGCTCAGTGGAAAGAGCCCGGGCTTCAGAGTCAGAGGTCACTCTGCCACTTGTCAGCTGTGTGACTGTGGGCAAGTCACTTAACTTCTCTGTGCCTCAGTTGCCTCATCTGTAAAATGGGGATTAACTGTGAGCCTCACGTGGGACCACCTGGTCACCCTGTATCTACCCCGGCGCTTAGAACAGTGCTCTGCACATAGTAAGCGCTTAACAAATACCGACATTCTTATTATTATATAAGAAGCATAACTTGGTTTGTCCCTTGCACGAAAGCCAGGCATCTAGCTCAGCCCAGAGCAGTTTAGCTCAGCCTGGCTCCACTGCAGATCTGAAGGGGCTGTGACCCCCAGCAGGACACCAACTTGGATGGTTTACCCGAGACCAGATGTTGCCCTGGAATTCATTCAAACGTATTTATCGAGTGCTTCCTGTGTGCGGAGCACCGTCCTAAGCACTTGGGAGAGTACGATACAGCAACAGACGGACACATTCCCTCCCCACAGCAAGCTTATGGTCTAGAGGGGAAAATGATAGCCAGGCCGAACAGGGTGGTCCACCTACGCTCTCACCCTCCACACCGGTGTCAACATCACCGGGTGATGAACTGCTCCGAACAGCAGGCCACAGAGTCTACACAGTTCTGCTTTTCCTTTTGCTTTCCCTCTCTCACTCGCTGTTCGAGCCAACATCCTTCTTCCAAGCCCAGGGAGGTCTCTTCCCCACTCCAGCAGCCCCCATTTAGATTCCTGCTGCTTAGGGGTGCCCACGGAGGGTACCGGCACCCGCCCAGGCCGTGCTTGGGGCCGGATGGCCAACATCCGGAGACATAAAGAATGAAAGAAGGACTACTTCGATGCAAGTGAGATGCCTGGTTACTTTAAGAAAGACTTAAGAGTCTCCAACAGGGGTAAAATAAGGAGAAACACGCCACTGGGATGAAACCCTACGAAGGAACAGGGGACGCCCAGATAAACGAATGCGGCAACGGTTAGCAGAAATAAATCGAAGAAAAACCCAGGGATCAAGAGACGTAAAAAAGTGAAGTTATTCAGATAGAGTACTTAGAAAAGCAGGTACTGTACCTGACATATCTAGGTGGCGTAAAGCCTTTTTACTGCAAGATGAAACTGATCATGTGGAGGAGAGATTACAGTCCTCTAGACTGTAAGCTAGATGTGGGCAGGGAATGGTCCGTTACATCGTACTCTCCCAAGCACTTAATACGGTGCTCCGCACATAGTAAGCGCTCGATAAATACGACCGGCTGACCGACGGGGAGAGGCGGGGAAAGTAGTCACTGTCGGCACTGGCTGAGTCAACCTGGATTTTTTGGTTTCAAGACACCCCCTGAAGGGTTCGAACCGTCCCATTGTTTGCCCAAACCGATGGCTCAGAAAGGGTCTGGGGGCCAGGGAGGAGAAAAGAAAGAAAGGGAGGCGGAGGGAGCAGGGAGCCAAACTTGGGAAAATTCCCAGACAGGAGGCTCTCCATCCATAAAGTCAGTTTAGCTTCAGAGGTACCGAACTAGCTAGTACCAACCTGGTCCTTTCTTCATGCAGGCCCACACAGGATAACTTCCTGACAACACACCACAGCTTGTCTAAGAGGAGGAAGAGGAGGGTGGAAATGACTACATTCCATAGATTGTTTCATCATAATCAAGAGGCAGTGGAACTGTGGGAATTTTACAGTTGTTCTCTCGTTGTTCGGAATTCCTTTTGTTTGTGTGGTACAACATCTGAGGACACTGCAGTGTCAACCACTTTCCACTGGACATTTCACATTCCTTAGCTCTGCCCTCTCATACGAACGCATTAGACTTCCCTCTAGACTCTAAGCTCCTCGTGGGCAGGGAACCTGTCTATCAACTCTGGAGAAGCAGCGTGGCTCAGTGGAAAGAGCCTGGGCTTCGGAGTCAGAGGTCATGAGTTGGACTCCCGGCTCTGCCACATGTCAGCTGTGTGACTGTGGGCAAGTCACTTCTCTGTGCCTCAGTTCCCTCATCTGTAAAATGGGGATTAAAAGTGTGTGACCCCCACGTGGGACAACCTGGTTACCCTGTATCTCCCCCACCGCTTAGAACAGTGCTCTGCACCTAGTAAGCGCTTAACAAATGCCAACAAAAAAAACAAAAAAAAAACCACTCTGGTATATTCTACTCTTCCAAGCACTTAGTATAATGCTGGGTACCCAGCAAGCACTCAGTGCTCAGCACACAGTAAGTGCTCAAAAAATACTATCGAATGAATATATATGATTGATTTGAGCACATCTGCCGAATTTTGAGTGCAAACATTTTTGGTAGCAAGCGCAGCAGAGCGGAGGGGAGGCATTGTCGGGAAGGGGGCAGGTTGTCTGCCCGACACCTGCCCCACCAGCCTCCTTATTCGACCCAGCGTCTCAACAGTCACAGACCGGCACCGGTAAGGGGCTCTTGGGGCAGGTACAGAGGAGTACAGACGGGTGGGCTGCAGGTATTAAAGTAGAGGACCCGTGCCGGACTCGACACTGTGGAGGTTAAGTGAAGGAGGAGTGTAAACACACAAGATCCAAGTCAACTCTAAACTCTGTGTCTCCTCTTGGGATGCTTTTGTGCCCAGATTTCAGCCCGGGCTCCAGAAGAGCACTGTGTCCTAATACCAACTGGTCTCAATACCAAAAATATAATAATGATAAACACTGACTGGACCGATGAGAAAATAGCTTAGTGCACATAGAAGTTGTTTAGTCAGGCGAAGAGCCAGGAGGAAAGCCTGTAAGCAGAAGCAACAGTAAGATGGGGGATAAAATAACCTGGTCTCCTTCAATAATCTGATCTGATCATTCTTTTATCTATCCTAGCTGTATCCTTCAGGCATATTTGGGCCCCTGTGACTTCTCCCCCTTCTGCCCCCATATGTTCTATCTAGGAAAAAAAATAGGTCTAGCAGTACAAGGGAGGAGTGGCTTGTATGGAGTTGGCTCCAGAGATACATCTCTCTTGCATCAAGTGGAAACTCCTTCCCCTCAGCTTCAGTGCTCTCCGCATCGTCTCTCTCAGCGTGGCTGGCTCTAGCAGCGTGGTTCAGTGGAAAGAGCACGGGCTTCGGAGTCAGAGGTCATGGGTTCTAATCCCCGCTCTGCCATTCGTCTGCCGTGTGACCTTGGGCAAGTCACTTAGTTTCTCTGTGCCTCAGTTCCCTCATCTGTAAAATGGGGATTAAGACTGAGCTCCTCTTGGGGCAACCTGATAACCTGTATCTACCCTAGCGCTTAGAACAGTGCTTGGTACATAGTAAGCGCTTAACAAATACCATTATTATTATCATCATTATTATTAACTCTGTTCACCCGCTATTCCCCAGGTCCACCCCACCCAACCTCACCTTCTAACTCTTTACTTGCTTTCGACTATCTCACCTCCGACTCCTTCCTTAGCCAGTTCACCTGATCTGGAACTCTTCCCCCACCCCAACAATCTGCCAGACCACAGCTCTCCCCTTCTTCAAAGTCCTTCACTTAACTTCTCTGTACTTCTCTTTCCTCATCCGTAAAGTTGGGGTTCAATACCTGTTCAACCTCCCACTTAAACTACAAGTCCCATGTGAAGCAGGGACTCACCTGATTATCTTGTCTCTACCCCGGCACCTTTACCTCTCCTCAGCTTAACCCTCTTTTTCCCCGTTTCCCTTTGCTCCTCCACCTCTCCCTTCCCATCCCCACGGCACTGTACTCGTCCGCTCAACTGTATATATTTTCGTTACCCTATTTATTTTGTTAATGAATTGTACATCGCCTCGATTCTATTTAGTTGCCATTGTTTTTACGAGATGTTCTTCCCCTCGACTCTATTTATCGCCATTGTTCTCGTCTGTCCATCTCCCCCGATAAGCCCGTCAAACGGCAGGGACTGTCTCTATCTGTTGCCGACTTGTGCATCCCAAGCACTTAGTACAGTGCTCTGCACATAGTAAGTGCTCAATAAATACTACTGAATGAATGGAGTAGTTGACCAAGTAAATTTAAATTCCCCACTTCCTCCGGGAAGTCTTCCTTAATTATAATGACACCCTAGCTGCATCAATCACCCTTAGCAATTCCGTATTTTATTCCTATCCTCAGCACTAACCTACCCGTGAATATTTTTCTGCGTTTATTTACAGTTATATATTCTAGTATTTATTCAGCAATTTAATCCTCATAGTTGAAGTAGTTCCTGCTGAACCCTTGCTTTTCCTCCTGCTCCCACTATTTTTGCCCAATTCCACTATACTCTGTTTCTTAAGTTGAGAGAATATGCATCTTGCTTCTGCTCTCTCCCAAATGTCACCTCTCACACTTGCGTATTTTTACCCATCTTCAGTATATAGGCATAGTCGATTTATTTTGATCCCCCCTCCATTGGAAACATTTTTATGCTTATCTCACTGGTTAGAGTAGAAGCTCCTTGTGGTCAGGAAATGTTAGTAGTAATGGTATTTCTTAAGCATTTTCTATGTGCAGAGCACTGTACTAAATGCCGGGAAAGGATATCCAAGTGGGAATTAAGGCAGTCCCTAGCTCTCAGAGGGCTCACAATCTAAAAATCAAAAGGGGGAGAGGGAATTGGCAACAGATACAAAAGGAAAGATGAAACAAGACACTAAGAAAACAGAGACAAAAACAAAGCTCAGTAGTATGGTATTGTACTGCATGGATGCTCAGTACAGTAGCTAGTACTATTTCGTGCTCAGAAGGGATTCAGTAAATGCCTCTGATTGGTTGTAAGGTGGAGGTGACCCTCGCCCTCGGCTCCAAAACTTCCCGATGATCCAAGGTCCACCTTAGCCTTCACCTAGCCCTTGGTCTCTGCGATCCCTCGATCATGTTGGCCAGCTAGTGTAAGAGCCCTCAAGCAACTGGTGAGCCTCCCTTGTACCCACGGCTGTCCTTCAGATCAGCCACCTGAACAGGAAAGTGCAGCTGGGGAGCAGGCTTTGAGTGGCAAAGGCAGATACAGTCATCGGTTTCAGCCTCAAAGTTAATGGAGCGTGGTTAAAATCACAGAAGCGTGCTTTGAACGTGAACTGCGACGTCTTTTCAGCTCACCACTCGATCCATTAGAATGGAAACCTGCACATCAAATGTTTAAAAGAAACACTTTTCTCTGAAAATGGGAGCAGAGTATTTAAAACCAGAAGGGGAAAACTAGTTTAAAAAAGCAATCAAACCAGTTTTACGCTTAAGAAAAAAATCTCAAGGCCACCGCAAACCCCCTGACCTGTTATTTAATTGGCAATGAGGTGAGTACGCAGGAGAACTGACCACTTCGCCTACCAACTGGCCCATGCCCTTAGAGCATTTCAATAAGTTTGGAAAAGGAGATGGGAGTAAGTTTTGTAACATGGTGGTCTGCAGCCTTGATCACAACAGGCAGTGTGGGGGTCTACGAGAAGGACTGACCCACACACATCACTTATAATAATAATGTTGGTATTTGTTAAGCGCTTACTATGTGCCGAGCACTGTTCTAAGCGCTGGGGTAGACATAGGGGAATCAGGTTGTCCCACGTGGGGCTCACAGTCTTAATCCCCATTTTACAGATGAGGGAACTGAGGCACAGAGAAGTTAAGTGACTCGCCCACAGTCACACAGCCGACAAGTGGCAGAGCTGGGATTCGAACTCATGAGCCCTGACTCCAAAGCCCGTGCTCTTTCCACTGAGCCACGCTTCACTTAGCACCTGGAAACCTCTTAGGACTACTTGAGTGTTCCCCTGGATTCTGATTATCCCATCCAGTTTGGAAACGTAGGTCAGGAGTCTCTGAGAAATACCTCGGGTTAGAGGCCTGCACTTCACCCAGCCCGGAAGCAAGCGCAGCAGAGCGGAGGGGAGGCGGTGTCGGGAAGGGGGCAGGTTGTCTGCCCGACACCTGCCCCACGAGCCTCCTTATTCGACCCAGCGTCTCGACAGAGTCACAGACCGGCAGCGGTAAGGGGCTCTTGGGGCAGGTGCAGAGGAGTACAGACGGGTGGGCTGCAGGTATTAAAGTAGAGGACCCGTGCCGGGCTCGACACTATGGAGGTTAAGTGAAGGAGGAGTGTAAACACACAAGATCCAAGTCAACCCTGCACACTGTGTCTCCTCTTGGGATGCTTTTGTGCCCAGATTTCGGCCCGGGCTCCAGAAGAGCACTGTGTCCTAATCTGGAATCCCTCAGAACCTGGCATTTTACCACTGGGAATACAGAATCCATTTGTGGTTATTTACAGCAGCCGCAGCATGCCTTTTTGCAAAGTTCAGGTATAAATTCCCCTTTCAGGAGTTGAAGATTCAGCACTTTATTAGAGTAATTGATTAGAAATATATATCCATCTATTTTCTTGGCTCACCACATTTTCCCAGTAACGAGACTAGCTAACAAATGTTCATTAGCGCATCAGACCAGGATTCCCATTTCTGAACCAGAGGCACAAATTCACATGCACAGCAACGATTTAGCAGAGCACTAAAGCGGACTAAAGAAAGGCTTCCTGGTACTCATTTTGTTTCCTTACTGTTACCAAAAAAAAAAAATCAACCATTTGTACAGCAACAGTAGAATGAGGCTGATTGTTTAAATCCATTAAGTGTTTTCTGATCTAAACAAAATGTAATATCTTTAATCAGCAGCGATATATTTTTACCCCGTCGGACCAACTGTTGTCAGAAACGAAAACAACCATTTTCCAAGTCTACCACATCTTAGACTCCAGATTGTTCATCCCGACATTCAAATGCTAATTTCCCTGAGGCATCCACATACCTGCTAGCTTCACTCAATCATATTTATTGAGCGCTTACTGGGTGCAGGACACTGTACTGACCACTTGTGAGAGTACAACACGAAAGAGTTGGTAGACACGTTCCCTGCCCACAGTGAGCTTACAGTCTAGAGGGGGAGGCAGACACTGATATAAATAGTTATGGATATATACCTAAGTGCCGTGGGGCTGAGGGAGGGGTAAATAAAAGGTACAGATCCAAGTACACTCACATGACCAGAGATCTGGAAAGCCATTGCATGATGCCTAGCTGTGCTCCGAGGTTTATTCTGGTGGGATGGGAAGCAGCGTGGCTCCGTGGAAAGAGCCCGGGCTTGGGAGTCAGGGGTCATTGCTTCGAATCCCGGCTCTGCCACTTGTCAGCTGTGGGACTGTGGGCAAGTCACTCAACATCTCTGTGCCTCAGTTACCTCATCTGTAAAATGGGGATTAACTGGGAGCCTCACGTGGGGCAACCTGATTACCCTGTCTCTCGCCCAGCGCTTAGAACAGTGCTCTGCACATAGTAAGCGCTTAATACCAACATTATTATTAGAGAAGCAGCGTGGCTCAGTGGAAAGAGCACGGGCTTTTCAGAGGTCATGGGTTTGAATCCCGGCTCCGCCACTTGTCAGCTGTGTGACTGTGGGCAAGTCACTTCACTTCTCTGTGCCTCAGTGACCTCATCTGTAAAATGGGGATTAAGACTGTGAGCCCCACGTGGGACAACCCGATTCCCTTGTGTCTACCCCAGCACTTAGAACAGTGCTCTGTACATAGAGCTTAACAAATACCAGCATTATTATCTCCTCAGCGGCCGACTGGTTTCACTCTGAGGGCTACCATCTACCCAGCCTAGCTGCCCAAGATTAATGAATTACTGGATATATGTTACCCTCCTGCTCTAAGAGCTCTGCCCCAGCACACCTCTTACACAAGCACACTGTGGTATTGTACTCGCCCAAGCCCTTAGTACAGTGTTCTGCACACACTAAGTGCTCGAAAAATACGATCGAATGGATGAACGCAAGCAGCTGCAGATTAGAGCTACATTTTCTCCAGCGGCGGGATACCAGGGGCATGGCTAGTCTCTTCTGCACCGGCGGCATGAAGATGAAAATAGCAGCGGTCTTCAAAGCCTCCTAAGGCATTAGTGGAGCTCAAAGATGATCTCCACGATAATCTGGGAAGACCTGTGTGTGCTTTCAAACTAGCAGATGTTGCATTTAACCAGAACGAGGCAGCGTTTCTGAGTCATGAAGTATACAGGAAAGATTGAAACGGGCACAGGAATCTTCAAATACTCAGGTGAAAGGAGAAATATCTAGCCTTCTCACCAGGACCCGGGTGTTTTAAAGCTTGCACATGACAGTTACACACAGACCTGCCTATTGCTTTTCTCCAAGAAGCTACATTCCGGTGTTTCTCTTTTCATTCATAGGACAGCAGTTGTTAGAGTAAACCGGATTTACAAATAGCTACCTGTCAAAAGTAAAAGAAAACCTTGATTTTATTTTCTACCCGAAAAACTCCTAAATAAGGATGTTGGGGAGGGGGGTAAGGGGAGAAGAGAATCCGGTATCTTTGGGTATCAGTCAATCGATAGTATTTATTGAGGACTTTGTGCCAAGAACTGAACACTAAAGTTAGTAGGCCTGAACCCACACCTCACGGAGTTTACAATCTAGCGTGTTGGACTGAGTGATATTGAATATAGAAAATCAGTGGGGAAAAAAATAGATCATTAAAGACAGGTCTAGATCTTTCAAATGAAATTAGTTAGACTGCACCAGATTGGTTCAGACTTCTTTAAAAGTAGCTGAGTCGAGAAAATGTTCACGCTCCCCATTCCCCATCTTTCAACAAATCCATTCATTCATTCAATCATATTTGTTAAGCACGCACTGTGTGCAGAGCACTGTACTAAGCGCTTGGGAAAGTACAATACAGCAATAATAAAGAGTGAAAATCCCTGCCCACAATGATCTCACAGTCTAAAGCCGGGAGGAGACACATCAATACAAATAGACATCAGTATAAATAAATAAATAAAATTACAGGTGTATAAAGTGCTGTGGAGCTGGGAGGAGGGGAAGAGCAAAGGGAGCAAGTCAGGGCGATGCAGAAGGGAGTGGGATATGAGGAAAAGTGGGGCTTAGTCTAGAAAGGCCTCTTGCAGGAGGCCAATCCACTAGAAGCATCCAGAGATCTGTACTCCTTAAATACCTGATGTTCACCCCACCAATTGTGAACACAGCCTTAAACTCCCCCAATTCCTAATTTTTACTTCTAGACTGTAAGCTCCTTTTTTAAAAAAATGGCATTTTGCTAAGTGCTTACTACATTCCAAGCACTGTTTTAAGCGCTGGGGTGGATACAAGTTAATCAGGTTGGACACAGTCCCTGTCCCGTATGGGGTTCACGGTCTTATTAGGAGCGAACAGGCATTAAATCCCCATTTTACAGATGAGGTAACAGACATGGAGAAGTAAAGTGACTCGCACGAGATCACGCAGCAGGTAAGTAAGTGGTGGAGCTGGGATTAATAATAATAATAATAATGTTGGTATTTGTTAAGCGCTTATTATGTGCAGAGCACTGTTCTAAGCGCTAGGGTAGATACAGGGTCATCAGGTTGTCCCATGTGAGGCTCACAGTTAATCCCCATTTTACAGTTGAGGTAACTGAGGCACAGAGAAGTGAAGTGACTTGCCCACAGTCACATATCTGACAAGTGGCAGAACCGGGAGTCGAACCCATGACCTCTGACTCCGAAGCCCGGGCTCTTTCCACTGAGCCACGCTGCTGGGTTGGATTAGAACCCAGGTCTTCGACTCCCAGGTCTGTGTTCTTTCCATCAAGTCACACTGCTTCTCCTTTTCCTTGTGGTCAGGGATCCTGTCTACCAACCTTGTTGCATTATACTCTCCCAAGTACTTAGTGCTGTGCTCTGCATAGAGTACCCGCTCAAAAAGTACCACTGATTGATCGAGTCCAGGCATTACCCCTGTATGGACCAGACTGAGAAACGAAAGAGCTGAGCGCCCTCCCCTCCGCCCCTCAAACCCCTCCACATTCCTGAGGCTACTTTTAGCTGAATGCAGCAGCCAAGATGGAAGCAACAGAGGGCAAGTCAAGGTGGCGATCCCCTAATGACCACAGAGCCAGAGCCACCGAAATGCTTCTGCTCACAACCTGAGAGAATGTGGCTGACGCTTCAGACATTACAGCAGCAACGTGAAGAAAAGTGGTACTGGAACAAAGGGGCTGAAAGTTACTGGCGAAAGGCAGCAGACCATCTAGTCTAGAAAAAGGGAGAAATTGCTCCGGGGGATTCCAGAAGCATCAAGACATGCAAGGCTCTAGATTGTTTTTATTTGTCTCCCCATAGCAACAGGAGTTCCGAGTTTACAGCAAGGAATTCCTCATGCATTATTCAGATTGAGAACCTTTATCTGTCCCCTCCAAGGCTGAGTCAATCGGACCCTTCAGAATTTCCACTACAGAAAGTCTGATTCCTGGTCAAATTGGTAACTGAGAGCCAGATTTCCCTTTTCCCCATATGCTATCTGAGGCATCCCATGCCAGATTTCCTGGATAAAATCACGCCAAGGTGGCATTTTCTTTTTGGATTTGGAAGGGGTAAGAGAAATTTAGGATGCACGAGCCCTTGAGAATTAAGCTAGAGGAGAAAGCAAGTCAAAATGCAGCTCCTAGTTCCTAAGTCAAGTGAAAGCAGACAAACTCCACTCACGGGTATTTAATTGAGTGTGTACTAGGTGCAGAACATTTTACTGTCTACAGTGTGCACAACTCAGCAATAGGCTCTTGAGGACATACAAATCCCAACTGAATTTGACAATCCTTGCCTCCAAGAAGCTCACAGATTGGCAGAACGAGGAGTATAGACAGTGAGTAGGCTTAAACCTTAGACTTTTAAGGGGGCAGAACTTGTTTCCTTAAAAGGGGGCAGAACTTGTTTCCTTAAAAATAAAAGGTGCCTTAAAAAGAACTCCAAAGACATCAGGTGCCCAAAGAGTTCTGTGAGGAGGAGTGAAGTTTGAAAAGATAAGCCTGCTTAAAACTCAGGCTAAAGGATAGAGCCAGGAGCGTAAGACAGGCACATTCAGAGATTCTTCAACCTCTAGCAAAGACCAAAAAAAAGTACTTCAAGAAAGTGAGTGTATTTCCAGCCAACCACAGGTCAGAGAAATGACAGCAAAGGTAGTTTCGGTTACGTTGTGGATTGGTACGTCAGGTCGCCGATTCGAGAAGCTTGTTCAGAAGATACGCCTTTGGGTTGTGTTAAAGCGCACTGCTATTGGATGTATCCTTTTCTAGGTTTTTGTTAACAGGAGGACTGTGGTCTCTGAGAACGGACAGCAGATCCGATGTGTCCTCTGTAACCACTTCTCCCTAACCCATCCCCTGGAACGAGGAGAGGACCTCCTTGGCCCGAGATCCGCGCCTCCCTGAAGGGTGAGATTACATCCGGAGATTAACACCTTCCTCTCTTGCCCCGGGCACACTCTGCAGAGCAGGGCAGTGGCAGTTTTCTTGTCTGAAGCGGGTCTGGGCCAGGCTCTGGGCCATTATTACTAAAGAGGGTTTGCATTAAGCCTTTACTGTGCGCAAAGCTTTGTGGTCAATGTACGATAACCAACAGGGGTCCCGCCCTTGGCTCATGGTCCAAGAGGGAGGAACAGGTATTTTATTCCTATTTTACGGTCTAGGAAATGGAGGTGTAGAGTGATGAAGTGGACTTGCCCAAGATTACCCAGCTTGCGAATGGCAGCAATGGGAGTAGAATTCAGGGCTCCTGCCTCCCAATCCTATTCTGCCCCATTAGTATTAATTGGTGGTGTTCTGGCTAAGATTCCATCATTTAGGAAAGTCTGGATTCCTACAACTGCTAGAAGGATGAGATCTGGTCAATTTTATACCGGGCAGTCCAGTCTCCAATTGATCTGTCCCTTGTCCAGGGTGGATATGACACCCCTCAAGCAACAGGGCCCATGTCTAAATCCCACCTGTATATTCTCTCTCAATGCTTAGTTCAGTGCTCTGCACGTAGTAAGCACTAAAGACTATTATTACTAGACCAATACTAATAATGGTATTTGTTGAGCACTTACTATTGGCCAGGCACTAGCCTAAGCGCTGGGGTGGATTCAAGCAGATCGGGCTGGACGCAGCCCCAGTCCCCCATGGAGCTCACAGTCTTCATCCCCATTTTATAGACGAGGTAACTGAGGCCCAGAGCAGTGAAGTGACTTTCCCAAGGTCCCACAGCAAAGTGGTGCAGCAGGATTAGAACCCAGGTCCTTCTGATTCCCAAACCCGTGCTCTATCCACTAGACCATGCTGTTTCTCTACGTTTGGTATTTTTATCTCCAGAGCTTAGCCTTCCTCTGTCATTTCTCTCTCCCCCGAGTCCCCTGACTTGGCAGCAGCACCGGTATTCACAGCAACCTAGGAGGGGAATGCAGTGGCTCTGGAGCCAAGGTGTGAGTAGGAGAGTTTCCCCAGAGTCATGCTTCAGATTCAGGTGGACTTACCCAAACTGATGCATAGGACATTATCACGCTGCAAGTCCAGCCTAACACATGTGACATCGGGTGCACGTGGGTACCACGAGAACCACCGGTGATCACCGTACTTGAGACCGTTCCCAAACTTCAGGCCCGAGTTCCCAGAAGTCTGAGAAGGGCATCTGACTACACTGCCCCTACCCCTCTGCCATCTTTATCAAGAAGGACTTTGAAGCCCCACCCGCACCCTTCCTACTCAAACTAGTTGTGGGAATATGGTCCAACCTAGCCTCTTCGTGACCCAAGCCTCCTCTCGTGAGAAAGCATAAACACTCAGGTGACCCATAGGAATATTTTTCTGACCGGGATATTTTTTTTCATCCAACTATCTCAGCACAGTACATGAATTCATTAATAAGCCAAGGATGAGAGGCCTGCTGAGTTATTTGCGATGCTTAACACAAGCCCAGGGCCTGGGTTCCGTGATCATTTTGGGGCAGGGACTGGGTAGGTTCTTTGCGGTGCCCCTACCTGGGGTGGGCGATGAGTGCTTTCCAACAGTGCTCTGGTTTTACAAGTTTTAGGCAGCCATTACCTGTGATGTCCACTGTCGCTCTCCCCGCACAGAAGTCGGCATGATCCAGCCCCTCAGTAAATAAGACAAAAGCTCAATTGCCTAAGACTGTGCAGTAAAAACTTTAAAAGCCAACTAGTTTCCTTTCCCCCAAAATACTTTATATTAAGACCAATAATAAACATAGGCCCTTCCGGTTGCATAAGCCACTTTACGGATATTTTCAGTGCTTAGTAATGTTATTCCTAGTAGACATCAAGCGGCTATTAAAATCAGATGTCTCGACCTTATGATGTGAGAGAAAAAAATCAATTTCCATTCTGTTGTGACCGCTTTTATCTTATTTGTTGAAGGTAAAGGTCACTATTAAAAACAGTCAGTCATAACCACTCTTTATGGAAACCTAATGTATAATTAAAAGGTCTAGTCACTGTTGCCCACCACCCTTTTGCAAGAATAGTCCCATCTGTTATCCAGGCAAATTGTAATCCAGGATAGTTCGGCTAATTGGATGCTAAATTAACTGAACCTATTTGGATTTTAAGGAGGGGACAAGCACAGACCATTCTGTTATCTATACCTCTCTCTGAATTACCCACTCCCGCCTCAGGGACACCAACCCAGGTTCAAATATTTGGCTTTCCATGCCAGGGGCCTCATCTGAGGCCTAAATGAATAAAAGGCCTAGCCAGTGAAAGCGGCCTGGTAGCCTTCACTGTCTCTTGCTAGACTTGGCATTTGCCCCTTCCTTCTGACTACGCAATGCTTTGCTTTTTTTTTTAATGGTACTCGTGTTAAAGCACTTACTATGTGCCAGGCACCATACCAAGCACTGGGGTAGGTGCAGGCTAATCAGATTGGATGCAGTCCCTGTCCCACATGCCCTCACAGTACTAATCCCCCCTTTGCAGATGAGGTAACTGAGGCACAGAGAAATAAAGTGATTTGCCCCCCAATCATACCACAGACAAGTGCTCTATCCACTAGGCCATTTTGCTTCTCAGTACTTGCCAGCTCCTCTTTCAGCCAGCATCCTCTGACCACCATAGATCCCCTGAGCTACATTCTGCTCAACCAGAATGAGTGGTCAAAGGACCGTGTCCTTTCTGCAAGAAGGTGTTAAGACCGCAGTGTGAGGTCTTGGTCAGAGGAGAAAGATGAAGCCTGAACTGTGTCTTAAACATTCACGTCCCAAGGAAGTGCCACTGATGTTGCCTGCCTACAATACAGCTTGGTCTTCTCAATCTCTCTCTCTCTCTCTCACCCACCCACCCATCAGTAGTGTCTGAATATGAAATAAGAGTAATAGCATTTACTAAGCACTTTCTGTGTGCAGAGCATTGTACTAAGCACTGGGGAACGAATACACAGTAGGAAGCAGCACAGCATAGTGGATTGAGGACGGGCCTGGAAGTCAGAAGGACCTGAGTTCTAATGCCAGCTTCTCCACTTGGCTGCCGGGTGACTGGGGGCAAGTCATTAACTTCTCTGGGCCTCAGTTCCCTCATCCGTGGACTGGGGATTAATACTGTGAGGCCCATGAGGGACTGTGTGCAGCCTGATTAGCTTGTATCTACCCTAGTGCTTAGTACAGTGCCTGGTACATAGTAAGCACTTAACACACCAAAAAAAATAAAAGTTAGACATGATCACTATCACTCAGGGGGCTCACAATCTAATACGGACAGATATAGATGCACACATACTCTTTATGTTGAGTTGCCAAGGCAGAGCATAAGTCCATAACCCACAGTGCCAGCCGCAAGTGGGAGATAGCTTGCTAACTGACTGCAGCTGATTCCTGGAGTCAGAAAAACCACCTACATGATGATGATGATGATAATAATAATGATAATGACATTTGTTAAGATGTGTCAGCAGGAGCCGGGCTAGAAGCCTAGGAGGCCTCTGAGCAAAATCTTCCTTCTCCCAAGAGAAAGTTCCCAACTTGTTCCTCAGGGGTCCCGGGCCTCTCTGGTAGCCCCAGGTTGAGACTTCTGCCTAGTGGATCAGGGCTAAGAGATACTCCAAGATGTTTTAAGTATCATCCAGTTTTCTGGCTGAGTGTACCTACTTTCAATTCCCCAGTGCACCCTGAAGTGGATATTTATGAGCAAGTCATAATGCTTGCAAAATAAATGCTGTGGCACTCTCCTCGACCACCCCTATCCGCCCAGATGCATCATTCCTGTGATAGGTAATGTCCACCGATTAGCTCGTATCTACACAACACATAGAACCGTGACTGACACATAGTAGGTGCTTAAGAAATACCATCATTATTAATAATAATAATAATAATAATAATAATATGAAGGTCAGGAGAATTGCCACGTCAGTTAGCTAGCTCAGAGGTGTACAGTCAGAGGCCCCGTAACCCATTCTTGTTGGGGCCATAACCCACTGCAGAGGAGGGGAATATGGACAAGGCTGTGGTGACAGCAGCTGTTCTTGGCTGGACTCACTCACAGGCAAAAAACAAACAAAAAATCTCTGGGGAGCCCAGAAAGGGAGCAAGGTTGGTTGGTTGGAGTAAGCGAAGAAGCAGCACGGCCTAGTGGATAGAGCACAGGCCTGGGAGTCAGAAGGACCAGGGTTCTAATCCCGGCTCCCGGCTGCGTGACCTTGGGCAAGTCACCTGATTTTTCTGCACCACAGTGATAGATGAGTGGAATTCCACATTCAATCATAAGCAGGGACTTTGGGTTTACAGAAAAGTCAGAGATCCCAGAGTAATCTTCAAAGCCGTTCTCAAATCCCACCTCCTCCTCAATTAATTTTCCCCAATTAATTTTTTGCTTGCCTACAATATAGCTTGGGATAATAATAACTGTGTTTTTAATCCCCATTTTACAGATGAGGTAACCGAGGCTCAGCCAAGAGACTTGCCCAAGATCATAGAGCAGACTAGTGGCAGAGCCAGGATTAAAACCCAGGTCCTCTGACACCCTGGTCCGTGCTCTATCCACCGGGCCACACTGCTCCTCGAGGTTCCGGGCCCATAAAGCACAGGATAGCGGAGGGATTCTGAAGCCAAGAGTGGGACCCCTCTGCTGCCTCTGTTCCCGATACCTCCAAATCTCCTTCTAGGGATCCAGAGGAAGGTGAGGGTGGAGCTGGGCTTCTGCGGTGGAAAGAAGGAGGCACTCGGGCGTGAGTGAATGGCAAGAGCTGCCCACCTCTTCCGGGCTGACCTGCACAGTTCTGCAAATAGGCAATAAATCGTGGGACAGGGTGGGGGGTGGGGTGGGGTCGCTATGAAAAATAGAAGCAGCCACTGCAATTTATATTATGCTTCTCTCCCAAGTGGGCACGGAGTGCTGTAAATATTATTTCACGATTCCCAATATGCAGATGGAGACCATAAGGTTGCTAATCAGGCTAAAGTCTAAATATAAATACAGATGGTTCCATCATTGTACCTCCTCAGGAAGCAAGGGATGGAGCTTTACTGCTAAAGAAAAGCAAAGCGGAGAGGCAGTTATCTGGAGAATCCAGACAAAAAGAGAAGCAGCGTGAAAGGGCAGTGTAGCCTAGTCAGTAGATCATGGGCTTGGGAGTCAGAAGGACCTGAGTTCTAATCCTGACCCCGCCACCTGCCTGCTCTGAGCCCTTGGGCAAGTCACCTCACTTCTCTGGGCCTCAGTTCCCTTATCTGTAGAATGGGGATGAAGACTGTGAGACTGTCAGCCCTATGTGGGGACAGGGACTGTGTCCAACCCAATTACCTTGTATATACCCCAGTGCTTAGTACAATGCCTGGCACATAGTAAGCATTTAACAAATTCCACAGCTATTAAAAAGCCCCCTGGACTCCAGTTGGGAGAGTACAATATAACAAACACATTTCCTGCCCACAACAAGCTTCCAGTGTGGACGGTTACAACTATCAATACATAAGCTCTCAGTACAGTGCTCTGCACACAGTAAGTGCTCATTAAATACGACTGAATGAATCTACACCACGAAGCTGTGAGTGTATAGTAACGATCTGTGAATTGGGGCACTGGCTGCTTTAGTTAATGGTTATTTACATGATCCCTATAGCAAATTTTGGCCTAAAAAAGGAATGCAGTGTCCACAAACGACACAAAAGGCGCAATCACAAACTGTCACTTGGGTTTAAAAGAACTAAACGAAGGGCAGAAGGAACCGGGCAGACAACAATCATAAATATTAACAATGTTAAAATCATTTTGGCTGGGTTATTTCAAGTGGTCTGTGACCATTAGGGCAATTTGTTCTTCTCAAGAGGTATCCTGTGTACCAAAAAGTGACAGAAAGAGAGCAAAGCTAATGCTTCCAAATAGATTTAATGTACCTTAGAAAAACCATGGCTATTCTAAAGTGTCCGTAAAAAATATGAACACTGAGCAGGGCAGAGCCTGCCCAGAATCAATGACCTGCTGTCTAAACTTGCTGTCTGATGGATGCTGAGGAAAACAATGTTCCCACCTCCGAAGTCCCGGCACGGGGCCTGAAATCTTGGTCTTGAATGACTTCTACAATACCTCTACTGGGGGAAACAAAGTCTTATGAGACAAGTGTAACGAAACAGCAGCAGCGACTGAGCTGGTAAAATTCAAACACAGCTGAAAAGAGGATGGTATCTTGCCATTGGGAAGGTGTAAAAGCTACTGCACCACAGCGATACATAAGTGTGATTCCATATTCAATCACAAACAGGGACTTGGGGTTTCCAGAGAGGAGAGCACGTCGGAATGGGGCGGGCCAGGTGTGGGGGTGCATGGCAGTGTGACTAAACCCTCATTTCCTCTCCTCCTACTCTCTTCGTGGGTCTCCCTCACATTGGATGTGCACCTCTTATCCACCCCTCCCTTGGCCCGACAACACTTACGTATATCTGTAATTTATTCATTTATATCAATGTCTGGCTCCCTCTCTAGACTGTAAGCTTGCAGTGGGCAGGGATTGTGTCTACCAACTCTGCTTTACTGTAATAATAATGTTGGTATTTGTTAAGCGCTTACTATGTGCCGAGCACTGTTCTAAGCGCCGGGGTAGACACAGGGGAATCACGTGGTCCCACGTGGGGCTCACAGTCTTAATCCCCATTTTACAGATGAGGTAACTGAGGCACAGGGAAGTCAAGTGACTCGCCCACAGTCACACAGCTGACAAGTGGCAGAGCTGCGATTCGAACTCATGACCTCTGACTCCAAAGCCCTTGCTCTTTGCACTGAGCCACGCTGCTTACTCCCAGGCACTTAGGACAGTGCTCTGCACACAGTATGCACTCAATAAATGCTATTAAGTGATTGATTGTGTGTGACGTCTGAGGTGTTGTGAGGTTTGGTTCTCTGAGAACTCTATTCAAGCTGGACACCCTCACAGACAAAGATAAGTAAAAACAACGTCACCTTCCTAGTGTCCCTGAAATCCATAGAAACCGTATTAAAGTTGTCTGAGGCCAACAGATGGCTGAGAATTTTGAGTTTAACCCAGAGATTTTGAGTTGCTCGACACCCCTTGGAGCTGCAGCGGGATCATTTCCTCCTGCCTTTATAAAGACAATGTGAAATATGCATGCTCCCCTGCTTAATTATTTACACGGCACCTGCTCTTCATGACCCCACTCCACCAGGAGCTGATAGGAGAACTGATGAACCCCAGAGCTGACAACAGGGTGGAGTGGAGAGATGATACAACTGCACAAAGAAAAAAGGAAAATACAAATTGTCACATGTCCTGTTGTTAAATTTACTAGGCAGCTATAGGATTTCAATACCCGTATACCCTTCTGAGCTGAGTCAAATTAATACCCATATTAGCTAGATGACTGGCAATGAAATGGGCCATAAAACTCATTGAAAGCATCACTTCTTCCCTTGGGCTGTATTCAATGGGTAAAAATGATGAATTCAATCACTATAAATCATTTTTTCTACATCAGCGAGTCCAAAATCTTTAAGTCTGAGCACCCTTTGGGGAAGCTCTTGTAAGCTTGGGAAGTAGAGACTGTTTGGTGAGAAGCAGTGAGACTGCCTCGAAACAGCACAGGACTCGAAACGGTTCGGGACATCTGGGTTCTAGACCCACCTCTGCCCCTAGTCTTCTGAGTGAGCATGGCCAAGTTACTTAATCTCTCCGGGCCTCGGTTTCCTTATCTGTAAAAATGGGGTGAAGGTCGATTGTGAGCCCCGGGTGGAAGAGGGGCTTGGCTAACTTTGCATCTACCCTACCACTTAGCTCATAGTAAGTGTTTAACAAATGCTATTATTGTTATTTCTCCCAAAATAAGCATTTCATCAGAATCGGGTCAGGTCTTCCCTTCCCCAGGCTGGCAATCGTCCCTGAGACCTTGTGCCTCTAGAAGGAAAGCCACGTTGGGGCCTGTTCGATCCCAGAAGTGACTCAACTTCTGTTTTGCAGACCAGTGGAGTTCTGCAACCCAAAATACAAACAAACCAAACCACTACTTGGAAGGTTGAGGATGTTTGAACCAAGGGTGGATCTGCCCAGGGTGACGAGGAGACAGAGGACTATTCCATCTCATCAGTAATAAACGACTACTTTCGGTTTTTCAGTGAATCTTCCCAATTAATCCTATCTCCGTGTGGGTCTGCCCCCTTCACTCATCTCTAGGACTGTGAGCCTCGTATCTCGAACAATGCTCTTGAACCTTTCCCTGGTGCTTGGCGCAATGCTTGGCATAAGATAAGAGTTGTAAGAAAGAGAGGGAGACCAAGAGTGAGACTAAATAGGAAAGCAAGCAAGAAAGAATAAAAAAAGACTTAGAATAAATCTCCTCAGGGAATGTTTTTCAAATTTGGACATTGGAATCAGAAATCTAAACGTGCAGGATTGACTTTGAGCCTCCGGTTTTCATTTATTTTTCAGAGTTCATTACCACAACAACAAAAACAGGTGACACCTGGTGGGAAAATGTTGGAATTTCTGTGTTTTTCCAGCATTATACTTTGCCCACTCCCTGCTCTGGCAGCTGCCCAGTGGTACCGGTGAGGGTGAGGATACCTGGGTGAGGTGGAGGAAGGTTCTCTGAACCCTATCCTTTGATCAGAAAGGGGCACAGAAGTATCCTCTTGGAGAAGAATGTGTTTGCATAGGGTTGTGCAAGAAGGTGGAGTATAGTGAAGCCTGCAATCAGCAACTTCACACATCACTGCTCTGAGGCTGCGGTGTGCAGACGCGGAGCCATTTAGGAGCTGCCTCGGGAGGACACCTTCCCCACCGGCCTCCTGACGAGCTCGGGGGTCTGGTCCTCCCTTTCCAAGCAAAGTTGGGTAAGTGACCCTCCGGTTAAAATAACCGCCAACCCTCCTCTACCTACTTCTTATAGTCTCCACTCCAACCTTTTAAGAGAAGCAGTGTGGCTCAGTGGAAAGAGCACGGGCTTTGGAGTCAGAGATCATGAGTTCGAATCCCGGCTCGGCCACTTGCCAGCTGTGTGACTGTCGGCGAGTCACTTCACTTCTCGGTGCCTCAGTTACCTCATCTGTAAAATGGGGATGAAGACTGTGAGCCCCACGTGGGACAACCTGATTCCCCTCTGTCTACCCCAGCGCTTAGAACAGTGCTCGGCACATAGTAAGCGCTTAACAAATACCGACATTAACCTTTTAATCACTCAGTAGTAGTTTTTGAGTGCCTAACTCTGCGCAGTGTGTCGTACTGAGCACTTGGGAGCCTACAATAGAAGTTAAAGGTACAGTCCTTGCCCTCAAAAAGCTTATATCATATGAATTCATTCAGAAGATAGCCATGAAGGGGACCAATAACTGTTTGGTGAGGATTAGGGTCTTAACCTAAGCCCTCATTTCCTTTTCTTCCACTCCCTTCTGCATCGCCCTGACTCGCTCCCTTTATTCATCCCCCCTCCTCCAGGCCCCCCAGCACTTATGTACACATCCATAATTTGTTTATATTAATGTCTGTCTCCTCCTCTAGACTAAGCTGTCTGTGAGCGGGTAATGTGTCTCTTACATTGCTAGACTGTACGCTCCCGAGCCCTTAATACAGAGCTCTGCACACAGTAAGTGCTCAATACATAAAATTGATTGATTGATTAGGGTCACGATGGCGACCCTAATGGCCAGCCGAGGCCAGCCCTGACAGGACCATAACAGGAAAGAAACCCTGACAGGTCCCGGCGAACCATTTTTCCACGCACTCTTCCAACCTATTCATATCACTGACTCCATTCATTCCATCTGGGCTCATCGCCTTACTAATCTGGGGCATTTTCACATTTTAGATCGTTAGCTCCCAGCGGGGAAGAGCCTATTCTTTCCCTTCTGTGTTTTCCGTGTTTTGTGATGATAATCATCACAGCCTCATTGCTGTGGGCAATGAGAAAGGGCCAGGAATGGAAATATGAAAAGGAAAGGAAATGAGACCCAAACATACCTCCCTGTGTAAACAAACCCAATAGGCCCCAGCACTGAGTGCAGGCTTTAAGTCAATACCGCAGTAGACAGAATTTGCAGGGGAAGAAGAATCCGGAACGCTGGTCCGAGGGTCTAGGATGCCACGTTGATTTCCAAAAAATAACGTAGGGACAAGTAGGGCTTGAGGTGAAACAAAGGCTAACTTTAAAGTGGGTACCGACAAAATGAGGAAAAAAAATTAGCCCTAAAGACAGAACAACACTACAAAGTTTGTATGCGAATGAGAGAAGGGTCTTTGAGGGCGTCAGAACAGAGCCATCATTATAACGCTCTAGCCAGTATTCTCAAGTTATCTATTCTTAGAGGAGTTCTGATCTACTGATTGAGAGGATCTACTGATTGATTGGAGAAGCAGCGTGGCTCAGTGGAAAGAGCACGGGCTTTGGAGTCAGGGCTCATGAGTTCGAATCCCAGCTCTGCCACTTGTCGGCTGTGTGACTGTGGGCGAGTCACTTAACTTCTCTGTGCCTCAGTTCCCTCATCTGTAAAATGGGGATTAAGACTGTGAGCCCCACGTGGGACAACCTGATTCCCCTATGTCTACCCCAGCGCTTAGAACAGTGCTCGGCACATAGTAAGCGCTTAACAAATACCAACATTATTATTATTATTATTAGGTTGGCCAGTGTGGTGCTTCTACAATAATAATAATGTTGGTATTTGTTAAGCGCTCACGATGTGCCGAGCACTGTTCTAAGCACTGGGGTAGGTACAAGGTCATCAGGTTGTCCCATGTGGTGCTCACAGTCTTCATTCCCGTTTTACAGATGAGGTCACTGAGGCCCAGAGAAGTTAAGTGACTTGCCCAAGGTCACGCAGCTGACAAGTGGCAGAGCCGGCATTAGAACCCACGACCTGTGACTCCCAAGCCCGTGCTCTTTCACTGAAGCTTTGTGAGAGACAGGAAGACCACGGTCACGGTCAGAGCAGACCCCTGAGTGGGAAGCAGTCATTTTAGGAGTAGGTAAAGAGCCCCGAATGCAAAACCATGAAGATCTGATGGAGAAAACACACCGGGGTGGGCACAGATCATCGGCTCTGGCACAGTCCGGCGCGCCAGAGCTGAAATGCTTCCCTTTCAGGGCCCGTGACTCTGTATTATAGTGAAAGGACTCTGTCACCTGCGTGATTCTTTCCCCATCGCTTCAGCATCTTGGTGGAACTATCCCATCCAAACCATTTGCCAGAAAGGAACAGCTCTGTCCCTCACCCGCCCCCCGCAATATTCAAGGACACTCTTCCTTTAATATGAAAAGCTCTTTGAGCAGTCTCCCTCTCTGTCGTTTTGCTGGGAAACCACCATACGTAGGAAAAAAGCTGCAGACTTAAGCACTTTAAGGCAACATCAATTCTGAAGACATTAATTCCTCGGGGGGGGGGTCTCATGACTTTTATTTCATTACATCTGACGACGGGATCATTTATGTCTTGAAAGCTTGCAGATGGGTACCCGGTGTGCATTAGTGAGAGGTTTAAGAATATCCAAGGCTGAGGCGTTCTGTCTGTTCTGTATCAAGTTCAGGA
This sequence comes from Ornithorhynchus anatinus, assembly GCF_004115215.2. Lineage (NCBI taxonomy): Eukaryota > Metazoa > Chordata > Mammalia > Monotremata > Ornithorhynchidae > Ornithorhynchus > Ornithorhynchus anatinus. The sequence continues at coordinate 1,801,785 of NC_041747.1, forward strand.
CCCAAATTCCTTTCCCCACGCAAGAGAAATTGAGGTTGTAATAATTCCCCGGAGCCAGGTCACAAGCCCCAGCCAATCCAGTGCTGCCCTCCACGGGATCACATCACTGCACCATCCCGCTCGACCTTATCCCTGGCTTAGCCCACTGAGTCGACTCATCGTGTAGACGCCAGGGTTCGGGTTTTTCTGAAGTTAATTTTCCCGTACACGGTTTCTTGGAAGCCACCTGGGGCAGTCCTGCATCCTGCAACTCCCTAAACCTCTATATGTGAGAGGGTTGCATAGCTGCCACAAACATGAGCGGAAACAGGCCCCGTTACCCCCACCTCTAGCGGCTTCTAGGAAAGCAGCAAGCCCTAGTGGAAAGAGCACAGGGTTCGGAGGACCTGGGTTCTGATTCTGGCTCTGCCACTTACCTGCAGTGTGGCCTTGGACAAGTCACTTAACTCATCTGTGCCTCAGTGCCTTCATCTAGAAAATGGGGTTTCAATTACCTGCTCTCCCTCCCACTTAGATCCTCCTCTCCTCTTGGGAGTTCCAGCACCATGAGGCCTGAAAAAGGTGCAGTTATCCCGGAAGCCCCAGAGGCACAGCGCTCTCCCAGCCCCCAGGAATTAGTTCCCAGCAAAGGATGAAAAAGATGGAAGTGAAACGATGTCTTTTTCTTTCATCGCTGCCCTGAAAGTCAGGCTGGCGAGAACGGGAGAAAGAAGCAATTTGCAAGGGCTGGCTCTCACTCCGCCCCACTGCACCCACTCAGACGAAAAAGCTGTCCCACAAACTAGCCAGTGAGGCATCCAGTGGCCTCAAATACAAGATGATGGAGATCAAAATGCATTTTTAACCCAGAATTACACAGTGAACTTGCTGGTGTAGATCTGGCCAGAGTGACAGTTTGCCACGAGTTCCTTCCAACTATTCCCACAGCCCCTAGTCCATTTCTTTTTCAGCCCTTCCTGCCCTCAACCACAAATCAGCTCTTCTCTAAAGTGCCTTCATGGCTGAAGAAGAATCAGCTTCAGGCTAAAGACTGGAAATGAGAAAGAGGCTATTTTGAGGAGTGAAAACCCTACCTTGCAGCAGAAATGACAACCGACCTCCACTCTGAGTGAATATTTTTTTAGCTGATATTTTTATGGGCTCCTTTTCCCAGATCTGAGGAGCAGCTTACATTAGTGGAAAGAACACAGGCCTGGGAGGCAGAGGACCTGGGTTCTAATCTTAGTTTTACCCCTTAACTGCTGTGTGACTTCCCTGTGCCTCAGTTCCGTCCTATTTAGGGTGTGATTCAATACCCGCTTCTCCCTCCTACTTAAACTGTGAGCCCCATGTGGGATCTGATTACCTTCTATCAACCCCAGCTCTCTGTTTAATGCCTGGCACAAAATAATTGCTTAACAAATACCGCAGTTATTATTACTGATCTCTAAATTATTAGGGAGAAGTGCAGACTAGCTTTAAAACAGTCCTGGGAACATCGTAGGCCGTACTTCTTGTCTTACCCTACATCCCATGTCCCTTCTCAGGCCAGTTTAACCATCAAGAGCTCTTTGAAACAGCGGCCCTCGCTCAACTTAAGAGAGTCACTCGGGGTCTGTCTGATATTCTGTGGATCACAGTCATTTTAAAATATTTTCTTCCCACTTTCTCAACATTTATTTCAGTTCCTTAGGGACCAGGCCTGGACTGAAGGGGGGGACCAGCAGGCAATCTCTCAGCACCTCCCAATTTTGGTTGTCATTTTCCGTAAATCAGTTATTCAACAGTATGTCTCGAGTGCCATCTGTGGGCAGAGCGCTATCCTAAGCGCTTGGGAGACTACAATAGAATTAGAAGATGCAAACTCTGCTTTCAAGGGGCTTAAAGTCTAATCTGGGGAGACAGACACAAGGTTTTCTGCAGAAAGACGAGGCGGGTCAAATGGAAATGGAGATGGGAAGGTACTTAACGAGTATCTTATAGTTTAGGGGGTGCGTGAGAGACGGTTCCCTGATCCACACTGCCCTGTGGCCCAGTTGACCCTGCCGTCATAATGTAAATCGCCCTGCTTTCCCACATCGAAGTCTAGTACTGCCGTTAGATTTCTATGTATCGCATCTGTAAGACAAAATTGAATGGGTTAAACAAGTTCACAGATCTCTTTCCCATTGATCTGTAGCCACAACCATTTACTCTGTGCTTCCCAGACGTTCTTTATTATTCACTTGCTGTTCTCTCTTCCCTGGCTGCTGTCTAGCCATATGTACCTCTTAAACAACAACATGCCCACCCAGGATCATCAAGGTACCACCAGGGCCACCTGTTTGGAGTTCTGAACCTGGATGACTCCAACCGACCATTCCCTCTTTGGTTCCCCTTACACTCTTCTGGCCCCTTTCCCTCCAGCCTAACACTTCCTGTTGCAAAAGCAAAACAGCAGATGAAAACCCTTAGTCGGTTCCCACTTCCGGGACTTACCTGCCTCCTCCACGACTGACCCTCTTTTCTCAGATCATTTGTTCAGATCATTTAATAGTATCTTTCTGACCCATTTCTCCTTCCAGCTGTGTTGTTTTCCTCTTCTCCGGGACATTCGGTTTGCCCTAAGTGGTTCTAATCTCTTCCAGGGGGACCATAATGATCTTTCATATTTTACAGCTTGGCCCTTGATCCTTTAATTAGCTTTAGCCTCTTTTATCCCCTCAGCTTCCTCTACACAGCACCATTTCCCGCCATCAGGTAGATAACAAAAATCTACATTTTTTGTTCCCTTATTTGCACATCTGTCCTCACACTAACGTTATCTGAATAGCAATTCCCTACTGCTCTGTCCTCACACTAATGTTATCTGAATAGCAATTCCCTACCGCTCTTTTCTGGAACTTGGACTGTTCTCTGTCTTACTCCCCTAAAAACAGGGTGTAGTTAGTTTCAGAGACACTGAAGTTGTCCTGAGAGAGGACCGGTTTAGCTTTGGTTTCATCTCCTTGGACCGATTATTACTGCGCTAGAAATTCCATTTTTTATTTTTCATTATTTTTTTTGGTCCAACTCCCAGATAATGATTTAGGGAAATTCCACCCAAACACCCTGTCACAGATTGGTGGGTTTTCAGAACTCAGCGACCTTACTTTTTTGGCACACCCTAATTTTCCTTTGGTCTCAACAGATGGTTGGTTAGAACTTGCAAGGGATTTCTGTCGGGTAGAGCTCACAGAACCCCAGGCCTCGTGCATTCAGTATTGATTTCTGGCATTTGTCAAGGGGTTACTTTGTGGTGAGCTCCGTACTGAGTTCTGGGGAAAGGTACAAGGACTTTGATTTAGACCAGGTCCCCGGTTCGCAGAGGGCTCACGCAGCCTTAACGGCGGGGGGAAAGGCACATCCAGAAGACGATAACGGGGCAAATCTTATATAAACAAAAGTTCAGGATCAACTGGAAAAATATAATCCAGTAGTGCAGAAGAGATAGTCCTCAGCCTCCTCACTGCTCAGCATTTGTATTTGCTAAGCGCTTAATTGTGTGGGGTAGATACAAGATGATAATAATAAAATGTTGGTATTTGTTAAGCGCTTACTATGTGCAGAGCACTGTTCCAAGCGCTGGGGTAGACACGGGGGAATCGGGTTGTCCCACGTGGGGCTCACGGTCTTCATCCCCATTTTACAGATGAGGTCACTGAGGCCCAGAGAAGTGAAGTGACTTGCCCACGGTCACACAGCTGACGAGTGGCAGAGCTGGGATTCGAACTCTTGACCTCTGACTCCAAAGCCCGTGCTCTTTCCACTGGGCCCCGCTGCTTCTCTAATGACGTGATAATGATGTCACGTACAGTCCCTGTCCCACATGGGGCTCGCAGTCCAGTAGGAGCGAGTACAGGTATTGAATCCCCATTTTACAGGTGAGGAAACTGAGGTATAGAGAAGTGAAGTGACTTGCCCAAGGTCACACAGCAGACAATTTGGGCCCTAAACGGGGCCCTCCTGCATCTAAGATACGGTCACGGCCTTGTCAACGTTCTTTCCGGGATTCCGTGCCAAACGTCGTTTCCCAGGATTCCACCTGCCCCGGTCCACTGGGACAGGCCTTCTGTTTAGCGCTGGTAGGTGGAGAGGGAGGGGGGAGATGCCCCAGTCGCTCAGGCAGTGCCCCACGGATCCCAGAGTCCCAGAGGAGAGCGCTCTGGACTGCCGGACTGCAGACCCCTTTGGAGGGGACAAATGACCAAAAGCGAGAACGCCCGGGTGGCTGGTTTGAGAGGAGGACAGGAGGGAGCCCCGCCTTGATTTGGGGGGCGATAAGGGTCAAGACTCGGGATAATGAAATCCACAGATGATTTTCAGAGCACATTTTAACCGATTGGTTTCAGCCTTCTCCCCACCGAAGATTTTTCAAGGACAGCAAACCAAGCAAAACAGGCACATTTGGGTTTCATCTTTTCTTCTTGCCAACTGCCTCTGCCCCGTGCCCATCCTCTGCATCAGGATGGTGCCGTTCAGCCACCATCGCCGCCCCCCAACCCGTCGTCAGGGTGCCGAGGCCTGCCAAGAGACAGAGAGACTTCGTCCCTGTCGCTCCATCCCCAGCGCCACCCGGGGATCCTGTCAGGTGGACCGTAGAGCAGTGTGGCTCAGTGGAAAGAGCCCGGGCTTGAGAGTCGGAGGTCATGGGTTCGAATCCCGGCCCCACTGCTTGTCAGCTCTGTGACTTTGGGCCGGTCACTTCACTTCTCTGTGCCTCAGTTACCTCAACTGTAAAATGGGGATTAAAGCTGTGAGCCCCACGTGGGACAACCTAATCACCTTGTTTCCCCCCAGCGCTTAGAACAGTGCTTTGCACATAGTAAGTGCTTAACAGATACCACCATTATTATTATTAAATGAAGATAACAGTATTTATTGAGGCCTTACTATGTGCTACACACTGGGGTAGGTACAACTGTATCAGATTAGGCACGATCCCTGTCCCACACAAGGTTCGCAGTCTGAAAATCAGGGAGAGGAAGGATCATTTTTCAGAAGAGAAAACTGAGGCCCAGGGAGGTTAAGCGGTTTGTCCACTGCTATCCAATAGGCCAGTGGCAGAGCTGGGATTAAAATCCGGGACTCCTGCCCCCCATCCCGCGTTTTTCCTACTAGGCCAGGAGACCTCCCTTGCTGGATTCCACTCTTGTCTTAAGGCCACTGACCAGACTTGACTAATTTGGCAGCTCAAGATTAGAATACTTGCTAGTAGCACTGTGGCTTTTGAAAGAGAATCGTATAGACCAGTAGTAGAGTTGAGATTAGAACATTAGAACCTTCCAGACCCAGGATCTTCCCACTAGGGCGGGGAGAATTAACTCCTTCCCCAATTAACTCCTTCCGGTAGGAAATTCACCCTGGGAAGGAGTAGAGAAGGGATCATTGTGGGTTTTGTTCTCTAAAAATATTTTCACTTGGCATCCCTCTCCAGGCACAATCTACTGCCTTGGGTCTTACGGGGATGGTCATTACTTAATAATAATAATGTTGGTATCTGTTAAGCGCTTACTATGTGCAGAGCACTGTTCTAAGCGCTGGGGGAGATACAGGGTCATCAGGTTGGCCCACGTGAGGCTCACAGTCTTCATCCCCATTTTACAGATGAGGGAACTGAGGCCCAGAGAAGTGAAGTGACTTGCCCACAGTCACACAGATGACAAGTGGCAGAGCCGGGGATGGGGCTTCTCACGGGGATGTTACTTCTGGCCACATACAGGGAAATTTTTGCAGCTGTATTGTCCCAAGCACTTAGTACAGCGTTCTGCATAGAGTAGGTACTCAATAAGCCTAGAATGATCGACTCTGAAAGACGGATCATTAGGCTCACCACAGGTTTCTTCTACCTTGTCCCAACAGAATTGCCTTTCGGCCAGCACAAGACCCAGCCTTTTCTCCTTTTCCTCTGATGCAGCAGTCACACGGATGACTGGGACTAGAATAAGTGTATAAATACAAGTGCTAAGGATGGATTACGAATAAGTTCAAAAGTCCTAGGTGACCGATGGTGTGACATGACTTAGAGCGCTGAGAATTAATCGGGGAAGGCTCGCCGGGGGGGGCGGGTTTTTAGTTGTCTGGGCAATTCGACCTTCCATCTCGCCAGCCTCGGTAATTCATCCCCAGTGCATTAGCGGCGGGGGGTGAAACTGTCGTGAGAAACACCCGGGCAATAAGGATTCCTCCCCGCTGTTTCGGAAAGCAGATCTCGACTCCGATTCGCTGTGGGGGGAGTTTCGACCGTGTCGGAGGGAGAGCACGAAGAAGAGAAGATCAGAGAGGCGCTCCGGCTTGTGCACGCGAAAGGGCATTCTGCCCTGAGCTCTGACAGAGCCACTTCCTTTGACAGGATACTAAGGGTGGTGACAGCCCTGCGGGGGCTCCCTAATCGCCGGCCACAGACGTTCCGGAGTGAACCTCCGCAACGTGGAGGGCCCGCGTTGCCTACGTTTCGGGAGCGCAGCCTGGCACGGCCCGGTTGCCGACCGGTCCGACTGTGGCTGAGTGTCTGATGCCATCCCGGGGCTTGGCCAATCCCCATTCTGGGGGGCTGGGCCGATCGGAGCCCCCGCCTTTCCTCACTCTCTGCGCAGGGCTGCGGAGGAAGAGAAGCTGCGGGGCCTAGTGAATAGAGCAGGGGCCTGGGAGTCAGAAGGACCTGGGTTCTGATCCTGGCTCCACCTCTTGTCTGCTCTGTGACCTTGGGCAAATCACTTCTCTGCCCCTCGGTCACGTGTAAAGTGGAGATTAAGACAGTGAGCACCGTGAGGGACACGGATTGGGTCCGACCCGACTAGCTTGTATCTACCCCAGTGCTTAGAACAGTGCCTGGCACTAATTTTTATGGTATTCGTTGAGCACTTACTGTGTGCCAGGCACTGTACTACGTGCTGGAGTAGCCATGGGCTACTCAGGTGGGACAAAGTCCACGTCCCAAATGGGGCTCACAGCCTTCATCCTTATTGTACAGATCGGGTCACTGGGGCACAGAGGAGCGAAGTGACTTGCCCAAAGTCACACAGCAGACAGATGGCGGAGCTGGGATTAGAACCCAGGTCCTTCTGACTCCCAGGCCCTGGCCCTCACCCTAACCCTCAAAGGAATCCAGCATCACCCCTCGGGGACGACGTCGTACGACAGAATCCTAGGTCTTCACCACCGCCCAGTTCTCTGTGATAGCCCTCCTCTCTTGGGGGGATGGCAGCAGTCGGGACGAGTGGTGTTCTTCCAACCATTTAACATCCCCTTGGCCTCCTCCTGCTCTCGCACATCCTATTTATTGTCCGAATTTCCTCTGGGAGGCTCATTGGAGAAGGCAATAAATTATGGAGGAAATCAGGCTAGGAGGAAAACATTTTCGGAATATGTTGCTTAAAAGATCGGGTCAAATCTAATTAATGAGTGAACTCTGGGAAACAGGAGCTGCCGCCAAGGTATCCAACTTTCTCCTCAAGGCTAATCACGTAGGTCACTCGGCCTTTTCCTAGCTGATATCCTGGTGCCGTCCCAGAGCTCACGCCCGTCTTCGCTTCACTCCGGCCAAGCCTTCGCTGGAAGTTTAAAGCCTGCGGACGCTGTGAGTCCTGCATGTGTTTGCCTCTGCCCGATCACTTAACGGCGCTCAGCGCTTAGAACAGTGCTTGGCACATAGTAGGCGCTTAACAAATACCATCATTATTATTACTAGATGGAGTCTTTTGGACTCTCCCCAGGGGCTCAGGAAATTCAGTGAAATTCCAAACGATACCAGGGAAAGGGACTGTTATTCTCCCCGTCTCCTTGTTCTTTAGGACTCGGGCCTTTGCTCACTAGAGGAGATAAGCCGTGGAAATACGCGTGAGGCCATGGGCTTGGAGTCCCGAACCATCCGGGCGGGCCTGATGGCAATCAGACTGCGGACGCAGGAGGTCCAAAAGATCGGCTCCTCCCTTCTATTTTCTTCCTAATAATAAGAATTCCTCATTTCCTCTTCTCCCACCGCCTTCTGTGTCGCCCTTGCATTTGGATTTGAACCCTGTATTCACTCCTCCCTCAGTTCCACGGCACTCAAGTACATAGCTGCGATCTATTGATTTATATTGACGCCTGTCTCTCTAGACTGTAAACTCGTCGTGGGCAGGGATCATGTCTACCAAGTCCCAAGTGCTTAGTACAGTGCTCTTCGCACAGTAAATCCTCAAGAAATACGATCGACTGATGGACTGATTGATTGATAATGGTATTCGTTAGGCACTTACTCTGGATCAAACACTGGACTAAGCACTGGGGTAGAGAAGCAGCATGGCTCAGTGGAAAGAGCATGGGCTGGGGAGCCAGAGGTCGTGGGTTCGAATCCCGGCTCCGCCGCTTGTCAGCTGTGTGACCTTGGGCAAGCCACTTCACTTCTCTGGGCCTCGGTTCCCTCATCTGTAAAATGGGGATGAAGACCGTGAGGCCCACGTGGGACAAGCTGATGACCTCGTATCTACCTCAGCGCTTAGATCAGTGCTTGGCACATAATAAGTGCTTAACAAATACCATTATTATATGAGACAATCAGATCAGATCCCTGTCCCACATGGGGCTCACAGTCTAAGAGGGAGGGGCAACGGGGTATTTTATCGCCATTGAACTGATGAGGAAACTGAGGCAAGGAAGTAGCAGAGCCGGGATTAGAACCCAGGTTTCCTGACTCCCAGCCCATGCCTTTTCCACTAGGCTACAGTGCCTCTCCATAGCACGTGCCATGTACCAGGCATCAGGTCCTGCATAAGCAAGGGGCAAGGCCACATTTAGGGCCCTGGCACCCCTTAAAGATCAAAGAAGATTCAGATCCAGGAGAAGAACTGAAGTTTGAAATGGGAATGTAAATTTCATCAGTGCATGAGAATGTGAGAAGGTAGATCTCGATGAGAAGGAGAGAGGAAAGGAGGGCCTCTGTCACACGCTTCTGCATACAGTCAGCACTCGATAAATACGATCGGTCTATCGCTCGACTGATTCTTTCAAGAGACCTTCGGGGTCCCACTGATGGCATTATACTGGTCTGACCGAAGAGGGATAGCTTTTCGGAGACAGAGAGAAGCGGAGCTGGAGCGGCAGAGACTGTGGGGAGAGAGAGACCGAGAGTGAGACACAGAGATGGGTAACGGGGGAAGAGTGTCGGGGACGCGGGAACAGAGACACAGAGAGAGAGGGAGACAGAGAAAGAGAGAGAAGCGGGTTGGACAGTTTAGGTACCGACGGCGGAGTGTGGCTGGGCTTCGGGGTCGCTTTGATGACCCAGGGGAAATACCATAGCGGAGGGCAGCGAGGCCACTTTTATTTTTAACCTACTTTGATAGCTTTTAATAGTAGGTCCGAGCACTTTTCTTGGCTTAAATGGTCGTAAATGACGTGCAGAGCATCAGAAGCAGGAAGGAAAGGCAGACCCCTCTCTGAAGACTTCATAACAATTAATAATGATAAAACCCTATAATGTCATGTAATCATATTTTATAATAATATTTACGCATTATAATATAATAATATCTTGTTAAGCAATTCAGAGATGCTTCTTCGGGAATGATCTTAATGTAATCCATTAATCTGGCCCAGCACCTCTGCTAGATAAAAGGGAAAAAAAATCACACCCTCATGAAAAGCAAATCAATCATGAAATAAATGAAACCATCTCCTGAAGTGATTAAGTTCAGAGGGTGGGAAAGGGGCTGGAGTGGGTAGGAGATAGCGGGCACTTAGTGCAAGGTGATAGACTCTGGTGGGGAGGCACCTTCACCTTTTAATGATCTTTAGAGAAGGAGAGAATGCAGTACTTCCAAGCCGCTCATAGCGACCTTGTCCGGCTCTCTCCCAATAAGCCTAGCTTCCGATTTATCCAAAATCGAGCAGGTGATTCTGTCTGTTTTTTTAGTCCAGAGTAAACCTCTAGTAGTATTTCTTAGTCCTGAAGACAGAGTGAAAGTTACGAAATGTTCTAGAAGTTATTTCACGAGAATGGCTGACGGGCAAATGCTCACGTGGAGAGGAAAAAGAGGGTCCACACTGGGCTACGTTAGAATGTGACTAGCACCGGATCTGCAAACATCTGTTTTAGGATTCTGAGGATTGTCCCAGAGGTGCATTTATCCCATCCACCTTCGTTTTACTCTCCCATCCAAAATACACACGCGGCTAGGAACCGTCATGTACGCAAGTGATTCGAGCCCAAGGGCTTGTCTGTGTACGAGTCATATTAACCTCACAACCACCTCCACTGTTTCTGTACTGATTTATACCCAACATCAAGCCTTGCGTAAGTATATACAATCGTAGATTCAATTAATTTATTCTACTTCCAGAGTAACTACGACTCTCTTCCCCTCTGGAGTATAAACTCCTTTTTTATGGTATCTGTTAAGCGCTGACCATGTGCCAGGCATTGTTCTAAGAGCTGAGATACGGGACGGACAAAATAATCGGTTCGGTTTCACGATCCATGTTCCACGTGGGGCTCACAGTCTTAATCCCCATCTTACAGGTGACGCCCATAGAAGTTAAGTGACTTGCCCAAAGTCACACAGCAGACAGGTGGCTGAGCCGGGACTAGAACCTAGGCCTTTCTGACTTCCATTCATTCATTCAGTCATATTTATTGAACGCTTCCTTTGTGCAGAGCACTGTACTAAGCGCTTGGGAAGTACAATTCAGCAACAGAGAGAGACGATCCCTGCCCACAAAGGGCTCACAGTCTAAAACGGGGGGGAGACAGATATCAAAACAAGTAAATGGGCATCAGTAACATCAGTTGGGGAAGCAGCGTGGCTCAGAGGAAAGAGCCTGGGCTTCGGAGTCAGAGGTCACGGGTTCGATTCCCGGCTCTGCCACTTGTCAGCTGTGTGACTGTGGGCGAGTCACTTAACTTCTCTGGGCCTCAGTTCCCTCATCTGTAAAATGGGGATGAAGACTGTGAGCCTCACGTGGGACAAACTGATGACCCTGTATCTACCCCAGCGCTTAGAACGGTGCTCTGCACATGAGCGCTTAACAAATACCAACGTTATCATTATTATAAACAGAATTATAGATATATGCACATTAACAAAATGAATAGAATTATAATTATAAATATGTACATATACACACAAGTGCCGTGGGGCGGGGAGGGGAATAGAGTAAAGGGAGCAAGTGGGGCGATGGGGAGGGGAGGGAGAGTAGAGGAGCTCATGCTCTATGCACTAGGCCACCCTGTTTCTCCTAGGCCACCGCTGCGAATATGTCTCAGGCTTCTATTGTTTTTTCCCAAGTGCCCAGTACGGGATATACGAATGCCAGCTTTGCAGAAAATAATGCATCCCTGCTGCCATTCCAAACTTCTGGAAAACACCAAGTTGCTCCCGGGGTCGACTCTGCCGACGGGACGAGACCCGTCTCCGTGTTAAGAGTCAACTGCCGGGCTGACCTTGCGCAAAACCCTGCCCCTTTGCCGAATCGAACCTGTACCCAACGGTTTCCAAATTTGTCATCATTCCTTTTCAGGATGCTTTTAATAACAATAATAATAATAACAACGTTGGTATTTGTTAAGCGCTTACTATGTGCGTTCTAAGCGCTGGGGTCGTCGATACAGGGTCATCAGGTTGTCCCACGTGAGGCTCACAGTCTTCATCCCCATTTTCCAGACGGGGTCACCGAGGCCCAAAGAAGTGAAGTGACTCGCCCACAGTCACACAGCTGCCAAGCGGCGGAGCCGGGATTCGAGCCCATGATCTCGGACCCCCAAGCCCGGGCTCTTTCCACCGAGCCACGCCGCTTCTCTATTTTTGACTCTCTGTGACCTTTCCAATGCTTTCCCCCCCCCCCCCCCCCCCCCCCATGAAATGAAACAAGGAGAGACCGAGGAGGAAAGTCTTCAGGCCTAAAGAGTACACGAAATGCAACGGAAGAGCGGGAGAAATGCTTGAAGGCTCCGAAAGAAAAACGTCCCGAACTTGTGATGTCGGCAGAGGGCAGCACCCTTCGCGCAAAGTCAAACCTCCTTCAAGATTCCCGTCCGTGCCACTCAACGCCAGTTCCTTCATTCGTTCGCTGCTACCCAATACTCCAAGTATGAAAGTCAATTATATTTAGACATCTTCCTTCCCTATAAAAAGCCCGGACTTAAAAGATCATCAGCATCTCTGAACTTCTTACCCCCTGCCTTCTGAACGTTCAGACCGGCGAGCGTCGCTCACCGCTCAATCATTCACCACCAGCGAAACTGAGATTCCTCAAGGTTACGGGAAGCACCGCAGGTTATTCGTTCCGGTAGGCAGCACGACAGTTCCTGGGGTTACTCGTTTTGCCGTCTGTCTCCCCCCCTTCTAGACCGTGAGCCCGTTGTGGGCGGGGATCGTCTCTCTCTGTCCCCGAACGGTACTTCCCAAGCGCTTAGTACAGCGCTGTGCACCCAGCGAGCGCTCGATAAATAAGACTGAACGAATGACTTCTAAATGAGTATTTCTGGAAGCGAACAGGTCGGGCCGCGTAGGACTTGGATCTTGGGGTGAAGCGTGAGTCCGTCGGCAGTCGCTTTCTCTAGGTCGGCAAATACGCAAAAATAATACAGATTCGTGCCTTTAGGGTTTCTAGATCTCGGGGTTGTGGCACGGGTTCGGTGTCCTTGGCGGCGTGGGGGATTCGAGGTGTCGGTGTGTGTTCGTGTGGCAGAGATGTGTGTCCTACCTGTGTGCGTGGCTAAGGCGGGGGAGAAACGAATGTGTCGAAAATATGACTCACAGGGTTTTGGCTGTGTTTCAGCCCTGCAGCAAAGCTTTGCCCCAAGATAACGTGCCCGTGCAGACTGGGGCTCAGCCTCCAGACTTTAATAATAATAATAATAATAATAATGGTATTTGTTAAGTGTTTAGAACGGCGCTTGGCACAGAGTAAGCACTTAACAAATGCCATTATTATTATTATTATTAATATCATGTGTCAAGCAGCGTTCTAAGCTCTGGGGTGGATATGAGGGAATCAGGTTGTCCCCCGTGGGGCTCACGGTCTTCATCCCTATTTTCCAGATGAGGTCACCGAGGCCCAGAGGAGTGAAGTGGCTTCCCCGAGGTCACACAGCAGACAAGGGGCAGAACCGGGATTAGAACCCGCATCCCCCGCCCCAAGCCCGAGCTCTCGCCACGAAGCCACGCCGCTCCTCCGTCTCGTCTCCTCCAGCCCCCGGAGGGGCGCTCGGTACCCCTGAGGGGAACCAGAGATTTCGGGGTGCGGGAAGCCCGTGAGGCCCTTGTGATGGCGACGAGGGTATTTATTAAGTGCCTACTACGTGCCAAGCGCTCTTGGCTCGCCCCCGTGTGTGCGGGGAAGAGGACAAGAGGGCCGAAAGCTCACCTCCTCCAGAAGGCCTTCCCAGACCGAGCCCCCCTTTTCCTCTTCTTCTCCTCTCCCCATCGCCCCGACTCCCTCCCTCTGCCCCCCTCCCCACCCCTCGAGTATATATGTACATATTTATTAATCTATCTAGTTTATTAAAGATGGGAATATACGTATAATTCTGTTTACTTGTATCGATGCTACCGAAGCCGGTTTCCTTATACTAGTTTACTTGCGTTGTCCGTCTCCCCCCTTCTAGACTGGGAGCCCGTCGCTGGGTAGGGATGGTCTCTCTCTGTTGCCGAACTGTCCTCCGCGGGCGCTCGGTACGGTGCTCGGCGCTCAATCAGTAGGACCGAATGAATGAACGGAGAGCAGAGGGCAGGGGAGGGGTCTCTCGCCCTCCCATTTGGGGTGCGGCCACCTCCGCCTTCGGCCCGCAGACCTTGGGGTGGCTACGACCCCCGGCCTGCGACCCCAGCCCTCCCCTCCCCCGCGGGGTGGCTGCTGCCCCTTCCCCGGGGGATGCCCGCGGCCCCCTTCCCGCGCCCCCATACCCTTCCCCGGGGGATGCCCGCAGCCCCCTCCCCGTGACCTCGTGCCCCCATACCCTTCCTCGGGGGATGCCCGCGGCCCCCTCCCCTCGACCTCGCGACCCTATACCCCTCCCCGGGGGATGCCCGCAGCCCCCTCCCCACGACCTCGTGCCCCCGAGCCCCTCCCCATCCCCTTCCCCGTGCCCCCGTGCCCCCTTCCCCCTCCCCGGGGGATGCCCGCAGCCCCCTCCCCCCGACCTCGTGCCCCCATAACCCTTCCCCGGGGGATGCCCGCAGCCCCCTCCCCCCGACCTCGTGCCCCCATAACCCTTCCCCGGGGGATGCGCGCAGCCCCCTCCCCCCGACCTCCTGCCCCCATACCCTTCCCCGCGGACGCCCGCAGGCCCCTGGCCGTGCCCCCGCGCCCCTCCCCGGGCGATGCCCGCAGGCCCCAGCCCGCGCCCCCGGCCCCCGGCCCCCGGCCCCCGGCCCCCGGCCCCCGGCCCCCGGCTCGGAGGGGCGGAGTTTGGCGGGGGGTGGGGGGGGGGAGAGGAGGGGCAGGAGCGGTCCCGCGGCCCCCCGGACCCTCCCCGGGCCCCCGGGCCTTACCCGCGGACGAATGGATCCTGGATTTGCTCCTCAGGGACATTTTGACAGCCTTGTCGAGGCCGGGGCCGGTGGGCATCCTCCTCCGGGCCGGGCCGGGCCGGGCGCTGGGCTGGCCCCCGTTGGCCCGGGAGCTGGTGGGCGCGGAGCCCCCCGGCCCTGCTTCCCCCTGGCCCTGCCTCCGCCCGGGCCGCCGCTGCCGCAGAGCCTCCTTCCCCGCCCCCTCCCGATGATGATGGGATCCGCTAAGCGCTTACTACGTGCCGACCGCTGGTCTGAGCGCCGGGGGGGGGGGGGAGGGATCCAAGGTCATCGGGTTGCCCCACGGGGGGCTCACCGTCCCCATCCCCCCTGTGACGGATGAGGGACCCGAGCCACGGGGAATAAAAATAATACCGATAATAACGACGGTATCAGTTAGGCGCTTACGCGGTGCCGGGCACCGTTCTGAGCGCCGGGGGTGGGGAGATCCAAGGTCATCGGGTTGTCCCACGGGGGGCTCACCGTCTCCATTCCCCCTGTGACGGATGAGGGACCCGAGGCAGGGAGGATAATAATAACGATGGTAATAATAATAATAATAATGTTGGTATTTGTTAAGCGCTTACTATGTGCCGAGCCCTGTTCTAAGCGCTGGGGGAGACACAGGGGAATCAGGCGGGGCTCACGGTCTTCATCGCCATTTTACAGATGAGGGAACTGAGGCACCGAGAAGTGAAGTGACTTCCCCCAAGTCACACAGCTGACAAGTGGCCGAGCCGGCATTCGAACCCATGACCTCTGACTCCAAAGCCCGGGCTCTTTCCACTGAGCCACGCTGCTTCTCGTGCCCTTACTGTTGTAAGCCCTGGGGGAGATCCAAGGTCATCGGCTTGTCCCGCGTGAGGCTCACAGTCCCCATCCCCGTTTTGCAGATGAGGAAACTGAGGCACAGAGCAGTGAAGTGGCTCGCCCTAGGTCACGCAGCGGATGAGTGGCAGAGCCGGGATTAGACCCCCACGACCTCTCGACTCCCAAACCCGGGCTCTTTCCGCTAAGTCACGCTGCTGGACCGTGAGCCCGTTGTGGGCGGGGATTGTCTCTGTTGCTGTACTGTGCTTTCCAAGCGCTTAGTACGGTGCTCCGCACACGGTAAGTACTCGATCAATACAAGGGAATGGATGGATGGATGAACCCCCCAGCAGTTCCCCCGAAAGGGCCCAGAGCCCCTGCTCAGACCCGCTGCATGACCTTGGACAAGTCACTTATCCCCCTCGGACTTACTTTCCGCTCTTTTCGCTCATTATTGGTTTTTATTAAGCACTCATTATGTGCCAAGCACTCTACCGAGCTCTGGGGTAGGTACGAGATCATGAGGTTGGACAGAGCGACGTTCCACATAGGCCCCCCCCACCTTAACCCTATTTTATTAATAATAATGATGATGATGATGATGGTATTTGTTAAGTGCTTACTATGTACCAAGCAGTGTTCTAAGCGCTTGGGTTAGATACAAGGTACTCAGGTAACTAAGACCCAGATAAGTGATTTACCCAAGGTCGCACAGCAGTCAAGCGGCGGAACCAGGATTAGAACCCATCGGTTGCCACTGGGCCAAGCTGCTTCTCATACAGCTGAGGTAACTGAGGCACAGAACTATTAAGTGATCTGCCCAAGGTCCCTCAGCAGACAACTGGAGGAGCAGAGATTAGAACTCAGGCCCAACCTGATTGATTACCTTGTATCTACCCCAGCGCCTGGAACAATGCTTGGCACATAATGAGCGCTCAGCAAATACCATAATAATATTATTATCATTAGGTCCTCTGTCTCCTAGGCCCGGGCTCTTTCATTCAATCGTAATTATGAAGTGCTTACTGGGTGCGCAGGACTGTACTAAGTGCTCTGGAAAGTACAGTACAACAATAAAGAGTGACAATCCCTGCCCACAGCGAGCTGCCTCTCCTCCGTTAAACAGAGGTAAGACACCTGTACTCCCATTTTGGATTGGGAGTCTCTTGTGGGAATAACGATCTTGTTATAATAATAATAATGTTGGTATTTGTTAAGCGCTTACTATGTGCAGAGCGCTGTTCTAAGCGCTGGGGTGGATACAGGGTCATCGGGTCGTCCCCCGTGGGGCTTACAGTCTTAATGCCCATTTTACAGATGAGGTAACTGAGGCCCAGAGAAGTGAAGTGACTTGCCCACAGTCACACAGCTGACGAGTGGTAGAACCGGGATTTGAACCCGTGACCTCTGACTCCCAAGCCCGTGCTTTTTCCACTGAGCCACGCTGCTTCTCTCACACGGTGCTTGACACGTGGCAAGTGCTTCATAAATGCCCTTTTTTTGCACGTGGGAGGGTGGTGATGCTGGTGGGAAAGGCCCCACTCCAGACCCGAGAGCTCATCCATGTTTGACCGTGACTTTGGGCGCCCAAGGTTTTGCCACGGGTCTGGGAGCGTGGGGCGAGCCCCGGCCTTCCAGCTGGTAACTTTTTCCCTCCCCCCCGCTCCCGGCCTGTTTGCTTCTGGGCGGTCTATTTTTTCCTTTTGTACATTTTTACTGATTGATTTGGTTTTAAAGTGGGGCTGGTGCTTCCGCGCTGGGCACCGATCCACTAATTAAAAGGCCAAACTTCAAAATGAGAATGCATTAAAATCCTGTACCTGATGATAAAAGCCTGATTCAGGTAAAGCCAGCCTGAGATGGCTGATGCATCCCGAGTCATTACAGTCGCTAGCATTCCTATTATTGCTCTTTGGGGTTGTGGCATTTGTCAAGAGCTTATTACGTGCCAGGTACTGCACTAAATGCTGGGGTCGCTAAAAGGTGGCCACGTTGGACATAGTCCATGTCCCACGCGGGGCTCACGGTCATAATCCCTATTTTATTGACGAGGGAACCGAGGCACAGAGAAGGGACTTGCCCAAGGTCACAAAGCAGACAGTCGGTGGAGCCGGATTAGAACCCACGTCCTCCTGACTCCCAGGTCCGTGCTCTATGCGCTGGACCACATTGCTGCGTGGTATAGTGGTTAGCGCACGGACCTGGGAGTCAGAAGGTCAGGGGTCCTAATCCTGATCCACCAGCTTTCTGCTGGGTGACCTTGGGCAAGTCCCTTCACTTCTCTGGGTCTCAGATACCTCATCGGTAAAATGGGGATCGAGACGGTGAGCCCCGCGTGGGACGGGGACTGTGTCCAACCTGATTCTCTTGGATCCACCCCAGCCCTTAGTATAGTGCCTGGCACACAGCAAGCGCTTAACAAATACCATAAATGTTAATTATTATTATTAACATTGCTTAACATGTACAAAATGTCTGTGACTGGCCAAGAGCCGAACAGAATCCAGACACGTAGTAAGCACGCGATCTTGTCTTGGGTTGTCGAGTCGTCGCTGACCCGCAGCGACGCCACGGACGCGTCTCTCCCAGAACGCCCCACCTCTGGCTGCAGTCGTTCTGGTCGTGTGTCCGCAGAGTTTAGTGCTCTGCACACAGTAAGCGCTCAATAAATATGACTGAATGAATGGAGTTTTTTTGGGAGAAAATACGGAAATACGGTTTACCGCTGCTTCCTTCTGCGCGGTCAACTTGAGTCTCCACCCTGGACTCTCGCCTGTGCCGCCACTGCCCAGCCCAGGCGAATCTTGCCTTGTGGCAGATTGCCTTCCAACTCACTAGCCGCTGCCCAAGCTAGGAATGGAATGGACAGGCCTCTGCTTGACTCTCCCTCCCGTAGTCGAGACTGGTAGAGGACTGGCAACTCTCCAGGCGCCACCCTGAAAGGGGAAAGCACGTAATAATCACCATAATTCTAACTCTGTCAGTGGGGCCTAGGGGTCCCAGCCCCGAGCTCCTTAAGTGCCGGTCATCCACCCCTCCTTGTCATCTTATTTTGGACCAGCATCTCTTGGGAACCAGCGAGATGACTAATTTTCATCTACGAGAAGCAGCGTGGCTCATTGGAAAGAGCACGGGCTTTGGAGTCAGAGGTCATGAGTTCGAATCCCAGCTCTGCCACGTGTCAGCTGTGTGACAGTGGGCGAGTCACTTGACTTCTCCGGGCCTCAGTCACCTCATCTGTAAAATGGGGATTAAGACTGTGAGCCCCACGTGGGACAACCTGATTCCCCTGTGTCTCCCCCAGCGCTTAGAACAGTGCTCTGCACATAGGAAGCGCTTAACAAATACCAACGTTGTTAATTTTCCCTCATCGAGATTTTTCCAGTGCTCAGTACCAGTGCATACATAATTCTACCATTAATAAATACCCTAACTACTGTTGCTGGGGTTTCCTGCACGGGTGTTAGTTCAGAGAGCTGTCAGCACAGGTCAGAGCTTATCAGTAGCGGAGCGGCCCCTACATTTGCTAAAATGTATATCTCCCACCTCAGCTATGCCCACCTCACTCAGTCAAACATCAGATGGGAAGCAAGCTGTATGATTTTTATCAAGGTCAAGGGAAAGTGTCTAATCGAGGCTCACCTACTGTGTTGAGAAGGAAAGAATTCATATGTTTAATATTTCAGGTCTGTGAAAGATCACCTCGTAATAACAATAATGATGATATTTGTTAAGCACTTACTATGCGATAAGCACCGTTCTAAGAGCTGGGGTAGATACAGGGTAGTCAGGTTGTCCCACGTGGGGCTCACACTTTTAACCCCCATTTCCCAGATGAGGTAACAGAGGGACAGAGAAGGTAAGTGACTTGTCCAAGGTCACGCAGCAGACAAGTGGCGGAGGCGGGATTAGAACCCACGTCCTCTGCCTCCCAAGCCCGTGCTCCTTCCACTAAACCACGCTGCTATCTAGCTCTCAGAGCACCCCACATCACCAAAACATGAGCTAATTTACAGAGGGTAAAAATGGGGAGAAATTGAAGGGACGCTTCTCCCTACTAGCAGAAAACACCCGAAAGCAAATGCCTTTAGGTAGTTTCTCTTCCTGCTGCCAATATATCACGTTCTGCCCACTACGACCATTACCTGATAGACTTGTCATGTTCACTGCATCCCATTCAGTTCTTCTGATGATCACCTGGATTCAAATGCGCAAGAGTACCTTGAGCCTCAGCTACCTTATTATTAATTATCATTATTATTTGCTAGGCGCTTACTACGTGTCAAACATTGTTCTAAGAGCTGGGGTAGCAACAAGTTATGTAGGTTAGAAACTGGCCCTGTCTCACAGGGGGCCTCACAGTCTATGCAGGAGGGAGAACAGGCATTTAATAATAATAATAATGTTGGTATTTGTTAAGCGCTTACTATGTGCAGAGCACTGTTCTAAGCGCTGGGGTAGACACAGGGGAATCAGGTGGTCCCACGTGGGGCTCACCGTCTTCATCCCCATTTTACAGATGAGGTGATTGAAGCCCAGAGAAGTGACTTGCCCACAGTCACACAGCTGTCAAGCGGCAGAGCTGGGTTTCGAACTCATGACCCCTGACTCCAAAGCCCGTGCTCTTTCCACTGAGCCACGCTGCTTCTAGGGCCTCATAGTTTTCAGTTCTCTAGACTCCCTAATGGCCGTTTTCCCTTGGAAGTCATTCTGCTTTCCGAACAGATGTTCAGGGAAAGGTTCAGGTGGGAAAGTTCTTTCAATGAAGACAATTATGTCTGCAGGCCTGACAGCGATCGGAGGCTCAATCATCAGCACCATGGAGAAGTCCAGGCGCCTCGGCCCTGTTTTCACTTTTTCTTTTAAAATGGAATTTGTTAAGCGCTTACTATATGCCAGGCACTGTTCTAAGCGCCGGAGTACAAGATAACCAGGTCCGACACAGCCCCTGCTCCATATGGGGCTCACAGTCTTAATCCCCATTTTACAGAGGAGGTTTATGAGGCATGAAGAAGTTAAGTGACTTGGCCAAGGTCACTCAGCAAATAAGCAGTGATGGGAATTAGAACCCAGGTCCTTCTGACTCCCAGGCCCGTGTTCCTTCCACTAGCCCCCGCTGCTTCTCCCCCTGCTCGAATCGCTTCTTCCGGCTCCAGCAGGCCTAGAACGGTAGAAGTAAACTGAGCTCCGATGAGTGTGATGGGCTGCGCCAAGCGCTAGGGAAGTACAACCCACTGGGAAGAGCCTCCGTCTCTGCTCCCTCTACATATTTTCCAGGATTCGGGCTTGTAGCAGGCCAAAGAAAACAGATGAAAATTTCCCAAGTCCTGGCCACCCTCTTGGTTGCTGGAAGGAGAGGTTTGATCCCTCCACTTCAGCAAGCCAGGATTCTTAAGAGCCAGCACAAAGGGCACCGTTCACTCATGTGTGGGGCTTGGAGAGGAGGGAGTGGGAGAAAAAAGTTGGTGAGTAGAGAGGAAAGATGCAAAATTGCTCACTGGAGGTGGGGGTGCGGGTGGAAACTCTGGAGAGGGTCCAAAAAACGGCATCCAGCGGGCCAAGGATTCATCATCGTTTGCATCTTCTCCGCTAATCCCCCTTCACCTGAACACCTCGCTTTACTGCACAGTCGAAGCTATTTTGGGTTCGTGAAATTAATCTGACAGTGAGCTGGATTAGTGGATTCTCAATCAACCTCAGCCTGAGAGTCTGCCCGCAGGCTCGCTGCCCGGATCTGCTTGGTTGTCTCCCTGGATGATAATAATAATAATTATGATTGTGGTATTTGTTAAGCGCTTACTACGTGCCAGACACTGTACTAAGCACTGGGGTGGATACGGGCGAATCGGGTTGGACACAGTCCCCGTCCCAGGTGAGGCTCACATTCTCAATCCCCATTTTATAGATGAGATGAATGAGGCTCAGAGAAGTGAAGTGACTTGCCTAGGTCATACAGCAGACCAGTGGCAGAGCCGGGATTAGAACCCATGACCTTCTGACTCCCAGGCCCACGCTCTATCCATTTTGCCGTGCTGCTCCTCTGCCCTGCCTCTCTGCACTGCCCCGGGTGACAAGGAGTCCTCTGAGTTTCCAACGGGCGCTGTTTCGGCCGGCTGGAGAGATGGGAGGACCCAGTAACCCGAGATCACACTCCCATCAAATTCGGAAGGGATCCAAGAGATCTTCATTGCAGTCCCCTGTTTCCAGGCAGGCGAAGAGATAAACCACCCAGGGTAGATAATTGGCTGGGAATGTGTCTATTTTTGTTATATTGCACTCTCCCGAGCACTTAGTACAGTGCTCTGCACACAGCAAGCACTCAATAAATGCCATTGCCTAACTGACTGATTTCTTCCTTGCAGACCCTCAAAGGAGATTCTGGTGTTTCATCATCCCTGTGGTCAAGACAAAGTCCAGAGTAGATTGCTAAAAAGGGAAACGGGCACCAGCGAAGCAGCTGAGACCATTAGTGATGCCGCCGACGACCGCAGGTGGGCCCACGGCATCGAGCGGCCACGTTTCGTCTTCTCTTGCTGAGGAAAAACAATGCTTCGGTCCAGCTGCAGAGATGGGTCAACTTTCCCCCAGCGGAGAGCAAGAAATGCTCCTATCGCCATGAAATGCAGACTGTGTTGTTGTGTGCCTAGCAGCCTGCTCAGGCCATGTGAGGACAGAAGGGCACTTTAGTTAATTACTTAGGAGATTTATTAAGGGCTTACCACGGGCCCAGCACATTGCCAAATGATGGGGCAGATACAAGATGATCGGATCGGACTTGGTCTCTGTTCCACACGAGGCTCACGATCCGAGCGGTAGGGAGAGCAGGGATCCTATTCCCATTTTATAGATGAGGAAAATGAGGTCTAAAAAGGTTAAGCGACTCGATTTGCCAAAGGGTAATAATAATGATAATGATATTTGTTAAGCGCTTACTATGTGCCAAGCACTGTTCTAAGCGCTCGGGTAGATACAAGGTAATCAGGTTGTCCCTTGTGAGGCTCACATCTTCATCCCCATTTTACAGATGAGGGAACTGAGGCACAGGGAAGTTAAGTGACTTGCTCCAGGTCACACAGCAGACAAGTGGCAGAGGGGGGATTAGAACCCATGTCCCCTGACTCCCATCCCCTCGCTCTTTCCACTAAACCCCGCTGCTTCTCCGGGTACCGGGGAGGCCAGTAGCAGAGCTGGGATGAGAAGCTCCTTGAGAAAAAAGTGTGGCCCAGTGGAAAGAAGAGGGGCCTGAGAGTCAGAGGATGTGGGATCTAAATGAAGCTTCTTCCTTGCTGTGTGACCCTCGGCAAGTCACTTCCCCCCTCAGTTTCCGCTTCTGGAAAATGGGGATTCAATACCTGTTCTCCCTGCTAGGAGAATGTAAACCCCATGGGGGACGGGGGCTGTGTCTGACCTGATTAACTTGTACCTTCCATAGTGCTTGGCACGTATGTAGTACTTTACAAATACCACAGTGATGATCGTTTTCAGAACGTAGGTCTCCTGGCGCCCAGCCGTGTGCTCTTTCCACTAGGCTACATGCCCGCCTCCCCCCCTTTTTTTCCCCTCTTCCTTTGGAGGGAGCTGTAATGAGACAGGCCGCACTGGTCTGGTGTGAATAATTTGGGGGTCTGGCTGAGGTGGGTGGGGCAGGAGAGGATGCAGTCAGCTCAAAACAAAACCAGGAGGAAATGCTAGAAAGCTTGTACCAGCCCTGGCCATAGCAGGATGCATTCTAGGATAAAGGAACTTGGGCCCTGAAAGTGGGGAGTCTTTCTCCAATCTCAACAAATGCTTTGTAAGAAATAAGAATTGAATGGGCCCTTGGACCCACAGATCCTCAGTATCATTATCATCTATCGCTATCAACACCTTCTATCCACTACCTATTGTGAATCTATCCACTAGCCGGTGAATCAGTGGTATTTATTGAGCGCTTAGTGTATGCAGAGCACTGCGCTAAATGCTTGGGAAAGTACAACAGAATAGGTAGACATGTTCCCCGTCCACAAGGAGTTTACAGTCTAGAGGGGGAGAGAGAGATTAATATAAATCAATAAATTGTGGCTATGTATAGAAGTGCTGTGGGGCTGAGGTGCATATCAAGTGCTTAAAGGATCCAAGGGCACAGGTGAGGCAGGCAGGACAGGGACTTGGGAACAAGAGGGCTTAATCGCGGAAGGGGTCTTGGAGGAGATGTGATTCTAATAATAATGATGGTATTTGTTAAGCGCTTACTCTGTGCCGGGCACTGTACTAATAAGGCATTAAAGGTGGGGAGAATGGCAGTCCGCCATATATGTCCGGGGAGGGAATTTCAGGTCAGAGAGAGGACGTGGGAAAGGGGTCAGTAGCAAGATAGACAAGATCGAGGCACAGTGAGCAAGATGGTGCTTGAGGAGCGAAGCGCTCAGGGTAGGCCGTAGTAGGGAATCAGCTAGGATTAGAACCCGGGTCCTTCTGACTTCCAGGTCCATTCCCTATCCATAGGCCACGCTGTTTCTTTGTAAATATTTTCATGCCTCTCACTCATTAAAATGTGAGCTCGAAATATGTCACCTGTTGCTTTTTGTTTTGCTTCCCAAGCACTAAGTATGACGCGTTGCACCCAGTGGGCGTTCAGTAAATTGCTGTTTGGACTTGGGCAAGTCATTTGACTTCTCTGTGCCTCAGTGACCTCATTTGTAAAATGGGGATTAAGACTGCGAGTCCCATGAGGGACAGGGACTGTGTCCAACCCGATTTGCTTGTACTCGCCCCAGCACTTACTACAGTGCCTGACACATAGTAAGCGCTTAACAAATACCACAATTGTTATTATTATTGTTATACAAGATAATTGGGGCCGACACAGTCCAAGTCACACGTGGGAAGAGGGAATAGAGTTTAAATCTCATTCGACAGATGAGGAAACTGAGGGACAGAGAAGTTAGGTGACGTGCCCAAAGTCTCCCGGCAGGCAATCAATCAATGGCATGTATTGGACACCTACCTTGTGCAGAGCACTATATTAAGTGCTAAGAGACAGAGGCAGGATTAGAACCCAAGCCCCGTGACTCCCAGGCCCAGATTCTTTCCTTTAGGCCAACCTGCTTCTCGATATGTGGGGTTTCAGTAAATGCTCTGACTAGGGCTGCGAGCAGTGTAAACGAACGTTAACTGAGAAAGCCAAGGCGTAATCAACAGTCCTCTCCGCCAGATTGAGTAAGGAAAGGAAACGTACTAATGCGTTCTTCTTTATACTCGAAAACACTCAAGTAATTTACTCCTTAATGCCTCTTTTATAATGTTCGTTATTCACACGCAGTCCCTTTTCAATATACTCAGTATTGTCTTTTGCCTAGATGGGTGAGAATTGTAATGTCGTTTTAATCATCCAACGTGATACAGATACTTCACTTGAAAAAATGATAAAAATAATCTATAGAGGGCAGCAAACCTCATGGAAGGAATTAAGCAAACCTCGACATTCATTCCCAGAACAAGCCACTTAGATATTATAAAGTATCAATCCACTTAGAAACGGTAAAGGATCTTGTTAAAGAAGTTAATTTAATTTTCCTAACCTGGCTTTTTAACAAAATTTTCTTTTATTGGATTATTATCGGGATAGTCTATACCCGTATTTGGATACACGGGACCATCAGAGTAAAATGGAGCGTTGAAGCAATTATCTGGATGGCTCACGCAGCAAATAATATCCACCGTTGAGAAAAACGTCAAGTTTGGGGCCTTAATCACGCCGATGGGCTTTCTCTTTTAATCGAGAGTTACTCAACTTTCCAGTGAACTCTACGTTATGTAAATACATCTGTTGCTGTCCTAGGTTTTGAGATGTATCTTGGCCTCTCACTCCAAGCACAACGGGGCAAAGTTTTCCTCTTCCCGAACCCCCTGGAAGGACTGACTGCCATGGCTCCAGTGAGCCGAAGAATTCCAGGCCGAGGAAAGGTGATGGCTTCAGTCAACAGGCTTTCAATAAGTCGCGGATTGAATACCCACGGAGAATAATGGGAAGCTCTATTTCCACTTTGGAAGTTTTTCAAATGTTTCTGAATAAGGAACCAATTCAGTGAAAAAGAATGTGAAGCCAGGGAAATCGGAAAAAAGAAAAGTGCAGAAACTTCAGAGCAAAATTTGACTAAAGAAGTCCTGACGGGGATTTTCTAAACTTGGCCTTCTAGAATTGATTGGATACTGGGAGGAGCATGGGGACTGGAAGTCTGATAACCGGGGTTATCGGATACCAGTTATGCCACTTACCTGCCGTGGGGCCATGGTCAAGTCACTTAACTTCTCTGTGCCTCAGTTTTTCTCTTATATTCTCCCTCCTACTTAGACTGTGAGCCCTGAGTGGGACAGGGACTGTGTATGACCTGATTATCTTGTATCTACCCCAGTGTTCGGAAACTAGGGTGAGCACAGAGTCGGTGCTCACCATACGCCACAATTATTATTTGAGAAAAGGACTGAGCCTCTCTGGGCCTGGGTTTTCTTATCAGTAAAAGGGAGATAAGATTCCTACCTCACAGGGATGTTGAGGGACAAAATGAGGTTGATGATGAAGTGCTCCAGGAAGGTAAATGGGCTCCACAAATCAAGGTGTTACATTTGTTCATGATTTGATTTAGTTAAAATTATATGTCTCACAATCTGAATTTTATGATTGATTTTCTTCCTGTCATATTGAGATTTTACGCTCTAGGCAGAATTAAAAGTTATAAAGTGCTCAACTGTCTCCCTTTCTTCCATTTCTTCATCCTGCTTCTGCATCCAAGATGAGAGGTCTACCTCTGGGCCATTTATACATTCTCCTCTGTAGCTTATCGGGGAACAAATGGTCTCGGGTCACTTTGAATAATTGAAAAATAGAGACAGGCAGTGCCTAGTCAGTCTAGTGTGAAGTTCAGATTAACCTGTCCCGAATTCTCATGGCTTTTTAAATGAAACAGCGATAATAAAAGAAAATGGTTTAAAACAGGTTATTTAGGCAAATAAACTACACGAAAAATGAAATTTTCTATGGGAAGATGTATTATTTTGAGCGTCTGATTATTCTGTCGGTGGCCACCTCAAAATTAGTGAGTGGTTCCTTTCGAGACACAGGTCTAGACCAGGAGTTCCAATATTTTGCATTTTCTCGCCGGTGCTTGTGCTGGGTTTGCTGTGGCAATCAAGGCCTCATTTATTTTTTTCATGGCATTGAAGTTCCTTCAATGTGCCAGGCACTGTTCTAAGCACTGGTAAGAAAATTCTGGTAAGCGTTATCTCTGAGCTGAGGGAGGCGTCTATGATTACTGCCCCGGGATCCCTAAAGCTTCAGCCATTTGAGCAGAGGTGGCAGGCAGATGAGAGAAAATGGGAGCGACTGACTCCGGGATAACGAATTCAGTCCCCGAGCTGAGGCTAGAAGCTGACCTACCCAGCGGATGGCCTGGCGATCCACCCTCTGGCCCACGTGCCAGGGATTGTCCGTGCTTACCCTGCTCCCGGAAGAGAAGCAGCATGGCTCAGTGGAAGGAGCCCGGGCTTGGGAGTCAGAGGTTCTAATCCTGGCTCCGCCATTTGTCTGCTGCGACTTTGGGCAAGTCACTTCACTTCTCTGGGCCTCAGTGACCTCATCTGTAAAAATGGCGATTAAAAAGAAATGTGAGCCCCACTTGGGACAATCTGATTCCCTTGTATCTCCCCCAGCGCTTAGAACAGTGCTCCGCACATAGTAAGCGCTTAACAAATACCATAATTATTATTATTATTTCCTGGGCCTCAGGTTCCTCATCTGTCAAATGGGGATGAAGATGGTGAGCCCCACGGGGGACAACCTGATGGCCTTGTATTCCACTCCCCCCCCAGTGCTTAGAACAGTGTTTGGCACATAGTAAGTGCTTAACAAATACCATAATTATTATTATTCTCTGGGCCTCAGGTTCCTCATCTGACAAACGGGGATGAAGACGGTGAGCCTCATGGGGGAATCCCCCCCGTAGCGCTTAGAACAGTGCTTGGCACATAGCGCTGAACAAATACCACTATTATTGTTATTATTATTATTCTCTGGGCCTCAGGTTCCTCATCTGTCAAACGGGGATGAAGACGGTGAGCCCCACGGGGGAATCCCCCCGGCAGCGCTTAGAACAGTGCTTGGCACATAGTAAGCGCTTAACAAATACCATAATTACAATTATTCTTCTCTGGGCCTCAGGTGCCTCATCTGTCAAATGGGGATGAAGACGACGAGCCCCACGGGGGGGATCCCCCCCGCAGTGCTTAGAACAGTGCTTGGCACATACTAAGCGCTGAACAAATACCACCACCATTATCTTCTTCTTCTCTGGGCCTCAGGTTCCTCATCTGTCAAATGGGGGTGAAGATGGTGAGCCCCACGAGGGACAACCTGATGGCCCTGCATCCCTCCCCAGCGCTTAGAGCAGTGCCTGGCACATACTAAGCGCCGAACAAATACCACATTATTATTATTATTATTGTTCTCTGGGCCTCAGGTTCCTCCTCTGTCAAACGGGGATGAAGACGATGAGCCCCACGGGGGAATCCCCCCCCGCAGCGCTTAGAACAGTGCTTGGCACCTAGTAAGCGCTGAACAAATACCACCACCATCATTCTTCTTCTTCTCTGGGCCTCAGGTTCCTCATCTGTCCAATGGGGATGAAGCCCGTGAGCCCCACGAGGGACCACCTGATGGCCTCGTATCCTCCCCAGCGCTTAGAGCAGCGCTTGGCACCTCGTAAGGGCTGAAGAGATGCCCCCGTTATGTTGCTTATTGTCCCAGAGCCGGCGCCGAATCGCTGCCATCCGTCCCCCTCCCTCGGGGACTACAAATCCCAGCATGCACCGGCGGGGCGGTCCCGAACCCGGCGGCGGCGGGGGCCGCGCGCTGCATTGTGGGGCTTGTAGTCCCCGCCGCCTTGTGTGGGCCCCACGTGGGGTTGGGGCGGCGGCGGTGGCGGCCTCGGGGGAAATCCCCCCCTGCAGCGCTCAGAACAGTGCTTGGCACCTAGTAAGCGCTGCCCAAATACCATCATCATAATTCTTCTGCCTCAGGTTCCTCATCTGTTAAATGGGGATGAAGAAGAACAGTGCTGGGCACCTAGTAAGCGCTGCCCAACTACCATCATTATAATTCTTCTGCCTCAGGTTCCTCATCTGTTAAATGGGGATGAAGACGGTGATACCCCCCGCAGCGCTCAGAACAGTGCTTGGCACCTAGTAAGCGCTGCCCAAATACCATCATTACAATTCTTCTTCTCTGGGCCTTAGGTTCCTCATCTGTTAAATGGGGATGAAGAAGAACAGTGCTGGGCACCTAGTAAGCGCTGCCCAACTACCATCATTATAATTCTTCTGCCTCAGGTTCCTCATCTGTTAAATGGGGATGAAGACGGTGATCCCCCCCGCAGCGCTCAGAACAGTGCTTGGCACCTAGTAAGCGCTGCCCAAATACCATCATTACAATTCTTCTTCTCTGGGCCTTAGGTTCCTCATCTGTTAAATGGGGATGAAGACGAACAGTGCTGGGCACCTAGTAAGCGCTGCCCAAATACCATCATTACAATTCTTCTTCTCTGGGACTTAGGTTCCTCATCTGTTAAATGGGGATGAAGAAGAACAGTGCTGGGCACCTAGTAAGCGCTGCCCAACTACCATCATTATAATTCTTCTTCTCTGGGCCTCAGGTTCCTCATCTGTTCAATAGGGATGAAGAAGAACAGTGCTCGGCACCTAGTAAGAGCTGCCCAACTACCATCATTGTAATTCTTCTGCCTCAGGTTCCTCATCTTTTAAATGGGGATGAAGACGGTGATTCCCCCTGCAGCGCTCAGAACAGTGCTTGGCACCTAGGAAGCACTGCCCAAATACCATCATTACAATTCTTCTTCTCTGGGCCTGTTTCCTCATCTGTTCAATGGGGATGAAGATGGGGATCCCCCCGCAGTGCTCAGAACAGTGCTTGGCACCTAGTAAGCGCTGCCCAAATACCATCATTACAATTCTTCTTCTCTGGGCCTCAGGTTCCTCCCAGTGCTGGGCACCTAGTAAGCGCTGCCCAAATACCATCCTTATAATTCTCCTTCTCTGGGCCTCAGGTTCCTCATCTGTTCAATGGGGATGAAGACGAACAGTGCTGGGCACCTAGTAAGCGCTGCCCAACTACCATCCTTGTAATTCTTCTGCCTCGGGTTCCTCATCTGTTCAATGGGGATGAAGACGAACAGTGCTGGGCACCTAGTAAGCGCTGCCCAACTACCACCCTTATAATTCTTCTGCCTCAGGTTCCTCATCTGTTAAATGGGGATGAAGACGGTGACCCCCCCCCGCAGCGCTCAGAACAGTGCTTGGCACCTAGTAAGCGCTGCCCAAATACCATCCTTATAATTCTTCTTCTCTGGGCCTTAGGTTCCTCATCTGTTCAATGGGGATGAAGACGAACAGTGCTGGGCACCTAGTAAGCGCTGCCCAACTACCATCCTTGTAATTCTTCTGCCTCAGGTTCCTCATCTGTTCAATGGGGATGAAGACGGTGATCCCCCCCCGCAGCGCTCAGAACAGTGCTTGGCACCTAGTAAGCGCTGCCCAAATACCATCCTTATAATTCTTCTTCTCTGGGCCTTAGGTTCCTCATCTGTTCAATGGGGATGAAGACGAACAGTGCTGGGCACCTAGTAAGCGCTGCCCAACTACCACCCTTATAATTCTTCTGCCTCAGGTTCCTCATCTGTTAAATGGGGATGAAGACGGTGACCCCCCCCCGCAGCGCTCAGAACAGTGCTTGGCACCTAGTAAGCGCTGCCCAAATACCATCCTTATAATTCTTCTTCTCTGGGCCTTAGGTTCCTCATCTGTTCAATGGGGATGAAGACGAACAGTGCTGGGCACCTAGTAAGCGCTGCCCCACTACCATCCTTGTAATTCTTCTGCCTCAGGTTCCTCATCTGTTCAATGGGGATGAAGACGGTGATTCCCCCCGCAGCGCTCAGAACAGTGCTTGGCACCTAGTAAGCGCTGCCCAAATACCATCCTTATAATTCTTCTTCTCTGGGCCTTAGGTTCCTCATCTGTTCAATGGGGATGAAGACGAACAGTGCTGGGCACCTAGTAAGCGCTGCCCCACTACCACCCTTATAATTCTTCTGCCTCAGGTTCCTCATCTGTTCAATGGGGAGGAAGCCGGGGATTCCCCCCCCCCCCCCCCCCGCAGCGCTCACAACAGTGCTGGGCACCTAGTAAGCGCTGCCCAAACAGCTCCACCACCTGCCGGGGCGGCGGGGAGGGAGGGAATCACGACGTTTTTGCGACAGTTCCCCGCCCGCCGCCCTCCCTGCCGTCCGGCGAGGAAGGACCGGCCGTGGTTCGGTGCGGCGGGCGGGAGCCGGCGACGACGGAGGGGGGGACACGACGACCGCCACCCCCGCAGCGGGCCCGGGGGCGGGCCGGAGCGGCGCGGCGGGACCGGCCAGGCCGCCCTCCTCCTCCGCGGAGCCTCCCCTCCTCCCCCCGGTGCTCCTGGATGTCCCTGCCTCCGCCGTGGGGCTCCCTCCTTCTCCTCCTCCTCCTCCTTTTTTCCTCTCTCGTCGTCCCGCCGGGGCGGCGGCGGCCTCCCCGTTGTCCCGGGGGCCGGTGACAATGGACTATGACTTCAAAGTGAAGCTGAGCGGCGAGCGGGAGAGGGTGGAGGACCTGTTCGAGTACGAGGGCTGCAAAGTCGGCCGGGGCACTTACGGGCACGTCTACAAAGCCAAGAGGAAAGACGGGTGAGTGGGCCCGGCCTCCCCCTCCGTTCGCTCGTTTCGTCCGTTCGGTGCGATTACCTTGCTGGCCGTGCAAGACAGAGGCGAGCCTTCATTCGGGCTTTGGAGTGAGCGCTCACCCTGTGCGGAGCGCTCTGCTGCACGCCCGGAAAGTGCAGAGAGAGGCAAGCATTCATTCGGGCTGCGGAGTGAGCGCTCACCCTGTGCACGGCGCTGTACTGAGCGCTTGCAAAGTCCAATGGGGCGACAGAAGGAGGCAGTTATTCATTCGGGCTTTGGGGTGAGCGCTCACCCTGTGCGGAGCGCTCTGCTGGACGCCTGCGAAGTGCAGTTGGGCAACAGAAGGAGGCAGTTATTCATTCAGGCTTTGGAGTGAGCGCTTACCCTTTGCACAGCTCTGTACTGAGCGCTTGCAAAGAACAATTGGGCAACAGAAGGAGGCAGTCATTCATTCAGGCTTTGGAGTGAGCGCTTACCCTGTGCGGAGCGCTCTACTGGACGCCTGGACGACAGATAGAGGCAATCATTCATTCGGGCTTTGGAGTGAGCGCTTACCCTGTGCACAGCGCTGTACTGAGCGCCTGCAAAGTACAATTGGGCAACAGAAGGAGGCAGTCATTCATTCAGGCTTTGGAATGAGCGCTTACCCTGTGCGGAGCGCTCTACTGGACGCCTGGACGACAGATAGAGGCAATCATTCATTCGGGCTTTGGCGTGAGCGCTTACCCTGTGCACAGCGCTCTACTCAGCGCTTGCAATGTGCACTTGAGCGACAGAGAGAGACAATCATTCAGGCTTTGGAGAGAGCGCTTACCTTGTGCACAGCGCTGTACTGAGCGCCTGCAAAGTACAATTGGGTGACAGATAGAGGCAAGCATTCTTCCAGGCTTTGGAGTGAGCGCTTACCCTGCGCACAGCACTGTACTGAGTGCTTGGAAAGTGCAGTTGGGTGACAGAGAGAGGCAATCATCCATTCAGTCGTATTGAGTGAGCGTTTAGTATGTGCACAGCGCTGTACTGAGCACTTGCGAAGTACAGTTGGGCTACCGGACGCTTGGAAAGTGCAGTTGGGTGACAGATAAGGGCAGTCGTTCATTCGGTCTTTCGAGTGAGCGATCAGTGTGTGCACAGCGCGGTCGTTTTGAGGGAGCGCTTAGTGTGTGCACAGCGTCGAACTGTTCGCTTGGGAAGTACGGTTGGGCAACAGATAGAGGCAATCATTCATTCAATGCTATTGAGGGAGCGCTTACCCTGTGCACAGCGCTGTAGTGAGCGCTTGCAAAGTACAATCGGGCAACAGATGGAGGCGATCCTTCATTCAGTCGTATTGAGTGAGCACTTATTCTGTGCACAGCACTGTACTGAGTGCTTGGAAAGTACATTTGGGCAACAGATAGAGGCAATCATTCATTCGATCTGAGTGAGAGCTTAGTGCATTCGTTCATTCGTATTTATTGAGCGCTTACTGTGCAGAGCACTGAACTAAGCGCTTGGAATGCACAAGTCGGCAGCAGATAGAGACAGTCTCTGCCCAACGATGGGCACAGCGCTGTACTGAGCGCTTGGAAAGTACAGGTCAGCAACAGGAGGAGGCAGTCGTTCATTCAGTCGTATTGATTGAGCGCTTACTGTGTGCACAGCACTGTACTGAGCGCTTGCAAAGTACAATTGGGCAACAGATAGAGGCAAGCATTCATTCAGTTGTATTGAGTGAGTGCTTACTCTATGCACAGCACCGTACTGAGCGCTTGGAAAGTACAATTGGGCAACAGAGACAGTCATTCAGTCGTATTGAGTGAGCGCGTTGTGTGTGCCCAGCTCTGTACTGAGCGCTTAGAAAGTACAATTCAGCAACAAGTAGAGACAATCCCTGCCCACAACGGGCTCACAGTCGGGAAAGGGGGAAGTGATTAGAGCCTGGACCTGAGAGTCAGAAGGTCATGAGTTCTAACCCCGGCTCCACCACGTGTCTGCTGTGTGCCCTTGGGAAAGTCACTTCACTTCTCTGGGACTCACTTACCCCATCTGTAAAATGGGGATTGAGACTGTGAGCCCCACATGGGACAGGGATTGTGTCCAACCCGATTTGCTTATATCTGCCCAAGTGCTTAGTACAATGCCTGGCACATAGTAAGTGCTTAACAAATACCATTATTATCATTACTATGTGCCGAGCACTGTTCGAAACACTGGGGTAGAGACCAGGTTGTGCCACATGGGGCTTAAAGTCTTAATCCCCATTTTACAGATGAGGTAACTGAGGCATAGAGAAGTGAAGTAACTTGCCCAAAGTCATACAGCTGACAAGTGGCAGAGCCGGGATTAGAACCCATGACTCTCTGACTCCCAGACCCAGGCTCTAGCCGCTATGCCGTGCTGCTTCTACATGGATGTTAGGGGGACACCCCGTGTGCCCTTCCAGGATCAATCCTTTGGTGGTATGATTTTGAGCACTCGCGATGTGCGGAGCATTGTGCTAAGTGCTCGGGAGAGAGGGATCTAGGTGTGCCAGAGATCTCAGATGCGGCTTCCGTAGGATCTCACTGTGCCTTTGCATGGGGGGAGAAAGTTGCAGCCCCCTGGGATGGTCCCCCTTTTCTGGGGGAGAAGATAATACTACTAATAATGGTATCTATTAAGTGCTTACTATGTGCCAGGCACTTTTCTAAGCGCTGGGGTAGATAGAAGGTAGTCAGGTTGAACACAGTTCCTGTCCCATGTGGGGCTCACAGTCTCAATCCCCACCTTACAGATGAGGTAACTGAAGCACAGAGAGGTTAAAGGACTGGACCAAGGTCATACGGCAGACAAGTGGCAAAGTCAGAATTAGAACCCACGACCTCTGACTACCGAGTCCATGCTCTTGCCTCTAGGCCGTACTGCTTTTCTGACACCTGCCATCTTGGGGGGCTTTTTTAGGCAGCCCCGGGCCCATCTGGAGATGGGGCGTCGGGATTGCGCATCCAGCCCCAAGCAACTTGTGGTTTGGAGGGCAACTTTGGTGGGGTACAGTTTTAATAATAATAATAATAATAATAGTGGCATTTATTAAGCACTACTTTGTTGCCTAATTGTATATTCCAAGTGCTTAGTACAGTGCTCTGCACATAATAAGTGCTCAATAAATACTATTGAATGAAAATACTATTGAATACTTTGTGCCGGGCAGCGTACTAAGCGCTGGGTTTCCCCCTTCTCCCCTTTCCTTCAGTCTTCCCTCCCGCCTCTGCCTACCAGTAATAATAATAATGCTGATGGCATTTGTTAAGCGCTTACTCTGTGCCAAGCCCTCTTTTAAGCGCTGGGGTAGATACAGAGTAATCAGGTTGTCCCACTTGGGGCTCCCAGTTGTAATCCCCATTTCCCAGATGAGGTCACTGAAGCACAGAGGAGTTTAGTGGCTTGCCCAAGGGCACACTCTCTGACCTCCCTTCCTCCTCTCTCGCCCCGCTCCGGTCTATTCTTCACTCCGCTGCCCGGCTCATCTTCCTGCAGAAACGATCTGGGCATGTCACTCCCCTTCTTAAACAACTCCAGTGGTTGCCTATCGACCTCCGCTCCAAACAAAAACTCCTCACTCTAGGCTTCGAGGCTCTCCGTCACCTCGCCCCTTCCTACCTCTCCTCCCTTCTCTCTTTCTACCGCCCACCCCGCACGCTCCGCTCCTCCGCCACCCGCCTCCTCGCCGTCCCTCGGTCTCGCCCATCCCGCCGTCGACCCCCGGGTCGCGTCCTCCCGCGGTCCCGGAACGCCCTCCCTCCTCACCTCCGCCAAACCGATTCTCTTTCCCTCTTCAAAACCCTACTTAAAAATCACCTCCTCCAAGAGGCGTTCCCAGACTGAGCTCCTCTTCTCCCTCTACTCCCTCTGCCATCCCCCCTTTACCTCTCCGCAGCTAAAGCCTCATTTTCCCCTTTTCCCTCTGCTCCTCCACCTCTCCCTTCCCATCCCCACGGCACCGTACTCATCCGCTCAACTGTATATATTTTCGTTACCCTATTTATTTTGTTAATGAGTTGTACATCGCCTCGATTCTATTTAGTTGCCCTTGTTTTTACGAGATGTTCTGCCCCTTGACTCTGTTTATCGCCATCGTTCTCGTCTGTCCGTCTCCCCCGATTAGACCGTAAGCCCGTCAAACAGCAGGGACCGTCTCTATCTGTTGCCGACTTGTTCATCCCAAGCGCTTAGTACAGTGCTCTGCACATAGTAAGCGCTCAATAAATACTATTGAATGAATGAATGAACACACAGCAGACAAAGTGGCGGAGCCCACATCCTCCGACCCCGAAGCCCGGGCTCTTGCCACACTGAGCCACGCTGCATCTCTGACACCCGCCAGCCTGGGGGTTTTTTTTTCAGGCAGCCCCGGGCGTGGCTCAGTGGCAAGAGCCTGGGCTTGGGAGTCGGAGGTCATGGGTTCGAATGCCGGCTCTGCCACTTGTCAGCTGTGTGACCGTGGGCAAGTCACTTAACTTCTCTGTGCCTCAGTTACCTCGTCTGGAAAGTGGGGATTAACCGTGAGCCTCACAGGGATGACCCTGTATCTACCCCAGCGCTTAGAACAGTGCTCTGCACACAGTAAGTGCTTAACAAAATACCAACATTATTATTATCTGGAGATGGTTTGCCAACCTAGGTGGGGTTCCGTTTGCCAGAGAGAAGGCAGCCCGTCGCACCTCGTCTTCTGGAGTTGATGCCCTGTCTGCAGCAAAACCACAGCCGGTGGAGGGGTCAGTAGCCCGAGGAGGAGCGGTGGGCTTCTGCACAGAATAATGGCCCTTCTCCTCCCCTCAGCACTGTGCTCATTTGTATCTATTTTGATTACCCTATTTATTTTGTTAATGAAGTGTACATCCCCTTGTTTCTATTTATCGTGATTATGTTGTCTTGTTTTTGTCCGTCTCTCTCCCCCGATTAGGCTGTGAGCCCGTCATTGGGCAGGGATCGTCTCTATCTGTGGCCGAATTGTCCATTCCAAGCGCCTAGTACAGTGCTCTGCACATAGTAAGCGCTCAATAAATACTATTGAATGAACGAATGGGGGCTCGCTGCAGCCTGGGTGGCGGGGAAGGCAAAGACCCCCCCCAGAGGACTGGGCTCCACTGCTTGTGCCCCCTAAACGGAGCATCTGGCAGCTAACTTTAAATAGTCCCTTTGTTTTAAAAACCGTCCCCAGAAATGACTTCATTAAATCCAGGGCTAGGTTTAGCTTCCCGCACTGCCAAGCTACGTGTCTTCTCTTTCTTTGTCAGGAGCTCCAGTAAGCAGTTGTCAGTTCAGGTGAAAAAACACGTTCACTCCTTTCTTCTGACAGAAATGCTGCGTGCTGACAATATTATATTAAGAACTGGGAGGAAAAGGCTGCTCAGACCTTGCTCTGCAGTCCAAAAACCGATGGAGGGGATGTTCCATAATCACTATCATTGGGACTAGCTGTTAGTCAACATTTTAAAATGGAACAGCTGGGATTTTGGGGGGGGGGGGGAGCAGTTTGGAAAAGGGAAAGGGGATTCAAGAAAAGCCATATCTGAAACGGGAGAATGAGACCATTTTCATGACCGACTGTCTAGTGATTGATTAGGGAGTGTCTACTAGGGGTTTTACCTCCTTGTGAGGCTTGGTTTCAAACAGATGTGAATTTGCAGCGAGTTTTATAAAAGGAAGGGGAACCTAGTAACCAATCTCCTCGAGAGTCTATTTGCGCAATGAAACATTGTGGGTATTTGCTGAAGCAGAGACTTTAAAACTCGATACTTCGTGGGCTATACATCTCTAAAAGTCCCATTTAACCAAGTGGCCGGGCTGAGGACATGTGCAAAATGAGGATCTGGGGATATTGCTGACTCGGTTGTAGGGTAATTAGTTTTTTCATTAAAATAGGACACTGTGAAAACCTCTGTATTTAAAAAAAAAATCCTGTGTGATTAAAAATGCCCATGTCTTTTGAAAAAGGCCTTTTTCATGGCACTTTGAAATTCAGACATGGTCATACAATTCTCCCCTTTTTCCCAAGCACAAATCAGGATTTCTTGTTTTAATGACACGGGTCATCTGTTTTTATCGAATTTTAGTGACTTGAAGCTACTCCGGTTCTCCTTGAAAAGGAACCACCAGCATTTTCATAAATTGACAATGGGTACCTGGGCAAATATGCAAGTTATATGCAGTTGTAACAGTGATTTGCTATGGGTTTTGGGTATGAAATGGGTATTGCACATTTTCAAATGGTTTGGCTTAACAGTTAGATATGCACATATACATATAACTACCTGTTTCATTATCAGGTTTTAATTTGATGTATTAAATTATAATAATTCCATATTAAAATTGGCAATAAGCATTTTGAATATAAAAATGTCAGTTACAGCCAAAAATAATATGGTAGTTTTAGATGGACACTTTAGTCTCAGAACTTATGATGCCGAATTGTTTAATGATTTCAGTTCTATGATGAGCATTTGAAAAATGATCAGATATAAAAAGATATTTGAAGCAGTTTGTTTTCCAAAGGGACTATTTTTCAGATTTGGTTGTAGTTTGCACTCTGTTCCGATGAAAGTGAAGTATTTTATTTCTCAAAGATACTGCTTGAGGCTTATGCCAATTTAATACAGTTTAACTTTGGACCTGCCATGTAAATTCTATGGCCGTTTTTTTTTTTGTATAATCAATACCTCAAAACAATTTGGACCGTTAGGATTGATTTGATCTTACCAGTTACTTGGGTATTTTGCAAGTATATATTTCAAAGCCCCCCAGGAACTTAGTAAGTTACTTATACAAATTTGAAACCGCAGAGAGTTTTCTGTTAAGTCCTACCAACAGACTTAAAATTGAATAATTTGGCTCTGCTAAAACACTTTTAATACCTATTTTTCCAAAATTTAGGGCAGATTCATCAGTAATACATTTAACATGAACAGAAATATGTTTTTGCATGATTTTTATAGTCCAGTGAACTTCTGAATGTTAGAATAGCTTTGTGGGCCACTGACCCTTTGAATAAGCATATATTTTTATTTACAAAAAAGGAAAATCAATTTTTTAAATATTCCATATGTCTTGTCCATTTTTAAATTTGATATGTCATTACCCAACAATAATGCAGTTACCTGCAAATGTAAAGCTTGAAATGCTTTTGGGGTAGTAGGGGGGAAGGAGAAGAATTAGGAGATGATGTTTGATAAATCATTATGGCAACTAGGATAAAGAGCATCAGAAGACTTCTTGGAGGTCTGAATTAATTTAAAATAATCCCAAAAGGAGTTAAACATTAAGTGGAACATGAATGCCCAGTAAGCCTGGAAATTAATTTGTGCACACTGTCATTCTAAATGAGATGGAAAGTGTTCTTTCTGCCTGGACAACAACCGGGTGTTCCGTGGGTGGCAGAGGGATTACTTTTCTTTTCGGGTCAGTTGCATTTGCACTCAGCGTAAATTAGAAAACAAAATTGAGTTTGCTTGCAAAATGAGAAAAGGTTACAGGAACGGCGGGAGAAAGCAATTGGTGTGTTTTTGTTTTTTTAAAAAAAGTCAGAGCCACCCACTTTTCACGCATGGGACCCTTAAGTTTTCACCGTTCAGTGGTGGTATTTTTCTCATGTCCAAAGTTTTCTCTCCAGTGTATTTTCTGGCCACTCCCAAAGAAAGTAAGTGACTTGTGCAATCTTTATTTTTCTAAAAAAAAAAAGGGTGCTGGATTCTATGTAAGAATAATAACTGTGGCATTTATGAAGCGCTTACTGTGTGCCAGACACGGGTACAGGCACTGCGGCGGGGGTAGATGCAAGCTCCTCAGGTCTGGCCAGAGTCCATATCTCGCATGGGCTCACAGTCTTCATCCCCACTTTACGGATGAGGTACCTGAGGCACAGAGAAGTTAAATGACTTGCTCAAGGTCACATAGCAGACAAGTGACAGAGTTGGGATTAGAACCCAAGTCCTTCTGACTCCCAGGATCCGGATTCCCAGGTCATCTCCCAAGAGCTTAGTACAGGGCTTTGCTCACAGTGAGTGCTCCACAAATACGATCGATCGACTGATGAAAATAAGTGAAGAACTGCTGAAATTCAACTACCATTTTAACAAAATGATTTATTCTCTAGGCAGAATGATCCTGAGTTGAATTTTTCAGGGAGTGGATTAACACTGTAGTATTGCTCATCTAACTTCTTGCTGTGACTTTAATTCTGTTAATGCTAGTGGCCTGGAGAAATTCTTCCTAATCAATGATAAATCTTTCCCTGCTTAAGAAAGGACTCCCTGGAAATTTTATTCGGTGTATCTTTTAAGTTTTGTTCTTTTTCTGTCAGTCATTCAAAGATTTTTCTGGAACCATACCTGCCCAATGTCCCTTTCTCCAAATAGTTGGGATGGAGGTGATGACCCATGTGACCCCGCTTTGTCTAAATGTTTTAACTTCAAAACCCAACTCAATTCTTCTGACTCACCCTCTTGCTTGTGCCCACTGTAAATTTTTCATATCATTTATGTATTTGTCTCATGCTTTTAGTTTTCCGTATTCCATAATTATGTGCTAAATTGCCCCACTTTTTTAGATAATTTTTGTAAACCCCAAACAAGGGAAGGACTATCATAGGGAATTGAGGCAATAAGGGGAACTGGTGGAAAAAAGAGAGGAAAAAGGAGGCCGAAAGGAGGGGAGAAATGGGAAAAAAGTAAGAGGGCACTTGAAACTGCATCTCTTCTAGTCATACAGTAGGCATATAGTGAGTTTTGGTAGCTACCCTCACTCTTCTCCCCATCCCCGCCACCCTTTGTGCCCATGCCATAATTACTGTTTAACAATTGCCAGTGTGTGGTACAAAAAAATTTTTATTTCCTCAGAAATTGGGAGAAATTGTGATGGAGGCAATTGTGAGTTAACACAGTCTCATATATATCCGACTAAACCAGGGCTGTCTAGCTTAGATGATGGTATGTTGAAAAGTCAGGGACCATGTCTTGTTTTGTACTGTTTATGACACAGCATCCATACAGATAAGTGCTCAGGAAAAATGTTTAGTGAATGTTGAATTTTGCCCCTCCATAATCAGCTTGCTACCACTAAAAGCTGGAGGAATACCACAAGGAAGGATAAGCCCAGGGTTCACTGGCTTTGTGTTGATTCTGCTTTTGAAATGTAGTTACCGGGATGTGAAAGCAAAATGAATTCCTTCAAGTTAGCTCCTGAATGAGTAACTGGTACCTCATCAACTGTGGAGACATGCCCTTTAAAGTCTAACCCTTTGGTAACTTATGAAATCTGTTAAGAGACCTCTCCAAGGAAGGTCTCTGTCTGTGTCTTAGGGTGAGTCTGGACCCGGCAGGCTCTACTGTCCATGCAAGTGATGTGATTTTTAGTGGGCAAGTGTGAGAAGAACTCTGCATTAACTTCACTGTTTGAAGGAGGTTTGGGTTATTCTGGGATCGGTGAGTTTCTAGGGTTGAACCACCCTTAAAGTTTGCTAAAAAGGCTTTCCAGGAAAGGATTGTGTATTCATCACCACATCATTGTCATTGTGGTAGACAAAACTGTTCTTGTCGTTAAGGACAAAAATATTTACCGAACTCGAAACAATTTCTACTAGCTTGCTCCCCCAGGTCATCTCCTATCTAAAAATCATTCCATATGTGTCTTCCCCGCCAGACCTTAAACTTCGTAGGGGAAGCAGCATGGCCTAGTAGATAAAGCATGGGCCTGGGAGTCAGAAGGACCTGGGTTCTAATCCCAGCTCTGCCACTTATCTGCTCTGTGACCTTAGGCAAGTCACTTCACTTCTCTGGGCCTCAGCTATCTCATCTGTAAAGTGGAGTTTAAGACTATAAGTCCCTTGTGGGACATGGACTGTGTCCAACCTGATTAGCTTGTATCTATCCCAGTACTGAAAACAGTGCTTGAGGACTAGTAAGCACTTAACTTCCGTCATCATCCTTAAGGGGAGAATTGTGTTTTGTAGCTCTGCTGGGGTCTGCCAAGTGTTTAGTGCAGTGCTCTGCACATAGGAGGTGCCCCATAAATGCTGTTGACTGATGATAACGTAAATTTCTTTATATTAATGTCTGTCACCCCCTCTAGACTGTGAACTCATTGTGGGCAGGGAATGTGTTTACCAACTCTGTTGTATTGTATGCTCCCAAGTGCTTAATACAGTGCTCTGCACACAGTAAGCACTTAATATGATTGATCAATAAATGTAATCAGTATGTTTGCCATATTCGAGTGGCTGTGCAGGGCAGCACAAAGCCAAAGTCAAAGAAAACCTACAGCAGCTCAGAGTCGAGCTGGGGGGGGTCTGCATTTGCCTCGGGGCTTCTCTGCCACCTGATTTGAGGGGCAGGGGTTTAGGGTGGTTGGGTCGGATCAGGAAGGGCCCCCCGGTTCTTTAGCCTTGGCCCACAGCTGTGCCTGAGCCCTGGGGTTCTATTTTCAGGCTCACTGTTCTTCATTCTCCTCCTCATCTCTTAGATCTGGTGGCTAGAGGGTGCCCCAGGCCCAGTGGCCCTGGCAGTCTAGCCCCTTGCACCATTCATTCAATTCATTCAATAGTATTTATTGAGCGCTTACTATGTGCAGAGCACTGTACTAAGCGTTTGGGATGAACAAGTCGGCAACAGATAGAGACAGTCCCTGCCGTTTGACGGGCTTACGGTCTAATCGGGGGAGGCGGACAGACGAGAACGATGGCAATAAACAGCGTCGAGGGGAAGAACATCTCGTAAAAACAATGGCAACTAAATAGAATCGAGGCGATGTACAATTCATTAACAAAATAAATAGGGTAACAAAAATATATACAGTTGAGCGGACGAGTACAGTGCCGTGGGGATGGGAAGGGAGAGGTGGAGGAGCAGAGGGAAAAAGGGAAAATGAGGCTTTAGCTGCGGAGAGGTAAAGGGGGGATGGCAGAGGGAGTAGAGGGAGAAGAGGAGCTCAGTCTGGGAAGGCCTCTTGGAGGAGGTGATTTTTAAGTAGGGTTTTGAAGAGGGAAAGAGAATCAGTTTGGCGGAGGTGAGGAGGGAGGGCGTTCCGGGACCGCGGGAGGACGTGACCCGGGGGTCGACGGCGGGATAGGCGAGACCGAGGGACGGCGAGGAGGTGGGCGGCGGAGGAGCGGAGCGTGCGGGGTGGGCGGTAGAAAGAGAGAAGGGAGGAGAGGTAGGAAGGGGCAAGGTGACGGAGAGCCTCGAAGCCT
Source organism: Ornithorhynchus anatinus (assembly GCF_004115215.2). Classification (NCBI taxonomy): domain Eukaryota; kingdom Metazoa; phylum Chordata; class Mammalia; order Monotremata; family Ornithorhynchidae; genus Ornithorhynchus; species Ornithorhynchus anatinus. Next base: position 1,844,042 of record NC_041747.1, read on the forward strand.
AGAGTGAGGAGTTTTTGTTTGGAGCGGAGGTCGATAGGCAACCACTGGAGTTGTTTAAGAAGGGGAGTGACATGCCCAGATCGTTTCTGCAGGAAGATGAGCCGGGCAGCGGAGTGAAGAATAGACCGGAGCGGGGCGAGAGAGGAGGAAGGGAGGTCAGAGAGAAGGCCGACACAGTAGTCTAGCCGGGATATAACGAGAGCCCATAACAGTAAGGTAGCCGTTTGGGTGGAGAGGAAAGGGCACCACTTCTCAGTCTCTCCCGTCCAAGGCACATCTGGGTTCTTGGAAGTAGGTTCAGGTCAAGTAAGAAAGGGGTGGCTTGGATATGGGAAATCTGGGCCTAATGGGGACTCGTCCACAATGCAAAGACCTTAACGTAATTGCCCCCGGCCGTTTATTTAGGAGAAGAAATGGAAACGGATAGTCTCGGCGTACTTGTGTCATGGGAGTTAAAAAGCTTCTACGTGGAAGATTCATGAAGTTTTTTCAGGAGCCATGAATTAGATTACTATTTGTGGTTAGGAAAAAAAAGAAAAGTGTAATTTTGGCCAGTGACTGAATGAACACAGCAGTCGCTGTGTTAACCCTTATCTGACCTCTGGAGTTCTAGCGGGGGTTCTGAGAAGGACGGAATCGGTTAGTGGGGGAAGATGTGGGGCTGAGGGAGTGAGCTCGCTGCAGTTACGACAGCTTCCCCACGGACAATCTCTCACCAGCCTTCTCTCCCAGTCTTTCCTCTCTGCTTCTCCTCCCTCCAGCCCATCTCCCAGCTCTTCTCCGAAACTCTTCTGGGCTGAATCTCTCTTGTTGCTTCTGCTGCTCCTTGGAGGAAGCAGCAGGGCAGATGTTGAAGCTTTCTGATCACCAAGCAACATCCTTGCTCTGGTTAAAGGCTCCTATCTTTGGTGTCCATCTACCCATGGCCCAAGGGAGTATCATTGTGGAGGTGACCTTACCCTCTTTGCTATTGACCCGTATTCCTGTTTTCCCCCTGGATAGCACAGGATCACCCCGTCCCGTCCTTATCTCTTAGTAGCCAGTCCATCATAGTAATTGAGCACTTACTGTGAGTGGAGACCTGTACTAAGCACTGGCACTGGACTGGTACAAACCCTGCACAGCATTAATTGCCTTGCTCCCATTTGCTTTGCCATATGTGTCCTCTGCTGGCTTTGGCCTGGTTCTCTGGATGGAAAGGACCCTGTGCGGATCAGTCAATCCATCAGTCGTATTTACTGAGTGCTTACTATGTGTAGAGTACTGTTCTAAGCACTTGGGAGAGGATAGTATAACAGAGTTGGTCGACACATTCCCTGCCCATACGAGCTTACAGTCTAGAGGGAGAGAGAGACATGAATATAAATACATGAAATTACAGATATGTACGTAGTGCTGAGGGACTGAGGAAAGGGTGAATAAAGATTGCAAATCCTAGCACTAGGGTGACACATAAGGGATTGGGAGAAGAGGAAATGGCTTACAGGAGGTATTCTGAGGCTGTAGGGATTGTCAGCTTCGTTGCTGGCCTAGAAGAGACCACTGCTCTCACCAGAGGACCAGACAAGGGACTATCTGCCAGATGATTTTTACATTTTGCTAATTTCATTACGTTTATGTCTTGGCTAAAGCAACTGTGCGTTTGGCGAGTTGTAATACCATTTTGTATTCAAAAGCGACTCTTCCTGGAAATGTTATGCTCCCTTTTTAATATTTGTAAGGCCACGTTGCAAGCAAGAACTTTCTTAACCACCCCCCCCCCCAAAGTCCGTTTTTATTTGAAAAGAGGGAAAAGTGAATTAGAGCTGTGAGTTTGTTTTGGCTGAAGGCACTGGGGATAGATCAGGTAGATGCCTTTGCTAGGTCTCTTCCAGACCAGTGACTCTGCTTGTTTGGCTAGAATTAGCAATATAGCTCTTGAAAATGGTAGGGAAACTGATCTAAAAAAATACATTCAAAGGCCTTAATCTGTTTCTCTTCATCTAGCGCATTGTGTTTCATAAGTGTTTTTGACAGCACCTCTCCATTCTAGGAGATGGTGCAATTTTTTTTTTTTTTGGTAACAAACCAATTGGATGTCCTTATGGAAACCGCATGGATCAGTGTTCTCTCAGTTTAGGGATGCTGCTTTTCAAACCTGATTACAACTGCATATTTTTTAGGGAAAGGCTATGATAACCTCCTGCTTATAATAATTATTATCATCATTATTAGTAGTAATAGCATGACCCTCCACATTTTGGAATGAGCAACAACACTCATCCTTAGTTTTATATTTCGAAGTGGTTAAAAATGTAGCCATGATTTATCTGCTGGAGAGTACGAGGAGACCCAACTCTATTGTATTCTCTCAAGTGCTTAGTACAGAGCTCTGCACACAGCAAGGATTCAATAACTATGATTAAGTCATTTGAAGTCACAGCCTTTCTAGACTAAAAATTTAGTAACACCTAAAATCATATTGGTCCAGGAGTTCTGATTAAATTTCCAAGGCAAGCAGGATTCCAGTTTGATATACTCACTTATCAAGTATGTTTTAAAAATTACTATATGAAGATCTGTTCAGATTGGGGAGTTATATCTCTGTTCTCATGAAATACCTTGGGGCTGGCTCCCTTGTTCATTCATTCATTCGATCGTATTTATCGAGCGCCTGCTGTGTGCAGAGCGCAGTACTAAGCCCGTGGCAAGTGCAATTTGGCAACAAATAGGCACAATCCCTCCCCAACCATGGGCTCACCGTATGTTAAGTAGAACACGTAATGAAACAATAACAACCAGAATCAGTCAGTCAATCTCTAATCTAAATAATTATACCAGCTTTTACCTCATAGGTGTTAAATCACCAGGTGCACCTCCATCGTGACACTTTCATAAATCTGTGGAGTTACCTGTTTGGAGATGATGCTACTGGAAGTAAACTTAATCCATTTGTGTGTGGGTGGCTGCCTACACTCTGTTGTGCTTTGGGATAACTGGCACATTCTGCCACTTTCAATTAATGTTGATTGCTCAGGGCAAAAACTGTCACCTGGGGTAATTCACTTAACCCCTCTGGGCCTCAGTTGTCTTAGAGGTAGAAAAAAGACACCTGCTCTTCCTGTCTGTTACACTATAAGCACAGGGTGGGACAGGTTGGATCCGATCTGATTCTGTTATATCTACCTCAGCACCCAGCACAGGTCTTATTACCTAGTAAGTGCTCAATAAATACCATGTAATACTCTCGTTATGAGAGCCTGGCTGACTGTCATAATATGTAGAATCTTTTCTTTTCGGTGCCTGGGAGCTATATTATTCCACCTGTGCCGATGAGTGTAATGTAGAGAAAAAGCGTGGCTTAGTGGATAGAGCATGGGCCTGGGAGTCAGAAGGACCTGCGTTCAAATGCCGGCTCTCTCACGTGTCTGCTGGGTGACCTTGGGCAAGTCACTTCACTCCTCTGGGCCTCAGTTATGTCATCTGTAGAATGGGGATTAAGAGCGTGAGCCCCATGTGGGACCGGGTCTGTGTCCAACCTGTTTAACGTGTATCTACCCAAACGCTTAGACTAGTGCTTAGTAAATAGTAAGCGCTTAATAAATACCATTATTACTATTATGTACCAAGACTAACGTCATGGTTTTGTTGCTCAGTTTGGATCCTCCGTAAATACTATTAGTACAATAATTTACTACTACGATTACCATTTTTGTCTCATGTCATAATCGAAGACCTGTGATTCGGATGAGGAGGTAGAATTGGAGGGATTCTGACTGAGGATCCTTTTGCCTCCCTGTTACCGGGGCCTGTAGACTTGTCTTGCCAGCTGTGGCTGAGCTGGCTTGGGCAAGTCTTGGGCAGAGGAGGCGGAGCGTGGCTTAGTGGCAGGAGCACGGGCTTGGGAGTCAGAGGTCATGGGTTCTAATCCTGGCCCCACCACTTGTCTGCTGTATGACCTGGGGCAAGCCACTTAACTTCTCTGAGCCTCAGTTACCTCATCTGTAAAATGGGGATTAAGACTGTGAGCCCCACATGGGACAACCTGCTTACCTCATCTCTACCCCGGTGCTTAGAACAGTGCTTGGCACATCGTAAGCACTTAACAAATACCATAATTATTAAGAAGGACTCCTTCTTTCTTCTTGAGTCATTGGCTGGTGGCGGCTTTTGTTTCTGCCTGGGTCATGGAGCCATGAGCAGTGCAATTCTCCAATAGTGCATGTTGGGGAATTAGGAAATGGCCTTCATTCATTCAGTTGTATTTATTGTACGCTTACTGTAGTAAGTGCTTGGGAGAATACAGTATAACAATAAGCAGACACATTCCCTGCCCACTACAAGTTTACAGTCTAGAGGGGAACACAGACGTTAATATAAATAAGTAACAGATAGGTACATAAGTGCCGTGGGGCTGGGAGGGGGTTTGAATAAAGGGAACAAGTCAGGGCGACACGGAAGGGCGTGGGAGAAGAGGAAAGGAGGGCTTAAGGAAGCCTTCTTGGAGGAGATGTGCCTTCAATAAGGCTTTGAAGAGGGGGAGAGTAAATTTCTCTCAAATTTGCAGAGGGAGGGCATTCCAGGCCAGAGGGAGGACACGGGCGAAGGGTCTGCAGTGAGATGGACGAGATCGAGGCACAATGAGAACTTCTGCATTAGAGGAGAGAAATGTGCGGGCTGGGTTGTATCAAGAGAGTAGCGAGGTGAGGTAGAAGGGTGCAAGGGGACTGAGTGCTTTGAAGCCAATGGTGAGTTTTTGTTTGGTGCTGAAAGTGTACCTTCATTTGGATAGAACATGCTGTGGAATGGAGAGATGGCCGGGGTATATGTGCGTGGCATCATTCACGACACGGCTACTATAACGTGAGCGTGTCTTATACAGAGCTTGTCAGGAGTGTAGCCCTCGCTTCACAGGAGATATGATGCCCCAGGCTTTGACTTCATGTTTGAAAAATAATGCTCTAGAGAAATCATTCAAGCCTTGATCAGAAGCATTCAGCAGAGGAAAGGTTGTTTTTGCTCCCTTCAACAGCTACAGAGCGGGGTTTGGGGCAGGGGAGGCAACCTCTCCAAGGTTATTCACTGACCAAAAATTGGAATTGAGTCAAGCTTTCTCTGGCTATATGGGGTCTTGTTCTTTGTTTTTAAATCAGAGACCATTTTGGGAGTGTTTTCAACCGAGATTAAAATTGGATTGTTAAAACCTAAGAGGGAGAAGTTGAAGGGCCACAGAACAAAATAGAAGTAAAAAAATCAGTAAAATCAAAACCCAAACAGCATCAGCTTGAGGACTGAGAAGAAACATGGTCAGCCAGTCAGTGGTATTTACTGAGCCCCCAACTAAGCAGAACACTGTATCGAGCATCTGGGAGATAGACCAGAAGAGGGTAAAAAAAAAAAAGTCTCCATTCTAGTGAACTTTACGTTGGCAAGCCAGATGTAAATTTCTAGTAGATGAGGAGCTGGAGCGGGTTTTCACATCTGGTGGGATCCCAGGCTGGGAGGTGATAGTCAAGCAAACAATGGTGTTTATTCAGTGCTTACTTTGTGCAGAGCACTATACTAAGCACTTGGGAGAGTCCAGTAGAGCAGAGTTGGAAGAAACATTCCTTGCCTACCAAGCACTTACAGATGGGAGGGGGAGACTGACATTAAACTAAATTATGGTTATGTAGTTAAGTGCTATGGGGCTCAGCATGGGGTGAATATCAAATGCATAAACAACGCAGAAAGTAGAGAGAGAAGGGGAAATGGGGGCGTAGACCTGGAGGGCTTCTTGGAGGAGATAGGATTTTAATAAGGTTTTGAGGTGGGGAGAGTGGTTGTCTGTCGGATATGAAGGGGGAGAGAGGGCCAGGCTAGAGGGAGAACATTGGCAAGATGTCGGGAGGCGAGATAGATGAATGGAGATACAGTGAGTAGGTTGGCATTAGAGGAGAGAAGTGTGTGGATTGGGTTGCAGTAGGAAATCGGGAACTAAGGTAAGAGGGGACAAGGTGATTGAGTGCTTTAAATCAATCAGTGGCATTATTTAGCATTTATTATATGCAGAGCACTGTACTCTGCTTGGGAGTGTACGGTACAGTAGAATTAGCAGAAACATTCCCCACCCATAATGAGTTTACAGTCGATGGTAAGGAGTTTCTGTTTGATGTGGAGGTGGATGGGCAACCACTGGAGGTCCTTGACGAGCGGGGAGACATGAAGTGAGACATGGGGGCAAACTAGGCATCTCACTTGCTCCTTGTCCCTTGAGAGGACCCTTCTGTGATCTAAAAGGCAGAGACTACTCAAGCTGTTCTTATTCAGGGTAAAGAGGAGGCATTCAAAACAAGAGAAACTCTAAGGTCAAAAACTGCAGGTTTTAAGGTCTTTAAAATCTCTGGACTATCTACTTGTTTACTTTGAAATGGAAAAGAAAACAGTAGCAATAGAGTTTTGAAACTGAGACCCCCCTCCTCTGGCGAGGTCTCTCAGCATAGTGGCAGGGGTGACACATGCTCCAATTAAGTCCTTGGTACAGTGCTCTGCACACTGTAAGTGCTCATTAAACCCTATTGATGATCGGATTCTTTTTTTTTACCCCCTCTGTTTTCATCCTTTGGACAAGCCCCAGGGCAGGGACCAGTTCTGTCTTGTAGGTAGAGCATGGCCCAGTTGAAAAGAGCATGGATCTGGGAATCATGAGACCCAGGTTCTAGTCCTTGGTCTGGCGCTTGGCTGCTGCCTGATCTCAGGATGGTCATTTGAACTCCTCGTGCCCCAGTTTTCTCTTTTGGAAAATATTGATGAAAATACCTGCTTTTTAATGATATCTGTTAAGGGCTTACCGTGTTCCAGGAACTGACCTAAGCATTGGGGTAGATGCAAGATCATCATGTTGGGGCTCACAGTCTTACAGATGAGTCAAGTGAGGCCCAGAGAACTTAAGTGACTTGCTCAAGGTTGCCCAGGAGACAACTGGCACAGCTGGGATTAGAACCCAGGTCTTTCTGACTCCCAGGCCCATGCTTTATCCACTGGGTCATGCTACCTCTCACCTGCTCTCCCTTCTTCTTAGATAGAAGCCCATGTGGGACAGGTACTGGGCCTAAGATTCTCTTGCGTCTATCACAGGGCATCTCTTGTTGCTTGGCACTGTGAGCATTTAATAGCATAAATTGAATATTATAAGTACTAAATAACTGCTGTTGATTGACGTTCTGTTTTCTACCTAGGCTATACAGCCAGCTGCTTCCTTGATTAATTTCTTTGTCTTCTTTCTTTTCCACCACCACTATGAGAGAAGGTGGCGAACCAGCTGTGTACTTCTAGTAGAAGAGAAGCTGGAGCCCGTTTTTATATTTAGTGCTGTCCGTTTGCAGCCCATAGCAGGTACTGATTCAGGGTTGGGGTGGATGGGGCAGAAATTAGTGGGAGGAAAGAGCGAAGGGAAAATTATTAGACAAATCCGGTGTGGAATTTTAGCCTTGGAGATAATACTAAGAAGCCCCTAACAAAAAACACAGTAATAATTATGTGCTGAGCACATTACTAAATCCTAAGGTAGATATAAGAGAATCATGTCAGACACAGTCCCTGACGCACAATCTAAGTGGGAGGAGGAACTGGTATGGAATCCCCATTTTGCAGATGAAGAAACTGAGGCACAGAAGAGTTGATTGCCTTGCCCAAGATCACACAGCATAGAGATGGCAGAGCTGCGATTAGAAACCCCGGTCTTTTTTTTTCCTGCCAGGCCAGGGCTCTTTCTGTTAGATCACGCTGCTTCCTTAAGATACTGGATTTGTAAAATGGTTCCATGTTTTCTCTGTTTACCCCAGTGACCTTTATAGTCCGGGAAATGTGATCAGTTCCCCAGCTGTTCTAGCTGGTGCTTTTGTTGTCCAGCAGTGGATGTTGAGCCGTCATTTTCCAGAGTTTCCAGTTCAGCAGTCTTTGGTAATCTCTAGTTTTGCTACCAGGATGTGGACTCAGCCCTCAACTGGCAGTGCCCGCAGAATGGTTTGGAGATGATCCGGCCTTAACTTGTTATTGCTGTTAGAATTCATTAACATAAATGCTGCACACCGGGTAAAAAAATCCGATCTCTGCTTCCAAAAAGCCTCTGTTTGGAAATTTTCTACTGCGTTTCTCCAAATGTGAATAAACACAGGTGAGGAGCCCACTTCTTCCCTTTTGTCGAAGCGGAGAGATGAGCAGTGCGTTCACGGGCAGGCTTTTGTGGCCGAGAGGGAGACGGAAAGAAGGTGAGCACAGACTGGTTTTGAAGGGAACAAAAAAGAGAAAAGGTGCAGTGATGTCACGCGGTCCTAGTAAAAGGCTCTCAGATGGTCTTGGCAGGGCTGCCTGGCCTTCAATGTTGGAAGAGGCCCTGGGGCTGTCCTGGCAACAGGCCAATAGCATTTTATATTTTCAAAGTGCATTACAATCATTAATGAGTTTGGTTTTTGTGCACAGCACTACTGTGAGAGATACAAATGACATTTGCAGTTGAGTGACTTGCCTCAGGCCATACAAGCAAGGCAGCGGCAGAGCCAGGATTAGAGAGTTCCCGGATCCTCCATGGGAAACGACCTCTCTGTGGAGTAGCTACGTTTTGTTTAATCATTTCGGTAATATTTCACAGCCGTGCAGGAGATGTGGTCTCGGCAGTTGGCCGAGGGGTTGGTTCCAGCCGGTTGTCTGCCGTATTCTTTCTCGAGCCTCCCGACCCTGCCGCAGAGCAAAACTCCCAAGGAAACCCTGGGGTGATTTGAAAGAGCGGGTTAATCCCATTTGGTCAGCAAGTCCAAATGGGGACTTGGGGAAGCAGCGTGGCTCAGTGGAAAGAGCACGGGCTTTGGAGTCAGGGCTCATGAGTTCGAATCCCAGCTCTTCCACTTGTCAGCTGTGTGACTGTGGGCAAGTCACTTAACTTCTCTGTGCCTCAGTTCCCTCATCTGTAAAATGGGGATTAAGACTGTGAGCCCCACGTGGGACAACCTGATTCCCCTGTGTCTACCCCAGCGCTTAGAACAGTGCTCTGCACATAGTAAGCGCTTAACAAATACCAACATTATTATTATTATTAAGTCGAGTTCAGAGAGGGAAAGCTAAGTACTACTTGGGTGGTACCATCTCCCTTCTTTCTGGCCATGTGCAAATTCCCCTTTTCTTCTGTCTCAGTCAGCCAGTAGTATTTATTGAGCACTTACCTGTGCAGAGCACTGTACTAAACGCTTGGGAGAGTACACTACAACTGTCTGAATGCGTTTGTCCTTTATAGAAGCTTCTAATCTGCTTTATGGAAGAGAAAAATAGTTCATATAAAGCTGCCTCAAAAATGCCACTTTTATTATAGTCGGTGTCCAAAATAGGGTGGATCGCTTAATGATATTGGTTCGATTCAGTCATATCTGTTGAGCGCTTACTGTGTGCAGAGCACCGTACTAAAGGCTTGGAAGAGCGCAATAAACAGGCACATTTGTTAAGCGCTCACTATTTGTCAAGAACTGTTCTAAGCGCCGGGGTCGATGCAAGTTTATCAGGTCGGACACAGTTCTGAGAACTTTGGAGGAAATGATGTAAACAGAAATTGGTTCGATTTGCCGACTGCGAGCGTTCTTGGAAACAGTGACCAGACCCGAAGAGCCCCGAGGCCCAGCCTGCCCATAGGCTCCTGCTGCCGTGGCTACAGTTGCTGTTTCCAGTCATTTTGGTGCCCTTTAAGCGGGGCTGAGGCATGGTACCCTGAATGCCCGCACCTCCCCCCGCCCCAAAACGGAGCTCTGAATGTCCAGGGCCCTGGGACTGAGCCCCAGATGGCACGTTGGCTGCTTTGCAACCCCATGATCCTGTTGTTTCTCGATAATAGATTTATCTGTGGCTCTCTGTGGACATTGTGCAATGGCTCAGATTTTAATCGAGAAGAAGTTGAAATAACTGAGATTAGGATTGTGGCCCCCTGGTGAATCATTGATGGAGCTGGGCCTTAAAAGCCTGATTTTCTGACTTCAACCATCCCGAACGGCTGCTTAAAAGGAGAACAATGCATGCCTGTATTGCAGCCATTCACCTGGCCAGTCGTCCAAGTTTCCGGGGCCCAAAATTATTTATTGTGGGTCAGCAGTAAAATAATGGCACTTTAATTTCATTTTACTTTATTTTTTACACGCACACACAACACATATACTCACACTCGCTACAAGCCTTGGGAGTGGTGGGTTTTTTTTGGGGGGGGGGGTGGTTTTGGTTTTTTTTTTGGTGACTTGGCAAAAAGTTGTTCCAAACTACTGAGAACTTTATTTCAGGAAAAATGAACTCTTAGATATCTTTGAATTTACTTGCTCTTTGCCCTCTTTTGAATAGTGCACTGTGTCTTTTAGATCAAAAAAGATCTTTGCTTCCTCAAGCACAACATATGTATATGTTGTATACAACATATGTATAAGTATATGAGCATAGAAGGTATAAAATATATTGTAGGATGGGAGCTCTTGTTTTCATTACTAGATGAAAGAAGTCATCAAGTTTTTGTTTCTGTTTTTCAAATGTGAAAAAATCTGACTGTTTTAGGCATGTCAGTGGTTTGTATTGAGCATTATTGACTTGAAAGCAATGTAGTATATACTAGGGAAAGTTCAACAAGAGCAGGAAAACGTGTCTATGATGATGATAATAAATTATGGTATTTGGGCGCTTACTGTGTGACAGGCACTCTACTAAGTGCTCGGGTGAATACAAGCAAATCAGGTTGGTCACAGTCCCTGACCCACGTGGGACTCAGTCTCAACCCCCATTTTACAGATGAGGTAATGAGGCACAGAGAAGCGAAGTGACTTGTCCGAGGTCACACAGCAGACAAGGTGGAGCCAGGATTAGAACCCATGACCTTCTGACTCCCAGGCCCATGCTCTATCCACTAAGCCATGCTGCTTCTCGCGGTGGTACTGGCTCCTTGATTGTGAATTATGCAGTGGTGGTGTGGTACGACGTAACTTACTCCCGCTCAGTCTGCCTCCAGATGCTTAGGGTCCGGTGACCAACTGTTGCCTGGGTGGGCGGGGGAGCGAGGAGGGGAGGGAGAGGAACCCAGACTTCACCATTCATGAGCAGCTGGGGACCAGAGGGAGGGCCCACAGCTTGCCATCACAACAAGCTCTTGCACATCCAGCCTAGGCCCCCGGCCCAGGGGAAGTGGAAAAGGGAAAAACACAGATAATCGGAATTGCCTTTGTAGCTCAGATGCACTTGCCACTGCCCGAATTCCAGGAACGTCCAGTCTTCCCCACCTGGGTCAGAAAGCACTCAGCTCCATTGGGCTGCCCGGACCGCCGACGGGGGTGTGCATGTCGGGGGGGCGGGGGGGAGCCTAAGCTGAAGACCCTCCAACGTTGCCTGCGGGAGCCAGGTTATTGAGCAGGGCCAGGCAGTCCTAACCCCATTCAGGAAGGAGATCCCTGTGGCCAAGGCTGGAACCTCTGGTTCAGGCAGGCTGCTGGGCTTTTTCTTTTTATGGTATTTTGTTGTAATTTTCCAAGACTGAGATGTGTGTGTGTGTTTGGGCAGTGCCCCCAGCTTGGGTAAAAATGGGCATATTTTATCAGGAGGCAGTTGTCTGCATGGTTAAAGGGTTGGACTGGAGAACAACAGTGAAAACAGTCAGAAGAACATCACAGTTTTAAGTGAGAGACCTAAGGAGAAAGTACTAGGCATAGTAATTATTTTTTAGGCCCACCTCCTCAAAGTGATTGACTAATCCCCTTGGATTTCCATTTATTTTTCTAGTCCTACCTTAAGACATGTATAAGTTGACAGAAATGTAGCAAAAGGGCCCCTAAGATCTATTTTTTGGGAAAGTGGCCACCTATACTTTTTAGAGCTTGGAGAAATATATACAGAATATATTATTAGTTATATAAATCATATTCTAATAGAAGGGAGCTACTGGTGTTTCTAGTGTATAGGAATAAGTAAATAATATGGTTGCAAAGCTCATTAACTCAATTATGGGCCTCTGCTGTGCCCAAGTGAAACCTGGTCAGAATTGTAAGGCTGTGTTTGCAAACTGCCCCAAAGTGTGCCAGAAAATAAATGATGTTTTGCTTTCTTTCCTTCCCAGCAGTCCCGTAGAAGTCCCTGTTCTGTTTCATTGTGTAGCTGTGTGGTAGGCTTCGGACTCTCATTCATGTCATTTGGCCACCTCTGATCTGTAGATGCTGCGTTGCACCACACTAGCTTTCTTGGTACTGTCAGTGTGTTGCTTTTTTTTAGGGCAGGTCAGCTGCTGTGCTGATCCGTTAAAGGCAGTAATTGACAAGAATATATGGACCTCGTTTGGTAAACCAGCAGTCAGAGTGCGAGGTCATCAAAGCTTCAAGTTTCAGATGAAGTTGAGTCCCTCAAAACAGAGCTATTTTATAATGAAATGTGCAGATGAAAAAAGCAGCTTGACTATGGGTTTCAGGCTGAGAAATGGTAGAGCAAGGTCTCCAGTAGTGAGGTGTGCAGCCTAGCTGGTGTTGCCTAAAGGGTTATAGGAGGACTATTAAAGAACAAATACCCTGCCTTTCCACTTGCTCATCAGACGGTATAAAAACATACTTAAAGAGCATGCTGAGGTTCCACGGGCTGCAAGCGTCATCAGTTGATCATATTTATTGAGCGCTTACTGTGTGCAGAGCACTGTACTAAGCACTTGGGAGAATACAATACAACAGAGTTGGTAAGTGCCTTCCCTGCCCACAATGAGTTCACAGTCTGGAGAGGGAGGCAGACATTAATATAAAGAAATTTACTTTATCATTAGTCAGTAGGATTTATAGAGCACCTCCTATGTGCAGAGCACTACACTAAGCACTTGGCAGACCACAGCAGAGCTAGAAAACGCAATTTTCCCCTTAAGGCTGATGATGATAGTCGTTAAGTGCTTTCATCAAGCACTGTTCTAAGCGCCGGGATAGATGCAAGCTAATCATGTTGGACACAGCCCATGTCCCACATGGGGCTCACAATCTTAAACTCCATTTTACAGATGAGGTAACTGAGGCCCAGGAAAGTGAAGTGCCTTGCCTGAGATCATGCAGCAGACAAGTGGCGGAGCTGGGATTAGAACCCAGGTCTCCTAGAAAGGACATTGGTAGGCAGAGGAAAGTAAGAGGAAGTCAGGGGAGATAGAGACTTAGTGTAAACAAAAATATCACAGTTGTGCAAATAGCTGTGATCCATACAGGCTGCAACCCTGGCTTTTATCCAGAGGTCGGACTCTGTGTAAATATCGTGGAAAAATCTCAGTTTGGACATTGATCCTTTTAGGGAGAGATGGCGTTTCAGTAGGAGAAGTTTCAGTTCATTACTGCTGGGAGAGAATAGTCCCAAACGGGGCCCAGTTGGCACAGCCTTCTCAGTGGTTGAAAGGTCGGGGTCCCGCCTTCTTCCTGGGGTGGAATATGGAGAGGGAAATGCCGTACTGGTCATAAGAACCCTCGTTCTGCCCCTCCTTGTGAAGGAGGATAATCCCAGCTCCACCACTTGTCTGCTATGTGATCTTGGGCAAGTCACTTCACTTCTCCATGTCTCGGTTACCTCATCTGTAAAGTGGGGTTTGAGACTAGAGCCCCACAAGGGATAGGAACTGATTCCAACCGATTTGCTTGCACCCACCCAGCGCTCAGTACAGTGCCTGGCACATAGTAAGCACTTAACAAATACCACAATTATTATCATTATTGTTATTACTGGCTTTCGTGGTCAAGTAGGTTTCAGGTAATTAAGGGCCACCATTGAAGAAGAGCAGCAGAAACAGCAAATGAGCCTGGGCCTCCCGAGAACTCTCTATTTTTTGGCATTTTGTTTTAATTGTTCAAGACTAAGATATGTGTGTGCAAGACCTTGCGATCTTATTACAATTTCAGCTGCTTGTGAATATTTTCGACATTGCATATTTGGACGAAAGGGACAAAGTTCATAGGATTGAAAAATCAATCTGGAATTTTTATGAAAGAGGAAAAAAGGTCAGAAGCTTGAATTCAAGGGTTGAAGTGATTCAGCTATTTCCTCACGAGACAATATAAAAATGTGCTATGCACAGACTACGGACGTGGAAAAATAAGCATGCTGGTTACATTTGAATAATTTATAAGGATTTTGGAAGGCAGGATCCATAGATTTTTTTGGTTTCTTGGTCACTGGGTTCCTAGTTAAAATAGCACAGCCCAGTGACTTCTTTGTTGGGGGGCCAGAGCGGCAAAATTAGAGCTTTTGCTTCTGATTGCTTTTCCAGGTAAACGGATTTGCAACTCCCCGACTTGCAGATCGTAATGGTGCTTTTTCCATTTACATCATTGTTGGATCATTGCATTGCTTTTTAATCCAAATTGGAGCCAAGCCTTGTTCATTTGGTGTCCTGGGCTGAAAGAAGCGCAAATGTCAGGGTGGGAAGCCGCGCTAGAATTCAGGACTGCACCCGTCCCTGAGGTGATGTGCTAGGCCACCAAGCTGCCAAATGATCGCTTTATCTGTGAGCCTACGGCTCTTTTCGCTAGTTGGTGGGAGGTGAAGATTGGGAAAGAGGAAACTCCTTTAAGCTGAGGAATAGACTACTGAAACTTAAAAAACCAAAACCCAACCCAGAGGACTTTTTGGATATAAGGACCTAGTATGACTTTGTATAGTGAATTGACCTATGAAAACCAATAACCTTCTATCACCTGTGACTACAGACCCAGGGCAGCCATTTTGCCACTGCAATTTATTTATATTAATGTCTCTCACTCCCTCTAGACTGTAAGCTCATTTTGGGCAGGGACTGTGCGTATTGTACTCTCCCAAGTGCTTAGTACAGTGCTGTGCAACAGTAAGCTCTTAGTAAATACAATTGACTGACTGAATATGCAGGAACTGCTCCCCCATTAGATTGTAAAGGCTCCTGAGGGCAAGGATTCTGTCTCGATCTTCTGGTGCCTTATTTTAAAGATTATTTCCCAAAGGTTTGGTACTGTGTGCTCTTGGCGCTCAGTAAATACCATCAATCGGTTCACTGGTGCAGATCCCCAGGTTCCATTTTGGAGATCGCTGCCACCACCCCAGAATGGTTTCCCACCATATGAGTTATTTTTATTATGCGTAATTCTAGAATAATTTGAGAAAGTTGACTCTCATCCTACCTCAAGGACCGTGATGAAAAGTTGATAGTCTCTGTTAAAGAGCAGATCACCAGCTATAGGAAGACCTCCCCAATCCTTATTGGTCAATATCAATTTCAGCTAGAAATAGGATTGCTGAAGTTCTAAGGGAAGTTCTGATCATGGGGTTGTGACAACCTTATAAATCAAAATAGAAATCTCCCCTCCTCCCTCCCCCTATTATAAAATGAAATAATTTGTCACTGTTATTTTTTTTCCTTTTTTCCCTAGGCCCCTTCTGTTTATGATGATTTTTTGGCTCTTCAGTCTTTATGTAATATAGCAGGAATGTGACGATTTGGTAGGCTCTGGAAGAGTGATATTTCATTGACAATTTTCAAAAGTTCCCTTTCTGAATATAGATAGGTTTGTAATGAGAATTTTTATCCAACCTTAAATATTGGATGTCGTTTTGATTTTTTCCTGATATTTAACTGTTAGTGCATAGATTTACATACTTTTAGGAAAAGAAATAATTTAGCCATAGCTCAGAAATGGTTCTGTCAGATTTCATCCTGGACTTTTTTTTCCTTTTTCCATAGATAGTCTTAGAAATTCAATATTTTAAAGGAAGGGTTTTTATTTTTAAAATAAGGCATTGGAATTTAATGTTGATATTTGCATGGAAAGTAAAGAGCGATTTCATTTTTAGTAACATACAAATTGAACACATAAGACAATGCGTAAAGAACTTGCCCTCTGCGTTTTAGGTCAGTTGAGTGAAAGGCTTTTTGCCAGGATCAGTCAGTAGATTTATGCTTTAATATTTCAAGGTACTATTTGCATATATTTTTAAGCAATTGGGAAGGGTTTGAATGGTCTGCTCTTTAGACTTCATTTTTGATAATGAGGATAGAGATTTTGCAGGTCATGAGACCCAGAATGGAGTAGAAACTCTTTGAAGGAATAGGGTGACAAACATAGCTTTTCCTTTTCTCCTCTCTCACTTTTCCTTCTGTATACATCCTATTTCTTCCACCCCCATTTGTTGAAACCGACTTGTTGTTTACGGGCTTTTTGGCACTAACCTCCAATGTATTGGCCCTAGTATTTTCTGAATTTTACATGATTTATAAAAGCTATGATTGGTTTTCCAAGGAAGCTACCCATTAAAATTTTTGCTCTAAATTAAGCATATTCTAACCATGCTCAGCACTGTCTTATTTAATGTTCCCAATGTATTGCCAAGAATCCGAAAGTAAAAGACTCTTCAGAGTCTTGTAAATGACAATAAATATTTACTGGGTTCCCGGTGTGTGTAGATATTTTCATATAGCTTTATTGTAGTAGATTTTAATTACTGTTTTTTTTTCTCAAAGTAAACAATTCAGAATAAGTATATAATTTAATGTGGAGAAGAAAAGAAGCAAGCTAAGGATTAAAAAAAGTGGCTGGTTGCCCCATATTTGCATGCTGAAAATCACATTCACAGTATGAATCAAGCTTAATTTACATTATTATCAATGCAAAAAATTAAATAGTTATGTGCAAAATCAGAATTTATTCTAATGAGTAATTGTTGGAGCTCATCGTAGTTGACCTTTTGACTGTAAGATGTTTATAGAGAGATATTACCATTATGATGTGAGTTTATTGGATGTTATCGACACTGATGGCTTTCAAAATGAAAATGGATTTTCCGCATTTTTGGTCCTTATTTCTTGGTGATCTATGGGCTCTGTAGGGAACAAATCTACCGTGTTGTATTACCACCATTTTTTGGGTCCCCAGGCCACAGCTCCTTCCTTTAAAATGATGGTAAAATTGATCCGGTCAAACCCCAAGGACCTAGGAAGAATTGATATTTTGAAACAGGCCAGTTAGACATCCAGCACAGTGTTCTCCCTTGCCCCCCACCGCTGACACCCAGCAACAATGCTTGAAAGCGGACTGTGATAGTCACCTTTCAAGTTTTTCACCCTAGAGTTAGGGAGGTCCCATCCATTGTCCCAAACTCATCCCTCAAAGGTTAAAGGTTTTAGGAGCTGAAACGGAAGGGAGAGGAATGTTGAATATCAAGTGGGGAAATTCAGAAGCCGAGAAAGCACTCGAGCTCCTACCTCAAAATTTTCTCGATGCACCTGGAAGAGGCTGTGAGGGGTAGTTCCCACAGGTTAACTGTGAAGTTCCTTGCAAATAACAGGTGCGCTCCTAAAATGTGTTGAAGCTTAGTAAAAGTCCGTTGCCTGCATGACACTGTTCCCCCTCGTGTTTTTGCTGGGATGTTCCTTGAGCATTTGAATGGATGAAGCTTCTCAAACAGTCTTCAAGGCGATGTCATTGTCCATATTTGTACGGGCAACCACAGCCACAAAATAATTAGAAGAATTTACATTTCTGCCCATCCTCAACACTTGTGTGGATGAATGTTTCAACCGAACATTGAATTTATCCAGATTTCACTGTTGGTAGGTTTTCTTCTGACTGCTTCCCTCCTCTGTTAGAACAGAAGCGCCTCGTGGGCAGGGGAAGTGTTTTGTAATTTTGTTCTTCTCAAGAGATTAGGACAGATCACTACACTCAGTAGGTGCTTAATAAATGTCATTAATATTCATAATGAGAAACACATATGGGCATAGAAAGCTCTAGCTTCAACAATTAATGACTTTAAATGAACTTAAATCAGGAATTTGTGGATTAAAATATTCTCACTGATCTTGGCCTCCAGGTGCCTAGGAAAATCCAGGAAAGAAAATTTAAGCAGCTGAAAGCTAAACAAAGAGGCTTCTTTTTGAGTTACTTGAATGAATCCAGTGTGGCTGCCAGAGGTCTAAAGATGGAACCCTGAATCAATATCTGCAGTTGGCTGCAGCCTTTAGTGAAAGGTGGAAGGAAATGGAAACCAAAATGTAGATCATTTGTTGTGCCTGTGGCCTTTTCAGGAATGGCTCTGGAAAACTCTTTTGTTTTTACAAAGTGGGCCTTGGGGTTAAATGACGTGATAGAATTTCTCTTAAAATCATATTTAAGGTTTATTCTTTAGTTCTCTCTTTATGGTCCTCATTTTACTGAGAGGGAATAAACACACAAGCAATGATAATTATAACCATGGTAGAATTTGTCAATAGTTGAGAGAGTATTTTACACAAAATAATTTATGTAATTCATAAGGCAGCTAGTAGGGAACACTTACTGATCGAAAACTTAGTGATGTAGAATATGGAGTTAGGCATAGTCCCTACCCTGCAGAGTTCTTTCTTTGGAGGAGGGGTCATATTCACTCTGGTAAGCTGTTAGGGGCAATCTAAAACAGTGTTTGATTTAATACATCTTTGCCCAAATGGCACCTGTACAGGACCATTGCATAAAATGGGTAACATGGAGATGCAGATAGGCAGGATAAAATATTAATAATAATTATGGTATTTGTTAAGCGCTTTCTGTGTGCCAACCACTGTTCTAAGCACTGGCGTAGAGATAAGGTAATCAGGGTCGACCCAATCTTTGTCCCACGTGGGGCTCACAGATATCCATTTTACAGATGACTTAGGCACAGAAGTGAAGTGATTTGCCCAAAATCACCCAGCGGACGAGTGGAGGAGCTGGGATTAGAATCCACGTCTTCTAACTCCCAAGCCCGTGATCTAAAAAGTTTCAGTGTGCTGTCCCTGAAGAGAAACTGAACTTTCCTGGCAAGGGAATGTCTCCTTTAGATGTAAACTCATTGTGGGCAGG
This sequence comes from Ornithorhynchus anatinus, assembly GCF_004115215.2. Lineage (NCBI taxonomy): Eukaryota > Metazoa > Chordata > Mammalia > Monotremata > Ornithorhynchidae > Ornithorhynchus > Ornithorhynchus anatinus. Next base: position 1,862,860 of record NC_041747.1, read on the forward strand.
GAACATATCTACTGACTCTGTTACATTGTGCTCTCCCAAGGACCTAGTACAGCTGGGTGAAAGTAACAGATTTTCCACAACTGAAACCTCCCACCCCCATCCCCATTCCCGCTCTGAAGCTCCTAGGTCAAGAGGACACAATCAACTCCCCAGGAAAGATGTGGCCACGGGACACTTCTCCGGGGTTCAGATTACCGTTTTGATCAGCCACAACCCTTTCCCTGAACCTCAATGCGTTTCAAAAGAGGGAAAAGATGAGCTCTAGGCATGCAAAATGGAAATAGCTAGGCAATGCAGGGGAAAGGGAGTAAACAAATATCCACCAGTTCTGAAGTCTTTTGTATATTCCTTGAAGTTTTTCAAAAGTGGAATTTTTTTTGGTGGGTTGGTTTTAATGAAAAAGCTCTTTTCCCGCCTTCTGGAGAACATCTTGCTTCACACTTTAATCTTGATGATGATGTTATTTTGTACCATGGTTAAAAAAGCTGTTGTTAGTTTTGGAATTGACCCATATTTCATATAAGATTATAATCTCTTTCTTGTACAAGTCTTCACTCTAGTTTCAGCAGTTGTTTGAATACTATAAAATATGTCAGCAAGTTGTTGCCTTTTCATTTTATAGGTTCCTGTTGTTACTTGCAGCGACTTGCATTTAAAAAAAAAAAGCAGTAATAAAATGACCAGATGCTTTTCTGTTTGACATTTTGAAGGATTTTCTTTTTTTTGGATAAAACCATGGAGATTTTACTCTACAGTATTTCCTTAGAAAACTCTTAGAGCTTTAAGGGTGGGAAGCACTTAGTACAGTGCTCTGCACAAAGTGAGTGCTCAATAAATGCCATCGTTTGACAGAGAAAAGGCGCTTTAGGGATTATGCTTAAAGAGTAAAATCTGCCATTTGGGATTTTTCACAAGAAGAAATCAGGCAATCTCCATTCCAGCTCAGGCCTCCCACAACACTGGGATGTCCCAGTGAGAAGGAGTGTGGCCTATTGGGAAGACGACACAGCTCTGGAAGTCAGAGGACCTGGGTTCTAATCACGGCTCTGCGGCTCGTCTGCTTGTGACCTTGAGCAAGCCTCTTCTCTGTGCCTTGGTTTCCTCATTTGTAAAATGGAGATTGACTGAGAGTCCCACATGGGACGTGGATTGCGTCCAACCTGCTTAGCTTATGTCTACCCCAGCACTTAGTACTGTGCCAGGCACATAGTAAGTGCTTAACAAATAAACAGTTATTATATTCTGACTTCTAGCACAAACTAGGGTGTACAAAAATGTAAAAAGGCAGGCAATTGGGTTAAAATGGGCATGTAACAAGGTGGGTTAAAAACCATTGCCAAGATTGGCTACATATCTCTTCCCTTTTCTTCAGTTTCAACCTCCTTTATTCATCTCCTTCTCCATCCTCTTTCCTGGGGAAGCAATTTCCTACTCCCTATCCAACAAGCAGCTTCTGACTTTTAGCTCAAAATCAATTCAAAGAGTCACTGTGCTTGTTTGTACTGTGGCCCAAAGCAGCTCCAGGGAGCCAGAATACATATCAATTAATAAATGTTAGTTAACTGTGTTGAAATTAGGAAATGTCCAAGGTTCTCAAAATGCCCCCTTGAAAGGGAGGCCAGTTATAATAATAATGTTGGTATTTGTTAAGTGCTTACTATGTGCAGAGCACTGGTCTAAGCACTGGGGTAGATACAGGGTAATCAGGTTGACCCATGTGAGGCTCACAGTTAATCCCCATTTTACAGATGAGGTCACTGAGGTACAGAGAAGTGAAGTGACTTGCCCACAGTCACACAGCTGACAGGTGGCAGAGCCGGAATTCAAACCCATGACCTCTGACTCCCAAGCCTGGGCTCTTTCCACTGAGTCGTGCTGCTTCTCTAGTTATGCCCCGGATCCAATCTGGAGCAATGAGCAAATCTACCTTCTCTACCTCAACTGTCTGTTGTAAAATGGGGTCAGACTTTCACTTTCTCAGAGCACAAATTAGAAACATGAAAAGCTTTTCATTGGGGAAAAAACCCAAGTATAGCCGGGCATTCTTCCTTCTCTTAGTCGTTATTCAACTGCCTCCTGGTCCACCTCACCACTAGATGGTGGAATAGGAACATACTCTAGTAGGGTTCCTCCCTCTTTCATGACTACTTGGAGTAGCCTGGTTGGAAAATTTCATAGAATGCATCCAGTTAGGTGGAAAAAAATAATCCTTTTGGAAGAGGCAGCATTCTTTTAGGTGTCGTACTTTTTCATCATTTTTTTTTTTGCACTCGTATTTGAACAAGGAACCAAGCCAGTTTTAAACCGAAAATAATTTACTTTATATTGGGAGTATAGGTGAGACTACAGAGTGTTTTTTTCATTTAATTTCTTCTTATAAAGCTACTATGAGTGTGGCCATGCCCAATAAGTTTGACATTTTATCTGTGTCAGTGTTAACCAAATCATGTACCTCCTACAGTTAGAGCACAGTGTTAAGGATTTGAGTAAATAAAAGATATGGTGCTTGCTCATGAGAAATCTACAATCTAATAATGGTGGAGAGGATGGACATAAAATGACATTTATAATAGCAGGAGAATAGTTGTAAATCGGCAAAAATGAATAAGCAGATGAAACTAGAATTCTCCAAAAACCCTGAAGATTTGTGCTCATGAAACCCAGTAGTAATAATAAGGATGGTATTTGTTAGGTGCTTACTATGTGCCAAGCGCTGTTCTAAGAGCTGGGGTGGATGAAAAGGTCATCAGGTTGTCCCTCGTGGGGCTCACAGTCTTAATCCCCAGTTTGCAAATGAGGTCACTGGGGTACAGTGAAGTTAAGTGACTTGCCCAAAGTCACCCAGCAGACAAGTGGCGGAGCTGGGATTCGAACCCATGACCGCTGACTCCCAAGCATGTGCTCTTTCCACTAAGCCACGCTGCTTCCCAGCAAGGAAAGCCTGCTTTCAATAGCACTGTGGGGATGTAAGGCCACACACAAGCTATGTCTTCCCACAGCTTGGCATCTTTTTCAGACAGGCTCGCATTTTTCAGGCAGACATTCCCCAGTTCTGTAACATTCTGACAGCCTCATTGCCTAGTGGAAAGAGCATGGGCTTGGGAGATGAAGGAGACCCGGGTTCTAATCACCACTCTGCCACTTGCCTGCTGTGTGACCATGGGCAAGTGACTTAACTTCCCTGGGCCTCGGTTTCCTTAACTGTAAAGTGGGGATTAATTACCTGTTCTCCCTCCTACTTAGACTGTTAGCTCTGTATGGGGCAGGGACCCTGCTTGACTTAATTAAAACAGTGTTTGACCCATTGAAAGTGCTTCACAAATACCAAAAAAAAAAGTGGGAGGGGAGTAATATAGACAGGTGGGAAATGATGAAAGATATGTGCAGTTACATATAAGATAGACTGAGGAGGGACGAGGTTTGAGGCAGGGAGACCAATAAAAATAGGCCGTAGTAGTAGTCTAGCTGGGAGAAAATGGGTCTTGGTCCCAAAAAGGTGAATGGAAGAGAGATTAGAAAGAGGTAGATTCTTAAAATAATTCAGGGGAAGAAACAAAAGGAATTACAGACTGAATCTGGGAGGTCAATGAGAAGAAGGAGTCAGTTATGAAACCTGAGTCGTGAGCTTGTGGGACAGGAAGAATGGAGGTGTTGGTGGTGCCGGGAAAGTAAGGAAGGTTAGAATGTTTGACAGGGAAGTGGAAGAGTTCAGTCAAGTTTTTTCCATATTACAAATAAGCGATCTGAGGATCATCCAGGTAGACATGTTCCTAAAGCTGGAGGAGATGTGAGAGGTTGGGGCTGGAGAGGAAGGTTTGGGAGACCTTTGCTTCTAAGTGATTTTGGAGAAGCCCTTTGAGCTCCTCCGTTTCCCAAGAGAGCGAGTGGAAAGTGCAAAGAATGAAGGAGTCAGGACTGAGTCTTAGAGTTTCTGGGGGCAGAGAGAGAAAGAAAAGCCAGAAAAGGAAACTGTCATGGAGAAGTTGGAGAGGTAGGATGCAAACTTTGTAAGTTCTGTGTCAGAAAAGCCAAGGCTGGAGAATATTTCCATGGAAACTGGCTCTACAGTAGCTCTACACTCTTCAGGAAATTTAACTGAAGAGAATTAGTAGATCACCTAACCCTTCCTCCCCACAATGAAACACTATTTTCTGAAATGAGCTTCCTTGTCTGAAATGGCTTAAGGAGTAGTATTCTCACGAATTCCTTTTTTGAGAAGATTTCAACACCAGGAACATTTTCATGTTGCGACTATCATTTTCTTAAATTTCAGCCATTATTGCACTCTGTTTGTTGATCTAGGTTCCCTTTAGGGAGCGTTTCTCCAGTATTTTCGTCCCCTGGGCCCCTGAAGCCATTCTCCGGCCTTCATGTCCCTAGCACTGAGCCCCAAGGGAGGAAAGAGAAATTCACAGTTCAGCTTCCTCTTGGTATCGCAGCAGATCTCCCAGGCAGAGTAGAGGAGGAGGTGAAGGAGCTTCTAATCCATAGGTCACTCTGGCCCTCCCCCACTTCATGCTGCTGTTTGGAGTCCTGTAGCTAAGTAACCCCCTCTTGTTCTCCCAAAGTTTGCCTTACACCCTAATCCCCAGTAGGTTTTTAGAGTATTCTGTGGGCAGTTGGGAGAGAGACAGCTGCAGGAAGCAGATGAACCTAGCATGTAGCCATTGGGAATGGAATGACTAGAAATGGAGTCAAAGAGAGGCTTCCAGAAGGGTTTGGAACTGAGGCTGAATTGAGCACTGTGCTAGGCACTGCGGGAATTAAATGGGGCAGCCCCAGCAGACAGAGTTTCACCCTGTCCACAGGAATCTACTGACCCTATTATTTCGACTTTCGGAAGGCCATAGGCTAGGGCCGCGCCAAAGGCTTTTAAGAAAGCTGAGCAACCATGGAATTGGGAGACAGGTTCTGTCATGGATCGAAAAATGTTAGAAGATAAAAAATGAAAGGCGGGCATAAATTGTTCCTTTCCAGAATGGAGAATTGCAGATAATGAGAGTTCCCCCAGGAATCAGGGCGAGAACTGGTTTTGAGTCAAAAGAGGGAATATGCAGTGAAATCTCCCCAGATGACACAGTTTTCTTTGGAGTGGTACAGTACTCTACTATGGATAAGTTGCAGAAAAAATTCCTTCGTTTTAACTACTTGGGTCCTAATATTGGGAGCAGTGTGGCCTGGTGGAAAGAGGACGGGCCTGTGAGTCAGAGGACCTGAGTTCCTATCCCTTCTCCGCCACTTGTCTGCTGTATGACCTTGGGCAAGTCATTTAACTTCTTTGTGCCCCATTTACCTCTTCCGTAAAATGGGGATTGAGGCTGAGCCCTGTGTCCAACCCCATTATTTTGTATCTACCCCAGTGCTTAGTACAGTGCCGAGCACCCAGTAAGCACTTAACAGATACCGTAAAAAGTTCACGTATCCTATTTGAATGATTTAAATTGTGTCGGAAAGTATTTTGCCATTTTTTTTTAGCCAGAATAAGCATCGCACCCTGCTGCAGCGCACTCGTGACCACAGGTTAGTGCTTAGTAAGGTGTTCTGCACCCAGAAGATGCCCAATAACTTGGCTGATTGAATTGCAGATTCAACCTAGTTATTGTCAGTGCTAACTCATCTGATTAATCATCCGTCATGTTGATTCCTCCCTTTCCTGGAATAATTTTAAAATGAATGCCAGAATACCATATAACGAATGGAGACGTGTATTAGCAGCGGGAGCCAAGTTCGTGAATAAATAACTGAACAATCTCATCATCTCCAGCATGCGGGGATTCGGCCTATCAACTCTGTTGTAGTGCACTTTCCCGAGTGCTTAGTATAGTGTTCTGCACCCAGGAAACATCCAATAAATGATTGAAGTGTTAGTGAGTTGAGTGGGATGGGAGAGAAGCCGCCCTCCACATATTTGCACAGTCGGAGGCCCTTTTAAAATACATTGGTTCAGAACCATCCGGAGTTTAGTCATCTGGCGGCGCAGGCCTTTTTGGCTGCAGGATGGCATGGCATCAGAATAGGTCTGTGCTCACCCATGTGGCATTGGACGCTGTGAAAATTAGAGCACCAGCGTCCCAAGTTGCAGGGTTGTGGTTGTGAGCGGGGACTGTCACTCTTTATTGCTGTATTGTACTTTCCCAAGAGCTTAGAACAGTGCTGTGCATGCAGTAAGCACTCAGTATACAATTGAATATGACTGAATTGAATTAGGAAAGCTAGACATACTCAGCACAGAATCTAGGTTCAGGAGCAACAGTTTTTACTGAATGCTTTTTTACTGAATGCTTTCCTCAGGCAGAGGACCACTAGGAGCACTTGGAAACCCAGGCAGAAACCAGGTGGGAGGGGAGTAGGTGCCTTTGCCCCACCTCTGACTAGGTTGGGGGCCGGAGGGAGGGGGACCCTGCCTCTGTCAGACTCCAGGACCAGGCTGGAGGCTGGAGGAGAAGCATCGTGGCCTCATGGAAAGGGCACGGGCTTGGGATTCAGAGGTAGTGGGTTCTAATCCCGACTCCGCCACTTGGCATCTGTCTGACTTTGGGCAAGTCACTTCACTTCTCTGGGCCTCAGTTTACACCCTCATCTTTGCTCAGTGGAAAGAGCCTGGGCTTCGGAGTCAGAGGTCATGGGTTCGACTCCCGGCTCTGCCACTTGTCAGCTGTGTGACTGTGGGCAAGTCACTTAACTTCTCTGTGCCTCAGTTACCTCATCTGTAAAATGGGGATGAACTGTGAGCCTCATGTGGGACAACCTGATTACCCTGTATCTACCCCAGCGCTTAGAACAGTGGTCTGCACATAGTAAGCGCTTAATAAATACCAACATTATTATTATTATTAAGATGGGGATTAAGACTGTGAGCCCCATGTGGGACAACCTGATGACCTTCTATCTACCTTAGCGCTTAGAAGAGTGCTTGGTACATAGTAAGAGCTTAAGAAATACCATTATTATCATTATTATTTCGGCGTCCCCCTCCCCACCAAGCCCTGGTTCCAGAGCATGGAAGGGGACTGTAGTGTAGCTGGGTGTTCCTTGCACTCTCTCTGGCTCAAAGGAGAGGCTGGTCGGGACCCAGCGGCAGATCTGGGGCCGGAGCGGGGGTTCCGCCTGACAGTCAGGAATCCTGGAATCCAGGGCCTGGTGAGAGGCTCCTGGCACTTCCTCAGGGATCTGGGGCCAGCTGGGGCCACCTGTTTCTCCTCTGAGTTTTTGAGCGTGTTCAACTTTTCACTTCGGGGGCTTTTTTTGGCCAGCATCGGAAGCTGCCCCCCACCCCACAGGCCCCGGCTCCCAAATGCCATACCCTTTTGAAACTGGGCCCTTTAAGTGCCCCACTCAAAGCCCCACCCCAGGCAGATTTAGTAAAGGACCTTTCTATTTACCTTTTGGAGCGTCCAATCTAACGTAAGGGTTTGTAGATAGGAACTGATCAATCTGCCAGAGCAAAGAATGAGAGTGGATTTAAATATTAGAACCAAATGAAAGTAAGTGAACGTAAATATATGAGTGCCAAGGAGGCTGTCAGGAGGACTGGGAAGCTGGGAAGATTAATCAGGGAGTGTCCCCAAAGGAGATGACTGCTTGAAGGCGGGGAGGGATGTGGTTTGTTCTTCCAACTGGGAGAAGAAACAAGCAGTAAGTTTGAGGCTGAAGAGTATCCTTCAGAAATGCCTGTTGATTAGCAATTAAGTAACAGTTGTGGCGGAAATGGCCACAGGCCAAACACCAGACAGACTTTTAGTGGAGACTGTATAAATGATGTTGGTGGTAAATTGAAACTCTGGTGCACTAAACACCCATCACTCTAGAATTCCATTTGAGGCGTTCATGAGATTGAATAGTTATCACCTTAGAATCCATTTTTTCCCCTCTGTTTTCAAGTGGTCTGCTACTGAAGCTTCTTTCAGAGCTTCTTTGTGTTTTGGTTCCAAAATGATAGGGTTACACTGGTTAGGCTAAAGCATTTGATCATATTTTAATAACTTAGGACAGTGATCTGCACACAGTAAGCGCTCAATAAATACGATTGAATGAATAGCCTCGGTTCTACCTTAACGGGTGTTTACAACGTGCATTTTCATTAGCATGCAGTCAGGGAATTAAGGAACATTCTTCCAACAGGGAGGGCTTGTTTCGGGTGGACGTACCGTGTTCTCAACCTTTTTGCACGTAGGCAGTGTCGGGACGGTGAGGGCTACGGTGTGAGTTTTCCTTAAGGCGGGGCTTCGCAAGCATCCAGCCCCCGCGTTCTAGAGGAACTGGGTGTTCCTGTACCTTAGGTTTTAAAGGTCCTAACTGCTGCTTCTAATTGGCCTGTGAAACTGCCTGTGTTTCCTGAAGTTATTTAAATCTAGGTAAGTGAAGCAGGGTACTCGACTTTTAATTGGTAAGGTAGCTAGCTGCCTGCGGGAGAAATGAATATAAAAAACTTCCCTGCTCTTTTTTAAAATGAAACACATTGTGCTAACTTGGAAGGAGATTATAGGGACAACAGTACACTTGTAAATTGCAGTCCTGGCAATCCTACCTCTCCCTCCAGATGTTAGGAATGACGCGGGGATGCCAAATGAACGAACGGCCACTGGAAAAACTGAAGATGATCATGGGAGAGGGAGGTGTCTCATTGAGCAATTCTGTGTGCTTATTGTTCATAACCTTTTCTTTCCACACTGTTTAAGCATGTCTAAATAGCTTTCAAAGGTAAGTTTGAAAAATACATTTGAAAAACTGCCAAAAATGCCCAGGTAGCATTTCAGAATTCACCCTTGGCTGCTGGGTTTTGTTGGCAGTGGTGGTTACAAGAGATTATTTTGATGTGTAGTTAATCAATCAATCAGTCATATTTACTGAGCACTTACTGTGTGCAGAGCACTTGGGAGAGTACAGAATAACAGTAGGTTACTCTCTCGTGGTCTTGAAATAGTTGTCCTTTACTTGCTATGCTTTTGCAATAAGCACATGACAGTGTTTGGAAATCCCAGAGATTCCAGAAAACACCCAAAACATCATGGTGTAAATGGGGCTCTGTTTCTGCTTCATAGAGATGAGAAAAGTTAGCAGTTCCAGTCTCTCCTAGCCTTCCCAGGGAGTAGGATTTGGAGCTGAGCTCTAATCCTGGCTCCACCACTTGTCTGCTGTGGGACCTAGGGCAAGTCACATTACTTCTCTGTGCCTCAGTGACCCTCATCTGTAAAATGGGGATTAAGACTGTGAGCTCCATGTGGGTCTGGACTGTGTCCAACCTGATGAGTTTGTATCTACCCCAGTGTTTAGTACAGTGCCCACCACATAGTAAGCACTTTAATGCCATAATCCCCCCCCCCAATAAAAAACAAAACCAAAATTGGGGGCTTTAAGTTTGCCCACATATCCCCTATTCCCCCCCCCCCCCCCCCCCGGCCACAGACATTTCAAAAGTTCCACAGACCCAAAGGGGCACCAGTCTAAATTGGGGGTGGGGTGACACTGGGTAGACGGGGTAGAATTTAGCAAATCAGAAATGCCACCTGCCGAAACAGGTAAGAGTTAATCAGGAGCACCGCCTTCGGGCACCTGACTATTTAAAGCAAGAGCAGCCTTGCGTGAGAAGCCGCCATGTGGTCAAGGCCGCTTGCAGGTGATGTGTGCTCCCCGCGGCATCAGGCGGAGGCTCTGGCGGAAGGGGCGCTTGGGGCCCCGGGGCATGGCATTCTGCCCTACCCTCCATTCCTTCAGGGGCGGGGCTCGGTGCCAGGCAATACTGGGCAGAAGGGTGGTGGAGGTTGCATTTCCAGCTACGGAGGGGTCAGATGAGCTTATGGCCATTTAGCAATCTTCTGGAACTTCTTCGGGTGCCATCAGGAACATCAAGGATATTTATTGAGCGCTTATTGTGTGCAGAGCACAGTAGAGCTGGTAGACATAGTCCTTACCCATAAGGAGTTAGGAGGGGGAGATAGTAAAATAGATTACAGATAGGGGACTCAGTAAATGGTATTGTGTGTTTACTTTGTGCAGAGCACTGTACTAACTGCTGGGGGAAATTCAGGACTCCTTGTGTTCTGTAAGTGAGTCTCCCTCCTTTGTGTTTTCCTTTTCTAGTTCTTTTTAGGCTGCTTGGAGCAGATTTCTCAAAAGGGCAGATATTTTCTTTTCTCCTCCAATTTCCTGCTCTTTCCATTAATTGGTCCTTATTGAGGTGGGTTGCCAGTTTGCACTAAGCTCTCAAATTTTGTGTCTTCTGGATTGACATTTTTTAAAAAAAGAAGAAACGTTCTTCCTGCACAATAGCCGTATGCTGGTCTTGATCCAAATTGTAAATCCCAGAAATATGTTTATAGCAGAAATATTACTAGGCCATTAACTAAAGCAGCATGAGTGGGCATTGTTACAGTAGCAAAGAGTTAAATACCAGATTCCCATCTGGCTAAGGAATTCAGATTTGCAATGTCCTTCTGTTATACACTTTTTGGTTCCACAAAGATATGCTTTCTTCCCTGATACCGTGTAATTACTTTAAGCCTTATCAATAAATCTCTCTAATTGAATTCCAGTTCATATAGGAACTCTTCTTGGGAGCACAAGGTCCCCAACACATTCATGAGTTGTTTCTTTCTAAGTCTCCACACAATTCTATATTCTGTATTTAGAAATGCCTAATGATTTCATCCAAATAATCGAGGACAAACGATTTCAGAAGCAGTTCCTTTGCTTGGAAGTTTTATTTTAACTGTCCGCGTGACTGAGCCGTGAGTATTTTTCAGTCTTACTTAAAGGAGTTAGTCTGTGTATTCTCCTCTCCCGCTTCTCCTGGGCCCTTTTTGAGACTTGCCTATTCAGTGCACCCTCTTTTTATCCTTCTGGTGGAAGGCACAAACGAACCTGTGTGCTGAAGGAAAATTCCAACCAGGCTAGGACCCTGTACCCTCCACGCCTTTTTGACATCCTTTTTAACATTTTTAATGCTTTTCTGATCATTTGTCATTTAAGCACTTCCTATCTAGGCTGAAAAGACTTTTTTTTTTTGGTGTAGTCATTGTGCAAATGCAAGTAGGATGGGAGAAAGGAGGGAAGGAAAAGGGCTTTATTTATATACTCTAGAAATGGAATGTTTTTTTTTAAATTGGGCTTCATATGAAAGCCTATACTTCTGCTTATTCTGAATTTCCGAATAAAAAGGCATGTGTAAGCAGAGCTATTCAAAGTGTAGGAGAATTCAACACTATGTGAGACAAAGAAATAGTGTGTCTCGTGCTTCGGAATCAAACAAGTTGGCTTTCAGGCCTGGGCACCATCCCAGGGGAATTAGAAGTATGGAGATGTTGTTCAGTGATGGGTTCAAATTTTCTAGGCTTTTGCTATGCTCTTTTCAAATGCCACAGTCTAACTACATGTGAGACGAGGTTGAGCAGTAGTGCCTGTTGTCTCCAAGGCAGGCTCTGCTCCCTTGGCAGAGTTTTGAAATTTTAAAAAAAAGAAAAGAGGCAGCGTCTTGGATATAGGACAAGAAATCTGAAATTGGTGCCATATGATGAAAAAAAAGGAACTGGAAGGAAAGTAAAGACATGGCAACTGTTTAGTGTGAATTGACCAAATACTACCTAAATGCACACTGTAATTTCAAGGAACAGAAGCCTCAGCTTTCACTATAAAATTTAACTAGTCACAGGGTATGCAGTCAACTTTTAGTTAGTGAAGGGTTTTTTCTCCCCACTTTCTGTGTTTTGTTTATCTCAACTGCTTGTTAATTCTTCTAGAGGACATTACAAGGAACACAGAGGAGAATCGGATAGATACTTGACAAATATTAAGCTGAATTAAAAGCAGGGGAAAAATCAATTATTGCTACTTGTGCAAAGTCTGAAGTTAATGGCTGAAATACATTTTTGAAGATCATTTCAGGATTTTAGTTGTCTAAACCAGCAATGTGGATAAAGTATGGGCCTGGGAGCCAGAAGGCCTGGGTTCTAATCCTGGCTCCTCCATGGGTTCTAATCCCAGCTCTGCCATTTGCCCGCTGTGTGACCTTAGGCAAATCATCTAACTTCTCTGTGCCTCAATTTCCTCAGCTACCTGTTCCTCCTCTTACTTTGACTCTGAGCCCCCTGTGGAACATAGATTGTATCCAGCCTGATTAACTTGTATATGCCCCAGCACTTAGAACAGTGCTTGACCTCTGAGTAAGCACTTAACAGAGACCATAAAAATATGAACATGGATAATTGAGAGACTTAAACATTAAGTTCTCGAAATTCAAAACTCTTCTCAAAAGGTCCCCGCTGGGAAGCAACCAAAGATGGTAACTAATATTTTCGATCATCCTAGTTCACCCCCTTGCAGACTCTGATTCCTCCACATTTTACCCGGCACAATATTCTAATGCCCCAAAGTAGAACGCTGTAATGATTCTAGGTTAAATGGGGTAGAAAAGCATCTGGGCGAGAGCTCTGGAACACACCTACTACATAGCACTGCAGAATGTATAGTTCTGCAGGAATAGTTGCTACTTTGCTTGACAGGCTACCTCATATGTACAGTAACCCCCTAATCCACCGGTCTTTTTTGAGGCTGACGCATCTGATTCCTTTAAATTTTAATTCCTAGATCACACACACGTAGCTATTTCCCTTCACCTCCAATATTCATTTTTGAAGTATTAAGATTGCTTTCCTGCTATTTCCTTATTTTACTCATATTTTTAAGCTCTCCTTGTCCATTTGCAAGTGTTTCTCAGAAAGGATTTGGGTTTCCAGGGTTCCAGTCAGATCATTGGCAGTAGATGTCGTAGAAGATATTTTCGAAGACATTCAAAGGAAGAATATGGGTGAAATACCATCAATTGAGTGAAGTGGCATAATTTGATCCATGTGCAGCATGGCTCAGTGGAAAGAGCCCGGGCTTGGGAGTCAGAGGTCATGGGTTTGAATTTTGGCTCTGCCACTTGGCAGCTTCTCAGTGCCTCAGTTACCTCATCTGTAAAATGGGGATTAAGACTGTGAGCCTCACGTGGGACAACCTGATGGCCCTGTATCTACCCCAGCGCTTAGAACAGTGCTCTGCACATAGTAAGCACTTAACAAATACAAATACATTATTATTACAGACTACTCAATAATGAGAGCAAGTCACTTTCTTCTTTCCTTCTATAAAAGCAAGTAGCTCCTTTGGCCTCTTGGGATAAAGGCTACTGAATGCAGAACTTTGTACTAAACGCAAGGGTGAGTATTAGAATTAATGGACATGATCTTCGCCCTTAAAGAATTTATAGAGTCTCTTACGAAAAGCAAGCACTCACCTGACTGAAAGCTTTTGCATTATTTAATGCTGTAAAAGAGCCATTTACTAGTATTAGTTGGGGTTAGTGTTTTCTGGAACTCCACAATTTGATCTTACCAGGGAGTGAATCCTAAGGAGGCATCTTCTATTTTCAATGGAGAATGAAAGAATTTGATCTCTTTTGCATCCACTGTTTCTACTAGATGGTTTGGGGATGGTTGTCAAAATTCCAAAGCAGCTTTTTCCACTGCATACTGTATTTTGTGGTAAGTCTGGTTCTGATATTCAGTGACATTTTCCCCTTTGGTGTGGACTGTTTTGCATTTCCTGATGGCATTAGGCCATTCTCCTAACAGGGAGCAATTTGTAGTGTAGAAAAATCATGAGCATATTAGTCAACCTCTTTTATCTCTTGTTCAGACTTTTTTCATTTGGTTAAGGGATAAACTTCTGGTAAAAAAAATCTCAAAATAGAGCTTGACCCTTGGGATTTTTCTTTTATTTTTCTATCTTTTACCCTTCTACATTTCTATTGTTCTGGAGCACTAATATGGTTCAGGAGAGTTGAGTCAGGGTAGAAATTTAAGCTCTGTCTATTCAGTACAAACAATTCCTGAGCAGACACCAATCCTATATTAAATTATTATTATTTTAAATGGAAGTAACCTTGGAAGATCATAACCTGGTCCCTTGAAAATTCAGACGTTGTCAAAACATGTGCTTCATTCTCAAATAACTTTTGGGGGACTACTTTAATCATTGGTAGAGGTGGATAATCTTCCAAATGCCTTGAAGGGGTCCTAAACTTCCTGTTTTTCAGGAATGTCGGTGCCAACTGAGAGCATATAAGAATAATATTTATTTGTTGTACTTAAGCCCCTATTGGGTGTCAAGCACATATACTAAGTGCTGAGGTAGATACAAGACAATCAAGTCAGACACAGTCCCTGTCCTAGCTCGTTGTGGGCAGGGAATGTTACTGTTTTTTTTTTTGTTCTTTCCCAAGCACTTAATACATTGCTCTTCACCCAGTAAGTGCTCAGGAAGTAGCTGGAATGAATGAACATGGGGTTCACAGTGTACGTATGAGGGAACCCCCATTTTACAGATGAGGAAACTGAGGCACTGAGAAGGTAAGTGACTTGTCCAAAATCACACAACAGGCAGGTGGCAGAGCCGGGATTAGAACCCAGATCCCCCGATTCCCAGGCCTGTGCTCTTCCCCCTAAACCATGCTGCTCTACTGTACCCTAAAGAAGCACCACCCCCTCCTCTTCTCTCCCCTTTCTCGTTCCCCACTCTTCTTCCCAGTTTAGAGGCTGAGCCAATGGGAAGCTGAAGGAAGACAACTAGTAGATAGCTCTTCTCTCTTTTCTTGTCCCTCCTTTCCCATAAGATCCCAGTTATGGGAGACTCGTAGTTGTCACAGTTTCCTTCCTTTCCAGTACCACCATTAAGCCATCTCCCCCTCAGCCATCTTGGGAATGTGCCGTTGGTGTTACTGGTGTGGCGAATTATTACCGACTCAGATTGTTATGATTATTCTCGAGTTCCAAGAAACAGTCGTTTCCAGGAGATCTTCACTACTAGTAACGTATGTGCCATGCTTCAAACCGCATTAGAATGTGCTCCGATTGCTGTAGTTAGAAGACAGTTATCCTTCAAATCCAGATTCCTGAGGTCTCCTTAAATCCCTTGAGGATCCAGGGAAATTTGGGCAAAGTTCTGCCTACATGGTCATGCCAAGCTTTTACCAGTAATTCTTGAGATTCGTTCTCTAGTCAGATCGATCAAATCTCAAGCGTTTCTTAGATAAGACACATCAGAGGGTTATAAGAACCCAGAGTGGAAAAGTAAACTTTTCCTCACTGATTAATTCAGACTTCTGCAATTGAGGAAAAGTACCCGTTTTCTTCTTAGCCTGTCGCTCGGTGGTAGCTACTGCAAAAATAGGAAAATGGCAAGTTGCCAGGAAACCCATGCCCCCAAGCTTCAGTTTCATACTGTCTTGGGGAGCTGATGTTCATGTTTTTATAAGGATCAAGAATGATTGATAAAGTTATAAACAAGAGATGTGTGATTATGGTTTTTCAGCAGGAAAGGTTAAGGATGGTAGAAAGTAGTCCTTAAAAATGTGATTGTCAGCATCCCACCCTTCCTCCAAACATCCTTGTGCATCACTGTCAGTAAAGCAGTACTGCTCTAGAAGGACCTGCCATTGATGTATTCCAGTGACATTTCCTAATTAGTATTCATTTTCACCTTCCCTTCAGGTTTTAAAAAGCAAATCTTAGCCTAAACTAACTATAAGAAATGCAGTTAGAGCTTGCATTTTGAAACTGGGAGAAGAGTTGAATTTCCCTATTCTCTTCAGGGTACTTTTTCTCAGTTGTAGAAGGGATATTTCTTTGAAGATTCTTAAAGTTTTCCTTGTTCCCAGGGTATTTTTTTTATTGGAAAAAAACATTTACAAGGCTAAGTGCTGTGGTCTGGCTTATAGTCTTAACTGCGGCCACTTCATTATGGAGAAAGCTTTGGCATCAATAATAGAAATATACGGCTTCTGGTGAAGATACAGGGGATCTAACTGGTTCAGTCACTATTGCGATGGGGAGTAATGTAATTCCAGCAGACATTATTCCTTCTTTCGTCTGCAACCCAAAATTAATTTAGCAACTTGTTTAGGCCGAGGCCGGACCACATATCCTTCAGATTTTTGTTGACTGATGTACATGTGCTCCAATTCATGCTGATTCTTGTCTTCCAAGTTTGGAAGATGAGAAAGAAATTTTCTTCCAGTCATCCTGGGTGTTTTCCTCTTGAATCGGGATTCTCTTCAGTTTGAACCAAGCATCCCTCCCCCAAAAGGGGCTGAAAGGTTTCCATCATGACCATTAACTGTC
Source organism: Ornithorhynchus anatinus (assembly GCF_004115215.2). Classification (NCBI taxonomy): domain Eukaryota; kingdom Metazoa; phylum Chordata; class Mammalia; order Monotremata; family Ornithorhynchidae; genus Ornithorhynchus; species Ornithorhynchus anatinus. The sequence goes on from NC_041747.1 coordinate 1,879,017, forward strand.
CAGGAAGCCACTGTAGGGGTGGGAATAGCCATAATAATAATAATTATGGTATTAAGCGCTTACTATATGCCAAGCACTGTTCTAATCATGGGTAGATGCAGGTTCATCAGGTTGGACACAATCTCTGTCCCACATGGGGCTCACACTCTTATCCCTATTTTGCAGATGAGGTAATTAAGGCACAGAGAGAAGTTAAGTGACTAGCCCAAGGTCACATAGCAGACATGTGGCGGAGCCGGGATTAGAACCCAGGAAAGCATAACGGCAGTGGCTGTGGATCAGGAAGAATCCTGGAGCCTCTCTGGGAAGCCTTCAAGGAGGCTGAACATCCCAACCTGACCTCCGGAGCCCTGCTGACGCTGTTGGCCATTGAGCCGAGGCACAGGAAAGAGAACTGCCCCTCTCCCTGCTGCACCTTTCATTCATTCATTCAATCATATTTATTGAGTGCTTACTCTGTGGAAAGCACTGTGTTAATTGCTTGGGGAAATACAACAACAAACACACATTCCCTGCCTACAGCGAGCTCACAGTCTAGAAGGGGAGACAGACATTGATGTACATAAATAAATAAATGAATAAATAAATTACTGAGATATACCTCTGTTCTTTGCACAGCTCCTTGTGTGGGTACCACCTCCCAGTAGTGAAATCAATACGTACCATACTCTAGACTTCTCAGAAGACGCTGTATTCACTTCTTGAGCCACCTCTACTTTTGGGTGCCCCTGGAGCGTACAGTCTGGAGTACTCAGAGGCTTGGCCAGTATGGGCCAGCGCCACTCGTATTGTCCTGATTTACTGGTCATTTGAAGGAGAAACTGATTTTAGAAGAACTTTTCTCCCAAGTCCCCTACATATTTGCCCCTTACTGTGTTTCACTTGGTACCCTGTAGCTCTGGCAGCAGAAATATCTTTGAAGAACAATAGATTTAAAGCAGAGGAAAACTGTAGGGTTCTACTTTGTGGGTGTGTTTGCTTTGGAAGTTCCTGAATCAGAGGACAAATAGAGAGGGACTGGCCCTTTCTTGGCTGACCTCCAGGCAATTAGTAGCCTTTGCTGCCCCTGGATTTCACTAGAAGGAAGACCACCCCGGGGGGGGATAGATTTTTGGGGGTGGTGTGGGGAGAGAGATGTTGGCAGGTAAGAATACTCTCCTCTCCCCTTTCTAGCTTTATTGCCAAATTACAGCTGAAGCATAACTCCTTTGTGTTTCAGTGGCAAGGAGAGTTCAGCCATTCAGAATCGAGGTGATTTTTGAATAGGGTCTTAAGTTAAAATAATCACTGTACTACCAAGTCAAATTGAATGAAGTAATTGGTGTCTGGGTGGGAGTAACCCGGAGCTGGCTCGCAGCATTCTGTGAAGGTGTCCCGCAGATACGGTCTCTGAGGCACCTGGTCTGATTCTGGCCAATTTTGCCCGAAAGCAGAGGTTTCCGCACGGTACCCCGACATGGGAGTCAGCAGAAAACAGCGGGGTGGGGAAGAAGAGGGTAGGGCCCAGGTGGGAAGCTCTGCGCTAGGGAGAAGGGGAGTCTAGTTTTTAAGAGGGGCAAGTGGCTGCAGAAAGGTGTGGTAACCACATATGGGAGTGGTGCCAAATGTCTTTGGAGTAACTCCGTCTAGACCGACTGCATATGGCCCAAGGAGACGGGTTGATTCCCTCATAGTTGCTCCCGGGAAAGAGCCACCCAGATCTCTTGACTTTGGGCCAATCCAATGATAGGGGAAGGGCAAGCAGGAGTATTGGACTGCCTTGACTGTATTTGCAATGCCCAACTAAGGTACAAGAGGATCCCTTGAATTGCAAAGGTGTTTTGGGGGTATTTGTTAATGAATTAGTGGTACTTCTTGAACGCTTACTGTATGCGGAGCATTGTTTTAAACATTTGAGACAGTATACTACAACAGAGTTGACAGACGCGTTCCCTGCCCCCTAGGAGTTTACATTCTAGAGCCAGAGATGGACATGAATATAAAAAAAATCATTTCTATGTTAAGGGCTTATGTGCCAGGCGTTGTACTAAGCACTGGGGTAGATACAAGCTTGTCAGGTTGGATACAGTCCAGATCCCATATGGGATCCTGCAGTCTTAACCCCAGTTTTACAGGTGAAGTAACCGAGGGGCAGAGAAGTTTAAGTGACTTAACCAGGGTCACACAACAGACAGGCAGTGGAGGCGGGATTAGAACCACGGTCCTTCTGGCTCTCAGGTCCGTGATTTTAAGCTCTAGGTCAGACTGCTTCTCACTTCGTAATTGAGCAAGCAAGTTGTAGTAATTAGCTAGACATGAGTCTAGGTAGGATTCGAGAGGATACATTTCCTAATACAAGGAAAGGTGACCAGACCTCTGGAGAGCCCAATGCAATGTTTTCCATGTGAGTTTTGACTGCATTTATTTAGTTTTTAGAAAATGAATGATATTTTGGATTCACAAATTTTTTTCTTTCCAGGAAAGATGATAAAGACTATGCTTTAAAACAAATAGAAGGTACTGGGATTTCTATGTCAGCATGCAGAGAAATAGCGGTAAGTTATGTTCTTTTTTTAATTAGCAATTTGACTCTAGATAATGAAAGTGCTTTTGCTGGCAATACTTTAGCAAGTGTCTTAATATGAAATTTACTGGTAATTTGGGGATGTAAAGAAAGCCAGAATTCAGCAAGTGTCTGAATTATTACACTATGAAATTAGCATAATATTGCATTTAGTGAACACCAAAATTCCAGATACTATTCCAGGTATGTTGAAGACCCGGTTAACATGAACTCTGATGAGAATTGAAACCAAAACCTGCAGTACTTGTTTTTACAGTATTTATCTTTTCATTCGTGTGTGCACAATAACATACAGCTGTGTTTTTTTCTCCGGTTTAAAACTTCAAATTAGGAGCAGTAAAATGTTTTTGATCCTGAGAGGAAAGTGTCCTTCCTGTTAATACTGTACTTTGCAGTATGTCCATCCACTCAACACAAAACATTTGGTCTGGTCTTTGACTTCTGTATCTCGATCCTTGTTCCTTGCATTTTAAGAAATGCAACTTTGAATTTGCCATCTGGATTAACTCAAAGCATTGTAGCCTGGGAGGTGTAAGCTTTTTCTTTGTTCTACCTAGCTTTGCAACTTCCTCCCACAGATAAGGTATGTTGCAGGGAACTTTGCCACTGGTAGCTCCATCTCATGAATTTAGTACTAAGCATATTCAAAGGGTAATTAATATATCTTTCATAAATTGAATGTGTTATCTCGGGTTTTTACATCTCTTCCAATATTTTTTCACTTGAAAATATCTTGTTTTGGGACCAAGATTCTCGTGAGTGAACAGTGTCTGAATACAGGAACGGGTTGTGTAGTGCATTCCTTATTTCTGAGAGGAGATGTTTGCATATTAAATATGTTATTTCTTAGTCATAGGAATGAAGCAAATTAAGCTTTTTTTTTGGTCAACTCCTCATATTTCTCTAACTTAAAACCAGAAGCAGTTGGGGCTCCTGGAGCAGCCTCCTGAAACTCTGGGACCCGGGGTGGCCAGTTCCAAACGGCCCAAGAAGCTGGGTGTAAATCAGCCCAGACCTTGGGCCACCAGTTGATGTACCTCTCGACTGTCATTTCATTCAAAAACGAGTCCCTTAACAGTCGTTGGGTGTTTGTCCATTTAAAGTTTCATGTTGCAGTAGACTTTGGTTGGAAAACTCTCCCAAGTGCCTTGTTCAGGGCTCTGAACACAGTAAATTCGACTGATTGAACCAAATATTTTTCAGCAAGTGGTGTTTTCTATTCTAAAGTCAGTACACAGCATGATGGAACATCACCCCCAAATTATGGTTTTTGGGGGTACTTAAAACCATGCTGTAGTTTATTAGGGTGATGGTAGATTTCTCTGGTTGTCCTTAAAACTAGGGTAGGTCTTCACCTGTCTAGGATGGTTAGTTTGGATGGGGTGTGTGTACTAAATTACCCTCTGCCCAAAATTTGTATTATTTTGTAATTATAGCAGTTCATCAGCTAATCCAATACAAAAGGGCTTTGAAGTGGTTTTCTTGAATTGGGTACCATTGGCCATTTTTTACTTTGAGCCGAATGATCAAATAGAAAGCAGATGGATAAAGTTATCCCACCTATCGTCACTATTCCCAGTACTTCCATTTTACACAATATTCTTTTGAATTGGTATATTTTTATGTCAGCATGATTGTCTTCTCCCCTCTTGGAATGTAAACTCTTAAGAATAGGGCCATATTCCCTGAAAGAGTTTAATCAGTGTTTGGTCACTGACTGACTAAGAGGTGGCACCCATCTGAAAGTCGGGTTGCTAACACTTGGGCAAAGGCTTAAAATAGGAGGTATTGGGATACTTTTTTGAAAGTCTTTAAGCCCTCAGGTAAAATTTTAGGTGATGAAAGATAGAAAAAGAGGTACAAAAACATAGAATCGAGATCAACAGGGGAAGAACAAGACTGTGTGTTCAGGGAAGAAGATGGGAAAAGGATGATTTCATATAAATGGCAAGCAAATCCTTTGATCATAGTGGACCACAAGCTCAGCATGAGCCACCTCATAATACTGTTCATTACACAAACACTTTCCTGGCTCCTCTCCGCTTCTTTTCTCCATTTTGCCCCTTAGCCTCCCCCCTCCCCCCCAAAAGCAAAGAGTGGCTGGTAGGTATATGACTAAGGGGAGGATCTAGAAGTAGATAATGCTCCAATTTTTTCCTCGTTAGCCCACCTCTGACTCTGAATTCAGATCCAGAGAAAATATCGAAAAGAACCGTAAGGTCTTAGAAAACTTTCCTGGGAGAGCAATTCACATATGGATGGGGCAAATATAGCCCTAGTAGAAAAAGGCAGAAGGATGGAATTTTTTATCCTGAAAAGAAGCCAGAGAAGTGATTTGATAGTCCAAGCCACTCTCATCTTAAAGAAACAGCAGTGTGAATTTTTCAATTCAAAGACCAAAAGAAAGAGTATATGTGGGTGTGTTCCTGAATGGACCTGAAACCAGTTTAGTAAAGTTAACCAACACAAATCTGGGGTCTCTAAAGTTTCGTTCAAATAGGAGACTAACCAAAGACTTCTTCTACAAGACGGATTCTCTTCCTATTTGTTGGGTACAAAGAGAGAGCAATTTTATTTCACTTGCAAGTCCAGTGATCTGTATTTAACATGAAAATTTTGCTGGGTCTGACTCATTTAGATCAGATTTCCTGATTGTTCTCAAGGTCCACTCCCATACCTGGAGCTTGTGCTTGTATAAAAACTCAGTGGATTATAGGACCAATTAGTTTTTGTAGAGGAAAAAACTGTAATTAATTTTATCTTTAACCTTAACTGAGAGTTCTTCCGTTGGGAGCTTATATACTTCTATAAGCAGGCATAGTAGATAAACTGAGCTTTTATTGTTCATTGAATAAACTGGAGATCTAGTTTTAATCTTTTTTTTTTTTAAAGACATAGAGAAACAAGTTTCCCTTCCTAGCTCGTCGGTAGCATTGGGAAGAGACTAACCATTAGATGGTAAGATGTTCTGCACCCAGTAAGCGCTCAGTAAATAAGATTGAATGAATAAGATCTTTGAGAGCAGGGTCTGGAACTGCTTCTGTTCTACTGTCCTAAGCCCTTATTATAGCGCTCTGCACAGAGTAGATGCTAAGCAGATATCATGATCAATTGCAATACAGTAAATAGGATTCTGCACCTTCACATTTCCCTCCATATTCTCTCGAGTAAAGGGCTTTAGGAAAAGAAAGATGGCTACATCAAATGGGAAAAGCTTTATGTTCCAGGTGCTAGAGTGAAGGAAATGAGTGTCCTGTGAATTCAGAGTAAGAAGGCCCAGGCCAAATCTGGTGGTATCAGAATTCAGTGATATTTTGCCTTCCAACCTTCTATGTTAGTGCACAGTAAGGATATTGGTTCTCAGAAACTTCTGTCCCTTGGTCAGGATGTGATGACTGCTGCTTCCCTTAAGGAGCAGCAGATGGGCCTGGAAGGGAGGGAGAAAGTGCAGAGGAACCTGGAGGAGGTGAGGCAGGTACCAGGTGAGGGGAAGAGACCCAGGTGAGAAGCGGCGTGGCCTAGTGGAAAGACCACTGGCCTGGGAGTTGGAGCACCTGAGTTCTAATCTCCACTTTGCCAATTGCTTGCTTTGTGACCTGGACAAGTCACTTAACTTCTCTGTGCTTCATTTTCTCCAACTGTAAAATGGGGATTAAACCCTGTTCTTCTTCCTCTTGAAACTCTAAACCCCGTGCGGGACAGGGACTGTGTCCGATATAATTAATTTGTACCTACCGCAGGGCTCAGAACAGTGTTTGACACATAGTAACAGATACCATAATGAGGGAGAGAGACAGACATGCTGGGGTGTGGGGAGGCTCGCAGAGCTCGTGCCCCACGAACCCTGCCAGGACCGTCACCCTCTTAGACCAATCACACACCATGATTGTCCTTTGCCAGGTGACTTGTTTTGGCTAGTTGTGTCTGGAAATCTGTCCAGTTCTGCTTCTTGCGCTCTAACAGTCTTTCTCACTGTGAGATCCATCCACTCCTGAATCTCCCATGCCTGGCTGCTTTCTCCGTTTCTCATGTCTCCCAGTAGTCTTCAGCTTGGCTGCATGTGTTCATTTTCTCTTCAGAACTTTTATTCTGTGCTTCTTGCTTGGTCTTTTCAACCACCTCTATCTTCTTTAGTGTCATCTTGGAAACAAAGGATAGCTACCTTAGGATGTTGACTGTTCATCTCCAGTGCTATAGGGACTTTTCTGGGTGGAGTTAAAGTGCTGTTGAGAAGTTCTGCCAAGAGGTTTGCACCTTAATGGACTTTTGTTGAACCAGCAAGGTTGAAGACACATTCCCCTACACCATTTGAAAAACTTCCAGCCTGTAAAACAAGGTGCACTTGGATAAAGGAATTATCACACTGCATCTCTTCTGATTTTGCCAACTCTAAATATTACAAGCGTCCTCACATGCAGAAATGAAAAAGGTTTTGTGAATCACAGGGTCTTAAGCCGAGGGGGTGGGGGTGGACTCTCTTAATTGGGCAGTTTGGCATTCTCAATGATTATGCTTTAAAGGTTTCATGAGTTATTCCGTGAAAGGGAACAGTGGTTTATTTTGGGTGGTCCTGGGCCATTCTAGAGGTTCTGGCTACCTCAGAAATCCTAGTTCAGACTGAGCTAAGCCCAAGCAACCTGTTTATGTAGCACTCCGGGAGAGCAGAGTACTTTCGAGTCCCCAACCCAGGAACCCCCGCAGATTCTCCCATAAACTGTTTGCCACGCTAGCCATTTGCATTGTTGGCCAAATCTAGTGCGATATCCTGAGTATCTTTGATCAGGGCTCTCCCAAAAAGTCTGGGGTCATGATCGGGGCCACTGGGGGTATCGCACTGTTTCCGGATCAATGGGATGGGACACCTCACACCAAACTTATGTTGTGCTTACTCAGACTACTGATCTCCCTGCCTCACTAATTGACTCGGTGCTGAAATGAGATGGATCAGTTTTAATAAGTACTTAGGCCATGGGGCGAGCCTTTCATTCTAAAGTGAATCCATTTAATGATAGTTAGAAAATTATTTGCTTTGAATCCCCATTGGCTCTGATGTTTAAAGTAGCTAATGATTAAAGGTCCATTAAAAAGGGAAATAGATGCTAAACTGATGGTTTTATTAATTGCTTTAGAAATTGAGTATGCTGAGTTGGTGTTGGAAAACTCACCAAACAAATGACTTTTCTCTGTCAGATTTGTCAACATTAAGCGTATTAAATTTATACTCAGTTTTTTCAATCAATCATATTTATTGAGTGCTTATTGTGTGCAGACCAATCAGTGGTACTTATTGAGCACTTACTATGTGCAGAGCACTGTACTAAGCACTTGGGAGAATACAATATATTAGAATTGGTAGGTGCATTCCCCTGCCCACAAGGAACTTCCAAATCTGGAGGGGGAGACGGACATTAAAATGCATTATCGATACATACATACGTGCTGTTGGGCTGAAGGTGGGGTGAATCAAAGGTACAAATCCGTGACTGTGTTCATGCCAACCCTCCTGTCAAGGAAAACCTGCTTTCTAGACCGTTCCCAGTGGGCATTGAAACTCTGGGGATTCTAAGAGTGTCTCACTCGGATCATCCGCTACTGTTTATTGGGAGCAGAGTAGCCCTTGGGCAGGCCTGATCCATCTGACCAGAATCTGCTAGGCCAGCAGCCATAGTGTGAGCCCAGTGGGGGTGGGGGGCGTTGAGAGGGAATTCTTTTCCTTTGCTTACAGACATTCTATCTCATTAAGAAGGGATGTTAACTGGCTCCGTGGCTCTGCGGGGAGTTTCTTTATAAGTCGATGAATGGTGAGAACCAAGCAGGGCCTTCAGGGTTTGGGTTGTTAAGTGGGCATAAAATATAAGAAGCATGGCAGTGAGTAAAAGTAGAGTCCTTGTGGGAAAAGAAGTGGTGCTAAATCTCGGCATGGTTATTCCAGTTCTCTTGTCTCTATGTTCAGAAGGAGTTCATAACAGGTAATCTTGTCGAAAAAAGTTATGAAATTTTAATTGTCATTTTATTGCTTAATTATGTAAATTCCTAAAACGTTTGAATTAGATTGGGTCTCTAGAGAGGCATGATTCCTATTTTAATATGTTTGAGTTGATAACATTCCTTCACTAAGAAGGTATAGTAGCCATATTTATTATTTTGTGTGGATTAAGAACATGAAAATTTTTTCAAATTAAGCCACTGCCTACCCCTTCCCTCTCTCCACAGTTACCTGTTTTTGCACACCTTTTCTAAAGAGTTTCCTTTCTTCTGTGCAGTTGCTACGAGAACTTAAACACCCGAACGTCATCTCCCTACAAAAAGTGTTCCTATCCCATGCTGACCGAAAAGTGTGGCTTCTGTTCGACTACGCGGAACATGACCTCTGGGTAAGCCGCATCCTGACGCTTGTAGGTAGTGAGGCCTTGGGTTCTCAGTCAGAAACCAAGGAGAGAATCAGAAATCAGTTTGGCACACTGCCTGTGAGAGATACCGAGAGAGATAATTCACGCTTTCTCTCTTTAGGATTTTGCTGTGTTGCGTAACCTTGAAGCTAGAAATCACTCCATGTGCAATTACAGTAAAAAACAGAATAAAATATGTAGTAGACAAGGTGCTATAAATTTTTCAGTATTCTGCATACTTAGGATGAAGAAAAGTTGTTTTCTGAATCTGAGCTCTATTTTTGTTGGTGAGGAGAGAATATGAATCTGCTCCATATGAACACTCAAACAATTGAATTGTTAAAATATTTCTAATTGAAAGACTATAGTCCCGTGAGATTTACTGTCCTAGTATACTAGGATCACTAATTGAATAGTTCAGCTATCTTTGAATTATGTACCTTCTGCAACAGAGAATGTTGAGCTGGGGACAGGTACTGCAAATTGAGATCTGTGTGAAAGTTCATCGATCCGGTGATGTGACCCTTGTTTTTCTCATGCCTGCCTGACTTAGGCACAGAAAAAGATACGGGCAGTCTGAATCTATAGTCTCATGACATTTTCTCCCATTATTTTTTTTAGACATTCCAGAAAGAACTTTTCTATGTAACTTAGGAGTTCTTAAAATTGTAGAAATGAACATTTGAATTAACGCTCTAAACTTCAAATTCAGGAAATCATCCCACTGTGTTTTAAAATCTTTAAAACTGAGAGCGAGCTCCTAATGGAGTGGTTTGCGTTAAAGTAACCATATAGAAGATTTGGAAGTTAACAAAGCTAAGTAGACAAATAAGTAACATATAATTCGAATGCTTAAGTGAACAGCAGGTGAAAGGAGTCCCTTTAATTTGAGTAGGGAACCTGAGATCTAGTATCATAACTCATTTAAGTAAAGCCTGTGGGAAAGAGGAAGGACACCCATATAACATCCTCCTTCCTCCCACCCCTTTCTCCTCTCTCCCACAGCCACCTTCAGCAGCAGGAGAGAACATTTGAAATGGTGTAGTATAATAATCTGTTAACTGTGGGCATCAACTTTGAGGAAGTGTAATTTTATGATTAATTATTTCTGCTGTGAACTCCCTGTCTGTTGCCAATAAAGGAGCATCAGGGGTTTGTGAGGGACAAAGTCCTATGGGGTTCAGAAACAACTGAACAACTGCTATTTGGATCAGTTGAGCACAAGGTTTGAGAGGACTGTGCAGTCACGGGGCATGATCTTCCACATCTCCAATTCAGTTAGGTGTATTTTTGATTTATGTTGTTGACCTCGTCTTAGTTTTCATGTAGGCCATAACTAAATTTCATTTTCTAATGGTTTACCTCACGTAGCCTTTTTGTACTGATTAATGTAATTCGTGGTATGATTGAACAGGTGAATCCTGAAGTATAAAAATCACAAAGTGGAGATTCCTTTTCATCTCCTTCCGTTTCCTCTGTTCTGTCCCTGAAATGATAGACAATAGAAGGGTGTTGAGGGAAATTTGCATGATCTATATTAAAATGAAGACAGAAACATTTGGGTGTTGTAGAGGATCATGGTTGAAACCATTTTATTCTTTATGTGAATTGCTCATGCCCTGGCATCGTTTTAATTGAGGTGAGCACAGTAGACTCCTTGTCCTCCCTTAGATGAAATTGGGAAATGAAGATGGGAAGCTACAGGGATTACAGCTATTCTGTTTAAATGATGCCTCTTCAGATAGTTCTGAAATCCAGCATGCTAAAGCCTTGCTTGAGGAGAGTTGGTTGAGTGGGAGATATCGTACATAAAATAAATTTCATTACTGCATTATCTACTTCTTAAAATTGGGGTTCTTCCTCCCCTGCAGATAGAAATTATACATCTCCACTCCCATCTCTACCTGTTGTTCGGTACGTAATTCTTCCTTTGGAAAAAATACTTTAGGAGATATGTGGACAATTATTCCGTTTATTTCAAAATAATTTCCTCTAGGCACAAGTATCATTCAAAGGAAGAGTTTGTTCCTCTGATACTGGCCTGGCCATGTATTCTTTTTCAAATTGGCCTTCAGCAGAATATGTTTCTTTTTAGAAATGGATATTAATATTTGGTGTTCCATGAACCACCCAAAATACTTGTGAGTGTGACTACCTTTTGATATCTCTCTTGAATGTTGTCAAATAAGCTGTCCTAGCAGTTTTTCTCATGTATCCACTATCTTCTCCAGGATATGACTGGGGAAGACAGGTGGGGATTCACCTTTTTTACTGGGCTTGATTCTTCATATTCAGATTCTTTTACCAATTTGAAAAGCAGATTATTTAGACCTCAGAGACCTGTTAGGTGAACCTGAAATCTCAGATACCTGACCTTTTTAAAGGCACCTATTTGCCAAAAGATATTTAGCTGTGGAATTAAACCTCCTCCCATGTCACCAGAGGGTGTTTTCTTATGGTGTGCAGCAAGACCCACCCGTGGGCTGGAGCTTTCTGCGGGGTAACGAGATGAGGAGCCCAGAGACATTGTACTATCACCTTCATCGCTATCATCGTTCGCTGTCATCAGTGGCACTTAGTGCCAAGATCTGCCAGCTGATGACCTCTTCAAGCTCTGCCCATGTCCCTCAGCCACAGATGAGCACTGCCTCCCAGCTCCACACACCCGCTGCTCCTGCAGACTGTTCCAGGCCAAGCCAGAGTCTCTGCCCCCGCTGCCTGCCCCTTGTCCCTGGGAGGTACAGCTTCCTGATAGATTAGTCTCTGGGGCAGGCTGTGGGGGTTCTGACGGGGAACAGCCGAGGTCAACCTGACTATCCTAGAGTCATCAATAGGTGACTGTAAGCTCATTGTGGGCAGGGGATGCGTCTGTTATATTGTTATATCCAACTCCCCCAAGTGCTCAGTAAGCACACAGTAAGCACTCAGTAAATGCAATTGATTGATTGAAGGCCCCAGTCGCCCTGAGTAGTCAATCACCGGTACTTGAATGAGTGTTCACTGTGTGCAGAGCAGTGTACTAAGCACTCGGAAGAGGAAAATTCAATAATCTTGTTAGACAGGACTCCTGCCCTCAAGGAATTTACAATTCCTGCTTGCCACCTCTTTGCCCTTGTGATAGGATCCCCCACCTCTCAAAATAATTCTCCTGCATACCAGCCTCCAAGTGCACTGCTTTCTCTCTTACAGTAAATTTGGCTCCTGCAGGCAGCAGATCCTCTTCAATAATCTTTGAGCACAGCTTCGATTTTCCTAAAATGTGCCGCAGAATGTGTCTATATTCAGTTTTAAGTGGATTAATTTTTTCAAATTCATGGCTATTTTCTGACAGTCTGTCAATGTTAATATCATTGTATTTAGGAAATTATTTGCACCAAGGTTGTCTAGGCATTTTAAAGCTGTTAAAGATACTTAGTAAAGGAAGCTGGTTAGAATTGATAGTGACCAACATCTCTCTGGACCCTCTGAAAGTTCCTTTTTTCATTGAGATATTTTTGTCTTAATTTCTGTCTTTCGGCTCTACTGACATTTTTTCTTTCTTTCAGCATATAATCAAGTTTCACAGAGCTTCTAAAGCAAACAAGAAGCCAGTTCAATTACCTCGGGGAATGGTGAAGTCACTATTATATCAGATCCTAGATGGTATTCACTACCTGCATGCTAACTGGGTGTTGCACAGGGATTTGGTAAGTTGAATTGTAGAGGGGGGATTAGAACTACTAGGCAGAAGGGTGTACAGTTGGTTGCTTTTATAAGCCTTTAGATCCCAGAGCCTAAGGCTATAGGTCAGCAAAATTGTAGGGTGTGTGGGTGTGGGAGACTGCTGGAACATTGACTAGCCTTGTGCTGTTCTCTATAAAGCCTGCTCTGATACGACATGCACTGGACGATTTTGTTGCACTGGTGAAGAAGGTCAGGTTTGTTTTCTCAAGCTTTGGTTTCCTTCTGACCGAGGGCCAATTAGTTTTCCGTTGCTTATTGGGATGCCAGAGAAATTCAGCAGCCATCAGTAAGAGCAGCCACGGACCTATGAAGGTATGAGATAGATGGGGGAAGTGCTTAAAACCTGTTATTTCTGTTATATCATGGAATTCTTTAAAAGCTGTTCTAACTCCTGTTTTTGGCAAGGGCCTTGAGTATTGTTAATAATTTTGCAAAAACTGGGTGAAAAGACTCTATGCTTTAGGTAAGATGAAATGTTTACAGAATTAGGGGAGTCTTGGAACTCTGTGAAGAAAAAATCATTCTAGTGCAGTGCATATTTTTTCACAGAACCTAAGCCAATTGAAAGACTTTTAAAGAAGTCTCTTAGGCACCTTGGGAAATAATATGGCATTGAATTTTGAGTCCTTGACTGTAGTTCCAAGATAGAAGAATAAAACCCAAAGGTATAGAGATAATAATAATAATGATGGCATTTGTAAAGCGCTTACTGTGTACCAAGCACTGTTCTAAGTGCTGGGGTAGAGATAAGATAATCAGGTTGTCCATCATGGGGCTCACAGTCTTAATCCCCATTTATAGGTGAGGTAACGGAGGCATAGAGAAGTTAAGTGACTTGCCCACATTCACACAGTATATGTGTGTGTGTGTGCGCGCACGTGCGCGCAAACACAAGAGCAAACGTTTTTGTAATTTATTTGTCTTGCCTAGTTTCAGACAGATGCAAAGGCATTGTTAGATTCTTATCTCCTTTTATGACTTTGTTGTTTTGTAATATATCTTTGTTAATGGTAATGAGTCACAACCCTGGAACTATCTTCCTTCCAGAAAATCACCATCTTGGGTAGAATTAGGAGAGAAAACTATACAAGTTTTTATTATGAAAATCAATCTTTAATATGGACTGTATGGAAAGTAGAAGAAGATGGGTTTGAAGGATCTGTGAAGAAAAGAGGAATAGCCAGCAGGGACAGGCTGAATATGAAAGGTACATAAGAGTTAGGAGTTAGAGCAGACACCAAGGAGGTGAGTTTTGGTGGTTTTGATAGTATGGGGAAATTTAGAAGAAGATTTCAGAGGGAAAATGAGGATTTTAATTTTGACTTCCTAACAATGGTGGTCTTCTTTAAGCGCTTACTATGTGCCAAGCACTGTACTAAGCGCTGGAGTGGAGATAACCAAATTGGGTTCGACCCAGTCCCTGTTCCACATGGGGCTCACAGCCTTAGCCCTCATTTTACAGATCAGCTGAGACACAAAGAAGTTAAATGACTTGCCCAGGGTCACACAGCTGACAAGTAGTGGAGCCAGGATGAGAACCCAGGTCCTTCTGACTCCCAGGCCCGGACTCCTCCTCTAGGCCACGCTGCTTTTCTTCCTGGGGTTAAGGCACCAGGCAAAGAGATCAGCCAGATGGAGATGCTGATGTTGGATTCGTAGCTGTTCTTGGGTACCCGGGAACTTCCTGAGCCTGTCCTAAATTAATGTTGCATTTCTGTTTCTTTACTTGATTTAGAGGTGATTTTAGATTTGAGAATAATGGGATTCCTTTTTTTCCCCTTTTTAAAATTTTCCCAACCTGTGGGATTTCTCCCACTGAAATGACTAGGTAAATCCCATTAATAAACTATGGTGTTCATGGCATCATCATCCAGTGTATTCAGCCTATCCTAGAATAGACCGAATACACGGACATTTTGGGACATAACAGAGAACTGTGAAAATGAGTCCCTGCCCTCAGGAAACTAATACTCTAAGGACATGTTGGTTGACAGATACCCCATAGTTAAAAGTCTGAGAATACACAACAGTAAACTCAAGTGGATAAATAAATATTTAGAGAGCGCTTGAGAGGATCTTTAGTCATTTAATGCATCAAAGGGAGAAGTCTTATAGGCCTTCCAGTACAGTTTTGGGGACAATGCTTTGGAAATTGGAACTCCCAGAATCTGGAGAAAGCAAATGTGATTATCGCATTTTCTGGCCACTTAAATTGGGCAACTAAGAAAGAAAATGCGGTCATTTCCATAAAATTTGGACACTAGGTTAAAAACAAGGAATGGAGGGGAACGATTTTATTAGAAAAACAGAAGTTTGAGACTTACAATAGTATTTGTGAAAGTTATTAACAGTGTGGTTAAGACCTCCACTGTGCTCTTTTGAACATAATAAGAATTAATAATTCATAGTGCTTGGAATAGTGGAAGATATATAAATAACTTTTTTCTTTAAGAACCATTAAAATGAGAAACTCTCTCCTTCATCAGTCCCACATCTGCTTAATTGGAATGCTTGCTAAGAATTCCATTTAGTCGACTACATTTCAGTGCTCCAAAATGGATGTGGTTCACGCAATTCAGTTAAATGGGAAACCTGGTAGGAACTGCAGCTTGTCGCACAGTAGCTTTTAGGAGTGAGTTTGAATTGGCTAATGTAAATGTCATTTAGTCCTCACAGTACTTGTTTTTTAAATGTTGCCGCAGAGCAGATAAAGGAAAAATTCAGAAACTCTGAATTGTATTCTGGATCTCCTCCTAGCTGTTTTCAGTGGTTACCCAGAGTGTTGGGTGAAAGAATTAGTGGATGTGAATCCAAATCTCTCTTGCAAACAGGCAGTGGAATGGAGCACTGGGGAATAGTCACAAATGCTCCAAGATGCCTCCTTGGGCATCATCCTCATGAAGAACCAGAACTGATTATGAACCTCACCACCTCACAGACCTCCCAGGCCAGGTAGATGTCTGGACCTGGCTCATCATCCACTCCCGGAGGCCCAGCGTGGCTACAGGTCACAGTGCAGCATTACGGGATCAAAAGCAAAGCACCCCCTGGGTCGCGGTCAGAGGTGTGTAGGACATTAGCCAACTGAGAAACAGACACTTCTCCAGGAAGTACAGTGACAGGCAGGGGACAGCTGAGTGTGGATTCCCCAGAGAGTGAACGGAAAGATTCAGCAGATTCCGATTCAGGGGATAATCGGCATACTTTATTCAAATTTAAAATTCACTTCTTCCCAAATATAACTCTGAGTACACCGAAGCACCCAACACTCACCAAAGAGCCCTCTCTCCTGAGGCCCTCCTACATTCACCTGACCTCTTCAGGGGCCGTTCCTTCTTTTTAAACCCCACCCTTCCAGGATAGCCTATTCCTTCTGCTTCTTTCGGATCTGGCACCAGCAAGCACTCTGCAAATAATAACAACAATAATAATGATGAAAAAATAGCATTAGTCATAATAGTATCACCGGGGTGGCAATAAATCTCTTTTTTTGCAGAGAGCTTTTGAATCTGCCTCTGTCTCTTTCCTCTTTCTTTTTGTGGGTCTGTTGCTCTCTCATTCCTCTCTTTTTTTCATCTTTAATCCTGGGCCACTGACTCCACTCCCACAGGAATCCTACCCACTACCACTGTATCTGCAAGAAAATTGCGAAAGTGATTCTATTCACAATTTAATTTCCTTTTGTTCTTTTTAATAATGAAATGTTGCACTAAAAATTTCATCAAAAATAGTGTTGCTGTTTGGCAGACATTTTGTCATCGTGGCCGTTAAATTGTAAGCTCACTGAGAGCATATTTCCATGTTTCACTTCTGTTGTATTCTCTCAAGTGCTTAATGCAGTACCTACCCCTCCGTAGGCTCTGAGTAAATTGAATGCAGCTTTTTCAAGTGCGACCCATGTGCGGTTATCCAACTGTACATGCGTCTGACTTTCCTGCTTTGGGTATTCTGAAAAATTCCTCCAAATCTTTTTAACAAATGCACCTCTCGACAACTTTTGAGAGTGCTATTTCCTAGAATATTTTCTCTAATTTTTTTGACTTTGAAGAAATTAACACTTATTTCTTTTTATACTCTATCCATAAATAAATAAAAGCAGCAGCTGTTTTTATCACCAGTTACCCAGCTTCTCAGTGCTTGAAGCTTTTTTTATTAGTTCATTTCTGCAGCTCTCAATTTGAGCTCCATTTAAGGGAGTAATCTTATTGTCATAATGCACTTCATTAATTTGACAGAAACATTCAAGATTTACAGTATCTAATAAAATAGATAAATACTTGGAAAGCTGGAGAAAACTTGAGAGACCTCTGTTTTCTCAAGCTGTTTATCTTACATTATTAAAAAAGCAATGTTAGCCATCATTATCAAGTGTGATGATTCCAAGGTATTTGAATTATGTAAATATTTACGGTTGTAACTCTGTTGTTTGCTTGGACACACCAAAACAGCCCTTCTCCAGGATCAGGTCTTTTAATTATCTGGCTGGAAATACCATCTAACTGAAATATCAAACTGGGCGAGGAGTTGGGATTTTTGCATGCATTAGTTTGAGGTCTTAATATCGTATTTCGCTGACCACCATCTCATCCTCAAGTAATACTTGTGGTGTCTGTTAAATACTTAACTACGTGTCAAGCACTGTACTAAGCACTGGGGCCACAAGGCCCACATGAGGCCCAAAGTCTAAATAGGAGAGAGAAGAGATATTGAATCCTTATTTACAGATGAGGAAACTGAAGCCGAGAGAAGTTAAGTGACTTGCCTAAGATCACACAGCAACAGGTGGAGGAGCTGGGATTAGAACCCAGGTCTTCTGCCTCCCAGGGCTGTGCTCTTTCCACCAGACCACACTGCTCTTGAAATGCTTTTGAAATGCTTTAAGTTTTTTGTTCTGAAGCTAAATTTATTTCTTACAGAATAAGATTCCCTGTGGTTCGATGAATTTCTAATGGATAAAATCAGATAGGTTCTTTGCCAGTACAAGTCCTGCCTTCCTGTCTATGCACTCAGTTCCCCTGAAACATATGTTTTCCCTCTGCATTTTGGATAGGACACTATTGTTCGTCTAGTAACAAGTGCCTCTGTCTGGGTGATACAGTTGCAGTCGTATGTGACCTTGACCAAATTTTTCATTCCGTCAGTCAGTGATGTTTATCGAGCAAGTCGAACACCTATGTTGTGCAAAGCACCGTATTAAGAGCTTGGGAGAATGCAGTAGAGGTAGATGCCACAGTACCCCCACCCTCAAAGATCTGTAGCATGAGATTTCTTCCACATTGGGTTTGTCAGAAGATGATGGTATCTGTTAAGTGCTTACTATGAGCCAGGCACTCTACTGAATGCTGGGGTGGATACAAGCAAGCAAATCAAGCTGGACACAGTCCCTGTCCCATGTGGGGCTCACAGTCGCAATCTCCATTTTACAGAGGAGGTAACTAAGGCCCAGAGAAGTGAAGTGACAAAAGTGGTAATTTCATTCATCTTCTTATAGGTGCCTCTTTGTGAAAAAGAAGGATGGACTGAAAAAGTATTGGAAGTGTGGTTGTGTAAATTTGGGTAAATTGTGTAAATCATGGCAAAGCCTGTGAACCCCTTGTGTCACAGGGATTGTATGATCTGATTGTCTTGTACCAAGCCCAGGCCTTAGCATATAGTAAGCATTTCATAAATACTATAATTATTATTATTACAGCCGTCACCACTTTAGCAAAGCCTACCAAAGTCATTTCGGTATTAGAATTTCTGTGGCTCAGACCCATAGCTAATGTACTGCACAGCACTTTCCCTGCCCCCTCTTCTTCCTTTTTTGCTTCATCTTACTCTCCTTCACTGCAGGAAGTATGCTGAAAGCCTTTCTGGCATCCCCCAGGAAGCTGAAATGTGCATAACAATTAGGATCTGAAAATTAATTGTTCCCGTTTACAGACAAGGCATAGCACTTTTTTCCCTCAGGATCAGCAGCCTGAAGTAGGTGAGGTGCCCCGATCTAGTTTCATCCCACACAAGCAAAGCCTAGAACACTTAAGTCAATTCCCCCCTCCTCCTCCCCACTTGAAAGAGTTGGGATATCCACAGGGCAGCCATGTTGTTCTTGACAATAGAGTGGCCTGGGGTGCTCAGGCTCCAAAAGCATTTATTGTACAAGCTTGGCTTGTGCAGATCTCTTAGAAATAATAATAATAATAATGTTGGTATTTGTTAAGTGCTTACTATGTGCAGAGCACTGTTCTAAGCGCTGGGGTAAACACAGGGGAATCAGGTTGTCTCACGCGGGGCTCACAGTCTTAATCCCCATTTTACAGATGAGGGAACTGAGGCACAGAGAAGTTAAGTGACTTGCCCACAGTCACACAGCTGACAAGTGGCAGAGCCGGGATTCGAACTCATGAGCCCTGACTCCAAAGCCCATGCTCTTTCCACTGCGCCACGCTGGGGTTCCAAGAGTCCCAGGCTAGAGGTTACACTCCCAAATTTCAGGGCCCATTCCAGGAAAAAATGCTGTCAGGACCAGCGAAAGTGGGGCTGCCTGCCAGGGTGCTGGAAACTGGACCGCTGAGTTGCGGAAGCGGCTGCCTAGTGTGGGGAAGAGCTGTTCTCGTTCCTTGTGGTTCTCTGGATATTTGCACCTGACCACCATCCATATCGTTGTTCTGGATTAGTGCTCTGATCCTGGGCCCAGCGGGGGCGGGGACTCAACATTTTCTCTCTCTCTCTCTCTCTCTAACATATATATATATTTTCCCCCCTACCCCCCAACCATATGTGACTGTCTTTCTCTTGGTCTCCCAGATAGCAGTGTCTGCTTAGGGTGGCTCTTATCTCCCTCACTCTGAGCCAGATGCAGTTTGCCACAGTCCCATTCCTTCTCACCACACTCCCCACCCCATCACAGCCCCAGAAAAGTGGCATGAAGAGAGACCTTCCCCAATGTGTGGCCTAGTGGTTAGAATTCTGTTATATTGTACATTCCCGAGCGCTTAGTATAGTGTCCTGCACACAGTAAGTGCTCAATAAATACCACTGATCAACTGATTGGATAACACACCGTGCTGGGAGTCAGAGATTCTAAGCTGCCACTTACCTGCTGTGTGACTTTGGGCAAATGACTTACCATCTCTGTGCCAGAGTTGCCTTGAATGCAAAATGGGGATTCAGTACCTGCTCTCCCTCTTACTTAGACTGCGAGCCCCATGGGGGACAGGGACTTTATCTGGCCTGATAAACTTGGGCCTACCCCAGCTCTTAGAACAGTGCCTGACACATAGTAAGCACTTAAAATGCCATTAAAAAAAAATGAATGTGCTCTTCCCCAGGCCATACTTCCCAACAGCTGCCTCAGCACATAAGCATTCCCAGCCACCGGCAGCACTTGTGTACGAATCTATTTTTGTACCCGACTGTATAAGCACTCATTTATTCACATTCATCATGGTGTATAGAAAGTCTGTGCAACTTGCAAAGTGTGGTGAGATTCCAGGGAGGTTAGAGAGATTGTTGTGGAGATGAGGCAGTGTGGTCTAGTGGGCAGAGCACAGGCCTGGAAATCAGAAGGAGCTGGATTCTAATCCCGGCTCTGCTCCTTGCCTGATGTGTGATGTTGGGTGAGTCACTTAACTTTTCTGTGCCTCAGTTACCTCATCTGAAAAATGGAGGTTAAGACTGTGAGCCCTCTGTGGGACAGGGATTGTGCCCCACCTGATTAGTTTGTATCTACCCTGCATTTAGAGCGGTGCCCGGTACATAGTAAGTGCTAAACAAAAACCAATTAAAAAAAAAAAGCACAGAAAAGTGATCCCTTCTTATGCAGTAACCACCTGCAGTATCATTTCATCTGTTGCCATTGCCCAGAATTTGACACTGACCTATATATGGTGCCCAGATAGCACAGACATGAATAAATAAAGAAATAAGATTTGATATAAGGAATATTGGCATTTACCCCAAATTGAAGACACCTGAAGAGCTGTCGGCTTGAAAGATGATGATGTAGGTCACAAGCCTCTAAATGGGGCCCACCGGCTTGACCTCGCTTAATCGATCAATGGTATTTGTTGAGTGCTTACTGTGTGCAGGGTGTAATTGCTTGGGAAGCTGGAAAAAATGATTTTAGACATCCTCTCAAGTCTGCTTCCTCTCCCTCCTGCGTTGCCCTTGTACCTGGATATTCACCCCAGCCCCACAGCAATTACGTACACATCCGAAATTAATTTTCATGTCTGTGTCCCCCTCTAGGCGGTAAGTTCCTTGTGGTCAGGGACCGTGTCTGTCAACTCTCTTGTATCGGACTCTGTCAAGTTCTTGGAACAGTGCTTGGCACACAGTAAGCACTCGATGGATACAGTTGATTGACTAGAGAGAGAATCAGGGCTTCCTCTTCCCCCTGTTTATCAATCAGTGAATCATATGTAATGAGCACTGACTGTGCAGAGCACTGTACTGAGCGCTTGGGAGAGTACAGTACAACAATTTAACAGTCACATTCCCTGCCCACAGCAAGCTTACAGTTTAGAGAAGTGCCTATCACCATAGGGTTATCAGTCAATCAGGGGTATTTAATGAACGCTTACTGTGGGCAGAGCACTGTAGTAAGAACTTGGGAGAGTACCATACAACATGGGAGAGAGGAGGAGAAGGAATTAATGGATTTTTCCTGGGTGAGAGATGAGGTCAACATTGACAATTTCTAGTGTTCTGGATATTCTAAACTGAAAATGAGACAGCTAAAGAGAATAGAAAACTGCTAAGTCCTAAGATTTTGAGGATAGAACTTATATGAAATTAGCATTCACCAGCTCTCACGGCATCCAAGTGAGGGAACAACCGTTGGAGTTGAGGGTAGGAGATTCGTAACAAGCAAAAGTAAACACTTCTTCCCACAGTGGGTGGTAAGCATATGGAATTTGTTATTATAGGAAGTTGTGCAGGCTGAAGCTATCAGCAGTTTCAAGGGATTTGAATCAAGTCGTGGATGAGAGGCCCATAATGGATTTCACAAAGCAAAGACAGGGTTTAGGTCCAGCCCTGAAAACAGGAAGGACGTCAAGGAGAGCAGCCATCACACAGTTCATTCAGGTGTCCTGCTGTTGTGAGTTCAAAGAGAACACTGGGGAGGATGGACCACTGGCTCGACCAACTAAAGGCTTCTTATAGGTTCTTATTTTGACTCTCCCACCCTTCCATCTTCTTCCCTTTCCCTCCCAGTGGCCTGAAATTATTTCACATTCTTTTTAGATGAGACCGACGAATGTCAGTTCTCTTCCAGTGGACAAGCAGCAACAATTAGTAGTAGTCGGGCTCTGTGAGTCTATTGACTGTGATACTCTGGTTTTGAACATCTGGAAGGTGCACACTCCCTGGAGCTTAGCATCTGGCTGGCAGATGGCTAGGCCTCGGGCCCAAACGTAGTAATTGTAGAAGAGACGTCCTTCTGTTAGAAGATGACACTGCCAACGGTGGCCATAAACCTGTCATATGCCAGAAGGGCAGCCCTGCATCGGGACCCAGGCAGGGGCAGAGAAGATACTACTTCAAGTAGAAATGGCCTTTCCGCGGAGAGGGAAAAGACGGGCAAGATTACTGCTTGGAATGGTCAGGTTGACAAATTTGCAAATGGGTCCTATAAAGAGGATAGTCGCTGGCCCGCGAACATTAGGTCAGCGTGCCAGTTGTGAAAAGATGAAGTGTCCGGCCCCTGGGGGACAACTTCTGGATGAGGAGTAGCGTGGCCTAGTGGGAAGAGTACAAGCCTGGGAGTCAGAGGCTCTGCTGGTTGCCTGCTGTGTGACCTTGGGCAAGTCACTTAACTTCTCTGTGCCTCAGTTTCCTCTTCTTTTCAATGGGAATTCAATTAAACTTTATGCCATCCTACTTGGACTTTGGGCCCTCTGTGGGACAGGGGCTGTGTCCAGCCTTTCTTATGAAATGTGTATTTTATATCAATAGTTGTTTGAAATAAATTGAATAACCTCGAGTTCACCAAAATTAGCATGTGTTAGTAGCTATTCAGGTGCTTGCATTAGTCTCTTACTTGTAAACTATATATATTTTTTTCACATGAATGCCATATTTTGGGCATTTAAAAAAAACAAAACTGTAACACAGATTGGAATTTCACATTTTATTTCCAGAGGTTCAGGAGCAGATCTCCATTGATAACCTGTAAGTCTGTGAGACAACATACGCCATGATACATCCTCATGTAGAAGGCACATAGTCTTGCTGAATTGTGTAATATGCTTGGAGTTTTAAAAGAGGAGTGTGCAACATTAAATAATAAACAGGCAAAATCCCGGCAAAGAGCTAGGGGGTAAGGTCAGCCTTTCTCCTTGCCTGGTGGGAGGTGGTGCCCGTGGGCCCATGCCAAGAGCTAAGGTCTTAAGGGGCTGCAACAGGTTCACAGGTTAGATGGTACCACACTGAAGCACTCATCTCCACCGCTCTCCGCCCCCTTTTTTTTTTGTTAGACTTCTTACCAAGTGCCAGGCAGCTCATCAGGTTAAACACTGTTTATGTCCCAAGTGGAGCTCACACTCTTCATCCCCATTTTACATGAGGTAATTGAGGCACGGAGAAGTGAAGCGACTTGCCCAAGATCCCAGAGCAGACAAGTGGTGGAGCCAGAACGAGAACGCAGGTTCCCTGACTCCCAGGCCCGGGCTCTCTCCAATAAGCCACACTGCTTCTCTACTTCCCATTGGGCCGTGCTTTCCATTGGGACAGGCAGTCATCTCTCCCAAGTGGAGAGCAGCCACTGTAAAATGGAGCTTTCTGTGATGCTTGCCAAAATATTTTGTGTATGGGGCATTTTTAAGATGTGATTAATTTTCTCATAGGTCTTTACTCCAGGGTTTAATGTCATTTATAGCTTGGTTCAAACATTCAACATGAGAAGCACAAAAGCCCAGTATTTTTCGGAACATGAAATGGAGGAAATATTTCTAAAAGCTACCTCTAGGCCATGTTTGCCCTTCCCCACAAGTGTTTCCTTTATCTTGGTGTCAAAGGAGCATCCTTTATATATGTTCAATAAAAAGCATTTTTATTCAGTTCTCGAAGGTTCCTTTTGTAGGCACTGACAGTCACAGGAATAAACTCCCCAATAAAGCTACCTTGTAAACCAAGCTAGAAACGTAGCAGCCTCTAGGACCCCTGTCAATCACACTTTAACCCTCCAATACCCACACTACATCCGTGGAAGGTTAAAGGATAACTCTAAGATAATAAAAGCTTTTTAAAGCGAGAAGGTAGTTTGATTAATTTTCCAAAGAACTGTAGGGTGAATTAACTTATTTTGCCAGTCATCTCAGCCCACTACATACCATTGCGTTCACATTGGAAGGATTTTTTTCTCTTGAACGTAGAGTAGTTAGGGTGGCCAGTGGGTGGAAAGCAAAACCTTTGAGAAATAGTTGGTCCCCAGCACAGAGTGCCGGGGGAACCTAGTGGTCCCGTTAGGAGACGCTAGCATTATTCTGAGGATAAGGACAACATCATTCAGGTGTTCACAAAATGGTCCACATTTATATGCCGTAAGTTTGATCTGTGTAGTTCCTTCTTGAACAAATAGCCCTTTTTTGGTTTCAGATACAAATGCGATTTTGTGAAATTAATATTTGTCTCTTTAATTTGCACTTGGATCCAAACACTTCAAACACTTGATATTCACCCCACCCTCAGCCCCACAAAACGTACATATCTGTAATTTAATTATCTCCGCGTCCGTCTCCCCATTTAGGCTGTAAGCTCGTTGTGGGCAGGGAACATGTCTACTGACTCTTGTTACATCATACTCTTCCAAGTGCTCAGCCGAGTGTTCTGCGCACAGTAAGCACTCAATAAATACCGTTGATTGATTTTTTGATGAATTATTTAAAAGATACATCTCTTTTTTTCCACAGAAACCTGCTAATATTTTAGTTATGGGCGAAGGTCCCGAGCGAGGAAGAGTAAAAATTGGTATGTGGTATCTTTGTAAAATGTCTGTGATAACCTTTATTTTTAGAATGCTTCAGGGTATTTATAACACCTAAAACATATACTGTGATTCGCGTATGAGGTCATTTTCTAAAGCATATTCATAAACATGAAGGTTTTCTTCCACTTGAAAAAGGTGTCAGAAAGGCAGGTTTGGAGGCTGAAATGTCCTAGTTATGTAAATAGCAGCTCAGTGACAGGCCATATTCCCTCCAGTGTGTCTGCCTGTATTGACAACGGTAAGAAGTGAGAGGCCAGATTCATCTCCACTCACCGTGTAGTTTCAACTCTGACTTTTAACGTACCGTGATGGGAACACCAAGTTGTACCAAGACCACCAACTTGGTTCACCTAGGCCAAACCAGGTCATGGTTACATAAGTTTCTGCTGACTTTAAAATTCTGTGGCCTGTTGCTAAAAGAATCTTCTCTCATTACTTGGTTTCTCACCCATTTCAGTCTGGAACTAAAAGAATCTCGTGCTGTTGTTTTTGAATGTCCCAGTGGGGAATTTTTGCCTATTTACAAGGAGCCACAAACAAACATCACCAGTCTGTTTGAAGTTTTCCCATAATTGCTTTAAAACCAAAAACACAGTTTTACCTTTTTCTTTGTGGTCTGGAAGTCTGAGAGACAAGAACAAGTGTGCTTTAACCTGCTTTTGCCTCCATTTTCATCTTCATTTCCACAGTTGCTTGTCACACACACTGGTTCAGTTTTGCTTTTTTAATAGAAAATCCTAATATGATTTAAAGTGCTGCACATATTATTTTGAGCGTAAATAAAACAGATCAGTAGGGCTATACACCCCTCTCAGGGTCACACCTGGAGAGTTTCCAGCACTCTACCAGTCTCAACTACGGGAGGGAAAGTCAAGCAGAGGCATATCCATTCCATTCCTAGTTTGGGCAGTGGCTAGCGAGTGGAAGGCAGTATACTACAAGTCAAAACTCATCTGAGTTGGGCAGCAGTAGCTTGGGAGAAAGTCAAGGGTGGCGATTCAAGCTTACTGCCCAGAAGGAAGCACTGGTAAACCACTTCCGTATTTTTACCAAGAAAACTCTATGGATGCGCTATCAGAACGATTGCAGATGGAGGTGGAGCGTTCTGGGAGAGACATGTCCATGAAATCGCTATGGGTCAGAGACGATTCGACAGAATAAGACCAGATAAGGGCTGAACACAGAGGTTAATGTTAATTTTTGATCGCAGTATGTAAATTGAGAATATCCCCTGTGTAAATTCTTCTCTGCCAAGTAACCTAGCTAAAATTACTTTCATCTGGGGTCTTTGAATCTTCTGCTCAGTCTTTACCATAAGTTTTCTTCGTAAATAGAGCTGTGCAAAGCCCCTTCCCGAAAATTCTGTGGAAAAAAAGTTAAAAATAAACTTGAAGTGATTATTTAACTTCCAGGAGAAGGATCCCAGGTGCCTTTTTCAATCTGTCGGACATCTTCTCTAGAAAATGGGAATTTAGGCTTCCGGAAAGATTCAGGGGTGGGACTGGGGAGAAACCAAGACTAGAAAAGCCCCAAATGTGCTGAAAGAGTAAGAAATCTGAATATTAAATAATTCTAGTTGTTCGATTTGGTACCATTTTGGATTTGGGCAAAAAGTCAGTGGGAAATTTTTGGAGACATTAGCATGTTAGGATGGATATGCTTGGGAAGAAACTTTATTCTAACTTCAGTCAACATTAATGGCACATTTGTGTCCAGTCATCATCTCTTGTTAGAGATCTCTGCCTTCTTTTATCCCATAATCTTAAGGCCATGCAAAAATGTGGGTTTTGCACCCTTACCTTTGAGCAAGTCACTAGAGCCATTCGAGCCGTGAAAAATGTCAAAGCACTTGGACTCCCAGTGACATCCCTGCTGAGAGTTACAAGTGGAGGAGCCCATTGCTTATACAGTGACACCAGCTTTTCGTGAGCATTTGGACCCCCGAGAACATACCAAGGGATCTCAAAGATGTACCATCCTCACCATACCCAAGAAGAAAGACGAAAGAGACCACGCTGCATTCTGGCAAAGCTGTAGCCAGTCATCTGTCCCAGCTGCCTAAGAATAGCATTGACCACAGGCTCCCGGAATCTCAGTGAGATTTAGAACCACAGCAAGGCACATCAAAAATGGGAAAAGGGCAGAAAGTAGAACCGAGGCTTCCATTTGTTTTCATAGAGACTTTGACACCCTTGGCGGTCGGGCCTCTGGAAAGAACTTGTTAAATTTGACTGTCCTCAGAGATTCATTAAGAATTTGAGTCTACCCTCTCTGAGATCTTCGCTTGTGCCTCTCTGAATGTAATGAGCTGCACTATAAACAGCCAGATTGGTTTGGAGGAGTTATTCCCCTCTTGATGACCCAGATTGGAACACCCTAAGGACTGTCATTTTCCTCTTTGAAGTTACAAGGGAAAATGAGGAAGTGGAAATCATTTAAGTCTGGCAGGGAAAGCTACAGGGAAACAACCAGAGCAAACAAGACTTACAAGGAAATGCTTTATCTTTCAAATGTTAATATGCTTTTGGGGAGAAATACCCTGAAATTTAACAAAAACTGGCATAATCACTGGATTTGTACATGTGTAAATGTCTCACTCTTTTTTTTTTTTTTTGGCCGGGGTGGGAAACCATCCTAAACTGTTATGTTTTTGTTTTGTTTTTCTTATCCTGCAGCTGACATGGGGTTTGCCCGATTATTTAATTCACCTCTGAAGCCTTTAGCAGATTTGGACCCAGTAGTTGTAACATTCTGGTACCGAGCTCCAGAACTCCTTCTTGGAGCAAGACATTATACCAAAGCTATTGGTGAGTAGAACTGACTAGCTAAATGTTGAGACTACTTCATTTTTAATATTATCTTGTATACATTCATTCCTCCCCATACTTTTCCTAGCTCTCATTTTAGGGAAATGCAGAGGTGGCCAAAGACATGTAAATCAATTGAGGGGTTTCTGGAAAAAAAAACACTTCTAAAATTTGAAAAATTCTAATTACTCCTTAAAATATGTCAATTTAATCTTTATAGCCTAAGCCCTCTCAGCTCTGTGAAGCCATACTTCTCGTCTAGGAAACGAACCACCACCAACCAAAAAACGATTATTTGTAGCCGAATGAATTGTTGGCATGTATTTTAACCAATGGGGTAGAACCGATTATATAATCCAAGTCTTAATGTCACTGCTAATTTTGTAACTTGATTAGCACCCAAAAGTCTTGAAACTAATGATGCCCACAGGCTGGCAAACCTGTAATGTCTGCGCTTAACCCGGGCATCTGTGAACATTGATGTAGCTCTGACTCACCGTCTGTTTATTATTTTTTTTTTGTTTTCTTCTCCCCCAAGAAACTATTGCATTTTCTTGTGAAACATGAAAAGACTAGTTTAAGCCTGCTAATCAATGGGAGGGTTGCTACCCAGCATTTTTATCTCAAGGCCAGTTGCCAGTAAAGCTAAGTTGCCGCCATTAGAAAGGTAGGTCACCCCTCCATTTGAGTCTCTCTAGGGCAGGCATGTCAAACTCGTAACCGTGGATGCGCCGCTTCGGCGGACAGGAGTTCATATGTACGTGGACCTCACTTAAAAACAAATCTGCCAGTGAAGCCAGTTGTGATGGAATGAGCAGTCTAAGTCGTTTGGTGTTCAATACGACCGAAGGAAATGGAATTGTGGCTAGGACTCTCTTTGTCGTTAATTTCTTGCAGCTTGAGTGGTCGGGGCCTTTATTGGAGCGGGGGCCGCGGTCCAGGATTAACGGGGAGAAAGAGTGAAAAATAGTGGGACAGAAACTGAGAGAAAAAGAGACACCCACACACTGGGTGTCATCCTGCCATATGAAGTAGGAAAGAATCCTTCATTCTCCCACACCCACTCCCTTACACTTAAAGAAGGAGAGTCACAGAAACAGTCAGCTCCAGAGCGAAGAGGAATAGAGAAATGAAGATTGATACTCTCACACTTAGGCATATTCACTCTCTGTCTCACCTGTACACTCTCTCTCTCTCTCTCTCCCTCTCTCCCTCTCTCTCTCTCTCTCTCTCCGAGAGGAGACACTCTGATCCATGCATACTGCAGGTCTCTCTCATCCAACCACCCACGCCTACACATTCCCACGCACTGTCGTACTGAGTTGTTCAGAAAACACTCACTTAACCAGATCCTATTCCCCTCAGACATTCAGCTGCTGGCAACAGGGAGAGAGACGAAGCCCAGCCTTGACCCTTGTTCCAAGGCCAGAGGCTTTGCTCTTGGTGTGGCCGGGGGCTGCTGTCCTGGGCTCCGGTTTCTCTCCTCCTGCTTCCTCGCTCCTGGCTGGTTTCCCCCTGCGGGGACCTGAGAGTGGGCCGCATGTTTGACATGCCTGATCTGGAGGAAGCACCAACGGCGTAGAGGATTACTGGGGTCTCAGCATAGGTAACTGAGCTTTCCCCTCCACTGCCTATTCTGGCTTGGCCTCCTCAACAGCAAGTTGTGTTGCTGGGCTGTCACTACTCAGTCCTCTCTGTCAAACTCAGCAGCGGCATTCGGAAGGACTGGGTCTAAAAGAGTGACCTTCAGCAGCAGCACAGCTTCAGGCTGGCCACGTCAACCCTTCGCTTTTTGGCTGGATTCAGGGTTTATTTACAGTGGATTTTTGTGAAAGAGAAGGAAGAGAGTGGGGAAGATTCAGCCCTGTCTTGGCTTAGTTCAACATTTTTAGCAGAGGCCACTGCCCAAAGGAGACTCAGCGATGTTAGAAGGAGCCTTTTTAAAGCGGTCATTGTTACGCCACTTCCACATGAGAAGTCTTTGGATCTTTAATTGGTTGTCCTCAAACTGAAGCTCAGAAACCAGCCTCATAAAGTCTTGCATTTATTTCAGGATACCCAGTGCCACACTGTGAAAAACTTGATGTGTCATCATCGCCAGCATCAGAATTCAAACGCTCATAGAGTGCCCGCTGACTGATGACCCTGTCTTCTGGGCTTTGGGTGACACAACTTGCCTTCAGGTTTACACTCAAGTTGGAGAGACAAGACAGTCCATTTTGCACTTAAAGCAGAATCAGACTTGCATTTAAAGGAATAGAAAGTACACTGCTGGGTAGTGATGATTGAGTGGTAGGAACTAAGCAGAACACTCAGGCTAGGTTAGGCACTCTGTCCACCTTTATACAGTGGAGCTAGTTGAAGGAGTGGTAGGGATCGTGTGTTTTGGGTTAGCTGGGGGAAGAGAGAGTGTGGGAGCCACGTGACGTGGAGGATGGAAAGAAGAAAGTCATCCCGTGCCCTGTGGGGAGCCCAAGCACTCGGCTTGGGATCTGGAGGAGAAGGACTCGATGTGATGGCAGCAGACCTTATGCCTAAATCCTGTGGAAGGCCCAGGCCTGGCCTAGCAGGGATTGAGAACAGTCACAGAAGGTTGGAATGGGCAGAGGACCTTGAAATCCGGGATTGGGGGATTGCGTTTGATCGGCAGGAACACACAAGTGGGATTCTGCTGAAAGGGGGAAAATAAACAGTTGTGTTTCCAGACTTTATGATCGTGCACGTGAGTGTGCGTTCAGCCCATTTCCTTGCCTGCTCTTTGCCCACATATTGGCGCTTCTCCTTGGTTTTGGCACTGAGCGCTGTCTAATCGCTCGTGTGGAGCCGTAACTTAGTTCAGAGCACAACTGGAGCTGCCCAGCCCCTTTAAGTAGCCCATCGCACAGCATCACAGTCATTTCTCACAAGCACATTGGTGCAGCAGATTTGCGTGGCTGGCCGACTTCCTTTCCTGTCTCACATTAAGCTTTGTCCCACGTCAACTTGGCCTAGATTGCATACTCGCAATAACACTGGATTTCAGAATTTTCTTTTTATTTTCTGTCTAAGTTTTCATGTATTTTAAATAACTTTTGCATGCATATTTGAAATATGATTTAATCTTTTCACCGTTAGTGTTCTTTGCCACTTGGTTATTTAGTAGATTAAAGTACAAAAGGGAGACGGGAAGAGTAAACTGTATCAGACCTTCTGGAATGGTTCATATTTTATAAAGAAAGAAACAGGGCAATTTTATTTTTGAAAAATTTTCTTTAACGTTTATATCCTTGTTGGTGAACAAGTCTTGGAGATCCCATTCTCACTGTTCTAATTGCTGAAAACATGCTTGCAGATTGAGTAATGGCTGTACCCGAGGGGCAAACTTTGAAGTCCTGCATTCCATGATAGAACAGTAGTATTAAGTTCTACTCGGTTATATGGATTTGTGAACTGCCTTTTCCTTCTTATAAAAGAAGCTCATTAATTAGTTCTGATGACACGAAAGCAATTTCAGATTTTTGCAAATTAGTAAGTAAGCGAACATGATAGAGCAGAATTACTGCACAATGCAATACCGACAAGGTAGTTTAGTGGAAAACTTTTTTTATTATGCTCCAGGAACATAGTATTAAGAGGCCCCCCTAGATTTTGTAACAGTTACGGTGGTGTCGGCAAATTGCACTGAAATGCTCAGCTACTAAATTTTGAATGAGATTGGAACTGAAGCTGTCGAATCGAGGGCAGGGGGAGGAGAGGGACTTGAGAAATTTAGAACTCTAAAAAAAAAAATACCATTGAAGTCCCTCTGTTCAAAATAAGCATACCATTAGTGCTTTAGAGCAGTATGCCTGCCAGCGTATATTTTTTAAAAGATCCATTTTATTTTTTTCTTTCCTCTGTTTTAAAGATATTTGGGCTATAGGGTGTATATTTGCAGAACTACTGACGTCAGAACCAATATTTCATTGTCGACAAGAGGACATCAAAACTAGTAATCCTTATCACCATGACCAGCTGGACAGAATATTCAATGTAATGGGATTTCCTGCAGGTATATATGCATATATGTAAATATGTTATTCTTAGCTTTCTGTTTAAACCGGTGTACCCATCTCTTTAGATGTAGATAGAGGAAAGGCCGTGAGGATTTTGGGTGTTGGTTGCAACGTCAAAACTATTGTCATAAAATTTTTGCCTTCAAAATCGCCTAATTAAATATCCCACCTTATCTTATCCCACCAGCAAGATTCTGTCCACTGAATCCTAGAACTAGATGAGCTCTCAGGAGATTAGCTCATCCAGTTGCCTGCTTTTAGTTTAGACGAATGCCTAAACTAGCCTGGCATTATTTTTAAAACCCAGTCAATCAATCAGTAGCTCTTATTGGGTGCCGAGCACTGTACTAAGCTTTCTCTCTGTGAAACAGTCCCAGATGTCTTTGTCTTGCCTTTCTCTAGCCTGCCTTCAGTTTCTCCATTTGAAAAATTCAGTTCCACTATGCTAGTACAGGTTTGGAGCAGAAGATTGTGTGTGAGTCAGGGGAGTGGTGGGAAAGGGTTGGGTGGGTGTCACTACTTGATCCTTACATGTCTTTCACTTAGCAACATGTTGGCTTTTTAAAAAACTGCCCAGCATCTCTGAGTAATAAATCAACTTGCGATCTTTGCTGGGTGGGCTTCTCTGCTGTTAGAGTTTTAACTAAGTACGAACTCATGAATATGTACTCGACAGATAAAGATTGGGAAGATATTAAAAAGATGCCTGAACATTCAACGTTAATGAAAGATTTCAGAAGAAACACGTAAGTTGTAGAGAGCATTCAGTTTTTTAATAAAGGAATCCATGTATTTTATCTTTCTGATAGCAAACTGTACTTCGGCAATAACTCGCTATAAAAGTGTGCTAGTAGGTGAAATGTCTCTTAGTTTACGTGAGGCTGGGGCAGACTTTGTCACTACAGTATTCTGTTCCCCCTGATGAGAAATGGGAAAACCTCCTTCTGAAGTAAGCCTGCTTTGTAGAAGAGAAACATGTATACATGATCGTGAATTCTGACTAGTTAATAAGAAGTGCCTGGTGCACTCTGTGTGGCTTTGAAACCCCTCTGGTGTGTCCTCGGAATCTGAAGATGTCACCGGTTTTGAATTTCCCTGTGATTGCCTAAGTATGCTCCCAGACATACTGAAATCAAAGATGGCAGCCTCCTGAACCAGGGACCTTGCTATTACTCACTCCCGTCTCCC
This sequence comes from Ornithorhynchus anatinus, assembly GCF_004115215.2. Taxonomy (NCBI): domain Eukaryota; kingdom Metazoa; phylum Chordata; class Mammalia; order Monotremata; family Ornithorhynchidae; genus Ornithorhynchus; species Ornithorhynchus anatinus. The sequence goes on from NC_041747.1 coordinate 1,911,695, forward strand.
CCGCTCTCACGTCATCCCCTCCCTCCAATTCCTGTGGGTGGTAGGGAGAGGAGAGCAGTTAAAAAGGGGTGCACAGAGATGACTCTGTGTGCTTGAGGCTGTTATCAGTGTGAGGCTTCCTAATTTGTTCTTCCCATAGCGTCTCATACCGCCACAGCACCTAAGCATTTTTTAAATTGTGCATTTAAGCTCAGTTATTATTTAATAGTATTATTAATGACATTTGTTAACCATATACAATGTGTAGAACATTCTCTTAAGCACTGGGGCCACTATAATAAGCGTGGCAATTATTAAGTGCTCACTATGTGCTAAGCACTGGGGTAGGTCCAAGACCAACTCACCGGTTACAACCTCCATCCCATACACATTTAACAGATACCACAATTATAATAATGTTGGTATTTGTTAAGCGCTTACTGTGTGCAGAGCATGTTCTAGGTGCTGGGGTAGACACAGGGGAATCAGGTTGTCCCACGTGGGGCTCACAGTCTTAATCCCCATTTTACAGATGAGGTAACTGAGGCACAGAGAAGTTAAGTGACTTGCCCACAGTCACACAGCTGCCAAGTGGAAGAGCTGGGATTCGAACTCATGACCTCTGACTCCAAGGCCCCTGCTCTTTCCACTGAGCCACGCTGCTTCTCCAATAATGTTGGTATTTGTTAAGCGCTTACTATGTGCAGAGCACTGTTCTAAGCGCTGGGGTAGATATAGGGTAATCGGGTTGTCCCACATGAGGCTCACAGTCTACATCTCCATTTTACAGATGAGGGAACTGAGGCATAGAGAAGTAAAGTGACTTGCCCACAGTCACCCAGCTGACAGGCGGCAGAGCCGGGATTCAAACCCGTGACCTCTGGCTCCCAAGCCCGTGCTCTTTCCACTGAGCCACGCTGCTTCATCATATGGGGATCACAAGTATAATAATATAATAATAATTATCCCCATTTTACAGTTGGAAAAACCAAGGCCCATGGTAAAGTGACTTGGCCAAGGTCACAGAGCAGCCCAGTGGCTGAGCTGGACTAGAACCCGGGTTTCCTGACTTCCAGCCTTGTGTTCATTCCACTAGGTCACAGTTCCTGGCTCCCAAGGAGCTCACAAGCCTAAGTAGAGGAGGACAGACACATAAAACCAAGCCCACATATAAGGCAAGCCACGGTGGAAACAAGCTGATGTTGAACTATAGAAATTTCAACACTAAAAATATGTTAGTTAAACTGTACTTAGAGGAGGCAACAAAAGGCAGAAGAAAAATTGTCCTCTTCTTTTGAACTCCTCAACTGGGCCTATTGGATGAACACAGAAGCAGTATGGCTTAGTAGATAGAGCATGGGCCTGGGAGTCAGAAGGACCTGAGTTCTAATCCTGGCTCTGCCACTTGTCTGTTGTGTGACCTTGGGCAAGTCGCTTAACTTCTCTGAGCCTTAGTTACCTCTTCTGTAAAAGGGGGATTAAGAGTGTGAGCCCCCCGTGGAACCGGGACTGTGACCAACCTGATTAACATGTATCTACCCCTAGCACTTAGAACAGTGCTTGGCACATAGTAAGCGCTTAACAAGTACCATAATTATTATTATTAAGTGAATCCCTTCTCTGAATCTGTTTGTTCATCCATCATGTCTCATGAGAGCAGAACTCACTTTACGTGGGACAGTTCTTCGAGGCCTTCGTACTGTTGTATAACTGTCACTGTTTCTCTCTCAGGTATACCAACTGCAGCCTTATCAAATATATGGAAAAACATAAAGTTAAACCAGATAGTAAAGCATTCCACTTGGTAAGTCCTAGACAGTTGTCGAAATGAAAATAAAATAAATGAATTGTAAAAAAAAATCCGGATCCGGTCCAACAAGGGGCCATTCTGGTGTTAGTTGATGTCTTCTCTAAATTCAGTTGAAGGGCTATAATGAGATATGTCGAGGTCTTGCTTCTATGCTCTTAGAAACACTTCAGATTACCTTTCATTTTCTTTTCTGACACTGCAGTCTAATGGCTCTGTTCACTAAGATTCAGACTCAGTCGAAGGATAGCACCCCCTGTTTTTAGCAAACAACTATTGTGTGGTTTTATGTGTATGCAGTTGAGTATTTTGACTTGGTAAAGTCTGTGCTAACAGAATCTAAAAAGTCAGCTGAGTCTTTAAGCTCCAAATGTAACTACCATTTTGTCTAAATATTTCCTCTTGCGCTATGCCAGGATGTATTCTGGAATTTTAAGTTGGAAGAGTAGTCTTTTGGAAGTGGGTTTTATTTTTTTCCACTGCCCGGCTTTCTTCTATACTCTCCTCCATAATGTGTTCTTAACAGATCATCACGAAAGCGTTAAACTGAAATATATTTCCTTCACGACCTGCAAATATTGCACTCTGGTATAATAATCATGTACTGTTTTCCCATCTTGGCAAGGAAACATTTTCCCTTTCTCTCGGAATTTTCCTACTTGGGCTCAGAAAACTGGATCCCCAGCTAGTGACCAGCCAACGTTCAGAATCTAGCATATGTGGGGACAGCTTTTAGGGCTATTAGGAGAGATCCCTTTCACCCTTCTCTCTCTATATGATTAGAAGGAGTTAGTGACTGTATCCAGTGTGGGTCGGCCTAGGAAAAGGTAGCCGGGAGTAGATTCCCTATTAGGTGGACATAAGGTCCACAGGAGCCTTCTTTTCCACCCCTCTACCAGCCCGTATCGGTGGACGTAAGGGCTACATTTAAAATGGGGAAATAAAGCAAACTTTTGTATATGTGTCAAGACTTGTCTCATGCCCTCCTGGGCTGGTAGTGGGAAAAAGACACACTCATGCCTTTTATTGAAACATCAGTTTCATTTGTTCTAGCCCGACCTGGCCATGTCATCACGGAAGCCTTATTGTTTACAGTGATGTTGATGAATCTGTTGATAGAGAAAGTGCAAGTGAACAGGTTGGCATTGGGGTAGAAGTTGTAGAGAATAAAAGAAATCACCCATGTTTGTTTTTCCTCTCTGTAAAATAGCTTCACTATACCCATTTGATCATCTAGGTATTTGGGGTATATGTTAACAAATAAACATAGGCCTGCCTTTAAGAAACCTCGAGGTAACAGAACAAGCAGGTTATCGCCACATACATGTCCATAAGTACATATGTACGTATATATAAAATCATTGCTTACTAGCCAATTGCAGAAGGGGGCGGGGAAAACAGATTGTGTAGATGGGTTGGAGTTCATCAGGGAAAGCCTCCTTAAGGTGGTGAACTTGACACTCAGATTTGGAAGAGGGTAGGGATGAGATGTGGTGGACAGTAGCAGGGGGTACAGTCTCCGCAAAGGCTTGGAGACCACATTGTCAGAATGTGAGAAAGTACAGCTGTGGTTTGAAAGGAGATAAAAGTAAATTCATTCAATCGTATTTATTGAGGGCTTACTCTGTGCAGAGCACTGTACTAAGTGCTTGGGTGCAGTTCCTCTGAACCCAGTTAATCACTCATATTGAGCACTTACTGTGTGCAGAGCAGAGTAAAATATAAAGTCCCCCAGGTAATCCTATGTGGTCGTGTCACTGTCTCCTCTCTTGCCAGTCTTTCAGCCCGTAGTTCCTCAAACATTCTGAGCACGGCTAGTGACCTCTCTTTCCACAGGCACCTCTTTAACTAGGTCCCTTTGCTACTTGATGCCTTCCAGAGACTCCCCATCACCCCCAAGATCAACAAGAGGTTCTGATAGTGACCTTCTAAGATCTCCCCCAAATGGTGCCATTGCAACTGACTCCTGAAGCTATAGCACTTGAGGGTTAGAAGTTCAAAATTCCAATCTCCGTAGCCCTCTCTTTGTGTGACCTATATCCAGCCTGACTGTAGAATTCATGAACAAAATAAGAAATCTTCCATATTGAAACCAAATTTCCCAGTCCATAAACCACCCCCCAGTGAGGATTCTCTTAACAGATTTTCCCTTCAGCAAGATTCATGTATTTTTGTCCCATAAAGACCCTTTATCACTAGAATTATCACATTTTTTACTCGTTACTTCTCCTTGCAAAATTGTGTCTCCAAAATGGATTTGGGGTCTGGCCAAGCACTCGAGGAGTCAGGTCTGTAATTACAGTTGGGGGTGGAATTAATAACTTGTGAATTTTTAATAGTTTTGGGTAGGAACGGGCTTTTTTTTTCCTCCAGCCCTTGTCGAGTTCAGTTGGTAAAGACAAACGTCGTTTATCCACGAGTGGAATAGTCACCGTGAGGATCAATATGTTTTATTTTTTTATGACCACTTTTTTTTGTTGTTGTTGGCCTGCTTCTGTTTTAGCTTCAAAAATTGCTTACTATGGACCCAATAAAGCGAATTACCTCAGAACAGGCTATGCAGGATCCATATTTCTTAGAAGATCCACTTCCTACATCAGAGTAAGTCATCACCTTCCAAATCCCTCAGCCCAGTTCTGGATACTTTGCAATGTGCCCTCTCTGTGCTGCTCGCTCCAAGGGGCGCCCCCCGTCCCCCCCCCCGTCCCCTATTCAAAGAAATATTTAACTTCAGACAAATGAAGAAATGAGCTCTAATGAGTAAAATGCCATTTGGGGGTTTACAGTTAAGTAGCATTCCTATTAATCTCTCGTTTTATGAAACTTTGATCCCCTTAGTCACAGCACTAATCCTGTTACTCCCTGACATGGTGATTAGCCATGCTCGAGATCTTCCTGGACCCCGGCTCACTGCCTGGAGTTCTCTTCTCCGTTCTAGAATGCCAAATGCCGTTTGCCAGTTAGCATACAGTTTCTCATTTTCCCCTCTGCGGCAACTCCTGTGACCAAGGGATGGGATGGGATTTTTTTCCCCCCTCTAGAAAAAGCCGCGTTGCAGCCCACATCTAGATTTGGGGCACGATTCCCAAGATTACCCACCCGAAGAGGAGGAAAAAGTTTAATCAGACCGGGCTTCACAGGGCTGAGATGGCTGAAATATTTTAGATGATAAAAGGCTTTCAGGACTCTCCAATGTCTTCATCCATTTGGAAAAAGAAGCTTGCTATTTGATAGGTAGATGAAAGGTTCTTTGTAAATTCAAATCAATGGTCTGTTCCCATAGTCCTTCTTAAAGGCTGAAGGAATTACTTTTATGTATTTAAAATGAGGAAAATGAAATACACCTAATGAGGCCGAAATAAAAGTTACTGCACCAGCAGACTTCCATATTCAAATACCGTAACTGCTTAAATTGGTGACACCTTTAATAAAAGTGAGTCTCAAGCCAGAGCGGTGTTTACTTAAAACATACATTTATTTTCTCCTATAGAATATAAATTAGCAGCGGGCATAGGAGGAGGTAGGCACAGGCACCTGCTTTGTAATTTGTCTAGAAGTATCAGGAGTAAAGGAATTTATTGAGCACCAGTGAATGTAATGCACCGTACTAAGCATTTGGAGAATTAAAAAAACAAAGAAGAGACACATTCCCTGCCCACGAGGAGCTTACATTTTGAGACGAGATAGCCAGGAGAGAAATCACACTCACCCATTTCTGGGGGTCAGTGTTTTCGCAGGTTGCCAGATCCCCTATCCCAAACGAGAATTTTTAACCGAAGAAGAACCTGATGACAAAGGAGACAAAGTAAGTATTGAAGTACATTCGGCGTTCACCTGCCTTGTTTGACCGTCCGAGTTTTGTTCTGCCTCTGAGTTGAAATTTGTCTTTCTGTTTAACCAATTGAGAAGAACCAGCAGCAGCAGCAAGGCAATAACCATACTAATGGAACTGGTCACCCAGGGAATCAAGACAGCGGTCATACCCAGGGACCCCCGTTGAAAAAAGTGAGAGTTGTTCCTCCTACCACTACCTCAGGTGGACTGATCATGACCTCAGACTATCAGGTACATCACGTTGCTATTTCAGAATAGATCCGTGTTTGGTTTTTTTGTCTTTGTGTGTGTTGGTTTTCATAGACTGTGATTGCCGCCAACAATAATTCTATGCAGGAAAACCATATAATCATAATAATAATCATTATGGAATTTGTTAAGTGCTTACTATGTGCCAAGCACTGTTCTAAGTTTTGGGGTAGATACAAGGTAATCAGGTTGTCCCACATGGGGCTCATGATCTTAATCCCCATTTTACAGATGAGGTAACTGAGGCACAGAGACGTTAAGTGGCTTGCCGCAGCAAAAAAGTGGCAGAGCTGGGATTAGAACACCCATCCTCTGACTCCCAAGCCCATGGTCTTTCCACTAAGCCACGCTGCTTCTCACCATATCTTCTCACCACCCTTTTATGCCCGCCTCCATCTCATCACTCTTCCCAGAGATGGAGTTTTGGGTGAGGGAAGGACTCTTATAAACAGGGAGCCATATTTATATAAATGGTATTTGTTGAGTGCTTACTATGAGTCAAACACTGTTCTAAGTGCTGCAGTAGATACAAATCATTTAGGTCAGACATAATCCTTACCCGACAAGCATGGGACTCATAGTCTAAGTAAGAGGGAGAAGAAGTAATAAATCCCCATTGTAGAGTTGAGAAAACTGAGGCTCAGAGAAGTTAAGTTTCTTGCCCTAATTGGCACAGCAGGCAAGGGGTTGAGTTGGAATTAGAACCCAGCTCCTTTGGCTCGCAGGCCTGTGCTCTTACCAGTAGGCCTTGCTGTTCCTCAGCCAAGCACATTCATCCACATTCAGTGACCAAAGTCTTTTTTTGAGCTGAACCTTAGTCGGCTTTTAAATGCTCAGATGAGCAGCAGCAGCAGCAGTGTTTTCTCCAGGAAAGGCGTTGCGAACATTACTTTCTGCTGGAGTTAGAAGAGGTCTGAGTTGTAGGCAAGAGGTACATTCTGTAGCCTAATGATACTAGTGTTCTCAGAAATAGACTTCATGTGGGCTCCAAGTGTGATGGTTGTTGACAGTCAGTTGTGGTTTTCTTCTAGGTAGGTGCAATAATGCATTTTTCGATTTAGCACACAGAAGTAATTAGGGTGACAATTTTGCAGATACTCAAAATAACTTTCCTCGGTTGCCAAGAAATGTGGGAATCTGCCTGCTTAATATGAGAACAAGTTGAAGTTTTTCAGGGGATAAGTTTGTGGACTTTGCGAATTTTAATTTTAAGTTCAGTCTTTTACCCAACCAGGAAACTATTGGCAAAATTTTAGAAGTCTCTTTTCTGTTAAATATGGTATGGGAGGGGGAGGGAGAGAGAGAGAATATGACTCCTTTAAAACTGGTCTATTGTAATATCTGTCATTGTCATCAAAGGTGATAAGTGTTCTAGCAGATTAGCTACCAGGTCATGTGAATTCTTTCAAAATTGATTGCCAGCAGTATGTGCTTGCTGCTACGGAGTTGTCAAAATACTAGTTCCCACCCAACTTTTCTTGTGTTATTTGTTTTACTTCTGTAAATAATTTGTATTCCTGGCTCTGGAGGGGTAAAGACTTGTGGCTGTTATAAAAAAAAATCATAATTTCACATCACTTAATACCCATCCTGCCTTATTTTGCATCCTTCTCAAATCTTTTTTGTCTTGTGCTCAAGCTCAGGCAAGTTGAGAAGTTAGATTAGCAGGCGAGTATTTGGTTTTCCGGGGGGGCGGGAGGGGCTCGGGGGTTTGTCTCTGTTAAATACTTTCTGTGTGTCAAGCACTCTTCTAAGCGCTGAGATAGATACAAGTCTATCAAGTTGGACACAGTCCCTGTCCGCCATAGCGCTCACAGTCTAAATTGGAGGTGACCGAAGAACAGAGAAGTTAAGTGACTTGCCCAGAGTCCGACAACAAGAATTAGAACTCAGATCCTCTGGCTCCCGAGCCCGTGTTGTTTCCACTAGGCCACGCTCTTTCTCAGGGGCATGTTACCCTCTCCTTGCGCCAGAGATTAACAGCATCAGTGCTGTTATTCATTCATTCATTCAGTAGTATTTATTGAGCGCTTACTATGTGCAGAGCGCTGTACTAAGCGCTTGGAATGTACAATTCGGCAACGGATAGGGACAATCCCTGCCCATTGATGGGCTTACAGTCTAACGTTATCCCTCTGAAGGCCCCAAAGAGCCAAGTCATACGACGAGGATGTTTACCTGTCCTTTCCTCGGGACAAGCGGGCAGAGCAGGTTTTTGGCAGAGCCGCTTAGGGTACCGGAATAAACTCTCTCCCTTTGCCTTCCTTCCCAGCGTTCCAATCCACATGCTGCCTACCCCAACCCCGGACCAAGCACATCACAGCCACAGAGCAGCATGGGATATTCAACTACCTCCCAGCAGCCTCCACAGTACTCCCATCAAACCCACCGGTACTGAGCTGCATCCGAATAATGTCAATGCACTGTTGCAAATGCTGCAGGACTGGCCATGCAGCGCTCTGTCTGGAACCTGGCCCGGCCCCCGAGAATGTACCGTGCACCCACACCTTCCAAATGTCCAACAGCCAAGGTCCACCACCACTTTTCACAGAACGGAGCGGTGGCTCCCCAGTTGTACCTGTTTCGGAGTTAGACTTGAAAAGAAAAGTGCTAGCACAGTTTGTGTTGTGGATATGCTACTTCCATAGTTTACTTGACATGGTTCAGACTGACCAATGCATTCTTTATTTCAGTGACGGTCTGTAGCAGTTGAAGCTGTGAAATGTGCTAGGGGCGAGCATTTTCGTTGTTGTATGTGGTAAATTCTCTCGATGTAACAACATTATCTGACCAATAGTACGCAAAACCCTTTAACTGGTACTTGAAGCATACAGTATGTGTTAACACAAGCAAAAAAACAAAAATCAAAAAAAAAAACCCCCAACAACAAAATAGCCAACACTCAAATCAAGGCAATTTTGGGACACATTTCTTCTTTAGTGACTCTTTCAGTGGGTTGATTCATTTTCCACATCAGTCGGTGTTTCTGACCAACAAAATTGCTACAGAATTCTTCAAAACGAAGTAAAAGCCGCGCAATTTTTTTTTCCAGCAGATTTCAAAACTCCCAAAGATTGATTTCCGACCTATGAGTTTGTTTTTATTTTAAATTTATGACTTGACTGGTATTAAAGCTGCTATTCGATAGTAAATAAGTATGTTGTCATTGCTATAAACCTCTTTGGTCCAGCAAACACACTAAGATGATCGTGTGAGCGAGCTTTGGGATTCAAAAAGCATGAGCGATAACTTCCTCAAAAGGTGCGGCACCCATTCAGATAGTTCATCCTGATTTTTAAAGGCTGGCTTGGTGTAGTGGATTTAAAATTTTATTCAGTTAATTTTCTTTCTTAAAATTTGTTCGCACGTTTTTTAGGGTGCCCTCACTTCAGCAAAGGAGAAGGAGTAGGAGAGCCTTAGAATCTATGAGGAAAAAAAAAACCTATAACATACAATGTACTGTATCAAACTATTTTACATGAATGACGCAAGTATTCTGAATAAAAAAAAATTGAACATTGTTAAAAACAAGGTGTTATGTAATAAATTTATTTTTCATAAATCTGAACTCGAATGCTGCCTGTCTTCCTTGAGAGCTGAGAGGGGATCCGGCAGTTTCACCCTGGTGTCGACGTAAGTCTCTCTGTCAGAGGAAAGGGCACTGACTTCACCCATTCGACTGAGCGATTCCCGTGTGTTCCGCGAAGGGCTCTGTGACTCGGACGAGGATCACGTGGCTCCTCAAGGCTTGGTTTCTCTCTTACAGCCCCAGAGCGCAGAGCGTGACGCGCGCCCGACGCTGCTGAGTCCGTGGAGGTGCACGGTGATCTTTGTGGGTCTAGAATTAGATTTAGATCTAATTCCATTCATACTGGGAACAGTTGGAATGCAGCCTTGTGGAGCCATCGCTTTCCTTTTTGGAATACGGTAAGTCCGGTGGAGGATCTAATCAAATCATTTTGGTTTTTGCAGGTCCAGCTGGTGAGTGACAGGCCCATCTTTGGGGGAGTTAATGTGTAGAAGCCCCAGAGGCAAGAGGGAGCAGCAGGTGGTCAGTCGGTTTTATTTCTTGAGTGCTTACTGTGTGCGGGGCGCTTGGGAGAGTACAGTGTAACGATAGACACATTCCTTGCCCACAGCGAGCTTACAGTCTAGAGATGAAGCGACCTTGGGAGGCCACCCGTCGGCCTCCTGAAGCCCATTCAGAATGGCGGGTTCATGAAACAGTGGGATGGACTCAAGGAAATGCCAAGGCGAGGGGCACTCAGAAGCCCCCGGACCTTGGGGATCAGATCTGTCCCAGAAGTTGTCAGCGATCCTGGGAGAATCCCAGAAAGGGGCTGGAACCTCAAAAAGGTGAACAAATTCCTAACTTGCCTCCTGACCCGTCTCAGCCCGGCCAGGCACTTACCAAGCACTGGGGTAGATAGAAGGTAATTGACACAGTCCCAGTCCAACAGAGGGCTCACAGTCTAAATTCCCATTCTACAGATGAGGTAACAGAGGCACAGAGAAGGGAAGCGACTTGCCCAAAGTCACCCAAGCAGTTAAGTGGCAGAGCCGGGAGTAAAACCAAGGTCCTTCTGATTGCCAGGCCCATTCTCAATCCACCAGGCCTTGCTGCTTCATTCAGCAGCCGCAGGCCCAAGGACCAGTGCTGTCCAGTCCCACAGTGCAACTGGTGGTGTTTTCGATGTCCTCTAGATTGTAAACTCATGCCTGTGACTTCTACTGTACTCTCCCAAGTGCTTACTGCAGCCCACTGCACACAACAGGCACTCTAGAAATATTATCGGTTGATGGAATTACACTATGGTTCTTGTCTCCCACCTCCCACTCTTTTTTTTTTCCTTTTTTCCCCCTCAAAGAGCCACGTGTTTGGTCCTCACACACAGCCTCGAGTCAGGAGAAAAAAACCTCAGGACAGTTCTTTTTCTGAAGCGGCAGCGCCACCAATTAATTCCGGAGAACAAGCTCCAGCCTCTCAGTCTGAGTCTTTTCATGTCCAAATCTTGCAGAATTGCTCATTCTGAGGGAGTGTAAAGTATCTCCTAGAATTCCATAATGCTGCCAAGCAACAGTGTTTGCAAAAAGCCTTTTCTCATAAGGCTGGGCTTTTAGGTGAGTGGTATTGCTTCAACCGTACCCGGCCCCGCGCAAAGAAGAAAAGGTTTAACGGTCTTACAGTGGGCAGTGTGTTTGTGTAACACTTTCTAATGACAACCGTTTCCAGTGTGGAGTTTTCATCTGCTTGTGGTCTCCCTGTATATTTGGAGGCAGCAGTGTGCTGTACTTGTAAATAAAGAGTTTTCTTCAGCAGGCTTAAACACCCTTCCAACTACAATCAAGCATTTGGATCTAACAGGCCCTGCTAGACAAATTGAAAGTCTAATCGTATCTATTAATGACTTTGCCCACTGGGGTTTGTTCAGCGTGTATCGAAATCAACCTGGATCATTTGTGCATTGAAGGGAAACTGATGAGCTGGAATTTTTCCCACAGGAATGCTCGAAGGAACTGAGGTAACGGGGAAACGGTAAGAAAACTTTGGCCGTGTGTGCGTGGGAGCAAAGCCACGGATAATGTAGCAGGGGGAGGAGGGACGTAGCGCAGCCTAGTTGGAAACCACACACAACTGGGAGTCGGGATATCTAAGGGCTATTTGTCGGCTCTGCCGCTGGCCTGCTGGGTCACCTTGGGTAAATCACTGAGCTTAGAAGGTCATGCCGGACCCTCAGGCCTGCCCGTGCCAGGCCCACGCAAAGATAGTCCTCCGCTCTCTCGTATCTGATCACTTCGGCTCCTGGCACTGTTTTCACTTTTGCTTCTTCATCTCATGATCCCCTCGAAACGACTGCCTAAAAAGAACTGCTCCTTTCTCGATTTCACTGCTGATGTGTCTGCTGCAGTTGTTTCCCAGTTACCAGGTGAGAGCTCAGATCGCCTGAGGTGGTTTTCTTGCGTCCTTAAAAGTTTCCTCTGCCTGCCCTGTTTTCGGTTTCCCATTTGGAGCTCGTTATCGTCAACATCAACAACGGTATTGATGGAATGATTACTGAGCTCAGAGTACTATACCGAGTGTGTGACTGTGGACAAGTCACTTCACTTCTCTGGGCCTCAGTTCCCTCATCTGTAAAATGGGGATGAAGACTGTGAGCTCCACGTGGGACAAGCTGATCACCTTGTATCCTCTCCAGCGCTTAGAACAGTGCTTTGCACATGGTAAGCACTTAACAAATGCCATCGTTATTTATAATTATTATTATAAGTGCTTACAGAGTTGGTAGCGCCAGTTCCCGCCGACTACGAGCCTACAGTCCTGCCGCATATTCTCCGCACCCGCCCTACTCGGTGGTGAGCTGAGCTTCAGTGCCAGGGGGCGAACTGGATTCTAGGGCTTTATCTTGCCTTGCCATTTGATGTTGAGTTAAGCAGCTTGCCCAAGGTCACACAGCAGACAAGTGGAGAAGCCGAGATTGGAACCCACATCCTGTGACTCCCAAGCCCACGCTCTTTCCAATACAAGATAACCAGAGCAGACGCAGTCCCTATCCCACTTAGAGTTTTCAGCCTAAAAGGGAGGGAGAGACAGCACCGAGAGGTTGTGACTTTAGAGAAGCAGCGTGGCTCAGTGGAACGAGCCCGGGCTTGGGAGTCATAGGTCATGGGTTCAAATCTCAGCTCCGCCGCTTGTCAGCTGTGTGACTGTGGGCAAGTCACTTAACTTCTCTGGGCTTCAGTTCCCTCAACTGCAACATGGGGATTAAGACTGTGAGCCCCACGTGGGGCAACCTGATCACCTTGTATCCTCCCCAGCGCTTAGAACAGTGCTCTGCACATAGTAAGGGCTGAACAAATACCAACACTATTATTATTAACTTCTCTGTGCCTCAGTTCCCTCATCTGTAAAATGGGAGTGAAGACTGTGAGCCTCATGTGGTCATCAGGACCCTGGATCTCCCCCAGCGCTTAGAACAGTGCTCTGTGCATTCTAAGTGCGGAACAAATACCAACATTATTATTAACGTCTCTGTGCCTCAGTTCCCTCATCTGTCAAATGGGGGTGAAGACTGTGAGCCCGTGGGACAACCTGATGACCCTGGATCTCCCCCAGCGCTTAGAACAGTGAGAAGCAGCGTGGCTCGGTAGAAAGAGCCCAGACTTGGGAGAAAGAGGTCATAGGTTCCAATCCCGCCTCTGCCACTTGTCAGCTGTGGGACTGTGGGCAAGTCACTTCACTTCTCTGGGCCTCAGTGATCTCATCTGCAGAATGGGGATGAAGACTGTGAGCCCCAGGTGGGACAACCTGATGACCCTGGATCTCCCCCAGCGCTTAGAACGGTGCTCGGCACATAGTAAGCGCTTAACAAACACCAACGTTATTATTATTACTGTTATTGCAGGGCGTGGTACATAGTAAAAGCCTATTAAAAAGAAAAAGGTCACCGCGCGTGCGCGGGGCCGAGCGGTGCCCTGAGCGCAGCCCGGGGCGAGGGGCCCCTAGGGGGCGCTCCGAGCGCGGCCCAACGGCACGTGGCGGCGCGCGCGGGGGCGCCTCGCGGGCGGCGCGCGCCGCTTTGGGGCGCGCGGGGCGCACGCGCCCGGGCCCCGCGCGCCAGGCCAAGGCCGTGGGGGAGGCGGGAGGCCCTCCCTCCTGAGGAGACGAGCAGAGCGGCGGCGTATGGGAGGGCCCGGGGGGGGCCACCAGGTCCGTGTCACACCCGACCCCGACGGGGGAAAGACTGAGGGGAAAATGGGTGTGTTGATGTCCGCGTGTCGGGCGGAGAGGGTAAGTTGTCGTCGCCGCCTTTGGCGGTCGAGACGGGGCCGAGCCAGAGCGACGCCATTGACACAACTCTCCCAGAATCCCTCACTTCCAGCTGCTGCCCTGGGTGTGCCAACCACACTCTTCTGGGTTAATAATAATGATGGTATTTGTTAAGCGCTTACTCTGGGCAGAGCCCTGTTCTAAGCGCTGGGGGAGATACAGGGTCATCAGGTTGTCCCACGTGAGGCCCACAGTTAAAATGGGGATCAAGACTGGGAGCCTCATGTGGGACAACCTGATGACCCTGCATCAACCCCAGCGCTTAGAACAGTGGTCTGCACAGAGTAAGCGCTTAACAAATACCAACATCATTATGAGCCCCATATTACAGATGAGGGAACTGAGGCCCAGAGAAGTGAAGTGACTCGCCCACAGTCACCCAGCTGACAAGTGGCAGAGTTGGGATTCGAACCCGTGACCTCTGACTCCCAAGCCCGGGCTCTTTCCACTGAGCCATGCTGCTTCTCTTAGCCATGCTGCTTCTCTTAAAAAGTACAGAAGCCGTTTATAATGATAATGGGATTTCTCAAGCGCTTACAGAAGCAGCATGGCTCAGTGGAAAGAGCACGGGCTTTGGAGTCAGAGGTCATGAGTTCGAATCCCAGCTCTGCCACTTGTCAGCTGTGTGACTGTGGGCAAGTCACTTAACTTCCCTGTGCCTCAGTTCCCTCATCTGTAAAATGGGGATGAAGACTGTGAGCCCCACGTGGGACAACCTGATTCCCCTGTGTCTCCCCCAGCGCTTAGAACAGTGCTCTGCACATAGTAAGCGCTTAACAAATACCAACATCATTATTATTATTATTACTTTCATTCAGTCGTATTTCATAATAATGATGGTGGCATTTGTTCAGCGCTTATTAGGTGCAGAGCACTGTGCTAAGCGCTGGAGGAGACGCAGGGTCATCAGGTTGTCCCACGTGGGGCTCACAGTCTTCATCCCCATTTTACAGATGAGGGAACTGAGGCACAGGGAAGTGAAGTGACTTGCCCACAGTCAAACAGCTTCCAAGAGGCAGAGCTGGGATTCGAACCCATGAGTTCTGACTCCCAAGCCTGGGCTCTTTCCACTGAGCCATTCTGATTTATTGAGCACTTACTGTGTGTAGAGCACTGTACTAAGCGCTTGGAAAGAACCACTTGCAGTAAAGAGAGACAATCCCTGCCCAACAGTGGGCTCACAGTCTGAAAGGGGGAGACAGTAAAATAAAACAAGTAGGGAAACTGACTACTATGACTGTGACTTACTATGTGCCAAACATTGTTCTGAGCGCTGCAGGGGGATGCAATTCATTCAATAGTATTTGTTGAGCGCTTACTACGTGCAGAGCACTGTACTGCAGAGAAGCAGCGTGGTTCAGTGGAAAGAGCACGGGCTTTGGAGTCAGAGGTCATGAGTTCGAATCCCAGCTCTGCCACTTGTCGGCTGTGTGACTGTGGGCAAGTCACTTAACTTCTCTGGGCCTCAGTTACCTCATCTGTAAAATGGGGATTAGGACTGTGAGCCCCATGTGGGACAACCTGATTCCCCTATGTCTACCCCAGCGCTTAGAAGAGTGCTCTGCACATAGTAAGCGCTTAACAAATACCAACATTATTATTATTATTACTAAGAGCTTGGAATGGACAATTCGGCAACAGTCAGAGACAATCCCTGCCCAAAGACGGCTCTTTGAGGGCAGCGATCGATCTTGTCTATTATACTCTCCCATGTGATCAATAAAGGTCCGGATAAAATATCGCTCCTGAGAAAACGGTTTCCTACCTGCAACTTTTTGACTTGAAATGCCTGCTGCAGGAGGCAATTGGGTTGTTGGTCAGAGGGCGGCCTGTTTACGTGAGTCGTGCAGTTTGGATCACTTCAATCGGCTCTCTCTCTTCTGCCTTCCAAGAGAAGCAGCGTGGCTCAGTGGAAAGAGCACGGGCTTGGGAGTCAGAGGTCATGGGGTCGAATCCCAACCCTGCCACTTGGCAGCTGCGTGACTGTGGGAAAGTCACTTCACTTCTCTGTGCCTCAGTTCCCTCATCTGTCAAATGGAGGTGAAGACTGTGAGCCTCATGTGGGACAACCTGTATCTCCCCCAGCGCTTAAAACAGTGCTCTGCACATAGTAAGTGCTTAACAAATAGCGACATTATTATTATTATCACCTCCCTAATTCTGTCCCCTTTGCCCGTCCAAACACCCCCAGAAGCCATTTGGTGGGGGAGGATGCCTCCTGGTGGCTGGAGCCACCCTAAAATACTGACTTGAAATCCCACCCCTGGCATTGCCCTGCTGAGCTGGCGGCCAGACTGCCCTCATGTTTTCCTTCATTTATTCAATAGTACTTATTGAGCGCTTACTATGTGCTGAGCACTGTCGCGCAGGGACCTGGGCCGGGTGGGTTTAGGCCTTGGCTCTGCCAGGCCACCAGCACTGACCACAAGGACTGTGACTCTCCACCCTCTGCGGTGCTCAGTGACTGGCTCCATGTCACCTGATCAGTCCATCCCTCAGTGATATTTATGGAGTGGTTACTCTGTGTTAAGCGCTTGGGAGAGTACAGCAGAATTCGTGGCTCAGTGGAAAGAGCCCAGGCTTGGGAGTCAGAGGTCATGGGTTCAAATCCCGGCTCTTCCACTTGTCAGCTGTGTGATTGTGGGCAAGTCACTTAACTTCTCGGTGCCTCAGTCACCTCATCTGTAAAATGGGGATTAGCTGTGAGCCTCACCTGGGACAGCCTGATGACCCTGTATCTCCCCCAGCGCTTAGAACAGTGCTCTGCACATAGTAAGCGCTTAACAAATACCAACATTATTATTATTATTATTAATTAGCAGAAATGTTCCCTGCCCATTACGAGATTATAGTCTAGAGGAGGAGACGGACATTAATATGATTAAATAACATATAATATTGAATTTAAAAGACTGTACATAAGTGCAGCCCGGAGGTTCCCCTAATCCTGTTTGCTGGACTCCAGAGTTTGTATTTCGAGTTTGTTAATCACGAAGAGGTTCTTGAACTTCCAATCCAACTCTGTTATCCCCATTAAGGGGGGAAGTGGCAGCCTGGATCATGGAAATTGATAAATAATCAAAACCCGATTTTAGTCAGATTCCTTGAACATCCTTTACCACCGTGCAGCCATCAAAACTGGTACCGAGCGATTTCACCCCATCTTCCTGTCTCTAAACGCTTCCTGAGAAGGAACAGTGGGCTGGTGGAGTAGAGTGTGAATCAAGGAGCCCAACACATAGTAAACACTTAATAAATATCATAATTGAAAGGAAATTCCCATGAAGCATTCTACAAGCTTCTAAACTCAGGTATTCCTTCTTCTCTGCCCCGTCTGTTTCCCCCATTTCCCTCTTCAGTTTGCACTGGTTTCCCACAGTGGTTCTGGCCTTGTAGCAGCACAGTGGATATAATTAGAAGCTGCCTCTTGGTATCTGGTGTTAATTAAATTCATTATAGTTGATTTGCATATATCAATCCGGTCTCCATTAGAGGCCTCACTCTCAGAGAGAGGATTTCAGCAAGAAATGGAGCGTGCAAAAACAGAGACGATCCCTCTGTGAGCATGGACGAGGCAAATTGTTAGTCGGTGGTTAATGTTTCTGTCAAGCCCCCTGCACTTGTTTCAGTAATGTATGAACAAGGTGGAGGGCAAATCTTGGACGGGAAGGGCGGAAATCAATCAGTCAGTGGTATTTATTGAGCGCTGATTCTGTGCAGAGCACTGTACTAAACCCTTGAGAAAATGCAGTACAGTGGAGTTGGTAGTTGTGATCCCAGCCCAAAAGGAGCTTCCAGTCTACAGTGGGAGACAGACATTAAAATAAATTATATATAAGAGAAATAGTTGAGTAGAAGGGCATTGTATGTAAGTGCTGTGGGGCTGGGGTATCAAAGTATTTAAAGGGTAAACAGCCAAGTGCAGAAGCGCAGAGCGGAGAATGCAGAGGGGGAAAGAGGACTGAGTCTGGATTGTCGGCTAACGAGGAAAAGGGAGTTCCAGGTCAGAGGGAGGGCATAGGCAAGGCCGAGGTACAGAGAGTGGGTTGGTGTTAGGGGAGCGAAGTGTGCCGACTGGATTGTAGTTGGAGATCAGTGAGGTGTAAGGCAGAAGAGAGAGAGCCGACTGAAGTGATGCAAACTGAACAACTAACATAAACAGGCCGCCCCCTGACCAACTACCCAATTGCCTCCCGAAGCAGGCATTTCAAGTCAAAAAGTTGCAAGTAGGAACCAGTTTTCTCAGGAGCGATATTTTATCCGGACCTTGGTTCCCAAACCAAGGTCGGGCACCCTGTTTGTACCACAGTTACTCCGAACTGTGTCCTCAGTCGGTTCTAGATGAGCAATCCAGTAAAATTCATGCATTTATATTGGAGCGGAGAGGTTCTACTAGAAAATTAGCTGACTGTTAAGCAGAGTGGCCGTGTTGATCTTCCCTGGTGACTCCTCTTGGGGGCTGGCTAACTCCCAGCCCCCAGCCCATCTCGCTTCTCCCCTCGCACCAACGTCCTCTTTAAACATTTCCTCGCTCCCTCTCCCCATCACAGTTTGTAAAACGTTTCCGCGTTTCCCTGCAGCTCCCGTGAGCCCTTCCCCACCCGCCTACCTCCCGAGAAGTACTACGTTGTGGGCGTTAAATGGAGTTGAAACTGATGTGCTTTAGCTAGAACGGAGTAAATTTAGAAACGTAAGTGCCATCCCCTGTTACTCCAAGTGTTCTGAGGCGAGAACCGCGTGGCTTTCCCATTGGCTTTAAAGCACTCAGTCAACTCGCCCCCTCACCGATCTCCTACTACAGTCCAGCCCGCGCACTTCATTCCTCTAGCACCAGCTTACTCACCCCCGACCCCTTTCCCACATCCTCTGCTAGCCTGGAAAGTTCCCTCCCCATCCATTTACACCAGTCCATCACTCTTGCCCACCTTCAAAGCGTTATTAAGGTCACATCTCCTCCAAGAAGCCTTCCCTGCTTCAGCCTTTTCCCCAGCTCCTTCTCCCTTCTGCATCATCCGTGATGATTTCCTCACAGTTCGTATGTCCAGCGCTTAGAACAGTGCTCTGCACATAGTAAGCGCTTAACAAATATTATTATTATTATGTACATATCTTTAAATTCTTCATTATATTCATATTTATGTCTGTTTCCCCCTCAAGTCTGTAAGTTGGTCACGGGCAGGGAACATCTGCCTACTCTGTTGTACTCCCCCAAGTGCTTAGTTCAGTTCTCGGTAAAATAAATACCACTGCTTGATCGATTGATTAGTTGCAGAGTTTATGGGCTGAGTGATGGGGATGCCGAAATCTCATTTCCAAGTAGTTGGTGGGAGAAAGCCGCAGGCCAGAGGGCAAGGCAAAGAAGGAAGTTGGGGTCCCGAGAGGGTGAAGATGTCACTTCCCCGTGGTGGGGACAAAGTCTCGCGGAAGTCAAAATCCAGACCCTTCCCAGCTGCCAGACTTAGGGTAGAGACACCCCACCCAGGGAGGTCTTGTAAAGAAAAAATAGCCACTTGTCCCCTGGCATAGTTTAGCTCATCCCTACCTGGAGGCAGGGACAGACCCTAGGACTCCTGAAGCTCCTTCCAGCTCTAGGTCCGGGATTAATGACGAGCTCAATCAGTCAGTTGTGTTTACTGAGCACTTACTGGGTTCAGAGCACCGTACCAAACGCTTGCCAGAGTACAAAACAGCAGATTCGGTTGATGTGATCTCTGGCTACCGGAGCCAGCAGTTTAGCTGGGGAGACAGACTTTAAGTTGGGAATAAGTGAAATGGGAGAGTGTCGATGGGTTGGGGGGGTGGGGTGAATAGCAAGTAGTAGAGGTACGGATCCAGATGCATAGGTGTCGCTTAAGGGAGGACAAGGAGTCTAGTTATGGAAGGCCTTGTGGAGGCGATTCGACTGTGAGCCCGTCACTGGGCAGGGATTGTCTCTATATGTTGCCCAATTGTGCATTCCAAGCGCTTAGTACAGTGCTCTGCACATAGTAAGCGCTCAATAAATACTAATGAATGAGTAATAATAATGATTAATAATTATGGTTCTTGTTAAGCGCTTACTATGTGCCAGACACTGTTCCAAGAGCTGGGATGGATACAAGGTAATCAGGTTGGACATAGTCCCTGGGGGCTCACAGTCTCAATCCCCATTTTGCAGATGAGGTAACTGAGTCACTGAGAAGTTAAGTGACTTGCCTAAGGCCACACAGCAGACATGCGCCAGAGCCGGGATTAGAACCCATGACCGTCTGACTCCCGGGCCCGTGCTGTATCCGCTCCGCCTTGCTGCTTCCCTCCTTCTTCTTTCCTTCTGCTCTTTCTTTTAGCATCTCAGTACTTCTTTCTGAAGTAAGTCTCTGCACTTTTCTTTGACCAGCTGGTTAATTTTCCAACAGAGTCGACCCCGGAAAAGTAACACAGCATTCCAGGAGAAGATCCGAGCACAGCCGTGCCTCACGCGAAACCAGATCTGGTCATCTCTGAGAATCACAGCCTTGACATCCGGCCCCGGGAAGTCTGCGTTCGAAGGAGGGATTTCTGCCGCCGGGATGGGGTACCAGAGCCTACAGGATGCTACGAGGTGAGTTGGGGAGTAATCGGGTGACAGAAACTTCTATTTGTCTTCCTCCTCCTCCTCCTCTCAGTTTAGCAACAGGGTAAGAAGAACCTAACAATAGTCGTCATCGGTGTGGAATCCGTTAAGCCCTTACTAGTTGCCAAGCAGTGTCCGTGGCTCAGTGGAAAGAGCAAGGGCTTGAGAGTCAGAGGTCATGGGTTCGAATCCTGGCTCTGCCACTTGTCAGCTGTGTGACTGTGGGCAAGTCACTTCACTTCCCTGTGCCTCAGTTACCTCATCTGCAAAGTGGGGATTAAGACTGTGAGCCTCATGTGGGACAATCTGATTACCCTGTATCTCCCCCGGCGCTTAGAACAGTGCTCTGCACATAGTAAGCGCTTAACAAATACCAACATTATTATTATTAAGTACTAGTGTAGACAGAAGGTGATCAGGTTGGGACTCACTCTCTAAGTGAGAGGGAGACATATTGAATCCTTACTTTATAGATGAAAACTGAGGAAGGGAAAAATGAAGTGACTTGCCCAAGGTCACACAGCAGGTAAGGGGTTGAGCCAGGATTGGGACCCAGGTTCTCAGACTCCCAGACTTTTGTTTTTTCCACTAGGCCATGCTGCTCCGGATGTCAGCTGGTCCAACCCCCTGCCTCACACCTGCTGACTTTATCCCGGCTCTGCCACTCGTTAGCGGTGTGACTGTGGGCAAGTCACTTCATTTCTCTGGGCCTCAGTGACCTCATCTGAAAAATGGGGACTAACTGTGAGCCTCACGTGGGACAACCTGATGACCCTGGATCTACCCCGGCGCTTTGCACATAGTAAGCGCTTAACAAATACCAACGGTAGTATTATGATTATCATCGTTCTATATCGTGACAGGGTCAAATATAAGCTGCTCTTAGATTTGCAAGTAACGGAGGACGGGGGTAGTGATAATAATAATAATAATAATGTTGGTATTTGTTAAGCGCTTACTATGTGCAGAGCACTGTTCTAAGCGCTGAGGTAGATACAGGGGAATCAGATTGTCCCACGTGAGGCTCACAGTCTTCATCCCCATTTTACAGATGAGGTAACTGAGGCACCGAGAAGCTAAGTGACTTGCCCACAGTCCCACAGCTGACAAGTGGCAGAGGCGGGATTCGAACCCATGACCTCTGAGTCCCAAGCCCGGGCTCTTTGTAGGGAACATGTCTACCAACTCGCTTATATTGCTCTCTCCCAAGAGCTTAGTTGAGTGTGCAGCGCACAGTAAGCACTGGATTAATATGATTGATTGATTGATTGATTGATAGACAGTGTTCAGCTTTCATCATTTTCAAGATATTTAAAGCCAAATCACATGCAATTCTTCAATTGGCCACCAGAGGGAAGAGTTTCAAAACCCCATCTGTGTCCACTGGAGCCTTTTTTTTTCCGCAGGCTAATTCAAAAATCTGGATTTTCACGTATTTGCCTCGGTTTGGAAGAACTCAAAGCATATTACTCCCCTTTGGGCAAATCTAGCTTTGAGCTGGGTCAGGAATTTTACCGTCCAGACTGGGCTTTTCCCTCCTGACCAATGCCCAGGTGGATTAAACAATGCCCCAGAGCGGCCTGAGCCGATCCCAGCAATAGTTATGGATCCCTGGCCACTGGGATGGGTGTGGGGCGGGCCCAGAAGGCTGTGCAGGCCCAGTTCTGCTCTGAGCAGCCCAAACCCTCAATGTACCCAGCCTTCAGGCTAGAGATTCTCCCGATTAGACTGTAAGTCCATCAGAGGGCAGGCACCGTCTCTCTCTGTTACCGATTTGTACATTCCAAGCGCTTAGTACAGTGCTCTGCACATAGTAAGCGCTCAATAAATACTATTGAATGAGTGAATGAGAGGTGCGCCCCCAAAGGGGTATTTTCCTTGGGCGGACAGCTTCAGAGCAGCTCCCACTGTAGAAAGATGAATCCAGGTGCAGAGTCCAACGACCTCAGTTGGAAGCCCTCCCAGAACACGGCCCAGGGAGCGGTAATCTGAACCCTCAAACTTTCCACCCCATTTTTAACCAAGAATCGGAGGCCTAAAGCTGGTCGACTGACTCGTCAGACAACCCCGAGCTCCTTGGTGCTTTGAAATTTCGGGCAATGTTTCCAGGCACACAGTTGGACTTTCTGGCTCCTGAATTTAGGGTTAGTTATTATCCCAGATTGTACTGACGGTGGGGAAGCCACAAGGCTGTTGCTTGTCTCTTCTCTCCTGCTAGACTGGAGGCTCCTTGAAGGCAGGGATCGAGACTTCCTAGTCTTGTGTCCCCTCCTAAACAATTAATACAGTGGACTGCACAAAATAGATTGTAAGCTTCTGGAGGGAAGGGGTCACGTCTTCCTAGTCTACTGCCCTCCTCTAAGCAATTAGCCCAGTGCACTTCACTAAAGAGACAATAAGCTCCTGGAGGGAAGGGATCATGTCCACTTATTCCCCCAAACACAGTGGATGCTCAACAAATTCTACTGATTGACCTTGACCCAGGTCAAGAATGTTTGCACGGCGGCCCTAGCCCATAGCCCGAACCTGACAGTTCTAGGGGTCTTGAGTGAAAACCTCGCTGCCTAGGCAAATTAAAAATCCTTTCTCCGCTCTCTTCGTAAACGCGGAACACTTTATAAAGCCCTGTGTTAATGAAGGAGGAGATAGAAGAAAAGAATCAGACTAACGATACCATTACCACAAATTATAGAGCTCCGAGGGATTGTGTTCGATGGGAAATTACAGACTGCAACTTCCTCTCCGCAGCTGCGAATTGTTTACTCTCCGACTCTGCGGCCTCAACTCGCAGTTCCGGAATATAGGTGGGAAATGGTCCCCCAGCACCCTCCTTGAGGATGGAGTTGCCACGAGGGAGCTCTGCGGGGAGTGGTCGGTGTGCACGGATTCACTCTCCGAGCACCTGGGAAGCCTTTTCACCATCCCTCTTAATAGCAGTTTACGCAAACGTAATTCGACTGCCGCTTCTGTCTGCCCCGGTGGATCTTCCAGCGCGGCTGCGAACGTAGACTGAATGAGGACGAGCACATTGCTCAACGCTGCTTCACTCCATGGGTGACGGGGAATCATCAGGCAGGACCCAACCGGCCAATCAATCACGAGTTTTTATTAAGCGCCTTCCCAGTGCAGAGCCCTGAAATGGGCCTTGACTCAGTGCTTGGAAGAGTACAGTAGAGATAGAATAATAATGTTGGTATTTGTTAAGCCCTTACTATGTGCAGAGCACTGTTCTGAGCACTGGAGTAGATACAGGGTAAGCAGGTCGTCCCACGTGAGGCTCACAATTAATCCCCATTTTACAGATGAGGTAACTGAGGCACAGAGAAGTGAAGTGACTTGCCCAGAGTCACAGCTGACAAGTGGCAGAGCTGGGATTCGAACCCATGACCTCTGACTCCGAAGCCCAGGCTCTTTCCACTGAGCCACGCTGCTTCCCAATAGATAGAAGTCACAATACTTCCCTCAAAGGAGCCCATGATATAACAGAGAGAGCCTGCACAAAATTATTTACAGGTAGGGGAAAACAGAAAATGGAAAAACGGGTAGCGATGGTTAAGGCAATAAATAAGTGTTTAAATCGGGAAGTGTGTAAATTGATGCACAGAGAAATGCTATGGACGATTGTGAGTAAGCAAGATCTGAGAGGATAATTGAGATGATGTGTTTTGGGAAAAGGATAATTCGTCAGAAAAGCCCTCTGGGGGAGGTGGGGTTTCAGGAGATTTTGAATCTGTGGAGAGCTGTGGTCTGATGGATTTGAGGGGTAAGTGAGATCCGCCAGAATTGAGCACGAAGAATCCCTGGCCTTACTGGAGAGGTGAGGGCAGGATGAGCTGGGAAGAGCCCAGCTCCTGACGAGATCGCTACTGCCGATTAGGGTATCTGTTAAGTACTCAGTGTGTTTCAAGCATTGTTCTAAGTGCTGGAGGAGATACGAGTTAATCAGGTTGGACACAGTCCCTGTCCCACATGTGGTTCACAGTCTAAGTAGGAGGGAGGGCGGGTGTTGAACAGCCATTTTACAGATGAGGAGATTCAGGCCTCTAGAAGTGAAGTGACTCGCCCAAGATCACCCAGCGGGCGAGTGACAGAGCCGCGATTAGAACCCGAGTCCTCTGATTCAGGGGCCCAGGTTCTTTCCACGAGGTTTCTTAGGTAATGTGGGCAGAGCACTGAACCGGGCACCCACTGCTTGCAGACCGCTGTATTGAGCTCCTACTGTGTGGTCAGCACTGTGAGGTGAATGACCCTACCCCTGCCCTCAGAGCGTTTACAGTCTAAAGAAGGAGTTTGTAACCTAAAGGAATCAGCTAATTCCAGCAAAACTTTCAGGAAAACTTAAAAGCATCTGAGGTATTTGACCTCACTGCATTAAAGTCCCTTTGGTGTAGGGAAGGTTTGGGGAAATTCAGAGGAAGATGCGTGTCTTCCCAGAGCGGCTGTCTTTGGGAGTGTGTGTGCCCAGAGAGGCGGGTGCGGGCAGTCGCTCGCACGTGGGACCCCCAGCAGCTGACCCGGGTATGCCACTGTGGCCACCTTGCGCTGACTCTCGGCTACCATTCGCCTTTCTGCCTCTCAGCCTTGCTGCCTGACCGACCTTCTTTGCCAAGCAGCCTCCCGAGACCCGCAAGCAGGGTTGATCTGCCCTTTATTTTAGGGGATCCATCCCCTGGGTCTGCCGCTCTGCTTCATCTTGTCCGTTTGAGGCTTCTTCTGCAGATCGCTCTGCTTTGTGGCTGCTCCGCTTTGGCGCAGCTCAGAGCAGCTGCTGACCGTCACGCCGTTCCCTCCCTGCCCAGCGGAGCTGGGAGAAACAAGCGTCTCGCTAATGCAAGGAGACAGGCTGGCTGCCGGGCCTCAGGCTCCCGACGCTATCGGTGGCTCGAGGGAGCGGCCCATTCCGCATCTCGCGGATCCCGGCGTGACCAGCGGGTCCGCGGAAAGTAGCTGGGCCGAGTCCCTGTTCTTCAGGCTCTGTTGGAGGTGGTCTGGGAAGAGAAGCCCCCGTGGATACTCAGCTCAGTTACTCCGTGGTTGCGTGTGGGTCCCTGCGGAGTGACGACCTGACATCCCGAAAGCCAATCTCAATTCTTCCCGACACGCTGCCTCGCTGGTGACTCCGGGCCCTTAGCGAGGGGCGGCAGCACAGTCAAGCTCCGTCCTCAGTGGTGGGTGTGAGGACGTGTCCTCCCCACCCCCAATCTGCCAGTTGGAGACCCCTGTAGCCCCCAGTGATAGGTCTGCGGTCACCGCTTTCCCGGCCATCTTGGGAAGTGGCCATCAGCATCATCTTCGGATGAAACGGGGGGTGTCGCGTGTGGCTGTGACTGTGTCCTGGGGCGGGTTAGTACCTAGTCACAACAGAATTGGAAAATGCCTCCGACTCAGTTCTTTTCCTCCCTTGTATCTGCTCCCTTCCTCTTCTATTCATCAGTCTGTGCCCCTCCCCTCCACTGGGTCTCCCTTGGCTCTTCTCCTCCTTGAGTACCATAATGGTGATCACCAGGATTTAAAGACAGCGAAGCAAAATCTCACACCGTGTGGCAGGGCACTAGAGGCCGGACGGCGGATCAGTCAGCTGGCTTACGGCAATTAGAAACGAGGAGAGTTTCTCATAACGGGGCTTCGGGATGATCGTGACCCAAAGGGGGAAATGACCACCGGGAACTGTGAGTAATGAGTGCAACAATTCAGCCAGGGAGGATTTCTACCTGCCCTACGTGCCGGGGGATGTCGGTTTAGACCTTGGTCTTTTCAGCCACACGAACACACAACGGTGAAATTGTCACAGTCGGTAGCGTCTTCCTCCCTCTCTCTTTGTCTCAATAAATGCACAGGTACCAGCTATATTATAAATGCACAGGTACCAGCTATATTTTCTATAGCAGGCTTTATTCACGCTATCTGTTCAAATGTAATATTTCTTTATTTACATAATTTTTATTATTTCCGCGCCAAGGTGCAGAGAAAGTCACAGAAGACATTAAGGGGAAAGAGCACTCGGGGCCAATTGCATTTAAGAAGCCGAATTTTTCCCTACATCACACAAACTCAATTGAAGTTTGAATCTCTCTCTGGCAAATATTGATTTTTGCATTCCCCGAGCTGGCTGTTTCTAAGCAACCTGGCGCTGGGAGCCTGGGATGGCGGGGACGCAGCTCTTTGCGTGTGCTGCTGCACTGAGGATGCTCTTCCAATCCATGGGAATGAAGCTCCTCGGTCCTTATGGGGAAGCTTCACAAAGAGCCCGCTGTCTCTCCCTCCCTAGAATCTGTGCTGTGCAATCAGAGTCCTCCTGGGGTGTCGGTCTGGGTGGGCGGGGGGTTCGGATGGACCCCAGGCCCGTTGGGGGATTTAGAGGCTTTTGGAAGACAGAACTTTAACATCTTGGTCTGCATCCAGCTCCCTCCATCTATGTTAGCAAGGGGGTACGGCCCCCTTCTGCTCACCTCCGGCCCCCCACACTCCCCCCAGTCCCCAAGACCTGTGTGAGCCTGAAAGAGTAACATGGGAAGGGGAGTGGGCGTTGTCAATAAATTCTGCTAAAACCTGACACTCCTGATCTGCTGGGCCAAGGAGAGAAGCCAGGATACAGGAATGCAGAGAGAGCACGGGCCTGGGATTCAAAAGGTCATAGGTTCTAATCCCGGCTCTGCCACGTGGCTTCTGTGTGACCTTGGGCAAATCACTTCTCTTCTCTGGGCCTCAGTTACCTCATATGTAAAATGGGGATTAAGAGTGGGAACCCTATGTGGGACAGGGACTGTGTCCAAGCTAACTTGTAGCTACCCCAGTGCCTTAGAACAGTGCTTGGCACACAGTAAGCGCCTAAGAAGTACCATGATTATTAGGATTATTATAGAACTAATTTTGCTCAGATACTCCCTCTCTAGGTGCTCTGGAGCAAGTACGTTTTGGTAGAATACTTATTAAGCGTTAATTAGGTGTCAAATGTGGTGGTAAACTCTGGAGTAGATAAGAGATAATCAGACTGACACAGTCCCTGTCCAACATGGAGCTCCGGATCTAAGATTTGGGGAGAGCAGATGTCTTATCCTCTCCTTATAGATGAGGAAACTGGGAACAGGGAGGTTCAGTGACTTTCCCATGGTCACACAGCAGGCCAGGGCAAGCAGGGACTAGAACCCAGGTCTCCTAGCTCCCAGTCCTAACCTCATTGCAGTAGGCCATATTACCTCCCGGTCATCCAGAGCTTTGTATTTCCTAAAATGAATCCGTGAAAAATGATCCCCTGGGGAGTGATGACAGGCACACTATCATCCACAAGCATGACGGAGGTGGGATATGAGGAAGGTAATTATGGCTTCGGGTGGTTCATATCTAAATTTACCGTTCCCTTATGGGGAGATTGCATATGGAACCATTTTTTTTTTTAAAGTGGCATTCGTTAGGTGTTTACTATATGCCAGGCAATGTGCTAAGTGTTGGGGTAGATACAGGATAATCAGGTTGGACACAGTCCATGTCCCAAAGAGGGCTCACAGTCTTAATTGCCATTTTACGGATAAGGTAACAGGCAAAGAGAAGTTAAGTGACTTGCTCAAGGTCACACAGCAAAGTGGGGCCGTCTGAGGAGACCCCATACCCCATCCCTTACTCCTGCCATTGCCACGCCCCCTTCCACTCAGGGAGTCTCGTAGAGATTCCCCGTTCCCTGGCCAGCAACATGCCTGGTCCTTTCAAAAAGAGGTTTTACAACTCCCCTTTTACAACGAGAGCAAGGGTGAGGATTAATTCATTTTAGGGAGGTGCTTCGAGAATGTAAATTAGTGCACAAGCCTTTCTTATTAGTATTAACCGGCTTTGTATAATGTCTGAGTTGTGGAATTTGTGCAGTAAATCAAGTATCACTCTACGAAGTGAAAATGCGCACAAGACGTGCATGTAAAGCGCCCCTTTTAAATAACAGTCAACTGCACCTAAAAACTCATTTCTGTCTGGCAGCAGCCATCTGTATGTTGAAACTTTGGCAGCACAAAGCAATAGATCCATAGGGGCTGCAGAGGATTTTGCGGGATGGGTGTATTTTTGGTGATACTTAAAAGGGTTTCTTTTAGCTTTATATCTGTCTCTGTTGCTGAATTGTAATAATAATAATGATGGCATTTGTTAAGCGCTTACTATGTGCAAAGCACTGTTTTAAGCGCTGGGGAGGATACAAGGTGATCGGGTTGTCCCACGAGGGGCTCGCAGTCGAAATCTCCATTTTACAGATGGGGTAACTGAAGCACAGAGAAGTTAAGTGGCTTGCCCAAAGTGACACAGCTGACAAGTGGCGGAGCCGGGATTTGAGCCCATGACCTCTGACTCCCAAGCCCGGGCTCTTTCCACTGAGCCACGCTGCCTCTCTTAATTGTACTTTCCAAGTGCTTAGTACAGTGCTCTGCACACAGTAAGTGCTCAATAAATACGATTGAATGAATGAATGCAAAAATCATTAACAAAGAAATCCAAAGGTCCCCATTCGTATCGTGAGGCCGAGGCCAAAGCTTCCAGGCCTGTGCTCTTTCCACCAGGCCAAGCTGCTTCTTCTTCCTAGCCTTCCGATCGATCCTCAGTGACCGTGAGGCCCAGACTCCTTGATCCATCAGGATCATCCGTGGGCCACACTCGACACACGTGCTAATTCTGTGGTATCGTGCTCTCCCAAGTGCTCTGCACATAGTAACTGCTCAGTAAATACCATTGATTGATTGACAGAGCAAATGCAAGACTGGATCGTGAACAGTTAATTGCTGGAACAAAGTCAGCCTCTTTGCATCGAAGCTGTGCTCCGTTGAACGCAGCTCCACCGGGTGGGAT
Source organism: Ornithorhynchus anatinus (assembly GCF_004115215.2). NCBI lineage: Eukaryota > Metazoa > Chordata > Mammalia > Monotremata > Ornithorhynchidae > Ornithorhynchus > Ornithorhynchus anatinus. The sequence goes on from NC_041747.1 coordinate 1,940,807, forward strand.
GCGTGGAGAGAGGAACAGCAGCAGGATACCCAATCCCCGTGATGAGCTGAGATTGGGAAACCGTAAGTAAGAGGTCAGAGGACGAAGCAAAACAGAGACTCCGACAAGGCTACGTCCCGTCTGAAAACGGAGTCAGTTGTTGAGGATCAACCATCATGGCTTTTTGAGCAAAAGCTTCATAATGAAGTCTGCTGCAAATATCAAACATGGCAACACAACAAAGGAGACTGTGAGCCCGTTGTTGGGCAGGGATTGTCTCTGTCTGTTGCCGAATTGTCCATTCCAAGCGCTAAGTACAATGCTCTGCACTCAGTAAGCGCTCAATAAATACGATTGAATTGAATGAATGACAGTCTTTTTGTGCAGAATGTGCCCCCATCGCTGGGTGTAGCATTGTCTTTTCAGTCCCCCACTTACTCCACAGGCAAACCTTTCCACCAGTTGCATCTTCGAAAGCAACTTTATATTAGGAGAAGCAACGTGTCCTACTGGAAGGAGCACAGCTCTGGGAGTCACAGGCCCTGGCTTCTAATTCTGGCTCCACCACCCATCTGCTGTGTGACCTTGGACAAGTCACTTAACTTTTCTATACTGCAGATACTCATCTGTAAAATGGGGATTAAGATTGAGAGCCCCACATGGGAACATGGACTGTGTCCCACCTGATTATCTTGTATGTGCCCCAGCAGTTAGTACAGTGCCTGGCACATAGTAAGCACTTGCCCAATACCATTAAAACAAAAAAAAAGTATACATAAATATATTCTGCAATATGCAATAAATCAGATCCCATCAAATTTAAATGTAAGGTATTTAGAGCAGCTGCTAATTTATTCCTGGAGTTTAGGAGAGCTGTTTGATCTACCGAGGAGGCAGCCCAGATTGTGGTTCAAACCGACCAATAGAGCTTTTTTTCTCCTTCATGGCGTCTTCCCTGGAATCTGCATCTCAGAATGTCTGTATTTGCAGTCAGTCCTCTGTTATAGAGTCACTAATCCTTTTCCATTACCCTTGCTTTCTGACAGGTTTTGCTTTGCTTTCTTACACTTGTCAATGCACCCTTTTCTCTCAGCGTTAACGCCTGACACAATTATATTATTACTTCAAATATAAATCCTCCTCCCGCTGAACATGTGCGCCCCCAAAAAGACTCTCGTCTCTTCTCAAGAAGCGTGTTATTAAATGAGGGAAATATTCCGTTACTCAATAAGTCTGTATTTCTTCAGTCATTATGTCATAATTATACAGCATTTTGAGAACAATCAATTTACCTTACTAAAATGCCAAGCAAATCAGAGATGGAGCTCTGGGAAAGGATTCAGGATAAATTCCAACTTAACATTCTATTAGCTGATGCCATTTTACTCATTCAGAGACGATTAATTTATATGTTTGGCAACCGTGCTTTTCTGTGAAATACAAAAGCCCAGTGTGGAATGTCTCCATTTGTACGGCTGAGTGTTGCAAGCCGGCCACCCTATGATCATAATCCCGTCAATTTGAACACTTCTTGAGGGCAGAGACATTTGCTTGTGCGGAGCTCGCCCAAGCACTCAGGACCCGCTGCATACTCGGGCAATACCACTGATGATGGATTGATCGAACCGATATTTGGGCCCCGACCAGTAAGTGGTTTTTCTCCAGTTCTCAGGTCAGGCATCAATCAGTCAATGGTATTTACTGAGCGCTTACCATGTGCAGACTACTGTACTAAGCGCTTGGGTGAGTATGAAAGAGTAAGATTAATAATGTTCATATTTGTTAAGCGCTTACTACGTGCAGAGCACTGTTCTAAGCGCTGGGGGAGATACAGGGTAATCAGGTCATCCCACGTGAGGCTCACAGTTAATCCCCATTTTACAGATGAGGTAACTGAGGCAGAGAGAAGTTATGTGACTTGCCTACAGTCACACAGCTGACAAGCGGCAGAGCCGGGAGTCGAACTCATGACCTCTGACTCCCAAGCCCGGGCTCTTTCCACTGAGCCATGCTGCTTCCCCAGCTGAGCAGACAGGTGCCTACCTTTCCAGGTAATTCTACATTTGTATGGAGTGCAGCATATAACTAAGTAATCTGATCCTTCAAAGACTTCTTAATTCACTTCTTTGGATACTGTGGGTAGGGTCTCATGAGATATCAATGTTTTGGTGTTTGGATCCTGGTTCTGCCACTATCTTGTTATTGTGGGTGAAGTGGGAATAAATCAGACTAAAATCAGCTGCCAAGACCTTTCCCCTCTACTTGATTGATAATTAGCTCCTGGAGGGCAAGGAGCCCGCCTTTTACTTCTATAGGAAAGGCCTTAGTGGAAGAGCCCAGGCCTAGGGGTCGGAAGGTCCTGAGTTCTAATCCCAGCTCCGCCACATGTCTGCTGCGTGACCTTGGGCAAGTCACTTTCCTTTTCTGGGCCTCAGTTCCCTCTCTGCAAAATGGGGATTTAAATCTCTTCTCCTTCCTACTCAAACTGAGTCCCATGTGGGACCTGACTATTCTGTATCTTCCCCAGCACGTAGTACTATAGTTGGGCACGAAGTAAGTGCTTAGCAAATGCCATAATAATAATAATTACTATTATTATTGTTCTCTCCCAAGTGATTAGTACAGTGTTCCTTCCAGAAATACCACTGATCAATCAATCGTATTTATTGAGCGCTTACTGTGGGCAGAGTATTGTACTAAGAACTTGGGAGAGTACAGCATAGCAGAGTTGGTAGACATGTTCCCTGCCTACAACGAGCTGACACTCTAGGTTGATCGAGGGACTGAAATTCACTGAGACTGTTCTTCAGGTCCTGTGAGGGTAGAGGGAGGACGAGGGCAGTTTCTGGAGGGAAAGTTACCGACAGATGTAGGTCCTTGATGATTAAGTTAGATGCCAAAAAAGCCAATCCTGACAACGTTACCCCAGACAAACTTGCCGCCACTGCCAGACACGGAGTATCAGGCTGGATGAACTTTTAGTCTGCCCCGTAAATGGCAGCTCTGATGTCTGACATGGTTTTCTGATCTCCTATCCATTGTGCGACTCAATCAGTGAATACCTCTCACGGTTTCTACTCTGTACTCTGAGCCAAAGTTTGATTCCTGTGGAATTTGTGTGCTTACATGAGTAGGTTTTTCCTCTGGTATTGAGAAGAAATAATTCCCTAGATAAAAATAGATCCTATCATTAGACAGAAAACCAGAGTAAATGAAAAGTGTTAATGAAGATTCATCTCCAAACTTAAATTAGTGGCTGAGAGCTAATAAATTTATAGTCAGCATTTCACGTTGTTGAAAATAAATGCAAATGAATACTGTATGTCAGGAACCGTATTGCCAGTGATTGTCCCCTTATTCATTAGATGTCTTACATAGCCTAATTATGGCCTTTAATTAACAAGCCACTCTGTTCCTCAAGCTCCCCAAAATGAGATGAATTAAACTTAGATGAATTAAACTTCAGTTCCTGATGAAGAACAATTTGTAATATTTGCTAATGATGATGTAGTATTAAAATAAAATCTCTGACTTCTTTTGGACAGATTTAGCAGAATATAGGCAAATTATTTAGCCAAGAGTCCATCCCTTTCAACTTCCTTGGCAAAGCCCAGTCTGTCCATCGGAATCCCTGTGACGATCGGAGGAGACGGTCTATGTTTTATATTTGGAAAGGTATCTGAGAGTATTGCTAATATGAAGAAGAGGAAAACATAATGCTAAATTAGGGGCTTCAAACTGATATTTTATTGTTTAAGGTCTCTCAGTGGCTGTTAGCCAAGTTCCAAAAGACACCAGCGTGTGGAAAAGTGGGCTTTCTTTTAGTCCAAGAGTTCATTCATTCAATAGTATTTATTGAGCGCTTACTATGTGCAGAGCACTGTACTAAGCGCTTGGGATGAACAAGTCGGCAACAGATAGAGACAGTCCCTGCCGTTTGACGGGCTTACAGTCTAATCGGGGGAGACGGACAGACAAGAACAATGGCACTAAACAGCGTCAAGGGGAAGAACATCTCGTAAAAACAATGGCAACTAAATAGAATCAAGGCGATGTACAATTCATTAACAAAATAAATAGGGTAACGAAAATATATACAGTTGAGCGGACGGGTACAGTGCTGTGGGGATGGGAAGGGAGAGGTGGAGGAGCAGAGGGAAAAGGGGAAAATGAGGCTTTAGCTGCAGAGAGGTAAAGGGGGGATGGCAGAGGGAGTAGAGGGGGAAGAGGAGCTCAGTCTGGGAAGGCCTCTTGGAGGAGGTGATTTTTAAGTAAGGTTTTGAAGAGGGAAAGAGAATCAGTTTGGCGGAGGTGAGGAGGGAGGGCGTTCCAGGACCGCGGGAGGACGTGACCCAGGGGTCGACGGCGGGATAGGCGAGACCGAGGGACGGCGAGGAGGTGGGCGGCAGAGGAGCGGAGCGTGCGGGGTGGGCGGTAGAAAGAGAGAAGGGAGGAGAGGTAGGAAGGGGCGAGGTGATGGAGAGCCTCGAAGCCTAGAGTGAGGAGTTTTTGTTTGGAGCGGAGGTCGATAGGCAACCACTGGAGTTGTTTAAGAAGGGGAGTGACATGCCCAGATCGTTTCTGCAGGAAGATGAGCCGGGCAGCGGAGTGAAGAATAGACCGGAGCGGGGCGAGAGAGGAGGAAGGGAGGTCAGAGAGAAGGCTGACACAGTAGTCTAGCCGGGATATAACGAGAGCCCGTAATAGTAAGGTAGCCGTTTGGGTGGAGAGGAAAGGGCGGATCTTGGCGATATTGTAGAGGTGAAACCGGCAGGTCTTGGTAACGGATAGGATGTGTGGGGTGAACGAGAGGGACGAGTCAAGGATGACACCGAGATTGCGGGCCTGCGGGACGGGAAGGATGGTCGTGCCATCCACGGTGATGGAGAAGTCTGGGAGCGGACCGGGCTTGGGAGGGAAGATGAGGAGCTCAGTCTTGCTCATGTTGAGTTTTAGGTGGCGGGCAGACATCCAGGTGGAGACGTCCCGGAGGCAGGAGGAGATGCGAGCCTGAAGGGAGGGGGAGAGGACAGGGGCGGAGATGTAGATCTGCGTGTCATCTGCGTAGAGATGGTAGTCAAAGCCGTGAGAGCGAATGAGTTCACCGAGGGAGTGAGTGTAAATGGAGAACAGAAGAGGGCCAAGAACTGACCCTTGAGGAACTCCAACAGTTAAAGGATGGGAGGGGGAGGAGGCTCCAGCGTAGGAGACCGAGAATGATCGGCCAGAGAGGTAAGAGGAGAACCAGGAGAGGACAGAGTCCGTGAAGCCAAGGTGAGATAAGGTACGGAGGAGGAGGGGATGGTCGACAGTGTCAAAGGCAGCAGAGAGGTCAAGGAGGATCAGAATGGAGTAGGAGCCATTGGATTTGGCAAGAAGGAGGTCATGGGTGACCTTAGAGAGAGCAGTCTCGGTAGAGTGGAGGGGACGGAAGCCAGATTGGAGGGGGTCTAGGAGAGAATGGGAGTTAAGGAATTCTAGGCATCGATTGTAGACGACTCGTTCTAAGATTTTGGAAAGGAAGGGTAGTAGGGAGATAGGACGATAACTGGAGGGGGAAGTGGGGTCAAGAGCGGGTTTTTTTAGGATGGGGGAGACGTGGGCGTGTTTGAAGGCAGAGGGGAAGGAGCCCTTGGAGATTGAGTGGTTAAAAATAGAAGTTAAGGAAGGGAGGAGGGCAGGGGCGATGGTTTTAAGAAGGTGAGAGGGAATGGGGTCCGAGGCGCAGGTGGAGGGGGTGGCACTTGCGAGGAGGGAGGAGATCTCCTCTGAGGATACTGCAGGGAAGGATGGGAAAGTAGGGGAGGGGGTTGTTGGGGGGGAGGGGAGAGGCGGAGGGGTGACTTTGGGGAGCTCAGACCTGATCGTGTTGATTTTCGTGAGGAAATAGGTGGCCAGATCATTAGGGGTGAGAGATGGGGGAGGGGGAGGAACAGGGGGCCTAAGGAGAGAGTTAAAGGTCCGGAACAATCGGCGGGGGTGACGGGCATGGGTGTCGATGAGGGAGGAGAAGAAGCTTTGCCTGGCGGAGGAGAGGGCAGAGTTAAGGCAGGAAAGGATAAATTTGAAGTGTGTGAGGTCGGCTTGGTGCTTGGACTTTCGCCAGCGGCGCTCAGCAGCTCGAGCATAGGAGCGTAGGAGGCGGACGGAGGAGGTGATCCAGGGCTGTGGGTTAGTGGCGCGAGAGCGGCGGAGGGAAAGGGGGGCGAGAGAGTCGAGATGAGTAGTGAGGGTGGAGTTGAGAGCGGAGACCTGATCGTCGAGAGTGGGAAGAGAGGACAGGGCGGCAAGGTGAGGCGAGATGCTATTGGAAAGACGGATGGGATCGAGAGAGCGGAGGTCTCTGTGGGGCAGTAGCGAAGATTTGCAGGGGGAGGGAGTGTGAGAGATGAGGCAGGTGAGAAGGTTATGGTCCGAGAGAGGGATTTCAGAGTTGGTGAGTGAGGAGATAGTGCAGCGGTAGGAGATGACAAGATCGAGGGTGTGACCGAGTCGGTGAGTGGGCGCGGTATGGTGGAGGAGGAGGTCGGCAGAGTCGAGGAGGGATAGCAGGCGGGCGGCAGAGGAGTCGTCGGGTACATCCGTATGGATGTTGAAGTCTCCAAGGATCAGAGTGGGCAGAGAGAAGGAGAGAAGGAAGGTGAGAAAGGGGTCAAGGTGGTTGAAGAAGTCGGAGGTGGGACCGGGAGGGCGGTAGATGACGGCGACAAGTAACTGGAGTGGGTGGTAGAGGCGAATGATATGGGCTTCGAAGGAGGGGAAGGAGAGGGAGGGGGGAGGAGGGATAGTGCGGAAGCGGCATCGGGGCGAGAGGAGGAAGCCGACGCCTCCTCCCTTACCGGTGAGTCTGGGGGAGTGGGAGAAGGAGAGGCCTCCGCTGGAGAGAGCGGCGGCGGAGACCGTGTCTTCGGGAGAGAGCCACGTTTCCGAAAGGGCGAGGAGGAGGAGAGAGCGGGAGAGGAAAAGGTCATGGATGAAAGGTAGCTTGCCTGTAACAGAGCGGGGGTTCCAGAGGCCACACTTGAAAGTAGCTGTGGGTGCAAGGGGAGGAGGGGGGGAGGGGCGGGGGGAGGGGAGGGTTTGGATGGGAAGGAGGTGGCGGGGCCCTGGACGAGGAGAGGGGGATGAGGGGTGGCGGTGGGACAAGAGGACTGGGATGGGGCATGGGTGGGGAAGAGAGAAGGGGGGAGGGGGTGAAGAGGGGGTTTGGTGGGGGGAAGAGTAGGGGGAGGGGGAAGAGGGGTAGCGCTGGTAAAGTGGGGTTCTAGGGCGGGAGAGAGGAGGGGGGGAGGAGACAGAGGAGAGAGCGGGAAAGAGCTGAGCGAGAGAGGGGAAGGGGAAGGGGAAGGGGAGGATAGGAAGGGGCGGGAGGGGGGAGGGGGGGAGGAGGGACATGGCGAGGCCAGAGAGGTGGGTGGCAGCACTGACAATAAACAGTAATAAACGAAATCGGTAATATAGCAACATGATACAATATGATACAGTACAGTGGTGCTAATATAGCAACATGATACAGTATGATACAATATCGTCGTGTTAATAAAAGGGGTGATGACCAGGGTCGGGGGTAGACTCGATTAAGGGGCGACCTGATCAAATTCAAAATCTGACGACAATAAACAATAAAAAGCGAGATCGCAAATATAGCAACATGCTACAGTAAGGCACACTACAATAGTGTTAATAAGCAGGCGATGACCAGGGTCGGGGGACGAGCCGACCCTACCCGATCAGACTCAAAGTCAAGCGGCCAGCGGCCGAGAGTGTCCCAGAGCTCATGACCAAATAACCCTGTGGCGGCGGGGGGGCCCTGAGGTTGTCCGGGGTGGGTGGCGGCCGTAGGCGGCGGCTAAGGCAAGGTAACATGGTGAGAACAAGGACGTCGTCGCCCGGGGCGGGGGCGGGAGGGATGAATCACCTCAAGAGGGAAGAGGGAGTGAGGCCTTCCCAAAAAGTTCCCAGAGTTCCCAGGCAACTGTAGCTGGCAGAAATGCCAGGTCCCAATTTAAGGCTCTCAGGGATGCCTAGGATAAGGACCGTAATATACACACAATCAATCAATGGCTCAAGGCTAGTTATTGAAACTGTAATGAGTGCTGAACATGAAACACTAAACTAAGCACTTGGGAGAATTCAACTGAAGACATAATAATAATAATAACAATACCGATGGTATTTGTTAAGCGCTTTCTATGTGCCAAGCACTGTTCTGAGCGTGGGGATAGAAGCAAGGTAATCAGGTTGTCCCACGTGAGGCTCACAGTCTTAATCCCCATTTGACAGATGAGCTAACTGAGGCACAGAGAAGTTAAGTGACTTGCCCAGAGTCACAGAACTGATAAGAGGCAGAGCTGGGATTAGAGCCCACGACCTCTGACTCCTAAACCCGGGCTCTTTCCACTAAACCACACCGTGAAGGAGTTTACCATCTAATTGGGGATTCAGAAAAAAATTATTTACAAATCGTGGGGGGAGGTGGAGGAAGAGCAACAGTATCGTGGAAATAATAGCAATAGTATGTACTGAGCCCCTACTGGGTAGAGTATGCCTTAATAAGTGCTTGAGAAGTACGAAACAATGAAGTGACACGTTCCCTATCCTCAAGGAAGCTACACTCTAACAGAGGAGCTTACTCTCCTCATTCATTCATTCAGTAGTATTTATTCAGCACTTACTTTGTGCAGAGCACTGTACTAAGCGCTTGGAAAGTACAATTTGGCAACAGACAGAGACAAGCCCTGCCCAATGATGGGCTCACAGTCCAATCTTTTGTGAAAGTGCTACAGATATATCGAGACGAACTAGCTGAATCGGTGATTAAATGTTCAAATGAATATGCCTTAATAAATACATATACAAATAAATAAGGATATGATGGTAATAATAATAATGTTGGCATTTGTTAAGCGCTTACTATGTGCAGAGCACTGTTCTAAGCGCTGGGGTAGACACAGGGGAATCAGGTTGTCCCACGTGGGGCTCACAGTCTTAATCCCCATTTTACAGATGAGGGAACTGAGGCCCAGAGAAGTTAAGTGACTTGCCCACAGTCACACAGCTGACAAGTGGCAGAGCTGGGATTCGAACCCATGACCTCTGACTCCAAAGCCCGTGCTCTTTCCGCTGAGCCACAGTAATGATAACACACAAGTATCAGGCATCTCAGAAAGAGATTTGTTCTTAATGACTGTGTCTTGGCCTTTTAAAAAAAAAAATTGAGTTTACATATGAAGTTAAATGATTAGCAGCATTGGAAGCTAAACTTTGCTGTTCAGCAACCTAATTTTCATCAGACAAACATCCTGGGCTTCCTGAACGAATGATCTCTCTCTATCGCCCTGGAAGTAATTCTATCATGGAAGGAGGGGTTGGAGCGAAAGGAACGTCAATTTAATCTACATCAGAATGCTGATTCAGCCCTGAATATAGCCGAGATCTATCATCATGCCACCGATAGTTCCAGACAGGGGAGATTGTAAATTGTTCTCTCTGAAATTGAGTTTTATCCGTCAATACTGAATGCATTTCATATTGATATGGTTTGAAAGTTTGGGCTTGGCATCTTTAAAGGCCTTTCGAATTCCACTTTTGGAGAGTTGTGGCATTCCTCAGTAGACATGAAAAGAAACCTGTATAGAATGTGATTTCCCTTTCATCTTTTTCACGAGTGAAGCATGGGGCAAATTTCCATATAAAACTGCCAATCTCTGTTCATTCTACTCTGCCTTGCGTGGCCAGCCTTGTTCTTGCTGGCATGCAAAGTAATTGCCAATTAGACCAGACTACAGGCGGATCTGTATAAAACGAGAACAGGAAATCCCCAAAGTAATTTTCACTCGTGCCCTTTATTGGATTTAAAAACCCATCTCCAAAGTGCCATCTCATTAGGATGGTGATATTTGTTTTTCAGACGGAGTCGATAACATCCTATGGCGATAGTGCCCTTTGGACACGCCACATACTCTGGCTCTGCGGGCGTATTTACTCGTTCATTCTCTTCATCTCTGTCTCTTTGTCTTTCCCCTCCCGTCTTCTTTCCTTCACTCTTTCCTGTAGTCAGTCCTTCCTTTTCACAAAAAGATATCACTCCCCAACCACCGACCTCCGCGTCCAGACCTGGTCGTGTGTATGTGGAGGTGGGGAGAAGCGTGTAGTAAAGCTTCATCCGTGATGTTAACCCCAGGGACGTGTTGGTTGGGTGTTAAACGAGCGAGCGGTCCTCAATCAATCGATCGGATTTAACTGAGCACTTACGGAGCACTGTCCTAAGTGCTTGGGAGAGTACAACACGACGACATGACAGACGAGCCCACGATGAGCTTACGGCCTAGAGAGGGAGACTGACATTAGTATAAATAGATAAATTACGGATATATAAATAAGTGTTGAGGGGCTTGGGTTTGCGGGGTGGTGAGTAAAGGGAGCAAGTCAGGGTGACGCAGAAGGGTGTGAGAAAAAAGGAAATAAGGGTTTAGTCAGGGAAGGCCCCTTCTACCATCCTCCTCTACTGTCTCCGTCTGACAGAAGTAGTCGCGGCCCTTTTGGCCTGACCCAAGCCGGTCCAGTGGCTTGTCTGCTGCCGGCCAAGTCAAAGGGCCAATTCGGCTTAACTGGTTTGCCCAGGGTTGGGCCACCGAGACCGCCCCTCCTCGGTGGTGGCGGAGAAGCCGGCAGAAGATGGGCAGAGGGGAAATACTACTAATAATGCTATTGGTTAAGCGCTTACTACGTGCCAAGCACTGTTCTAAGCGCTGGGGTAGATACAAGCTAATCAGGCTCACAGTCTTAATCCCCATTTTAGAGATGAGGGCACTGAGGCCCAGAGAAGGGAAGCCTTTTATCCTTCCCCGCTTCAAAGCCCTACTGGAAGCTCACCTCCTCCAGGAGACCTTCCCAGACTGAGCCCCCCATCTCCCGCTGCTCCTCCTCCCCTCCCCATCGCCCCGACTCCCTCCCTCTGCTCTACCCCCTTCCCGCCCCACAGGGTTTGTGTAGGTATGTACATATTTATATATCTATAACTCTTTTTGCATCGATGCTATTGATGCCTGTCCACGTTGTTTCATTGTCTGTCTCCCCCCTTCTAGACGTTGAGCCCCTCGTGTAGGGATCGTCTCTGTTGCCGAATTGTACTTCCCAGCGCTTAGTACAGTGCTCTGCGCACCGTAGGTGCTCAGGAAATCCGATCGAATGAACGACTTTACCCAAGGTCACACAGCAGACAGAAGAGTCCGGGGTTAGCAGCGTGGCTAAGTGGCAAGAGTCCGGGTTTGGGAGTCCGAGGACGTGGGTTCCAATCCCGCCTCCGTCACTTGCCCGCTGTGTGACCTTGGGCAAGTCACTTCTGGGCCACAGTTCCCGCATCTGTAAAATGGGGATTAAAAGTGTGAGCTCCAAGTGGGACAACGTGATCACCTCGTATCTACCCCAGCGCTTAGAACGGCACATGGCACATAGTAAGCGCTGAACAAAATGGCATCATCATTGTTGTTATTATTATTATTCTCTGGGCCTCAGTTTCCTCATCCGTAAAATGGGGATTAAAAGTGTGAGCCCCACGTGGGACAACCTGATTATTCTGCATCTACCCCATGGGAAGCAGCGTGGCTCAGTGGAAAGAGCCCGGGCTTGAGAGTCAGAGGTCATGGGTTCGAATCCCGGATCTGCCACTTGTCAGCTGTGTGACTGTGGGCGAGTCACTTCACTTCTTTGTGCCTCGGTTCCCTCATCTGTCAAATGGGGATGAAGACTGTGAGCCTCGCGCGGGACAACTTGCGTACCCTGTATCTACCCCAGTGCTTAAAACAGTGCTTGGCACATAGCATGGCTCAGTGGAACGAGCCCGGGCTTGGGAGTCAGAGGTCGCGGGTTGGAATTTCGGTTCTGCCACTTATTAGCTGTGTGACTGTAGGCCAGTCACTTGACTTCTCTGTGCCTCAGTTCCCTCATCTGTCAAATGGGGATGAAGCCTGTGGAGCCTCACCTGGGAAAACCTGTTCACTTTGTATGTACCCCAGCGCTTAGAACGGTGCTCTGCACATAGTAAGCGCTTAACAAACACCAACATTATTATTATTACCCCGACGTACAGAATGGCGCTTGACACATAGTAAGCGCTTAGCAAGTGCCATTGTGATCATCATCATCATCATCATTATTATCGTTGTTATCATCTAATCTATTCCCCCGAATGAGAAGCAGCATGGTTCAGTGGAAAGAGCCTGGGATTCAGAGGTCATGGGTTCGAATCCCCGCTCCGCCACTTGTCAGCTGTGTGACTGTGGGCAAGTCACTTCACTTCGCTGGGCCTCAGTTACCTCATCTGTAAAATGGGGATGAAGACTGTGAGCCCCACGTGGCACGACCTGATTCCCCTGTATCTCCCCCAGCGTTTAGAACAGTGCCCTGCACATAATAAGCGCTTAACAAATACCAACATTATTATTATTAGACCGTGAGCCCGTCGCTGGGCAGGGATGGTCTCTATCTATCTTTCATTCATTCATTCATTCATTCATTCAATAGTATTTATTGAGCGCTTACTCTGTGCAGGGCACTGTACTAAGCGCGTGGAACGTACAAATCGGCAACAGATAGAGACCATCCCTGCCCTTTGACGGGCTTACAGTCTAATCGGGGGAGACGGACGGACCAGAACAGTGGCAATAAATACAATCAAGGGGATGGAACATCCCATTAAAACAATAGCAATAAATAGAATCAAGGGGATGAACATCCCCTTAAAACAATAGCAATAAATAGAATCCAGGGGATGAACATCCCCTTAAAGCAAGAGCAATAAATAGAATCAAGGGGGTGAACATCTCATTCAAACAATAGCAATCTGTTGCCCAATCGTACGTTCCAAGCGCTCAGTCCAGGGCTCTGCACATGGAAAGCGCTCAGGAAATACTCTTGAATGAATGAATGAATATTGTCATCATTATGACCGTTAATATAATCGTTATTATGACTGTTCTTCTCCTCAGGTGGCGCTGAGGCCCTGGGCGGAGCTCTGAGCCCCCCGGCCCCGCCCCCGGCCGGCCATTGGTCGGGGCATCCTGTCAATCAGCGCGGGCTGGCGCCTCCCTCCTCCCCCCTCCCGGGGCAGGGAGAGGGACCGGGCCCGGGGCAGCGGCGGCGGCGAAGGACCCCCCGAAGGCCGGTGAGTGGACGGGCCGACGGCCCCGGGGGCCGCCTGAGCCCAGACACTGGGGCCCCGAGACCCACCCCAAGCCCCCCTCCCGCCCCCGCCGCGCTGGCCCTGCGCCAGGAACAACCCCCTACCCTCCTCCTCCTCCTCACCCCCCTCCTCAACCCCCTCCTGCCCCTCTGCCCCTCTGCCCCCTCCTCCTCCTGCCCCTCAGCCCCCTTCTCCTCCTGCCCCTCATCTCCCTTCTCCTGCCCCTCATCTCCTTTCTCCTGCCCCTCAACCCCCTCCTCTTAACCCTTACCTCCTTCCTCTTGCCCATCATCCTCCTCCTGCCCCTCATCTCCCTTCTCCTGCCCCTCATCTCCCTTCTCCTGCCCCTCATCTCCCTTCTCCTGCCCCTCATCTCCCTTCTCCTGCCCCTCATCTCCCTTCTCCTGCCCCTCATCTCCTCCTGCCCCTCATCTCCTCCTGCCCCTCATCTCCCTCCTCCTGCCCCTCATCTCCCTCCTCCTGCCCCTCATCTCCCTCCTCCTGCCCTTCACCTCCCTCCTCCTGCCTCAGCCCCCTGCTCCTGCCCCTCATCCCCCTCACCCCCTTCCTCCTGCCCCTCATCTCCCTCTTCCCACCCCTCCTCCATCCCCAGCCTGCTCCTCTTGCCTCTCCCCCTCTCCCTCATGCCCCTCACCCTCCTCCTCCTCCCCCTTCTCCTCTGACCCCTCACCTTCCTCCCCCTCCTGCCCCTCTGCCCCGTCCTCCTCCTCCTCCTGCCCCTTCCCCATCCGTCCCCCGGCCCCTCCCCCGACCCCCCATCCTCTGCATCTCCCCCTCCCCGCCAGAGCCCGCTGCGCAGTGTCCAGCCTCCCCCTCCCCCCGTCCGCCCCTGCCCCTTCTGCTCCCGCAACCCCCCAAACCCCAAATCTCCTCTCCCCCTCATCCCCCAGTCCCCATCTCCTTGCTCACCCTCTCAGCTCGGCATCCATCACACTGCCTGCCCTCCCCCCTAAACCCCACACCGTGGCCTGTGTAGGGTAGGGGCGGGTGGGGGGAGGTGTCTCTGCCCCTAGGGGGGAGGCCTGGGGGTCCCTGGAAGCCCCCACCCCTCCTGCCCGGAATCCCCGATCACGCATCGATAATCCCCGACAGAGCGGATTCTTCTGCATTTGAGGCTTCGAGGCCGCAAGGCCCAAGGCCACCTGTCTGGAGAGACCCTCGGCGGGAAGAGGAGTTTATAATAATAATAATAATAATGTTGGTATTTGTTTAGCACGTACTAGGTGCCAAGCACTGTCCTAAGCGCCAGGGTAGATCCAAGGTCATCAGGTTGCCCCACGTAGGGCTCATAGCCGTCACCGGGCTTGGGAGCTAGAGGGCATGGGTTCGAATCCCGGCTGTGCCACTTGTCAGCTGTGTGATCGTGGGCAAGTCACTTCACTTCTCCGGGCCTCGGTGACCTCATCTGTACAGTGGGGATTAACTGTGAGCCTCACGTGGGACAACCTGTTGACCCTGTATCTCCCCCAGCGCTTAGAACAGTGCTCTGCATGTAATAAGCGCTTAACAAATACCAATATTATTATTATCCCCGTTTTACAGATGAGGGAACTGAGGCCCGGAGAAGTGAAACGACCTGCCCAAGGTCACACAGTTGGCAAGCGGCGGAGCCGGGATTAATAATAATAATGTTGGTATTTGTTAAGTGCTTCCTATGTGCAGAGCACTGTTCTAAGCGCTGGGGGAGATGCAGGGTCATCAGGTTGTTCCACGTGAGGCTCACCGTTAATCCCCATTTTACAGATGAGGCACAGAGAAGTTAAGTGACTGGCCCACAGTCACACAGCTGGCAAGTGGCCAGATAATCTAATTAGATTAGATTGTTCTCCCCCCCCCCACCCCCACCCCTTCAGAGGACCAAGTTTTTCCTTTAGTTAGAGCAGCCCGTGGCACCGGGGCCACCAACCTTCAGTCTGTCCATCCCATCGATGGAAGTGGTGGGAAGCCACTGGCATTTATAGGCAAGACTTCAAAAAGCGGCATCCCCACCCCACCCCCCCACCCCCCCCCCACCCCAGCTCCGGTCTTTTTTCTGGTTCCCATCCTGGAGGAAATGTGGCAGGGTGCAGACAAAAATGCATCGGAAACAACTTGAGATGGAGCTCCCTAAAATGCACAATCATGTTTGCTGAGAGAGAGAAAGAGGCACTTGAAACCGGTCAGTCCCCAAAAAGAGGTTTAAAGAAACTTCTTTTGGCCAGAGTGGTTTTAAAACAAGGCCAGCGACTCCGAATTTCTCCTCTCCAGCAACTGGGGAGCCCAACAGTTGGTTGTTTTTGATGAGCCCGAGACAGTCTGCCGTAAAAATTAGTTACTCGTTTTCCAAAAGGCTGAAATCTCTATACACTTCACTCGAATTGCCTTTGTGGAGCTAGAACAATGCAGTAATTCTTGCAAACTAATTCTTTTATTTTCTTTGAGGGTTAAACAAAAGGAAGCTGTGCTTGGCCTTTCCCACAGAGATGGTGCTCTGAAATAAATCCCGGTAACAGAGTCAGGAGAATTTTACACTGTGCCCCCCTCGATATTTTAATGACTTCCAACACCCCTTTCTCTCTCCATTCTTTATCTTCCTGTTAAACAAGGAATGACATAGTCGCTGGGTGAAGTTAGATACAAAGACCTTCTTTTGGGGGGGTGTACGTGTTGTCAAGTAAAAGAAACTCAGTCTTTATTGACTTTGAAAACAGGCGGGGTTAAAAAGTTTCCTTACCTTTGTATAATTCTGGAATGTGTTCCTATTACTAATCAGTATTAAAATTTTCTACGAAAAGGTTTGTTCTAGAAACAGAATCACAATTTTTTATACCTTAAATTGAGTTTGGTATCCCTCTTACGTTGAGTCCTTGATGCTAATCTAGTAGGAAATAAATTACCAGGAGCTTTCGAGGTAGTGTTTTTAAAATTTAAAAGTAAAAAATGATTCACAGCTCAGACGTGATCATGTCAACAGATATTTTTATAGTCCATAATGCCCAACATGTAAGCACATAATCCTTTCGGGGGCTAGTACCCTTGAAAACATAAGGACATGTCTCTTTAAAGTAATTATATTTGTGTGAAAACAGTCATGATTAAATGGGTGTGTAAAAGCGTATTCTTTTATAGGTTGTTATGAGTCCTGTGAATTTTATTTTCTTGCTCAGCTGCCTATTCAATGAGGAGCATTATACCCAGATTTTCCAAAGTAACAATGGCGTAATGTTATGTTCTCAGAATTGCAGCGTTCCAAGATTTGTCTTTCTTGGGGCTGTCCACATCTCCTTCATTCAATTCAATAGTATTTATTTAGCGCTTACTATTTGCAGAGCACTGTACTAAGCGCTTGGAATGTACAAATCGGTAACAGATACAGTCTCTGCCTTTTTCCGGGCTTACAGTCTAATCTCCTTGACACACAGTGACCAGGAGCCCCAAGCAGCCCACTTACACCTTAAGGAGCAGAGATTTCTCCAAGTCTATCAGCGCAACAATGTTTGCGTGACATGGTGAAGAGGGCTTCCCTTGGATTGTTTTGGTGCCTCAGCTGCCTTCCCAGTGTTTCTGTGCGTGTATAAGGCATAAGATTTCATTTTTGAAAGTGGCCCGGTGCCTGGGTTACCACAGAGACATCTTGGAAGTGGGGATCTTCATGTGGTCGCACATTTATATCTCTAGAGGTGTTCAGTCAGTAGAGCAAACGTGAAATCGAGCATTGAAAAGTGGTCTCTTCCAGGTGTTCAGTCACACTTTGATAGACATCTAGTTCCTTACACATTGGGTCCAAACAAGTTTAAAGTGCATAAATGGTCACGGTAGCCTAGACAAGAGCATACACATTTCTCTTTTAGTTTGTACGCATAAACCTGAGGATCCACCCCACCCTCCGCCAGCTCAGCTGACTTTGTTTCGATAAGTGCTGTCACCATTTTGGTTTATTAATCTTTACAGTGACCCCACTAGAAAGGTCAGCATCTTTTTAATACCTCACTACCCTCTCTGAAGCAGGGGAAATATAATGAAGTTACCTTTCCAAGGTAAAGAAATAAGTGGTCATCCTTATTTCATGCTTTTCTGGACTGAAAGGCTACTATGACAGTATTTAACTATTTTTTAAATTCTGCCCCTCTGTCCATTGCTCTACCTCCAAACCAAGAAAAAAAAAAACAAACCCAAAAAAAGTGATCAGGCTTTGGACATGTTGTTTGAAAAATCGTAGAACAATTTTTAGAAGAGTAGCAAAAGGATGTTAGGTGTTTTGATTGGAATGGCTCTTTCAACCTACGTTTATGGCCATGTATTGTCTCGAGCGGAGGAAAGAATAATCTGTGACTGCTCCCTTAGTTTGTGAGGTTACTAATGATCGGTATTTATTTTGAAGCAGAATACCTTCCTACATCTTAATAGGGGGGTTTTAGGTCTAAATATTGTCTTCTTGCAGGTTTCCATAGCCTAAAGCAGCTTTGAAGTTATGACTAATTGTTAAGTAGAAGTTTGAATCACCTACTTTTTCTTTAAGTACCTTTCCTACACTTTAAAAAGCATACTCTTAAATTTATCAAAGTGAAAAAGCCACATTCGAAGGAATAAGATGTGCAATACAGCCTCCTTGAAGCGCATTTCTTCTTTCAACCTGCTAGCAAAATTAGTGTTGTAACACCTTGGGTTATTTTGGTATTAATGCAGCTAATTTTTCTGGGGTTTTGATCATGTAGGATATCTCCCATCCTATTCATCTCAGATAACTGATCCTCCGCTGTGCACTCAGAACTGCCACTTTGGCCAGAACTTGCCGGCAGCGTGGTGTAGTGGACAGAGGCACGGGTCTGAGAGTCCGAAAGCCATGGATCCCAATCCCGGTTCTGCCACTTGTCTGCTGGGTGACCTTGGGCAAGTCATTTCTCTTCCTCTGTGCCTCCGTTCCTTCATCTGTAAAATGGGGATTGAGACTGTGAGCCCCATGGGGGACAGTGACTGTGTCCAACCCAAATTGCTTGTCCAACCCAGCGCCTAGTACAGTGCCTGGTACAAAGTAAGCACTTAAGAAATGCCATATTTATTATTACATATTATATATACAGTGTATATGTTATAATTATGCCAAGCTAAGTGCCCTCCCTCCTTCCTTCCTTCCCCTTTCTGTTTCTCCCTCCCTCGGCCACCCCCTTTCTTAGAAGGAGCCAGGGATTTTTGGACACCTCGCTTAGACTCTTCCCTCCTCAATCACCTCCACTAGAGGCCCAAAAAGGGTACGGCTTCCACCTCTCCCCAAACCACACACCCCTTTTAAAAGCCCCACTCCCAAATCTGCCCCTCTCCATCCACCAGGCTTAAAAGGAAAAGTTAGAGCACCAGTGGCCCTAACTTGTTTACTTAATTTCGATTCTCAATTTCTTACTTTTCTTTATGGGGAGGTTGTACAAAGGGAAAGGAAAGTATGGGGGTGAATTATAAGCAGAGTCCTGAGTTTTAGAGTGGATGTGGTATTAATGGTTCTTTAAAAACTGTTAATTAACCATGAGAGTTATTTAGGAGGATAGCCAAATGAGATTAGACGATATTCCTTTTCTATGGTGAGTCTACCCCACTAAATTAGTTTGGGAAGGCCCACCTCGGCACACACTAAATGAAAACTGAGTGAGTAAAATTGACCATTTTTAGGTAAAAAGGGAGGGATTTATTTTCCCCCAAGTGCATTTCAAGGGTTGGTTCCCTTAATACCTGTTGCTTTTATAATAGTTGAATGATTAAACTCTTGTCCCATACTAAAGATCGTTAGTGCTTTGCACTCCTAAGACTTGATCCATTTGGGAGTATTACATGAAAAGACTCAAAGCTTTTTCTTTTTAAAGAATCTTACGGTCATCAATATTCTTCCATTTCTATAATGGTGGCCTAGTATCTGTCTCCATTGTTTTGGGTTTGTTTTTTTTAAAGCCTTTCTCGGAATCGATTATATGAAACTTTTTGCTAAAAATCCGGATGGATTTTTTACAGCAACAGATATGTTATGCTCCTAGAAAGCTCTCTGTCCATCCCGTTGCCTTCTATAAACTGGCAGAGGCTTAGAATCATATTCTTTTTGGATTCCAAACAGTATGCAAGTAGTCATCTTCTAAAATGTCTTGGATTCAGTGTTGCATTCTGTTGCTTGTTGGAGAATTTTCAGATTGCTAATACTCTGTGACAACATCTAAAATAAGTACTGGTAATTGGAAGGGAAAGCATATGGCCAGATATAAAAGGTGTCAGTTTGACATCACATTGTTTGTTCTGCAGGCATTTTTTGTTGATAAAATGAGAAAGCCATGTTTAAACACTCGCAGTGTAATTTTTGCTCATACGTCGAGACTGGAATTTGTGAGTGTTCTCCCACTGCCCCAAAGAAGCAGAATTCCCCCAGAACAACCTATTTCTCTTCAAATTTAGTCTATTTTCCCCCATTAAATTTTTTTTTCTGTTTCATTTTTTTCTAGTCTTTGGTTTAGCTTGACTGTCTTCAACCAGGAAAGTAATACTTAGATATTTAGTAAGTATGATCTGTGAATCTCAAACTTCAAATTGGCAAAATTACATTTTAATTCAATGCTGCCTGATTGGAATAGGCAGTTCATATTGTTGAAATTTTTTTAACCATATCATTTTTCTCCTATTCATTTGTATTTTTCTGCTCCTTGATTAAATTCAGTTTTCTTCCCATTATAATTAATTTATTTTGACTTTTCACATTGCTTTTCTCTAACGTCTTGCCGTTGTAGTTCTGGTTTATTAAGTTCATGCAGTGTTTTGAGGGCCCTGGGCCGTCTTCAGCAAACGCTCCTTCAGAATGGTAGGCCTGAAAGTTTTGGCTTGCGGGGATATGAGAGGTGGTGGGGTCAGGGAGAGAAGACAGGCTTCTGTTTGACTGTTGAGAGAGGAGAACGAGGAGTCCAAGATGCTCTTGAAGTTTTGGGCGTGTAGTTGGAGAGTGTCTGGAAGTGATGATGAAAAGGAGACTGTTCTAGCCCCATTGGCTTTGAAATGGCAAGTGATCCAGGCAGAGGTTTGGGAGACACTGAGAAATGATGATGGGGTGGGGGAGTAGAGAGAGAACACACGCACACAAGTATAGAAAGGTGGAGTGGAAGTCTGTAATTTCCCCAAAGATGCAGTTGGTTCATCAGAGACAAGTGAAAAATCAGTCTTGATGAGTAGGTATTGCTGAGGGCAATTACCTAACCCAGCGATGAGGGGAGAGCCGTGTCGACGGAACGAGAGATAAGCAAAGGCAGCATACGCTGGCAAAGGAAGTACTACGTGAGGACAAGTGGCACTGGGGTTTGGCTGGATAGCCAAGCCAATCAGCACCTGATCCCGAGTCATCCATGTGAAAACAAGAGGAATCTTCCAGAGGAAGGGAAGGGAAGGGACGGACGGAGCATACAGCCCATGATGAACTCCTGGCAGTAGCGTCCGGCAATTGAGAAAGATAGTGAGGACCCTCTGAAAGACCAGCAGAGGAGAAGGAGGGAGAGAGTGAAAGAGGAAGCAATCAGCAGTGTCTAAAATGTGGAGTGCTTGAGTGGATAGTTACTACCTTTTTCCGCTTTCATTTCTTTGAAGTTATTCCTTTCCCTCCACCTCTTCCTTCCTGGGTCAGCTCATCATCATCGGATGCATTATGCTGTCTTTCACCGGGGAGGAAAGGCCCAGAGGAGTCAGCATAGGGATGCAAGTTCAAAGGAAAACAGGAGATGGGGTGAGGAAGGTGGAGAGAATGAAGGAGAAAAAAGCAAATTTAATAGCTCACCTGGTTACCAGGTGGCAGTGACAGGGAGATTTCCGTTGGGCAGATGGGTGACAGCCGCAACTCTCTGAAACTGAAATTCTTGCTTTTCCTGAGGCTGCCTCTTCTCTCCAGAGTATCATGTATTCCACTGTCCTCCTCGCAATGCATAGGTGGGTGGCTTTTTGAAGTAGCGCTCGTTTAGACGTTCCAGTAGTTTTTCTTCAAACTGCCAAGCTACCTTCCCCACGGTCAGGGGGCAGAAACATGTGGAAGGGTAGGGGGAGGAGGGTGGTCCCCTCTCCTGTGGAAACCTTCCTCAAAGCAATTGCTGCACATCACCCACTGGGATAATATGAAATCTAGTTGGCGACCAGCTTTTAGTGCCAGGTTGCAAGTTCTTCAGGTTGGCTCCTGTGAATTTGTTGTGGGCAGGGAACATGTCTATCAACTTTTTTGTAGTTTTATACTCTTCCAACCGCTTAGCCCAGTGCTCAATAAATACCACTGGTTGCTTGATGAAGTAACGACCTCTGAGGTGTTCCCCGTTTGATCACTTACTAACCCTTGTTCTTCCCTCATGCAGTAATCGCACGGGTCTGCAGAGAGTGAGGATGGAGATCAGGTGTGTGTGAGCTGAATTCCATATACCCAGCCCGACAGAGGAGGAGAGCCAGTCACTTGGGAAAGACTGCAAAGCTGCAAAAAAAAAAAAAAATCCCCACCCTAAGTATCTTGGACGGAAAGGGCCGGGGGGAGAGAGGAAGAAGCTGAGGGAGCAAGTCTGATGGGAGGAAAACCTGGCGGGAGAAGCAGAGGGAAGGAGAGAAACATCACGCCTTTTGGGGTGTGCCATGGGAAAACCGGAGAGCCCGTCTCAGAGAAGCCAAGGTGAGAATTAGTGAGAAGAACGGCGGCCAGAAATTTTTTTTAAAAAAAGAAAAAGGATGCCAACCAGGAGCTAGAGAAGGAGAGAAAGCCATAAGGCTAGACTGCTGCCCCAATCCCTGTGCTTTTCAGCTAGTTCTTGCTGTGCCCCAGGAGAGGCCAGATAGCTGACTGGTCTCTAGCGAGGCATCTCACTGGTGCTCATTGCCGGCCCGGGCCCAGCCAGGCCGGAGAACTCCCGATCAGCCTGACTGCTCCAGGAGAGCACTGTGGATGTGGTTCCCCATTACCTCAGACCCTGAGAGAGCTCACTGAAGATAGACCAGAGTGCCGGCTTCTTCAAGAGTTAGCGATCTGCCGCCCGCTCCCATGTTTATTCTTAGATGGGGATTCCCTCGGGGGCCAGGGACCATATCTAGGAGAAAGCAGTGTGGTCCCATGGACGGAGCACGGGCCTGGGAGTCAGGGGACCTAATTTCTAATCCCTGCTCTGCCACTTGCTGGTCCTGTGACCTTGGACAAGTCATTTAACTTCTTGGGGGCTTTGGTTTCTTCATTTGAAAACTGGGATTCAAAACTCTTCACCCTCCTACATAGTAATAATAATTACGGTATTTATTATGTACTTACTATGTGCAAGGCACTGTACTAAGGACTGGGGTGAATAGAGGCAAATAGGGTTGAACCCACTTCCTGTCCCTCATGGGGCTCACCGGCTTAATCCCCATTTTACAGATGAGGTAACTGAGGCACAGAGAAATGAAGTGACTTGCCCAAGGTCACACAGCGGACTAGATTAGTTGAGATTAGAACCAGTGACCTTCTGAGTCCCAGACCCAGGCTCTATCTACTAGGCAGGGCTGCTTCTAGACTGTAAGGCCCCTGTGGAACAAGGCCTGTGTCCAACCTGATTATCTTGTATCTACCCCAGTGTGTAGTACAGTGTTTGGCACATAGTAATAATAATAATTAGTAATACAATAATAATTAGTAATAATGATGTTGTACACCCTGGAAGATGAAGGCTACTGGGCTAATGATCCGGTTCTCGTGGAAATCTAAAGCTCCTACGTATGCTCCTTAGTCACTGAGGAACCGCTAATGCCGATGGCTGTATTTCGGCACCATGTAGAGGAAGATGTCCAAGAAGTTGTGAGTGCAAGTGAACAGTTCTGTGATCTACCATTCAAAGTCCTAAAATTAAGGTCATATACTAAATTACCCTAGGAGAACTTTGTTGGCAATGTCAATGGAAAACTTCTTACTCGATTCTATTGCTTTCACAGCTCACTGACCAGCCACCCACTTATATCCAGGGACGGGAAAAGGCAACGCCAAGCAACTCATCCATGCTTTGAGCGGCCAGTTTGAGCAGCTAGGAGCGAGCTGGCCGTAGGCTGTACAAGATGGGTGCCCTTCCAGCTCTCCCATAAATGCCAAATTTAGGCATGGAGGGGTTTCTGGGCCTGTTCTGGGTGGCCATGTTGAAGATCAGGGAGGTTTTTTGTTGTTTTTAATGATATTTGTTAAGTGCTTACTATGCGTCAAACACTGTTCTAAGCACTGGGGTAGATATAAGTGAATTAGGTTGGACACGGTCCCTATCCCACAGGGGGCTCACAGTACAAGTAGGAGGGAGAACAGAAGACCTGAGGCACAAAGGTAAGGTTACGCAGAAAGACGAAGCAGAGCCGGGATTAGAACCCAGGTCCCAGGCCCATGCTCTTTTCCCTAGGCCTCACTGCTTCCATAATTGCCTAGGGTCATTTATCGGTGTACGTATTACAGATAGGTCAGGGCCTCACAGACATGACAAGTTCTGACCTCCACACTTGGAGTTGAGCCGATAGGTGAGAACGATTCACTCTGTTTCGTGTGAGTCCTGTCCTTTTTCAGTAAGTTGTGGGGATCATTTTCCTTTTTCTTTTATTTTTCTCAACCTGTGGGTAAATCCATTTGACCCAGCCCACTGCCAACTTCTCCTTCTGGAGCTCAAGGTCTGCATATGCCTTGCCGACGTAAGCTCATTGTGAGCAGGGAATGGGTCTGGTTACTGTTATGTTCTACTCTCCCAAGCACTTAATACAGTGCCGTGCACACAGTGAGCACTCAATAAATACGACTGAGTGACTGAAAAGAAATGAAGTATTTCAGCCATAGCACTGTGTTTTCAACTCTGCGTTTTGACTAGAACACCTCTTGGGAAGTAGGGAATAGCCGTCTGCCAACACGGGCCCGTCTGGCTACGGCCCACCGGGAGCAGAAGAAATGGCGCGTGCTTGTGGATCTCTGCGTGGTACTGGGCATCGCAGCCCTTCAGCCCAAGTTTCCTTCACGTGGGCTTCTGCAACAAAGCAGAATCTGTAACCATCTTTGGCTGACTCATCTGTAAGTAATCAGGCTACCTTTCTAAAGAATTCAAAAGCATTTTAAGATTAGTCCTTGCAAACTTCTCTACCAGGAATTAGCATTATTTTTTTTTCCTTTAAAAGCACCCAAAGGCTCGTTGGCTGGAGTTGCAGGTGGAAATTGTTCGACTCCTGCGCTCTCTGAGGCTCCCCAAGACTTAATGTACCATATCTAGGTCACCTACCACGAGGGTCCAAACTTTTGCTGTCAGTGAACTTCCGTAGAGGAAAATGTGAAAATGCTTAGGTCACCATTTTTAGGGGCTAACCTGAATTTATCTTGAAACCTTTACAGTCCATGCCCCAGATTTGATTTCCACCAAAATTAGGAATCCCTCATCAGTCTTTCAGCTCCGTCGTTTTGCGAAGGTGCAGTCCAAGTATGCTAATGGTGTGGTGCTGAAAGGACCTGGATTTCATATCTTGTGGTTAGAAGATATTCCACTTCCCTGAACTATTTCAGGAGGATAGGTCATGACGGCATGCCAGAAAACCTGTTGAAGATCTGTATAAAACACACCTCAGAACTCCTTAAACTTTTTAAAAACATACTGATTCTTTGTTCGCTGGGACGGGGGGAGGGGAGGGGACCCTTTGGTGCCAAGCTATATGAAATTCTCTTTCCCAGAATTCTAAATTTAGGCACAAATGTACCAGGTGATGTTCATCCTTTAGGCAGAGTAAGGTGTTTCCAAAAGAGAAGATTGAGCCGAGTATTGAAAACGAAGTTGTTTAGCGAACCGGATCATCATCATCGATGGTATTTGAGTGTTTGCTATGTACAGAGCCCGGTACTAAGCGCTTGGGAGAGGACAATACAACAGAGTTGGCAGACACGTTCCCTGTCCGCAACGAGCCTGTCGTTAACAGATCTGTTGTCATAGGACTGGGAAAGACTGAAAATACCACTGGCAAGATGACTTAGATTTTCCCTCCTCCGAGTAAACAGGTGGTGTTTTGAAAGCAAGCATATTGTTTAGGTTTTACAAGGCATTGCAAAATTTGAAACGTGCATAGCGTTACGGTGTTTTGTGTAGAATGAACTGTTCATTTTGGGGGGGCCTGAATTTGTGGCATCATTCTAGCTGCAGGTTGCACGTGCCAGTTCTGTCCGCAGAAGTCTTTCCGAGTGCTCATTCTTGCAGACGCAAGGGTTTTTCTACCAGAATCATTGCTCTCCGGAGAAATACGTAACCATTCTGTTTTAACTCTCAAAGCCAAATTCTCCACGGTGAAAGTCAAACTAAATCAAACCTCACTGCTTGCCTAGTGATTGGAATTGTATTGCTTATTGGGAGGCAGTGTGGCCTAGTGGAAAGAGCCTGGGATGGGGAGCCAGGAGATCTGGGGTTGACGCCCCAGCTCTGCCATTGGCCTGCTGTGTGACTTGAGGCAAGTCCCTTAACCTCTCAGTGAAATGTGGATAAGGTAGGCTGTGAACCCCGTGTGGGTTGGGGACTGGGTCTAATCTCACAACCGGCATCTACTCTACTGCTTAGCCAAGGGCTTGGCACACAGTAAGTACTTAATAAATACTGCTCTTATTATTATGGGGAAATCTGCCATGTTTTTAGAACTTGGTTTGGTTGGAAATCATGAAACACATGATAAACGACAGTGTGACCACCTGAAGGGGATCAATACCGAGGTAATGAATTCTAAGGAACTCTAAGTCTTAGGTGAAATTTGACTTGCTTTATGAAACTTTGGGGTTTTTTTTTTAACTTTTTCAGGGAAACATTCCATCCATTGCTGTAGCGAATGCAGGATATGGGGCAGCAGTACCTCAAAGGCTTTCTCTTGGTGGGCAAGATTACCTTGCTATAAGGGAGGTTTTTTTATGGTATTTTCTGAGCGTTTATTATGTTCCACGCACTGTACTAAGCACTGGAGTAGATGCAAGTTAATCAGTTTGGACACGGTCCCTGTCCCACAGAGGGCTCAGAGTCTTAATCCCCATTTTACAGATGGGGTAAAATCACACAGCAGACAAGCGGCAGACCAGGATTAGAACCCAGGTCCTTCTGATTTCCAGGCCCACCTCTATCCACTGGTCCACCCGGCTACCCAATAGCAGTAGTTCTGACGGCTCCATTTTTCCTTCCGTCCTGCCTGTCATGGTCCTCTGCTCTCAGGATCCCTTAGGGCCTGAAGCCCCCTGTTCCCACATCGGATCTGTGGATAGTTTCAAGGGGGAGGGTCTGGCTTGGGAAGCTTGCGATAGACCTTGGGTCAGACCTGTTCCACCCTGTGCCCAGATATCTTTCTACCTGAGATTTCTCTATTCAATTCTCACCTTGCGTCTCTGAGAAAGGCGAAGGCTTACCTCTGGGTGCATAAAACTTGGAGAGAAGCACAGGGCTTATGGATAAGTATAGCCTCCCTAGTTCATTATCTCTTATCTATCTCTGTCTTTATAGTTCATCATCAGTAGCTTATATATGCAAATGAATTCTGCTACGTGGCCCTGATTTACCTCCTTGTCAATAGGGAAAGATCTGAAGCTTCCCCCCAGCCTCCCACCTGCTCTGCTGCAGCCAGACAAAATCTTACCCTCTTAACCTTTAAGAGTAGCCAAATATTTGCAGCGTTTGCCAGAACTCAGACTTACTGATGGTGATGGCTTTTTTTTTTTTCCTAGGTCAGATTTTTATGAAAAAAAATCAGGGATCTGTATCCATCCTGATGTAGAACCAGTCCCCTCTTTCTGAGCGTTCTGTCTCTTTGTGTGTTGATGGGGGCTGGGGTGACATCTTCACCCCATGTAAACCCTCTTTCACTCAGAGTGGCTACTACAGTGTTGGACATTCACCGAACACTCAATAAATATTTGTTCATTGTAAAAATATCCCCACTGGATGCTGCATTTTCAGATGTGATTACCCTTTAAGTCTTCGGGTTAGTTCATAGTTGCATGTAGGTCGTGCTGTAATTTCTGCTTGATTGAAGCTTCAGCTTCTTAACCCTATGAAGTAGCCTCGGACCAATTTGAGATCAGACTGAAGAGTTGTCATTATTTTTTCTTCTCCTGGTTGGGGCCCTGGCCGGTAATTCCAGCAAGATCACGCTGTGCACTCTGATTGAACGGGTCTCCAAAGAGATGGTCTGAGTGTGTCATCGACTTTAGCTTCCTCTCCATTAAAATTTTGAGTGACCTTCCTTGTTCATTCTTCCCTGTCCCATAAGTGCCCTTGTTCTCACCTCCCTTACCCACATCCCCGGGTTCTCTTTCCAGAGAACGGATTGCATTCCGCTTCCCAGCACAACCGACCTCAAGCGAAGGAGGAGGGGGATTTCTTGCTGTAGAAGTTGTTTACACTAGATCTTTCTGCAGCCTTAAAGGTTTGGGGAAAGTCCTGAGTACAAGCTAATACTCAGGCATTTTCTGAGAGAAAGAAAAAAAACCCAGTAGGTTCAGGATTGATTATTTTCCACGGCGTTAAGGAAGAACAAGAAAGACCTGAGATTTGAGTTGAATATATGACTGGAGTTTTTCTCCTTTTTACTAAAGCCCATTTCCATCTTGGGGAATGGGGAAATACTGCCCGTTGTGGGCAGGGAATGTGTCTGTTGATGTCCCAAGTGTTTAGTACAGTCCTTTGCACACAGTAACAGCTCAATAGAGAAACAGCGTGGCTCAGTGGAAAGAGCACGGGCTTTGGAGTCAGAGGTCACTGGTTCGAATCCCAGCTCGGCCACTTGTCAGCTGTGTGACTTTGGGCAAGTCACTTCACTTCTCGGTGCCTCAGTTCCCTCATCTGTAAAATGGGGATGAAGACTGTGAGCCCCACGTGGGACAACCTCATTCCCCTGTGTCTACCCCAGCGCTTAGAACAGTGCTCGGCACATAGTAAGCGCTTAACAAATACCACCATTATTATTATTATTATTAATAATAAATATGACTGACTGACTGAATGAATACTGTATTTCAAATCATCTCTCTGCCTCCAAACTCATTCAGTTCTTCAAGCAAACCAAAGTCAAACCTAACTCTCCATTCCAGCTGGTGCAGGAGAACAAAGCAATCTCTCCCACAGAAAACTAACACGTAGAGTCAGTCAGTGGTATTTAGAGAAGCATTGTGGCTTAGTGGAAGGGGCCCGGCCAGGGAGCCAAGAGGCCCTGCGATGTACTCCCGGTTCCACCACTTGTCTGCTCTATGACCATGGGCACGTCACTTAACTTCTCTGTACCTCAGTTCCCTCATCTGAAAATGGGGAATTAATACCTGTTAGACGGCGAGCCCCGTGCGGGACCCGTTTATCTTGCATCTACCCCAGTGCTTAGTCCACTTAGTGCTTAGAGAAGCAGCTTGGTTCAGTGGAAAGAGCCCGGGTTTGGGAGTCAGAGGGTCATGGGTTCTGATTCCGGCTCCATGTGACTTTGGGCAAGTCACTTCACTTCTCTGTGCCTCAGTTACCTCCTCTGTAAAATGGGGATTAAGACTGTGAGCCCCACATGAAACAACTTGATGACCTTGTATCCCCCCCAGTGCTTAGAACAGTGCTTCGCAACATAGTAAGCGCTTAACAAATGCCATCATTATTATTATTACTATTATTATTATTACAATGCTTGACACATAGTGCTTAACAAATACTACAGTTATTTAGGGGGCACCACCTGGGAGCAGAGCTCTGAACTGGGCACCTGCTGTGTACGAGGGCACTGTACTAAACTCTTGGGAGAGTACAGAAGCGTTACAGATTAAGAAAAGCGTAAAGAACTCAAAGAAAAGTATTCAGAAGCCCTGCGCTCCAGCTTGCTCTGATGGGGGCATGCAGAACACATGCAGTTTTGCTGCCGGACTGTATATTGAGAAAAAGCTTTAGCACTCTCGTCATGTCCCGACAGAGCATTAACTGTCAGGGACAAGCAGTTCTTTGGGGTGGACTGCAAATCGGCAACATTGTCTTCTTCGCAAACAGTCCCTGGGTGGAACTCTTGGTTCCCTGCTGTTTTCTTCTAGGTGACCACTTGGCTTCAGTCAAACTTCTGCTGCTTCACCGCGTCTCTCTGGGGAACGTTCCAGCCTGGCACCTTTAGCAGGATAATAATAATAATGATGATGATGATCAGGCACATGTTACGGTAACAAGGTGCCGGCGTCAGTTTGTAGAACGATATCCGAAACCAGTGGAGGAGGAAGTTAAAGTTCACCCAGAGCACTTTTGAAGTAGAGTTCACTGGGCCGGGGGGAGGGAGGGGGAGTTTGTGATGAACAGACTGCGCAAACCACCGCAGCTAATCTAGCTCAGAAGCCACTTCTGCCAGCAAGCCGCCAGGCCCTGAAGAAGTGCTGAGGTTTTACCTTAGCGTAGCCGCATCTGCAGATGGAGATTGGCTCTTTTCCGTCACCCGTAGCGTGCCAACGATCATCCTGGAACTGTGCTGATAGTAATAAGTCTAGAACATATCTGCCGTTCGCTCGTCGATCATTTTCATTAGCGTTTCCCTTAGTTACCCTTTCGCAATTGGGAACAAATTACAGATTCTTCCTCTGTGGCCTTCAGAGTAATCGGGTTTTCTCCAAATCCATCCATAGCCCCATTACCCCAGAGCAACCACAAGAGAATCAGCGGAGGGTGGGGGACCGGAGGGCTACTAGGATGTGGAACAGACAGGAGAACTCAGTTGAATGCATGTGCAGATGAGGGAAAAACAGGGAACTGAGGGAACGCTTCAGAAGTGGAAAAAAAAAAACCAGCAACAAAGAAAGCAGAGATGAGACCTTTACACAGCTTAGTCTCTACACCTGTTGGACCCAAGGGGAGCCCTCTCTGGGCCAAAGAGGCCATCTTCTCTTGTCCACGAAGATGGGCAGTGTGCCGGGAGGACCCCGGAGGCCTTTACCCTGGCCTCACTCCTTGATGCACAGGCCCGCTCACCCCGGGCACTGCAGGTGGCTGTAGTCCTAGTGGCCTGGGGCAACTATCTATGCATGAGAGATCCTCAGACATCTGGCAGTGCCAGAAGAGAGGAAGACCCCATTAGGCAGTGCCCTCTTTCAGGTAAAAATGGGGAACTCCCGTGCCAATCACCTGGTCAGTGAGTGGCTCGTTCCACCTAACCCCACCCTAGGCTCAGAATCTATCGGGTCGGAGGACTGTCTCTTCTGAGCAAGCTAAACCGAGCTTCCCAGGAGCAGATGGATGAGAGAAATTGCTAAAAACGAGTGCCAAGAGCCAATGGGAGAGAAAGGGGAGGGAGGTGGGAGAAGGAGACACTGTGGAGAGAAAGGTGGGAAATTGAGTGGGTCCCAGAGGAAACGGGGGTGGAGAGACAGAGACAGACACAGGCACTTAAAGGAACGATGGAGCAGATGCGGGCAGGAGGGCCAACAGGCTAGATTAGGCAGACCGGATTCGGCGGAGGGGCCGGACACACGTGGCAGTCACAGCTTCCCGTGAAGGCGGGCGGGAATGGAAGGTGGCCTGATTGAGAATGACAGCAGCAGGATGGGGAGACCAGGATCTGGAGGATTGGGCAAGGAGTTGGAGGGATTCTGGGCAAGCCACGGGTCAAGAGGGAAGAGCCCCCCCCCAGAGGTGCCGACTGACTGCGAGTCGGCAGGGGACAGAAGAGTCGGACAGGAGGCAAAGAGGCCCTGGGCTGGCCTCAGGCAGTAAGTGCCAGGTAGGGATGGAGCCTGGAGGGTCTCTGGGGGACTAAAAGGAGGAGCTGGAAAGGTGTGGAAAGAAACGGGAAGAAGCTCAGGACCCCTAAAACCCTTGGTGCCAGGGGATCTGGATTGAGCCCAGTTGAGAGCGTGAGAACGACCCATCCACCCATCTTCAGATGGGACGGGTCTTGTGGAAATGACTCATCTGGGCGGATGTAACTTCAGCCTATAAACGAAGTCACCTCTGAGGTGCCCCCATCAAGCAATCGAGTTTCACGAGGCCTAGGTGATTCTATAGTATCCAGTCCGAAGGGGGTTTCACGTTTCCATTGTCGGGTCATCTTTTCTGTTCCCGGTCGTACGCTAGCGCAGATGAAGTTTTGTTCTATAAACCCAAAGGGTAAAGGACCGCTCTCCTCTAGCCCAGGAGACTGAAAGGCCTAGATGGTTCCTATTCAGTAGGTGTTCTCCTTTCTTACACTTTGTAACTAACTCAGAGGGCTGACAGTGACCGAGAGCCCTAGCTGAATGGCCCGCTATCTCTAGCTGTTATTCCTTGGCAAGCCTGTGTAGTATTGTCAGGGATGCAGTAGACTATGGCCTGTCTGCCATGGCTTAGAACAGTGCTTGGTGCATAGTAAACGCTTAACAAATACCATTATCATCATTATGAGGAAAATAAAATTGCATTGTCTGGATTCACCAGTTTGTGAATTATAAACCCTTCCCTCTACCTGTTTCCCTGCATGCAGACATACTGCTCTCTGGGGGTTATTTGCTCATGAGTTGGTCAGGTTGTGTTGGTTTGGGTTTGAACATACTAAATGCTTAACAAATACTATAATTATTATTATTAGGGGATTTGTTCCCATTTGCCCCAGAAAAGATCGAAGGGGAAGATCAGTAAAAGATGATGCATTTAAAATGTTTTTGTCCTTCCCTCCCACCCCCCCACCATCCACTTTTTCCTTTTTAAAATCCTTTCTTCCTCCAAGTGTTCCTCGTCTTAGGGTTTTCCTCTTGGAGAAGGGAAAGCTGTCAACCATTTGCCATTCCACTTTAAATCGTATCATCGGTATGACTTGGATCCAGAAGCCAGGGAGTCACAATCTAATCTTGTCTGAAAAGCAACTGGGTACCCTGAGAGTCCATTATAATGTGGGATTGGCAGTTCCTCCCCCTGACCCCTTAATCCCTCCCCTTTCCCTGCCTCCCAAAGTTTTTGGTGGGCTCAGTTATGACTACCGGGAGGAGGCTGACTATGATTGTTGCTGATGTTTTCTGAAACTCCGGCTGAGAGAGCAGATCAGGTAATGCAGCTGCTAAGCTTGCAAGTCTGGCAGCCTAGGCTCGCTCACCATCCTGCAGAAAGGAGGGGTCACTGGCCAAGCAAACCTGGCTGCCCTTCTCTCTCTCCCCCTCCCACCCTCTCCCCGTCGCCATTTCGAGGAAAGCCTGCCGCAACTGGGGCGAACGCCCTACACCAGCAGTCAGTCGCCCCGGCCGTGCGGTGTGTCCTGTAGTGTGGAATTCCGTGGGAGAAGCTATGGATTTACTGCCAGGTGGGATTACTTTCCAACTAAACTCTTAATTTTTGCATTTTGACTTATTGGGCTCATTTTAGGGACCATAGGTTCTTGAGGAGACTAAACAAAACTGGAAAGGATTTTAAGTTGTTGGTGGGCTAACTTTACAGTGTCAGGAGGATAGGTACCCATACAGTAAGCTCCTGTGAAGCAGAATCTGTAGGTTAAAGACCTCAGATGTGAAACATGCCTTGTGCTCTCACTACTGTAGGGGAAAGACCTATGGGGAGGGAGAAGAATTTTACCGAGAGCCTCGGGGAAAAGCTTTGGAACATTTTTGTCTCAAGTGCTCCCACGTTAAAAAAAACAAAAAACCCACGTTAATTTTTCCATTTGATTAGGCTCCAGAGGTTCTAACTGGATCCCAGTTAAGTTATTCTGAAAATAAAGTTTTACAAGGCATCTGACGTGTAGGTCACTAGTGAGGGAGTTTACGGCCTACGTGGGGGTGAGCATTGCTATCCGTTTGCCCAGAGTCGTCATACTTATGACGGAGTTAAGGCTATAAACTCTGTTTTTTGGGACTACATTTGCAGAGTGCCTAATGATAATGAACAGTTCACAGCCAGGAAGGTTTACCCTCAAGGAAGCTTTAGAAAATGATTTAATAATAATAATAATAATGTTGGTATTTGTTAAGTGCTTACTATGTGCCGAGCACTGTTCTAAGCACTGGGGTAGATACAGGGGAATCAGGTTGTCCCACGTGGGGCTCACGGTCTTAATCCCCATTTTACAGATGAGGTAACTGAGGCACCGAGAAGTGAAGTGACTTGCCCAAAGTCACACAGCTGACAAGTGGCCGAGCTGGGATTCGAATCCATGACCTCTGACTCCAAAGCCCGTGCTCTTTCCACTGAGCCACGCTGATTTTCAAGTCCAAGAAATACCGGTAATTCAAGGGACATGCCACACTTCTGCCAGTGTGTCTCAACCGTAACTGTCTTGCTACCCAAAAGCCTGCTAGAATAATGAGGTGAAAATCTTCTGTTTTCTCCAGATAGAATCCTGTTTAGGGTCTTCGGGGAGTTTCATACCTGCCATCCATCAAATGCAAACATTGCTGATTTATCAATTTGAGGCGCCTGGCTCAGAGTGAGTCATGTACAAACATTCCAGATGTGAAACCACCCAAAGTGTCTCTCCCCACCCATCCCCCCAACTTGGTTTCTTTTTTGCCTGAATTCAATCAATCCCAGGCATTTCAAGCTGAACCTCACTTGTCCTTGCCTGTCATTTAAGGAGAGCGGAACCTCGGAAGTTAGGCTTGATCTGTGAATCTATTCTTGCTGGCTATGAATGAAGGCCGTATTTTTGTTTCATTTTGGTAGCTGTGTACCTGCATCTTGTTCAGTGTGAGTGACCGTCAGTGAAAGATAGTTTCACTGACCCTCTTTCACCAGGAATCTGGGTGTTTGTGGCTGGGTTCCGTCGGTGTCCAAAATATAGGACACCGGACCCCGGTTGGTTCTTAGACCTGACAGTCGTATCTTTTTTTTATGTGTTTATCCTATTTTCCGAAACAAAGAAATTTCATCACTTCCCATATTGTTGGACCTAATTAAGATGGTTTTCAGGAATTTTGAGGAGTTCTGATGCATTAGCCTCCCAAGATCATTAGAATAGGTGTCAGAGATTTGGTTACAGCAGGAGCCACCAACTTTTGAGAAGAAGCAACTTGAGCCTGGGTCCGGACTCTGTCATTGGAGGTGATGCATTATCTTTTGTTCTCTGGAGAGGAAGAAGCAACCTTCCAAATCCTGAGTGAATTTTCACTGAAAATCAAATATTTTTTACGGACCAAAAGGATTTCAGTTAGAAACTGCTAAGATTTGTCTATTGAGCTTTTGACATTACCCTATTGAAACCCCTCTACTGCCTGGTATCAGATGTGTAAACCCCGTAATTTGAGGAGCCCCTGATTGTCCAGTGGCTGGCATTTTCTACCAGAATCCCGGGAACAGTAAATTACAGGTCTCTGCATGACACAGACAGAAATGGGACTAATTCATGGTACTGAATTTCTGAAACTTCAGGAAGGAGGTAGTTACCGTAATTCAGCCAGGAGATAATGAGGCCTTGAAATAAGGGATCATAATAAAGGTGAAGCAGCGTGTTATAGTAGATAAAGCACGGTCTTGGGGGTCAGATGGTTCAGGGTTCTAATCCTGGCTCCTCCACTTTGCTGTGTGACCTTAGGCAAGTCACTTCACTTCTCTGTGCCTCAGTCACCTCATCTTTAAAATGACAGATTAGGATTGGGAGCCCCAGGAGGGACAGGGACTATGTACAACCTGATTTGCTTGTATCCACCCCAATGCCTAGTACACTACCAGGCACGTAGTAAGATTTTAAATACCACCATTATTATCATTATTATGAAGGCAAAGGGACGAATGTGATAGGTAAAATAGAGAGGAATAAAAAATGACACCGCGATTGCAAACTTCTGGATATGGGAGAATAACTGTGTTCTTGATAGATAGTATGTAAGGTTTGGGAGAGAAGATGAGTTCACTATGGGACATGTTGAGTTTAAGATGCTGTCGGTTCTTTCAGGTAGCAATGTCCCAGAGGCAGGAGAAGAGATGAAACTGTAAAGTGGGTGAGGTGTAGTTTAGAAAGGATACCTGACACCCTGGGAGCATCCCAGAGAAGTAGCATGGCGTAATGGAGGGAGTACCTGCCTGGGAGACAGAGGACCTGGGTTCTATTCCTCGATTTCCTCTTTTGTAAAATGGAGATTAAATATCTGTTCTCTCTCCTACTTAGACAGTGAGCCCCATGTGGGTCAGTGACTGTCCCATTTGATTGTATCGACCCCAGGGGTTAGTTTTTGGCACATAGTAAGCTCCTAACAAAGTACCACTATTATTATTATTATATGATAATAATTATCCCAAGAGAGTGAACACTGGGCGAGATGAAGGAATGAAGAGAACCCAGAGCTGAGAGATGTGGAGCACCCATAGTTAAAGGGTGAGGAGACATTGAAGAGCGAGGAAATGAAACAGAGAAGGAGCATTCAGAGAAGTTGGGAGAGCGCCGTGTGGGTCAAACCGTTCTGAAGGAGGCTAGGAAGGTTGGTTAGCCATGTTGAAGACAACCAGGAAACCGGGCGGGATTAGACACTGGTTTAGCCTGAAGGAAGTCACTGGGACCCTTGGTGAACCTGCGCCTCTGTGGAGTGAAAAGGGTGAGGCCAGGTTGTAGGGGGTTGAGAGAGTTGGTGGAGACGAAGTTTAGGCAAGGGGATTATACAGCCCATTCAAGGAGTTTGGGCAGGAATGGGGAGATGGAGTAATTGATTGAGGAAGCCCGGGTGTAAAGGGGATGATTTTTTTTTTTCAGAATAAGGAAGACTTAAGAAGAAGGAGGTGGGGAGTGAGGGGTGGACGATAACAGTGAAAGAGCAGAAGATGAGGGGAGTGTGAGAATCAGTCATCGGGGAGGGAAGATGGGAAGAGCTCATTGTCAGCGCTGTCATCTTCAAATACAAAGGGCAACTCTGTGTGTATGTCTTCCTCTAAAAATAAAGGTCACATTAGCAAGTATAAATAACACATTTATACAATATTGAAATTCATTTTCCCTTTATGTTTAGTTAAACTTTGGCAGACGAAAATTTGTAATAGAACTTAGTTGGAGGGGACTTTGGGGCAGTTCACTTTTGCATTTCCAAGGTACAATGCCAAGAAGTAAAGGGATAATGATACTGCATTGGATTCTTAGCATAGTATTGTACTGAGCAGGGTCCCAACTTTGTGCTTTCCATGAGGAAATTTTCTAGAATTCAGATGGGTCTGTGCTGTTGTCTAGTGTCTCCAGCCCCTTACCCTCCTGAATGTTTTGGTAGAATCCTCCAAAGCGTGCCTTGCCCAGCAAGACATAGGCCCTGCACGGATGCCTCGGCGGGCAGATATTGTTATGGCCACGGTCCTGAAGAATTTCCCGTGTCACGAGCTCCAGGAATTGGAAGGTGACATAGTGGAGGAGAGACCTTCACACCATTCGAGACTCAGGAGAAAGACAGGCAGCCACTTTGAGACCATTGGACAGTATCAGTAGATCACCGAAAACCTATGACCCCATCAATAGATCAGGACACCAACAATTATTTTGTAAATTTAACTGCGCAGGGCAGATGGAGATGCTGAGGTTATTTATTACGTGATGGAATTCTTCACTTCTCTCTTTGTTGAGGAGGATGTTAGAGAGATCCCCACATCAGATTTGTCCACCACCTCTTTTGCAGTCACTCTCTCCCAAGTGCTTAGTACATTGCTCTGCGTACAGTAAAGGGCTTAATAAATGCCACCGACAGCCCGGTTCATCAGATGGATGGGTGTAACTGACAAGTCGCAGTAACTGGTTCCAACTGTGGTGACCACACATAATACTTTAGCTAAATTGATGACTTACTGATGGGGAAAAAAGATAATTGGGAACATCATATGAGGTACAGTTTTGAAGAAGGATTGTACTCAAGTGGCTGAACTCTTGGCACGAGCGTGTAATCCGCCTTTACAGATGGCCGTGTACCAGAGGACTGGCAGATCACCAATGTGACCTGCCACTATAAGAAATTTTAGAGGTAGTCCTGGGAATCATAGGCTGGTGCACCTGGAAATTCAGTAAAATTTCTGCATTAGGTTTAGCATCACCGAGCATTTAGAGAAGCACAGCCGGTTGGGAAAGACATCATTTCCTTAAGGGGAAATCACGCCTCGCTAATCTGCTCCCATTCTTTGAAGGAGTCTTCATTCATTCAGTCGTATTGATTAAGCGCTATTGCGTGCAGAGCACTGTACTAAGCACTTGGGAAAGTACAATACAACAGTGGGAAGAGCACAGGCTTGGGAGTCAGAGGTCATGGGTTCGAAGCCCGGCTCCGCCACTTGGCAGCTGTGTGACTGTCGGCAAGTCACTTCACTTCTCTGTGCCTCAGTTACCTCATCTGTAAAATGGGGATGAAGACTGTGAGCCTCACGAGGGACAACCTGATGACCCTGTATCTACCCCAGCGCATAGAACAGTGCTGTGCACATAGCACTTAACAAATACCAACATTTTTAAACAGTGACAAACCCTGCCCGCAACGGGTTCGCCCGCTTTGGGAAACTGTTAAATTGCCCTCCAGCTGAAGTAATTTCCCACTCCTGCTGAAGAGTAAAACTGTTTCCTGCACTTCCTTGCGTACTCAAACCAGATGAAATTTAGTTTTTATTTGAACTCAACAACGCACCCTAAAAACAAGTAAAATAGTCTCAGCTCTTGCCATGTAAAATCAGCATCGCTAGCATTGACCAACAGCCAGAAAGTCAAAGGGCAAAGTATGCAACACTTCGATTCATTCAGTATTTGTTGAGTGCTTACTGTGTGCAGAGCACTGTACTACGCGCTTGGAAGAGTACAGTATTATAATAATAATCAGACATGTTCCCTGCTCTCAACGAGCTTATGTTCTAGAGGGAGCTTAACTTCACATCGGGGCCACTTCAGTTAGCACCGTGGTACCTGGTACATCCCCGCAAGGATCACCCCTCCTGTTAGTTTCGTCTGCCGGGCTATTATGGTGAGCAGTCAGCAGTGCGTTCTGCTTTTATCTCAGCTCTCAAAAGCTCCTTGGATTGACCATCCCGGAAACTTCCCTGAGCACTTAGAAATGGGAAAAAAGCTGTTGTTTGAAGATACCAGTGGGGCTCAAATTCTTGCAGTTGTCCATCCGCCCCCAGGGCCCTTTACAAAACGATTTCATAACAGACTGCCATTAATCAGAGGTCAAAATGAATAGGGAGCGGATGGCTCCGTGGGCTAATTTTCTCTGTCTATTGTACTTGACCTGGTAACTCTGTTCCTGGGGAATCTCACTAGGGCATTTTCTTAAGAAATGTAATTATTTTCCTCCAAAACCAGTTTTACAGCTTGATTATAAGTGCCTCTGAATCAGAGGCACTCTAAAAGTTCTGCTTTTCTTTGGGAACTAGGGGCTCTAGGCAGAAGAATCCTAAATAAAGTCTGTAAACGGTCGATGTCACAGTTCAAGGAGGAGCACGGCTTAAAATACAAGCCTTTGAACTTGGAGAGAAAGAGCTTCAGTTTCTGATGCTCCAGTGTGTTGCTGAGTGATTTGGGGAGAATTACCCAAATGGGTCCAAAATTCCAGGGTGAAATGAAAGTGACGCTTTGACTTCCCCCTGGGGGTAATTCTTAGACTTTGCCTGGTCTCATTCCGTATAGGCTTCCATCTCCACCTAAAACATCACTACTCACTTCTCTTAAAAAAAAAATACCATTATCATTATTATTATTCTCTTCCAGTCAGCCTGTGACTCTCCTGGCCTGCTTTTAGAACCTGAACTGGCTTTGAATTTGCAGGAACTTGAAATATTTTCATACAGCTGTTAACTAATCACTTCCCCAAATCAAAAAGTGATCTAAATTTGGATCTCTGGATTTTGGTGTAGCTAAAAAGGCTGCCTAGCTCATGGGATCAATGTGTTCTGTACATCTTTAGGCTTCTTTCCTTTTTTTCCATATTAATGACTGAATTTGCCTCTTGGAATCCCAAGTTATGCGATATGTACCTGTCTTGGATGAGTTGATCTTTTCAAAGAGACAGTCCATAGACCTGAAATGTCAGTGTGAAGGTAATTACTTCTGGGCTTACATTGTTCAGATGACTAATGTAAATTTTGAGAGTTGATTTTCTGAGATGGCTTGAATTGGAATATTACTTACCAGAGTGTTTCTTTCTTTCTAGTCTCAGTGTAACTGTATCCGCCGATATCTAAACCAAGAACTTGGGCGTTAGCTGAACGTTTCTAAAAGTAGACAGATTTTAAGGTAAGCTTCTTTGCCATTCTTAAGTAATTTGGGTAATATTTTAGTTAGAGAGCCATTGAGAGAAAATTTAATCCTAAAAGGGTGGCTGTCAATCAAACTACTCAGGGTTCTACACTGGATTGTAAACAGGATTTTAACAGACTTTTGTTTTCACAGGGACTTTTTATTCCCAGCAAATAGTCAACCCTTAATCATTCAGGGACTGATTATCCAGGTCAGAGTTTTTAAATGTCTTTTGGAACTGTACCGCAGCTTCCCCAAGGGGTAATTGGAGGTGCTTCTCGCCCTCCCTTGTGCTTTCCCTACTCTTTCTTCTCCTTCCCTTCCTCTTCCCCCTCACCCACTTCTCCCCCTAGGTAGACATCCTGAATATGATTGTAGCATAAGATGTTACAAGGATGAATGAGAAAAGTGATATGAGGGTTTTCTCAAAATACTCAAAATGTGCTCTCTTACTCCAGCAGAGAATTATTATTCCATAATGATTTAAACCCGGCTTTGAATTCCCTCCCTGCCCACATCACACTCCAATCCTCTCCTCCAGTTATATTCTCAGTCTGCCAGCCCCTTGAGGGATGGGATTTGTGTCTAATTCCCACCTGGCACTTTTTTCCAGCGCTTAGTATAATGCTCTGTGCACAGTACGAGCTTGTCAAATACCATTACTATTAAACGACTGTCCAGGGGCAGATGTTTCTTGGCAGAAATTGTACTTTTCAGACAGAGATGAAGCACACTAAGAGCTGATTTTTGATGAGTCCCAAGGAAGTGAAAATTGAGAACAAGAAACACCAGCTACCCGTAGCTGGGGGGGAAAAAGGAAGTGGAAGGTAGCCAGTGAACAGATGCTCAGGTTTGTGCCTGGGACTGTGGAGAAAAAGAAAATGAAGGTAGACTCCTACAAAGGCCTGAATGGATTAGAGTTGGGAAGAATGGAGCAATTGGACTTGGGTTGGCTCTGCCCGGAGCAGTGAGGAGCCCCAAAACTCTTGTTTTCAGCAGTCACGGGCTGCAGTCTTTATTGTTGAGAAGTTACAAATTTTGCTGCATTCTTTTTTTTCCTGCGTGTCTGTCATCAATCCCCATCTGAAATGGCCTTCCGCACTGGCCCATCTCCAATTTTAGATCGTAAACCCTTTGTGGGCTGGGGATTGTGCTTTAGGTAATATCTTTTTGAACCCTTTCCCCATTTAGTGCTTTGCACCAAAAAGTGCTAAAAGTTATAATCAAAAATGGTACTGATCCCAGGTGATTACAGAATTTATCTTGAAGGGTTTGATATTTGCCCTTATAAAAATATCAATGTATTTATATTTTCCTTCTTAAAAATATATTTGTATTTATTGGTCATATCAGTGACCTTTCCCTTTAGGGCAAATAGTGGCAGTAACTCATTTTTACGATTTTTCTATCGCTAGTACAAGACACTTATCTGTCTTGGATACAGTAGGAAGTAAGGGCATTTAAACATCCTCTTTAGAAGGTTACATATGCCCAAGGCCTCAAGGTTGTGGGGGCACAGTTGTTTTAATTGGTGTCTGATCACCGCTCGCCCCGATGAACCCCAAAAGATGCCTGACTGTTTTCATGAATACCGTTCACACAACGTGCCAGAGGTTTCTCTTAGTGACCCTCACACACCCATGGAGACAGTCTCACCATCAGAAGCATCACCCTTTCAACTGAAGAACCACTGAAAACATATAAGTGCTCTGTGACTATGTAGAACACTTTGGTCTATTCAGCTGTCAGAAGGTGAATCTTCTTTTTAAAATACAGAACACACAACCCCACAAGAAATCTAAATGTTATAGTGGAGTCTTAGGGGCAGATGGAATTCTGTGGATAAAACTCAGTAGGTAAAAGACCTGTAGCCTTTTACCAGGTTAACGGTAACCTTTAACTGGGCCCTAGGTAGAATAGAATAAACTATTTAAGAAATAAAACTTAAACCAGGATATAGATGTAGAAATGAGAGATATTTCATTCCTGTTTTGGTTCCCATTTTCATTTTTTGTTTCCAGCATATTTTTCTCTTCCACTTCCTCCTCCACTTTCTCACCATTTCTCCTGAGTGTAATATATTCGAAATGATCTTTCTGTAAGTATTGGCCCTGGGAACATTAGTAGCCTAACACAGTTTCTGGAGGGTCCCCACTGCTGTGCTTTGTGAGAGTGGGAGGAGAGAAGGAACGGGGAAGAGAAAAGTCAAGAAATAGCAACCTTCAGGAGCTTGCCAACAGACCGCCCCCTCTTTGAAGGCTTAAACAGAAAATATCCCAATCGCACGCAAATGTGAGTGTGACCCTCCTGATAACGTGGCCGTGGGTCTGTTATGCCACGGTGACTTGGTGCCAGTTTTAGAATGAAATTTCTGCCGTCTAAAATAGGTTAAAGAAGTCTCCTTGCCATTCTGGGATTTAGTTTGGGCCAAAGTGGGAGGTTTTGAAGAGTTTCAAGAGGATTATTGTTAGATTTGTTTGCTGTTTTCCCTAGGTGTTATGGGGTAAGGGACTAGGCGGAATGCTCTGTGGAGGGTTTTGAGCTTCCCCTTTTAAATGATAATGAACACCCAGTCCACTGCCAGGTGCAGAAGCTCTTTTACTCCCCCACTTGAGACTGAGGAAGGATCCATGGCCCAGTTCCCAGATTTGGTTGCAGCTGGGCTGGAAGGACTATGGTCCTCGGGGAGCCCTCTCCAGTGAGCATGCAGTGGTTTTGGTAAGGAAAGCTTAAGGACTCTCTTAAGATTGGAAACCTAGACGCTTTCCCTAAGGTACTAGCCAAACCCTGATCCAAATTGACCTGGGGAGAACGACCCTCCAAGGACCAGGGTAGGGAAAGGAAGACCACAGTACTCCAGGATACAAACCCAACTTCTTCTTGGCCAGAGGTTACCCGACCCCGCTCTCTCCTCAACCTCCCAAGGCTGCCCGGTACTTCCTGGCTCGCTTCCCGGGGGTGCAGATCCCACAAAAGGGACAAGGATCCACGAAAACCTATGCGGCCTCCTCTCAATCGCCCCATCTCTAACCCCTGCCTGGCTTCTGGCGGCGAATCCACAACCCCACCTAGTGAACATGCAGGAGGCCTCCCTCTCAGGTGGCGGCTCAGAGATCATTAATATCCAGGACTTGAAATAGCCCCTCTTTCTCCCGTCAGCATTTCGGTAACAGCAGCTTCATGTCACAGAATGTTTAATGTGCTATGAACTGGTCGTTTTGGGGAACACATATAAAGGTCAACTGTCCCCATGAGGTCTCATGCTGCGCCCCTCAGCTTCTTAATTTTTATTCTCTTGTTTTCTTTCTCCTTCAGCAGATTGCTTTGACTCAAGCCTCTTTCCCCTCCTTCTCTCGACAGCTTTGTCACGTGACCTGCAATGTAGGCACTGCCTTTCAAGAGTTTGGTTCACCTTTCACCTTGCAGCAAATATCAAGGTACAATCCATCATAAAATAAGGCATCCGAATGCAACATCCCCCTAATTATTCTCAATATATAATGTAACTGGTCAATAGTGAATATTAAGAGAGAGGCATCTAGGGAGATTTCAGGAGGCTCTCGCATCTCAACAATTGTAATAACCCTGTACAGTTTTTTTGAACCTACGTGAATGTGGTGCTCAACAGTCAGACCTCTCAGGATTTTCCAGGATTCAGATCGGGGCATATTGAAGAAGTCGAAAGACACAAGGCACTGCCTTTTCATTTGCACACCCCTTTTGTAGACTGGGCAGGCCCTTTTCAAGCTCTTGATACGTTGACATTTTATTACCGTTCCTCTGAAAATTATTTCTGGGGATACTACTAGCACTGGTCCCGATCGGAAATAAGGAGACGGTGGAGATTTCTTGCAACCGTCTCTAACTATTCTGCTTTAGTTTTCTTATTCTGGAGTGCTCACTCACTCTTGCGTTCCAGCACACAGCTTGGATGCCTTGATCAGCCTTTCCGGATATGTAGCTCCTCCATTTGGAGCAACGCTCCCGCATCTCCAAACAGCCGGTAGTAATCGGAAGTCTTTTCTAAAGCCAAATGTCATTTGCAGTGTGATTCTTTGGCAAGCCTTCTCACATGCAAAACAATAAATTCCCCAGCAATTGACATCCTGTCATGTAGACCACTTAATTATTATCATCATCCTCTTAATTGCCATGCTATAAATTGAGATCTTGAAAAATTTGAATAATGAAGTGGGATTAGTGAAAGAAAAGAACTTGTGTTGTAGGCCCTCATTCTAGGTAATTGCTTGACTATTCTTCTTTCGGCATTCTGCCGTAATTTAGGGTATGTGTTGGTTCAACAGCTTTGCATCGGCAGAGTCGAATCAAATGGTATTTTTTCACATTTAATAAAACGATTTGAAGTACCTCCTTTCACATAGCGATCGTTCAGCTTTGCAGAGGTCATCTGTGTAAATGTTTTTTCTCCACGTGGCATGCAGAAGCATATGAAAGGTGGATAATGTTTTCCTGCTCCAAATTGAGAAGTGGTTTGGTACCAATATTGGGTGAGTTTTTGTCATTTCTGCAGTTGGTGACAGCTGGATTTTCAGTGGGTTGGGCTTTGTTAGTGCTGATTTGGAAAATATTTGATGACAAAACAGCGAGGGGAAAAAACCAAAATCAAGGCTTACATTTCTGCCAACGCTGGAAATAATCACTACTTATAATTGATGTCCATTACTCCCTCTGCCAACATTTATTTGGGACTTTTGTAGTTGGCAAAAGGAATTCAGAATTAGGAAACTGTTTCCGTTATAAAGTAAAATGTTTAAAGTTAATCAATCAATGGTATTTATTGAGCACTTCCTATGTACAGAGCACTGTACTAAGTG
The DNA here is from genome assembly GCF_004115215.2 of Ornithorhynchus anatinus. NCBI lineage: Eukaryota > Metazoa > Chordata > Mammalia > Monotremata > Ornithorhynchidae > Ornithorhynchus > Ornithorhynchus anatinus. The sequence continues at coordinate 1,984,925 of NC_041747.1, forward strand.
CTTGGGAGAGTACAATGCAGCAGAGTTGGAAGACACGTTGCCTGACCACAGCGAGTTCACGAGAAGGCTTTAAAGTGTGGTTGATTTTTTCACTTACTAAAAAGGCAATTCCCAATGCTCATATTCTAGGGGCCAAAAATATTGCCCTAAGGCTATGCCTTTCCACATTGCCAGACCTCAAAAGGTTCTCAATTCAATTCAGTCATATTTATTGAGCGCTGTCTGTGTGCAGAGCGCTGTGTTAAGCACTTGGGTGAGTACAGTACAACAATAGGCAGTCACAAGCTTGCAGTTTCACTTCTGAGAGCAGTGCCAGGATCTGGGGCACGAATGGCAGTCCTTGGCACTCTAGAGCTGGGCTCACAGGATACCTCACAACCGATGACTTCACTTGGAGATCCCTGTCAGGTGGTCTGGTTTCCCAGCAGACTAAGCCCATGCTCGCTGCAGGAAGCGTAAGTCTTTTTTTAATGATTTTTAATTTTTACATTCTAATTGGTGAGGTGCTCGTAAAGCACAGGTGATTAATAGCATGAAAGTACAGTGATGATGTGTTTCTTTTAAAGATGGATTTTTTTTTCTTGCAACAAAAGAATGGATTTCAAGACTTTTAATTTAGGGTTAATTGGATTCTGAGGCACAAAAAAATGATTATTGATTTTCCTGCCGGTTAGGGGAAAGTCTTCGGAGAATCCGCGCCGCATGTTCATATTTTAAGGTGGAACCAAAGGGCCTCAACCCTTCTGTGGTTGTCAAAATGGACTCTGACCCAGACAGGTTTTCGAGGACTAAAATCCAATAAGACCCAAATGGGATCAATATTAGTCAGCAAAGCGCATCTCTTCCGAATGCATCTGTTAAATCGCACTGACAGTTTTAGATCCTGAGGTGTTTATTGCTGATATTTACTTTGAAATATACGCAGCTTTAGCTGAATTTTAATTTGGTTTCAAAATGGGCTGGAGGGTCATGGTCTTTATTATACTATAAATAAGAGGGTTTAGAAAAATCCACAATTTATAAGAACATTCATTTTTTTTTAAAGTTCACAGATCACAAATGCCAGAAAAACTAGAGTCAATAGCTTATAAATTTAGCGTGTCCACTGAAAAAAAATAATGCTACATCGATACGTGCCATTAGAATGCATCTCCTTCACCTTTGATTTCCATTTGTCCCATTTTCTGCCTAACTCTTCCCAATTGGCTCCCACTGCCCTCACATTGCCTCTTCACTAGCCTCCCTTTTGTCTTTGGCAGGACAGGATTCCACAGGTTGGTCCAGCCTCCCTCACGCGCTGTACTAAGCTGTCTTTCCCCCATCATTTCTCCACCCATCTTTTCCAGTAAATCATTCGATCCATCAGTAGTGTTTATGGAGGGCTTACTGTATTCATTCAATAGTATTTATTCAATAGTACGCAGCGTCCTGTACTAAGGACCGGGGAGAGTACGGTATAACAGAGTTATACTGAGAAGCAGTATGGCCTAGTGGAAAGAGCACGGGCCTGGGAGTCAGAGAACTGGGATCTAGTCCTAGCTCTGTCAGTTGCTCTGCCAGCTGCTTGCTGTGTGACCTTGTCGTTCTCCCCTACTAGTCTGTCAGATCCTTTGAAAGCAGGGACCCTGTCTCCCAACTCTTTTGTACATTTCTAGGAGCTTCGTTCAGTGTTCTGCACACAGTATGCACTTGAAAATGCAGTTGAGGATGATGATAATGATGTTGGCAAGTTCTAACTGCCCAAGATTTCCCTTTGTTCCCTCATCTGAGGGACTTCTGCTGCCAAAACGAGGGCCACGGTTGATAGTCCCCTAGACTGTAAGCTCACTATGGGCAGGGAACATATCTACCGACTCTTATAGCGTACTCTCCCAAGCACTTAGGACAGTGCTCTGCACGCAGCAAGAACTCAATAAATACGATTGATAGGGAGAGTCGGGGGCAGCTACTTTGCCCTCCTCCTCCATTCCTTCCTGTGAGAGGAAGGATTATTTGAAAAGGCCAGGACCTCTCCCAGGTTGGGATCCGTGATTGTTCGGTATTTGGGCAGAGGCGGTGAGTCCTCTGGGGTGAGCCTACTGCCTGCTTCTTATGAGGAACTGTTCAGGATTAAAAGTGGCAAGCAAAATTTTAATCAAAGTGATGTTCTAAACCAGTTTGCTGGAACCGGGTTGTACCATTCAAGCTGTGTTTCTAATTATAGTCTGTGGTTGTCTTGAGGGGAGGGTAGTATTTAATTTCACAGTTTATATTAAGTCAACTTTACATCTCTGATATTGCAAGTAGACAGTAACTTTAAAAAGCATTCAAGCATGCCATAATTAGGAGGAGTAAAAGCCTTTATTTAAAACAACTTTATCAAAGGCATCCAACAGCTGTTCAAGAGATTTTGGGGGTGGTCGGCATAGCATCTCCTCTCCTTGCCTCCCCCAACCCATCAGCGACTGGAAAGTACCACGCTCAAGGGGAACAGACACCACAATAGGATTAAATTGCCAGAATCTTCTTTTGTTAATACTCTAATCTGCTCACCGTTTGTTGGAAGGAAAACAAAGTTGACTGGACGTCCCCCAGGGCGAAGGTTTGTCTGGAGCTGCTAATGAGCCTTCTGTGTGCCGAACACAGAGTGAGCCAACTGTTTAAAAAAGTGGGGAAAACAATCCTAAATTTTTTTAAAAAGTTCATTTTTAAAAATAAAAAATCTTGTTTCAGCCTTTTTTCTACTGCCTTTAAGATACGCTAAGACATTGGATTTCTTTTAAGCAAATGTTCTCATCACTTTGCACATTTTAGACATTTAACTCCCTCCTCAGACTCCTCATCCCCCCACCTCTCCCATCCCTTGCCCCTATTGACCTGGCCACCTACTTTATTAAAAAAAATTGACACCATCAGATGTGAGCTCCCTAAAATCTCCGTTTCCCCTCCTCAATCTTTCCCCCTTCCGGCCCCCTTTTGCACTTAGTACAGTGTCTTGCCCACAGTAAGTGCTTAACAAATACGATTATTATTATTATTCAACTCTCCCCTTTCTCTCCCTACAGCCTATGTAAATATGTATATATTTATTATTCTATTTATTTTATTAACGATGGTTATATATCTGTATCTATATTGATGCCTGTCTACTTGTTTTGTTGTCTGTCCCCCCCCTGCTAAACTGTGAGCCCAACATACATATCAGTGGTTTGCTTTCTCCTCCTCTTTGTTTGAAATTATGGTTTTTATGATTTTGGTTAACTACTCCTGGTGCTATTCTTGTTCCTCTCGGAAAATCTCAGTTTGTAGTGTGTCTGTATGTAAAGCCATTGGTTATTGCTAAGGAGTGGGATGTTAGGCAGCTTCCTCTCCTTTTGGGTTCAGTTTTTCCAGTTGATACACGCACTGCATGCATCAACATCTCTACTTGAGTAGTACAAGTTTGTCATTAGGCTACTTACTCATTTTCTTTCAATCCCATCCCCTCCCCAGCCTCATTTCAGGCTAGCCCGCTGCATTACCTAAAATCTTAGAAATTGGTGAGCACTTTCCCACAACAGAGTCAGAAATGCTCTCCTCAGAGGCACGGTGCGGCAGGTGTGATTTGGCCATATTAGACATGGATAGAGAAGGCCAAGGGCTAGAATGAGGCAAGAAAGAAGCGTGGCAAGGAAGACCAGTGAGATTGAGATCAGACTAATTCCAACAATATGGAATTGTGATAACCAAAGTTTCTATTATATACATTTTATTAGTATAAAATATTCAGCAATAAAGCCGGTGCATGGAGGGTGGGGGGTAAGTTTTGGTTTAAGATTGTTTGCCTTGGGATTAGACTGGACAGGGACAGGGACTGTGTCTGATCTGCAGAGACTGTATCTGTCCTAGTGCTTAGTACAGTGTTCGGTACACAGTAGACATTTAAATATTATTATTATTTTTAGTTCCTTGAACTCTTCCCTGGCTAGCACTTCATAGATGACCCCTGTACGACTTGAATCCACCCTGTCCCACCAGTTGACTTCAGCCTTGACTTGAGACTGCACATCTAATCAATTATTTTCCTTCCCACTAAGACCGATAGTAAATAATCCAACTAGAACTGTTGGTGGGGCATTTTCTTGTTACGTGAGGCTTGGGAATTTTTTTTCGAATGCACACGAAAATGCCAACAGGACCCTAGTGGAACCCCAGGACTTCCAAGGGTGGAACAGAGTCCCGGAGAGATCTCCTCTCCACTTGTGTTATAAATGGGTTCAGAGATCTGAGTGCGAGCATTTCCATGAAAGTGTGTCTCTTCCCATTGCAGTCTCGGCACCATGCCGCTGGTCAAGAGGAACATTGAGCCCAGGCACCTCTGCCGGGGAACGCTGCCCGAAGGAATTACCAGTGAACTGGAGTGTGTAACCAACACCACTCTTGCTGCCATCATACGGCAGCTAAGCAGTCTGAGTAAGTTCTCCCCGCCTTGTGACTCAGGGATTGACAAATCGAAGTCTAATGGGAAGTGATGAATAAATGCTTTCTGAGCAAGTGAAATTTTTCCCGTTGACGGGGAAAGCGTTGGTTTTGTGGAAAGTGGAGTCTGAGCGGGGGTGAGCATTAAGGTAAGTTATTACCAGCACATTAACAAATCCGGAGGGTCATCTAGTCCATCCCTCTTCCCTTAGCCAAACTGCACTTCAGCTGCATCTCCATTTGTGGAGCAAAATCAGTTTCCAGTTTTTATAAAGTCTTTCTTCAGATGTGGGTGGGTGGAGAATACTGAGGTGGATGGCCCTCTAAACTCACGTTAATGCCAAATTTGTTAAAGTGAGTGTCAATCAATCATTTGTATTTATTGAGCACTTACTGTGTGCAGAGCACTGAACTAAGCACTTGGAGAGAGTCCAGTATAAAAATAAGAAAGGAAGAATGGTGAAATTTTAAAATTTGGGGCAACTATCATTAAGGGACATGGATCGGTTATGTAAGAAGTTAAATGCATTTCGGATTTAACTGTAAGCTCTTTGTGGAGAGGGCATGTGTCTTCCAACTCTTTTGTACTGTACTCTCCCAAGTGGTTAGTACAGCGTTCTGCACATAAGAAGCGCCCAGTAAATGCCACTGATGATTTGATTAGAAAGCTGCTTTCTTTTTCCACAGAGTAAGTGCTAGCTCCCAAAAGATTGAAGGCAATGGTTAGTAACAGTGGTTTCCAGTTGGACCAAAGAGTGGATTACGATCAATCAACGGTATATACTAGGCAGTTACTGTGGATAGATGCTAGATGCTTGGAAGACTACAGTGCAATAGAGTTGGCAGACTCGTTCCCTGCCCAGAGTGCCACTTGGACGATTGAGTGGCCAGCCTCAGGAGTCCAAGCTAACCAGAGTTCATCAAACACTAATTTGAGGATTCTAGAGTTTGGCGTCCTCTCCAAATACGCAGTCCGGAGGAGCTGAGACGCGGAGTAGCTGTCTACCATTGCTGCTGCCAGTGTTGGTCGGAGCAAAACCCACCCTTCCAGGGGTCTTCCGGCACCCCGGAAAATCCAGAGGAGAAAGTATTTATTATGCCCCCTTCCTAACTCTTAGACTTCTGGGGGAATGAAGTGACCTTTTTTCCCTTTTGGAGTCTAGTGAGCTCCTTGGGTTTTCCAGATGGTAGATTATGCTTTTCAAAAACGTTAATGGAGTTATAATGAAGCAATTAACCTTTAAATCAGAGGGGTTTAATTCTTATCCTATTCACTGGTTAGCAGTCTTTCTCTCATTCTCTCAGCCAGTCACTCCTCTAACACTATTTTGAGCTCAAACATCATTAGAAAAGTTGTTTTTGTTTGATAATAAAATACCATCACTGAGGAGGCTTTGAACATCCAGAGAGCCACACCGAAATCACTTTTCCATGTGGCGCCAGTACATCTCTGACTCATGTCGGGGTTTCTCCCCCCGAGAGGCAGATCTACCTTCTTCCCCTTTGTTTTATATTTCAGAGCGGAAGAAGCAAGACTGTAGGAGGAGTCTGTTTCTTTCACAAACAAGAGTATATTTTTCTCTCAGTGTCGGCTCTGTTCCGGCACGCTCTTGCATTATTCTTTCACACTATGGATGTGCTTGGTGCATCACACCAGGCTGGGTGCCAGATTGGAAATGAAAATGTTTTCCTTAGGGACTTGTATGTGATCGGAGTAAATGTCCCCGGTAGCAGGAATTCAGAGTGGTAATGACAGGGTTCCCCATCATAAACACAAACCTGTTGTTGTTGGACGTGGACTTGGTCCAACCTGATCAGCTTGTATCTACCTCAGGGCTTAGTACAGTGCTCGGCACATAGTAAGTACTCAGCACAAACCATAAAAAACCAAAAATAGGCGGGCGTTGGTTCTATCATGAAGACTTCAGGCCTGAGGAAATAACTGGAGGAATTGATGCCCTCTGCTCAGAGAGGCATTAAGTTCCAGATCCCTTTAAGCTACGAAACATATTTTTTTCTACGTCAGATTGAGTTTGCTCTATTCACTTAAACATGTGCACAGAGATTTGCTTATACACAGGCGCACACTCACACACATCTTCCAGAGCTTTTATGAGGAAGAGCCTTTGAGAGTTGTGAAGGGGAAACTTCTAACAGCACTTTAAGTGCTGAAACAGCTTTGTTCATCAAGCAGCCTGGAAATCAGGAGAGGGAGAGACAGAAGCAGATTTTCCCCAAACCAATAATTGTAAATGCCAGGGTAAGACAGAACTCAAAGTGACAGGATGCTTCTCCTTATTTAACATCAGAAACAAAAAACTTAATGTGTTTGTCGAAGCCCTAAGGGACAGCAGTGTATTAGTGTGTTTAAAGTGTCCCCAGGATACCTGAAATCTAGAACTCCAACCATGTGTCCTGGTGCATTTTGTTTTGAAAATATTTTTAAAATACACAATAGTAATTATTATGGTACTTGTTCAGTGCTTCCTACGGGCCAGGCACTTTTCCACGTTCTGGGGTAGATACAGGTTAATCAGGTTGGACACTGTCCCTGAACCACATGGGGCTTTCAGCCTAAATAGGAAGGACTGTTTGTTCAGTTCAGTCATATTTATTGAGCCTTTACTATGTGCAAAGCACTGTACTAAGCGCTTAGGAATGAAGTAGGAATTAACCCCCAATTTTACAGATGAGGTAACCGAGGCGCAGAGAAATTAAGTGATTTGCCCAAGGCCACACGACAGGTAAGTGGCAGAATCAGAATTAGAACCCAGATCCTCTGACTCCCGGTCCCATGCTTTTTCCACTAGGCCACCTCACCAGTCTCCCTGCCTTAGGCCCCTTTCCAGTACTTATTTAACGCCCCTGTTAATATCATTTTTCTCCAACATCAATTGGCATGCATCTTCCTACTCCTCAAAAACCTCCAGTAGTAGCCTTTCCTCTCCACTCCCTGACTTTTGGCATTAAAACACTTCATCAGATATCTCTTTTCTACTTGGCCATTCTCTCCCCGACTACACACCCAACTTGACCTCTGTTTTGTCTCTCCCACCTCCAGCTTCTTCCTCACCACCTCATCCCTGTCCAGAACTCCCTCTCCCTTCAGATAGGAAAGACAGTCATTCTTCAAAGTCCTCCTGAAACCTCATCACCTCCAAGAGGTCTTCCCTGATTAATTTCTAGAGCGTAAGCTGCTTGAGAGCAGGCATCTTGCTTACTAACTCCTGTATTTTCCCATGCACTTAATACAGTGCTCTGCACAGTGTAGGTGCTCAGTGAATACTGTGGATTGATATTGAATTGAAAGCATATTCCTTTCCAGCGCCGTCACTGCTCTTTTTCAAAAATCCTTTAGCGTCGACATCAGTGTGAAACAAGGGCGTGAATCAAGGGCTGAGCATTGAGGCAGATGATAGGATTGTGAGTTTCACAAGTTCAGCAATCCTCACGTTTGCCATGCGTCCAGCTTCTAGTACTTTTACCCCTGACCTTTTGTGGAATCTGATTTACTCTAAGTGATGTTGTGAGCATTGGGTAATAATGTAACTGGATAAAAATGTAAACACCTGCTAAGAGAACGCGTCTGCTGATTCTGTTATATGGTACTCTCTCAAGAGCTTAGTACAGTACTCTGCACACAGTAAGCGCTCGATAAATATGATTGATTTAGAGAAGGGATGCAGATTTCAGAGCTAAGTGATTCAGAATCCCCCGGCTTTGTGAAGTATATAGAAGTTCTACATCTAGTCTAAACTTTTTCACTGTTGACTTTATTTTCATTGCTCATGTCAAAAACATTTGAGTCTCGTGGCTACATTCACGAGGTCCTTTAGATTTTCTAAAAATGTAACGGTTCCTTCTCGAAGCTCATTCCACAGTATACAGTGTGTTGACAGTATTACGGCAGTGGTGAAAACATGGAAAGATTGCTTCAGCAATTCTTTAGCAGATGGCTTTCTCCATCTATTTTCTCCCATAGGCAAGCATGCTGAAGACATATTTGGTGAGCTGTTTAATGAGGCCAACAACTTTTACATCAGAGCGAATTCTCTTCAAGACAGAATTGATCGTCTTGCTGTCAAAGTGACCCAGCTGGATTCAACAGTGGAAGAAGGTAGGTAATTGCGTGACAGCAATGAGCCAGAAGTGATGTTGACAAGACAGAGGTAGTTAATTTCACAACAGTCGCTCAGCTTCTATTTCATTTCGTCCTTTCCTAGGAGCAACTTTTTTGGAAGAAGGGGGAGAGGAGGAGGAGAGAGCTGACAACATTGGATTAATTAGGGGAAAAAGTAGCTGCAAAATATTTCCCAATCTCTCCATCTCATATCCCCTCTTAACAACAACAACAAAATCTTTCTACAAGAATTCTCATAATTGGAGGCGGTCCACAACCCTTCTAGTTAACGAAACCCGGGTTAAGTCAAAAGTAGATTTTTCTGGTTTCTGAATGTTCTCTCTTAATACCTCTTTAAAGAGGCATTCGCAGCCTCAAGTAACCTAAAGATTGTGTTCTTGGAAAAAAAGGAAGACTGGTCTGGCAGTACTAATCTGTCCTCCCTCTGTGCACGTGTGCATAAGCACCTCCTCCCCTCAGGATCTCACACTAAGACCAAACAGACTCACATTGTCAGATAAGTGATCCTAGTTCCCTAATAGTGTTCTAGCCCAGATGCGGAGTGGAAATACGCATTTTGACAGAACTGTGTGAATGTAAGTCACAGCTGTCGTTTTGAGGAGTGAGAGGGCAGGTTAGAGGATGGCAGGAAAGAAATCTGAGCAATACAGTGCTACCCAGGGAAAATGTCTTCCCCTTCCTTGTGTTATACCTAAGCCAACTTTCATGATGTCGTGTTTCTCGATGTCTTTTTTGAGGCCCTTTAACTTCTCCATGTTACTCTTTAATGGAGAAAAATATTGTGGACATGGCCGACTGAGCACAAGTGATTGTTAGAAATACTAGGTTTCAGGTCTGTAACTAATATGAGTAATTGACAGTGCTGTGGCATTGACTTGCTTTCTCTCAAATTTTTTAATGATTTCAGATTTCAGAATAAAATCTGTGAATTAGAAATTTGGCAGGATTGAGTAAATCAGCCCTCTAGCCCCGCTAACCTCACTTGAAAAATTCTTGCTTACTACTCAGACAGCAGAAAGCCACAAACTATTTATGTTCTTTAAAAATTGTTATCCCCTTTTTAAGCAGGGTTTACAAAGATTCGGTACTTATTTTAGAATGGCGTAGAGGACCCTAATTTAAACCACTGTGGACGTTTCAGATTAGTTCACAGTGATAATCACAAAAGAATAACTCTGGTCAGCTTCCAAAGAGGCTTCAGTTCAGGGCAGAGGTCAAAATCAGTCAGTCAATCAATGGCATTTATTGAGCACATACAATGTGCAGAGCATTGTACTAAGCACTTGGGAGAGTATTGTGCAGCAGAATTAGCAGGCACGTTCCCTGCCTGTAATGAGCCTATAGTCTAGAGACAAACCAGGGGCCTTCTGGACCCAGTTTTCATTTGAAAAAGCCATTCACCTTCCACAGACCTAAGAGTTAGTAGATTGCATCGGGCACCCAGTCTCTGTGCTTTGGTTCTTAGAATGAAGGATTAATCAAGGATCTAAAAGGGAGAATGCAAACCTTAGTGCAAGCGATCACCAGATGTCAGTATTCAAGATCCTGAGGGAAGGGACGATGGACGTCATCGAGACAAAGGCAGTTGCTTTTAGGAAATTCATCTGAAGAGGCTGAAGATAGCCGTCAGCCCAACCTGATGGAGAGACAGCCCAGGACACCCTGGAGTCCAAGAAAACTGATTGTACTTCAGAGTTAGGGTGTGCAGGCGGGTGAACAAAGAACAGCCAGCAATGCGTGGCAGGACGAGGAGGTTTCCAAGATTAGTTTTGGAACTCTAAAGAAACTGAAAAAGCCAAAGGAAATACTATTAGGAGGGAAAATTTGGCCAGGGCACTAAAGAAGAATGTAAAGAGATCCAGCTTGGATGTGTTGGGTCAGGACAAGAAAAGCTAAAACCTGAAGAAGAGGCTGAGTGCAACAATGGGTTCCGAGTGTGGATAAGCTATTTAATAATAGACATAATAAAAATTCAGACCTCCATTCGTTCTACCAGGTTCCGTTGGTATCTTGCACCTATTAAGATCCCCTGTTAAGATTGAAAATGCCATGCAAATAACTACCTGCTTTTCCTCCAAATCTTCTTCACCCTCCCTAAACTTGGTGAGATAAATAATATTTTAAATTTAATTAGAAAAGTACATTTCTAATTCAGATCTAGCAATCTGTTTATTAGCAGTGACTTTTCCTTGGAGTGCATAAGTTGAGGCTTATTGACCTCTGGTGCACTGCTCAGATGGGAGAGAAATTGAAAAGCTAAACATTTTTTTACTTGGTTTTAAAAATCCTGTCTTAGGGATAGGATATCTGTGTGGTTTACAGAGAGGAAAATGACAAAATAATGTCAAATGAACACTGAGAAGGCTATTTGAAAAATGTACCAGAAATATTGTTCTCAGACCAGGTTTAAGCATGCACTCTAACAGTCTTTTTATGGCAACTAAACTTTTTTTAAAGTGTCACTACAGGATATCAATATGAAAAAAGCTTTCAAAAGTTCCACAATCCAAGACCAGCAGGTGGTTTCAAAGAATAGCATTCCTAATCCAGTTGCTGACATTTACAATCAGAGTGATAAACCACCCCCGCTGAATATCCTTACACCCTACAGGTTAGTGCTTACCTGATCCTAGAGTTCCTTTTATTCTTGAATTATTGCTAAAGTCATGAAAGACAGTACTGTGGGAAAGCTTAGAGAATCTTCGACAAGTATGCATTCATTTTCAGGTTGGAATGAGAAACAGATGTCTTGCTTTCCAAATTTTACAATGATGCAAAGATATTGCACGTATAGTTAGAGGGCCTTTTGCACCTAAATGAATAATAGATTTTAATTTTCTAGGTGTTGGAATGATTGCATCTAAGGATTGAACATTAATTTGAAGTTGGCTTTCTGTAGAAATGGTGTGATAAAAGTTCTAGATTTGTGTTTTGTTCATTTCACTGGAATGTTAAGTGAGCTCCATAATTCGTGGACATAAGCAAAAGCAGGTTTGTCGGTGTTAATATTTCAGCAGTATTGAGGTTTTTATCATTCATCACACAAAAAATACATTATGCAGCGTTGCTGAATATAAGGAAACAATCTGATCAACACAATAAGCTTCTGCTACCTGAAAGTAGCACAATATTTAGATTAGGCTAAACTTCCAGGAAAGAGTACAAAGTAAAGGAAAAATCAAATTGTAGTGCAGGTCACTTTTGTGTTCATAAAAATTAGGGATTAAACCCATAGATTGAGCAACTGGAGTGTAGTTTTAGAGTATTACGAGATACTTCTGCATATCGTGGGAGAAACCGTGATAAGACATGTCACTTGAAGGAAGAACCTCCTTCTAGCAAGGGGAGACAAGGTTCCACGGTAATATATGGACATGGATCATATCTTGGTTATATGTCCTTGTTTTAATAAGTATTGGAGGAGGGAAATTTTATAGCATTTTATAAAGGTTTTAGCTTAATTGAATAATAATTTACTTTCACAAAAGCTAACTTTTCTTCACTTGGTGCCGCCTGATGGTCAAACTTCATTCTAATTTAATTCAGGCCTGGTAAAACCTCAGTCAGAAAGTGACGGAAAATTAAACAGCTCAAGATCATTTGGCCCCAAATGAACCATGACCTGTCAGCCATCAGTTCAGGCACTGTGGAAGCCAAACATCAGCTAAAAACGGATACTGAAGGCTGGGTGGTCTGGGTGGAGTCTGGTTAAGAGGACTTCACAAGGATTGGAGCCCCTCGCTCTGCTTCCAGGGATGGAGCAAAAGTCAGACCACCAGAAGAGACATTCTCATCAGCACTGCTCTCAGCTCCGTTCTGCTCCAATCAGGCCCAAATTCATCTCAGGCTAGAACGGGATTTCCAATCTCGGGGTGAGAGAAGTCAGAATCCAAGATCCAGCTTAAGCAGAAGTCGCCTGACCAATATCTTTAAGAAAGAAAACCCAAAACTAGTAGGACTTGAAGGTATCTGTGCTAGTCTAACATTTGTGCATTGAAGCTCTATTTCAGTATGATATTAAACTTTAACTGAACTTGGCAATAGTTGCTAGAAACTGCGGTGTCTCAAAGGTTGAAATTTCACCTCACCCTGAGGAAGAGAAATTTTATTTTTTCTTAGAGGCAAATGCTAGCAGATCCTCAACTTTCTCTCTCAGGCAGGTACAGTAGCTAAAAAGAAAGGGATACTTCAGGATTAAGTACTAATACTATTTTCAATTGAAATCTGTATTGGTGCATGAGCTGCCAACATTTAAGGAGGGAGGAGAAGGGGGGGAAAGAAAGGAATTTTTAGTTATCAAGTGCCTGTTTCAAGCGTATGATCAACTTGGTACAAATTCAAACAGTTCAAGTGGTAATCTCTCTAAATTGCCAGCATTCTTCTAAAGCTTAGTTGTACACTTATCCCAGACTTTAGTAAATCATGTGAGGGCTTAGTACATGTTAATGTTGCTGATATCAAAATATTTACTATTAATAATGATGTAGTAAAATGCAGAGAGCAGTTAATCCGTTACACTGCAGAATATTAAATATGTAGGAAAATTCTGCCTCAGAAAGGGTTAAAAAAAAGCTCTTTAGAAGACCTGCTGTTTCTTCGGCTTGAAAATCTCAGTTAAGGTATCATGCCAAGTAAAAATGACATCATTATCATCACTGAATAGTATTTATTATTAAGCACGCTTGCTTATTGGGCTGCTCAGAGGCTGTACTGAGGAAACTACAAATGCGGAGTAATTACCAGGTGTTTTGATTGCTGTAGGATTTTGTGGTTGATTGCTGATTAATGTACATTGATTAATACTGTTCAGCTGTTTTGGACCTACATTAACTGAATTTTGATTCGAAGTCTGAAAAGTAATAGAAGTATTTCAGACGCTGAATCTCTATACTCTGAGTTCTAGGCGGTTCACACTGAATCTCTATCCTCTAAGAGTTCTACGAGGTTCCTAAAAAATTAAAAAAATTTTGATCAGTTGATTGCGGCTGCCACATTCAGACTTTAGGCTGTCACGAGCTTCTCCGGAGTCTTCCTCCTCATCCATCTCTTCTCTTTCCTCTCCCCCCTACCTCACACCACTCTCCCTTCCTGCCTCCCACTTCCATTCAGATACTAGGCACCAAATCATGGAGGAAGATCTCAGGCTCTTCTGCACCCACGCTAGTTTCCGCCCCTAACGGATGATGGGTCCACCTGAGGGACCTAAGCACACTTGAAGTGCCTGTTCCACCCTGCAGCCCGGTCACTGCACTCCTAGTGTCCTGTCCTTCATTCCCAAGGGAAACTATCAAGGATGATGAGATGATTTTCTAACCGAAGAAGGTTTCTCTCATGGACATGTCCAATCCTCTACCTGGCCAAGCCTGCAGACAGGCAGCCGGGCACTTGGAGTGGTCTTGGGAAAGTCTCAAGGAGAATCCTCCATTCTTACCCTTGGAGACTTGTGTTCTTCAGCTTGGCTGGGCAAGCTAGTAGCAGAGTGTCTGGAGAAGTCCCAAAAAAGCAATCCAGCTGAAGATATTTTTTGAAATGGTATTTGGTAAGCACTTACAATGTGTGAGGCACAGTACTCAGCGCAGGGGTAGAAAGAAGTTAATCAGGTTGGACACAGTCCGTGCCCCACTTGGGACTCACAGTCTTTATCACCATTTTACAGATGAGGTAACTGAGGCACAGAGAAGTGAAGTGACTTTCCCAAGATCACCCAGCAGACAAGTGGTGAGCAGGAATTAGAACCCAGGACCTTCTGACTCCCAGGCCTGCGCTCTATTAGGTCACAGTGCTTCTCATCATTTCCACTGGAGTCTCTGGCACCTTTGCAGCCGGATAGGCTCCTTTTTCTCACTTCCTCTGGGGACTCCCCAAACAGACTAGATTAGTGTTGTCCCCAATAGCTACCTTGAACTTCCCTCATCCCAGTGACCATTTTCTGTTCCACTGCAAGATTATTTCTAGTGTTTCAGGAGAGACAGAGACCCAGAAATCATCACATCTGTATCTAGATTCTGGCCAGGACATTTTAAGGGTATGCGTGATTGTTTTGGAGTATCCCAAAGTGGGTATGATGGCAACCTGTTTTGGGTATGTTTCAATTTTTGGGTATGTGACATATACTGATTTTCTGGTTATAATTGTAGAGATTGAGAAAGTGCTAGTGTATGCCAAGAAAGTTTATTTTCCCCAAACACAGAACCACATAGATTTTCTTAAATGATTATTCGATGAACACCTCAAAGAGTTTACTGAGCTTAAACCACTTAGTGTCTGATATAAAGCTTAGAGGTCTAAAAATCTGCATATTCCCCTTGTTTTCTTATTTCCGAAATCTCATTTTTATAGAGATGATAAGAAAGATGGATTAAAATTCTACACGGATCCTTCCTATTTCTTTGACCTCTGGAAAGAGAAAATGCTTCAGGATACAGAAGACAAACGAAAAGAGAAAAGAAGACAAAAGGTAAATGTTTCCACTGGGGTGACTGCGTATAATCTGGGCAAAGTAAGCAAATTAGTAGACTTTCAACCTCTTTGAAGTATTTCAAGTGTTAAAATTAGTGCTAACGGTTTCTCACAGATTACACATTTTATATAAAGCAATCTGAAAAATTGGCTAGCAGAATTAGCAGGGTAGTTTTTTCAAATGGCTCATTAATCATTTGAGAATATCTACTTTTCATATGGCATCAAAACAACCTGTTTTGCTTCAGCAAGTGTGTAGGCGCTCAAATTTTGACTATGTTTTCAATTCTGTCATTCTGTTTTTCTGTCTTTGGAATCCAGCTACAAACAGAAAGGGATGTTTGAGATGATCATTTGACATCAAATGTTCAGCCTTTTAATTTCCCATATCTTTGATTACAAGACTTGGAGTATAAGGTCACAGAAGGTATAGCTGAGAAGTTCATGTTTAGGGAGATTAGACACTAGTGATAGAACGTCCTTAGAAAAGTGGGAAAAATAAATGGATAAAGACAAGTGTTGTCTAAGAATTTATCAGTAGATTTTCCTGAGGAATTAGTATGCCCACTCTTGCAGGGCAGCCATCAGAAGACCTTAGTGACATTATTCCAGTGATGTTTCAGGCATTTTGTTGAATTTAATAAGATGAACTTTTGGTCTTTAAATTTGGGGCTATATTAAGGGGGTATTCAAGAGGAACTGATTGCTCAGTAAATAATAAGATTTATTAAATACATGCAGAGCACTCTACAAAGCCCTGTTTTTCAGGCCAGTTCTCAGGCCCACAAGGGCCTCACGGTCCTTAAACGGGGAAGGGCAAATGTGTAAAGGGGTGAGGCGGTGGAATAAAAGAAAAGTACGGTATAAGGTAACAGTTAATTGTCTCCTTACTTCTCGGACCACCCCTAAGAACCCTGGGACTCTGGGAGTTGCTGGGTGGGATGCTTTGCTGGGGATGGAGGTGGTCCTGGCTTTTTGGTCACACCCTCTGTGGGCCTGGAGTTTTGGACCTCAGTGTGGCTCGGGACTATCGCCTGCTGCCCGCTCTTGCCAGAGATGATTCCTCTACTCTGTATCCTTAGTCCTGATTGGCTTTCAATAATTAAAAAAAAAACAACAACTGGGAACATTTTGGGAGGTTTGCAGAGTTCTCCAGACAGTACCTGTGGAAAGGACACAAGGATGCTTTTCATCTAAAGTGGAACAGAAACAACTGAAGTTATATAGGCCAGCCTTCCCCATCCTTCCCCAGGGAGTAGTGCAGAGCCTTAGAGGAGATTAGAGTGGTACTTTCCAGGAAATTTTTAATGTAAGTAGCTCTTATTTTTTATATTTAAATTTCTCTCAAATGTCTCTTGAGGGGAAATTATACTTTCTTATGGTTGTCTTTGGGAAAATAAACTCTTAATAAGTAAGCAGGAAATGACAAAAATTAACATTAACCTCACTCTTCCAAAACATTTAGAGTTTTCATTTCTCCTGGGTGTTTTACGATAAAGAGAATTCATTGAGTAAAGACTGATAAATCTGAATTGCTGCAGGTTCTAAATATTTGTCATGTAAGCACACTTATTGGTTTGTATTAGAAGGCCACAGAAAGAAAGACTTGGGGTAAGAGGATGTTACCATTAGAAAGCTGAATTTATAAAGTGATGTTATTTCCATCTACCTTACAAGTTTGTTTAAAAAGAGTTTGAAACCAATCCTTAAAATTTGTTTGGAAATTTGAGACTTGACACAAAACAGTGGTAAAGTCCAAACAAGGACACTCCGTCTTTAACCCATTCCCTGTTTCTAGCTAGAAGTTACCCGCCCTCTCCCCTTCACTTTGTAAGGCAGTTGGTTGGAAGAACATTAGAAGGGAAGAGGTCACCCAAAAAACTTGCTCAAGCAATGCCATCTTTCACTGGTCAATCGTGGGGGGTTCCCCGCGAGTCCAGTCCAAGATTCAGGTGTCCAGGGAAAACCTAAAGCTTCCATTCCACCTCTGCACTTGTTAGGTTGGCCAAAATTAACCCATCCATTTGTTATTAAGTTGGCCAAAATTAGGTTGGCTAAAATTAACCCACCCATTTGTTATTGAGTTGGCTAAAATTAGGTTGGCCAAAATTAACCCACCCTTTTGTCACTGAGTTGGGGTGAGCGGTGAGAGAGAGAGAGCAGATGGCAGAGGGCATGAGGTGGTAGAGAAAGAAGGGAGAGTGGGGAGAAAATGGAGTATTATGGGCCCATATCTTTACTTTTTGGGCAGGTCCAGAGGGGGCCTGGGGCTGCCAGCTGGGCAGAGACTTGGAATTTTCCTAGCTGGAATGTCATCTCCAAAACTATTCTACAACCCGTTTTCTGAAAAAATGGGAGCTTGAACATTTTTTCTTCATTTTAGGAGATTTCCATCTGTCACTCAAGTTTTATGGTATTCATGGATTATAGGATGTCATTTTCCAAAGTGACACCATTGTGGTTTAAGGGATTAAAGAGCACATTAGATGTCATAATCATAATGCGCTAATAATTTTGATTTAATTGTTTTCATAAATCAGCTATTTACTTGAAAGGGGAAACCATTTTTTTCCCCTTAAGACTCTTTAAGTTTGAAGACAATTTTTGTTAAGGATAGAAATAAATAGGAAAATTGTTTTTGTTTAAACTTGCCTTTTTGAATTCACTATACCCTATTTAGTGTAGATATTGTTCATTGAATTCTCTTGACGTAAGGTGGCGAGCCCCATCGTAGTTTATCTGAGAAAGAACCATTATTTTATGTACTCTGTGTGTGTGTCTTATGCTCCCATTTACTCTCCGGGCTTGTCGTTCTGTGCACCGTACCTGCATTTAACCTGCTGTTTTCCCTTCTGTCTCGGCATGCTTTCTTTCTTTCTTTTCCTGGATCCCAGGAGCAAAAGCGTATAGATGGCACAACCCGTGAGGTGAAAAAGGTTAGAAAAGCCAGGAACAGGCGTCAGGAGTGGAATATGATGGCCTATGACAAAGAGCTTAGACCTGACAACAGGTTGTCTCAAAGTGTGTTCCATGGAGCATCTTCCGAGGGATCCCTGTCCCCAGATACTAGGTCTGTGTGCATTAAAATTCCCTTACCCCGTATGACGGTTACCCGGACAATGCATGTAGCTGCCAAGCGTGTACTGTGGAGTGTCTTTCGAGGGAACCCTGCCCCCAGATCCCAGGTCTGTGTGCATGTCAAAGCTCCCCTACCCCCATCCAACTCTAACCTGGGCAATGCATTTAGCCTCCGAGCTCCTTAACTCCGTCACAGAGAGAGCGTGAGCCTCTAGCTGGAGGAATCTCAATGCCTACGATGCACGTTTCAGCACCTTCCTCAGAAACTCATCTGAAGCCTGGTGAAATGCAGAGGCACAAATGTTGGGACCGTTTCATCGCCCATTAGTTTTTGGCGTGTTGCTCAGACCCCTCCTGCTTGAATTTGTGATGCCGTTGAATCAGGTGTGATGTGTGAGCATTAGCGTCGTGATTTAAGATGGCAATAATCATGGAAGAGACTTTCCCTCTGTGTTTTCCCTTAGCAGGTTGAATTTCCATTGGCATAGAGTGTCTGGAAATGGTCGGTAGGTACCGTCGATCTTATAACTATGCAATAAGTGCAGTGCTTAAAAACAAAAAAAGGGATGGATAAGAAGTGTACTTTTTTCCTGCAGATTTACAGGGAAAGAACCTCTTTGGAATTTACCAGAAATCGGTTAGCAGTTCGGGGGAAATATCTTTCGTCCAGGTCAGGAGGCACATGGTCCCCAGAAGGGCAACTGCAGTTCTTCGGATGGAACTGAAGGACAAGCGGCAGTTGGAAAAAATTTTAACTCATTTAGATTCTTTCTGCTTTTTGGTTTGTAGCTCTCTGTTGCACAAAGTGGGAATTTTCTGCAAATCTTCCTTGAAAAAAACCTTGATGGAACCCCACTGCCGCTCATCAACTTCTCTTTGGTGCTTTTTATTTACTTCTAGAAACGGTTCCTTACAGGGTTTTATTTGTCCGGCACATCCCTGGTCCCCGGATTCCGTTTCTGACCTGATGGGAAGACAAAGCCATAATTGAGTGTCAGTGTGCATCTGTGTGGCTAGCCGGGTGGTAGATGTCACCTAAGGCTTGATGGGAATTCTAAGCCAGTTTCCCTCTCAGGTTTTGGCTGTTTTCTCTTAGGTCCCTTTCCTTCTCTGCCAGATGGAACGAAAGCTTCTCTTTGGAGTTCAGTTCCACCTGGGAAGCACGCTGAGGGGCTTGGCGCTTCATTCTTCTCATCAAATCTTTTCATTCAGCGGTGATTTGTCTTACAATTCCTTGCGTAAGCAAATAAAAATGATCTTTACACTCTTGATATTTTTACCCCAAACGGGATAATTTGTTTCAGGTGCCATTCCTTCTGAACCCAGAAGGATAAGGATGACAGCTTCCCCCTTGCAGTGTACCACCCACTTACTCACGCACCTGTGGCCCCAGGTCGGCCCGGCCCTCTTGGTTCCTGAAGTGGAGGGACTTCAAGATCATTTGTGATTTCCTCGCCTTGGTTTGGAATAATTTAGTTTCAAAGATTTCTCCGTTTCCCTTAAGGGTTTTTTTTTTTTTCCCTAGCATTGTGTCGACTTTTGATTTTTTGACTTTCCTCTTTTCTAGCACTGACTCCCATAACAGTCCTCCTTCTCCTCCCCCCCCCCCCCCCGCCCTCAGCAGCTGTTCTTGTCTCCCATTGAGATTTCATCCTTGCCAACCTTTGTGTTAAAGAAAAATTGCACCGAAGTGTGCGCTCGCCCGGCGTCACAGATGCGCACGACCGTTTGGGGCCAGAGCATGCCATCACCCAACAGGCTCGCGTTGTCCGATGAACAGTCCCCCCAGTTCCCTACCAATACGGTAGCCATCTCGCCATCTCCAGCATCTGACTGTCACTCTGCCCCAAGCACACATGAAGGAGGGGCCAGCCTCTCTGAGACCAGGACCGTGGCTCAGGGTTTCCGTGCCACACCTGCCAGGGACCTAGCTTTACTTCAGCAGGGCAAAGGCGGGAGGCCAAAAAGTGATGCTCCCCTTCACTGCTGCATCGCCTGCTCCTCACTTTTTTTCCCCACAATGACTCTCTCCTTAAGAATGCAGCCTCCATTTTGACTCCTCCCTTACAGAGTTCTCAACACCTAAGAGCTTCCACCGACATTTTTCCCATCCTCAGGTGGCCTCCACACTCCCTACTGGCCCTACTGCTCTCTCCCTTTCTTACCTCCATCTCTCTACTCCCCCCATCAACCGCCCCATCTACAAACTATTTTATAACCTCTGTTTCTCCGCATCCCTCCTTATCCACATTCTCTGCAGATCCCCCAGTGCCCAGGAGGTCCTCCTCCGTTTCCTCTTGGTCCCTAACGGATCCTTATTCGGTGCCTCACCTCACTGACTCCAGCTGCCCTGTTGAGATTCCCCTCCCCACTAGCCTTGGTTTCCCTAAGCACCTTCATACCTCCATTGGCCCTTACCTTTGCCCGCATTCTGACCCGTGCTGTTTGCCTGCATCGGGTCCACATTTGACCTCTCCCCACCTCAGTTGACAGTCTCCACACCCTTACCCTTTGCAGGCCCACATTCTCTTATTGGCCTTCCCCATCCCAGCCTTCAAACCACATCATTTCCCCAGCTCTCCCTGTTCCAAAACGGCCACCCCTCTACCTCCTTGTCTTTTTCACCCTTCTTCCCTGTTTCCACAACCACCCTCCTCCTATATTTTCCTTGCTGTCCCTTCACCTCTTCATCCCAAAGCCATTTGGCATGACTGAGAAAACCTCCTAGTCACATCAAGGGATAATTTGAACAGCCACTATTTTGGGCAGATGATCATTTTTTACAAACGATTTTCCACAAGTGTGTAGCCGTCAGACCAGACCGGGATGAGGTCAGCCCGAGGCCTGGTTACCGTCTCCACCCCAAATATATGTATTTAAGAGAGATTGCCAACTCTAGGTGCGAAACAGGACCTTGCCATGCTTCCCAGTATTAAAACAGCTCTTATTTTTGTTAATAATAATAGTGGTATTTGTTAAGCGCTTACTATATGCCAGGCACTGTACTAAGTGCTGGGGTAGGGACAAGCAAATCAGGTTGGACGCAGTCCCCGTTCTACATGGAGATCACAGTTTTGGGAAGCAGCATGGCGTAGTGGGTAGAGCACGGGCCTGGGAGTCAGAAGGCCATGTTTTCTAATCCCGGCTCTGCCACTTGTCTGCAGTGTGACTTTGGGCAAGTCACTTAACTTCTCTGGGCCTCAGGTACCCCGTCTGTAAAGTGGGGATTGAGACTGTGGGCCCCACGAGGGACAGGGACTGTGTCCAGCCCAATCTGCTTGTATCTACCCCAGCATGTAGTACAGGGCCTGGCACATAGTAAGTGCTTAACGAATACCATTATTATTATTTTAATCCCCATTTTACAGCTGAAGTAACTGAGGCCCAGAGAAGTGAAGTGAATTGCCCAAGACAAGTGGTGGAGCCAGGATTAGAACCCAGGTCCTTCTGACTCCCAGGCCTAGCTCTTTGATTAATTGTGTGTCCAGAAGCAGCACAAAATCATAATGCCATTCAAACCCGATTTTGGAGTTCAGATCACAGGGAAGAAACAGAGACAAGAACAGCTTGTTCCCCCTGGAAAAACCATTTGGTTCTAAACTGCGTCCTCTTTAATGAATCATCCTCTTTGAAATCCACTTGTGGCCTCACCTCTCCTCCCGCAATGTGTTTGCTTTTTTTGCTTCAGAGAGAGAAACACAAGGTGAACCCTAGCAGAAACCTGCCAGTAAATGTGAGAAAAGTGAGAACAAGAAAAGAAGAGTGGGAAAGGAGGAAAATGGGCATTGAGTTCATGAGTGATGCAAAAAACCTGGAACAGGCAGGGAACAGGAATGAGGACCGAATGCCCAAAGGGTTTGTCTTTCCACTTGCCTCCAATCCCTGGCTCCAGGCTGCCAGCTTGCTTCGGTCTTAACGTACCGAGGGGCTCTAGCTTACTGACTCGGTGCGTCCCTAAACAGAGTGCTCCATTGTCTGTTACTAACGCCACGCCACCCGGCTTTGGACGGCTCTACCAACCCCTCCCCGGTCCTCCCTTGAGCTCACTTAGCTGACATCCCCGGACACTTTGCATCTTTAGAACCCTGCTCTTGCTCTGGACTAATACATTTGCATTCCTTTTAGCTTCTCACGCTCAGCCGACCATTTAGAGAAAACAAGAAGGCCTCCCGACGTTAAACTTCTCTCGACCTCGATTAAATGCGTTTTACATTATTCTTGATTTGCCGCTGTCGCTGTTCATGTTTAACAGGTTCACCTGCAGTTATCTAATTTTAATTTTGTGCTTTCCAAATTTCCCCGCAACTGAAGTCTGTGCCTGTCTTAGGTGTTGCTTTTTCATTTAACGTGATTTGTTCTATGCCATTTGCCACTGAGTTTGAATATACTAAAGTACCGTATGCTGACAAGGTACCCGGGGCGGGAGATGGATTTCCTCCCTGCTCCTTGAACTAATTTATTCACGTTGAAACTTTGAATTTGAATCCAAACATTTGGCCTCCCTAGCAAAATTAATCAGTATGAATTTGTTGTGGAACTAAAACCGGTGGTAAAAAGAGGGAACGGAAATGAAACCTGCCCAGTTTCTCCGTACCGAACAGATCAGTCTTCGGGTGTCGTGGAGCCAGGGGACCTGTTGTGTGAGAGGCCGTCTTTCCCTCTCCTTTCACTTTAGATCCCACGCTTCCGACATCACTGACTACTCCTATCCCGCCACGCCAAACCATGCCGTCCATCAGCAGCCGGCCACTCCTTCGTACGTGACGGGAGACGCCCAGCAATTCGGCGGGGGGAGCCAAGGCCCCGAGCATGAACACAGGCCACCCTCCGCCCCCGCGAGGCACCCGACTTTAAACAGACCGCAGCAGCCCCCACCTCCTCCGCCCCAGGCTGTGGACGGAGCACACGGCTCCGGGCCTCTGGGCCCGACAGACTACGGGTAAAAGCGCTTTACACACCTACAGTGTATAACTGTAGGCATCTATCTGGATAGATAGTTCTACATCTATACACACACCTACATAGATACCGTCATCCTTCAAATTTGAAGATGCTACCGATGGAAGAATTCAACTACGAGCACGTGTGTGACTGAAGAAATGACTGCGGGATCGGCAGTCGTAGACACACCGCGCACCCAAAAAGGTTGCCCTTGTCGGGTTGGCACGTTGGCTATTTGCGGCACCTGTTTTCTCTTCTGCCTCCTTATCTCGTGTTGAAAAAGAGCCGCTCCTTTCACGATTGCAGTATTCGGTGCTCGTCTTCCTCAGGAGTTGAGTCCCAGTTTTCAGATGGGATACAGTATTGTCTGAGGCCTTTTCTAGAACCGCGTCCCCCAAACGTTTCCTCTGGCTTTTGGCAGGTGCACATATAATTTGTGCTTGTGTGGCTGTTTTTGACCAACAGAGGCAACGTTCGAATTGAAATAACTGAATACGTTTGCTGGGAATTCACATTTCCCTTCGTTTTTTGGAGGGGTCGGGGGCGGAGGGGGGTAATTCATAATTTCAGGCTCTGTACGTACCTCCGAGGAAGTAAGCCTTTTTGCATTGTGGTGATGAATTATGTAGCCTCTTCTCAAAAACCTCATTCCCAAACAGTAGGGTTTCCCTCTTAGAGCACAGTTTGTGATGCTTCCAAGCCGCTCAGTAGGAATGGACATTGTTAGCAATTAAGAGAACGTCATTGTTTGGCTCTGCTAGTGACTGTGTTGCCTTGATCCTTTTCATCAGGAGGCATCCCGCTCAGATGGTCGACTTCTACAACCCTTCAGGGCCACCGCCGCCACCTCCTCCTGTGATTCCTTCGGCGCAAACCGCTTTTGTCAGTCCTCTGCAGATTCCTATGGCGCCGTTCCATCCTGCAGGAGCGGCCGGTCTTACGTACACTGCCCCTCCCCACCCTCCCTCCGCCGGGCTGGTGGTTTCGGCTCCCCCTCCTCCAGGACCCCCGCCACCCCCGCCGGGCCCTCCGGCCGTAGGAGCTTCTCTCTCATCCTCCCCAATGCACGGACCCCCGGCCACTGAGCCGAAACCCCTCGGATCGGCACAACCGCCAATTAGCGACGCTCGGAGTGATCTTCTTGCTGCCATTCGGATGGGTGAGTGAGCGCCTCAGCCGTAGTCCTGTCCCGCTGCACCTCCCTCTCCCTGAAATGATCGTTCATGATTATCATTCATGAAATGATTATTCCTTGATAAACTTATCAGGGGAGGGCGAGTGTCAGAGAAGCAGCGTGGCCTAGTGGATAGAGCACGGGCCTGGGAGTCGGGTTCTGATCCCGGCTCAACCACCTGTCTGCTGTGTGACCTGGGGCAAGTCACTTCCCTTCTCTATGCCTCAATTCCCTCAGCGGCAAAATAGGGACTCAGAGGAAACGGGAGAAGGGAAGGCCTCCTGGAGGAGATGTACCTTCAGTAAGGCTTTGAAGGTGGGGAGACTCATTGTCGAATGTGAAGAGGGAGGATGTTCCAGGCCAGAGGCAGGATGTGAGTGAGAGGTTGGCGGTGAGATAGATGAGTTGGAGGTACAGTGAGTAGGTTGGCATTAGAGGAGTGAAGTGTGCGGGCTGGGTTGATTAGGAGAGTAGCGAAGTAGGGTAGGAAGGGGCAGGGTAATTGAATGCTTTAAGCAGCCTGCCCTAGTGGAAAGAGCCCCGGCCTAGAAGTCAAGGGACCTGGGTTCTAATCCAGGCTCTGCTACTGCCCTGCTCTGTGACCTTAGGCAAGTCACTTCACTTTTCTGAGCCTCAATTTTCTTCTCCGTAAAATGAGGATTGAAAACCTGTTCTCCCTCCTACTTAGACTGTGAACCCCATATGGGACAGGGACTGGGTCCAAACTGATTCTCTTGTGTCTATCCGAGTGCTTACTAAAGCGTTTGGTACGTAGGAAGCACTTAATAAATACCGTTATTATTATTACTACTAGCATTATTATTAGATGTTGTGATAGACCACTCTTCTTTTGAGTGCGAAGGGTCCCTGAGCCCTCAGCTTCTTACAGCCAGGAGGGGCTCTCTTGGAGCACCGCACGAGCGCACCTTGTCCCATGTTTCTGTGATCTATCACCCGCCAAAAATCAGGGACATTTGGGGTGTGGCTCACACCGGTCCAGCACCTCGCAGGCCGGCAACTGAGATTGGGAGGAGATGCCTAACACCCAGCCACCACCCCGGGAGAGCAACTCTCCAAGAATTGACCTGTTCATCGCTGGCAGGTAACCCGTATTTACTTGGTAAGGATATCAACGGTAAGAGGAATGGTCCAGAAAGAACCCTAAACCGGATCTGGGAATAACTGCACCATCCCCGATCTGGAACTCATTCTTAACGTTCTCACAGTGCCTCGATCTCGCCTATCTCGCCGCCGACCCCCCGCCCACGTCCTGCCTCTGGCTTGGAACGCCCTCCCTCCCCAAATCCGACAGTTATTCCCCCCACCTTCTGGGCCTTATTGAAGGCACGTCTCCTCCAGGTGGCCTTCCCTGATTAAGCCCGACCCTTTCCTCTTCTCCCACTCCCTTCTTCGTCATCCTGCCTTGCTTCCTTTATTCATCGCCCCTCCCAGCCCCGTAGCACTTATGTCCGTATCTGTCATTTATTTATATTAATGCCTGTCTCCACCTCTAGACTGTAAGCTCGTCGTGGGCAAGGAATGTGTCTGTTATATTGTAATACTGTACTCTCCCAAGCGCTTAGTACAGTGCTCTGCGCACAGTAAGTGCTCAATAAATACGATAGAATGAATGAACCCAATTCCAGAGCTGCTCAACACTCCTGGATCACTGCCGTTCTTCTCTTAGCAGCTGCCCCTCGGGGAGTTGGCCCTCCCGACCCTCAGCCCGCTAGACGACCCCAGTCACAAACTTTCTTCCCTTTTGGGAAGTCCTGCCAGATCTGTGCCTTCTTGGGTCCAGAGATTTTTTTCATTTTTCCAGCTTCCACCTCCTTGCCCAGTTCCTCCCCTGGGATTGGCAGGGCTCTAGCTGGTGTCAGCGGGCTGAGGAATCAATCAATGGTTTTTATGGATGATGGGCAGCCGTCCCATCCCTCGGGAAGGGTGCCGAGGAAGGAGCAGTTGCCGGTCCTGGAAAACTCCTGCCACGTTCCCCCTCCCTGTTCGCGGGGGCCGGGGGGAGCCCGGACCATTTCGGAGAAAGGCATGAGGTGCAGAATCGGTGCCGGCCACGTATTCACTTCTGCTCTTTCAGAGAGTTAATTGCTTTTGTTGGAAGAAAAGCTGGCCTCACCCCATTTGTGCACAGGCCTTCTTCTCCCGTCACGGAAGTTCTCACCCACCCAGGTCTCTCCCTCCACACTTCTTTGAAGCCCTACCCAGAAAGTGCCGGGCCGGTGAATTGCGGGGGCAGTTTTAGGAGAGGAAAGGAACACCTAATTCTGAATCATTGACCCCCGCCCACAGGCATTCAGCTGAAAAAGGTGCAAGAGCAGCGTGAACAAGAAGCCAAGAGAGAGCCGGTTGGGAACGACGTGGCCACTATCCTCTCCAGGCGCATAGCCGTGGAGTACAGCGATTCTGACGACGATTCCGAGTTGGATGAGAACGACTGGTCCGATTGAGGCGGAGCTCGGGAGCACAGCTTACACGGCCTTGCCGGGATTGCTCGCCCCGCGGGCCCCCCCGGAAGTCAGTGCGTTAAAGAGCACCGCAAACCCAGAGTCACCTCAGCGTTCAGATATTGCTGTTATAATGCTGTCGCTTCGCAGTTTTGGTATTCATGATGTAGCCGTGCTTCCGCAGATCCCAAACCTGGGTTGTTTTTTTTCAGTATTTACCCTGTAATACTCAAGTGCCGCTAAATCTAGCAAATATGTGCTGCACTCAAGAAAATAGGCTGTAGCTGTCGCACTGTTACAACACCAGCGTTTTATCCTACTCTTGCCCATGAGAGTATGTGGCGCAGTTTTAGTTCACATCTGCTGTTCAGTATAACTGCTAACGCGGTATTTATTTGTGAGCCGCCTGTATTTGTGAGTCTTGGAGGATTAATAATTCCATGTCTGGGTAAAAATCTACAGGTGAGTAGTGCCGTTTGGCCACTTTTGTTGTGTGTTTCTCTGGAACTTGGTTCATATCAGTCAACCGGTCCACATTTATTATGTCTCGAGCATGGTATTGGGTGCTGGGGAAAGGGAGGCCGGTTTAACCTGAGGATATAAGGGAAATCTCTTCCCCTGATGATTCGCAGTCACTTCCTTGGTTTAGGAACCTTTCTGTGAGCTTGACTGTTTTGTGAAATTTTCATTCCTGCTTCACTTTCCGTGTTTTGTAGAGCACTTTTCTCATTTAGAATTGCACCCCTTTCCTAGACATCATTTAATCCTTACACCTGGTCCCTATGAGCTGGGGTCTGGGAACAGGTTTGGGTGGGGAAACTGAGACCAGGAGCGTTCTGTGACTTTTCTGGAGAGACCCAGGCAGAGGGGAATTGGACCTGGAACCCAGGGCTTTCTCCACCCACGCTGTCCGGGATTTCCAGGAGCCAAGTGGCTTTGAGTATTAAGAGTCAGTGACACTGTAAATTGCCATTCCCTGTAGAATGGTACCTAATGAGATGAGGCAGGCGTCTTAGGTTCTCAGTTCATGTGCCACAAGAACCCAGTTTGAGTAGGCATCTTCAGTTAGCAATTTAGGTGACTGAGTGGAGAGAGAGAGAAATACCTTCAAAGTGTTATCTCCACAAACAGAGTAAACCACATTGGCTGGGCTCTTTCTCTGCCCTCCAAGACCTCACCTGTACTTGATTTTTGGACAGTTTAGTCACATTTTACCAAAATGGACCTCATTGAATTTTCTTAATTTTTCAAGTAAAACTAAAAGCAGACCCTCTCTCCCTCTTACATCCTTCTCCCCTTTTATTTCTTTCAGAGAAAGGTATTTTTGCTTGAGGACCTGCTGTCACAAAACATCTTACTAGTTGTTCTTTAAGAAACCTATTCACCTTATGCATCTGAATAGGTTGGTATCGGAATGGGTTGCCCCTTTTTGCTGTTCCTCTGGAGCTGACACATTTTTGTACCAACTTTGCTCTGTGAACTATTGGTTCATACTGGGAAGAGATAAACGTGACGTCTTCTCTCCTGACTCTGTCCCTTTGACTCTCAAATAGAAAAAAGATAATTTATTCAGTGAAAAATCACTTTTTTTTCCAGTATACGGTTGACCCTGAAAACTTAGCACTGCCTTTTTCTTCCCTGATTAAAATTCCTTCCATCTAAAGAAATGGGTATCATTCTCCAGAGAAGCAGCGTGGCTCAGTGGAAAGAGCACGGGCTTTGGAGTCAGGGCTCATGAGTTCGAATCCCAGCTCTACCACTTGTCGGCTGTGTGACTGTGGGCAAGTCACTTAACTTCTCTGTGCCTCAGTTCCCTCATCTGTAAAATGGGGATGAAGACTGTGAGCCCCACGTGGGACAAC
The DNA here is from genome assembly GCF_004115215.2 of Ornithorhynchus anatinus. NCBI lineage: Eukaryota > Metazoa > Chordata > Mammalia > Monotremata > Ornithorhynchidae > Ornithorhynchus > Ornithorhynchus anatinus. Next base: position 2,013,479 of record NC_041747.1, read on the forward strand.
CTGATTCCCCTATGTCTACCCCAGCGCTTAGAACAGTGCTCGGCACATAGTAAGCGCTTAACAAATACCAACATTATTATAGTTCTGACATGTGGCCCAAGCTTCATGGTTTTCTAAGATTCTTCTGTTCTCAAGGGGGAGAAAGCACACTCAAATACCTTTACATTTTTCTAATCTATTTATATCTTCTTACAAGAAAATTAATAGACCCCATTTATAAAGATTCAACTATGTAATTACAAGCTTTCTACTCGTGGTTTAACCTGCTAGCACGGTTTTATTTTTAAATTTCATTCGTGCAGCAAAAAGGACTTCCTCCTTTGTATTTACTGTTCTGAAGGGAATATTGTTACATAGCATTAACGTACAAGGTCAATCTGCCAGTTAGACCTTGTTGAGTTTTTTAAGCCGTTAGAATTTATTTAACGCTTTGAGCTCAGGCATGAGAAATTCCATTTTTCTGGTCCAAATTGATATACCAAAAACAGCAGTTGTACCTTTTTCTGTACCTCGATTTAAGATTGGTGCCCGGCATGGAAGGAACTGGTGGTCACGTGCGTCATCCCGCGATGCACACACAGATACTAGTCATCGTCAGAAACAAGGCCGCTGACCAGGTAGGAAAATGGGCTGCAGAAATAGCAAGAGAAGCCCATTCCCCTTCTAGAACTTTCTCCCTGAACACCCAAAGGGGAAGACACAGAAAGTGTATTTGATTAACGTTTGAATCAAACATTGTTTCTCGATGGAGATGTTTTAAAATAGTCTTATTGCCCTGCCTCAGAAAAGACTTAGAAGGGGGTGAAATAGCCGTCTTCAGCAAAGGAGATGGTTCTGTGGCAGCTGACTTTTCAGTGTTGTCTCCTAGATCATTGAAGAGTAGGAATATCGATAATACTTGATTATTGAGTTTTCTCTATTAGGATCATTCTAGAAAATTATATAGAGATATATGTATATATATATATATATACACACACATTTGTATGTATATATATTATGGGGAAATATTCTAATATGAGCAAGTGGCGGAATGTGGTGAACATTTTGTGATTATTTGCACCCGTTTTTAATTGGTAAGTAGAAAATAAGTGATACATGGTATTCTGTTGAAAACTAGTGGAATATAGCAGAGTAACCAATCATTTTTTTTCTAACTTGAAGTATTTTGTCATCTCCTTTCAGTATTTTGCCAATAGAATTAATTGGATTTAAGTGTAATGAAAGTTTTTTTGTCTTAACATAGGGCATTTTTAATCTGTTTGTATACCTTACTCTAGATTATGTGCAATTAACAACCTGGAATAAAATTTAATTTTTGACCCTTTAGGCTTTTCTTGATTTAGATTTCTACAGAGCCCAGATCTTTACTGTCTTTGGAGCGGGTGGAGTCATAATTAGCTCTACTTTCATAAAGGAATTGGAGTGTCTTCATGAGTGTATTAGAATGGCCACACAGTGAAGGCCAAATTTGAGTATAGCCAAATTTTCAGCAGAGCAACATTTTTTCTGCTCCACCTTCTGAGATGCAGTTCCATTTCACTGATGTAAAGACAATAAAATTTTAGAATTTTATCTCCACCTAAGTACAATAGCTGCTTTTCAGTTTGTCCTTTCTAAATTGAACTTTAAATGATTGAAGAATAAAGAAATCAAAGAAAATCCTGGTCACAATTTTTTATTGCTCATCCTGATGAACAAAAGAGTTGCATTCTGAATTAGTGTTTCACCAGTACCCTTTCTGTTTAAATGGTTAATTACGCTCAAAAGGTATCCCCAGGTATAAGGCATCTGTTGGTCCAAAGAAGTTTTTTCATCAGCCATGCCTGCGTCCACTTGTTTCTTCACAGTGCAATTGTTTGTAAGCCTCATCTTCAGTCATAAGATAAATTATAATAATAATAACAGCACTGTGGGTATTTGTTAAGCGCTTACTGAGGGCCAGGCACTGTTCTAAGCGCTGAAGTAGATACAAGCTAATCGGGTTGGACACAGTCTCGGTCCCACATAGGCTCACGATCTGAATCCCCATTTTACAGATGAAGGAATCGAGGCATAGAGAAATGAAGAGGCTTGCACAGTGACATGAGACAAGTGGCAGGAATAGAACCCAGGTCCTTCTGACTCCAAGGGCTGTGCTGTACCCACCAACTCATACTGCTCCTAGTTAAAGGCTAGTTTTTATAATTTCTGGCATCACCTGAAAGCTATTGAATCCTGCAGCTTAGAATATGGGGAAGTGTTTACTTCCCGATTAGCCCAGGGGGTCTGCCTGACTGATAGCTGCTGCCCCAGAGATGTCTCTGAACGTAGGTGTCCCTTTGCCTTTTTGGGAAGAGGAAATGATGCAGGGCTGGCCCTGTACTTATTTAGATCTAACTCAGAATGGAATTATTTAGTGTATTGCTCTGAGAAACAGTATCCAAAGGTCTTCTAGAACAGAGCAATTGAAATCTTGGATAGTAAGCTTCAAGTTAAGTCCTGCAGGTCAGTGGCAGGCTTTTGTTGTGGTTTTTTTTTTCATTAGAAAAGTGAACTAAATTCTTAACTTCTAATTTCCTGACATTTTCCCTTTGATTTCAGGTTTTGTCATAGGTTTCTGGCCTTGTAGTTTCACTTTAACCCTCCAGATGGATGTAGGAGAACCGTCAGAATTGGATGTGACCTTTCAGCTAGAGAAAGAAGTAAGATATCCTCAATCACTGAATAGTATTTACTGAGTGTGCTTAGCACTGTGTTAAATGCCTTAGGAGGATTCCATTGAATAAGAAACACAGTTCCTTCCTTCAAGGACCTTTCAGTCCAATATGGAAGACTGATAGGCACCAGTCATTCACAAACAGTTGAAGGAGAAAGAAGTCTACCAATATTGGAAGAAAAATATGAAAGGATGAATAGATAAGTAGGTGTGTTGAGAACATGTACAAATGCTTAGAAGGATAGGTGTGTATACATAAATGCTAAGGACAGCCTTTGGATTAAAGTGACCTGGTAGATGGAGCTTAATCAGGGAAGGCCTCCTGGAGGAAGCAGAATTTCAGAAGGGCCTTGAAGATGGAGAGAGCTGTGTTCTGGCCAGGGGGGTTACAGCCAGAGGGAAGAGATTGAAGGCGGGAGAGTTGAGAAAGGAGAAGAACAGAGAATAAGGTTTAATAGGAAAAGAAAGTTGATAGGAAAGACAGAGAGAGCTGATGGAATGCCTCAAAGCTCATTCCCCTAAATAACTGGCTAAACCAAGGGACCAGCCTGTAATGCTAAAGGATTTTGTAACCTTCTAGGACTAAGGTTGAGGCCTATAATGCACTATTTTTTCTGAGTATTCTGCTTCTAACCAATCTCTGGCCCATAAATTTCAGGGAAAATCCAAGTGCAGTTTTCTTTTTCCCCTCCTGCTTTCAATTTACTTTAACCTGTAGTAACCATACATTGCATTTATGGAAAAAATTCTGAGGCTTTAGTGTCTTTATGATATATTTATTGAATGCCTACTGTGGGCTGAACACTGAATTAAGCAGTGGTTATGAGAAGGAGAATATGCCTTTTCTCCTTCTCCCATCGTATCCCAAACAGGTCAGACCCTCACTAGAATCTTATGGCCAGTTATGAAAGATGATTTAGGAGAGGGATTGAAAAGTTAATCATCAATCTATTAATGGTATTTATCAAGTGCTTACTGTATACAGAGCACTGTACTAAGCACTTGGGAGAGGGCAACACAAGAGTTGGTAGAAACATCCCCTGCCATCAGGAGTTTGCAGTTTATGGGGGTGGTGCCAGGTCTCTCCTCCCAAGTGTGAACTAAGGCTGCATTTCCCAGCCTCAAGTTTCCCAATTATTGATAACCATGAACTTTTCTATCCAAAGTTCTGTGAAAGAGCAAATTTCCTGTTTTACACATGGGGACACAGGTTAAGAGACATGCTCAAGGCAGCTCACCAGAGACGGAACAGGGAACCGCTGATTCTGAAATCAGAGATCGGCCAACACTTACCTAGCCTCGGATAGCTGATGCCTAGGTGGCCGGCCGGTTCTTCAAAGGCAAGGTGCAGGGAGAGCGGTAGCAAGCAGGGGAATGTTGCGTCTCTCACTTTTGCGCAAGAGCTGCTGAGAGCGTCCCTCCCCTGGTGTCCCGGAGGGTGTGAACAGCCCAGGGCTGGGATCCAGCAGCCATGGGGCCTGGGGAAGGGCCGGGCAGTGACTTCCTTTCCCTCCCACACAGAAATGGGTGGGTTTGGTCACTGGGCCAGCTCAGTGCAAGCCCCCGGTCCCTCCAAATGATGGAAAACCAATCAGTGACCATGTCTTTTCTGACCTCCCTTTCTCTCCTCCAAACTCCAGGAGCGGCCAAAGCTGCCTGACTAGCTGGACCTTTTTCAGTCTGGTTTGAGGCTTGGATAGGGAAAAGGAATAAGTGACTTTCTGGGCTGAGGGGTGGCCTAGGGTCAAAAATCCAGACTGGCCTCTTAGATCAGCAGCTCAATCCCTGGATGGAAAGGTCCACCCGAATTTTCTCCTGTTGGAGGTCCAAGATATTGCCCTTGGGCAGTAGAGATCCCTTTATCCCCCAGTGCACTGTATGGGCAGTTTTGACCAGTCAGGACCCGTCAGCTGAGAATTTCCAAATTCCACCTGCAGGGCCTGAGGAGAGCCAGCTTCCCATGGAGGGTCCCTGTCCGCAGATGTCCGTGTGGATCAGACTCCTTTTAAAAGGGTATTGTATTGGTTTTAATTTGCCACTTGTCCCTGTTGCAGGGACTACTGCATTTGAATGATTGATGTCTATGTTCTACCCACCTTATCTCCATGGGCGCAGTTGTCAACCTCCAGCAGGCAGCGGTTCTGGGTAGACCGGAACCCTGTCCAGCAGGTCTGGTCCTTGGAGCACCTGCCCGCACGTGACGTTTGCGGTGGCTAATCCCTTTGCCCGCGAACTGTGCCTGAGTCCCAAGCCTAGCATCCCGTGCCCTAGGCGAGCTTGGGAGTCTGTGAGTGCCCTCGCCTCCTGTGCCTGCCAGGAGGCACAAATGTTGGAACGCCGGACTCCCTCAGAATGACAGGATGACACAAAATGGCAGTTTCACCCCATGTTGAAATGGGCACGACGGGCATGCAGCAGCGGGAGGGGGCGGGTCACACCGACAGCGGGAGTGGCTGGGCTGCCTCGGGTCCCGGGGGCCTCACAGGTCCACGAGTGATGAGTCCAGGCTGGGTGGCTGCTGAAAAATGACCAGACTTGTCCCCCCGCCAAGCCACGGATTAGGCAGTGACCCTGCCTGCCTCCAGGATGCGGGGATCACCACTTCCCAGCCATAAGGGGCCACAGGCTGGGGAGGAGAGCGTGGGAATTCTGACTGAAACTGAACAACCGAAGAAGAAGGGAGTTTGCCCCTGGGGGTGGTTAGTTTGCCAAGAAGATTGCAAATATGTCGCTAGAGTAACCAAGAATGAGTAGTCCTGGGGATTGGAGGATGCAGGAGAGCTGGGGAGCTGGAGGCTGAGTCCCCAAGGCTTGTGTCGGAAAGGGGAAGACCTAGGGGAGAAGGGAGGCGGGTGGTGCTTGCTGAGAGGCCAGGAAAGGGGCTCCTCTTGTCTCTGTGCAGTGTGAGCGGACGGCGGCCCGAGCAGCCTGAAGTGATCTGCGGGCCAAAGCGGCTTTGGAGCTAATCCTGGGAATCCAAGTGAGCGGGAGGGAGGTCGGTGAGGCACCCAGGAAGGAATGATTACAGGGAGAGCGGATTAGCGGGGCCCGGGAGAGGCCCCGTAGGAGACGAGGCACGTGGCGGAACACGGGCTTGTGCCGTTTGTCCGATTCCGGCCGGCCGGGAGGCCTTCTCGTAATCAAGTGCCGCAGCTGACGGGAGGCCTGCGGGAACGGGGAGTGGGCAGGTCCCGAGCAAGGGCTCATGGAAATCATTAGCTGAGTGACGGGAAGCATCACTGCCCCCAAATACGAAGCCGTGGCAGGCAGGAAGCAGGAAAGAGAGCAGGGAGGGAGAAGCCCGAGAGCGCCCAGGGCTGCAGGAAAGGGGAGAAAGCTGCATAGCAAGATTGACTGCTGTGCATTCCCACCCACCACTCACCGTCACCCAGATCCTGCTGATCAGGTCCTCCCTCGCGTCATCACCCGGTGACCACCTGTCGGGGACCTACAGGGAACCTCAGTGAAGGGTGAGGTTTAGTTCATTCAATAGTATTTGAGCGCTTACTATATGCAGAGCACTGTAGTAAGCGCTTGGAACGTACAAATCGGTAACAGAGACAGTCCCTGCCCTTTGACGGGCTCACAGTCTAATCGGGGGAGACGGACAGACAAGAACAATAGCAATAAATAGAATCAAGGGAAAGAACATCTCATTAAAACAATAGCAAATAAATAGAATCAAGGTGATGTACATCTCATTAACATTAGTTTAGTGGGGAGGCAGTGTGGTCTAGTGGATAGAACGTAGGCCTGGGAGTAAGGAAAACCTGGGTTCTAATCCCAGCTCGACCACTTGCCTGCTGGGTGACCTTGAGCAAGTCACTTAGCTTCTCTGAGCCTTAATTACCTCATAAAATGGGGATTAAGACTATGAGGCCCATGTGGGACCTGCACCGTGTCCAACCCGATCATCTTATATCTATCCTAGCAATTAGTCCAGTGCTAGGCACATACTAAGCACTTAAATAGCATTAAAAAAAAATGGGGATGGTGACTTTTGTGGTCGGAGGTGGCACCAGGCCACTGTGAGAAGGGAGGAACTTCTCCTCTTGCCAGGCTGGGTGTCCCCCACACCCCGACACCTGCCTCAGAGCGGGGATGTGACAGCGTGAGTCGGGGAGAGCCGTGGGTGAGGTGGAGCCGGGGTTGGGGTGGGGTAGGTGGAAGCACCGGGCCGTCTGCTGAAGAAGGGGTGCGCGAGCCCCCGCTCAGGGATGAAGCCCGGAGGAGGCCGAGAACGAAGCGGGCAGAGGATCAAACCTAAGGAGGAAAGCCACGAGAGGGAGAGCATCGAGAGGAGAGACCGATTGATGTTGGTATTTGTTAAGCGCTTACTATGTGCCGAGCACTGTTCTAAGCGCTGGGGTAGATACAGGGTCATCAGATTGTCCCACGTGAGGCTCACAGTCTGAATCCCCATTTTACAGATGAGGTAACAGGCACAGAGAAGTGAAGTGACTTGCCCCCAGTCACACAGCTGACAAGTGGCAGAGTCGGGATTCGAACCCATGACCTCTGACTCCCAAGCCCGGGCTCTTTCCACTAAGCCACACTGCTTCTCTAGATTAGACGGTGAGCCCGTCACTGGGCAGGGATCGTCTCTATCTGTTGCCATTCAATTGCCCATTCCAAGCGCTTGGTCCAGCGCTCTGCACATAGCGCTCAATAAGTACTACTGAATGAATGAGAGACAGGGAGAGGCAGAGGGCATGGCAAAATATCCTTTTACCCATCCCAGTTTGTAAGCTCATTCATTCGATGGTCTTTATTGAACGCTTACTATGCGCAGAGCGCTGTACTGAACGCTTGGAATGGACAATTGGGCGACAGCTTGACTTGTTCGCCAGGGTGGGGGGAGGTGGACCCAATCCCCAGCCCAGCGGGTCTCCCCGGGGGCCAGGGGAGAAGAACGAAGCTCCCTAAAGCAAGTGGAGGCAAATTCAGATGGTTTTAAGGCCCGAGTGGCGGCGCCTCACCCACCCGCCTTTCGCTACTGGTGGATGCTTTTCTGTGGGAAAGCAGCGCTCTCTATTGGCCTCCTGAAAAAAACCAAGCTTTCTCCCTGAGCAGAACGCTTCTGTTAGCGTAATACTCATTCAATAGTATTTATGGAGCGCTTACTATGTGCAGAGCACTGTACTAAGCGCTTGGAATGAACAAGTCGGCAACAGATAGAGACAGTCCCTGTCGTTTGAGGGGCTTACAGAATAGTAATGTTGGTATTTGTTAAGCGCTTACTAAGTGCAGAGCACTGTTCTAAGCGCTGGGGTAGACACGGGAATCAGGTTGTCCCACGTGGGGCTCACGGTTTTACAGATCCCATTTTACAGATGAGGTCACAGGCACAGAGAAGTGAAGTGACTTGCCCACAGTCCCACAGCTAAGTGGCAGGGCAGGGATTCGAACTCATGACCTCTGACTCCAAAGCCCGGGCTCTTTCCACTGAGCCACGCTGCTTCTCTAATTATCTAGCATGATTCCTCTTCAAGAGCTGCAGAGCGTAAGCCTTTTCCATCTTTTTAAATGAGCTTTTTCTTGTGAAGTGGGGCGACTGGTATCTCTCCCCTCGTAAGCGCTCGACAGAATCCCAAGGAGAGCGAAGGGCACAAGTCACTTCGCTTCTCTGTGCCTCAGGTACCTCATCTGTAAAATGGGGGTTAACCGTGAGCCTCACGTGGGACAACCTGATGACCCTGGATCTCCCCCAGCGCTTAGAACGGTGCTCTGCACACAGTAAGCGCCTAACAGATACCAAAATTATTATTATCTCTTGCTGGGGGCGGGGGGATGTTTTCTACTCTGTTAGGATTTATTATCATTATCAAAGGCCGTCGAGTCGTTTCCGATTCGTAGCGACTCCGTAGTTTTCTCCAGAGCGACCTGTCTTCTGCCATAGTCCATAAACTTTCTAACGGTTCTTCCGTTAGAGAAGCAGCAGCATGGGATGGGAGGGATGGGGGTAGGGGAGAATGGGGGGAGGGGGTTGTGAAAAGAAAAGCAGGCTGGCTCAGTGGAAAGAGCCCCGGCTTGGCAGTCAGAGGTCATGAGTTCGAATCCCTGCCCCGCCGCTTGCCAGCCGTGTGACTTTGGGCGAGTCACTTAACTTCTCTGTGCCTCAGTTACCTCTTCTGTAAAATGGGGATTAAAACTGTGAGCCCCACGCGGGACAACCTGATCACCTTGTATCCCCCAACGCTTAGATCAGTGCTTTGCATATAGTAAGCACTTAACAAATACCACCATTTTTTTTTATCCTTGTGATCTCTGTCCATCTAGCTGCTGGTCTGCCTCGTCCACGTTTTCCCTGGACTTTTCCTAGCATTAGGGTCTTCCCCAGATAATTAGTCCTCCTGATTAGGTGTCCAAAATATGCCGATTGATCCAAGTCGAGTCATTTGGCCTTCCAAAGACCACTTTGGCTTAATTTGCTCCCAACTGTTAGGACTAGAGACCACTTAAGAGCGGAGACAGAACTGCTCTCTGGTAAGGAGCTAGAAAGACGGCATCAAGCACTGTGGATGACAGATGCATCTGGGCAGCCAGGGGCAGCATCCCATATGTTGGGCCGAAGGTCGGGAGGCGTTCCTGAATCTCATCATTGGGAAATTACTGACTGTCGGCACGGTCACCCAGGCGACTCTGGATACGAACAAGAAGGGGCCAGAATGTCTTAGCGGGAGAGCTGAGGGGAGACTTGATGATGGCATTTGGGTATCTCTGGCCTGGTTACACAGAGACTAGTGGCCAGCTTGTCGCTGGCTCTGGTCAGAGCAAAGTGAAGGAAGCGAGCCAAGAATCAATCGGCATTCTCTCTCTCTCTCTCTGCCCTCCTCTTCCCACAGATTTTTGGCTACCCTGCCCCTCAAAGACTAACCCATGCTCCTTCCCGAGTCCGTTCCCTGACACCCCCGTGGGCCTCTGGAAAGTCAATCAATCAATCATATTTATTGAGCACTTACGGTGTGCAGAGCACTCTATTAAGCACTTGGGAGAATGCAATAGTCGGTAGACATGTTTCTTGCCCACAGTGAGCTTATAGTCTAGAGTGAGCTGATGTTTCTAAAATAATTAAGTGCTTACTATAAGAAGAATAATAATGGTAGCATTTGTTAAGCGCTTACTGTGTGCAAAGCACTGTTCTAAGCTCTGGGGGGGCAATGGGATCAGGTCGTCCCACGTGGGGCTCACAGTCTTAATTCCCATTTTACGGGTGAGGTAACCGAGGCCCAGAGAAGTTAAGTGACTTGCCCAAAGTCACCCAGCTGACAAGTGACAGAGCTGGGCTTAGAACCCACGATCTGTGACTCCCAAGCCCGGGCTCTTTCCACTGAGCCACGCTGCTTCCCTATGTGCCAGGCACAGTCCTGAGTGCTTGAGTAGATGCTAACTAATCAGGTTGGTTACAGTCCATGTGCCACTTGGGGCTCACAGTCCTGATCCCCATTTTACAGATGAGGTCACTGAGGCTTAGAGAAGCGACTTGGTTGGGGTCACACAGCAGCCAAGTGGCAGAGCCGAGATTAGAACTCAGATCTGCCGTCTCCCAGGCCTGTGTTCGGTCTCCTGGGCCGCGCTGCTTCTCAAGATTCCTCCTAGCCTTGGTAGCTCTGTGGTTAGCCAACGGTTGCCACCGAGAGAGGGAATGAATTTGAACGCCTTGGTCTGCGGGATGGAAGACTTATTTAGGAGAGGGAAGTTCAACCGTCGGCCACCAGGGGGCAATATCATGCCTCAGTTTCCCCCTCATTGTAATAATAATAATGTTGGCATTTGTTAAGCGCTCGCTATGTGCAGAACACTGTGCTATTGTTCTTGTCTGTCCGTCTCCCCGGATTAGACTGTAAACCCGTCAAAGGGCAGGGACTGCCTCTATCTGTTACCGATTTGTACATTCCAAGCGCTTAGTACAGTGCTCTGCACATAGTAAGCGCTCAATAAATACTAATGAATGAATGAATGTTCTAAGCGCTGGGGTAGATACAGGGTAACCAAGTTGTCCCACGTGAGGCTCACAGTCTTCATCCCCATTTTCCAGATGAGGTAACTGAGGCACAGAGAAGTGAAGGGCCTTGCCCACAGTCACACAGCTGACAGGTGGCAGAGCCGCGATTCGAACCTATGACCTCTGACTCCCAAGCCCGGGCTCTTTCCACTGAGCCACGCTGCTTCTCTAAGCAGCCGGGAACAGGGAGGGCGATGCATCAGGTGTCCGTTTTTTTGGACGGTTCACGTTGACTGGCCGATAAAAAGCTTTTAGACCTTAGCCTTCATTTTTAGAGCTCCTGGATACTGCTCAAATTAAGGCCAGGTTTGAAGGCTTCACTCTTAACTCTCACATGGCTAATGCATATCACAAATAACATCCCAGGACCATTTCTTAATAATAATGATGATGATGATGATGATGGTATCGGTTAAGTGCTTACTCTGTGCCAAGCACTATTCTAAGCGCTGGGGTAGGGACAGGGATATCAAGTTGTCTCACGTGGGGCTCACTGTCTTTATCCCCATTTTATAGATGAGGTAACTGAGGCCCAGAGAAGTTAAGTGATTTGCCCAACGTCACACAGCTGGCAAGTTGCGGAGCCGCAACCTCTGACCCTCAAGCCCGTGCTCTTTCCACTAAGCCATGCTGCTGCTTAGACACGAAGGTGCAGTGAGGCTCTATTGTTTTCTTAATTCTTGGTGAGAAGGAACAAGTCTATCAGCATCTGAGACTGGCATAAAATGGTGGTGTTTTCTGGAGCCCCAGATGGGTTGGTTGGGGCTTAGAGGCAGAGGGGCTCCCGTGCGAATGAAACCAGGAATGCAGGAGCAGGGGGAAAAAAGGTAGGAAATAGTGACAAGCTAGAGACAGAGTCAGTTGAAGAGTTATTGACAAAGACATACACAGACTCCTCAGGACATACTACACTCACACAAATGTGCACCAAAAAAACCCCCCAACAAACCTCTCAGATCAGGTTGCCTTCTTGAGACACCTGGCAGCAGTGGTGAGGCAGAGAGGAAGCTAAATGAATTTGTTTGATAAAGATGGCCACTTCTTAAAATGGTAACTCAGTGAAATAATATTGCTTTTCCACACTCACCCTTTAAAGATCATCAATTGTATCAAAAGACATTCTTAAAAAGCAGCAATTTCTTTAAGTGTGCCAAGTGAGTGGGATTGAATGTTATTTTTCTGGCTCTCTCTGTGTTCCATTCTGCCACTGTAACGAGAACAGTGTGTCCGAGGAGAACATGATGACATTGGGGAGTGGTGTGATCTTACTTTGTCAGGAACAGAAAGCTGTGCCTGCTATCCAACACTACTTGTTTCACAAAAATAATATCTGTTTCTGCCTGATGGAAGAAACTGGCAGTACCTGGTTTTATTTAGGAGCCCCCCATTACTGAGTCAGCCTGCCATCAATGTGCCTGTGAGTTACTGGGTGGTTGGCACTGTCCAGTTGGCTCTCAGTCAGGTGGTAGGTAGGGAGTGGTCCCCACTAGTCCCTGTGGAAACAAAAAAAAAGGGGGGGGGGGGACAAAAGACCAGAAGAGATGGAGGAAGTTCTGAAGTGAAATTCCTGGAAACTCAAGCCTTGCAAAAAAACCCTTAGGAAAATTCCAACAAAGCTTCATCAGTCCATCACCTCAGCTCATCTGTTATTCCTGCTGAGAAACTCCATCATCGGTCAATCGACAGTATTTATCAAGAACTACTTTGAACAGAGTGCCGTCCTGAGAGAGGTTAATGGAGGTAGAAGACGCAGTCCCTGCCTCAAAGAGCTCACAGTGATTAATATGTTTATCCTCAATATTTGTTGCAGCCAAGGCCTGATTTGCTTTCACTCAGATTCCTCCAGGACTGGAGTAAAGAGGAAGGGACTTCAGGATTCTTCATCTACCTCCTCTAGACTGGAAGCTCATTGTGGACAGGGAATGTGTCTACCAACTCTGTCATTTTGTACTTTCCCATATACTTAGTACGGTGCTCTGCAGTCAGTAAGCTTTCGATATGATTGACCGATCAATTGATTTTCATGTGAGAGGTAGTTGCCTCAACACCAGAATTTCTTTGAACTTTCCTAGCCCTAAACCAGAGGATATCAACTCAGCTCCCTTGGACGTTCAAATTTCCTCAGTACCTTCCTGATGTTACTTAGTCTCTGGAGGCTTCAGTTGCTTTCTTCCTCTAGAAGTTAGAAGGTGTAATTGCTATGGTTTCTGAGAACTCAGGGAAGGTGGGGTTTCCCTGAGGATGGGAAAGGGCAAATGTTATGACCTATATGTTAAGGACCAGGATAATTTCAAGCATGTGATCCTAGGTGAGCTTATTCATTCATTTTCAAGATGGGTTTAGGGTAAATCATGAAACAGTCCACCTGCAACCACCTAGAAGAAAGTGAGATACGAGGAGGCATCCAGTATGAGTTTCAGCTGAGCAAACTGTTCACATGGTTTTGAATTCCTTCTCTGACAAATCACACAGTCAAGGAAAAGCAGTAGAAGAAATGGACCCAGGGGCCACTAAGGACTTTAGTTCTATTATTCAAGCTGAAAATGTATCGCTTCAAGTCAACCTCTTCTCCTCCCTCTCTTTCTTCCCCATTTCCCTCCTGCTCTTCCCATCTCCTTCTCTCCCTTTAATCCTCTCTCCCTCTTCGTCACCCACCTTTCTTCTTCCACATCTAATAGTTATGTACTACATAGGCTTTCTACTCCCCTCTCCTCACATCTGTACCGGGATACACACGTATAAATGTGTTCATCTGCATATACTGAGAAATCCCCGCTACCCTTTAGAAACGAAGGTAAGGCTACTGGCTGTGACTTAATGAGACTCTTGGGCTGTCAGTTTGAGGCTGGATCATAACTCAGTGAGGAGTTTGAGGAAGGCTCAGGGGGGCTGTTGCCCTCTAGAAGTGGAAGAAAAGGGTAGGGACAGGTACTTCAATCAATCATATTTATTGAGCACTTAGTGTGTGCAGAGCGCTGTAGAAAACACTTGGGAGAGTACAACACAGCAGGCACATTCCCTGCCTACAATGAGGTTACAGTCTAGAAGGGGGAGGCAAACATTAATATAAATGTATAAATTACGGATTTGGACGTAAGTGCTGTGGGGCTGGGCAGAAGGGGTGAGTAAAGGGAGCATATCGGGGCAACACAGAAAGTAGTGAGAGAAGAGGAAATGAGGACTTAGTCAGGGAAGGCCTCTTGGAAGAGATGGGCCTTCAATAAGACTTTGAAGATGGGGAGAGTAATTTTCTTTCGGATATGAAAAGGGAAGGCATTCCAAGCCAGAGGCAGGATGTGGGCGAGAAGTCGGCAGAGAGATAGACAAGATGGGGGTAATGATTAGGTTGGCGTTAGAGGAGTGAAGGGGCGGTCTGGGTTGGGTGGAATCTTTGCATTCCCACTTAGCAGAGCAGGCTGGTTTAGATTCTCCTTCCAGGCTCTACCATGCCTCATGTCCTAACCTGGGCCAGATCAGTTTTGAACCCTTATGGCAGCAGAGACCCCATGTGTGGGTTTCTCAAAGCTGGGCTATTAATCTTGTTTTCCTTCTGTATTAGCTAGCCTGAACCCATGGGCCCAGGGGTGGGAAATAAAATAGGCAAGGCATCAAAGAAAGCAGACAGTGAGCAAGGAGCTTTGATCCAAAACAGAACCCAACAAGCTGGTCCTGGATTTCAGTATATTGGCACAGTGTCCTGGCACTGCCCCACTGATCCTACGCTTACAAAAGAAACTTGCCAAAGGCAAGACACAATTACTGGGGTAAGAGGGGACTCGATAGGACACAAAAGGTCGGATGCCTGATGCCATTGGCCAGTAGGTGCTCACTCTGAAGGACCTAAAATATAATAATAATGGTGGTATTTGTAAAGCGCTTACTATGTGCAAAGCACTGTTCTGAGCGCTGGGAGGGGATACAAGGTGATCAGGTTGTCCCGTGTGGGGATCACAGGTTTCATCCCCATTTTACAGTTGAGGTAACTGGGGCACAGAGAAATATAGTGACTTGCCCAAAGTCACACAGCTGACAAGTGGGTGGAGCTGGGATTTGAACCCATGACCTCTGACTCCCAAGCCTGGGCTCTTTCCACTGAGCCACGCTGCTTCTCTTTTCACCCCTCTCCCAAATCTCCCCTACCCCCATCCCTCCCATCCCGTGGTCTCCTGGAAGGAGCGTGGGCCTGGCAGTCAGAGGACCTGGGTTGCAATCCCAGCTCTGCCACTTACCTCTTGTGTGACCTTGGGCAAGTCACTTAACTTCTTTGTGCCTCAGTTCCCTCATCGGTAAAATAGAGATTCAATACCTATTCTCCTTCCTACTTAGCCTGTGAGCTCCTGAGGGACCTGAATATCTTATATCAGATATTCAGATATTAGATCATCTTATATCAGATATTAGAGAAGCAGCGTGGCTCAGTGGAAAGGGAACGGGCTTTGGAGTCAGAGGTCATAGGTTCAAATCCCAGCTCTGCCACTTGTCAGCTGTGTGACTGTGGGCAAGTCACTTAACTTCTCTGTGCCTCAGTTACCTCATCTGGTAAAATGAGGATTAAGACTGTGAGCCCCACGTGGGACAACCTGATTCCTTTGTGTCTATCCCAGCGCTTAGAACAGTGCTCTGCACATAGTAAGCGCTTAACAAATACCAACTTTAACTTTATATCTACCCCAGTGCTTAGTACAGTCCTTGGTACAGAGAACTAAAAAAAAACCCCAATTATTATTATCATTCTTATCGTTGTTATTGTCATCCCCTCCTGTACTCCTATGCAGGCGTTAAATATGAAGTGAGTTTCAGTGGGTTGGACTATTTTTCATCCAACACATAAAGACTGCTTCCAACAGTAAATGCTCTTGGGCCAAGCCAACACTGCCAATTGCTAACAGTGTTCAGGTGCGCATTCACTGTCCTAGCTCATACAGTTGTAATTCACCCCAGCGAGCCTGTCATTTTCCGAGGCCAGCTAACTATTAGAGGAAATTTCCTAAGCACACAATTGAAATGGTGCGATCTATGCTTCATTGAATTCAACTGCAGTATTGTTACCCCAAAGGGCAGCATTCATCGATTTCCCCACCTCTTGCTGTTCCGTTAAAAATAAACACTCAAGGAGGCCCCCGAGATAAAAGGCGACCACAGAAAATGGCAGGCTTATGTTCTGCTCTGACCTGTTCCGATTTCCCTTCCCCGGACGACGAAGTCCGCATGGGTGCAGGCCAGAAACTCCCTTTGCACTCGACACCCCACCCGCTCTTCTGTTAAACGCCACATTTAACCTCTCTCTACACAGTGTGTTTTCAGAAACACAACAGATCCCATTCTAACAGCCCTGATGAGGCTTTCTAACACTTCTGGTCAAGTCACAACACTTAATAATGGAATTGGCATTTATCATTAGCAATCTTCCCCCTCGAGGCTGCTGGATGTTAGAGCCAGGAAATAAGTTTGGTGGTTGGGGTGGAGATGGCACTCCGTTGGGGGTTGCTATTTTTAGACCACGCTCCATTTTCTTCCTGGGCCACATCTTTCTGCCCGCAATTAAATCCCCGTGTCTTCCTCTGGGGACTCCGGGCAAGTATTTGTGTTCTTTCTTTCCGAGGGATTTGCACATTGACTAGTCTAGATCATCTTGGGGACTTTCTGGATATGAATGTGCTCCTATCCCTCTTCCAAGGTTGGTCTTCAGGATCACATACATTCTCTTAGGGAGAGAACTGTCAATTAACCTTTGTAATAGAGGATAGGGAAAGAGGCCAGACTTCATCGCAGTAGCGTTTTAACGTCTTCCCTGTGGGGCGACCGTAGTAACAGACAGACCCGCCTGGTAGATAGTTAGGAAAAGGGTCACTCCTTTCAAGCAGGGGGCTGAAGGGAGAGCACCACAGCAGACGGACCAGCCTGGTGGGTGGTGACTTGGGGAGGGGCAGCTTTTCCTGGGCCAGAGCCCCAGGAAGATTGGGAGTCCAAAAAGTAAGCTTAGAAACAGAGACAGGGCTTGGGTGGGGCAGATCCCTCAGAGCAGCAAGGATCTAGTCTGAAGGGCAATCAAGGGGGCTAGAAATGGCCATCTCACTTGGCTCTTTTCGGTCACACTGGCACAGGTGACTCTCAGTAAGGTCATCTTCAAAAACGCTGTCTGGGTGTTTATTTCCCTTACATTTGTGTTTTAGTGATGTTCACACACACACTCCCCCACATCACCTCATTTCACACTGGTAATGGGTAATCGTGATCAATCAATCCATAGGATGGGACAGTGAAGAGGGTCAGTTGGAAGAAACGTAGACTGGGGAGGGCAGATGGCCACAGAAGCTAGTCGATCAATCTATCGATAGTATTGACCGAGTGCTACTGAATGCAGAGCACTCTACTAAGGGATTCCGAGTTGACAGTGTGAATCCATCGATCAATCGCGTTTACTGAGCGCTTGGGAGAGTACAACATAACAGAGTTCGAACCTGAAGATAGAACAGTGAGTGCCCAGGCCCAAGAGGGGCAAGTGCTACTGACATTTTTAACAGTAGTCAGTGGAGTGGAAGCCCCTGTGGACAGGAAATGGGTATTGGGCTTCCGCTGTCCTTTCCCAACAGCTTGGGCTCAGTGGCCGCTCAATAAATAACATTACTTCTGCTGCTTCTACTGGCCCTCTGGCTGGAAAGCTATCATTAAAGATAAATAACATGTTCGAATCCATCCCTCAATACTACACTTAGAATTCACTCACAGGTTTCAGATAAACATCCTCGGTCATCGGTGATTTATGACAACTTAATTTCTCGAGTGCTCCATTACCTCTTTCTTTATTCCTCCATTACGGCTCTGACTTCATTATATTAGAATAAATGTCTCCATTAATCTCCGCAGCCAAGACAGATGAAAAGACAGTTGTTCATCCCCTGAATGCACTTGATCTTCTGGGTCTAGCCAACAAAGTTAAGTCAATAATTTTGTATTGAGGAGTCACTAGGGATAGGGCGTTGTGCTGGCTCGGGGTAACCCTGAGGCTAGACTTACCCCCTCCTTACTGGGTAGAAGTTAGAGGAGACAGGACAGTAGGCACACTGCCAACCTAAATATATCCCGGGCTGGGCCGGGGGGGTTGAACCCCCGTGGCTTTATCCATCCGGTTAATTCACTGAGCTTCTGTGAGAATTTTCCACTTTCTTTCTACTGATCGCGTCGCCCCTTTGAGTCTGCAGCGAATCGTACCGTGCCAGCCACCCAATCAATCGATAGATGGCATTTATTGAATGCTTACTGTGTGCGGAGCACCATACTGAGCACTTGGGAGCGAACGGTACGACAGAGTTGGTTCCCTGCCCTCAAGGAAGGGTCATAAATACACATTTGTGTATATGGCTCGAGGATGACTGAGGTAGGAAAGACAGGGGAACTCCAGGCCTGGTGGAGGATGTGTCTCGGAAGAGCCCCGAGCTTGGGAGAATCTCATCATTAACTTCCTGCTTTAGGCAACTCTGGCCGGACCCAGGCAGCCAGGACTGGTCCTACGAGGTCTCCTGGCCTTTGGTCTGAAGGCAGGATGGCTGGAGGAAAACCTGAAAAAACAATCCTGGCACAGCATGTTGAACACTCTGGTCTTGTCTAGTGTCCCCACCTGCCCCAGACCCCGACCCCAAGCCGGAACCCTTGCCAATGTGGGCGTTGGGCTGAGGAGTGAATTATGACCTCGGTGCTGTGGGGGAGGTTCGCGGTGGCCCAGGGAAAAGAACGTGGGCCTGAGCATTGGAGGACCTGGATTCTAATCCCAGCTCTGACCCGCATCCGCGGTGTAGTCTTGGACAAGTCTCTTAACTTCTCTGTGTCTCAGTTTCCTCATCCATAAAATGGAGATTAAATGCTACTCCCTCCTAATTAGCTTGCGAGCCCCAAGTGGGACAGACACTGTATCCAACCTGAATACCTTGTATTTTCCCCCCTTCCCCCCGTAAATCCCTACTGAAGACACACCTCCTCCAAGAGGTCTTCCCACACTAAGCCCCCTTTTACTCAGATTCCCCTCCCTTCGCTCTCCCCCACCCCCTGCCCTTCAGCACTTACATATATATCTATAATTCTATTTATATTGATGCATGTTTACTTGTTTTAATGTCTGTCTCCCCCCTCTAGATTGTGGGCAGGGATCGTCCCTCTTTATTGCTGTATTGCACTTTCCAAGCGCTTAATTCAGTGCTCTGTACCTAGTAAGCGCTCAGTAAATACGATTGAATGAATGAATAAATGAATGCCCCAGCGTTTAGGGCAGAGGTTGGCACACAGTAGCACTAAACAAGTCCCATTTTAAAAAATTAAAATTAAAACAAGTAGAAAGAACTATGGTGGGATAACGGGGGAAGAATTTGAGAATCGCCCATTTAGATCAGTTTTGAGTCCTGTTTGCCTTTTTTTGTTGGTTGCTGTAAAGAATCCTATGGGAGAAGGCCTATTGGAAATGTTGCCATTTTGAGAGCTGTTGTAGATGCATCCTTACGTAGAGGCATCTGTCGCTGTGGTTTAGTTTTACAAATTTGTAACAGTTCTGCACATAAAAATTCTGAGCACAAATCCCCAGCTGAATCCCAGCCAAGCCACACTCAACGTACAGAGCAACTGCTTCTAATCTTGAAGCTTTCCTCCATACAATAATTACTCTTTTCCTCCCTAAAATGTTTTGTACATTTTAAAAACTTCCCCGCAAGGAAACACGACACCAAAATGGAATAGTAGCATAGCTGATGAAAGTGCTTTAAAAATGGGGTTATCCCAAATTCTAGAACCATTTTTTTCACTCCCAACTCAGGTCCAGTTAGCGCTTAAAGATGATCCCAAGTCCTGCCATGTGCAATTTGAACTTCAGAAGTCAGGGAATTAAACGTAAATTTAGAATAGAGTTACAGGCATTAAAAAGCCTTTTCACTGGAAAGCGAAGCGGAATTCTGTAGGAGTCAGAACACATGATGTCTGTGTATTTTACTTCCCACACGGTCTTTGCCAGTCCATTCAAGATCCTACAGTGGTTGAATCGCTTATATTATGCAGAAAAAATGCGTGGGCCAATCAAGTGCAGATTTTGGAGCCCTGTCCAGCGTTCTTAAAATTAAGATTCACTGTGAGTAATGTGGGGAATGGCAAATCGCACTACGGTTTCTTCCGTACAGCTTATCTCTGAATCCCTCGACAGGAAAGTAAAAAGGATCCACTCTCTTCCAAAAAGTGCCCAGGTTTTGTTTTTTAAAAAAAAGCCAAATTTATTGGTCGTTACATGTACCACATAGAAAACGAACGTGAACTTAAAACAGACGACTGTTTCGATATCTTCCGACTACGTATTACAGTATAGACTACAAAACTGTACATTTGATATTCAGCAATGGATTCTTACGGCATAGTGCAATTGTAACATTTTATAAACAAAAAAATTACTTGTGCCTTTTTTTATTAAAATAAAGTGCAATAACTATTTATCTTGTTTATCACAAGAAGCTCTGTTGTTTCACTCCATAGCTGTAATCTTTGAAGATACGGAGGCAGGAATCATCACCTGTCATCATGAGTTCATCAAGCACACTTTTCAGGTACGATTCAAAGCTGAATGTTTGTTTTTTAATTGGATGTAAAAGTAATCGCAGGTCTTCACATACTAAGACAATAGATGGGTATTTTGGTGAAAGCAGCATTTTACATGCACAAATCCAAAATATGGAACTAAAGCTGTCTGGCCCCTACCACGAGATGTATTGAGGAAAGTCTCTCCTTGCTTGCTACAGCACTTTCCAGCAAATTGGCTTCACTGTGAATTCACCTCCGGTGCTTTGTGACCAATTTCATTCGGTCCCCCGATAAAAGGTGGGTCTGGAAATGAACATTCAAGGAAGAGCACCATAAAATTGTCTTTAGTCATTTCTCCTCCCGCTGGGCAGAGGGGTGACGGGGGAAGAGTGGTGGAAACAGGTTTCCAGGGGCACGGTTAGTCTCCGGGGACAGAAAGGCATGAAGTCAGAGGCCTGACGGTTCCAAGTTCTCAAAGCCGAGCCAACGTACCAGGTGCCCTTTAGGGGGTGGGTTGGGGGTGCGCAAGTGTTTCTTGCTTGGAAATGCTGCCTCCTAGAAGCATTAAAGTCATCTTACAGGCCACTTCCTGGGCCTTTTCCAATTCAAAAGGAGGAAGAACCGATGGGAAAGGCCCCTTTCGAGGGATGCCATAGAAAAAACAAGATTGACGGAGCCTAGAAACCAACGGCGACTGCCCTCTCTCAAATATCAATCTTGACAAATGGATCGCCTGATCCCACCATGCCAGGGACGATGATTCCCCCTTTGGGCTCAGAGCTCCCCACCCTCTGTCCTGCTGCCCTGGTCACCCCTGCCCACCTCTGCTTCCAAAACCAGCTCAAGCAGATCAGCCCGAGGGCAAGGCGGCAGCCGCCTGAGGGAAAGGGCCGCTAGGTAGAAAGCCCAAAGGCTGGATGCTACATCTGGGCCCCAAGGTCCATGTCTGGACTCGGCCAGGATCAGCCGGAGCTGCCACGGTAAGCCCCGAATAGATGGGGAGGGAGGGACGGCCAAGGCGGGAGAGCCATGAAAGGAGTGACGCTCTGCTAGCCGGCATTCTGAAGAGAAAACCTTAGCTAACTTTGAAAACATCTTTCTTTATCTCATCACTCCATCTGGAAATGAGCCATTTATGTTCTTCTAGGATTATCCGTTTGGGCACCTGACAAGGAAAAATCAAATTCATATTTTTGTGTCACAGCATCCCTTAGAGACGATTAGGCTGTGCTCAGACAGCTTTGCCAGGTCACAGTGCCAAATTCTCAGCACGTATAGGACTTCTGATATGAAACACAGCAACTCCATGACACTTTTCTGGACCACAGCCACCCCCGACCCCCGAGAGACGCTGCCGAGCTGTAGAGCTCTGAGGACCTGCACCGGATAACTTTCTCCGTGACTGCTCTGAGCCACGTCTCTGGGAAATAGGAGAGCGTGTGCTTCAAGTTTCAGGACTCTCCCCTCCTGCCCCCCGGTATTTTACATATGAAAAATAGTTTCCATGTAAACATCCACATTGAGCTGTTTTCTGTAGTGCTGTACAGTTCAGCCCTTACTCATGCAGGAACAAACAACAAAAATCACTCAATCTACTAGAAGGCAAATCTCAAAAACAGAGCACATATATACAACGGGCACTACCATACACAGTTTTGATACACTTTACTTCACTTAGCCTGAAATAACAACCATTTTCTCATACGTCACATAGCCAGTAAAAGCAACTGCCAAATTTTACTTATCAGCTGGCTTTTCTATCTGAGCTTGACTGAAAGTGAACTCTCAGTGAGACTCTTTTAATCGGTGCAGAGATCAATTATACACTACACACCGTCCTTAAGAGAATGACCCCCGATTTAGCAGGTTGGATGCAAGGTTAAAAGGCTACTTTCCATTCGACAGCATTGAAAAAAAGAACTGATTTCGAAAATATTATTTTCAATTAAGGATGGTGGTTTTTTCTGGAGGAAAGGAACAATTATTTGTATTTATGACTGACTCCATGCTGCGTGCATTTAGAAAGTAGCCTTCCATTTTTTCTTCTCACCCGTAGATTGAAGCTCCTGAAATAGGTAGCCTCTACTCATCTAGAGGGCCAGCGCTCCAGTAGTCTAAAAGACTCTGGAGGATTGGGAAAAAAGATATCTGTCCTGGGTAAGTCAATGGCAATGCACTTATCTTACAGGTACCCAGAACCCTGCAAGACAATGGAAACCCTACTGAAAGATAGATCGATGCAGTCTAGTAAAGTTTTTTTAATCCTAAATTTGGGAAGGTGCTACGTGAAGAACTATTTCTAGAATCATTTAGCTAGGAATTGATATTGTGGACTTTTATGTAACAAACCTGTCATTTCAGTTTTCTGAATTTATTTTAGGAAAATGATGCATCTATAGAGGATTTAAATGGACTGGGGAAAAAAATGACTTAAGAGCATTTCTTTGTCCACTTCAGCTCGGGCTTTTCAAAGTCCACTTTTAGCATTTAAATGAAGCTCTTAAAAAAAAAATAAGGTAGATACCCTCAAGATTAAAACCAATTCTTTTAGCACCTTGACTTCTAGCTACAGCTCTGTTTACATATTACTGGGCAGCACTACTTGATCAAATTTTTAAAACCTCGTTTGGTGTGTGGTGCTCTCGTTCTCTGGCTCCGAAAACTGCACAGGCTGATGCCTTCGAACAGCTGGATAGAAGGCAGAACTCTAGCAACAGACTGAGGGAGTGGAAGACTCCCCACCCCCCGAAATCCAGACCAACATTTCAGAAAGCTTAGAATCTTGTAAGAGACCCACCGCTCTACGTGCAAAATGGAAGGGCAGAAGGGATATCTTCTGCTTCTGGAAGTTCAGCACATGTTTTAGGACCCATTTACAGCATGAGAAAAATTAAATTCACACCCAGGAGATAAGCAGGTAATCATCACGGCCTAGAGAACCATTAGCATTACTGGGTAGGTGGGGGTGAGGGGGCAGCTTGGTCCCCTATCTTGCCCCCCCCAGGCCTCCTAACAATGACTCTTCACTTCCCCTTGCCCTGCAGAGTAGCTAGCCCGTGTGCCATTCTGTGAGTAGAGGAGTTGCGTGGCATAGCTGAACAGCACTGCTCTGGTTGACCAAGCGGCCAAGATCTGATCATCTCGTGCCTGCCCCAGTGCTTAGCTCAGTGCTGGCCACCTAGCCAGCTCTTGATAAATAGGATTACTAAGAGAGAGAAAGCGAATGCCACTTTGTTCATGGCCTGGGCGGAGGGGTCGGCGAGAGACGGGGCGTTCACCACGTGGAAATGAGATGGCGTCATGATGGCAGCGCTAAGGACTGTGGGCCCAGCCTTGGTTTCCACTCCCTCTCATGGCTCTTTCTGAGTGTTCGCCACCCCCTCAGGGGGGAAACACTGGCGCAGTGGTTCTCTTAGTGCTCCTCAACAGCGATTCTTTAAAAGGTCGCCCAGGGTGCCGAAGAGTTAAAGCAGCATAATCAAAGTGATCAACTTTCTAAGGCCAGACGGGCGAGAGCGAGGAGAGTCCTGGCTAGGTTAGCAGCCCTTTAATAGTTCTACCTCTTTAAAAGAACAATAACACCTTGTATCCGTGCAGAGCTTTTACTTTTCCGAAGCGCTTTCCCATCGACAATTTCCATCTATCCTCCCAACATCTCTCGAGGCAGGGAGAAGCAGGTGTTATTCCTGTTGTACAGATAAAGAAACTGAAGGCCAGAGAGGTTATGGGACTTGCCCTGGGTTGCCCACCAGGCCAGTGGCAGAGCTCAGACTAGAACCTTGATCTCCGGACTCTGAGCCTCCTGCTCTTTACCCTAGACCATGCTGCCTCCTTGATCTAGCTGTATAAATAAATCGTTTTGATTCACACTCTCCCTTGACCTTTCTACAGAATTAATTCCCTGACATCTCGTTCACAGGTAACTTCCACGGCCAACAGTGTCTTTATTCCATTCCCACTGGGACCAGGGGAGGCCCGATAACCAGACCGTGTCACGCAGGCTGCTCCGAGAATGAAGCTGCCTGAGGCCAGCAGCAGGAAGTGGGGATGTTCCTCCGGAATCAGAAACCCCCAGGTGAGATGCACTGACAAGAGGAACACAAAATGTAAAACCCAAGCTTCTCCTTCTCTCCCTTCTCCTTTTCTTTCTCCTCCTCCTCACAGTGCTCTGAAATCTCCACCCTACGCTGAATGAAAGTGGTTCAGATCGGGTTTGTGAGCTAGCCAACAGAAAGCAGGACATGGATATTGTAGTACTGGATCGTACAAGTGTAAGCTTGAAGGCAGAGATAATGTTTTCTACTCCCATTATACTCTTCCGAGGGCTTAGTACGGCGCTCTGCTATTAATGCATCGACTTAGGTGGGCCACTCTATCTTTAGCTTAAGCTTCAGCCCATCAACTCCTCTGTTACCAGTTGGGCCCGAGGCCCCGCTGAGAAACATGAGTTTTTATCCTCCTGCCATTGACTATTCTACCCAGGCGTGTCCCAGAAGAGACCGTTCTATTTCAAGGATCCTTTTAATAGTTCAGTCCGGGTCTTGGATAGTGAAATACGAGAGGGTGAACGTGGGGTTGTTTGTGCGGGGGGAGGGGGCAAAGGGGCGGGCAGTCGATGATCCATTGAAAGAGGAAAATTGGTTTGAAGTGGACTTGACAAATTAGGGAAATCAGTGAACAAGAACAGGAGTGCCAGGAAGTGGACTCAGCGCTGCCAGGGAGGGAAATTTTAGGGGGCGGCTGCCAGAGGCCTGCCTTCTCAGGGCCCTTCCCTGCATCGCCAGCTCTGCTCTCCAAACCGTCCCACCATCTCCTCGGACAGGGTGTCTGGATCGCAGGTGAGGCTGTCTCTCCTGCGGTCTGGGGGAGGAACCAGGAAGGAATCCTTGGACTGAGTGGCATGGGTCGAGCATATATTGGTTTTCAATGGTAATTTCCCTTCCTCAAACAAGCCATCAATGATTGGCATTTACTGAGCACTCACTATGTGCAGAGCATTGTATTTAGCGCTTGGGAGAGTATGACACAAAAGAATTCGCAGATACGTTCCCTCCTCCTTCCTGTCAGTAATTCATTTTGGGTCTCTCAGACTCAGACTGGACCTTCTTGAGGGGAAGGACCTTGTCTCTTATTGTTTTGCGCTAACCCAAAGGCTCAGTAGAGTGCTCAGCCCAAAATAGATGCTCGATAAATATTGTGGATTAATTGACTGGTCTCTGCAGTCGGATGGGAAACTGGAAAGGAGTCAGAGAAGCTCGATAAAAGGGATCAAATGACTAGAAAAAGGCCCCTTTGGGATTCTGCGGTCGGAACAGGGAAAGCAGGTTAAGTCATGAAAGGCTATCGTGAAGAGGAGGCTGGCTGCTTCTTCACCTTGAGGGAAGGAAAAATAAGATGAAGCGGGTTTATATAGTATTATCGGAGATTGAAGCTAGAGTTAGAGCTAAGTGGGTTAGAACTTTCTTGAAAGTAAAGGTGGTTAATCCTGGAATGGTCATCATTGGGCATTACAAAATCTCTGTTTCTGTAGCCGATCGCGATAGGACCGACAGGGTCTCACATCAAGTTCTTTAATCTCCTCTTTAGAACCTCCTTAAACCATCATCCCTGCCATTGCGTTAGAGAAGCAGCGTGACCTAGTGGATAGGGCCTGGGAGCCAGAGGACCTGGGTTCTAATCCCGAATCCACCACATCTCTGCTGGGCGACCTTGCACGAGTCACTTCACTTCTCAGTGCCTCAGTTCCCTAACCTGCAGAAGGGGGATTCAATACCTGGCCTTCCTCCTATTTAGATGGCGAACCCCATGTGGGACCTGATGATTTTATATCTACCCCAGTGCTTAGTGCCTAAGCCCGTCAAAAGGCAGGGACTGTCTCTATCTGTTACCGATTTGTACATTCCAAGCGCTTAGTCCAGTGCTTTGCACATAGTAAGCGCTCAATAAATACTACTGAATGAATAGTAAGCACTTCACAAATACCACAGTGATTATTATTATTCCTGGCCATTGGCAAGCCGGGGATTCTGCCTGGGGTTGTGGCAAAAAGTCCTCCCCTTCTTGGTTTCTACGTTGACTGGGATTTAACCGACCCTTAGGGCATCTGACCCAGTGAAAGCTCCTCCCCTTTGCTGTTTCCAGGACCATCGACCTTTGAGCTGCACTCTCATTCCAGACCAAATGGGAAACTGGAGGAGTCACGGAATCCTTGCTAGATAAAAGGATTGGATCCTCAAGAGAAGGCTGAGGAAGTGGGCTCCTGGATTGTAAAATGTTCTTTTTATCATTATTTGTTCCAACCATTAACTGAGGATGAACTCTATTCCCCTGCCAAGTTCTTTTCTCCCACTGCACAGGAATATTGGGTTTGCTATTGAAGGTTACTCATTAGTTCTGGACTGCTAGTCATTTCAAGTTTGAAAATGAACCATAAAAAGTACTACAGAATTTATTTTGTAAAGACAGTCTACTGTATCTA
The DNA here is from genome assembly GCF_004115215.2 of Ornithorhynchus anatinus. Lineage (NCBI taxonomy): Eukaryota > Metazoa > Chordata > Mammalia > Monotremata > Ornithorhynchidae > Ornithorhynchus > Ornithorhynchus anatinus. The sequence continues at coordinate 2,040,209 of NC_041747.1, forward strand.
CATAGGTGAAGTCAAGGGAAGAGTTTTTCAAGCAGTGCAGAGAGCTAAATTGAAAATTTAGGCCAATCAACCTCCACCCCACATGTCTTTTCCTGGATAGAGGGTTTCTGCATCTTCCCTGTCCTGCTCCAAAAAACCCCAACAATCCAACAGTTCTCTCTTAAATCTCCAGTTCTCTTTGGCCAGGCAGATACAGCCAACGTCTGTGACATCGACGTCCCCCAACGCGCGTTCTGTCGGGGCTCCATCCAGTTTACATCCAGTCAGGGCTTCTCGGGAAGAGAAAGGGCTTCTTGGGTTTTCCATGCCCAACTCTATTTTTGAAGGCTTTGATTTAGCCCTAACTAACAGTGTAGGGAATTTGAGGAGAAATACTTAAAGTGCTAGGAATTAATGGCCCAAGAAATTTCACTACATAAAGCCCAGCCTCCCTTCACTCTCTTCTGAAGTAACTGACCCCACTGATTGGAAACCATGCCCATTCTCATCCCCCCTTGGATTGCGTTGGCATTTGGAGGAGGGGAGGGGACGTATTATTGAGAAAGATCAAAAACCTGCAGAATTCCAGGACTCCTGGACTGCGTCTAGGACTGTCTTGGGCCGGAAGGGGGGCAGCAGCTGTGCCCAACTGAACCGCGGAGGAAGACTTTTCTGTCTGACTGGGGAACTTAGAAATTCACCAGAAATAACTAGCAAGAACAATTTGAATGACCGACAGTTGTAGCCAGAGGGATGACCTGGAAGGAGAGCAACCACCACCCCCACAAGGGTCCTGCTTCCCACCGGATAGTGAGGCCACGGGCGGCAATGGGGTAAATGGGGGAGCTGGAAAAACTGAAATTTTGTTCTCAATACCTTTTCCTACAAAAAGAAAAACTTACAAGTCCTCTGGCAAGGACGATCAAGTGCCCTCAACTCACACGTTTTCCCTCGGGCCAGAAGAAAAACATCCTGTGGAAATCCAGGCTTCTAGACATCGCTAACCTAACAATCTAATTCAGTCAGATTCAAGAGAGAAGAAGTCACATGGTTATGTAAGCAGTCAGTTATTATATAATTAGCAACAGTCAAGGTTTCCTTCGCTTTGGGAGGCTTTGCCCTTTTACCTAGTGGATTTTTGTTGCTCCGCCAGCTCTCGCTACGTGTCAATCATTTGTGCCTGGCATCCCCATCAGATCGCAAGCTCCTTGAGGGCAGAGACCTTGCGTCTTGCCACTCCTAACCCTCCCAAGCATATATTACGTGAGGATGACTCAGTAAACCCTCAATACGTAGTACTGATTGACTGGCTGGAGAACATCATAATAATGATAATTGAAGTTTTTGTTAAGGGCATACTATATGCCCAGAACTGTCCTAAGGGCTGCGGCATACGCAAGATTATCGGGTCCCACACGGGGCTCAATCTAAGTAGGAGGGGGAACAGGTATTGAAACCCCATTTTGCAGATGAGGGAACTGAGGCACGGAGAAGTGAAGTGACCTGCCCAAGGTCACACAGCAGACAAGTAGCGGATCTGGGATTAGAACCCAGTTCCTCTGACTCCCGGGCCCGTTTCAACGATACGATAGTCCTTGCTTTCCTTAAGTGTAGAGTATTTGTCTAGCTACCCACAGACTGAATCAAATACTTCGGAGCTAGGCTGCCAGATATATTTGAAAAGAGCCAAAAGTGTTGGTAGTATCTGTCAATTGCATTTTTCAACTTTGGTGGAAATGTCTTCCACACAACTAAGAGATGCGTTTGGTACATTCAAACCTGGGATTTAAAACTTGTTTTGACGCCTCCATTGATGAAATTGTCAATCTGCTTGTTCTAAACGGTTGAGCCACAAAAAATAGCGCCATTCGTCCTTTAAAAGATTTACAGGTGTGAGAAGTCCTTCTTGAAATCACATCTCCTCCAGGAGGTCTTCCAGAATCATTTCCCATCTCTCCTCCTTACACCCCCCACCCAGCTGCCACTTCATTGCACCTGGGTTCTCATCACCCAGGCCGCCACCTCACTGAAGAATCTATGTACCTATCTTTATAATTTATTGGTTCCTCCTATCTGTAGTTTTAGTTAGTGCCGGTCTCCCGCACTGAATTGTAAACTGTTTAAAGGCAGGGATCATGTCTCCTAATTCTCGTGAACTCTCCCAAGTGTTTAGAGCAAAGCTCTGCACAGAGTGGATACTCAAATCCCATTGATTGAAAAGGATCCAGGCTTAACTTTCAAGCTTGATTTGCCAAGTTACTGAAAATGAAACAGCCTACTAAAACATGTATCTCCCCTTCCAAAATATGAGTTCATTACATTCTGAGGCGTGTGCTGCCACAGAATACGGTAATTTTTGTTTCAGTGAGTCAGTATCCAGTTACACTCAACTTTACCCTCCATTTCAATTCAGGCTACATAGTCTATTTTACCAAACCGGACTTTGGCGAGGTGGAATTGGTATCAGAAGCTCAGAACTTTTGTTTTCAGGCGTGCCTTCCTCTTTTTTCCGTGTGGTGTTCAAAAAAGTGCAAAGTTACACTCAGTGACACCTGACAACCAAAGAGAGAAGGCAGTTGAAGATGTCTGGGGAGGTGGTGCTAATTCCGACCTACAGTATTTACCCGATCCTCATTCGGTCCACGCATTTAAGCAAAGGAGTGCAATCTACACTAGAGTGTGTCGTAGATTTATGAGTGGGATAAACGTCAATTAGGAGCATAAAGTAGTCAACAAAGCGGCTTTATTCTTGTCCTGTTGTGCCAAATTTTGTATTTTCTGCACTTGGACAGCATCTTTCGAGAGCCCTCTGTGGACAGGGACTTGTATTAAGTGCTTGGAAAAGTACAAAAGAGTTTGAAGACATGAGCCATGCCCTCGAGGAGCTTACGGTCTAACAGGGGAGACAGCCATTTCAATTCTAGACTCAGCATGTGACAGGGTATGTAGGGTAGGTACTTCAATTTTATAGGGGAAGAGGTAACTTAGGTGCCCTTGCTTTACGGTGCGTAACGATGTATTCCACAAAGATCTCACAAGACACAGACCTCCCCATGTAAATACTTAGAACAAAAAATGAAAGGTAGTTTAAGAAGGTAATTTTGATACCAACTGAAGCACCCCCGGCCCAGTTTTTGGAAGGATCTTCTACCAGAAGTATCCACATGCACAATTTGCCTGACAGATAATTAATTCCAACTCTCCCGGGTTCACACATTTACCACAGGTAATACAACCAATGCCCGAAAAACAAAGGAAGGCTTCTTTCTACCTGCTTAAAATCTTGCCGCTCTACCAGATTGGTATCCTCTCCATTCGATTATTGCTGCCTCACTGTTGCTTGCCATTCTACCTTGCTCAACCTATGGGATTTTTATTGCTTTAACCTAAGAAGCTTTTTGTGAGTATTATCGCTCACAGTTTTACAAGTTAGGAAAATAAAAATACAAGACCTTCTCATTCGTGTGCTTGAAGAAACAAGCCTTTCTGGCCTCCCGCCCGGCTGCCCCTCGAAGTCCAGATATTTGAGTAAATATGCCCACCTTCACTTTTCCTTTGAAAGAAGCTGTTGGCTCATTGTTTAGATTGGAAGGTAATGAACTCAGAGGCGCAGCTTGATCATCCGGGGAGGGACGGGGTTAGCACAGGTAACTGAAATCTTCAGGAATTCCACTGTCCTCATTTTCGGCAATACTTCTCTCTCCTCCTCTTCCTCTTCCAACACGTTAGTCAAAGCCAGAAACAGCAAACTGGATGGGTCTGTGTTCCGTCTTCTCTCTCTCACGCTATCTCCTGCCCGAGTGTCAGTAGAAGTGTTACTGGACAGTGGAATGGCCAAAAGGTCAAAAGGAAGGAGGAAGAGACCGATCAGCCCCAGCCCTAGATCATCAAGAGCTGCCGCTGCCCGAAGGGGCGTGGAGAGGTGGCAAAATCGGCCATCGTCTGCACTCTGGTATTTGACGGCAAGAAGCTTAGACAGCAATATCACTGGTATTGGCAACCCGTGGCAACTTTGGTGGTCCTGACCCCTAAGCTCCCGTTTCTGAACGGGCAACTCCATTCAAGGAAAGCAAGGCTGACAAGAGAACTGCAGATCGCACCCACGATTCCTTAAAGCCTTCATCCTGTGAGGTGCAGGTAAACCCGGAGGTCCGGTTGTGTTCGGTTTAAAATCATTAGGCTTCTACCAAGTCGGTCCAAGCGAGTGTCTCATACTTAGCTGCTATCCCACGTGGAAGGGAAAAAAAAGACTGTTTCAGCATAGAATGAGAACAACGTAGGAATTGAACTGTAGTGTACGATCCACGATTTCAGCCAGGGAAAAAAAGAATTATTCAGGTGACCTGGGAGCCCAGGATTTAGTCCCCTCAGGGAAGCTGACACGTTGTGGACTATCGCTCCCTGTTTCAAGGGGCTAAGAGGAGAATACTAGGTCTGTACTGAGCGTCACCTTACAAAGGACCCCCCCTCCACTACAAACTATTTTAATGGTTCCATTTTTACTCTGTCAGGTAAGCATGACTTGTGAACCTCTTTTTTTTTCTTTTTCTATTTGGGAAATTTGACATCTAATAATGACAGTTCTTGGAAACTGCCTTTTCTTGCTGCTGGACTTCACCCATGGAGATATTCAGGACATAAGAGGGGGATTCGGTTTGTGTCCAAAGCCTTTATAAATAGACTAAGAATCCTACTGCCTTCTTCATTACCTCCTTTCAGTGAACGTCTGAAAGCCCGAACGTTACTGTCGGTTGAGGGTCGCCCCGACGACTGAGGAAGTGGTGAGCGATACGAGTCGATGGTATTTTCAGTTTGTTTCCAAACACAAATTATTGCTGTTAAAAACCTGATCCAAGTGCCTTGCCAACCTACGCGAGCGAGAGACCACAGTCTCCCATTTGCCATGCGCTTCTGAAGAAGATCAGAAGGACTGCTAACTAGTGACAAAGAGATTAGTCTCGCCAAACCTTGTGACACACCCAAGCGTTCCCATCCCAAGAAATGAACCAAGTCGATTTGATTGGGGGTTACAGACTTTGAAGGGTGAGGGAATATTTTCTTTTTTTTTTTTTTTTATGGTATATGTTCAGTGTTTACTGTGCACCGGGCACTGAGCCCTGGGGCAGTTACAAGCTAATCAGGTTGGACACAGTCCTTGTCCCACATGGGGCTCAGTCCCCCTTTTACAGATGAGGTAACTGAGGCACAGCGAAGTTAAGTGACTTGCCCAAGGTCACACAGCAGACCAGTGGTGGAGCTGGCGTTAGAACCCAGGTCCTTCTGACCCCCAGGCCTGTGCTCCACCCATTTGGCCACGCCGCTTCTTTTCTTCCGCAACCTAAAATGGCTGTTTGCCCACCGGATTCCCAGAGCATTTTTCGGCAAGAGATCGAAACGTTGACATCAGCACTCAGAGACCGCCCCGTCTCGGCGGAATGTGCGGAGCCTTGTCTCCTCCATCGCCATTAACGGAACTAAGGTTCACCGGCTCCCCCGCCTCCACGGGACCACGTAACTGAAATCACTCTTTCGGTGAAATTTCCCTAATCCGCCAACTCTCCTATCCCGTAGCCCATCATTCCCGGTTTCACTGTGTTTAACGTGGGTTTTAGTGAATGAATGGCATCGGTTTACAAATTCAACCTTCGTGAATGTGGTCTTTTAATAGGGGAACGCCACATGGTATATGCTGTGTATCCTAACCTGATATAGATGCACTCACAGATGGAATCATGAAAATAGCAGAGGACACGTTTTAAATGTGTCTCGCTGTACAGAATCCCAAACTACAAATGCTCAAATATAAAATCGAAATTTCTTTTTTAGATGGCGCCGGTCGCCGGTGCGTTCTTTACATGCCTACGAGAAAAGGGATGGGGGCGGAGAGCACGTACCAACATCTACAAGGGTACGCTTTAAAAAAAAATGAATTTAACATCTATCTACAATTTGGAAGGTAAATTCGTTAAATATTCCATTTAGTAGCCGTGGAAAGACACGGGACTTTGGCCTGAGGGTTTGAGATTGCCGAATCTCCCCAATGAGTAAAATCCTCCCAAATCACCTTGGGGCTGATCTGGGAAAAAGAGAAACGGCACCACTCTTTTGGCCCAGGTCCTGGCCTTGCCGAAATGGGTCACGTTTGAAAAGATAACAGTTCAGGTCATTCAAGACGAACAACAACGGAAACCTGCTCAGAAGTACTCGTGAGCCACGGTAGTTGAAAATTCTTAGAAATTCTTAAAATAGCAGAGGAGGGAATACAAATTGGGCCAGGATTTTGAAATTTAATCGGGTGTCTTATAATTGGGTCACGTTGACAAAAATCAGGTCACGTTCAGACATCCTCTTCTTCCGTACTTTCGCTAGTTTGCGGGGTCAGTTTCTGAGACAGCGAGAGAAGACATGCGGGACCGCTGATTTATTTTAACCACGTCAACAAATCCGGAAAGGGCTGTCACCTTCTGGACTCCTCTTTTTTTGTTTCTTTCCCTCGCCTAATAAGGTTAAATCGGGAACGACACCGGGGGTCGGGTTGTACCACGACCCCTCTGCCCTCTGCAGAGGGGGAAAGGGGGGGAAGGTGGGAGGACGGACGACGACAGGGAATCCTGAGCCAAAGTCCACGACATAAAAACGTGGAATTCCCACCGGGATCGGCGCTGCTTGGGGCATCGGCCCTCCGTTGGCCGCTCCCAGGCCTCTGGAGGAGCGAGGCCGCTCCCACTCCCGCGCCGGGGACCCGAGCTCCCCCGCCGCTGGCCCGGGGGGACTGGCCAGGAGCGAGCCTGCAGCCGGCCCAGGGGCCTCATAGCTGCCCCGGGGAGGCTCGCGGCTGCCCCAGGGGGGGATTGGCCAGGAGCGACCCCGCAGCCGGCCCAGGGGGGCTGGGCTGGCCCAGGGAGGCTGGCCAGGGGCGAGCCCGCAGCTGGCCCAGGGGGGCTCGCAGCTAGCCCAGGGGGACCGGCCAGGTGCGAGCTCGCAGGGGGCCCGGGGGGCGTGGGGGAGGGCTCCCGGCAGGTCCGGGGGGACCGGCCGGGGGGGAGGTGGGGGCGGGTCAGACGTCGCTGGGCGAGCGGGCCCTCTGGGCCAGTCCGGCGGGGACGCAGCCGCAGCAGGCCAGCCACAGGGCCTTCTGGATCTCCTGGTTCCGAAAGGCGTAGATGACGGGGTTGATGACGGAGTTGTAGGTGGCCGGCAGGAGGGTGGCGTAGGTGTACATGGAGGGGTAGGTGGAGTCGGCGACGAGCGAGTAGAGGGTGAAGGGCATCCAGCAGGCGGCGAAGGTGCCCAGGATGATGGCCAGGGTGGACACGCCCTTGCGCGTGGTCACATAGTGGGAGGTGGCCAAGAAGTGGTGCTGCACGGCGATCTGGTGGGCGTGGCGCACGACGATCTTACAGATCTGGATGTAGAGCTGGAGCATGAGCGCGAAGAGGAGGAGGAAGGACACGGACAGCACGGCCGCGTGGTTCTTGGTCAGCGGCCGGATGACGCTGCAGGTGGACTCGTCCCGGAGGCAGTTCCAGCCCAGGACCGGCAGCAGGCCCAGCCCGACGGAGGCCCCCCACAGCAGCACCAGCATCGCGTAGGTGAAGGTCACCGTCCGCTCCGAGTTGTAGGTCAGGGCGTAGTAGAGGGAGAGGTAACGGTCGACGGTGATGGCCAGCAGGCTGCAGACGGAGGCGGAGAACGAGGCGACGATGAGGCCCACGGTGACCAAGGTGGTGGCCTCCGAGCGCAGCAGGTAAGCGGAGGCGAAGTGGCCCACCAGGCCCAGGCCGGCCAGGAGGTCGGCCAGGGCCAGGCTGCCTATGAGCAGGAACATGGGGGCCCGCAGCCCCGGGTTGTGGCAGATGACCAGGACCACCACGGCGTTCTCGCAGGAGATGAGGGTGCCCGACGTGCAGAGGACCACGTCCCAGGGGTTGACGGCCGGCCCGGGCCCCGCCTCCACCACCGGGCTCTGGGCCGAGGCCGCGGCCGACGCGTTCTCCGGCCCGGCCCCGGGCCGCCAGCTGGAGTTGGCCCTCGGATCCGCGTTCATCGTCGCCCCCGCTCCTCCTCAGCGGACGGACATGGCTCGGGGACGGCCCACGCGCGGACGCCCGGCCTCAGGCCACGGACCCGCACGCCGGCCTCGCCCGGGACGCCGACCCCTCCGGCCGCCGGGCCCCGGGCCCGGCCCGCCCGCCTCCGATTCCTTCCGACGCCCTGAAACGAAGGGGAGGGGAAGGGGCAGAGACGCAAGGGTTGCCCCGAGAGGCTGCCGCCGGCCGGGGGGGGGGGGAGGAAGGGCACCCCCCCCGCGACCAAAACGACCCCCCCCTCCCGACCCACCCGCGGCGAGGTGCGGCCCGCGACCCCGTCGGTTCCCGCCGGGCTGCACGGGGGCAGGAGGAGGAGGAGGAGGGAAAGGGGGGGGCTGTCCGTCCCCAGGGCTTAGGCCGAGATACGATCGAGTGGGTGAACGGGAAAGGGGTGGGGGGGGGACGAAAGGGGGAGCCGTCCTTTCCGAGGGCTCGGCCCAGCGCTCTGCACAGAGTGGCCGCTCCGGTAAATGCGACTGACTGCCTGAATGCGTGGGAAAGGGGGGAGACGGACGGAGGGAGGGGAAATGAAAGGGGGAGCCGTCCACTGCGAGGGCTCGGCCCAGCGCTCTGCACAGAGTGAGCCTCCGTAAATGCGACTGCCTGAATGAGTGGGAAAGGGGGGGGACGGACGGAGGGAGGGGAAATGAAAGGGGGAGCCGTCCACTGCGAGGGCTCGGCCCAGCGCTCTGCACAGAGTCGGCGCTCCGGTAAATGCGACTGACTGCATGAATGGGAAAGGGGCCAGGTGGACGGATGGAGGGGGTGGGGAAGGGAAATGAAAGGGGGAGCCGTCCTTTCCGAGGGCTCGGCCCAGCGCTCTGCACAGAGTCGGCGCTCCGTAAATGCGACCGACTGACTGCATGAATGGGAAAAGGGGGAGACGGACGGATGGAGGGGTAATGAAAGGGGGAGCCGTCCTTTCCGAGGGCTCGGCCCAGCGCTCTGCACAGAGTGAGCGCTCCGTAAATGCGACTGACTGACTGACTGAATGAATGGGAAGGGGTAATGCAAGGGGGAGCTGTCCATTCCAACGGCTCGGCCCAGTGCCGTGCCCAGAGTGAGCGCTCCGTAAATGCGATTGAATGAATGAATGAATGAATGAATGAATGAATGGGAAAGGGGGGGAGACGGACGGATGGAGGGGCCGGGGGCGGGGAGGGGTGAGCTGCCCATTCCGAGGGCTCGCCCAGTGCTCCGCACACAGTGAGCGCTCCGGAAATACGACCGAATGAATCAACGAATGAATGGGAGAGGGCGATGAAAGGGGGAGCTGTCCATGGCCGGGGCTCGGGCTCCGTAAATACGATCGAGAGGGAAAGGGGGGGGGGGGGAGACGGACGGACGGACGGAGGGGCCGGGGGTGGGAGGGATAAGGAGAGGGGGAGCCGTCCGCGGCGAGGGCTCGGCCCAGGGCCCCGCACAGAGCGAGCGCTCGCTCAGCAGGACGGAGTGAACGAATGAATGCCTGCAGGTGAAGGGGGCGTGGCGGAGCGGCGGTCACCTTGCGGGCGGGGGCCCGGGGGGCTCCGGTCCGGTCCCGCGCGGTGCGGTCCGTCGGCGTGGGGGCTCGCGGGCGGCGGGTGCGGAGGGGCCCGCGGCGGACGCTGCACCGGCTCCCGGGGCCGCCGCGCTCAACATAGCGCCGCTCGCCCGGTCCCGGCCGCCGGCTCCGCGCGCCACCCCGGCACTGCGCAGGCGCGGGAGGAGGCGGGGGGGAGGGGGGGGGCGGCGCGCGGGCGGGCGCGCGGGCGGGCCGGGGGGAGCTCCCCCTGGCGCGCGCCGGGCGCGAGCCCCTCCCGCCGCACGTGCGCCGCCCGCGCGCCCGCCCTCGCGCCCGCCCGCACGGGGAAGAAGCCCCCGGGGAAAGAAACATGGCGGCCGGCGGCCCGCTCACAGGACGCGGGGCCTGCCCCTCTGCCCGCCCCACCCGGGGGTAAGTAACGGCCTCCTCCTTCCCCCTCCTCTTCTTCTTCTTCTTCTCCTCCTTCTCCTTCTTCCTCCTCCTCTTCTTCTTCTTCTTCCTCCTCCTCTTCTTCTTCTTCTTCTCCTTCTTCCTCCTCCTCTTCTTCTTCTTCTCCTTCTTCCTCTTCTTCTTCTTCTCCTTCTCCTTCTTCTTCTTCTTCTTCTCCTTCTTCCTCCTCCTCTTCTTCTTCTTCTTCCTCCTTCTTCTTCTTCCTCCTCCTCCTCTTCTTCCTCCTCCTCCTCTTCTTCTTCTTCTTCTTCTTCTTCCTCCTCCTCCTCCCCCCGACAACGGGGGGCGGGCCCCGTCCAGTCCTCCTCTCCCCCACTCATCAATAGGGGTTGGTCACCTCACATATTGTTATTATTCTGTTAGCATTCATTCAATAGTATGTCATAATGTGTTATATTATTCTATTAGCATTCATTCACTAGTATGTCATCGTATCATCTATTACTGTATCATAGTAGCATTGATTCAATAGTATGTAATAATGTGTTATATTATTATATTAGCATTCATTCAATAGTATGTAATAATATATTATATTATTATATTAGCATTCATTCAACAGTATGTCGTAATATCATATATTACTATATCATATTAGCACTCATTCAATAGTATTTCATAATATTATTATAGTATATTAGCAGTCATTCAGTAGTACTTAATGTAGTATATTAGCATTCATTCAATAGTATTTAATAATATGATATATTATTGTTGTATTAGCATTCATTCAATAGTATTTAATAATATTAATAATGGTGGTATTTGTTAAGCACTTACTATGTGCCGAGCACTGTTCTAAGCACTAGGGGAGATACAGGGTCATCAGGTTGTCCCACATGAGGCTCACAGGCTTCATCCCCATTTGACAGCTGAGGGAACTGAGGCCCAGAGAAGTTAAGTGACCTACCCAAAGTCACCCAGCTGACAAGGGGCAGAGTCGGGATTCGAACCCACGACCTCTGACTCCCAAGCCCATGCTCTTTCCACTGAACCATGCTGCTTCTCTACAGAAGTGAAGTGACTTGCCCAAAGTCACCCAGCTGACAAGGGGCGGAGCCTGGATTCGAACCCATGACCTCTGACTCCCAAGCCCGGGCTCTTGCCACTGAGCCACGCTGCTTCTCTGTCATTGGGCAGGAATGGTCTCTATCCGTTGCCAAATTGCACATTCCAAGCGCTTAGTACAGAGCTCTGCACATAGGAAGCACTCAGTAAATACGATTGAATAAATAAGCCCTTACTCTGCGCCAAGCACTGCCCTAAGCGCCCGGGGAGATCCAGGGTCATCGGGTGGTCCCACGTGGGGCTCCCCGTCGTCATCCCCATTTTCCAGAGGAGGTCACCGAGGCTCAGGGAAGTGAAGCGACTCGCCCCAAGCCCCACGGCTGACAAGTGGCGAGGGCAGGGATTTGAACCCATGGCCGTGGACTCCCCAGCCCGGGCTCTTTCCACTGAGCCACGCCGTTTCGCTATATGCGGAGCACTGTGAAAAGAAGGAGGATGATGATGAGGGCATTCATTAAGCGCTTACTCTGGGCCAAGAACCGTCCTACTCACTGGGGTATCTACAAGGTAATCAGGTTGTCTAGCGTGGGGCTCACGGTCTTAATCCCCATTTTCCAGATGAGGGAACTGAGGCCCAGCGCATAGTAATAATGGTATTCGTTAAGCGCTTACTATGGGCCGAGCACTGCTCTAAGCGCCTGGGTATCTACAAGGTAGGCAGGCTGTCCCACGTGAGGCTCCCAGTCTTAATCCCCATTTTACAGATGAGGGAACCGAGGCACCGAGCATAGTAATAATGGTATTCGTTAAGCGCTTACTATGGGCTGAGCACTGCTCTAAGCGCCTGGGTATCTACAAGGTAATCAGGTTTTCCCACGTGAGGCTCACAGTCTTAATCCCCATTTTCCAGATGAGGGAACCGAGGCACCGAGCATAGTAATAATGGTATTTGTTAAGCGCTTACTATGGGCCGAGCACTGCTCTAAGCGCCTGGGTATATACAAGGTAAGCAGGCTGTCCCACGTGAGGCTCACAGTCTTAATCCCCATTTTACAGATGAGGGAACTGAGACGCAGAGAAGTAGTGTTTTGCCCAAGGTCACACAGCAGACGAGTGGTAGAGCCGGGATTAGAACCCACATCCTCTGACTCCCAGGCCCCTGCTCTTGCCACTAAGCCACACTACCAAGTGCTTGGGAGAGCACAACACAACAGAATAAGCGGACCCCGTTCCCCGCCCGCAACAGTTGCGAGGCCTTTCCCCGGTTGCAGCAGGGGAAGGGCCTGGGAAACGAACGTGTCTATGGACTCCCTCTCAAGCGCTTAGTACAGTGCTCAATAAATACGATGGATTGATGGAAAGAGCAGAGGCGGGTTGGAGACGCCTTTGCGTTTGTCCTCGGACCTGCCGCCTCCTCTTCTGTTTTTGTTTTTCCCAGCGGCTCCCATTTTTTGGTAAATATTTGTGTCCTCCCGGACGGTCGTCAACAGGGGGACTTTGTTATCACGGGAGGGTTTGCACAGGACGGAGGTCCTGGCGGGGTCAGGGAAGTTTGGATCAATTTATAGACGGGCAGCTTGCAGTGGGTGACTAGAAAGACCCCGAAGCCCCAGCAGCCTCCACCAGCTCAACCCCCATATCGCTGTAGCCACCGCCGAATCCCCCACCATTCCCGCCGAGAGAGACTCTCCTGCCCGAAGCGGCGTAGCTCAGCGGAAAGAGCCCGGGCTCGGGAGTCAGAGGCCGTGGGTTCTGATCCCGGCCCCGCCACTTGCCAGCTGGGTGACTCTGGGCAAGTCCCTTCTCGGTGCCTCAGTTGTCACTTCTCTGTGCCTCAGTGACCTCATCTGTCAAATGGGGATTAACCGTGAGCCTCACGTGGGACAACCTGGTGACCCTGTATCTCCCCCAGCGCTTAGAACAGTGCTCGGCACCTAATAAGCGCTTAACAAATACCAACATAATTATTGCCTCACCTGTAAAATGGGGATGAAGACTCTGAGTCCCATGTGGAACAACCTGATTACCTTGTATCCCCCCCCCCCCCCAGTGCTTAGAACAGTGCTTGGGCCATAGTGAGCGCTTAACAAATGCCATTATTATTATTATTGAGTCCTGCTATTAGTAAGACTGGGCTTTTCCCCTCCGACCTTTCCCCTCTGACCCGTCCCCAGGAACACTGCCCTGAAAACGAGTCCTGTGACTCTCCAACATCGTAGGCAAAGAGGGGCCTCACGAAGAGAGTAAACACATCTCACTTTCCTGCTGAACACCGCACCCACTTAAAAAAAAATGCAATCAAAAGAGGCCCTAGAAAGAAGCAGAGTGGCCGAGTGGACAGAGAACGGTCCTAGAGGGCAGGAGGACCCGGTTTCTCATCCCAGCTCTGCCACTTGTCCGCTTAATTTCTCTGTGCCTCAGTTACCTCATCTGCAAAATGGGGATTGAGACTGTAAGCCGCGTGTAGGATGTGGACCGAGTCCATCCTGATTAGCTCGTATTCACCCTAGTACGTCGCCTGGCACAGATAACATTAAGAAAAAAAGGAGTCGCATATTTGCCCAAAAGTGAAGGAAAGGTCTTGGCTCCGACTTCAGGAAGGATTGACAGAATGAGATGCCACCGTGGCTCTAGGGTCCGGTCAACAGGAAGAGTTGCTGGGTAGGGGTAGTGCCCAGGCCGGAAGACTCGGACTGGTCGCAGACGCAGTCGACCGCCTGAGCCGTGTCACCGGCATCACCAGCGTAGGTGCCAAGTTCTCATTATAAATGCAGGATCAAAAAGGGTGGCGGGGATTTTAGGACGGCTGAGACTCTCTCAAGCCCTTAGTACAGTGCTCTCCACTCAGTAAGCGCTCAGTAAATATGATCGACTGACTGGCCTAGGCTAGGGCTGGCTTCGAAGAGCTAATAAACCAGGGAGCCTGCATTTTGGGCACCCTAAAGTCTTGGCACCTTATTGAAGGCCCACCTCCTCCAAGAGGCCCTCCATGACTGAGGCCTCCTTTCCTTTTCTCCCACTCCCTTCTGCGTTGCCTTGATTTGCTCCCTTTATTCACCCCCGCCCCCCAGCCCCACAGCACTTATGCACCTATCTTTATTTCTATTAATATCTTTCCCTCTAGACTGTAGATGGGCGGGGAATGTGTCTGTTATATTATTATACTGGACTCTTCCAAGCGCTTAGAATAGTGCTGGGCACACGGAAAGCATTCAATAAATACGCTGGATTGATTGACGGAGACCTGGGATGAGTGAGGCTTGGGGTCCAGGTCAAAAAAGCCATGGGAGGCTGTTGCCCCCATTGAACCTGTTGCATTCATCAATCAATCAATCAATCAATAATTTTCATTGAGTGCCTCCTGATCGGTGGTTCAGGGGTAGAATTATCGCCTCCCACGTGGGAGAGCCGGGTTCGATATCCGGCCACTGCGTAATTATTAATGAGCGTAGAGCACCGTCCTCGCTGCCCGGGAGAGTACAAAAGACAAAATTCTGGCCCTCAAGAGCTTATTGCCTAACAGGGAGGGTAGACGCCAAATAATTTACCGATTACAGGAGGGACAAAAGAATGGGAAGGTATTGATGTCAGTGGCGACCCCATATCCCCACCATTCAAGCAACGCTCGTGACAACACAGCTTTTCTAAGCGGGACATGATATGAGCTTGTGACCGAAGGAATCCCTGATCCTTGCCGGGCGAGGGGGGAAATAGGAGGGGGGAAGACAGTGCTCTCGCTCTGGAGGGCAGAAGAAACATTTCAAGGTCACGGTGAATCCCGAGGGATGTGGCTTGTCTGTGGAGGCCTGGGGAATGACAGCCTGCACATCGGGGACCATACGAGACCAGGCCGATAAGATCGGAGTCCACCGAGCGGGACGTGAAACGGTTCCAAGCCCTGCAGATAGCAAATGCGATTTAGCACAGCATAGAACTATCGGGAGGTAGGAAGTACAACAAGGATTGTCGCAGTCATTGTCTCAGTTGGCCTTTTCAGTCACCTCCCCGCGTACGATTGCGATCTCATCAAAGATGACACATACACACTGCTGCGTGGGCATATATGTGTCGTTACCTAGGTTTCGTGGCTGACGGTAGATCTCTTCAGGAGTACAGATCTCCAGGTCCGGGTGAAATGACAAAATAGTTCCACAAGGAGTGACACACAGATGGAACAGAAACCCAGAAAGTGAGGACCCTGTTCACATATAGATGTAGGTGTTTATGCACCAGTTTCCTCAATAAAACAGTAACAAGTGAAGGAAAACTGAGGGGAGAAATGGGAGCAGAGGTGGTGAAATAAGATATATTTTGTATATTTTGCCCAATTCTCATTTTCTGAAGTCAGGACAGGGTGGCGGGTTAGGGGAAGAGTTTTCTTTAGTATTTATTAAGCACCGATGTGCAGTGCCCTGGAGTAAGAGCCTGGTGGGAGAGAACATCAGCAGCGAAGGGCCCAGGCTCTGCCCTCATGGGGCTTACATTCTAATTCTAAGGCGTAGACCTAAATTATTTGTAAATGGAAGGAGGAGGAAGAGCATCTCATGATTACCTAAAAAATTAGACCTGTCTTGGGGAAACTCTCCCAGTGGGGATCTGTCACAGAGTTAGCAGCTAGTGAAAACCCAGGAGAGCAAGAGAGCTTGTTCACTGAACTTTGACCTCTCAAGTTCAGCCATTTGATGGGGATTTCAGCCCCTCATGATATTGAAAGTAATAATTGTCAGACAGTAAGTGCCAAAAATTGTGCTAGTCACTGAGATGTGTACTATGATTATTATTATTATTATTATTATGGTATTTGTTAAGGGCCTACTATGTGTCAAGCACTGTTCTAAGCCCTGGGGTAGATGCAAGTTAATTAGGTTGGACCCAGGCCCTGTCCCAGATAGATGTCACGGTCTAAGTAGGAGGAAGAACAGGTATTTAATCCCCATTCTACAGTTGAAGAAACTGAGGCAAAGAGAAATTAAATGACTTTCCCGGGATCACATGGGAAGCAGTTGGCAAAGATGGTCTTCTGACTCCCATCCCTTTCCACTAGGCCAAGCTGCTTCTCTGACTAGAATACCAGAACAGACATCATCTTTATCCCACCCAACACTCACAGTTTAAGGAGGGAGAGCAGGTGGTGTATCCCCATTTTACAGGTGAGGAAACCGAGGCCCGGGGAGGTTAAGTGATGTGTCCAAAGGTATATAACAGGCCAGCGGCAGAGCTAGCGCTAGAAACTGAACTCCCTGTAATAATTATGTGCCAGACACCGTACCTATCTCGTGCTCTTTTCACCGGGCCACTCAAAATCGTGTCTCTTCCCAAGGCAAAAGCCACTTGCCAGTTGCCCAAGACAGATCTGCTAGGACTCACAGGGAGAGACTCTGTAAAAGACTCCAGGAGACTCTACTATGTAGTCTCACTCCTTATCCTAGGGAGGACCAAGCAGATCGTGAGCCCTGAAAGCTTCTCCCCTAAGAAGTCTCCTTCCCTCTCCCCCCACCTCCCTCAACCACTCAAAACTCAGACACACACGAAGATAGACTCCATCAAAGCTTACTTTTTGGAAAAGGGCTGGGTGACACAGCCTCCAGGGAGGATGGAATTTGATTCAAAATCACAGGTGCCAACTTCATGCCAGGAAGGAGTTGCTTACACCAGCGTTTAAATAATACAGCACCTCTTTAATCTTTCCCAGGAAAGCTTTGGCGAACCAGAACAGGAGGTTAGAGTTTACAGCCCGCTCAGGTTAGGCCCTTGCCATATTGTATGGTGTGCAAAGTGCTTATTGGGCAGCTGTAGTCCCTCCCACACGGGAAATTGTAGGCATTTGACCTCAGAGCTGAAGATGAGCTGAAAGACTGTGCAAGTGTCCAGATTTCCACCTGGACAGTTTTCTGCGTACCTTGACGCTACTCGAGTCTTCTCCGTCAACCGGCTGTTTCTCACCGAGTTTCCCTTTTCTCTTTCAGCTGCACGACCGCCGAGGAGAATCTGGGCCAGGCCTGCCCGGTTCTAGGGGGACAGACCTGGTGACTTCTCAGCCCTGGGATCCCACATCAGAAGTCTGTTTTCATCCTGGTAAGCCCCAAACATCTTTAAGCCAACCAAACAACTTACCACTTTGCTCCGTGGAAATCTTTTGTCGTGTCGATTTAGGGCAGGCGGTGTGTTTGCCCTAAAGCCTCGCCTTGTAAATGTTCAAGACACTGAGTAGTAGTCAGGGGAAGAGCAAATGGGAAATCTCTATCCTAATGTTAACGTCAATAAGGTTCTCACTGGGCTTTTCATCTCGATGGGTAATTGATGACAGTGATGGGTTCATAGGCGAGAACGCTGGTCTTCATGAAAAATAGATCATTACAGGATCCCGTGTGGGCCAGAGTTGATCACCTGGGCCTGCCCGAGTTGAAAGTGGTCGGGGCATTCTGACGTGAACACAACCGTCCCCTCAACACTTTCTTTCTTCTACTTGGGAGCTTTCAAAATGATTTCGATGAAAGATTTTTCTATGTGGGGGGCCGCTAGTCAGTCTGTTTGGCTCGAAGGGTCATTCGATCGGCCTTTTCAGCCCCCGATTGTGAGGGGATACATACCTTCTGACCTGTCTGGATTCGGGGAAGGGGCGCTCAGGGAGGTGGGACATGGCCGTTCTGTCCCGCGTCCCTCCCTGTGGCATGTGAGCAGTTTCCCCAGGTCTCAGTTTAGAGCGGTGGTCTTTTCAGAAGGATGCTAAGGGAGGGTTAGGGAACTTCCTACCCATTCCACGCGTGTGTCCGGAGAGAGCACGGTCCGAAAGCCGGCGTGGTAGACGCAGTGTCAGAAGAGGCAGGGGTGCCCTCGCGTGCGGCTTTGGTCCGACGAGGGTGCTGGAATGGGATTGTGTTTTACTGTGTGGTTCTTCAAGAGCACGACTACTGCCTCATAGAACTGATGGGACAAGGAGAAGAGTTCTCACTGCTCTCTTCAATCAATGTTGTTTATTGTTTCCTGTGTGCAGAGCACTGTACTAAGCACTTGGGAGAGTACAGTACAGCTGAAATGTTAGATGTGGTCCCTGCCCACAAGGAGCTTACGGCCTAGTGGGTGAGATAGATATTAAAATACAGATATGGACATATGGACATAAGTGCTCTGGGACTGAGGTTGGGGTGAATACCAATGCTCACAGGGAACAGATACACCCTTCTGTTGTACTCTCCCAAGCTCTTGCTACCGTGCTCTGCACGTGGTGGGCACTCAGTAAATACGATGCTTAATTCCTTCAGAAAAATCCAGGTGTCCAGAGTGGTCACTTTTCTGCCTGGTTCTGGGACACCTTGGGAAGTCAGATCTGGGTTCTCATTCCAGCTCTTGTCACTTGTCTGCTGTGTGACCTTGGGCAAGTCACTTAACTCTGCTGTGCTTCAGTTACCTCATCTGTAAAATGGGAATTCAGACCGTGAGCCCCATGGGGGACACTGTGTCCCACCTGATAAGTTTGAATCTATCCCAGTGGTTAGTACAGTGCCTGGCACTTAGTAAGTGCTTAACAAATGCCCCCTCGCCACGGCCTCCCCCGCCCCGGGCAAGGAGAATTCCCCCATGTGAGAAGGGGAAAGACAGCTGCGCCTGTCTTCCTGTGGATTGGAAATCGAGGATTGACTTTGGCTGGGCTGCGGTGAGTGATGGATCAATACATCCGACTTGGCTCTAAATTAAATTGAGCCCATTCAAAATGCCTGCCACTTAATTTCCATAGAGCGGAGAGATCCCTGCACGGAACGTCTCCGGTCGTTGGAACGGGCCGTTGCGTACTTGGACATTACGAGGTCGAGCTGGATGGTACCTGACAGAGGCGAAGGAGAGGAGCGTTTCTTGGTGGCCAGAGGAGCATGGTCAGGGGACCCTGGGAAACTTGGGGAGAGGGCTAGAGTCACAGGGAGGGATGCATTTCAGTGATCGGAGTTGTCAGCGATTGAACTGGAGAGGACTGAATTGTTGGTAGTTGATATTTAGGCCCTCGGGGTTCAGCAGTTGTCTAATGGGCCTTGTTTGGTCCCTCTCTCCCCTCATATTGCCATTTGGTTTGCCTGGTGTGTACCTGGGCAGTGGGGCCAAAGTGATTTCACAAGGAGGGTTAAGGGACTAGTGGTGCTGCTGGCTTGCGATGGTTTTATTCCACTGGAGGAAAAAGCGAATGCAAACTCAACTCTTTAGGGTTGGCTGGGGGAGAGCCTCCAGTCAAGGCTTTTTAGGAGCATCTCAGCTGGAAACTTGCGGTCAGCTCCTGCAGAAGAACCAGAATGGCACACTGCAGTCTGGAAAGGAGAGGCACTTTTTGAACAAAAACTTTTTAAGGATCCTGAGATAAGGAGACAAATGAGAAAACAGTGCAAAGTGCTGCAGACAATAAATATGACCACACATTGAGCCGGTTGGGGTGGGGGGAGGGAGGAAGGGAGAAAGAGAGAGAGAGTGGGAGAGAAAGAGAAGCATCCTCTGTAGGACTTGTGGGTTTCAAATTGGTCTTTTAAGTCACCCAACATACCTGTGGATGAATTTCATTATTAGTAGTATCTTTGCATATAAGGGCTGTGTATGCGCACTCACACACACACACACTCCAAGGTTTATATTAATTTCGTATTGCTTCCCAGAAAGAATATGCAGCTAAAACCGTACTTTAGAGAGATGAGGTGGGGGCGGGAGTGATAATTGAATTATGCGCAACTCGGATCATTATTTGGCATCTCTATAGAAAATATTTTTTGTGTGCCCGAGTGTGTCACTTCTGCATTGCTGTTTTAACACATACCAAAGTGGGGGTGGATGCAAACACAGTAGGGACTGAAATTCAGAGCGAAAACACTTGAGAGGAAATTGGGTCCTCATGGAAACCAGCACCATTATTTGCCAGTATCGTTAGCACGACTCCTCAGTACTCTGAAAACAGCAACCTTTTTCAGGTGAGTGTATCTGTCAGCATTGCCTCGGGGCGTGATTACCGGATCGAAACAGGGATACGTCGTTATATACTCTGTGACAAAGTCTCATTCCTGGCATGGGAAGTAATCTTGGGTCCTAGTTCTAGAACAACCGAGGTTAACTTGGTCATCCTTTGTCCGAATCCTCCGACCCTTCCCCGAGAATCAGATTGGGCCGTACGCTACCTTTAGCTCGGGAGCTCCTGGGGGAAGGCATTCGGTCAAAGTGATCACATTCCACTCTTTAATCTTAAAACACGAGGCTCACCATCCGTCCACCTGATCATCCGTCACTGTTGGGCCAGCACGTCATCCTATCATTTCTCTGTTTCTGATTAGTGCGGAGGACAGACAGGATGAATGGATGTGAAGTGAATGTTGTTCTTCCTAGTTCAGCAAGACTGAGAAGACATAACAGTGTGCTGCACATCCGGAGGGCTTGCCGTCCCTACGATACAAGTCAGACATGAGGAAATCAAGAGAAGGTCGCTGATTTGCTGAGGGTTGATCCGTTTAATGCCGTGTGTTTTCCTCCTGCTTCACTCTGTACCTGTCCATTTAGAGAAGAGCAACAGAGAAGGGTCTCACAAGTGTGAGCGAATTTGGGGAGAGGTCGAATGAAGGGAAAAGTCCACTTGCTTCAGGAAATGGGCGCCTCGGCTTTTATGGTGAAAATGCGCTTGAATTCGTGGGAGGAAGCAGATCGTGCGCTCGTGTGCGTGAGCGTTGACTCAATCAATCAATCAACAATATTGATTGAGGGCTTACTATGAGCAAAGCCCTGTACTGAGCACTTGAGAGAGTACAGCACAACAGAATTAGCAGTCACGTTCCCTGCGCATAGCGAGCTTACGGTCTAGAACGGGGTGGACAGCAATATGAATAAGTAATTTACAGTGTATGATTTAAAGCTGTGACTGAATGACTGCCTTTCCCACTTCCCTGGCTCCCTTTCTTCAGTGCCGGCCCCAGGGTGCAGTGGCCTCTGCCTGCAAGGAGCTTTACTGCCCAATCGGGAGGCACGAAAAGCCCCCCCCCCCCCACCAATGTAACCTGGAAAGGGGGAGAAGAGATTGGAGGCAAGGAGGAGAGGGAGACTGAGCCTCTGCTTCCAAAGTGAGGTGGCTAGCGAGGAGTCTGCCGGTCGGAACACGGTGGTGGTTCCCAAGCTTTCTGGCCCGGGAACCCTGAGCGGTGGGGGCCCCTGGACCACTGACCACCGCAGTCCCCTCGGCCCTGGTCTCAGGCAGCGATGACCCCCTCCCCTCCTTCGTCCCTTTCTCCTCCACCCTCCCTTCCCCTCCTCCCACCCTGCTAGTCAGCAAGGGAGATCGGTCCCATCACCTGAGACGCACGCTCATTCGTTTCCTGTCGGAGCACAGGTTGGCCCCAGAAACGATAGAGCAGAATGAGAGTTGAAGGGAGAGAGGAGTCAGACTCCGAGATTTCATGGCTGGCCACTTAAAGCGGGATTTCTGGTCATCCTGCCTTCTGGTGTTATTCATTAGCAACCATAATGACCATAATGATGGTTATTAACTTGTACCGGAAGCCATAAAGTGTGAAAGCATTCCAGCAACCCGGTTAACATCGCCTGGGTCGAGATAGCATTCCTCATTGGATCGTCTCATGATCAGCGCTCCTTATTGAGTCAACTTTCCTGGAGGGAAGAGGAGCCCCATTGCTCCCTCTCGCTTGAGTTCAATACCTTTCCAGAGATGATACATTTAAAACTGTCCTTCACCGGTACTGGGTTCCAAGTTAATATTTAAACAAAACATATTAGCAGTCCTTACTACATCCTCTCTTCTGCTCATTTCACAGCCTGCTAATCTTTCGCAACTCAAATAATTGCCTGGAGACCTGATAAAGGTCACCACTCTAAGAATCGCCTCAGGTTCTCAGATGGGGACAGGGCAAAGCCGGGGGCACCGCTAGCTATACATTGTAATCAGGCACCTGCCTTTCAAGAAGGGGCCTTCAGGAGATTAATGCCCACGAAAATTAGGGCTTTTACCAGCTGAGGAAAAATATGCACAATTCACGGCCACATTAAGAAATAAATTCCATTTCCTTTTGAACCCGTGGTGTGAGGCTCATTAAAGTGCCGTGCAGGCTGGGGCGGCAGCGAGCATTTTAATTTATGATGATGGTCCGTTAGGTTTGCCCTGCAGATATATTTATTTCAGGGTGGGTACGGTAGGCAACAATGTTCAGGATTCACGACGTCGGAAAATTGGGACCCCAAAGTGCTGAGCGTATTTATATAAACAGAAACCAGGGGTAAAAGCATCGATAGCTCATCCCATCCGATTCTTTACCAGAGACGATACAGTCACCTCTCCTGTTTCTTGGGTTTTCAGTGCACGTTTTGGCAGAGCACTGTTAGGGAATGACCGTCGGGATGTCGCACGTTGTTGGAAGGACAGGTGATCGTTGCTCGCGGTGGGTATCGGGCAAAGACCGAGTTCACCGTTTCTCCTCGGGGCGAGTCCGTCACACAGATCCCAGTTCAAGAACAATGGAGCGTAGTTCTCGAACGGGAGTTGGAGGAGCCGGGGCCCGGCTTCTTCCGGGATCCCCCGGTTTGGTCTTCAGTAGTAACATTGACTCCATTGGTTGTGTCCTAAGCCATCAGACACATGTCAGGGAAGTGCCATGGCCGAATGGAAAGAGCTTGGAACTGCAGAAGTCAGGAGACCCAGGTTCATCTAGTCCCAGCTCCGCCACTGCCTCTGGATAAGTAGCTTAACCTCTCTGGGCCTCAGTTTCCTCATGCATAAGGTGGGGAGGAGATCCCTGCTTTCTCTCCCTCTTCGTCTGTGAGCCTCCTGAGGGGCAGGGACTGGGTCCGTTCTCATTGTCCCGTGGCTATTGGGCTCGGTATTAGGCACGCAGAAAGTGTCCCATAAATTCCGTGATTTAATTGAATTCATGTCAGAGGATCCCGGCAGATTCACTGCTCTGGTTGGGACCTCTCAGTGTGCTGCCTGGGGCAGACCAAACTAAAAACGGCACCCCAACGGTCACCGTTGCCTCCTTCCCTCTCCCACCCGGCAGGAGAAGATTATTGGCAGCAGTTGGCAGCTGAAGGAGCAGGCTTCTACTGACTGGGGTGCTTCCCCGGCCCATGCTCGGGGAAGGAAATATACGCAGGATAGGACTAGCTGCAAAAGGAGTTGGGAGACTGAAGCCTCCGTACACAGGGCTGCTGGACTCCGGGGTCAGAAGGAGAGCAGAGCCACCAGTACCCCGAGGCATCGCCTGTCATTCGTGCACACCCCAACATCAGGAGGGGCACACCGGGAAGCTTCCATAGAATTTCACAACCCCCAATGTCATTTTTAAGTCCAGCGCCTCCTTTCCTCTTCGCCTCCTCCCTCCCCTCTTTCCTCCTCTCCTTCCCCCCTGTCCTTCCTCTCCCTTCACCCCTCCCCAGAGATAATTGCCAATTTCCAAAAGGACAGAAGACAGCAGGGCCCGGGGGCGGGGGTACCACCACCCCTCACCCCAAGCCCGACACTCGCGTCTTCCAGGATTTTTCCTTACCCTGGAGCGGAGTTCCACCCGGTGGCTGGCTGGCTGGGCAACCCGCTGGCCGGGGAGTTGCGGGGCGGTGACACCGTCCACAGGGAAGACTCGGGAAGGAACAGTGACTGGCTCGCTCGACACCCCCTCGTGGTGTCGGCACAACCCAGGGGATCCTGCCGAATGCTGGCTCCGGGTCACCTCCCCGCCAGACTACCGCAGGCGGCCTGTCTGAGCAATTCCCTCATGGTGGTGTGGGAACTCCCAGGGGTGTTTGTGAGTCACTTCCCATTTGAGCTGGCCCCCACGCGCCGCCCATTGCCTTTGGCCTGTTTAGGGTGCCGACTCCCCTTCTGGCTAATTATGTGTGTGATTAGTCTCCAAGCCCCCAGTTGAGTCAACCCAGCAGTCACCACTAACACCAATTTATTCATTTACAACCTTCTTCAACCCTCCCGTGCATAGAGAAGCAGCGTGGCTCAGTGGAAAGAGCCCGGGCTTGGGAGTCAGAGGTCATGGGTTCGAATCCCGGCTCCGCCACTTGTCAGCTGGGTGACTGTGGGCAGGCTCAACTGTATATATTTTCATTACCCTATTTATTTTGTTAATGAATTATACATCGCCTTGATTCTATTTAGTTGCCATTGTTTTTACGAGATGTTCTTCCCCTTGACGCTGTTTATTGCCATTGTTCTTGTCTGTCCGTCTCCCCTGATTAGACTGCAAGCCCGTCAAACGGCAGGGACTGTCTCTATCTGTTGCCGACTTGTTCATCCCAAGCGCTTAGTACAGTGCTCTGCACATAGTAAGCGCTCAATAAATACTATTGAATGAATGAATGAATGAATGAAGGTCACTTCACTTCTCTGGGCCTCAGTTACCTCGTCTGTAAAATGGAGATTAACTGTGAGTCTCACCTGGGACAACCTGATTATCCTGTATCTGCCCCAGCGCTTAGAACAGTGCTCTGCATATAGTAAGCGCTTAACAAATACCAACATTATTATTATTATCTGTGTGCATTCAGTGATTCCTTTCTGATTAGCTGGGATGTCTCATCCCGGCTTGTTCGTCTAACTCCTAGCCGATCCTTCACCCTCCTCTTGCTTCCGCCGTCGGTTAATATTCTTACGCCCGTCTCCCCGTTAGAGTGTAAGCTTTTTGTGGCCAGGTATTGAGTCTTGGGCTCTGTTGGACTCTCCCAAGTGCTTAGTACAGTGCAGTGCACTTAGGAGGCGCTCATAAAATACCATCACTGCTCCAGCGATGTGGCTGCTGCTGCCGCCGTGATCAATAGCCGGGTGGCCCGTGAATCCCTTC
This sequence comes from Ornithorhynchus anatinus, assembly GCF_004115215.2. NCBI lineage: Eukaryota > Metazoa > Chordata > Mammalia > Monotremata > Ornithorhynchidae > Ornithorhynchus > Ornithorhynchus anatinus. Next base: position 2,065,069 of record NC_041747.1, read on the forward strand.
TCAGACAGGAGATGAATTGCTGGGATCTCTCTTGCAAATCTTCTTTTAAATTGGATTGTTATGACTCCGTAATATTTTACTTCTTGATTCAGAAAGACCATCCATGTAATCGTGGGCCTGCATTTGCAGATTTGACAGCTGCCAAAATATTATATAAATGCAAAAAGAAAAATGTTTTTAATAGGTTAACTTGGGGAAAAAGGAATAGCGATGAGGGGGGAGAGAAAATGAACTGATTAAAAATTAAGTGTTGGTTTTAAATATTAAACACTGCATCTCCTTGTAGATTGTTAAGCCAGTGACTGGATTAAGATGAAAAGCTGTTTACCGGCTGTCAGGCCTCCACATGATCAATGTCAAGAGTAATGTCACTTTTCAGGAAAACTGCTGTTGGCCTCAGGCTCGGGAGTGTCAGGGGCAATTAAAACTAGGAAAAAAAAAATCGTTTTTTCAACTAGTGTCTGGAATTTCTTCACATAAAGTGACATGCCCATATCCCGCAAGGGGCACGTTTGAAATCAGTCAGATCGGTGACAGGACCCGTTAGGTATACTTTAGTGTAAGTCTTGGAAATCTTCCTCTTTCGTAGGAAACGCTCGTCATCCTTTTGCATTTTGCTTTGGAGGCATTTCCTATAAAAAAAGAAAAAGTCACACCAACAGCCCCACCAGGAAAACCGGGCTTCTGAGCTCCAGCCTAGCGCTAGCACCTACTGGGGTGAGGTTCCAGCGCTCTGCCCACCCAGTCTTTTGGATCAGCCGGTTAAATGTCTCATGACATGATCCATTTTCTTTGTCAGCTCCTTTGCCCTGTCTGATTACAAACTCTTTCCCCTCTAAATTTTACTTTCCATAATAATCAGACGGGAGGTTTTACATTACCATTCCTCACTCTGTCAGTAATGGTTTTTATCTTGTAGCCTGCGGTTCAGACGACAGTAAATCCGCCTCCTGGAGGCTCGCTCAACTCGACCACCGACCAGAGATTAAGGGCCGAAAGCCTCGTTGGGTAGGCTGGGTGGGGATGGGGGTTCAGTCGGCCAGAGAGGCAACGGGGGCCCTCGTGGGAGCCCGTAATGATAATAATAATAGCAATCTTAATAATAATGGTACTTGTTAAGTGCTTCCTGTATGCCAAGCAGTATTCATTCATTCATTCAGTAGTATTTATTGAACGCTTACTATGTGCAGAGCACTGTACTAAGCACTTGGAATGTACAAATGGGCAACAGAAACTGTTCTAAGCACTGAGGAAGATGCAGGATAATCTGGTTGGACCCAACATCCCTTCTGAACATGAGGCCCAGCCTGGCCTTCCCCCGGACCTTGGTATGTCAGCCTCCGCACACGTGGGTGGGCGCGTATGTGCGACCTTCAGCCTCGAAGATGTCGCTGCTGACATGAGATTATCATCAGCCTGCAAGGGGAAGCAGCGCGGCTTAGTAGAAAGAGCATCGGTTTGGGAGTCTGAGGTTGTGGGTTCTAATGCCATCTCTGCCACTCATCAGCTGTGTGACTTTGGGCAAGTCACTTGACTTCTCTGTGCCTCAGTTGCCTCATCTGTAAAATAAGGATTAAGACTGTGAGCCCCACGTGGGACAACCTGATAACCTTGTATTTAGAGCAGTGCTTGGCACATAGTAAGCGCTTAACAAATACCATTATTATTAGTAGTATTATTAATGGGACTGTTGAGTCCAGTGTGCAGTAGGCAATCTTTGCCTCTTTGGGTGCGTGTAGAGAATTTCCAGTTGTCCCTGATTGCAACGTGGTGTCAGTTACACTTAGTGCCCGGTGCTGTTTTTCTTTGACCCTCTTAGGCCACAATCCTGCCCAGAGCCTCTGCTCTAAGACCGCCCCCCTTTTCTGTTGACCGCAGCACACCAGCTGACCTGTCCCTGCAGCTCTGTCCAGTCTCTGGGCCACAACGTTTGGCACGGTTATTGAGTCTTTAAAGCGGTTCTTTTGTCCATCCTTTCTACGACAACCCGTTTCGGCTAGCGGCTCAGCGTCTGTTTGGGAATGCTTGCTGTCGTCTGTTCCGTTCTCATGTTCTACCCAGCCGTGGTGTGGTCTGATGAGCATTGTTTCCATGCTGGTCCTCCGATAGTGTTCCGGGACCTTGATGCTGCGATCCTGTCTTGCTGCGTGAGTTTGATTTTTGGACCTGGGTGCCTTGGTGGGAATGCTCTGAAGTTTGAAGGTGGCGACTGCAGTCGGCCCTGGTCCCACAGCCCTAAAGAAGGTTGGATGCTGGTGGCACTGGGTACCTTGGATTTTCTTCAGTCTTGTTGCCACATTGGCACAGCACTCTATTGTCGGTCCCTCTGAAGACACACAGGGCTTTGTTGATTTGGTTTTCTACCTCCTCGACTATCCGAGTGCCTGTGGACAGCGTGGCTAGGTGGCAGGCTTCCTTGCCATCATTCATCACTGGCTCCTCGATGTCAGTCCTTGGTTGTGTGGTGGATTTTCCCGGCGTGGGCTGTTAATCCACAGCTCTTTTCTGATTCTGAGAAATGGTCCTTAGCTGTCTGCATGTCTTTGTGTGTGTGTGTGTGTGTGTGTGTGTGTGTGTGTGTTTTAGCAGTCAAGCGTTCAGTAAGTAGCACTGATTGAAAAGGACTTTGGCCAGAATCTTGGAGAGCAGTGAAATCCCGTGATTGCCTCTGCAGTCATCTCTCTCCCCTTTCTTCCTGCAAATGGCGATCAGGGTGACATCCTCGAAATCGTGTGGTGCTTTTTTATGTCCTGTGCATTAAGGAAAAGCTGGTGGATCCCAACTGTTCTACCCTCAGATCTGTGAGCTACGTCATTCCTCCTGATTCTGGCTACTATGGGATACGTCATCAGGTAGCAGCATGACCTAGTAGATAAAGCATGAGCCTGAGAGCCGGAAGAATCTCGGTTCTAATCCCAGATGCTTCACTTGCCTGCTGCGTGATCTCCGGCAAGTCGCTTAACTTCTCTGTGGTTCAGTTACCTCATTAAAATGAGGATTAAGACTGTGAGCCCCATGTGGAATATGGACTGCGTCCAACCCGATGACCTTGTATCTACCCCAGCGCTTAGAACAGTGCCAGACACATAGTAAGTGCTTAACAAATACCATTAATTTTTTTTTAATTGGGCATTTAGAAAGAAAACCACATCTCCCTACATTGGCAGCAAACTCTAGAGCATCACCCTCAGTGGTGGACGGAGTGTAAAAGAGATTGTCCTTGTTGTCAGTGTTTAAAATTCCTTCTGCATTCTCTGGTGAGCTCGGTGGTGCTGAGGGTGAGTCCATTTTCATTCCAGGGGTGCCTAGAGTCCTTGAGTTGTATCGCACCTCTTCTGCCTTGCCATCCTTCCATTTGTTATAACCTTAAAAATTACAGTAATCATAAAATGCTATTTATTGAGCATTTACTCTTTTCAGAGCACCAGAATCAACACAAGATTATCAGATGGGACAGAAGGTGGGTGGGCAGGCACCTTATCCCTAACGTACTGATGAGGAAACGGGCCCAGAAAGGTTAAGTGGTATTCCCAAGGTCACGCAGCAAGCCGGGGCCGAGCTGGGACTAGAACCCCGGGCTCCCAATTTGTCGCGTTGAGCAGGGCTGGAGCTGTCACAGGATCACTGCTCCCGCTGTTTGCCACTCCAGCTCCAAAAGACAGTGTGTTAACACGGAGCTAATTTGCCATTTGGGAGCCTGCATGGCGACATTTGCAAGACGTCAGTAGGGAGTCAGGAATCCCGTTCCAGGAGCAGATGAGTCCTCTGTCACTTCTGAATGTATAAACATCCTCCCGCCCGCCTGACTGTGGTTGCTGTCACGGCACAGGTGTCGAGAGTCAGCCGCGGTTCTTCGGTGTCCCCAGAGTGACACAAAAGCATCAGCTGCCAGCGCGCCTGGGCCTGGTCTCTGCCTCCCTATGGGACTGCTCCTTGCTTCTCAGTGATGCCGAAGCCGCCGCCTTGGGAGACGGTGGGGGCGGCCCCGCGGGGGCAGTTTGAAGGATTCCGGAGGAGGGGCTGGGGGCAGTGAGGCTTCGACCGGGTGCGTGTTCGGGGAGAGGGAGCGGATGTTCACACTCCACGATGAGCCAGTAGGTGAAGTTCAGGGGAAGAACCGAACCTGAGGGCCCCTTCCATGGCGAAGGAGAGCAGTTGGCAGCGATGTAATCCTCTCGCTCTCCCAAGGGCCAGCGGGAGTGAAACAGACCTCCTGAAGAGGCAGGGTGGGGCTGGGGGAGAGTGAGAGAGAGATGAGTCTTGTTCCCCTCCTCTCTCTCCTATGGCAGATTGAACCACAGATTGAGAGAGTCCCTTGACCCAGATTGGGAGAGTCCCTTGACCCAGTTAGCAGTCATTCAATCCATCCTTCCCTCCCTCCGTCATCCTTTCTTCTTCCCAACCTCCCTCTCTCATTTTCTCATTTCCCTCTCCTTTCCAGCCTTCCTCCTTCCGTCTCCCCCTCCGTTCCTTCATTTTTTCCATTTCTTGTTCTCCTGTTTTTTCTTCCCTCCTGTTCTTTTTCCCTCTCCTGTTCTTTCTTCCTCCCAATTTCCTTTTCTCATTTCCTCCTCCTCAACCTCTCCCCTTCCCTCCCCTCCTCCCTCCCTTCTTCCCCGCTTCCCTCACTCTCTTCCTACTTCCCTCCCTCCAGTCCAACCTTTCTTCCTCCTCCCCAACCTCTTTCCTGCCTTCCTCCTTCTGTCCATCTTCACCTTGGGATGCAACTGTGGGGTGTGGGGTCAGGACTCTGACCAGGACTGCAACCGTCACCCACCCACCCGCGAGCGCAAGGCCTCAGCAGAGAGACCGGGTTCCCTAAGTCACGTTCAAAGGATGTGAAATAGACTAGGGTCCTCAGAGGAGCGAAATCGGTTGCTGGAGTTGGTGAAATTGTCGCCTGAGGCATCTGGGAGGCATGTGGTGCTTCCAGACACTCGGCTGATGTGCTGAAAAGCGGGTGGTGAGGAGCCAAGAGGCAGAAACGAGTCCGTACCCCAATTCTAAGGCAGATGCAAGTCTCATCCGCCGCTGTAGAAATAACCCATTTAAAATTAGCTTGGCTAAAATGATCAGGGCCGGAGAGAGCCGATTTACTGTCTACATTCCTGGACACGATTTGCTGGAATCATTTTCCTTTCGGAGAAATCTGTCATGAATTCAGTCGTTCCAAAGACTTTCAATTGCCTCTCGTTGCCGCAGTAACGGTGCCGTCGCCGGTCCTTTGGAATTCATAAAACTGCTGTCACGTAAGCCTCGTTCAGCTCGATGGCTCGTCTTCTCTCGGGCGCCTTCCGCAGCCCCTGAGCCAGAAGACACACAGCTCAGCCCCGCTGCTGGCTCTGATACTCCTCCTCCTCCTGATCCTCTCCTTTCTCTCACAGCACTTAGCACAGTGCTTGGCACAGGCACACAATAGACACCGTCAGTAAATGAATTCAATTAGATTAAGTGGAACTGTAATCTCAGCAGCCCCTGTGACCTAGGGGCAACCACCTGACTCTCAGTTCCTTCCCTGGGGGGATTTGATTATAATAGTGATGATGATTACAGTGTTAACTGCTCGCTCTCTACCGAGTGCTGGGACAGACACAGGATAATCAGCTTGGATATGGCCCCTGGCCTGTACCAGGCTCACAGGGGGAAGGATGACAGAAACCTTATCTCCATTGTGCAGATGAGGAAACTGAAGCCCAGAGCGGTTGAGTGACTGGCCCAAGGCCACCCAGCCAAGGCCAGTGACGCAGCCGGGATCGGCCTCCTGGAGAGTTGGTGTGAACACGCTCGCTGTCGGGAGGGACAATCCCGTAGCCAAGCATGACCCTTTCCAGCGAGGGTCGAGCGTCCTCTAGCCCTTGACTCCCCCGTGGCCCGGGTTCTAGGTTAGGCTGGCCGTCCCCCCGGTGCCCCAGGGCAGGAGCAGAGCTGATGGGTCTAGTCTCACCGGCCTAGTCTCAGCTCCACCTTGGGAATGCTGGGGAGAGGCACTTACACCTTACACGAACACACACGCACCTGCCCACCCAGAGGCACTCACATAGGCATGTGCACAAATATTGGTTCATTCCGTCGTATTTATTGAGCACTTACTGTGTGCAGAGCGCTGTACCAAGCGCTTACCAAGACCAGTTCAGCAATAGAGAGAGGCAGTCCCTGTCCACAGTGGGCTTACATCCACAGAGAAACAGCCACATGCACACACGGTCACATAGTTGGTACACATCCCGTGAAATGCCCACACAATGCCCCCTCGGATCCTGGGAACGCCGATCTCCGGTCGACATCAGGCTTGACATTAAACCTGCACAGTGAACATTTTTAGTGCGTGGAGTGTTGGGGTTTATTTTTAAACACCCTTGCTGGGAGGCATCAGCGACCTTAAAGTAGGTTGCCTCAATTTTTCCCAGCATTTCAGTTTTATCAGGAAAAGGCTTTCATTTGTGGAAAGCGAGCACGGTGTCGTGTGAGAGAACACAGGCTCTGAAGCGCATGGCTGGCACCGCCGACCCAAGCTACCAAATTTCTGACCCAAAGTGGGATGTCTTGCCCAGTTGCAGTCCACTGGGGGCCAGACTCTGTACTGAGCACTTGGGAAAGTACAATAGAAGTATGAGATATGCTCCCTGCCAACAAGGAGCTTCTGCTCTAACTGGGGAGATGGGCTTAATTCATAAAAATTCTGGCATTTAAGTGCTTACTATATGCTAAGAGCTATAATGAGTGCCGGGGTAGAAACAAGATAATCAGGTCCCGCAGGGGACAGCGCACAGTTTAAGTAGGAGGGAGAGCAGATATTGAATCCCCATTTTGCAAATGAGGGAACTGGCGCCCAGAGAAGTGAAATGACATGCCCAAGCTCACTGCAGCCAAGTGGCGGAGCCAGAATTAGAACCCAGGTCTTCTTACTCCCAGGCCCTGGCTCCTTCCACTAGGCCACGCCGCTCCTTCATGTAGAACCCTGTCCCGAGTTAGAAGGGTTTTCCCGACGGGCACGACTGCCGCTGTGCCGGGTCAGGCTCGAGCAGATCCTCTGACTTCCGCCACGGCCAGCGGGGGAGGGACCGAAGCCGACTGCCAGGCGTCGGGTTCTGTCAGAGCAAAGCACCGCGGCGAGACGCAAGCCGGGAAGGCGGCGAAGACCGAGTGAGGCAGGCCGCGTTGCCGGCCGAAATGGGTTTTCCCCGGAAAGAGCCCGACTTGGTCCCGAGCAAAGCGGAATGTAAAAAGATGCCCTCCTGTGGTCTGCCGGTGGGTCATTGGACACAGCATCTGGGCCCTCCCGCACAGCTTTAATCGCCATGGCATTTCCCCGTAAATAGCCGGTGTGTTTCGGTCCAGTGATCTACACGTCTTCCTGGTTATGAATCTCCGAGCCCGGCGGGAGCCGGGCCTGCTGCTTGTAATTAGGACAGCCCGTCTATGCCAAAGCAAATACCTATTAAGCAAGCCCGCACCCCACTGCCCCTTTTTCATTTATCTTTATTGCTCAAAGCCAGTTCGGTGTCGATCCGGCTATTCTGCGGAGACAAGATCATTCGTGTTCATCCTTTTAGACCATGGAGTCAAGTGAGCCATCCAAGAGGTGTGTGATCTGGTGGAGATGTATTTTGTTTCCCGCCTTTGGGCCTGCTGCTGCTCTCACTTCCACGGAGGGCCCCAGTTCAGCGTGGCTTAGTGGAAAGAGCATGGGCTTGGGAGTCAGAGAACCTGGGTTTTAATCCCGGCTCTGCCACTCGTCTGCTGTGTTTCCTCGGACAAGTCACTTAACAGCTCTGTGCCGCAGTTTCCTCATCTCTAAAACGGGAATTAGTGCTTAGAACAGTGCTTGACACATAGCACTTAACAAATACCGTAATTATTATTACCGTGAGCCCCATGCGGGACATGAACTGTGTCCAACCTGGTTAGCTTGTATCTACCCCAGCGCTTAGTACAGTGCCTGGCACGGAGTAAACGCTTAGCAAATACCAAAAAGGGGGGAGAGGGCAGGAGGCTGGGGAGGGGACTGCAGATTTCAGGAAATGGACACCCGAGAAGTGTTCTATTTGAGCAAGGAGAGGGAGATTCGGGAGACAGGCAGGTACTTGATTGTTCCCTGGGAGCCCCGGCCGTCTCCCTGGATGTTTCGCTCACCCCGTCATTGGGTTCCGAGGCTCGAGGTCCAATATCATCGTCTTGTATCTATCCCAGTGCTTGGCACACAGTGCTTAACAAATTCTATAGTTAGAGTCTTCAAGGATCTCAAATCTAGCAAATCAATAAATATTATCTAGGGCAAATGCCCTTCCCCCTGCCTTTCCTCCCTAAAGTAATATTAACTTTAACTGCCTAGCAGGTTGGGGACGCACCTGTAGCCAGGGAATCCCTTTCTTTTCTCCTATGCTCAAGGGGACCCCGACTCTCATCCAGGCAGCATCGCCTCAAGGATCAGTGCTCTTGAGGCGCACCCAGTCTGGACCGATTTATCGTCTCCATCTTTGACCTCTGGCTTGAAATTTCACCGAAGCAGGTGCGGCTAATGCTCCGCTTTCCAGCCCAGCTTAGGCACAGGAAGGGAGTCTTTTCCTTTTTCAGCTAAATAATGTGGCGCCAGAAGGAGTTTAATTATTGAATGATAAATTTAGAAATGGTGAAATTAGATAGTCAGATGAATTATAATTAGTTGTGTGGCAGTAGTTATAAAGCAGCAAGGAGCAAGCCCAAGAGCCGCGATCGATCTCTGAATAATAATGAAGTCGAGTTTCAATCTGCACTTCCACCGCCCGCCTCTCCCGCAATGGTCCCGGCTCGGGGACAATGGAGCGCCATTTATCCTGCAAAGAATTGCAGGGAGCAGAAGCTCTGCCTTCTCACTGAGCAGAAGCTTCACGTGGATTGGGAGACAAGGCGGCGAGAGCGAAAACAGCACCGGCCGCCACAACAACCGACACGGCAGCCCAACGAGGGCAGTTTTCGGTGCGCGCGGCCCGTTCGTTCGGCCGGGGCCGCGGGTTTTGCGTAGGCCTGGTCAGCCACGCCCGCACCCAAGGGTGTAATTCATCCTCAGGAACGTCACTTTCGAGCATGGTTTTGTCCGGTACTTCTGCAGCGGGCAGACACAGGTTTTTCCCGCCGCCTGCCCTTGGAGGGAAGGGACGGGTGCCGAATCTTAGATACGAATGGCCCGGCCGCAGGACGAAGCTGACGCGGTCTGCCTCGCTTCCCTGCCTGTCTGCCGAGAAGCAATGTGTCCTGATGGGAAGAACGCAGGTCCGCCAGTCAGAGGACCCGGGTTCTAATCCTGAGTCCGCCACTTGCCTGCCGTGTGTCTCTAGACCAGTCACTTAACTTCTCTGTGCCTGTTTCCTCCCCTGCAAAAAGGCATTCAGAACTTGTTCTCCTCCTTAGACTGGGAGCCCTTGAGGGACAGTGACTGTGTTGTGATTATCTTGCCTCTCCCCCAGGGCTTAGTACGGTGCTTAGCACATAGTACGCATTGAACAGATGCCATAATTATTCACGTTATTATGGCCAGGCAGTTTTGCTGAGAAACTCTGAAAAGCCCCATGGACAGGCAGAAATATTTCCAGCCCGTCCCAGCTCTTCCGCTGGAACCAGTTCGGCGGTCAGCGGCACCGGGGACGGCGGCCGCAGCGGAAATGGCATTTGTTCCTGAGGCAGCCCCATGTTGTCACTTGGCGTTTCAGTGACCCGGCCGCCTCGGTTGGAGCTGTAGGCTTCTTCGGGAGCCCGGGCAGCGTCTGCATCTACCCCTTAAAGCACTCGGACGCTCCCCCCAACCCCCCGGCACTTAGGTCAATATCCTTATACTCTACCGTTTCCCCCATCCCGATTTATTTAAATGTCTGTCTCCCCGTGTAGACCGCAACCTCCTTTAGGGCAGAGATCCCAGGGTCTGCCACATCTGGTGAACCGTACTCTCCCAAGTGCTTCGTACAGTGCTCCGCACACAGTAAGCACTCGATAAATACCACTGATGGTTAGCCTCGGGATACTCACCCAGCCTCTCTGGGGGTCAGTTTCCTCTTCTGTAAAATAATAACTGTGGTATTTGTTAAGCGCTCACTGTGTGCCAGGCACTGACCGAAGCGCCGGGGTGAATACCAGCAAATCAGGTTGGACACAGTCCCTCTCCTGCCCGGGGTTCGCAGTCTTAATCCTCATTTTACAGATGAGGTAACTGAGGCCCAGAGAAGTGAAGTTGCCTAATCTCCCTCCCTCTTAGGCGGTCAGACCCAGGCGGGGCATGAGCCCTGTCTGATCTAATTCTCTTCATTCAATAGTACTTATTGAACACTTATTATGTGCCGAGCACTGTACTGAATGCCTGAAATGTACAATTCGGCAACAGATAGGGACAATCCCTATGATGGGCTCAGAGTCTAAACTGACGGGCTCACTTTCTTTGACCCTGCCCCAGTGTTTGGCACGTAGCAGACACTTAAAAAATGCTGCCGTTATTAGAAGGGTGTAATGCATGACTGTGGCATTTGTGTAATTTCCTCCTCAACAGCTCCCATATTCCCCCCAAAGCAGTTTCCCCGAGGAAGCAGATGCCCAAATTGAGGTGGGCTCTAAGCTTGGGAAGCTCCCTCCGAGGGCTGAGGACAGCCTGTAGCCATCAGAGAAGCAGCGTGGCTCAGTGGAAAGAGCCCGGGCTTGGGAGTCAGAGGTCATGGGTTCGAATCCCGGCCCTGCCACTTGTCAGCTGGGTGACTGGGGGCGAGTCACTTCACTTCTCTGGGCCTCGGTTCCCTCGTCTGTCAAATGGGGATGAAGACTGTGAGCCCCACGTGGGACAACCCGATGACCCTGTATGTCCCCCAGCGCTTAGAACAGTGCTCTGCACATAGTAAGCGCTTAACAAATACCAATATTGTTATTATCCTGCTTGGGAGAGTTTGGTGAAGTGGCGCCCTCTTGTGGTGCTAAATATAGCGCGTGTGGTTCGGTTTGTCATCATCATCCCCATCAGTGGTATTTGTTGAGGGCTTGGAAGAGTACTTTCATTCATTCAATCAATCAATAGTATTTATTGAGCGCTTACTATGTGTAGAGCACTGTACTAAGTGCTTGGAAAGGACAATTCGGCCACAGAGACAATCCCTGCCCATTTACGGGCTCACAGTCTAATCGGGGGAGACAGACGGGCAAAAACAAGACAACATAATCACGATAAATAGAATCAAGGGGATGGACACCTCATTAACAAAATAAGTAGGGTAGTTAAAATATATACAAGTGAGCACAGTGCTGAGGGGAGGGGAAGGGAGAGGGGGAGGAGCAGAGGGAAAGAGGGCTTAGCTGAGAGGAGGTGAAGGGGGAAGGAGCAGAGGGCGGAGGGGGAGCAGAAAGGGAGCAGAGGGAAAAGGGGAAGCTCAGTCTGGGAAGGCCTCTCGGAGGAGGTGAGCTCTCAGTAGGGCTTTGAAGTGGGGAAGAGAGATATTTTGGCAGAGGTGAGGAGGGAGGGTGTTCCAGGACGATACATCAGCGTTGGTAGATGCGCTCCCTGTCCACAGTGAGCTCCTTTTATGGTTCCGGCCACAAACGAAACAGTGTTTCAAAAGAAACAGGGAGTCAGCGGGGCCTACGTTCCAAGCCCAGCTCCTCCACTTGTCTGCTGTGTGACCTTGGGCAGGTCGCTTGACTTTTCTGGGCCTCAGTTACCTCATCTGTAAAATGCGAGTTAAATGTGAGCGCTGTTTGGGACATGGACTGTGGCCAGCGTGATTAGCTTAAATCTACCCCCGCGATAAGTGTGGTGCCTGGCACATAGTAAGCACTTAACAAAATCTATCGAAAAAGCACACAAACAGAAGCGGGAAATGACTTCTAATTCCTGAAGAAGAGACTCAAGTCCTAAAGCTCCCTGCTTCGCTGGAGAAGTAGTAATAATAATAATGATGATGGTATCTGTTAAGCGCTTACTATGTGCCAAGCACTGTTCTAGGCACCAGGGTAGATACAAGCTAATCGGGTTATCCCACGTGGGGCTCCCAGTCTTAGTCCCCATTGTACAGATGAGGGAACTGAGGCACAGAGAAGTGAAGTGTCTTGTCCAAAGTCACACAGCTGACAAGTAGCAGAGTCGGGATTTGAACCCACGACCTCTGCCTCCCAAGCCAGGGCGCTTTTCACTAAGCCACGCTGCAAGTAGAGTGTTGACCATGTGCTTTCGTTCCGGAGAGCATATGACTGGGCTCCTCCGGAGGGAGCTTTCGAAAGCCTGGAGCTTTCGAACCGTGGGGTTTGCGGCACATTGATTTGCGGTAGACTCCCAACCAGCCTACCTTTTGGGGGTCCCTTCCGGGAGATGGGTAGAGGCTTGTATGTGGGCATTCAAACTGTGGGACCAAAGTGGGTCCTGGTCCTTTAGGAAGAGTGGGAACTGAGGAAGTCCCAGTGGAACGTGTGCTTGAGTTGTGTTTGCCGCAGCGGCGCTGGTTGGCACGGAGCCATTCACGCGCTGTCTCCCGGGTGGGAGGCGGCTGGCGTAGCAGGAGCCCAGATTTCCGGGGCTCCACTCGGGGGGACCAGCTCCTTTGGCTGCCTCCCTCCATCGATACCACACCTGCTGCCGCGTGAATCATCCTCTCGAAATGTCGCTCGGCCCACAGCTCCCCAATTAATTAGCGATGGTGTTTATGAAGCACTTACTAGGTGCCAAGAACTGGGCTAGCCACTGGAGTAGAAACTGGTGTCAGATTGGTCAAGTCCTTGTTCCTCGTGGGGTTCACAGACTAAAAGAGAGGAAGAACAGATGGTTTATTCCCATTTGAAAGGTACGGTAACCGAGGCCCTGAGGAACTGAGGCCCAGGGTCACACAGCCGGCCGCCGGTGCGGTCGGGACTGGAATTTTGGATCTCCTGACTCCGTTCCAATTAGGCCACCCTGCCTCCTTCAGCCTCCACTGGCTTCCCACGTTCCTCCCCATCAAGCATCCTCTCCTCACGGTCGGCTCCAAGACGCTCCACCATCCATTCACTCCCCCCTCGCACGTCTGCTCTTGTCATCTGCTTCTCCCTAGCCCATTCTCCCTGGGTTCTTCCCTCGCCGACCTTCCGACTGAATCTCCCTCTCTACTCCCCCTGCTCCGTCCCCCCGCTCACTTTGTTTCCCTGGCTCAGCCCATCCTCCCTCCCCACATTCACAGAATCAGTCTCACCCAAAACTTCCTTGGTTCATTCCCAGCACCTCCTTGTATAAACCCGTCAACCCCCGCTGGCACTCAGAACTTATCTGTACCCATCCCTGTTTCAATTATCCCATTGGTAAATATTTTTATGTCCGACTCCCCCATTTGAGGGTAAGCTCCTCGTGGTCAAGGAATGTGTCACTTCTTTATCTTGTATCTCCCAAGCGCTTAGCGCAGTGTAGAGCACCAGTGGGTGCTCAGGAAACACTATGATATTACTACAGCTCCTGGGAAGCAGCGAGGCCTAGTGGGAAGATCCCAAGCTTGAAAGTCCCAGGACCTGGGTTGTAATCCTGGCTCCACTCCTGTGTTTGCTGTGTGATCTTGAGCCAAGTCACTTTACTTCTCCGAGCCTCAGTTTCCTCATCTGTACTCGTATCAATCAGTGGTATTTATTGAGCGCTTCCGGTGTGCGAGGCCCTGCACTTAGCACTTGGGAGGGTACAGTAGAGAAGCAGCGTGGCTCAGTGGAAAGAGCACGGGTTTGGGGGTCAGAGGTCGTGAGTTCGAATCCCAGCTCGGCCACGTATCAGCTGTGTGAATGTGGGCAAGTCACTTAACTTCTCTGGGCCTCAGTTACCTCATCTGTAAAATGGGGATTAAGACTGTGAGCCCCACGTGGGACAACCTGATTCCCCTGTGTCTCCCCCAGCGCTTAGAACAGTGCTCTGCACATAGTAAGCGCTTAACAAATACCAACATTATTATTACGGTCTAACAGAGTTGGTAGACAGGGTCCCTGCCCACAAGGAACTAACCAGTCTTGACTTGTGGGATGGGGTCTGTGTCTACCCCAATGCTTAGGGCAGCGCTTGGCATGTAGTAAGTGCTTCACAAATATTATCATTATTATTGTGATTACTATAGATGAAACTGGAGCACAGGCCTCTGGGGATTATTGGGGCTGGGAGAGGAGGGGACACACCCCTCTTTGATTCAGGTTATTATCCCTTTTCCCGTGTCATCTGGGCAGTTGCCCTGGGGGCATTTCTGTCTAGACGGGACCCCCCCCCCCGCACCCCTTTTCCAAACTCCGCCTCCGTAGTTGGTTTTCTCCCCAACCAGAGATGAGAGGAAGCCCCTCTTCTTGCCCCGCGCCGCCTGCTTAATTACTGTTTTCTCATTTTTAATTGCCGACAATAACGTGACTGCAGCGCGGCTTCTGCAGCCGTGCGTCTTGGGAGGTGACAGATGTAGATGTTTGCAAAGTGGCTGTCGCAGGAAAACACTGTTGAGAAAATTAGGTGTGGGCACAGTCCCTGTATCGTGGGCTAGGTGATCGATGCCCCGGTTTGTGGGGGCTGAGTGCCTGCACCATCCTTTTCTTTCCCGTGGTGAGCGGAGCCTCTCTCCCTCCCTGCACCGCTGCCGGCTCCCAGCTGCCGGGCTCCCGGGGGGAACAAAATAAAAAAGCGACACGTTCTCTGAACACAAGGAACACAGGGAGCTGGCAGGGTCAGCAGGTGCGGCCTGTGGTCCTTGAAGAGAATCAGTCTGTAGCGTTCATTATGTGCATACTCTGTGCAGAGCACCGTATTAAGTACTTGGGCGGGTGCAATAGAGTTAGTAGACAGGATCCCTGCCCTCAAGGGACATACAAACTAGTCAGTATCTCTACTGCCTCAGCAGCACCTGATCCCTTGCTGTTCACTTATTTTAGGTTTGTTGAGTGGTTTTGGTTTTTTTTTTTTGATGGTATTTGTTAGGTGCTTACTCTGTGCCAGGCACTCATCTAAGGCACTGGAGAAGAAACGAGATAATCAGGTTGGACTAAATCCATGTCCCGTATGGGGCTCTCAGTCTTAATCCTCATTTTGCAGATGATGGAACCGAGGTGTGGAGTAGTAAAGTGACTTGCCCAAGGTTACAAAGCAGACATGTGGCGGAGCCAGGATTAGAGCCCGGATCCTCCGACTCCCAGGCCCGTGCTCTTTCCACCAAAGTAGCTTAGTACAGTTAGGGAGGCGTTTTTCCCCTTTCTTGGGAAAACTGGGGCAAAAGCAAAAAACGAAAATGAAAAGCACCAAGAATAAAAATATACAATTGCCTTGGCACAACTATCCAAACCCAAAGTGAGCAGGAGGAACGGGCGCCCCATTTCCTGGGTTAAGCAGAGTAGGACATGGAGGCTGAAGGAAAGAACTAGCAGAGAGAGGGAGCGGAGGTGGCTTTCCCGGCTTCCTGCTTGCCTGCCGCCACAGCTGGACACCCCTCCCTCTCCCTAGCCAACGCTGAGGCCACATCTGTCTCTTGAGAGAAATTCCAACCTAGGACCTCACTCCCGCTGTCCAGCCGCCACGCTGAATTGTGACAGAAAGCACCCACTGCCATTCAGGTTTTTGGTAGCTCGACAAAGGGTGACTGACACTCGCGTTCAGAAACATGGGGTGTCCATTAGCTTTCTCGCTCTTCAAAACTCGGCACATTAATGATTTACTCGCTAACACCTCGCTTGTTTTTGAGAAGTATCAGAGGGCGTCCATGTGTGAAAATGTAACCGCCTAGATTTCCCACTTCAAATTAAATTTCTAAGTGAACCTCAGGTTCTGCTGGTGGCCTTCAGATTGGTGGACTCTGCCCGGTCCTTAGATTGGTCCACATCCAGCAGCCAGAGGGGATTGCAGCGAGGACTCATCGTAGCTGGGCCTCGACTTTCTCTTGGAAGTCCAGGAACACATTTTCTTTTTCTCGGTATAAGTCCATCCAGTGATTCACATGCATAAATGTGTATGTTATCATGAGAAAACTTTCCCTCCAGGAAAGAAAACTCAATCTTATTTATCAAACGCTTACTGTGTGCAGAGCGCTGTACTGAGTATTTGGGAGTACAATATAAAAATAAAATGAATTAGTGCAACAGTTACAAATGCTTGCAGTGCCCGATGTGGCGGGGCCCTACAAGAGGGGAAGGGGGTCGTTGGAGCTTTTGGGGCAGAAAGCCAGGACCCTGAGCTAGTTCAGCAGGGAACAGGAGGATCCAGTGTGACATCCTTCAACCTGAAGCACGACCCCAGTGTACACTTCTCCCCGCCTCCACCTCCCGGTCCCGGTTTGCTCCAAGGATACGAAGCATCATCAGAAACACTGCTCTGATGCATGACTCACCAAGACTCCATGATATGGAAGCGGAGGCAGGGAGTGACATTATTCTCTGTGATTCATGCCATCTTGA
This sequence comes from Ornithorhynchus anatinus, assembly GCF_004115215.2. Classification (NCBI taxonomy): domain Eukaryota; kingdom Metazoa; phylum Chordata; class Mammalia; order Monotremata; family Ornithorhynchidae; genus Ornithorhynchus; species Ornithorhynchus anatinus. The sequence goes on from NC_041747.1 coordinate 2,081,437, forward strand.
AAAAAATCCCTAAGATGGGGAGGGGAGGTGTGGGTTGCCTTTCTGGAGAGCGAGGTGGATGGCAGCATTCCCTGACTCTGGTCCAGAGGTCCCCTGAGTCCATGGAAGCTGCACTCTCCATCTTCCTCAAATGAGGAGCTGACCCGCAGAAAGAAGCCCATGCTAAGGAAAACCCACTCTATAATTCACTCACAACATTGCGTTGCATTCTTTACAGTTGTGGGACAAACGCACCCTAGTTCCCCAGCAGGGTCCTAGCCAGAATGCGTAATGTAGAGATGTGTTATGGAAGAACTGAAGGAATTTGACTTTTGAAAGATCAGCTGAGCCAGACTGAGCCAGAGAGTGGTGTGTCCATGCCGCAGCTTTCCGTCCATTGGTCTACCTGACATTTTACGCTGCCCTTTGGGAGCCAAGGACCAAATAATAATGATTGTGGTATATAGGCACCTACTCTTTGCCAAGCAGTGTACTAACAACTGGAGTAGATACTGGACAGCCGGGTCCCACATGGGGCTCACAGAGTAAGGAGGGAGAGCAGGTGTTGCGTCCCCATTTTACCTATGAGGGAACTGAGGCACAGAGAAGTTAACTGATTGGGAATGTGACTGTTATATCGTTATATTGTATTCTCCCAATCACTGACTACAGTGCTGTGCACACGGTAAGCACCCAATAAATAAGATTGGCTGACTAACTTGCCCAAGATCACACAGCCGGTAAGTGGCGGAGCTGGAATTAGAATTCATTCATTCATTCATTCATTCAGTAGTATTTATTGAGAGCTTACTATGTGCAGAGCACTGTACTAGGCGCTTGGAATGGACAAATCGGTAACAGATAGAGACAGTCCCTGCCCTTTGACGGGCTTACAGTCTAATGGGGGAGACAGACAGACAAGAACAATGGCAATAGAATTTAAATCCTCTGACTTCCAGGCCTGCACTTTCCACTGGCCATGCTGTTTCCCGCGTTGCTTAGGCCATATCTAATTCCTACTAGGTTATTCTTTCCCAGCACTGAGTACAGTACTCTACATAGAGAAGGGGCTTAGTAAATACTCTCACCACTGTTGTTACCAGGCCTAGCTCATGATACAAATAAATTGACTCCCCCACCCTCCAGGGTGGAAACCAACTGGAATGGGTGTCTGAAGACTTCTCAGCACTGAGGACTGACAAGAGGATGGATTCTCAGGGCCCTGCAAAGTGAGGGTCACCTCTCTCATTAGGAATGCAGAGGTGAAGCCCCAGGAAAGCCGAAAATGTTTATTTGAGTTGACTGGGTGTTGTGGCTTCATGTGAACTTTGGGCCCAAAGTGAAAGGGGTGAGTTTTCCTGTCAAATTGCTTCTGGCTCAAGCTGGTTTATTGGGTCAGGGGGTGCTGGGCATGCAGATGGGTGCCAGAGCCCGCCAACACCCTCTCGCAGGGTCATAATGTCCATAATGTCCTTTCATCCCCTCCCTGGTCCCCACGAGGTCAAAGGCACAAGAGGAGGTGTGGAAGGTAGCACAGTCCAGGGGAGAGAGAGTGGGGCTGAGAGTCAGAGGACTCCACTCTTGAGTCCCAGCTCCGCCCCGGCCTGCCGTGTGACCTACGCCAAGTCACCCAACCTCGTCGGTTAAACCGTTAGCATGATCCCTGTTCATCCCGCGTCTTAGGTTTTGAGCCGTGTTGGGACAGGGTCTGTGCCCAGTACTGCATCGATCCCAGCACTTGGTACCTAGCCAGCGCTCCGTAATAACATCGTTATTACTGAGCCCCAGGTGGTAGAGAAAATGTGAAATCTGCTTGTTGGATCCAGGTCACTGTGTAGAACTGTTTTCAGAATATTGTCCCAGTTAATACTTTAATGACTTGGGGCTAAGTCATTCTAACCCGCTGTCGTAATATTTGTATTTATTAATAACGAGAGGAGACCAATGTCAGGTCAGAAATGTGCCCTAATTCTCTCACTATTTCAGGGAGAAAGGCCTCCAAGTTCAAGTAGAGACACAAATCTTTAGGACTGATCGGCCTCTCCTGGGCCTTAGGCTTGCTGAGGGTACTCAAAGATACACGTGGAAAGGGGCACGCTAGCCGAATCGCCCCATCTAGGAGAGAGAAAATGAGGGGAAATGGTACCGGTTTCTTGTGGCCGGTGTCATAATTTCCTTCATGTTCATCCCAGGACTGTATACTGTGGGTATCTTTTGCCAGGGCGGGACCTCTGGGGCAGAATCGATCAAACAGTGCTATTTACTGAGAGCCTCTCGAATGCAAGGACCCGTACTAAGTCCTTGGGCGAATGAAGAGCAGCGAGTCCCAGGTTCCATGCCCTCAAGGAGCTTACACTTAATGGAGGGAGTAAGTGAACACTGTTGACTGACCGACTCACTGGCAAGCAACAACAGAAATCTTGAATCCTCGGGAAGCCTGATCCAGGATCAACACCAACAGCCAGGTTGGCTGTTGCCCCAGAGCTCATGGAGTTTGGAAGCCCCGTTAGATTTGGGCCCCCAAGGTTATTGGGGAGGCCTCCCCAGCCTCCTAAGAGGTGAAATTTCCACCTGACTCACAAGCAGCCTTTGCCCCTTTAAAGAGTATACGCCTAGCCGACGTGTACCCACTAGCTCCTTGAGGGCAGGCCTCCTGCCTTTTGCTTCTGTTATATTTTTCCCAAGTGCGTAGGACAGTGCTCTGCACACAGTAAGGGACCAGGAATTCCGTTGTTGACGTGGGCGACGATGCCGTTGCTGGATAATGCGAAATCATAAAACGATCCAGAGAACGGGGAACACCGGAAGCAGGGGAATGAGTAAGTGTGGGGCCTCTGGGGGAGAGCGATAGCATGGAGCGGAAGTGAACTCTGCTTTTAATTGAAAAACCTGGGCCTTGGGACCATCTGTCCCACGGAGGGGGAAGTTGTGTCTAATCAGAGAGGGAAGATGATGAATGAAGGCTTCGTCCAGCCCGGGACTGATTCTAATTAGGCTGAATTAAAAACTTGTTTCCGCAGCCAGATGATTCAAAGGCAGGAGGGAGTTCTATTTAACCTCCCCGCCCAGATCCAGATAGCTCATTAAAGAGAGAATGGAAAGTGCTTCGTCCCAGTGAACTCTTCGGCAAGCTGCTTTAGGGCTGACGGCTGAAGTAGTTTCCATTTAATTTCTAGCAGCGTCTTTTCCTTCCGCCCGGGTCAGTGGAGAAAGCAGGGTTCCGAGCAAGCGTGGGAAGAGTGGCGCGGGCTAGCGGGAAAGAGCGCGGGGTCTAGAAGTCGAGTCCCTTCCCTCTTCCCACCCCCCGTCTCACTCACCCACTGCGAGATTTCCTCCACCCTCGTCCAAGCCAGACCTATTCTGACTATCCCTGGTCTCACCCTATTTCCCCAGGGAGACCACCCACCCACACCCATCCCACTGCTGCTGTCACTGCTTGCCCCCAGCTGGGGGAAGGAGCACGGCCTACTGGATAAAGCACAGGCCTAGGAGTCAGCCTCCAGCTCCCTCCCCACTCCTTCCGCTTACTCTTTAAAACCCCACTTTTCAGTCCCCCATCTTCTGACAAGTGAAGGATCGTCTCCATCCCGCGACTGAATGACATTTATCATCTTCAGCGTTAAAAAAAATACGGCTACCACCGCGTTCCCTCCAACTTCCCTCTACCACCCCCCTCTTCACCTCTCCGCAGCTTTAACCCTCTTTTCCCCCCATTTCCCTCTGCTCCTCCCCCTCTCCCTTCCCATCCCCTCAGCACTGTACTCGTCCGCTCAACTGTATATGTTTTCATTACCCTATTTATTTTGTTAATGAATTGTACATCGCCTCGATTCTATTTAGTCGCCATCGGTTTTTACGAGACGTTCTTCCCCTCGACTCTATTTATCGCCATCGTTCTCGTCCGTCCGTCTCCCCCCATTAGACCGTAAGCCCGTCAAACGGCAGGGACCGTCTCTATCTGTTGCCGACTTGTTCATTCCAAGCGCTTAGTACAGTGCTCTGCACATAGTAAGCGCTCAGTAAATACTATTGAATGAATGAATGAACTTCCATCCATCTCCGTGACCTTGGTAAAAGTAGTAATCGACCTTTCCCCCTCACCTTCGAGCGTACCACAGTAAATGGAGAAAGCTGAAGTCAGGTTAGGAATTGAAGAAGGGAGGTGCGGGGATGGGGAGTTTGGCTGGATGCTGTTTAAAAAATCAGGTCAGGCTCTGACTCAGTGTGTGAGCAATGAACATCTCGCAAAAGTACCTGCGTCTGGCATCTGCGGTCTGGAACATGTTCTCAGCATCTTAAACACAATTTCCAAGCAGCTTTGCTAGGTGTCAGAGAAACCCCCCCCCCAAAAAAAAAGGCAGCCTATTAAATTTTCAGATGACCCACATACAGTGTGGGAATCTGGCTCTGTAGGAAAGAAAGGGAATCTAGGGGGCTCCCATCTCCTGTCCAACTGCCAGATGTTAACAGCCGAGGCCGAACCTTCTCGCTTTCTGCTCCCAAGATGGCACTGCTGACTCAAACTGAAGGCAGTGATGGGTGGGGCCAGGACAGCCCAGGAGCCCCCTCCCTTAGTCACTGGAATTTCAAACCAAGGTCAGACCACCCCAGTGGCTTGTGTATATTTGCTCGGTGACCTGTGGGAAGAGCTGCATTTGTTCTTGATCAGCAGGACTGCTGACTGGCCCCAATCCCCCTCCCCCCCACCCCACATCCCACCAACTCAGTCAGTCTGTCAATCAGTGATATTTATCGAGCACTTTCGATATGCAGAGCACTGTACGAGGTGTTTGGGAGAGTACAAAACAGCAGAATTAGACCTGTTCCGTGTCCATAACGAGCTTACAGTCTAGAGGAGGAGACAGACATTAATATGAATAATTCATTTATAGTATATAAAGATATGTTCATAAGTGCTCTGGGGGTGGGGGTGAATATCAGATAACGCGTCCAAATTGACGACTCCTTATGTCCTGGAGGCCTCTTTTCATCCATCAGTCATTCCATAGTATTTGTTGAGCACCTCCACTAATCTAGCAGGGTGACTGACATTGAAATAATTGCCCATAGGAAGCTGGGGGACATTGGCAGGGGAAACCTGAGATGGTCACTGAGCCCGTGACAGGCCAGCATGCTGGAGAAGCAGTGGGAGTTTATGTCCGGGAAGAATCGATCCGTTGATTAGTAATTGATTATCAACCGGCGGTATTGATCGAGCACCTAGTGAGCACACTACACCGTACGGAGCACTTGACTGACCTCAGTCAAGCTGCAAGCAAAGATCAGGGGCTCTAGAGTTCTCCCTGAGTGAAGCCTGAAATTAGGGGAAAGTGAAAACCTTCCACTGTAGGCAAAGAGCAGTCCTTGGTTGCCCGTGCAGTTTTTGAAGTAGAGTGTAACTGCTGAACATTTTGTGCAAGATGGATTCTCCAGGGGGAGGTGGCGGAATTGTATGGAAACATATTCATCTTAGCCCGTTGGTTTGCTGGGAGCACATTATCATCTTCCGCACGCTCCTTCTGCCCACACCAGAGACTAGGGAGCTATTTACAAGCCCCTGTCCGTTGAACAACTCCAATCTCTCAAAAGAGCCTGTTGACTGAAGGCAGTGGGCCCCGATGGGAAGATCATAACTGTGGTATTTGTTAAGAGCTTTCCATGTGCCAAGTCCTGTTCTAAGCGCTAGGTCAGATGCAAGGTAATCAGGTCCCTCATGGGGCTCACAGTCAAAATAGGAGGGAGAACCAGAATTGAATCCCCACTTTGCAGATGAGGGAACTGAGGCACAGAAAAGTTAAGGGACTTAGCTAAGGTCACGCGTGGTGGAGCCGGGATCAGAAAGGCCCAAGCTCTTTCTACAAGCCAGAAGACCTTGGTTTGAATCTCAGCTCTGCTACTGATCTGTTGGCTGACCTTGCGCAAGTCATTGACCCTCTCTGGGCCTCAGTTTCCTCCTCTGAGAAATGTGGGTTAAGAGCCGTGTTGTCTCTACCTCTTGGACTGTGAGCCCCATGAAGAGCCAACAATCTTTTTATTGGTATGTACCTGAGGGCTGAGGATGGGTGAAAATACATCTGTGTTAAGGAGAAGTGTTTTGGGTAGGACTTGGGGTATATCTGGGAAAAGGTTGGATTTTAGGGGCATCTTGAAGATAGGCCATACGAGTCCTTTTATTCTCTCACCTCATATCCTCTGGACTAAGCTCGTTGTGGGCAGAGAACTCTGTTACATTGTACTCTCCCACATGCTCAGTACAGTGCTCTGCACAGAGTAAGTGCTCAATAAATGCCACTGATGATGTGTATCCTGGCTCGGCTTCTGTATCAGCCTCCTCCCTGGTGTCCCTGCCTCTCCCCTCTCCGGGCCATATTTCACTCTGCTTTCTAGACCACTATTATTGTCCTCAAAAATCTACAGTGGCCCCCCCCATCCTTCTCTGCATCAAGCTGGTTCCTGGCAGGTAGCCCCCTTACCCATTATGGTGCCCAGCAGGTAGTACCCGACTCGCTCTTCAAGTCCCCAACTCGCTCTTCAAGTCCCCGACTCGAGTCCTATCACCGGTACTCAAGAGAGATGTTCTTTTTCATGAGGAAATGGAAAATATGATTTTGTGTTGTGATTATTGGCTATTAGTAATAATAATAATAACTGTGGTACGTGTTAAACACTTACTATATGCCAGGCACGGTACTAGACGCTGGAGTGGTTACAAGCAAATTGGGTTGGATACAGTCCCTGCCCCACGTGGGGCTCACAGACTCAATCCCCATTTAGCAGATGAGGTAACTGAGGCATAGAGAAGTTAAGTGACTTGTGAAGAGTTCTCACAGCAGGCAAGAAGTGGAGCCGGGATTAGAACCCATGACCACCCGACTCCCAGGCCCTTGCGGTATCCACCCCGCCGTGCCGTCACGTGTTCGTTTTGATTTCGTCTTGCGCGCAGCCAGAATGGGAGGCAGGAACAGACGTGTGCGGGCTCAGACCCGGAAGATCTGGACGGGACTGTTCAGACGTGTTCGAGCAGGTGCAGGTCCTGACGTGTATAGATCTATTCTGGAGTGTTGAGATGTGTTTTGATCCTGACACGTACGGACCCGTCTGGAAGTATTCAGACGCGTTTGCACAGATGCAAGTCCTGACAGGTTAGACCCGTACAGAAGTGTTGACGTGTTCAAGCAGATTCAGGTCCCAACCTGTACAGACCTGTATGTTCAGGCGTGTTTAGGGCAGGTGCGGGTACAGGCCTGTAGAGACCTGTATGGGCATGAATAAACATGTTCAAGCTGCCACAGGCCTGTATCGACCCGTGTGGGAGTGTTCAGACATATTCAGGCAGGAGCAGACGCACACCTGGATAGCTCTGTGCGAGAGCCTGTAAGCGTGTTCCGACATGTACCGACCTGTCCAATCCCATATGAGAGTATACGGGATGTTTGGGCACGTACAGATCTGTAAAGACCTGGACGGGAGTGTACAGGCGTGACTGGGCATGTACATACATGTCTAGACCTGCACAGGCCTCTAAACCCCAGCGAACACCCAGACGAGGAGAAATAAGGTCGGCCAGATCTCTCGCCATGGTGGGTGATGCCTCCCGGTTCAGTTGGGTCCCGGAGGAAGGGCCGTGTCTCCCCTTGACCCCGTCTCCCGGGCACTGCCGTGTCTTCCTCCCAACCACCCCCCCCCAGTCAGTTAGTGGCACTGAGTGAGCGGAGTACGTGGAACGCCGCACTGGAAGCGCTTGGGAGAGGACAACAGAAACAAGACTCAAGTTCTCTGCGCTCAAGGGGCTCTTCGCTTAAATGGGGGACACACAAAACAGGTACAGATAGTGGGGACGGGAGAAGATGGAAGCCAGGGTGGCCTAGTGGGAAGAAGACAGGACGGGGAAGCAGGAGAACCGGGTTCAAGTACCCGCTCTGCCGCCGGCCTGCTGTGTGGCCTTGAGCGAGTCACTTGACTTCTTTGCCTCGATTTCCCCATCTGTGAAATAGGGGTGAGATCTCCGTTCCCCTTCCCGCTTACACCTTGAGCCCCGCGTGGGACAGGGATGGTGTCCAGTCCGGCCGTCTTGTATCTCCGCAGCGTGGCTCAGTGGAAAGAGCCTGGACTGGGGAGTCAGAGGTCGGGGGTTCGAATCCCGGCTCTGCCACTTGTCAGCTGTGTGACTGTGGGCAAGTCACTTTCACTTCTCTGGGCCTCAGCGACCTCATCTGTAAAATGGGGATTAACTGTGAGCTTTACGTGGGGCAACCTGATGACCCCGTATCTACCACAGTGCTCTGCACATAGTAAGCGCTTTACAAATACCAACATTATCATTATTATTATTACCCCAGCCTGCGGCATATTGTTTGGGCACCTAGTAGGCGTTCATTAAATACCACCATCATCAGCCTATTCTTCCCGACTTGGGCGTCTTTTCCTACACAGCGGTGTGTGCACAGTGTGCAGTGCTGTGCACAGGGAACACTATTGATCGATTGATCGATCGATGCTCAGAAAACTCCTTTGGTGATGATGCAGGTCATGCTTCTTCCACAAGATGGCCGTATGATACCATCGATTCCAGCGACTCCCTCCAGCTCGATTTCTAACTACAACTCACACCAATTCATAATCTTTTTTTTCCACACTTAATTTTTTCTTGCGCAAATGTACCCCCAGGGCTTCACTGTGGCCTCTGTAAATGAACCATTCTAAACTGTGATTTTTCTTGGATTGAGTTATCGGAAGGGCAGTCGATCAACGGCATTAATTTTTTAAAAGAGAGATTTTTTTTTTATGGTTAACAATAACAATGTTGGTGTTTGTTAAGCGCTTACTATGTGCAGAGCACTGTTCTAAGCGCTGGGGTAGATAGAGGGTAATCGGGTTGTCCCACGTGAGGCTCACAGCCTTCATCCCCATTTTCCAGATGAGGTCACTGAGGCACAGAGAAGTGAAGTGACTTGCCCACGGTCGCACAGCTGCCAAGTGGCACAGCCGGTTAAGTGTTTACTACGTGCCAGGCACTGTACTGAATGCTGGGGTAATCAAGGTGGGACACCGTCCGTGTCCCAGGAGGGGCTCACAGCCTTAATCCCCATTGTACAGTTGAGGTGACTGAGGCACAGAGGGTTTAAGTGACTTGCCCACGGTCACGCAGCAGACAAGTGGTAGAGCCGGGATTAGGACCCTGGTCCTTCTGACACCGGGGCCCCTGCTCTATCCACTAGGCCACCCTGCTGCTCTGTTGAGCACTTACTATGTTCAGAACACTGTACTAAATGCTTGGGGGAGAACAACAGCGTTGGAAGACACAATCTCAGCCCTCAAGGGGCTAACCACCTGGAGGGGGAGGCAGACCTTAAAATAAACAACAGATTGGGGAAATAGAGTTTAAGGATATGTAAGTGAATGCTGTGAATGCAGAGGGTGGGGTGCATCTCACAGAATATCCAGTGCTTAAGGGGTACAGATCCGACACAGGCGATGCAGAGGGGAGGGCGAGTGGGGGAAATGGGGCAGGGAAGCCCTCTTGGAGGAAATGGGATTTTAGGAGGACCCTGAAGGCGGGAAGAGTGGCGGTCCGTCAGATATGAAGGGGGAGGGAGTCCCAGGCCAGAGGGAGGACATGGGAAAAGGGTAGAGGAACAAGGGGAGGTTGGAATTAAAGGAGCAAAGTGTGTGAGTTGGATGGTAGTTGGAGGGGGAGAGCCGATGAAGTGCTTTAAAGCCCTCGTGTAAGCAGCCTGATGCACAGGTGGATGGATAACTACTGGAGGTTGATAAAGAACTAAAGACATTCTTGGAAATGGTTTCAGTAACCGAAAGCCCTGAAAGAATAGTGCCATTTTAACGGTTTCCCTTCTTTCCTTCCTGTTCTCATCCCAGTGTTGCCCCTTTGTTTCTTGTACTTCTTATCTGTTTCATTCTTTCTCCTCCTCACCCTTCTAATCTTAACTCTTTTTTTCCTCGGTTTGTACTTGACCCTCTCCCATCCTCATTTCCTGTGCCTCTCCTCCTCCTCCTTTCTCTTTCCATCGTTCCTCTAATTATCTCTTTCCTTCTCTGGGCTTCTTCCAGTGTCTCTTCCTTTCTCCCCCGTTGCACCCAACCCACTCTCTAGCAACCATCTTTCATCTCCCTCTCTGACGGTCCCTCTCTTTTCCCCCCTCTCTCTGGAGATTGGGCGGGAGGTCAGTGTCCCTTGGGCCTGTCCTCCACCGGGAGGCGGGGATCACGTCTGTTAACTCTGTCGTCCTCTCCCCGGCCCTCAGCGCGACGCCCTGTACACAGTTGACTTGTAAGCTGCTTGAGGGCAGGGATCACGTCTGCTGCCGTCACCCTCTCCCCAGCACTTCGTGCAGTGCTCTGCGCAGAGTAGGAGCTCTCAGCGCCACTGATAGTACGTGACGGCGATACCAACCCACCAGCCAGCTCCACCCTACTCCATCACTGTCCGATACTGATTCTGCCACCCAAACGCAACTACCTGTGAACCCCCATCGTGCCAAAAGCGCGCATAAAGCGAACTTGATCAACTCTCTGAACTCGCTGAAATTACCCTCCCGTCCCTCGGCCTCTCTGCAGTCTGAAAGCGAGGAATCTGGCTGGCCGGGAGGTGGAGAAGGGGAGAATTAATTAGATAAACTTGAGGGCTTATAGCCCCATTAGTTAATTAAGTGATGACTTTACTGTGTCTGAAGTGAGCCGTAAGGCTAATCTAAATATTCCCTCCTTTATGGGGTCTGCAGGCTCTTTACAAGCTGGCTTCACTCACTGAGTGTCAAATTGGGGCTATAGGGATAGATAAAGGAAAAATAGTCAGTGGCCCTGAGGTTTTTTCAGGCCATATCTTTATGCTCTGCTATAAAAGCCTATTACTCTTCATTTAAAGGGTGAAAATAGTTGACGTCTCTCAAATGTTTAGGAACCCATGAATGGAATATTATTTGAGTGGAATGATGTGCCTGTTTTATGGGTGAGTAGTAAAAATCTAATAGTTGGCAAAACAAGCCGGTATTTACTCTACCTGATAATCCGGTTTATTAGCGTAGAGGAGAGTGCTGGATGGTTGTGCTAGGGGGCTGGGCCTGAGCCGGCGGGCTGCGGGCAGGTTGGTGGTGGGGGCTGCTGTCCCGTGCCTTCCTTGGGCCCGTCTCCTGGCTCGGATTCTCTGGGGGCCCCTCCGCCCCACGTGTGCAGTGACGGTGGGTTCCTCCAAGAGGCCGGGACCCCGAACCCAGGCCCAGCCCCAAGGTCGTGCTGCTTCCGAGCAGGAAGCCGGGGTAGGGCCGCAGCGGGAGAAGCGGGCCGCCCACTCCGCTCCCCAGGAGAGCCCCGATCGGGTCGGCTGATTTTAGGGGGGCTCGTGCCCACGTGGGGTCCAGAGTTTGTGTGGGTGTGTGTTCTCGGGACTCGGGATCTCCCCGCCCGCAAGCGCTACTCGGTCAGTGCCCTGGAAGAAAGGGATGCTCTTAGGGTGGTACTTAGGGGTGCTCTTAGGGTATTCTGCAGTCCTGCCTCTCGATTCTTCGCAACCTGAGGGCAGGGGCCGGGCCTCCTGGACCTCCGACCTGCCCCCGGCCTCTGCCCGCCCTGCGCCCCGGGGAGGGCCCCGTCAGTATTTGTCCGGGCGGCCCGCTCGGGTTGTCATGGCCGCCTTGGGAGTCTCAAACAAAGTTCATCCCCTGCGGGCGCCCGGCAACGGCCTTGGGCCGACCGATCCCTGCCGCTGCGCCGTACGGCCACCGGGCCCCCCCACCTCACCGCGTGGCTTCTTGTGCAGAGCTCCACTTGGGGCCCTGGGGAGACTGAGGCTGAGAGAGGCCCCCCACCTCTCTAGCACCTGGCAGTCTGAGAGTTCGAAGGGTGAAGAGTCCCGCCCAGACCAGCTAGCCCGTGAGCAGTGCGCTCGGGCCTACAGGCTGGGCTCGGACAGGCCACTTAGCTCCCAGACGCCGGCGACTAGCACCAGCTCGAGGAGGGCTGTCGCTTCTCACTGCTCCGAACAAGTCCTCCCAGAGCAGCCAGCTCAACTCTTCCCTGCACTTATGTCCGTATCTGTAATATATTTATTTTTGTTAATGTCTGTGTGTGTCCCCCCTAGATTGTTAAACTCGTTATGGGCAGGAAATTTTGTCTCATATATTGTTATACCGTACTCTCCCAAGCACTTAGTACAGTGCTCTGCACACAGTTAGCGCTCAATAAATGAACCCCGTCCTCCCCAACCCCTTCCAACCTTGTCATTTGGCCTGCTGGTCTGTGAACAGGAAACAGGGCCCTTCTCCTGGCCCCAGGGCCTTGTGAGCATGGCCTAATCTGTCTGTTCACAAGGTCAACTCTCCTAATCTCCCTTGGTGGAGAGTCTAATCTGGCTCCTTCTTATCTCTCCACTCCCATCTCCTGCTGCGCCGCAACCCCCCCACTCATTATTCCTCCCAAACTAGTCTAGCCATACCTCCCATCTCCAACCCCCAGTTCACGCTCCTTCCCCGCCTCAAATCCACCAGGCCACAGCTCCCCCCACCTTCAAAATCTTCTTTAAAACTGCCTCCTCCAGGAGGCTTTCCCTGACTTTACCTCCCCCTTCCCTAGCAGTCAGTGGTATTTATTGAGTGTTTACTGTGTGTAGAGCACTGTACTAAGCGCTTGGGAGAATACAATGTAACAGAGTTGGCAATTTACAGTCTAGAGGGGGAGACAGATATTAATATAAATAAATTACAGATACAGAAATAAATTACAGATGATATGCCCCTATCCATTCTCCAGTCAGGGTCAGCCCGTGTAGCTGTGAAGAATGTCGGTCTATTCCATTTTTTTCCTTTGGTTTTTATCAGTCGTCTATGTTTGCCTCCCATTCCGATTGTTTATAAGCGAATCTATTCCTGCCTGATATTCCCCCCATTTGATTGTAAAGTCCTCGGAGGCAAGGGACCACGGCTCCCGATAGGGGCTTGGGAAGTGCTAAGAGTGAGGAGGAGGAGGATGGTGATGATGATAGTGATGAAGGTAGCCTTCCTTCTGGAAAGGTTGTGGCATTCCAGCTGCCTGGGGGAGCCCTCATGCTTATCCCACTCTGTATTCTCTGTATTGGTCTGATGTCTTCTTTTCTTTTTTCTTTTTTACCGGTATTTGTCAAGCCCTTACCGTGTGCCAGGTACTGTTCTAAGTGTTCAGGTAGATAAGAGCTAATCCGGTTGGACTCAGTCCCTGCCCCACATGGAGTTCACAGCCTTAATTCCCATTTTACAGATGAGGGAACAGAGGCACAGAGAAGTGAAGTGACTTGCCCAGGGTCACACAGCAGATAACTGGCGGAGCCGCGATCAGAACCCAGGTCCTTTGGACTCTCAGGCCCGTGCTCTTATCCACTAGGCCACACCGTTTCTTTCCGGGAAACCCCTGAACTCAGAGCCTTCTCATTAAGTTCCACGTTCCTGGGCGGGAAAGAGGGTGAGGAGGGCTGTGTTCTCCCCCTCAAGGCACAGAGCAGTAATGATCAGAGGTGGAAAGAGCCCGGGCTTGGGAGTCAGAGGTCATGGGTTCTAATCCCGGCCCTGCCACTTGTCAGCTGGGTGACCATGGGCAAGTCACTTAACTTCTCTGGGCCTCAGTGACCTCATCTGTAAAATGGGGATTAAGACTGTGAGCCCCACGTGGGACAACCTGATTCCCCTGCGTCTACCCCAGCGCTTAGAACAGTGTTCAGCACATAGTAAGCGCTTAACAAATACCAACATTATTATTATTATTACTTTATCTAGTGTGCAGAGTCATTGCCTGGGTTCCTGAAGGAGTTAGGTGATGATCCCGGCCCATTTGGCCTCAACCTGGCCTCACCCTCCCTCTAGGCTCTAAACTCGTTGTGGGCGGGAATGCCACTATTTATTGTTGTATTGTACTTTCCCAAGCGTTTAGTACAGTGCTCTGCACTTGGTAAGCGCTCAGTAAATATTATTTGAATGAACCTGGTGGCCAGTCCCTTGACTGTCCCTCGTCCCATAGAGTCTTCTTCGGCTGGTCACCGGCCAAGTTTCAGAGGCAGCGGTGGGGATCGGGGAGCCCAGGAGAGGGCTGGGTTCCCTGTGCCCCCCACCTCCATCCCGAACATGACCCCTCTCCCTTCTGTGATCGGCGAGAGGAAGGTGAGTCTTTGGCCATCCGTCCACCTCCTGTTCTCTCCCTACCGCATCACCTCTGGGCAGGGGTCACGTCCGCTGACTCGGTTTTACTCTCCCAAGTGCGTGATATAGTGCTCTGTACACTGCTAAGCGCTCAGTAAATACCATGAATGGATTGATTCAGTAGCCCTGCTCTCCCGGGATCAAGGCTGCGTCACGGGCAAACCACCTCTTGCCCACCTCTCACCCCTAGATCTGGTACCGGTGGCTCAGTGGACCTCAGTGGCCTGTGGGGCCCAATCAGCAGCAGCAGCATGGCTTAAGGGGAGTCAGGAGGTTCTCACCCCGGCTCCGCCTCTGACCTGCTGTGTGACTCTGGGTGAGTGAGTCGCTCAACCGTTCTGTGCCTCGGTTTCCCTCTCTTTAAAATGGGAATGAGATGCCCGCTCACCCTCCTTCCTAGATTGAGAGCCTTATGTCATACAGGAATTGTCTCTGACTTGATTTCCTGTAGCTACCCCAGCGCTCGGTTTGGAGATAGTGCTTAAAGAACACTCTCGTTATTATTGTTATAATGGTACATTGCAGTTCAGGGAAAGGAATCCCATTTGCAAAAGGTGACAGTAACTAAGGGGTGGTGAGGGAGGGAGGTAAAACCTCCAAAGGATTTCAGGCAATGCTACTCTCCCTGTTAGCCGCAGCAGCACCGGAACGAGATTGTTCCAGCATTAAGGATGCTGTAAAATCACAGGGGTAGTATGTGCCGGAGAGGGAGGGAGGATGTGATGCAAGTGAGATCTCCAGCCTTATCATTCGGGGTTTGAACCAAGCAGCTATGCTAATCTGCATTTAACGCAGGCAGTTGTAGGGTCGGTGAATGCTTTACAACCCTCCTCCATTCTCAAGTGTCAAACTATGGCAATATTGATAAAAGCGCAGAGAGGATGGGAGGGAGCTATCCCAGGGCCGGTTTATTCCCCTATTTTTTTTACTGCATTGTAAAAGCTCTTACTCTCCTAAGTAGGTTGAAATTGGTGGACAGTAATCTGAGTTGATAATGTTTCGGAAACAGTTTGGCAAGCGATAAAGTTCAGCCCTTCGCACACACACCCAACTTCTCCGGGTTGGCTGTAGAAAGCCCAGCTGTGCGGGCCTACTTATATACACACAAGCATGCATAGATACACACTCCCCCACTCCACAGCTTGCTCACCCTCCGTGGCAAGCCCAGGATGTGGGCTGAAGGATCCGGTGCTAGTGGGAAACCACCTCTTGCCCACCTCTCACCCCTAGGTCTGGTACCGGTGACTCAGTGGACCTCAGTGGCCCGTGGTGCCCAATCAGCAGCATTTACTGAGTACCTACTTGAGGGCTCAGTAAAAGCTCCGGAGAGTCCAACAGAAGAAAGACCCCCCCAGATAGAAGCTTACGCTCAAATAGGGGAGAGAGAAGAAACTTATTTGTAAAGAGGGGCAGCAGGCGGTAAGCAGGGATGTGACAGGTAGTGTGATTAAGACATGATCTACTGATCAGAAAGGATTGAGAGAAATGATTCTGGAACTGTTCCAAGCCTCCTAGTTGTTGGGAAGGAAGCGTATGGGGTTCCAAGCCGACTGTGAGTTTTTTCCCAGCTGACCATCAGGAGTGTCACACGAATGGGTGGGTTTTTCTGGGTGATTGGGGAAGCCAGGGCTTTTATATGGGTAGAACCACCCCTTCCTCTCCAGGCCGGCCATGTTCCAAAACATCCTTTCCCTCGCACAGGATCATCATTTTGCTCCTGGAGTGGTACGGTAAAAAGCCGACGCTTCGACCCCAGCCCAGGCCCAGTAGCTGATGGGGTGGACTACGGAGCAGAATTGATCTGGCCTGCCTCCGATACGCTCAGCTCAGTTTGGGGATCACACACCCTAGCCTCTGTTTAACCAACGGACGGTCCGAGAATCAGCCTTCCACCGGGCAGCCAGGGTCCGGTAGGAAGTGTAAGGAGTCGGTCCTAACCCCCAAATGGCCCTGTGGGTGAAGGAAGCTTAGCGCCCGTGAGTACGGTTCACTGCACGGGAAGGTTCGGGAGAGGTTTGTAAACCAAGCAAGAAATAAGGACTTCAGCCAGAGCTAGAGAAATGCAACCACCAAAACCTATTTGTTTGTCCTTGTAGGCTCCAGGGAAGGAGTCAGTTCGGGACTCAGGGCCCTATCTTATCCTCCCAATCTTATCAGGGTGTTCAATCTGGTCTTTGATCCTTTATCCACAAGGCAGGAAAGTTGGAGACAGCTGCCAACACCCTAGCTCAGTGGGCCCAGCCAGGCCCTCATAAAACATTTATGAAACCTGTAATAAACCACCCGATGATAAGGGGCAGGACGGAGGATTTCAAGAGTCAGCAGCTCCGCAGAAAGAGGCCTTCCCAGAACGCTTAGCACCCTCTATTTAAGGAGCAAACAGAAACACCAATCCTGCCCCACCATAAAATTTCTAAGCAAAGAATTTTCACCAACCCAGAGATTACCGGAGCTTGTTTGGATTCTTCCTTGTCCTCGGTCAGAAACAGCCTATTTAAATTACCCTTGCAGCCAGGGAAGCAGAAAGGTAGAGAAGGCAGGAGGGCGAAAGTGAGCCGGGGAAACAGGGTAGCTTCCTTAGAGAAATGAAATCCGCAGAGGTCACGGAGTAAACTCGTAGGATTGCGAATATGACTTTTGGATTGGGGTGAAAAGCGCCATTTCCATAGCTCGACAGAATATCTGCCCGAAAATAATTCACTTCCCGTTGTGGTGTCGGGATGTGCGGAATTAAGCCTTCAGCTCTCTCCATGGAACCCCAAAGGCATGGGGAGAAAGACAAGATCATCAGAGCAAATGTATCGCTGCTCTGCATGGGGCCGACACTCCAAGGGGAATAATAATAATAATAATAATAATGTTGGTATTTGTTAAGCGCTTCCTATGTGCAGAGCACTTGTTCTAAGCGCTGGGGTAGATACAGGGTAATCAGGTTGTCCCACGTGAAGCTCACAGTTAATCCCCATTTTCCAGATGAGGTAACTGAGGCACAGAGAGGGGGATCCTATCCCCACCTTACTGAAGAAGGAACCGAGGCCCAGGCAGGTTAGACGACTTACCCAAGGGTCCACACAGCAGGCAAGGGCTGGGACCAGAACCCAGGTCGCCTCACTCCCCACCCTGCGCCCTTTCCACCAGGTCACCCTGTGTTACCTTGCTGTTGTCCTCCACTCCCCTTCTAGATCTTCAGGGCAGGGTGTTACATGAACAGAACAGAAACCCCTTTACTTGAGTGCAACCCTCGAAACCTGAGCTGAAGAGTAAATGTAACAGTGATGAAGAGGAACCATCGCACCCCGGTTTCTGCAAGCAAAGTGTATTTAGTAGTTGCTCCCTCTCTCTCTGTCTCTCTCGCCCTCTCTCTTCTTTCTCTGATCTTTCCAGTAGTGACACGAGAGAAGAGACAAGGTGGAAGGCCAGGAAGGCAGTGTGACCCCGCGGGAAGAGTACTGGGCTGGGAGGCAGGAGACCCAGACTTTCGGCCCAGCTCTTCCCCCGACTTGTGGTGGGACCTTAGGCCAGTCACTGGAACCCTTGGGGCCTCAGTTTCCTCAGCTGCAGTGTGGAGGTAAAATAGACTGTGAGCCCCATGGGTTTGATCTCATAACCTTTTATCTACACTGGCACTTAGTCCATACTAAGTTCTTAAGAAGTACCACCATCGTCATTATTTACATTGGAACCTCAGCTCCTGTTCAGCCCGTGGTCCAGGAGCTCCCAGAGAATTATTATTATTCTTACTATATTTGTTAAGCACTCACTCCGTGCTCCGTGCTAAGCACTAGGGTAATTACAAGAGAATAAGATCAGACACAGTCTCCGTCCCCTAAGTGTCTCACACTCTAAGGGGGAGGAAGAGCAGATATCGAATCCTCTTTTTACAGCTATGGAAACTGAGACCCAGAGGAATCACGTGACCCGAGTCAAGGTCCGAGGCATGGGGGTGAGGAGGGGCGACTGACCAGCTCAGCAGGGTTTTGGGATCCGCTGAGGGCTGGCAGGGCCCCGAGCCTTGGGAGTGGCCACCGTTGGCCGTGAGGCGGTGAATGATTGGCATTTTGGAGGTAGGCAGGCTGGGAACGAGGCTTCAGGAGAGTGGCTGGCCTTGCCCTCTGCCACCGAGCAATCCGACGGGGCCTCCGGCTGTACATTCCTCAGCCCGGTGACACTCTGTGCCTCGGCTCTGCCACCTTCCCTTTTACAGCCCTCGTAAAGGGACCGCTCCTCCCTGCTGGTGGGAGCCCGCCGGGGTCAGCGCCAACCTTCGCTCCCCGGCCCGGGGAACACCTGGCACGCAACCCAGAGAGAAAATGGCCACTGCCTGTCGGGGGGCGTCCAGGAAGACTAGGCTCGGGTTGCCTGCTGTGCCCTCTCCCGGGAAAAGTAATTATAATAATAATCATGGCATTTAAGTGCTTACTGTGTGCCCCCCACTGTGGGACTCTGTGCCCACTCTCAGAGACCTCCGTGAGGCCTGGGGGTGGGGTGGGCTGACCTACCGAGCGGCTTCTCCTCAGCTCACAGCATCTCCGCTCTGCTCGACCCCGGCTGTCGGCTCCTTTGGGGCAGGGATCGTGTCCACCCACTCTATTGTACTGTACTCGCTCAAGCTCTAAGTTCGATGCCCTGCACCCAGTAAGCACTCAAAGACCTTTGATTGATTGATGGATTGATTGCTTATTCAGTGCCTGCTGAGCGCTCAGCACTGTTGCGAGGGCTTGGGTGAACCCAGCAGAACCGGCAGCAAACACACATCCCCTGCCCTCAGAGAGTTTGCCCTCTGCCTGGCCAGAGAGGTCACGGGGGGGCTGTTACTACTGTGAAACTCGACACCTCATGGCAATAGAAATTTTCCTTGACTTTTGCTCATCTAGGATAGATCAGTTGTGTTTCCTCTCTGCTGTGGGTTGGTTTTTTTTTTTTATGGTGTTTATTAAGCACTCACTATGTGCCAGGCACTGTTCAAGCGCTGGGGTAGGTACAAGGTAATGAGGTCAGACACAGTCCATGTCCCACGTGGGGCTTACAGTCGTAATCCCCTTTTTACAGATGAAGGAACCGAGGCCCAGAGAAGTGAAGTGAATTGCCCAAGGTCACACAGCAGACAAGCGGAGGAGTGGGATTGGAATCCAGGTCCTTCTGACTCCCAGGCCTGGGCTCTGTCCACTAGGCCACGATGTTTCTCTGAAGTGCTTAGCCCCAGGCTCTGAGCTCAGTTGTGTTCAGAGAATCTATTGATGGAGCGGTCAGTCGACCAGGGATCCACACTGTTCGCCCCAACCTGGATCCACATTTGTGGGCCAGAAAGAGTGGGATTCTCAGATGACTGCTCCTGTTACTTTCTCTCTCTCCCTCTCTGTCATCTCCATGTATCATGTATCTGCTATCATCAGGGGTCTTTAAAATTAGTGTTTACCGGACAGCCAGAGATATAATAATAATAATAATGTTGGTATTTGTTAAGCACTTACTATGTGCAGAGCACTGTTCAAAGCGCTAGTGTTCTAAATCTGACTTGTGCAAATCCAAAGGGGCCCCGGCGTTGAGTGGGGACCAGTTTAAAGAGAAGTGCAACCCAGAGCCAAACATTTGGGCCTTCCCCCATCATGCACACACCCCTCCCCCCCCCGTACACGTTTACATGCCACATACTCACATACCCACGGACTCTTTCCATTATGCAGCGGAAGAGAGGGTGGCAAGTGTGCAATTTTTTGCATGCACTTTCTGGGACTGAATTGTAGAAGGGGGCATCTACTGGTTCAGTCCAAAGCCCCAAAGCCACAAGGCCAGTGGCCACCAGGTCAGCTCTTGGCCAAAGCAGAAACTCTCCAGGGCTTTCCATCTGGCACAACCAGCCCAGAGAGCGCAGGCCTGGAGTTTAATCAATCCATCCATGGCGCTTACTGTGTGAAGAGCTCTGTGCTAAGCAGGTGGGAGAGGACCATACCGTGGTGTCGGTAGACACATTCCCTGCCAACAAGGAGCTTACTGTCTACAGGGGGAGGCAACATTAAAATAAATGCCTGTCAAACCTGCTTAACTTGCATCTACCCCAGGACTTAGAACAGTGCTTGACACATAGCGCTAAACAAGTACCATCATTATTATAAACTAGAGATAGGAGAGGTGACCGAGCATAAAGCTATCTGCATAAACGTCGTGGAGTTTAAGAGGGGGTGGATATCAAGTGCTTCAAGGGAACAAATCCGAGGGCCTAGGCGATGCAGAGGGGAGGGCGATTAGGGGAAATACGGCCTTCGTTGGGGAAAGCCTCTTGGAGAAGTCAATTCGGGAGGGATTTGAAGGTGGGGAGAGTGATCGTCTGTCTTATGAGAAGGGGTGAGGGAGTTCTGGGCCAGAGTGAGGACATGAGTAATGGGTCAGCGGTGAGACCGAGGTTGGCATTAGAGGAGCGAAGCGTGCAGGCTGGGCCGGAGTAGGAAATCAGTGAAGTGAGGTAGAAAGGGGCAAGTTGATCGAGTGCTTTTAAAGCCAATGGGGAGGAGTTTCTGTTTGATGTGGACCTGGATGGGCAACCCCCGGAGGTTCTTGAGGCGTGGGGAGAGGTGGACTGAGCAGACTTTCGGGAAAACGATGTGGGCGGCAGCAGAGTAGTGCAGACTGGGATGGGGAGAAACGAGAGACAAGGGAGGTCAGCGAAGAGGTTGATGCCCGAGTCGTGGTGGGATTCCCCCTCCCCCCCCCCCAGGCTGCCTGTGGACCTGTGGGAGAGAAGCCGCTTACCGTGGGGTGGGGAGGGGTGGTCCTGGACTTTTCGGAATCCCCTAGGCCTCAGCCGGACTGAGATAAGGGCAGGCAACCCACCGCCCCCAAGGAGTGGCCAGAAGTGCAGGATGAGGGGGATGGGGGTGATGGCATGGCCGGTTGTGCAGGGCACCTAGGGTGAGGCTGCTGCCTGCCATTCTTTAGTTGCCGTTCTTTGCCCAGGGCAGAGACGGGCCCGACTTTTTATGATGCCACTGCGCCTAGCCGGGGGCCCAGTTCGGCTAACGGACGTGCAGCCGGCCACGCGGGGGGGGGGGGGGGTCTGCCCGTGGCCAGCCGGATGGGCCAAGGCGGCGCCAGCCCCTCCCTGCGGAGTTTCCCACATCAGGAAATGCCCCCGACACCCAGGGGCAGCTCCCTGTCCTGTAGGCAGCGGTGGGATTGGGGTGATTGGGAGGGGAGAGGCGGGGAAGGGCAGGGAGGGGTCAGACTGTCACATGCTCCCAAGCAGAGACGGGAGCCACTGAGATGGCAAGAGCTTGGCTGTGGGCTCCCCTGCGACTGGCTGTTTGTCCACCTGTCACTTTAGGGTTGGGATTCTTGGGAATTGAGAGGCGGGTGGGGGCGGGGAAGAGGGCTTTGGCAGCCGAGGTAATTTATTGCACCACCGAGGGCAATAAACGGCTCGTTCAACAATGTACTGAGTGGCCGGAGGCTGCAGCCCGCTTTGGTCTTGTGTTAATGTGTAACCGGGTCTATCCCGGGGAGGGCAGGTGCAGATTCTTGCTTTCCCAGCCCAGGCCCCTTCCTCAGCTGCTTCTCAAGGGCCCATCCTTGGCCCCACGGCAGGCCACCCCCAGGGTTGGCCTTCTACAGCAGGGAGACCAGGATGGGCGGGGGAGATGTTGGGGGGGGTGGTCTTGGGCCTGACAGCCGCCCCTGTCCTCCGCAGCTCACAGTCTTCCCTGACACCCATCCCTGGCTCTCGCCTCCCCTGCCTCCATCTCCCCTGCTCGGAACTCCCCCCTTCGCCTCCCCTGCCTCCATCTCCCCTGCTCGGAACTCCCCCCTTCTCCCTCCCCATCTGCCAGGCCACCATTCTCCCCATCTTCAAAGCCTCTCTAAAATCCCTCCTCCTCCCAAAGCCTTTCCTGGGCCATTCCCAGCACCCGTAGCTCTTACGGGTTTGCTCCCGTCCTTTGCAAGGACGGTCATCCCTGCAAGGGCTGAAGCCGGTGTCCCCTCCAGAGCCACGCTGCTGGAGGGGGGGGTCGCGCCCCAACAGACCCACCGAGGCCAGAGTGGTTCGGCACTTGGAGGCAAGGCACGGCATCTGTCCATCCACGTATGTGGCGTGTGAATGAGCACACAGAGGACTTGCTCTGAACGGGCCTCGCGCCAGTGGACTTACAATTCTGAGTGAAGAGGGACCACTGTGGGCCGGTTCAGCCCAGCACACTGTGAGAGCTTAGGAAACCGGGGTCCCTTTGCTCCTCCCTGCCAGGGTGGAGGAAAATCAACTGCCCACCTCACCCTCAAGTCCCTAGTCCTTTCTGACCAAAATTTCAGGCCACATCTTCTCCCTTCTCTCTCCTTGTCGTCTGCTCACTCTCTTCCCCCTTCTCTCCCTCCTCTCTCTTTTTCCTGGCAAGACACGAGGCATTTAGGTAGTCTGTTCTTCCGGTTGCTAGTGAGAAAGTACGAGAAGACCGTGTCTAAACAAGGAGGAGTGAAGTGGTGTGCACAGGTTAGCGCTGGCATAATGGGAGCCTTAGGCCCCGGCTTTTGGGGAAAACAGGGCTGAGAGGTGCGTGTTGGCTGGCGATGTTGCTTTCACCTTGCCCTTGCCCCCGGGGCCAGGCACTGTGATGGAGAGCAGTCAGCCTGAAGCCCTGGGATGCCAGCACCGCCAGCTCCGAGCCCTCTGCGGCCTGAGCTCTTCGTCCCTTCGGTTGGATTGGATTGGGATGTCGTACTGGTTCTTTAATTACTCTAATTCAGTCGATCGGTAGTACTTATTGAGCACTTACTGTGTACAGAGCACTGAGCACTTGGGAGAGTACAACAGAGTTGGTAGGAACGATCCCTGCCCACAAGAAACTTTCAGTCTAGAGGGGGAAGATAAGCCTTGAAATGAATTACAGATTGAGCAAATGGCCGGGTATAAGGGTACGTATAGAAGTGCTGTTGGGTTGACAGTTGTGGGGAGGGGAATGAATAGCAAGTGCTTAAGGGGTAAGATCGAATGGCTCAGTGGAAAGAGCCCGGGCTTGGGAGTCACAGGTCATGGGTTCGAATCCCAGCTCTGCCTCTTGTCAGCTGTGTGACCGTGGGCAAGTCACTTAACTTCTCTGTGCCTCAGTTACCTCATCTGTAAAATGGAGATGAAAACTGTGAGCCCCACGTGGGACCACCTGATCACCTTGTATCCCCCCAGCGCTTAGAACAGTGCTTTGCACATAGTAAGCGCTTAACAAATACCACCATTATTATTATCGAATGCATAGATGACAGAGAGGGGAAGGCAGGTAGGCAAAATGAGGGATTTGTCGTGGAAGGCCCCTGGGAGGATATATGATCTTAGGAGGGTTTTGAAGGTGGGGAGAATGATGGTCTATCAGATACGAAGAGGGTGGGAGTTCCAGGCCTGAGGGAGGACTTGGGCGAGGGTTCAGCAGTGAGCCTGACGAAGTCGAGGTTATAGTGAGTAAGCTGACGTTGAAGAAGCCGAGTGTACGGCTGGGTTGTTCCTCCAGACCACAAGCTCGTTGTGGGCAGGGAACGTATCTACCCACGCTGTTCTGGTGTGCTCTCCCAAGCGCTTAATAAGTGCTCATAAATACGATTGATTGATTGATTATAGTAGGAAATCAGTGAGGCAATGTAAGAGCAGGGAGAGCTGATTGATGTCTTAACGGTGATCGTAAACAGTTTCTGTTTGATGAACAGTTTCTGTTTGATGCGGAGGTAGGTGGGCAACCGCAGAGGTTTCTGAGGAGCGGAGAGATGGCGCTCGAATGCATTTTTAGAATGATGATCCGGGCGGCAGAGTGAAATGTGGACTGCAACTCTGTTGTGCTGGATAGATAATCCTCTCAAATATTGAAATATTTCTATAATAGCAGCGGTCAGACCCCTGCGTCTGTCCAACAAGCTGCCTTCCTCCCAGGAGCTGGAAAGCATTTTCTGAAATCTCAAGAAAATGGCCCCCGAAGCCCCAGCTCACCCAAATCCTGTTGACGGTAACTTTTGTAAAATGAGGTGTCAGCGCCAGAAATCAAAGGATTAATCAGAACCCAGGGTCGTAAAAGAAATCACTGAAGGAAACTAATAATCCTATCGGCATTTCCTCGTCGCAATTACAATTTCTATTGCTCTTCAAGAGACAGTAAATGACACCGGGTGGAAGTGTGTCAGACCGCCGGGGAGGGGGATCTCGGGGAAGGGCCGGGCGGCGGGGGCTGCCGGGAAGAACCTGGCGGTGCGGGGAATCGGGAGAACCGGTTCTGGTCCCAGCCCTTCTGCCGGCTCGCCGTGTGGCGCCGGCCCCGGAGCCTCTCTGTACAACGAAGGAGAATGATGCCGGCCTCTCCCTTCTCCCAGGAAAGTCGTGAGGACAAAATGAGATGAGGACTGGCACGAGCCCTTTGGAGATGTGAAAGGGCCACGTGTGTTCTTGAGGGGGAGGTCGGTGATCGTGGCCCCCTATCGCCGGGGGTCATTAGCAAGTAGGGGCTCGGGGAGGGCGGCGGATGCGGAGAGATGCCGTGACCCCTTTCTCACGGCTGCGGTGACGGCGGCCGTCGGGGGCTTGCCAGAGTCCCAGGTTAGGAGTGTCCCCGAGGTGTTCCGCTGCGGGGGTGGAAGGTGCTCGGACACAGCGTGGCTGCAGCCCGGGACGATTCACCCCCCTCTGGTGCTGGAATTTGGACATCGTGCGTCTTCCAACTCTTCCCCTGGCGTTAGACCGGATCCGGGGCCTCCTCGGGTACTCTCAAGCCACCTTCAGGTCGCCGGTGTAGATGGAACCCAGAGAAGGATCTCCGGGGGTCCTTGGGGGAGGGTCCGGCTAGAATATAATACCGTACGATTTGTGAACGACTCGCCTCTGTCAGCCTCTGCCGTTCGACCGGCTCTTACGCGGATGAACTCTTTCGAGCACCTAGCGCCGTGCTCCTGATCGGTCTGTCGTATTTATTGAGCGCTTACTGTGTACCAGAGCGGTGTAGTAAGTGCACGGGAGAGTATAACGCAACGGTTGGTAGACACGTTCCCTGTCCACAAGGAGCTTACAGTCTAGAGGGGAACGACCGACGTTGATGTAAATAAATCAACTATGGCTGTGCCCTTAAAGTGCCGTGGGGCCGATGGATGTGGCCTTGGAGCTTTTCTCCCCTCCTCGGTAGTAGGGTTGGTGACCCTCTGCCAGATCTCTTTTAAACGCCCTTACCTGTGGGCCTCTTCAGTTGTGGGACAGTAACCGTGGGCTCTGCGTGAAGGTTTGCTTCATCCAACCTTCCGAAGCTCTCTGCTGCCTGTTGAACCCCAACCCTCGCCCCCCGCGGCCTCCCCGATCCACCCCCTCGCTGAGACGGGAGTTAGGCAAACTAGTGTCTGACTTGAAACCCCTTTCAGAGTGAAACTGAAATGCCGTGGGAGCAAACATTCCTCGGGATTCAGCGTAGGGCGTCAGTTGTCGGCTCTCCCTTTCTCACTGGGAGGCGGGGAGGAAGGGATGGAGCCTGTGAGGGTGGCAGCTTTTTACCCTGGGGGCACGATGCTCAAGCGTTGGTGCTCTGTTGGGTGGCATTGAGAGGCCCCTCGATTCTCCACCAGTGACTGAAGCCTGCCACGCCGTCCCGCCGACCGGGCTGCTTCCAGCCAACCGGATTTTTGCCGGTCCCGTGGTAGGCTTGAGAGAGCGGGGAGACGGCCAACGAGACTTCCCGGTGGTCAGAAGGGGCACCTGCCTCACGGCCTTCGGGGAGGACTCGGGGCAGAGGGGGGCCTAGCGAAAGAAAGAGCGGGAGCGTAGGAGTCAGGAGACCTGAGTTCTAGTCCGACTTCTGCCACGGGCCCGCTGGGTGACCCCGAGCGAGTCGCTTACCGTTCAGGCTCTTTTTAAATTCCTCAAATGACTGGGTCAGAGCAGTAGTCGCTGAGCGATTGGGCCAAACCAAAGAGCAGTGAGACGTACGTTTATTCTCCTCGCCTCTCCTAACCTCAGTGCCTCAGCCCAGCCAGGCCGCGTCTTCAGTCGGAAGAATCGGCTGGTCAGGTTTCCCCTCCAGCTGTCCGAGCCCGCGCGGTCCGGCCAGACCTTGTGTGGGCCCTGGCCTTCGGCGGGAGCCTTGCCTTTGAAACTGGTGCATCCTGGATGGCAAACTGGTGTCCCTCCGCATAGCGGGCCCAGCCAGCTCTGATCGGCTTCTTCAGGGCCGGAGGTCATGCCTACTAACTGTCACGTGCTCTCCCACACGCCAAGCCTCGTGCTCTGCACAGAGTAGGCACTCAGCAGATGCTGTGGGTTGATGGATCGATTGACTGACCTCTCTGCGTTTGGGTTCTCAGGTCACGCCAGCAAAGGAAATCCCCGTCGTGAGATGCGCTGCCTCGATCCCAGGAACGGCTGTGGCGGAGGGGCCGCTCGCACACGGTGGATGGCAGTTGAAGCCCGTCTGGCCCGGCCCGTCCGTGGCCGGTGCCGCCCTCAGGACCACGGCACCACCGGCTCCCGAAAACCGTGCCGCGCGTCAAAGCGTAAGTCCAAAGCCTTTTCTCTCGCAGGAACAGTGGCGTGGATGGGGCAACGGCCCCTGGACCGAGGTGGCGGTTTGACCCCGACGACCGAGATGCCGGGTTGCGGGGGGGTGGCGCGGTGTTGTGTAGGGCCTAGCGAGCCCCCTGACAGGTGAAAGGCAGCTCCCAGAGAACCTGGAGCAGAACAGCACAGCGGTGACCCACGGCCTTCGCTCTCCCCACCGACGAGCCGGTGCACAGAGAGAAGCTTTATCCCTTCTCCGCGGTAAGTGGACTCTGCCTGGGGGGCTCCAACTGGGCAAGGTTTGCAGGGAGTTTTGAGTTGATCGGAGAGGACCGTTGCTGGGGTTCTTGGCTGGAGTCTTCTCAGGAGTCTTGCATGCTGGTTTTTCTGGAGATACGTCTGAACTGAGCGGTTTGAGAAGCAGCGTGGCCTTGTGGATAAAGCCCGGGTCTGGGAGTCAGAAGGACCTGGGTTCTCGTCCCAGCTCTACCATTTGTGTGCTGTGTGATCCCGGGCAAGTTACTTGCCTTCTCTGTGCCTCGGTTACCTTATCTGTAAAATGGAGATTAAGCCCGTGGGATAAGGACTGTGTCCAACCCGATCTACTCGTATTCACCCCGGCGCTCAGTAGAGTGCCTGGCTCATAGTAAGCGCTTAACCAGTGCCACGATCATTATTCTATTGTTGTGGTTATTATTTCGCCGCTGCCACCGACCCCCTTCCCTACCCGCCCCCTGGACGTTGAGGACTTCCTGAGGGCTTCTGCTCTGTGCTGGAGAGCCGCCAGGCAAAGCACCCACGATCCCTCCTCTGGAGGAGTTTTCAGGCCCTGGGGGAAGACAGATCTGCAGGTAAATCCCAGATGGGGGAAGAAGGAGAAGATCTGTAGGTTCGTTAGCAGTCAGTCAGTCACCTGGTGTCCACACGTGCACACCTCCACCTCCTCCCAACCAGCCACACACACATGCGTGCGTGTACGCACCCCCCCCCGCACACAGACACACACAGAGAACATCTGTTCTTTCTTGGGAGGCTCTGGTTGAAATATTTCCAAGTGACCCCGGCCGGGTCGGCCCGGAAGCCGTGATCCCGAAAGGGGGAAAGCCAGAGACTTGTGAACCTGCCGTGGGTGGCGCCTGCTTATCTCCCTCCCCCTGCCCGGCGGTTGGAACATTACCCAGCCCCGATAGCGGCGGCGACGACTGAGGCCGAGCCCCGGGTGCCCGAGGCCCGGGCCGGAGCAGAAGCTCCCTCCACCCGGCCACCGAGCGCTCGGCCTCTCCCCGCCTGCTTCCCGTGGGCGCGGCGGGGGCCCGAGGGGACGCCCAGTTAAAGATGGATGCCAGAACGGCCTCCTCCTCCGCCCGGCGATACCTGTCCCGCCTCCGCCCGATGGAACCGGGACGGAGGGAGGGACGTTACTCACAAGGAGATAGTCCGCCCGGGCAAGGGCAGGGTCGGGGCCTAACCAGACCAGGGTTTGGGTGGGCTCACGGGCCCCAGATCCGGTCTGTCTCCCTCGAGATCAGGCTCCCTTTTTCTGGACAGGCAGGAGGAAGGGATTTGAAAATGGGGAACCACGGTATGGCTTGAAGGTTTTCTCTTTTCCATGAAGACTCTCCTTCTGGTGAGAGTCTCCTTCATAAGCCCTTCTTATGTGCCAGGCACTGCGCTAAGCACCAAGGTGGAGATAGGCAGTCGGACCCACTCCCCATCACACGTGGATGGCCCTCGGAGTCTGAGGGGGAAGGAAGTATTATCCCCATTTTGCAGGTGAGGAAACCGAGGCCCGGAGAGGTCGAGTGACCGGCCCTAGATCACACGGCAGGCCCGTGGCGGAGCTGGATCCGGAAGCCGGGTCTCCAGCTCCGCGCTCTTTTCGTCAGACCTCACCGCCTCCTTCCTCAGAGATGCCCCAGAAGGGTCAGTGCGGTCAAAGCCGGGGCCGAAAGCGAGGATGGCCCCCGGCCTCACCGACCTGTTCTTCCTCGCCGGCTCCCGCCCCCTCCAAGCCGCCCACCGCGCGGGAGGCCGACGAGGAGGCGCGCTCCATCGGCCAGAGCCGCCCAGGAGCCGAGGAGGAAGGGCGAGGACGTCGGCCGGGAAGTGGGAGGCCGAGAAGGCCGGGTCCGTTGGCTAGGATGGTCGGAGGTGAAGGGACGAGGCAGGCCCGTTGGCCAGGATGGGTGGTGACTGACGAGCGGGGCCGGCCGGAAGCGGGGGAGGGAGGGCAGGAGGGAGAGAGAGGGCAGGGTGGCACAGACGAGTCTAGAAACCCTGGGCCCGGAGCCCGGGATTCGAGCAGTTCAGCTGGCGCCAGAACCACTAGGGGTCAGGCCGAGATCGACTTTCCCCGCTCCGGGAGACGGAGCTCTGCGCATTCCCGGCTTCTCGGTCGGTCTTGACCTCTTAGGGGTACCGCTAACAGCAGCGATCTCTATTAAGCGCTAATCTGGGCCGAGCGCCGGGCTGAACCCCGGGATGCACACAAGACAGATGAGACCCCTCATCCGGGGCTCCCAGTCTAAGAGGAGAGGAACGATCGTAATCGATCAATCAGTTAATGAATGCCGATCTCTTCGAGGGCAGTGACTGTGACCTCTAACTCTGTAGTACCCTCCCAAGCGGAAGGCCCGCTATGAATACTATTTAGAAAAGAGGTGGCGTGGGGAGGGGCAGGTGTCTTCTCTCTATTTTGCAGATGAGAAAACAGGACCAGAGGGGTTAAATGGCTTGCCCAGGGGGTCACCCAGCACATCCGCGACAGAAGTGGGACTGGAAGCTTCGGTCTTCCGTCTCCCCGCCCCGCGCTATCTCCACCAGGCCGTCCGGCCTCCCCTTGGGATCAGGGA
Organism: Ornithorhynchus anatinus; assembly: GCF_004115215.2. Classification (NCBI taxonomy): domain Eukaryota; kingdom Metazoa; phylum Chordata; class Mammalia; order Monotremata; family Ornithorhynchidae; genus Ornithorhynchus; species Ornithorhynchus anatinus. Next base: position 2,110,938 of record NC_041747.1, read on the forward strand.
CCCTCTCTTTAGCCGTCTTGGACTTGAGGCCATTTGAGCAGAACCGAGCCTCGAGGTTGAAAGAGAGGAGTGGAGGAGAAGCAGCGTGGCCTAGTGGATAGAGCCCGGGCCTGGGAGTCAGAAGGAGCTGGGTTCTAAACCCGGCACCACCACTCAGCTGCTGCGTGGCCCTGGGCAAGTCACTTAACTTTTCCGCGCCTCAGTTCCCTCATCTGTAAAAGAGGGGATAAGGACTGCGGGACAGGGACCCGGTCCAGCGTGATTAGCTCGTATCTACCCCAGCGCTAAGAACGGTGCCTGACGCCTAGTAAGCGCTCAACGGATACCATAAAAAAGCGGGGGGGGAGTCAAGGATGGTGGTGGTGTTAACAAGGATGGGAAAGTTATGGGGAGGAGAGGATTTGGGAGGGAATCGACCAAAGAATCAGCGGCGTTTGTCAGACACTTACTGAATGTACACTGAAAGTGCTTGAGAAGGTACGGGACGGCAGAGTTGGTAGACGTGTTCCCTGTTCACGAGAAGGCTTAAGCTAGAGGGGGAGGCACGTGAAAATACATTAGCGTACAAGGAAGCAGCGTGGCACAGTGGAAAGAGCCCGGGCTTGGGAGTCCGCGGTCATGGGTTCGAATCCCGGCTCTGCCACTTGTCAGCTGTCTGACTGGGCAAGTCACTTCCCTGTGCCTCAGTCACCTCATCTGTAAAATGGGGATGAAGACTGTGAGCCTCACGTGGGACAGCCCGATGACCCTGTATCTACCCCGGCGCTTAGAACGGTGCTCTGCACGTAGTAAGCGCCAAACAAATACCGACGGTATTATTATTATTATATGTACCTAAGGGTCGTGGAGCCGGGGATGAGTATCAAAGTGCTCACGGGGCGTACACCTGCCGCCGACAGGACGGCAAATGAGGGCCCAGTCGGGGAAGGGCCTCCGGGAGGAGGTGTGATTCATTCAGTAGGGCTCCGAAGATAGGGAAAGCGGTGGTGTGCTGGCTATGAAGGGGGAAAGATCTCCAGACCAGAGGGAGGATACGTGCCAGGGCTCAGCGGTGAAATAGATAAGATGGAGGTACAGCCGGTAGGTTGGTGTTGGAGGGGTGAAGGTACTGGCTAGGTTTTATTAGGAAATCAACCAGGTGAAATAGCCGGGGAGGCGAGCTGACGACTAAACGCTCGAGAGAGTACGGTACCGCAGAATTCGCATTCCCTGCCCGTTAAGAGCTTAGGGTGGAGAGAGGACTGTGATCCGACGCTGAGGCCTTTCGGTTTGACGCGGGGGCGGATGGGCAACCGTAGGAAGTTTTTGAGAGGTGGGGAGATGTTGCCCGAGCCATTTTTTAGAAAGTGACGTGGGCAGAAGAGGGAAGTGAGGACTGGAGCGGGGAGAGACGGGGAGGTCGGCAAGGTGGCCGACGGAGAGGTCAGGGTGCGGTACGGTGAGTCCCTCCGTCGGCATAGCAGCATTTTGGATGGAGAGGGAGAGATGGATTTTAGCAGTCTGTAACGGTAGAACCGACGGGATTTGACGATAGATAAGAATGCTGGTACTTAAGTGCTTCCTGTTTGTCAAGCACCGTCCTGAGCGCTGGGGCGGATACGAGATAACGAGGTCGGACGCGGACCCCGTCCCACGGTCTAAACGGGCGGGAGTAGGGTTGAATCCCCATCTCACGGATGAGGAGACCGAGACCCAGAGCAGTTAAGTAACTTGCCCGAGGTCACACGGCAGACCCGTGGCGGTCAAGAGTAGGATCCAGGTCCTGCGACTCCCAGGCCCGGGCAGTTTCTGCCAGGCTTCGCCGTTTTCCTAACGGGAGAGAGAGAGAGAGAGAGGCTCAGCCCGGGCTCTGCCCGCCCGATCAGGTGGCCAGATGGTGTACGGGGGGAGCCTGCCCGCCCGGGCTGAGGAAAGGCAGGACGTCGCTAGTCTGATGGCGGTCCTGGGGCTTCGCGTGTGGGTGCGTGTGCGCCTGCCCCCCGGCCGTCCAGCAGGTGCGGCCGGCGAGCGGGAGGCCGGTCTCCCCCGCGCTCCCCTCCCTCCTCCCTCCCCCGGAGTGCTCGAATTAAGTGCCGCCTCACAGTCCGAGTTTCCCATCTTTCCCTCTCACCTTCTTCCTTCCGGAGCTCACGGGGAGCCGGCCGGGGTCAGCGGACGGCCCGTCCGCGTCGCCGCAGCCTCCGGCCGTCGCGGTCTGCGCCGTCCCAAGCGGGACGGAGCCGTGTCCGGCCGTCCGGCCAGACCGGGTCTCCGGTCCGGGAGCACCGACCGTCGGAGGCCGCCGGCCGCCCTTTCCGGAGCGGGGTAGGTCCGCGGGCGCGACCTAACCGGGCAGGGAGGCCGGGCCACCGGGTACACGTCCCCCGGCGCGGGGCAAGCACATTTCCGGCCGCTCCGGCCGGGTCCCGGTGGGGGGGGCGGTAGCCGAAGGGTCTACGTCTGGGTGGCGCTGGCTCCCTTCCGCCACCGCGCGCCCCCAGCCCAGTCTGGGCAGAGGCGATCCCGTCGCGGGTGCCGCCCGGGGTTCACGGAGGCCCCTCTCTCGGAGGGATCCTTTCCGCGGGAGGAGCTGGCGGGCCGCCGCGTACCGGTGAGCTCTCGCCCTGAAACGGAGGGCTCCTTCTCTCTTCTCCGCCCCGCCTCCGGACCTGCCGGTGGTTTTGTAGCCAGCGTGCGTGTGGAACACCTCCCTCCTCCTCCTTCCCCCCGCCCTCCCTTACCAGGCGGTTACGGTGGGCTCCGCAGCCCTCGTCGGGTGAGTCCGGTCCCGAACCCACCCACCCTCCCCAAAGATGACCCAAACGGCCCCGGCCACAAATAGACCAGCTTTAATAGATATTAATTTGATGTCGGTCGAGCACCGTCGTCCCCGGAGCGCCCGCCCCACGCTTTACAGACGTTCTCGGACGGATCCCCACAACAACCCCGCGAGGCAGGTCGACGCCGAGGGCGGCGGGAGGAGCCGGGACGGCCGCCGGCAGGGACGGGGCGACCTTCGCCCCACGCGTCCGGGGGCATCGGTGGCAAGGAGCCGACCGCCTCCAGGCAGAGGAGGCTGTAAAGACCCAATCTACCTGCCACGCCATCCCGGTCCTCAGCGCGAGGCCGGCGGGGGACGTCCGGCGACGGAATCGCGCGCCCCGCTTCGCAGCGGATGCGCGTCTGGTTCCGCCGCGCCCGCGCGGCGGTAGGTACGCTGCGGTCGGCCCCGACCGGCTCCTAACGCTTTCGTGCTCACTGTCTCCTTTCCTCACCCCGAGCCCTCCGGCGTGGGCGCGCGTGGGCCGGAGTCCTGGTTCTGGCCTCGACTCCGGGATCTTCCATTTAGTTTCAGCTGCGCTTAGAAGTAAAAGAGCAGATTGAGAAACCGTTACCCAAACTCCCCCACGGTCAGTGTTTTAGAAAATGAGGATGGGGTGGGGGGGGGAGAAACCCTGTCATGTGATTCTGAGCTCCTTCTGGATGGAAAACCTGCAGTCTAACGGGCGTGCACTTTTCCTGGGCAAGGGCGGAGCCGGGTGAGTCTCCGGGCGAAGACTCGGACCCCTAGGCCCAGGCCGGCGGACGGAGGGTCGCGGGGGGCATCTCGACCCTGCCCGCGCACCGCCCTCCCCGTCCGTAAAAACGCGGCCCGGCTTTCTCTCGGCACCTCCGGTTGAACGGCCCGGTTTCGCGAGCCACCCTGTCGGACTGAACCAGTGGGCGAAGTCACACTTCCTGAGCTAAAAGGTACAGATAAGTAAGTGTTCATCGTAGCAGCAGACGTAAGACGTTCTCTTACCCCGTATCGAACGTTTCGCGAAACGGTCCTCGAAACTTCCCGTCGGGTCAAAACAGATCACGCCCGGAGAGGGGACTCCCCTTCCCGCCCCGGCCGCCAGCCGAAGTACGGGGCCGGCCTTTGCCGCGCGCGCCGCCGTCGTTCTGATCGTGGGAGGAGGTATCCGTCCGGCGCAGCCGCCCGCCCCTAGTAAGTCTCTCTCTCTCTCACATACCCTTATTACTTGGTGCTGCCCTGATTTAAACACCACGGAGGTTTGGTTTCTTTAACTCCCCGACAGAAAATGGTTACAGAAACCCATCTCCAATTGCTGAGAATTTCACGCAGCAATTAATCGGTGAAGGCATCTCATCCCGGGAGGGCTGCGACGCGAGGCTGGTCTTCTGTCCCTCGGGCGCAGACCGAGCCACCCCGAGTGGCTCCTTCCCGGGGAGGTGAGGCGGGGAAAAAAAAGGAAAGGGACGAAACTCGGAAAGATCGGGACCCCGATCTGATTTTTCAGGCGGCTCCGGCACAGGTTTAGAAACTTGTTGCAGTTCCAGTTGAGACGAGTTTCGATCGGGCCTGAGTGTTGAAACGAGGACACGTCCCGCGGGAGACGGCCCCACGCCGCCAGAGACGGAGGTGCACACCGTGCGCACAGAAAGAATGCTACCTTGTCTCTCCATGGCATTTCTGACTGAAAGGCAGGTGTCTTGCTGATAGCAAACAGAATTCAAATTTATCCCTCAAAATAGGAAATTAAATAAAGGATATAGAATCATCTTCACTAAAACTTATATATATATACGTACATACATATATGTATATATATATATATATATATATATATATACGCACAGAACGTTAGTCGAAATCATGGGGGCAATACAGACAATACTCAGACTCTAGCAGATACGGTAAGTCAAATAAATAAAAATAATCTATAATTACAACAGCCGGTCTTTCCCCTGGGGGAGACAGAAAGTCGCTATCTGGACCAATCGTTCCCAACATATACATATATCGTATATTATCGTAGTATAAGCTTCTTCAGAGAAGCAGAACCCGTTTGCCCCCCGACGCTGATTTCTATCACCCGTCCCCGTCAGGAAGGCAAACCGCGAGCGTCGGGTCCGAGTCCGTTTCCGGACGAGCCCGGAAAAGCCCCGGAACAGAGGTGCCGGAGCAGAGACGGCCACGACGGCGTCGGGGGGTCTCTTTAAACAACACCCCCCCCCCCATATCCCCCCCCCCCCGTCCCCCCGTCCCCCCGTCCACCGCCCTGCCTGCCGTCACCGCTCCCCAGCCGAGGTGAGCGAGTTCCCGCCCGGGGCAGAGGACCGGGAGACGGCGGGTGCCGGCGCCCGGAAGCCGAGGGGCTCCCGGCCCCGACACGGGGCCACCGGGGTCTCCGACCGACGGGCCGGTCGTTCGGCCGCGGCTCCGAGCCCGGTGGACGCGGACCGCGCCGCTCCCGCCGGGGGCCTCGGCTCCCCGGTAATCCGGGGGAGACCCATTCCGGGCCGCCCGGGGACGCGGCGAGGCGAGGTCCGGCCGGCTCAGTCCCGAGACTGGTAGAAGAGGATGTAGCCCGACTCAGAGTTCTTTGAGATGTCCGACGTCAACCCGTAGAATTCTTCGATAGCTTGCGCGTCTATTTTCTGGGAGAGAGAACGCACACGTCTGAACGCTACCTTACGTGCCCTTCGGCTCCTACGCGACGGGCAACGGTCTCGGAGGGCGGGGGACGGAGAAAGCGGGTCTCTTCGTCATCGGCCGGAGGGAGAGCGCCCGGCGAGGGAGAAGCTTTAAGGTAAGCGAAGGCCAACGAGCGATGCGTTGAGAACGATTTTCCCGTGGCTGGAAAGGGCGCGGGCTCGATAGCGGACGGTTACTTACTTCTACGATGTCGTCGTCGAACAGCAACCAGAAGTCGTGACTCTTAACGATGGCGATGTAATGTCCCCGGTTGGGCCCGCTGGAAAAGAAGGGAGGGTGTTTCGGTTGCGGGCCGAAGCCCGGAAGGCCCAACGGAGGCCTCGGCGCCACGGGGACGGATTAAAGGACTCCCCGATCCGGTCCGGTGTTCCGCTCGGGAGGGGGAAGCGGGCCGGAAGCCCGAAAGGATTCCCGTCTCCTCCGGACCCGCGGCGCCCGGAGGAAGGGGCCCGGACCAAGGGGCCGGCGGCCTCCCGCCCGGGTCAGAGGGCGGCCCGCCCGCCCGCCCCGCCGGACGTCCTCGCCGCCCGACGTCGCGCGCCGCGGGTGAGCCGGGTTGACCCGTGCCGGGGCCTTGGCCGAATCCGGTCATTCGGTCGTATTTATCGAGCGCCTGCTGTGTGCGAAGCGCGAGTCCGCCGCCCCCTTCCCACCCCGGGGGGGGGGGGGGGCCCTCCCTCTTCTCTCCTCCCGGCCGCCACCTGCACACCCGAGGGGAACGAACAGATGACGGCAGAAAAGCCAGACCGAAGAGGTGAGGGGGCTCCGGCGGGGAGAGGTTAAAGTGGAGGGGCCTGTGGTTACGAGACTCGGGGAGGTAGAAAGAGCGCGGGCTGAAGAGCCAGAGACCCTGAAAGAACAGACGGACGCAGAGAGACGATGCCGGATTCAACGGGCTCAGAAAGACAGAGACGCGGCGGACGCCGGGCGAGAGAAATGGAAAGCTCGGAAGCGACGAAGGCACAGAGAGAGAGAGAGAGAGAGAGAGAGACGGCAAGCTACCAAGAGATAGACGGGTCTGTGGAGATAAAAGAGACACACAGAGTCGCAGAGAGGAGAACAGTAATGATAATGACAGTATCTGTTAAGCGCTCACTATGTACCAAGCGCCGTTCTAAGCATTGGGGTCGACACAAGGTCATCGGCCTGTCCCACGTGGGGTTCCATCTTAATCCCCCGTTTTCCGGATGAGCTAGCTGAGGCACAGAGGGAAGGAAGCGAGCGGCCCGAAGCCACACAGCCGATAAGGGGGCACAGCTGAGATCAGAACCCACGGCCTCCGACCCCCAGGCCCGGGCTCCCTCCACTAACAGTAAGGTCGGTATCGGCTAAGCGCTTCCTGTGTGCAGAGCACCGTTCTAAGCGCTGGGGGAGATACGGGGTCATCGGGTCGTCCCACGTGAGGCTCCCAGTCTTCATCCCCGTTTGACGGATGAGGTCACTGGGGCCCCGTGAAGTGACTCGCCCCCAGTCACCCGGCTGACCGCCGACTCCCAAGCCCGGGCTCCTTCCACTGAGCCTCGCCGCTTCCGCGAGACCGAGTTGGGAGGAGGAGAGAGACCCACAGACAGACAGAGAGAAGATGAGCGGGCAGTGACAGCAACAGTCATTTAGCACAAAATGGGGAAGAGACGACGGGGGGGGGGGAGGGTCACGGCCAGAGAGAAAGGGAGAAGAGACAGGATGGACCACCGCAAAAGTTGAGAGACGCGGGAGGGACAGAGACGCGGACGGAGCCTCGCCGCCTCACCCGGGGAGACGGGGACAGCGGAGAGACGGGCAGAGACGGAGAGGTAAATAGCCGGGGCGGGGGAGAGACGGTGGGCGATATTCAGAGATGGGGTCAGAGAGAAACCGAGAGAGACAGACGCCCGGACGCAGAGAGATACGGGTGGAGGCAGGGAGGGGAGAGGGACCTCCCGGGCGCCGGGGGCCGGGGCCACCTACCTCCCGCAGTGGACCACGACGGCGACGAGATCGTACATGCGGTCGGGGTTGGTGGCGCCCCCGGACGTGTTGAAGAGGCGCAGCTCCAGCGGGAAGACGACGCGGTAGGACAGCTTGGTGTAGCGGTGAAGCTGGTCCATGTACTTGAACCTCTTCAGGTGGAGCGCCAGGATCATGGGCAGCTTCTTGACTTTCATCCTGAACCGACCGAAACCGACAGGGGATCTGTCTGCGGCGCCCAAGGTAACGTGGCTCCGTCTGTCGCCGGGGCACGGGGCCGCGAGGCGGGAGGCCCGGGTTCTGCTCCGACGTACGTATCTTTCATTACCCTGCTTATTCTGTTAACGAGACGTCCGTCGCCTCGATCCTGTTTACGGCCGTCGTCTTAATGAGACGTACGTCCCCTCGGTTCTATTTCCCGCTACCGTTTCTGTCGGTCTCCCCCGCTCAGACCGCGAGCCCGCCAGCGGGCGGGGACCGTGTCGGTTGCCGATCTGTCCGTTCCGAGCGCTTGGTACGGTGCTCTGCACGTAGTAGGCGCTCGGTAAATACCGTCGAATGAATGAATGAACGAATCCCACTTTCATTCATTCGGCTGTACCGCTCGAGCACTTGGCGCGTCCCGGGCTTGGGAGTCGGGAGGTCACGGGTTCGAATCCCAGCTCTGCCGCTTGTCGGCTGTGTGACCGCGGGCGGGTCACTTCACCTCTCTGGGCCTCAGTGACCTCGTCTCTAAAATGGGGACGAAGACCGTGAGCCCCACGTGGGACAACCCGATTCCCCCGTGTCTACCCCGGCGCTCAGAACGGAGCTCTGCGCATAGTGAGCGCTTAACAAATGCCGACATTATTACGATTATTACAACCTAACAGTAAACGGAGACATTCCCTGCCCTCGACGAGCTCACAGTCGAGAGGGGAAAACGGACGTCGGCCGCTGGCCCGTGTGACCTCGGGTGAGTCGTCTCCCTTCTCTGGGCCACAGTTTCCTCATCTGTAAAATGGGCCCGATGCCTCTTCTTCCCTCCCTCTCAGACCGTGACTGAGGTCACCCTGAACCTGCTCAGTGCGGCGCCCCGGCCCTCGGCGACCGCTTAATAAATGCCGTCAGCAGCGGGGCACGGGGCTCTCGGAAGGAATTCGAACCAACGTGCTCTCGGCACGGGTAACCCGAGGTCCACCCATCTGCCCCGGCGCTCAGAACGGTTCTTGTCAACTAGTAAGCACTGGACCGACACCGCGTGGGGAAAGAAATACCCTGAAATGTCCCAGTGTGTTTACTATTCAAGTGGAATCTTCTTACCTAGCGGCGGTCAGTGAACGCATCTGGGGGCCAGAGACCTCCCCCCTTCGCTGTCTACTGGTTAGGAAGAAAATGAGCGAGACACGATCTCTCGGCCCTTTCACTCTGGACGGCGCTGCCGTCCTTCCTTCCACCCCGCCCGAATTGACAGAGTGCTACGGGAGCCAAGAAAGGGGGTATCGCGACGGCAGTTTAAAGGCGGGATTTACCTTTTGTGTGCTTCCTGTTTGCTGCGACATTCTTCACAATAGTATTTGTATTCACTGCACAAAGTCTCCGTGTTGCTAAAACCCCTGGGGATAGATCCAGAATGAAAAAAGTGGGTTCCTCGGAGAGCCGGCCGTCCTCTTTCGGCGAGTCGAGAGACGCGGGTGCCTTTAAATGAGATGACGGAACCGGCCCCGGGGGCGGGGGGGGACGCACGGAGGCCACGGGGCGATCCGACCGGGACGGAATTAACTGGGTTCGTCGGAGTTGGAGTTTCAAACTCGCCATTTCGATCGATTAGTCATCTACCATTCGAAGAGGTGGGGTTCCCCAGGGTCGGACGCCCGACGTCGCCCGAGGCGACGTCGGGCGTCCTCCGGCGCGTCGAAGCCAGCGACGGGAAAGGGACGGCGGGAGCCCGCGCTTACCTTAAACAGTGAGTGATGGATGTGTTCTGCTCCACGTCGACAGAAAGGTCTAAAAAATCTTCATCTTTGCTGCTTATCTGTGAAGACGAGCGACTGTCATCCCCAGAGAAAGAACAGTCCACGGGTCTGGCTAGTCAGGAGGGAGGTCAGGAGGCCGCCAGGAAAACACCGGCCACGCGACTGCGGGGGGTCGCGGGCAGGTGAGGACGGACGGACACACGTCTCGGTTACCGTTTCCGACAAACCCGCTCCGGCGGAGGGGCCGTTATTTTACTTCCGACGTCTTGACGGTTCCCGGTCATCTCTTCCCTTTCTCTTTTAACGCCCCGCACCTCAACCCACACAATCCGTCTCGGGGCGGCCTAGCGGACAGAGCACGGGCCTGGGGGTCGGAGTCGGAGTCGGACTTCTAATTCCAACTCCGCCACCTGTCTGCTGTGTGACCTCGGGCAAGTCACTTCACTTCGCTGGGCCTCGGTTCCTCATCTCTAAAACGGGGGTTAAAAAAGCACCGAGTAAATGCCAGCAAAGTGAAACCACGTGACTGATCGTTTTCTGCACTACTGTAGTAGAATGCCCTAAACAGTTCCGCTAACAGAGCAGAGTAGGTTTTACCCGCATGATTAAAAAGAGTTGAGAAGCAAAAGATTCCCTCTCTCCTCTTTCATCTGAAACGATCCGGTGAAAGCGGCAGGAGGGAACTGAGGCGTCACAGTTTTTGGAGGAATCCTCGGAGCTGGTGAAAATGGAAGGTCAGGGGGCCTAAGGTAGTCCCCAACGAGCGGGACCGGGCTGGGACTTCTGTCCGTCGTGCGGGGCGCCAAGGCCACCTTGATGCCCTGGGGCCCGGCCCTCGGGCCGCAGTCGGGGCAGGGGGAGCGGCAGAGGAGTCGCCGCTCTTGTCCCCGGTCCCGATCTCACCCTGACCCCCTTCCCAGGGGTGGGACGAAGGCCAGACACTCAGACGCTGACACGGGGGGGAGGGGGAGGAGGAGGAGTCAGGGCGCTGTGGGAAGCGGCTACCGTGAGGGACCGTGGCGGGGCTGGGAGGCCCTCGGCCACGGGCCCGAACTCCCCGGTGCCCTTTGCAAGTGGCAGGTTAAATTTTACGTTCTCCGTTCCCCCTCGCCTCCCCTGCAACTCCAAAAAGTTCCTCCAAAATCTCTCCAGCTTGACCCTGCCCTTTCTTTCTAAATTGGAGAGAGGAAAAACAAGTATTTGTTAAGAGCTTACTATTCGCCAGGCGCGGAACTAAGCACTGAGGTAGATACAGGCTAATCAGGTCCGGACACATCCCTGGCCCGCGGGAGGCTCACGGTCATAATCCCCATTTTACAGATGAGGTGACGGGCACGGAGGGGTGAAGTGACTTGGCCGCAGTCCCACAGCAGACGGGGGGCAGAGCCGGGATTAGACCCCAGGTCCTTCCGACTCCCAGGCCCGGGTTCTATCCGGTAGGCCGTGCTGCTTTCCCGTTTGTTGGAAAATGCGCAAACTGCAAGTGTAGCCTCCCTCTCTGGGCGGGGGAAGTGTGGCCCGAACCGGGGGGAGGCCTCCTCCACCCTCCCCGGCTGTCAAGGATAAGCCGGGAGGGGAAACGAGGGGGCCGGGGGGCGGGGGGCGGGGGGGGGGTGATGAAAAGCGCCAACTTACCGTTTCGCAGGTAAGACATCTGGTCTCGTTGGTTAACGTCCCCTGAAAGATCTCGTGGACCCAAGTCGGGTCGGGTGGGCTGTTGTTATTCTCGCTGTCGAGATTGCCGTTGGGCAGGCGGCCATTTTGCTTTTCCTGCTTCCTCTCTTCTTGCAGAATATCAGCAACCGTGTTCAGGAGGTAATTTAAGAACTCGTGGGCATCCTGTTGCATGTAGTTGTCAAAAAGCTCTGTGACGCGGAGATAGGAAAACAGAGTAAGCGATTAACGCAGAGTCAGAGGCTTAACACAACGGGACTCCCCCGCCCCGGCCCCGCCAACTCTCCACCTCTGAAAAGCCTCTAGATGAACCAAAGTTGAAAGTATTTATTCGGGACGACGGAGAGACTCTTGGCACGGTCGGCAGAACGGAGCCGGCTGAGGCTCTCCAAACCGAAGGGCCTGACTTTTCGCCGGTGATACCTAACTAGTCATCCTAGCCTAAGGGTTCAAATAGGTTTTATCTTGCTGGGTGTTTTTTAAACTGCAAGAACACGAGCACGAAAACGTTCCAGAAATGGCAGCCAGGATCCCGCTCGTGTCCAGTTGTCTTCCCGGCGACCCGTGCAGGAGAGTCAGAATGAGAGGAATGGGGCTGGAATGGGGGGTACCGGGGCAGACCAGGCAGCAGGGCGGGCCCGGCCTCCCCACCCCGTCCCTCGATGGGGGACCGGACGCGGCGCCAAGAGAGCGGAGAGTTCCTCTCGCATCCCGTTTAACCCAGAGTTCGGCCGGGAGGCCTGGCGAGCTGGACGCTGGGGACGAGGCAGCCGCGACCGCTCCGAGCTCAGTCCGCAGCGCTCCCTACCTCCACGCCGACGGGGGGACGGCCAGGCCCAGCCCCTTCCCGAAGAGACTCCCGAAAAGACTTCTTTATGAAAAGGGGCGTTAAAATAACTTTCCACCTCAACAAGGCCGTTCGGATTCGAGGTTTCACTCCGGTTTCCCCCCTAAATAAACACAAACGGCCTCTTTCTAAAGGAGACGATGGATCTGGGGCAGGGACCCCGGGGAGGTCCCGTCCGGCTGCCCACCCCGCGGGGTGGGCCGGGAGGGGTGAGCGGGTCATAAGGTGGGAGAGGGAATTCCAGGCTAGGAAGGAACAGGGGTTTACACCTAGGCCGTGTTCCGCCGTCCCCTGCAACCGGGTGGCGTACGACGAATCGGGTAACCGAAACTCCATGAAACGGTCGTCCCCTTTTCCGGTGTCTTCTCCTAGCTGGGAGAGAACCGGACCAGGCCCAAAGGGAAGAAAGCTAGGCCTCCCCTCCTGGCTAAGCTGATCTTTAAAAACTCAAATACAAGAGGGACGGAGAACACCCGGTCTCCCGGAATTCTCCCCCACTCCTCCGAGGACGGGTTCCGGGCGGTCCACCCCCAGCTGCATTCTCTGACGGCGCTCTCCTGAACCGTTCGTAACCGACGGCTGTGAGGCTACGGACGTCACGTTAAATGACACCGTAAACGGATTAGGGAACGGGGAGCGCGGTAGCAAGGGCCGATTTCAAAGCTCCATAAGCGGACTCGACAGCGGTGGGAAGGAAGAGGGAGCTATCATCAGACCCCAGCGGGGCTGACTAGAACCCCCAGCTGAGGACGCGAGACCGGAAGCCCGAATCCCTTAGGTTCTGGCCTGGGCCCGGCCCACGCGGTTTCCCCGGGGCGACGGATCCGCTTCCGGCTTTTAAAAGAGGCGAGGGCCATTTCCCCGCCGGGCAAAACGAGCTGCGATTTTATTTAGACACCCCACGCTGGAAATGAAGGGATAAGGAAGTTAGTCCGGGGAGGCGGGCTGGCCTAGCCGAGTCCGGGGGGTAGGGGCTTGAAGAACTGAACCCGAGAGCGCTGCTGTTAAAGACGACCACACAGCCGACCTTCCTCACTTCACACCGACCGGATCCGAAAGGCGGGGGACTGGAAGGGGATGGACGACGAGGCCTACGCCATGCACACGAGTCACCGGTCGGCCCCCCGAGCGTCACGACGAAGCAGCCCTCCGCTCTTCACGCCGGCCGGCGGGGAGCGGCCGACGAGTTCCCTGACGCCTGGCAGACGACCCGCCCCCCCTGGGCCCTCCCCACATCCCAAGACCCGGGCCCCCGGGGGTGTCACGGGGCAGGCCGAGGGGCCGCGGAGGGAGAGAGATACACCGGAGGGGCTCACGAAACCGACCGCCGTTCTGACCGCCCCCGAGACTAGCTGGGATATCCGGTAAGAGCCCGGAACCGACCTGTCCTCTTGGAGTCCTCCGGGAGGTGACCCAGGCAGGCCACGGCGGGGCTGGGGGGGCCTTCCCCTTCCCTCCTCCCTAGTGGCCCGATTCAGCTCGTCACGCTTGGGACCTCCGGAGCTGACGGCTTGAAGCTCATCAAGCCTCCGGCGGCCAGAGTCTCCAGCCCTCGCAGCCACCTGGAGGGAGGCCCCGGCACCCCCCGGCCTCTCGGAGAGCCACGGGCCCCGGCCCCTCGGCCACCCCGACGGCCGAAGAGGTCCCAGTCTTCCCCGGAAAGAACGGCGCCCAAATGACGTCGAACGACCGGCTCTGTCGTCGCTGCCGGGATGGAGACGGAAGAGGCTTTAAGTGCCCTTTCGGGCGGCAAGGATGAACACTGGCCCCTACTTTCCCAACGTCAACCTAGCCCCCACAAGAAATGAGAGGGAGAAGAGGAGAGGAAAGGAGAATCTTCTCGCGCGTTTGTCTCCTGGGGCTCGACTGCCCCGTCTCCCGAGCGACCGACCCTGAAATGCTGACAGGCTGACATCCCTTGGACTTTTAAATGCAACGTCACCGAATTGTTTTTCCTCAAAAAACAGAGAGGGTTAACCCCGGGCCTCGGTTTCCTCCTCCATAAAGTGGGATCGAATAAAACCGTGAGCCCCGTGTGGGACTGGGGCCGATCTCGTAAGCGCGTAGCGACCGGCGCGCCTGTTCGGCACACGGGAAGCATTCGACAAACGCCACGGTCGGTATCGCGTCTACTGTCGTCAGACTCCGATTTTCACCGAGCTCCCGTCGGCGGGGGTAGCGCAAACACCCGGGCCTTCCCGGGCTTCCCCGGGGAAAACACCTCCGGCGGGGTCAGGCGCGGCGCCCGGGGCGTCGGAGACGACGGGGTCACCGGCCAAACGCCGTTCCCGTCGGAGCGCTGTACCTCTGCCGCGCAAGACCGACGGGAAACAGACACGCTCAGGGAAGTGGGGAGGGAGGAGAGGGAGAGTCTTACCATTTTCCTTTCGTAACCTGGTTATAAACTTCTTGGGCGGGATCACTCCCACCTTCTTCTTCTGCGTCGCTATGCTGTGGAAGAGGTCGGCTAAGCACGTGAGGAGGTTCTCCTTCTTCCTAGGTTGACTCTTGTAGGCTAGGACTTTTTCCCGAAACGGACGGCAGAAGTAAAGTGCCTGGAGGACCGAGTTGCAGTAGCAGGTATTCCCGAACTGGAAGACGAAGGAAAGGAGGCTGCGTTAGTTTCATCTGCCGGAGCTCACCCCCGGCCGGGGGAGGCAGGCGTGTTCTGGGGCGAGGGGCGGAAAAGGCCACAGAGGAGCCTTTCCTCCGGGCCCTGACCGGACAGTGCCAGGTTTAGGTCCGACGGGCACTGACTCCACGTAAGTGAAATAATAATTTAATAATAATAATGTTGGTATTTGTTAAGCGCTTACTCCGCGCAGAGCACTGCTCTAAGCGCTGGGGGAGATACAGGGTCGTCAGGCTGAACCACGTGAGGCTCACAGTTAATCCCCATTTTACAGATGAGGGAACCGAGGCCCAGAGACGTGAAGTGACTCGCCCACAGTCGCACAGCCGACAGGTGGCAGAGCCGGGATTCGAACTCATGACCCCCGACTCCCAAGCCCGTGCTCTTTCCACTGAGCCACGCCGCTTCTCTAATGGGGGGCGTCTCCCCCTTCACCTTTGCCATTGGAGAATAAAGGAATAAGCACAGAGCCGCAGTCCTTTAAAGTTTGAGATTTTCGGGAAACATTACGATAACTTGGAAACAAACCTCAGAGTTCGGCTACCTGGTTCTACGGGGCTGTTAGACCACGACCAATCTGATGTCTCACGGGTCGGACAGCCAGATTCTCGCTCAGAAAATACTCAGACGCAGGTTGAAAGAACCGTAAGCTCGTTATGGACAGAGACCTTATCTGCTAATTCTGTTAGTACAGTGTTCTGCACGTAATAGAGCCTCAACAGATACCACTGACTGATTAGCCGATGGACGCGAACTAAGAACGTCCTCCGTTTAGGAATCTTTCGGAAAGCTCGGCACGAACCAGAGTCGAATGCCCCGCCGCCTCCCTCGGCCCTCCCCCGGGCTGGGTGAGATCTGGGCTTCGGTATCCCCGAGTCGGGGCTGTCGGGAGGGTCACAGTCGCGGGGACGGTGCTGGCCACTTTCTCTCCGAGGGGCAGACGTGCGTGCGGGCCTACAAGCCCGGTGCAAGGGCCCCACCTTGCCCCGCTGTCGGTGGGCGTTACCCGTCTGGGGGCAGACGGCACGGGGGGGGGGGGGGGGGGGGCCCTCGTCGGGCACCCGCTCAGCCCGGCGTGAGCTCGCCTGGGTCCGACCCGGTGTCGGGCTGAATTGGGTCCTCCGGGGCCCCGACCCAGCCCGGGCCCCCCTACAGGTCAAGCGGTCCGTCTCACCCATCTACCTGATTTTCAGATTCCCAACACGTGTGATCGAGTTGGGCGATGGCAAACCTTAAAAGGGGAGCAAAAGAATGAAACGGACCCAGGCCAAGTGCCCGGGGTCAGGCGACCACCCGCGAGTTGTCTGATGCTCCCTTTCCACTTTTCGCCCTGCCGCCGGCTGGCCCAAGCAGAGCCAGGGATGCGGGGCGGGGCCGCGGGCGGGGAAACGGCAGCCCTCTCCCCTCGGGCCCCCAAAGAAAGGGCCGATCCAGCCACGAACACGGCCCCCGTCAGATATCAGTCGAGGGGAGGGGATCCGGCGTGCATCCGCCGCGAACCCAAAATCCTCCTGCGAATAACGAAGTCCTCCCCAGGTCGTTCTGGGATTTGTCTGAATGGGCGGGGAGGGAAACTGTCAGATCCGCCAGGCCCCCAAGACCGGTGTGAGGCGTCGGCTCTGACGAGCACAACGTCGTGCTGGCTCTCTTCCCGTCTCCCCGTTGAACGGCAGAAATCTCCTCCCGCCCATCCGGGGACAGGGCGAGAGCCGCACGCGGCTTCCGTTATTGCCGTTCCCAAATCGTCCTCTCTGCGATTTTGCCCGTTGCCGGTTTGTTTTGACTTGTTTGGCCTAAACTTTATTCAGTGCTAAGTGGGAAGTGAAAACTGTATTCTTTCGATGTGGTTTTGCTAATCAATCGAGGGCATTTCTTGAGCGCTTACTGTGTGCGGAACACTGTCCTAAGCACTCGGAAGAGTACGATACAACCGAGTTGGTAAACACACTCTCTGCCCACAACAAACTTAGAGTCCGGAGCGGGGAGACGAACATCAATATAAATAATTTACAGATATGGACACGAGTGCCGCGGGGCTGAGGGTGGGGTGAATACCGGATTCGTTCAGCCGTATCTAGTGAGTGCTTACGGCGTGCACGGCACTGTACTAAGCGCGCGGGAGAGTACAACACGACGACAGACACATTCCCTGCCCACGACAAGCACGCGGGCTAGAGGGTCCAGACTAGGTGACGCAGGAGGAGGAGAGAATCGGGGGGAAAAGGACTTTCTAATCCTCCGAAGAAACTTCCCAGCTGAGAGAGAGTCAGCGTAGGCTCCGCGAGCTGCTGTGGAGAAAGCCTCCCCCTCGAAGTCTACTAGGACACGAAGCCCGGAACGGGAGGTCCGCTTCCCGAAACACGGGGCTGTTCGGAGCCGTTGGTTCATCCAGACTCAGATGACCTGGGACCGGCTCCTGGAGTGACGGGCCCTCTCTGGTTCGACTGCCTCGGTTTCTCCACTGGCCTGAACCGGGGACCGTGAGACAGGGACCCAACCTGAACACCCCATGAGTTCCTCGAGGCCAGAGGAGACCATCCCCAGAATTCCGGAGTGTCCGAACGAACAGAAAGAGCTTTTCACCCGCTAAGTTCTCCAGTTCAGTACGAGGGGTGAAATCGGGCAGTTACGCTTGGCAATTTTAGCCCTCCAATGTGGTGGAGGGGGTATCAGGCTTTCATTTTGAAACGCAGGACGGGCTGCCAAAATCAGCAAGCCAAGAAAATTAAGAGCTCAGACTGTTGCTAAGGTAAGCAAACAAAGCGGATGAGAGTAGCTTTTAATACTAATGGGAATTTTTCTTTCGAACAGTCGGCCGGTTGTCAAAATAGCCTAATCATTAGGGAACACTGGAGTTTTTTTTAAATCCATTCGCGCTCTGGATGAGAGAGTACCTTGGCTTTCACTTTCTACGAACGTTGCCGAGGCCGCAGAAGCGAAGACGTCCCCCAAGCGCCAACGTCGGGATTCTACCCTACCGTCTCCGAGCAGGGTCTCGCCGGCTCCCCGAGGACATTCCTGGCGGGGGTGGAGGGGAGGCCTGCAATCCACCCTGTTCCGTCCGACTCTGTCAGAGCGGTTTTCAGTTCGACCGGAACGCCGCGCGGGGGTCTGGAAACGATCTGACCCGGAGCGGGGCTGGCTGTAATGTGGCCACCGGGCAGGGAGCACTCTCCCCCGAAGAGTGGGGAAAAGGCAAATGGCTACTCGGGGCGACCGTTAGACATTCCCGAGGGACTCAGCTGCCGAGAAAGCCGGAGGGGCGGAAAGGAAGCGAGTAACGGCCCACGGCCGGCCTCACTGACGGACACCCTCCGCCGACCGCTGCCGGGGCCGGGCCGCCCCCACCCCCGCCGCCGCTCAGGGGCAAGAAGCTGGGGGGCCGCGGGGAACGAGCCCCCGCCCGGAGCCACTTCCCCACCGGAGCTCTGCGCTTGGCTCCCGGCTTCCACCGGCAACGAACCTTGGCCGAGGGCCCACCGGGGGCCACGCAAACAGAGAGGGGCGCCAGGAAATGAGACGTCTCCGCAAGAAGCAGGCAAGGATCGCTTCCCGCTGGAGCTGGGAGTCGCCCGAGAAGGCAAGCGAGCTCAAAGGATCTGGAAGAACCGCACGCAGAACTCACCCACTAGGGGAAAGCCAAGTGCGGCTCCGGGAGTGGAGTGAGGCCCATCTGTGCGGCCATCGCCGTCCAAACCCAAAGGGCCTACCCCCGGGCCCCGCCCCCCGCGGACCCCATTAAATATTAGCTCCCCAGAAACAGGAGGGATTCCTGTTGGTTCACCGCCTGCTCCGTCCCCGGAGCCTGGGGGAAGGCTGAGAAACAACTACGACACTTGCCCGCTCACACCTGCCTGCCTCAGTCCTCTGAGAGGAATCACCTGGCATGGTTTTCTCTTTCCACATTCAGTCAGCCCCGTGGTGTCTCCCAACTCCCCGCGGATACTTACATTTACTAATCCAAAATAGTGCTCGTTGACCGGAAACTGTTCGGGACCGATCTCTTTCTCTAAAGCCGAGGCATTGGTGCCCTGAAAAAGAAACACAAAACCCCCCCCCCCCAAGAAACTTAGCATTGTAATCGCTTACTGATATGTTCACAGTCAGTCCTATTCTGCAGCCTCAGCCACGAAATGGTTCAAGTAAAATGGTCTGTTCTTCTTCCGCGGTTTAAAGACCCACGGGGCGGCCCAGAGCCGGACCGCTATCCAGCCGGTGACCCCCTGGGCTACCCGAGGGCTGCCCCGGTACCCACACAGAGGGCCGAAAGGCAGAGCTGGTGCCGTGTGGGCATTATTCAATAGTATTTCGTTCATTCGATGGTATTTATTGAGCGCTTACTATGTGCAGAGCACTGTACTAAGCGCTTGGAATGGACAACTAGGCAACAGATAGAGACAGTCCCTGCCCATTGACGGGCTTACAGTCTAATCGGGGGAGATGGACAGACAGAAACAATAGCAGTAAATACAATCAAGGGGATGTACATCTCATTAACAGAATAAATAGGGTAATGAAAATATATACAATTGAGCGAACGAGCACAGCGCCGAGGGGAAGGGAGGGGAGCAGAGAGAAAGGGGGGAAGAGAGGGCTTAGCTGAGGGGAGGTGAAGGAGGGGGAGAGGGGAAGCAGAGGGAAAAGGGGAAACTCAGTCTGGGAAGGCATCTTGGAGGAGGTGAGCTTTAAGTAGGGTTTCGAAGAGGGGAAGAGAATCAGTTTGGCGGAGGTGGGGGGGGGGGCGTTCCGGGACCGCGGGAGGACGCGGCCCGGGGGTCGACGGCGGGACGGGCGAGACCGGGGGACGGCGAGGAGGCGGGCGGCGGAGGAGCGGAGCGTGCGGGGTGGGCGGTGGAAAGAGAGAAGGGAGGAGAGGTAGGAGGGGGCGAGGTGATGGACAGCCTCGAAGCCTAGAGTGACTTGCCCAAAGTCACACAGCCAGCAAGTGGCAGAGCGGGGACTAGAACCCAGGAGTCCTGACTCCCGGCCCCGTGCTCTTCCGCTACGCCGCGCCACTCCAGCCGAAGGAAAACCTCATCGGGATACGGGCCAGAGACATCCCGTCGCCGCACTAGTGGGCCGACACCCACACACTGGCCACCGGCCATGCCCACGCTGTCCCAAGGAGGAAGCCCGTGGGACGGGAGCCCTTTCCAGACGGAAGGAGGCTGGCCTTCTGCCCACTGCTGGTGCACCTCGTGACACGGGGCTCGATCCTTTAGTCGGGGGTTCTGCCGAGCTCCACATGAAACCGTCACCTCCTACGACGGGGCCTCGCGAGTGGAAGGCGGGGCAGCAGCTGCATCCACTCCACTTTTGTCTCCTTCGGGCGGGCCCGAGAAGCTCACGGCGACAATCTCCCCAAAACGTGGGGATAGAGAAGGGAGCCCGTGGCCCGGCAGGTCAGGGGCCGGACGGGGACGGCCCGCTCACCTTCCCCGCCCGCCGTCACTCTCTGCAAGGCCCTCAGAGACCCGGGACGCCCTAGCCCGGCCAGCTCGGGGAAATCCTACCGCTCTCCTGCCACCAACCTATAAAGTCGCGGGAGCCGTCTGCGATTCCAGATGCGCCCCGCTGGCTGGGTGGGTTACGTGTTCCAGCTCACCCCTTAAATAATCCTTGCGTAAACGCATCCTGTAAAGCAAATGACTAAGCAGCCAGGGGTGTGAATGCATTTCTGGGGAAGGCTAAAGCAATAAAGCTGAAGACTGCTGGCTGGCCGGCCTGGCCGCCGGGAACCAGACACGTGATCCTCACTCCCCAAGACCGCAGTAACACCTTAGAAATTCCTGCGGCCTTCTCACGATTAAACCTCCGGGCTGAAGATCGTTAGGTTTTCCGCTACACTGGCACGATAAGGGACACCCGCGGCCGGCAACGGGACCCCTCTCTCCCACCGGGAAAGTAAGAGTGAGGTTACCGACTATTTTGATTATTATTAGGGCATTCGTTAAGCACTTACTCTATGTCCAGTACCGTTCTAAGCACCGATGTAGCTACCAAGTTCATCGGGTTGGAGACAGTCTCTGTCCCACATGAGGTTCACGGCGTAAAGAGGAAGGAGAGAGGGCAGGGAGGGCTTTTAAGGGGAAACGATATAAAACGCAGACCTCGGGCTTATCCAGAATGTCAGAAAGAATCTTAATGACACTCTTAGTTCCAATTAATGCGTCTTCACTCTGTGTTTTGGATCGAACTCCGTTGGGGAATTAGGGTCCCGCATCTGACAGGAGAGAACTCAAGGGATATCAGAAGCAGCGTCCGGGAACTCGAACGTTGAGACGGCCGAAGGACGTGTGCTACGCTGTCTGCTTTCCTTATGTGGGGCTCCTTCCGGGGGGAGCCCCTGCCTTGTCCAACTATCATCAGCGGCAGCAGCGTTTATTGAGCACCAAATAAACTAGTCCTTCGGTAAGGAAGTTCTCCCTTTTATTCACCATCCTCGTTTTGCATATTCCACTAGGTCCAAGTCCAATTCTTAAATGTGGGTTCTTTTTTCCCAGGACGGGCTATACGGGGCGCTGCAAACTGAGTGCTGAACAACTGCACGGTCTCCTTCCAGCCGAAAGACAACTCCCCTACTCCGCCTCCCGGGAAAGAGCAAGGGCTTGGGAGTTTGAAAATCCAGCTCAGCCGGCAAGTGAAAAGCAATTAAATGTTCTGTCACCTGCATACTGTGCTCTTGACGAGGCTGGATTTTATAACTTTTTTTCTTAGTCGTGCGACAGAGCAGAGAGTCGGTAGTCCCCGGTCTCTTCTCCCGGGGTCGGTGACCGGTCCTCGGAGAAGGCGCTTAACCTCTCCGTGAAATCCTGCCCATTTTCCACCTGTAAATTCAGGATGGGGCTCCCGGCCCAGATTCTCATTACAGCGTGGCAACAAATGAAGAGATGTCTGCCCAGAGCGCTGAGCTCCTACATCAAATACCGGGTGTCCTAAAACTGAGCAAAACCAAGACGAGACCGTGGATGACCGGCTGGCTCTCCGCCTGTCCGCCATTCTCCCCGCCGCAGCCAGTGAAGGTGCATCACAGCCGGCCCCGCCTGGACACCGACAGATGGGCCAGGCCCCGGGGCTCCGGGGCGGGCAAGCCTGTCCAACCCTCGGACCGTCGGATGCCCAGCGTGACCCACGAGGGACCCTGAAGAGAAGGGCAAGAAGCATCTGTGACTAGCCAGTCTCAGAGAGGGTGGACGTGTAAACTGAGTCCTCTCCACCCTGACTAGGAAAGGGGCCGTGGGCCACACATCATCCCGGTGACGGGAGCAGGCCTTGTCCCAAGCAATGTTTAGGTTGGCATCTCCCCTCCCCACCTCAGCATGGGGTGAGACTCGCCTCCAACCTCGCCTTCCTTTTTCTCCCCTGGTCCGACTAGTGACATTCAGGGGGAGTCGGTGTCCCCCACCCCCCGCCCCGGCTTCCTCCCCCCGCCCCCCCAAACTCGATTCCCTGTCAAAGCGGTGTACCCAAGCCCCAAACCCAGAACCAACCACCCCGCCTCCACTCCCCCTCCGCCACAGACCACCCTGACGGAAGCCTCCCCGTAGAACATTTCACAGTCTGCAGCCGTTGTAGCCGAATCAATCTGACGTCGCGTACTTAGGGAGATTCAGCTTTTCTTCTGGGGGCCTTTCTGTCATGTATTTAAGAAAATAGAATCAATCTTTCCTTTGAGGGTATTTCTATGAGAAAGGTTATTTTAACTGAAGCAATGGGAAATGCAAAAAAAAAAAAAAAAGAAGGAAAGGAGCAAACAAGAATGAATAAATGCAAAAAAAAATAATCCCAAAAGCAGAGAGTAGATAGTCGAGCAGCATGGCCTTGTGGAAAGAAGAGGGGCCTAGGAGTCTGAGGACCTGGGTTCTAATCCTGCTCTGACTGCTGCAAGACCTTGGGCGATTCGCTTAACTACTCCATGCCTTGATTTCCTTATCTGTAAAATGGGGGTTAAATCTTACTCCATCCTACTTAGACTGTAAGCCCAGGTGGGTCAGGGACTTTGTCCAACCTGATTATCTTGTATCTACCCCAGCACCTGGCATACAGTAAGTGCTTTACAGGTACCATTTAAAAAACAAAACTATGGCCATGGAAGAGAGAGGTAATATCAACCAAGGGGAAAAGTAGTAAAGCTGTCAGAGAGCTGTTGGGCATTCAAAAAAATCTACTGGGAAAAAAAAAATTGAGGTAAACCTGACAAAAAAAGGATAAAAACAGCAGTGAGAAATGGAAAGTCTCAAAAAATGAAAATCAAAGGATGAGGGGTGCTGAAATCATAATCATTTTTCGGCCTATAGGGTGTGCCACGCGCTCTAATTGGAGATGGAAAAATCAGATAATGAGAGTTAGCGGACATAGTCTCCACCCTCGGGCTCCCACTCTGAATTAGGGAAGAAAACGTCCTACTATAAACTATTATTAACGCCTTCATAGCTGAGAGACCACCACCTTCAAAGTCCTACTGAAATCACATCTCCTTCAGGAGGCCTTCCCTAAGCCCTCACCTCCCCTATCCCCCTTCCTTCTGTGACGCCGCGCCACTTGCATCTGTACCCCTTAAGCGCTGGATTTACACCCCAGCCCAAACCCTGCCACGCTTTTGCACGTATTCCTTACACTCTCCCATTTCCCGTAACACCAATTTATTTTAACATCTGTCTCCCTCTCTTGACTGTAAACTCACTGTGGGCAGGGAATGTGTCTGCCAACCCTGCTGTACTGTACTTTCGCTTAGTACGGTGCTCGACAAAGCGCTCAATACCACCGATGACGACGATAGCTGAAACCAGTCAAATGAGTAAACATTCGGCCTCCTGTTTAACAGTAAGGAGTCTGACGGAGGCTGTTCAAATGGCTCCAGCAGTGGAAAGGTTTCCCTTCTCCCAAAGTTCGGGGCAGAAACGCTCCACAGGTGTGAGGGTGGCAAAAGAGTATTTAAAAGATATCACTTCCTTCTCCTGGGAAATTGAAAGCTTTGATTAAGAAAGCCTGACCCAAATATCCCGGGGACTCCTAAACCAAAAGCGTTTTGGAAAACCACAAAGCAAGAAAGGGACTCGTCGACGGTCAAAAGTAACGCCGACTCTTTACAGAAAACTAGACTATATAGTACACGGCATACCGGCAGTTCACCAGTAAACCGTAGCATACTAGAGAAAACAATTACTTGCAGTAAGGTAAACCAACCCACTACTTTGCACAAGGGTAAGGCGAGGAGTTGCACACCTGAGGGGCACGTGTCTAACAGAAAGGGGTGAGAAATGCTGCTCTTTAGCCTAAAAATCTACATTCCTTTTCTTATTAGAAACAATTTCCGATTGGCATGCCTGTATCCGATACTAAGATGTGACAAAGCGCAGATGGTGCTTTCAGATAGAAGGAAATACCTCCTCCTTCGGGGAGTAATCCCCAATGTTCGAGGGAGGATAATACATGTCCTTGGGGAGAGAGGCGGTCATAAACCAGTCGGCAGAAAGCCCCAGAAGCTAACGTAAAGTAAGTTTCTCGACTCCAAAGAACATGCTCAAGTGAACATATTGAACCTATCACAGTATATGTATATGGGGCTTTTAATATCAGTCGGTGTTTCTTGAAGTCCCTCTTAAATCAGAGTCTATTAGGTAACTTTTGCACATTTTTCAGCCTCTCCCTCCCAGGTTTTAAATAGCGTACAGAAGCAGCGTGGCTCAGTGGAAAGAGCCTGGGCTTCGGAGTCAGAGGTCATGGGTTCGACTCCCGGCTCTGCCGCTTGTCAGCTGTGGGACTGTGGGCGAGTCACTTCACTGCTCTGGGCCTCGGTTCCCTCATCTGTAAAATGGGGATGAAGACCGGGAGCCTCACGTGGGACGACCTGATTATCTTGTATCTCCCCCAGCGCTTAGAACAGTGCTCTGCACGTAGTAAACGCTTAACAAATACCACTATTATTATCATTAATACTTACGTGGTGGAAAACTTAACCTTTCCATTTAAATTTCTGCAACCCATAGTGTGATGGTAGCAATACAGACACTATTCTTACAGAACCTCTTTCTTCCAAGGAGATTATAGTGCTCTGTTATCTAATTCATCAGCTCAGTCCCCGAGGGAGAGGGAGGTAGGGGAAGGGAGCTAAAAGCCGATTGAGTAACACTATGCGTAAGAAATATTTGCCTACGGAATAGGGACACGGGGGAATTAAATGGAATGATAGGCTATTTAGCAGAGTACGGGAGAATAAATCGAAATACGCCATGTAACAGAGAAAACTGAAGGGAGTCTGAAAGATTGAAATTGGAAGCAAAGGTCACATTTTGGTTCTCTTGCGTGTACCTCGCCTTCGTTAATGCTCACAGGGATCCTGCACGGACTTCCAAAGCGGAAAACCCACAGCCCAAAAAGTTGTCTCTATCTGTTGCCGAATTGTACATTCCAAGCGCTTAGTACAGTGCCCTGCACATAGTAAGCGCTCAATAAATACTACTGAATGAACGAATAAGTCGTTTCTGCCGGAAAAGGTCTCCTCGGCCTCGTGCGCCCTGCCCGGAACACTTCCCAGGGATTCGGGCCTCCCAAATCCATCCAGTCACTTCTGTTCGCAGTCAAAAGGCCACGCTTCACTTATTCACCGACGAAAGAGAGGGGTGGAGAACGACAGGATCATCTCTGTGCTCCACCCCACTCTGCAAACCATAACTCATTGTAAAATGAAGCGGGGTTCTCAGAGCACATTAAGCCACAGGTGACCTCAAGAGGCCACAGAATTACAAGATGTTCATTCTCTCGGAATGTGCATTTAATTGGGAGGTTCAATCGGGAGAAAGCCGCGTGGTTTTTTTGGTGGCAGTCAAGCAAACGGACCTGGCAGTCCCGGGGAAGGGAGGGACATTTAACAGGCATGGCCACACCCAGGGAAGGCGGTGCTCCTTCCCAAACAGGCTAATGGGATCAGGCCTGAATCTGAAAGGGGCCCAGAGAAACCTTAATAGAGCTCCTTCCAAGGACAAAAAGGAATAAGGGAGGACAGAGGGGGGGATGAAGTGGGAAAAGGGAAGGCCAGGAGTGAGGAAAAGAATGCCTGGAGTTCCAGGTCACTAGTGGGGTAAGTGCAGGAGCAGCTCCAGGGACGAAGGGTGGGTTTCCCACCACCCCGAGCCATATCCCCGCCTGAGGCCTCTCAATTCTGGAGGTCCACTCCATCCATCCGGACTGTGCCAGCGATTGGGGCGAATATTTTTCCGCAGGTCGCCCGCAGAAGGGGACGGGGCGCAGCCCGGAGGGACATCCGCTCAGTCTTGAAAGGGAAAAGAGAAAGTAAGCTTCGTGTGGGGTTGGGAGGCCCAGCTGAAAGCAAGGGCGGGTAGCATTTTCCAAGATGACCATCCCTGGGTTCGTTCCTTCTATTTTTGGGAGCTGGTTGGCATTTCATTTCGCTAAGAATATTAGTCGGAGTGTAATTTTCACAAACCACATCCAATTAAGGAGATTTTTTTTTTTTACCAACAGACTGGATCCACGCTGGACTAACCGACCCCCGGCCTTTTTATTTTTAAATGGTACTTGTAAACAACTTACTATGTGCCGGGCACTGTACTAAAGGCGAGGGGTTGATACAAGATATCTGTATATGTGTAATTTATTTTACCTATTTATATTACTGTCCGTCTCCCCCTCTAGACGGGGAGCAGGAATGTGTCCGTTGATTGCTATATCGCACTCTCCCAAGTGTTCAGTATAGTGCTTTGTGCACAGTAAGCATTCGATAAATACGACTTGAATGCGTGAATGATAACCAGGTCGGACACAGTCCCCGTTCCACCCGGGCCTCCCAGCCTAAGGAGGAGGGAGAACAGGTACTGAATCCCTGTTTCGCGGATGAGGTGACCGTCGCAGAAGTGACTTGCCCAGGGTCATACCGCAGACAGTGGGAAGAGCCAGGATTAGAACCCAGGTCCTCTGACTCCCAGGCCCGTACGCTCCCCGCTAGACCACGCTGCTCTTTAATTCAAGACCAGATGTACTTGCATTTGTGTTGCATTTTTTTTTCTCTTAAAAAAATCCAGATGGGTGCTGTGCTCTATAAATCACCTCGCTTGTTGTTGGAGTTTAATAAAGGCCATATGATAACATCAAGGCTGTGCACGGTAATGACTCATTTGGGACACTCCCAAGATGGAAAGCAGCGCACGGATGTGTAAAGGGTGGGGCCACGGAACCGAGAGGACCTGACCCTTGCTCGCAATCCTAACTGGCCAATTTAAACACAAAACCGAACGAGAGATTGCTTTACGCCGCAGTCGGAATATAGAGGGCCGCCGCTGGGCTGGGGAGGAGGCAGGCGGGCAGGCAGCCAGGATGGCGGAGGCTGCAGAGGGATCCACCCTGGGTGAAATCTGGAATCTGAGGCGACCTCGACTGCGCGAAGAACGAGCCCGCTGGCGCAAAGGCTCACGGAGCCCTAGGAGGCCCCGCCGCTGGGGAAGGACGAAGGGAAGAGACGACGATTTCGTGGGACGACGGTCCCGAAGGGACTCTCGAAACCTTGGACCGGATGCAGGGGGAGAAAGTGACCCGCTGAGGGGTGGGTGGGTGGCTGCTGGCTGCAAACGAGTGCAAGCTTAGTGGGATCAAAATGGTGTGATATCATTCAATCAATGACATCAATCAAATTGATAAGGCTGTAAGGTCGATCCACCCTATTCGCCCCGCCTTTTGCCACCCCTTTGCACTTGGGTCTCTATCCCTTATGGACTTGGTTACCTTTCACTCATTTATTCATTCATTCGATCGTATTTACTGAGCGTTTACCGTGTGCACAGCACTGTACTAAGCGCTTGGAAAGAACAACCTGGCAACAGGCAATCCCCGCCCGACGACGGGCTCACAGTCTAGAAGGGGGAAGACGGACAACAAAACCGGTAGACGGACATCAACGGCAACAAAATAGATAAATGGAATTATAGCTATATACACATCGTTAATAAATAGACTATGTACAAATATACACAGGTGCTGCGGGGAGGGGAAGGGGGTAGGGCAGAGGGAGGGAGTCGGGGCGACGGGGAGGGGAAGAGGAGCAGAGGAAAAGGGGGGGGCTCAGTCTGGGAAGGCTTCCTGGAGGAGGTGAGCGCTCAACACGCGTTTGAAGGGGGGGGGAAGAGGGATAGTTTGGCGGACGTGAGGCGGGAGGGCGTTCCAGGCCAAGGGTAGGACGTAGGCCAGGGGTCGACGGGCGGGACGGGCGAGCTGGAGGCCCAGCGAGGAGGTGAGCGGCACCAGAGGAGCGGAGGGTGCGGGCCGGGCTGGAGAAGGAGAGAAGAGAGGCGAGGTTCCCATCCCCAGCCCCACAGCATTTATGTCCATACCCTTAGGATCTGCTGCTTCCCCTACCTGGCATTTATTTTAACGTCAGACCCCCTCCCACGATTAGATAAGATCCTTGCGGGCAGGGATCCTGTCCCCACCTGCTCTGGGCTAAGTAAGCACTCGATAAATACTCCTGACCGGATGGATGGATCCGCTTTAAAGAGTTTTCGACGGGTCTCTTCAAATCTTACAAGCTGACAAGCAAGTCCTAGAAGTTTCGGCACCTCACGTCCTCAAAGAAAAGTTCACGCAGAGCCTTGAAATGCAGAATCCTCGAAACAAAGAGCTGACATTTTTAGCTGAAGAACTGTCAGGCCGGATAAAACAGATGATGACGATGATGATAATAATGATAATAATGGCATCTGTTAAGTGCTTGCCATGTGCCAAGCACTGTGCTAAGCACTGGGGTAGTCACCAGGTAATCAGGTTGTCCCACGTGGGGCTCACAGTCTTCATCCCCATTTTACAGACGAGGTGATTTTACTTCTCATTCCGGCTCCCTTTCTGGTTTTTCCTTTTCCTTAGGGGGCCCGGGTTCTGGTCCTGGCTCCACCACTTGCCTGCTAGGTGACTTTGGGGAAGTCGCTAAACCTCTCTGGGCCTCAATTTCCTTATCTGAAAAATGGGGGCAAAATACCTGTTCTTCCTCCCTCTGACCCTGCGCGCCCAGAGAGAGCCGGGGCCTACGTCGGATCCAATCACATTCTATCCATCCCAGGATTTAGCAGCGGTGTTTAGCAGAAAAACGGCTTGGCCTAGAGGAGAGAGCACTCCTCTGGGAGGCAGAGGACCTGGGTTCTAATCCCAGTTTCACCACGTGCCTGCTGGTTAACCTTGGGCAAGCCACCAACTTCTCCGTACCTCAGTTCCCTCATCGGCTCAATGAGAGTTCACTGTTTCCCTCTTCTTAGAAGGTAAGTCCCATGTGGGATCTGATTCTCTTACTTCTAGCCCAGCGCTCAGTACAGTGCTTGGCACCTAGTAAGCACTTAAATACATTATTTTTTAGCGCAGTGCCTGAAATACGCCCAGTGCTTATTAAATACCATCATTATAATTATATGTGTCCCTGCATGTCAGGGGGAGGGGGAAAGGGGGGTGCTACGGGGAGGGGAAGAGGCAAAGAGGGATGTGAGTTTTTCTGTATTTATATATTGTGGTATTTGTTAAGCGCTTACTATGTGCAAAGCACTGTTCTAAGCACTGGGGGGATACAAGGTGATCGGGTTGTCCCACGTGGGGCTCACGGTTTTAATCCCCATTTGACAGATGAGGTACCTGAGGCCCAGAGAAGTGAAGTGACTTGCCCAAGGTCACCCAGCTGACTAGCGGCAGAGCGGGGATTGGAACCCATGACCTCTGACGCCCAAGCCCGCGCTCTTTGCGCTGAGCCACGCTGCTAATCTCACCATTTATGTATCCACGTATTAGGCCTTTAGGTATCCATGAGGGGAGAGGGAGGGCCGAAGCTATCTGTTTATGCATTTAAGAGAGTGTGCTGAGCGTGGAGGGGCCTGTGGAGACGGGCAATTGGGGTTAGGATACGGGGATGGGTGCGTATCTATCCGCGGGCCCTCACGCAGGCACGGTGGACGTGGCTCTGCACAGTCCTGGAGTTGGGGGGGGGTCCCAGGGATGGGGGTCGGGCTGCCCTGCCTGCCCGAAGGCACCGCCTTGCCCCTTTGCTGGGCAGGGCAGCAATCAAGGCAACACACCCACCTGCCACCTACTCATCTTCGATATACAGATTGCATCACCGCCATTTCCAAAGTCCTGTCATTTAATTATCCTGAGCGGGGATTGAATAAGCAGCCAGGGAGACAATTCATTAGCACTTCAGCCCGGGAACCAAGAATCCAAGACCGGTTACGAGAAACTAGACCGCTAATTCAACCCGAGAAGAAGGGGTCTACGGCCCCCATCAGGAGAGGGCGGGGGGGGAATGGGCATCCATCGCATCTTCCGTCGCAGTTCTCAGAAAGACATAAACCCCCGGGGAGAGCTGCAGCCATTTGGACAAGTCTCCCACTTCTGCCAATTATTTCCTTCCTCCATCGAGTCTAGTCAAGCCCAAACCACACTCTCTCGCTCACTGTCAATCAATTTCACGGAAAAAAAATCCCTTCTTGCCTCCAACGGGGGCCCCGAGGGGGTGCCGAAACAGACGGTCAGTGACTTGGCCGGCCCCGGGCTCCCAGTTCGAAACGGGAGAAGCACAGCAAGGGTTCTGGGGCTCCAGCCGTGGCCGTCGACTGGGGTTGGGTCCCCAGACGCGGGCAACAGTGGCGTGCGGAGACAGAGGTGGACCGGGCGTGCCAGATTTTCCGGCTAGAGGAGGTCAGCAGGAGCGCGCAAGGTAGACGTTCGAGGGGTTGGCAAGATCGCCGCTCCCACTCTGCGCCTCACGGGCCGGCCAATCCTCTTGCAGTCAGACGGGGTCTTCCCGGGATCGTCCCCCTCCCTTGCGGTTTAGTTGAATTTTAGTTGAAAAGAGGCCCCCAATTCAGCTGGTCGACATTACCGGGGATTACGGAGCTAATTCAACCGTAAAGCAGGAGAAGCAGCGTTGCCTAGTGGACAGAGCACGGGCCCGGAGGTCACAGGGACTTGGGTTCTAATCCCAGCTCTGTCGCTTGTCTGTTATGTGACCCTGGGCACGCCATTTAACCTCTCTGGGCCTCAGTTGCCTCACCTATAAAATAGGGAGAGTGTGAACCCCATATGGGACTGGGACAGTGTACAATCTGATTAGCGTCATTCCATCTCAGCGCTTGGCACCTAATAAGCGCTTACAAAGTACTATAGTTATTTTGAAGGTACTGACTGAAGTCATCCAATTCCTACAGTTCAGAAACAGATTCTGCAAACTCTTAACAAAGCTTACAGTCGGTGCCCTCTTAAGGGGAAAAAAAAGCCCGTATGTTCAAATATTGCTCTAAAACATACCTTTGGATTTTACTTGCCGTGCATATTTAAACAGCATTTCCTCAATGAACAAATATCAACCACCATCTTAGATTAAGAGCCTTGCGGGACTGGAACTTTGTCCAATCTGATTAAGTCTGTATCTGGCATGGTGGTTAGCACCTAGTTAGGGCTTAATAAATACCACAGCTATTAAAAAAAAAAAAAGATGATTTACAACCACCCTGGGCAGGAGAGAAGTTAAATTTGACCTCGCTGGCCTTAGAATGACAATGTTAAATCACCATGTCGGTGTCCTTCGCTCCCCATTTCGGCTTCAAAATAACCACTTAATTGTGTTTATTGAGTGCTTACTGTGTGCAGAGCACTGGAGGGAGAGAAGAAACTCCCCCTCCGGGTCTGACCACTAACTCTCTACCCTATTTGCTGCTCTCTTTTTCTGCAGCTCCCCGGGTCACTGTTTTCCTTCTTTCCAAGTTCACCTCCCACTTGTGTCTTGCCCTCAATTCTCAGGCCTCGGTCCACTAGTTCTCACTGTACCTGGCAGGCCGGGAACTCCCTCTCTCCCTCCCTAATCCAGGGACCACAGCTCTACCCACATCAAAGACCTGCCAGAGTCCCACCTCCTCCCAATCAAGCTCCTCCTAATTAACTCCCAACAGCAGCCTTGGCCCTATCACCCCGTGGGCCACCTTTGAAATTTATTTTAAGTTGGCATTTATTTTTAATGTATACACCCTTCCTCGTCATTATTTATTCTGATGGTCATATCTAAATATTTGTATGACTGTCCTCCCCCCCCTTCCCCGCGTAGAGTGTGAGCTCCTTGAAGGCAGGGAATGGGGCTTGTGCCTGTGGGGTATTTTTCCAGGTGCTTAGCGCAGGGCCCACCTGCTAATGGGTGCTCGGTAAACACCATCACTACCTCAGGGAGACAAATGAACAGGGCAGAGGCGACATTCGATGAAAATTAGCCCCATCTAGTTGCCCCCGTGGTCCCGGGAGCCACGCGCCGCTCCGGCGGGCTTCACCCTTCCACCCAGCCATCTGGGAGCCCTGTGTCCCGCCCCCGACGGGGGCCGAGGGTGGGCAGAAGCCCAGAGCCGCGCAACCAAGAGTCCATATTTCGCCGAGGCTCGCGGACCTGCCCGGTGCCCAGACCGGCTCGCCTGCCACTGCGGGAGCCAAAGCTGGTTTCCTTCTCCATCACCGGGAAGGTTCGTTCATTCGGTCGGATCTATTGAGCGCTTACTGCGCGCAGAGTACGAAGCGCTCGGAAAGGACAATTCAGCAAGGTTGTGGCCCTCTGAAACCGAAGGGGAGGCCCGTGGATTGCTCCCCAGGTACACTAGAGAAGCAGTGGAAAGAGCCGGGGCTTGGGAGTCAGAGCTCATGGGTTCGAATCCCGGCTCTGCCACTGCTCAGCTGTGTGACTGTGGGCGAGTCACTTAACTTCTCTGGGCCTCAGTTCCCTCATCTGTAAAATGGGGATTAACCGTGAGCCTCCCGTGGGACGACCTGATTACCCTGTCTCTTACCCCAGCGCTTAGAACAGTGCTCTGCACACAGTATGTATTTAAATACCAACATTATTATTATTATTAGAGCCTGGAGCTACTTCTTGGAGAACCCCCCACACTAGGGAAAATTCACACGATAACAGGTGCACCCTATCTATCTTCCAACCCACGCCGGCTGGTACATCGGGAGAGACCCGTGCTGTCGGAGAACCGGCCCCTAATTCCTTAGGTACCGCCGAAACGTACTTCAGGGAAGCGGTGAGTGGACGGCTCGGTCGGTATATTTATTACTGTCGATATCTGTAATTTCAGCTTGCTTCCTTTAGGCCTCCCGCCCTGCCGTCCCCCCAGCTTGGCCTGGAAGTCCCTCGTGGCCACGGTCCACGGCCGGTCCTTAGCGCGTTCGGATTTTCAGCATTTTGAAGCCCTAAAAATGGAATCACCTTTCGTTCACCTCACACCATGCATCGGGCGGCCCAACGGCCTACGGGGTTCCTATCATTCGGAAGAAACTGGCTCTGGGTCCTGCCCCAGGGGCTAACCTGAATGCCTCGAGGCCAAAATTTCTGTTCCGCTGTAACTTTCAAAGGCCCTGGTGGCCTTTCAGTTTCCGGGTGAGGCCCGTGAAAGATGCCAAACAACACACACGTACCCACACCCTCCCCGACGGCCAGTCCTCATCTGTCCCTTCAGAGAAACACTGATGACGCGGGCCAGGGGTCCACGGCTTGGCATGTTCCAGGAAACGGGCTTCAGACACGCAAATGCTGCTGCGAAAAGCAACCGGGGCTCAGAGGGCAGGCGGCCTCCCCTGCCCGCCTCCACCTGGAAGCGGCGGTCAAGTCGCTGCGCACGGCGAGAAGCCATCAACCGACCCAAATTACCGAGGCCTTGCTGGGTGCGGAGCGCTGTACTGAGCGCCTAGGAGAGGATGATGCTAGATGCTTCCCCTAAGAGGAGCTCGTGGTCTACTGAGAAATGGAAGGATGGCTCCTCAGGGGGAAAGGGGGAAAAAATGAAAGGAAAAATGACCGTCTGAGGCCCAACTGTGGGTCTCCATTTCTACCCACTCCCACGACCTTCGCGGGTTGGATTTCCCTGCCCCCACCAATTCTCCACCCACCTCCCACCCGAGACCCCCCCACTCCTCGTCCAGGACTACCCTCCACAGTAATTACGGTACTTTCTGAGAGCTTACTAGGTGCCAAGCACTGTTCTAAGCGCCCAGAGTGCTTGTGCATCCGGCGGTCTGGCTCGGTGGAAGGAGCCCGGGCTTGGGAGTCAGAGGTCGTGGGTTCTAATCACAGCCCGGCCACTTTGCTGCGTGACCTGGGGCCAGTCATTTGACTTCTCTGGGCCTCAGTTCCCTCATCTGTAAATGGGGGGGGGGGGGGTTACCCCACGTGGGACAACCGGTTGACCTTGGATCCACCCCGGCGATCAGACCAGCGCTCGGCACACAGTAAGCGCTGAACAAAAACCATCATCATTATTCATTCATCACTGAGCGCTTCCTAGGTGCGGGGCACTGTACTAAGCGCTTGGAATGGACCATTCGGCAGCAGATAGAGACCATCCCTGCCCAATGACGGGTTTACCGTCTAATCGGGGGGGGACGGGGGACAAAAACCAGACCATTTAATAATAGTAATGTTGGTATTAATCACGATAAATAGAATCAAGGGGATGGACACCTCGTTAACAAAATAAATAGGGGACTATGACTACATGCACGTGTTTATTATTCTGTTAAAGAGGTGCATATATCTATAATTCTATTTATTCCCCTTGATGATCGTCTCCCCCCGACCCCTTGTAGACTCTGCGCCCGTGGGGGGGGACGAAGGCGACGCCGACCCGTCCTTTCCCAGCGCTTAGCACATAGTGGGCGCTGAGCAAACACGCCAGGCCGTCCCACGTGGGGCCCGCCCTCTTGCCCTTTCCCGGGCGAGGCCGGGCCCGTCGGCGGAGTGAGGGGGGGGGGGATTGGAACCCAGACCCCGCGGGGGCTCGCTGCTCCTCCTCCTCCGCCCGGGCTGGGGGGGGGAGGGGGCGGAGAGGGAGGCCTGCTCGTGCTGCTGTTTGGACGCCACTCACCATGGTACAGACGGAGGCCAATTTGGAGACTGTCATGAGGATTTCCATCCGCCCGGCGCCATCTTCCACCCAATGGCAGCGACGACGACGACGACGACGAGGAGGAGGAGGAGGAGGGTCCCGAGGGTCCGGAGATCCGGACGGTCCGGATGGGAGGCGCCGCCGCCCCCCGGGTCCTAGACACCGCCCGCTTCCAGAGCCCCTGCCTGGGGACCGCCCCCCCCCGAGGCCTCCCCCGGGTCCTACTGCCCGCCGCCTCGCCAGCACAAGCCCTCCCTGCCCCTCATCCCCCCTTTTTTGAATGGTATTTAAGTGCAGAGCACTGTGCTCACCTCCTCCCAGAGGCCTTCCCAGCCTGAGCTTCCCCTTTTCCCTCTGCTCCCCCTTCCCCCCAGCCCCCCTTTTTTGAATGGTCTTTAAGGGCTTTACCCGGTGCGGAGCACTGTGCTCACCTCCTCCCAGAGGCCTTCCCGGATTGAGCTTCCCCTTTTCCCTCTGCTCCCTCTCTGCCCCCCCTTTCCCCTCCCCTCAGCTAAGTCCCCCCTTTTTTGAATGGTCTTTAAGCGCTTACCGTGTGCAGAGCACTGTGCTCACCTCCTCCCAGAGGCCTTCCCGGACTGAGCTTCCCCTTTTCCCTCTGCTCCCTCTCTGTCCCCCTTCACCTCCCTCAGCTAATAATAATGTTGGTATTTGTTAAGCGCTTACTATGCGCAGGGCACTGTTCTAAGCGCTGGGGGAGAGACGGGGTCATCAGGTTGTCCCCTGTGAGGCTCACAGTTAATCCCCATTTTCCAGATGAGGTGACTGAGGCCCAGAGAAGTGAAGTGACTTGCCCACCGTCACCCAGCTGACAAGGGGCAGAGCGGGAATTCGAACCCATGACCTCTGACTCCCGATATATACACCACACCCTGCCTCCAGAACTTGATGACCCTGTATCCCTCCCCCAGCGCTTTGAACAGTGCTCTGCACAGAGCGAGCGTTTAACAAATACCACATTATTAACATATACATTCATTCAATAGTATTTATTGAGCGCTTGCTCTGTGCAGAGCACTGGACTAAGCGCTTCGAATGGACAAGTCGGCAACAGAATTACAGGTATACATATATATAATGTTGGTATTTGTTAAGCGCTTACTATGTGCCGAGCACTGTTCGAAGCGCTGGGGTAGACGCAGGGGAATCAGGTGGTCCCACGTGGGGCTCACGGTCTTCATCCCCATTTTCCAGATGAGGTCACTGAGGCCCAGAGAAGTGAAGTGACTTGCCCACAGTCACACAGCTGGCAAGTGGCAGAGCCGGCATTCGAACCCATGACCTCTAACTCCAAAGCTCGTGCTCTTTCAACTGAGCCACGCTGCTCACATACGGGGGGGGGGGGAGGGAGGGGGAGAGAGGGAGGGGGAGGGAGGAAGAGGGAGAGGGAGGGAGGGGAGGGGGAGGGAGGAAGAGGGAGAGGGAGGGAGGGGAGGGGAAGGGAGGGGGAGGGAGAGGGAGGGAGGGGGAGAGAGGGAGGGGGGAGGGGAGAGAGGGAGGGGGGAGGGGGAGGGAGGGGAAGGGAGAGGGAGGGGAAGGGAGAGGGAGAGGGAGGGGAAGGGAGAGGGAGAGGGAGGGGAAGGGTGAGGGAGGGGAAGGGAGAAGGAGGGAGAGGGAGGGGAAGGGAGAAGGAGGGAGGGGGGAGAGAGGGAGGGAAGGGAGAGGGAGGGGAAGGGAGAAGGAGGGAGGGGGAGGGGGGAGAGAGGGAGGGAAGGGAGAGGGAGGGGAAGGGAGAGGGAGGGAAGGGAGAGGGAGGGGAAGGGAGAAGGAGGGAGAGGGAGGGGGGAGAGAGGGAGGGGAGGGAGAGGGAGGGAAGGGAGGGGAGGGGAAGGGAGAGGGAGGGGGAGGGGGAGAGAGGGAGGGGAGGGAGGGAAGGGAGGGGGAGGGGGGAGAGAGGGAGGGGAGGGAGGGAGGGGAGGGGAAGGGAGAGGGAGGGAGGGAAGGGAGAGGGAGGGGAAGGGAGGGGAGAGAGGAAGAGGGAGGGAGGGAGAGGGAGGAAAAGGGAGGGAAGGAGAGGGAGGGGGAGAGAGAGAGAGTGGGGGGTACACCCGCCCCTCCCCGGGGTCCTAAAGACCGTCGCTCTGCGGAGAGGTTGCTTAGAGGAAGTGGTCAAGAGAGGGAACGAGTGCTCCCCTGGGTCCTAAAGGCCGCCATACCGCCGAAAGACGGGGGACGGAAAGCGCACCCCCACACAAGTGCATATGTACGCACACACCGCTCCCCACCACAAGGACATAAATATATACTTAAAAATATAGGTTTTATATAGATGTAGATATGCAACAGACCCCGCGCACTGCCGCTTTCTCCTCCCCCGCCGCCCCCGGGTCCTAAAGCCCGACCGATGAGGCGGGAGGCAGCGGGCAGGAGACGGAGAGGCGGCAGGCAGCCCGCCCTTCCCCACGCGTCTCCCCCTGGGTCCTAAAGCCCCCAGATCATGGAGGGAGGCAGCGGGCAGGAGACGCGGAGAGAGCCTCCCCCCTTCCCCCCACACATCCCCCGGGTCCTAGAGCCCGCCGTGTCCAGGGAGCAATATTAGCGGAGCAGCGGGGCTCAGGGGAAAGAGCCCGGGCTTGGGAGGCAGAGGTCATGGGTTCGAATCCCGCCTCTGCCCCCTGTGTGCCTTTGGGCAAGTCACTTCTCTGGGCCTCAGCGACCTCATCTGGAAAACGGGGATGACAACCGTCAGCCCCCACGTGGGACAACCTGCTGACCGTGTTTCTCCCCCCAGCGCTTAGAACAGTGCTGGGCACATAGTGAGCGCTTAACAAATACCAACAGTGTTATTATGGGGGATGGGGGGGGGGCGGGCCAGAGGGCTGGAAATGCCCAAAATGTTGCTGGTCAATCAGCCAAGACTTGTGGCCATCAAGGGGTCCCCACCAGACCCCAGAATCGTTCAGTCATATTTATTGAGCACTTACTGTGTGCAGAGCACTGTACTAAGCACTTCTCTTTGCTTTACTAAACTGTCTCCACATTATAGCCCCCCAATTCCACTTCAGCATTTCTATGCCACCGATCCCCTTTTCTCCACACGACCTCTCTGACATCATCCTTGTACTTAAACATGAATTTCTGCACCCGACCTCCATCTCCTCCTCCTCCTTGTTCTTAAAACAGTGCCCAGCGCTCAATCGATCCGTGGTATTTTGGGGCGCTTACTATATTCATTCATTCAATAGTATTTACTGAGCGCTTACTAGGTGCAGAGCACTGGACTAAGCGCTTGGAATGGACACATGGGTAACAGAGACAGCGCCTGCCCTCTGACGGGTTTACGGTCTAATCGGGGGAGATGGACAGACCAGAACAATAGCAATAAATAGAATCGAGGGGATGAACATCTCATTAAAACCCTAGCAAATAAATAGAATCAAGGCGATGTACATTTCCTTAACAATATGCAGAGAACTGTACTAGACTCTTGGAAGAGTACGAGATGATAACTGGTAGACGTTCGCCGCCCACAGTGAACTCCCAGTCTAGAGACTCAGTAAGCATTTGACTTCTCCTCCGCTCTTGGGAATCAAATTGGACTCTAGGAATTTTTCCCATCCCTTGAGGAATTTTATTCTCATAGTGACTGCTTTCCCCGCTCCTGAAATTCTGTTCAAGGCCAAGCAGGCCGATTTGGGCCTGAAATGGGATGTGGAGGGGAGCTTGGCTTTTGGCCACCTGATCGTATTTTTGACTAATATTTGAATAGAAAGCAAGAATGCCTCCCTTTTTATTGCCATGCTTTCTTCCACAAAGATAAGAACGCAACCAATAATATTTACTTAATGCCTATGGTGTGCAGGGCACTGCATAAGCCAGTACAAAAGAATTATTTAGCAGACAGGAACCCTCCCTCAAGGAGCTTACGATCTAGTAGGGTAGAGAGACACTGAAATCTAGTCGGGTAGATAGGAGAAAGAATGGAAAGCGGACGCGTATATGAGCTATCTGTGGGCAGCGAATGTGTCTGTTGTTATATGGTACTCTCCCAAGCGCTTAATACAGTGCTTTGCACACGGTAAGAACTCAGTAAATACAGACGGAAACACGAATGATTTCATGTTTAAGCAGCAGGGCATGTAAATCAGGATGTAAGGGCTTTGGGAGGAGCCCCAGTGAGAGCTCACCTCCTCCGAGAGGCCTTCCCGGACTGAGCTTCCCCTTTTCCCTCTGCTCCCTCTCTGCCCCCCGCACCTCCCCTCAGCTAAACCCTCTTTTCCCCCCTTTTCCCTCTGCTCCTCCCCCCCTCCCTTCCCCTCGCCTCAGCACTGTGCTCATCCGCTCATTTGTATATATTTTTATTACCCTATTTATTTTGTTAATGAGACAGACAACCCCTTGATTCTATTTACTGCTATTGTTTTTGTCTGTCTCCCCTGATTAGACTGTAAGCCCGTCAGTGGGCAGGGATGGTCTCTATCTGTTGCCGCATTGTCCATTCCAAGCGCTTAGTACAGTGCTCTGCACGGAGTAAGCGCTCAATAAATACTACTGAATGAATGCTGTGAGGTCACAAGTGCCTAGTTAGGACAGCGGGCTGAAATGGGAAATTGGGGAGCTAAAACCCAGTTGGGGAAGGTTTCCTGGAGATGTGATTTCAGCAGGGCTTTAAAGAAAGAGCTGGGTTCTGGATGATTGGAAGGGGGAGGGAGTTCCAGGCCAGAGGAAGGGAAGGGTGTGAGCAAGAGGTCGGAGACAGGAGAGATGAGAAGGAGGTGCAGTGAGGAGGTTGGCTTGAGAGGGACAAGCACTGCGAGCAAGAGTGTGGTGGGAGAAGAAAGCGGAGCTCATCGGCAGCCTCCAAGCCAGCGGGTCGGCCGGGTTTCGTCGGCCGGGTTTCTGGTGAATGCCAAGAGGAAGGCGCCACGGTCGGAGGTTTCGGAGTAAAGAGGAGACACACGCAGGACGATGTTTCCGAAACATCGTCCAAGAAGCGGAGTGAAGTGTGGAGCGGAGAGAGGCAAGACCGGAGGCAAGAAGGCCGGCGAGGAGGCTGACGCGGTGGTGCCTGGGGGAGGGGGTGGCCGTCTGGAGGAAGAGGCAGAGGGGCCAAAATAAAGGCCTGCGGTATTTACGACGCAAAGAGAAATAATAATAATAATGTTGGTGTTCGTTAAGCGCTCACTATGTGCCGAGCACTGTTCTCAGCGCTGGGGAATCAGGTTGTCCCACGTGGGGCTCACAGTCTTAATCCCCATTTTCCAGATGAGGTGACTGAGGCACAGAGAAGTTAAGTGACTTGCCCAAAGTCACACAGCTGACAAGTGGCCGAGCCGGGATTCGAACCCATGAACTCTGACTCCAAAGCCCGCGCTCGTTCCACTGAGCCATGCCGCTTCTCTATCAGAAATCAAACATTTCAGGGCCACGAAACGACGTCGATAGCTGGGAGAATTTCTATTCGGATCAGAATGCATCGATTCTCCGCTGACAGTACGCGGGATGATTCCCGGCCCGATGTGCTCCCCCGGAAACGTCAGTCGGGCCTTGACGTGTTGTGGTAGTCTGTCGAGGGGCCGGCATCTAAGGTATTCCCGGTTCACGATTTCTTCGGATAAAATAGTTGTGGCATTTAGAGCAGAAAGAAGTCTATGCATTGTTTCCTAAAACATTTACCGGTCTGACGGACACGCCAAGGAACACATTCGGCGGCCCTCGCGGTCACAGACTACGTGATAGAGAGATTCACCGCTAGACAGGGCTGGGTCGGAGGCAATGAACCGGACTGTATTCATTTTGTCGTCCCCCCCCCGCCACCGATCGACTGATTGAGACCCCGACCGCCTTTCGGAAACCGAAATGAACCGTGTGCCTTTCCTAGAACGCAGAGAAATGAGGCCGGGGTGCGTGCGATGGCTTTGCGTCTTAAAATCAGAAGGGAGGAAATGTTCCCCTGGAGAGACTGCTGGTGTGTCATTCACACAACTTGTCTCTATTCTTTTCCCCACTTCCTGGACTCGTCTGTGTACATTAACTTCCTCATTGTCCCTTTATATAGTACCAGTCGCTGTCGGGGTGAGAGCTTGCTATTCTACAGCTCAGCCTGCTGGAACAAATATATATTTAGAGAGAATATATTTATACCCATTTCCAAATCCACAGGCAGAAGGCTGGCTGACTATCGATTGCATCAAGTGACAGCTGCATTGCTCTGTTTAGCTCTTCATTTTTCTCTAAACTATGATTTTTTTATGGTATTTAATAACACTGTTGGTATTTGTTAAGCGCTCCCTATGTGCCGAGCACTGTTCTAAGCGCTGGGGGAGACACAGGGAAATCAGGTTGTCCCACGTGGGGCTCACGGTCTCAATCCCCATTTTACAGATGAGGTGACTGAGGCACAGAGAAGTGAAGTGACTTGCCCACAGTCACACAGCTGACAAGTGGCCGAGACGGGATTCGAACCCATGACCTCTGACTCCCAAGCCCAGGCTCTTTCCAATGAGCCACGCTGCATTTGTGAAGCGCCTACTACGTGCCAGGCACTGTACTAGGCGTCGGGGTAATAATAATTAATAAAGTTGGTATTTAAGCGCTTACTATGTGCCGAGCACTGTTCTAAGCGCTGGCGTAGATACAAGGGAATCAGGTTGTCCCCCTTGGGGCTCACCGCCTTCATCCCCATTTTCCAGATGAGGTGACTGAGGCACCGAGAAGTGAAGTGACTTGCACCACTTGACGGTGGCGGACCCGGGATTAGAACCCATGACCCCTGACTTCCTAAGCCCGGGCTCTTTCCACTGAACCACGCTGGGATAGGTGGGACCCAGTTCATGTCCCACATGGGACTCACAGTCTTCATCCCCATTTTATAGATGAGGTAACTGAGGCCCAGAGAAGTGAAGGGACTTGCCCGAGGTCACAGAGCAGACAAGTGGCGGAGCCGGGAATAGAATAATAATAATAATGTTGGTATTTGTTAAGCGCTTACTACGGGCCGAGCACCGTTCTATGCGCTGGGGGAGATACA
This sequence comes from Ornithorhynchus anatinus, assembly GCF_004115215.2. Taxonomy (NCBI): domain Eukaryota; kingdom Metazoa; phylum Chordata; class Mammalia; order Monotremata; family Ornithorhynchidae; genus Ornithorhynchus; species Ornithorhynchus anatinus. Next base: position 2,152,373 of record NC_041747.1, read on the forward strand.
AGGGAATCGGGTTGTCCCACGTGGGGCTCACAGTCTTCATCCCCATTTTCCGGATGAGGTCACTGAGGCACCGAGAAGCGAAGTGACTCGCCCAAAGTCGCCCAGCTGACAGGTGGCAGAGCCGGGATTCGAAGCCATGACCTCTGACTCTCAAGCCCGGGCTCTTTCCACTGAGCCGCGCTGCTTCTCTTTATCAGATGCCATCATTATCGTTATCATCACTGCGCGGTATGGGACTTTGTGTTTTTCAACTTTACCGGGTTTAAAACAGCAAAATAGACTATGGTAGAGGTCAGAGTCACGACCCCTGCCCTCGAGGAGCTTCCAGTGAAACCGAGAAGCCGACAGAAAATGGACGCTGGCTTTCCGGAATTTTCTAGCCGTCATTTTCTCATCAGCTGGCGAGGTCAGGAGGGACCGAAGACGCACTGAGCGTGGCCGGTTTTGATTTCCTTGACACTGCAACGGGTTCCCTGCCCATTGCAGTTTCTTCTGGACGCCCGGAACCAGAGTTCAGATCTCAAATCCGCGGGAGGAGATTTCCCGGGGCATTGATTTTGATGAAGTCCGTCTCCATCTCCTGGGGATCATCCTCGACTCATCTCTCTCATTCGGCCCACATATCCAGTCTGTCGCCAGATCCTGGTTGGTCCTACCTTCCCAACATCTGCGGAATGCACACTCCCCTCTCCGTCCGGACCCCGCCACCTCGCCGATCCCAGCACTTATCGGATCTCACCTTTACTCCGTCAGCCTCCTCGCTCACCCCCCGCCCCCCCCCGGCCTCTGCCTCTCCCCGCTTCAGTCCAATCTTCATACCCGGGGTCGTATTTCTAAAAAAAAGGTTCAGTCCACGTCTCTCCATTGCTCGAGAACCTCCGGAGGTTGCCCGGCCGCCTCTGCATCGGACAGGAACTCCTCACCATCGGCTTCGAGGCGCTCAATCGACTGGCCCCTCCTGTCTTAGCTCGTTAACCTCCTAAACGACCCATACGCGTCATTCCTCTAGCCCCAAACTACTTTCTGTACCTCCGTCTCGTCCGTCTCGCCACCCACGCCTTCGCCCACATCCTCCCCGTGGCCTGAAACGCCCTCCCCCTTCGTCTCAAACGGACCAGCTCTCTCTCTCCGCTTTCGAAGCCTTATTTAAATTCGCATCTCCTCCACCTGTCCTTCTCCGCCTAAGACCTCATTTCCCCTACTGGATGTCCCGTCTGGGTCGCTTATGCACTGAGATTTAATAATAGTAATAATAACGTTGGCATTTGTTAAGCACTTACCGTGTGCAGGTTGTTCCTTTCGAGGCTCACCGTTAATCCCCAGTTTACAGACGAGGGAACTGAGGCCCAGAGAAGTGAAGTGACTTGCCCACAGCCACACAGCTGAGAAGTGGCAGAGCCGGGATTCGAACCCATCACCTCTGACTCCCAAGCCCGGGCTCTTGCCACTGAACCAAAAGGCCCTTTTTTGACAGGTCCGAATACTCAGAAACGCCGTCGTTAAGATCTCGGGAGGGCGGGTGGTGTTTGCGTTTCTTTATTTGATTCTTTTATTTCCTATTTTGATGCCTGGCCACGTGAGCGGCTTCTCTGACTCCATATTCCTCCTGGACCCCGTTCCAATTCCTAGGGCTCTGGGTTCGAGTCTAGGGTTCACTATTTCTCCACTGGCTCTTCGGTCCGTTCACAACACTGTTTTCTGAGTCCCTGCTTTTAAGGGATTCTACTCTTCATCAGCACCTTCTGAGCCAGTTTAGGAAATTCATTCATTCATTCGATAGTATTTATTGAGCGCTTACTATGTGCAGAGCGCTGGACTAAGTGCTTGGAATGGACAAGTCGGCAACAAGGAAATGAAACGGGAGCCAGTGAGGTGTTGCAAAGCAAGCAGGCAGAGAAGCCCAAACACTCAGACCCCACGGCCAGGGAGGAGCCACATTTCGCTGCCGGACCTGCAGTGCAATCAATCAATCAGTGGTTTTTATAATAATGTTGCTATTTGTTAAGCGCTTGCTATGTGCAGAGCACTGTTCTAAGCGCTGGGGGAGATACAGAGGAATCAGGTGGTCCCACGCGAGGCTCACAGTCTTCACCCCCATTTTCCAGATGAGGTCACTGAGGCACCGAGAAGTGAAGTGACTTGCCCACAGAAACACAGCTGACAAGTGGCAGAGCCTGGATTCGAACCCGGGTCCTCCGACTTTTTTATGCAGTTATTCATTCAATCGTAGTAGGTGCCAAACACTATAGTAGATAAAGGATAATCAGGTCCTCCGAGGGGCTTACAGTCTACGCAGGAGAGAGAACAGGGATCGAATCCCCATTTTCCCGATGAAGGAACTGAGGGCCAGAAAAGTTAAGTGACTTGTCCAAGGTCATACAGCAGGCACGTGGTGAAGCCGCAATTAGAACCATAGAGAAGCAGCGTGGCTCAGTGGAAGGAGCCCCGGCTTGGGAGTCAGAGGTCATGGGTTCGAATCCCCGCTGTGCCACTTGTCAGCGGTGTGACTGTGGGCAAGTCACTTCACTTCTCTGGGCCTCAGTTCCCTCATCTGTAAAATGGAGATTAACTGTGAGCCTCGCATGGGACAACCTGATGACCCTGTCTCTTCCCCAGCGCTTAGAACAGTGCTCTGCACATAGTAAGCGCTTAACAAATACCGACATCATTATTAACTTCTCTGCGCCTCAGTTCCCTCATCTGTAAAATGGGGATTAAGAGTGTGAGCCTCCCGTGGGACAACCTGATGACCCTGTATCTCCCCCAGCGCTTAGAACAGTGCTCTGCACATAGTAAGCGCTTAACAAATACCAACATCCTCGACTTCTCTGCGCCTCCATCACCTCATCTGTAAAATGGGGATAAAGAGTGTGAGCCTCTCGTGGAACAACCTGGTGACCCTGGATCTCCCCCAGCTCTTAGAACAGTGCTCTGTACTTAGTAAGGATTAACAAATACCAACATTATTATTATTATTATTACAAGGCCTCTCTGCCCCCCCACTTCAGCTCCGCTCAGCTAAGCCCCCTGATGACCCTGTCTCTCCCCCAGCGCTTAGAACAGTGCTCTGCACATAGCAAGCGCTTAACAAATACCAACATTATTAACCTCTCAGTGCCTCAGTCCCTTCATCTGTAAAATGGGGATAGAGTGTTAGCCTCTCGTGGGACAACCTGATGACCCTGTATCTCCCCCAGCGCTTAGAACAGTGCTCTGTACTTAACAAGCGCTTAACAAATACCAACATTATTATTATTATTACAAGGCCTCTCTGTCCCCGCTTCAGCTCCCCTCAGCTAAGCCCCCTTATGACTTATAACCCCCGCGCTTAGAACAGTGCTCTGCACATAGTAAGCGCTTAACAAATACCAACATTATTAACCGCTCAGTGCCTCGGTCACCTCATCCGTCAAATGGGGATGAAGACTGTGAGCCTCCCGTGGGACAACCTGATGAGCCTGGATCTCCCCCAGCGCTTAGAACAGTGCTCTGCACATAGTAAGCGCTTAACAAATACCAACATTATTAACCTCTCAGTGTCTCGGTCACCTCATCCGTCAAATGGGGATGAAGACTGTGAGCCTCCCGTGGGACAACCTGATGACCCTGGATCTCCCCCAGCGCTTAGAACAGTGCTCTGCACATAGTAAGCGCTTAACAAATACCAACATTATTAACCTCTCAGTGCCTCAGTGACCTCATCTGTAAAATGGGGATGAAGACTGTGAGCCTCCCGTGGGACAACCTGATGACCCTGGATCTTCCCCAGCGCTTAGAACAGTGCTCTGCACATAGCAAGCGCTTAACAAATGCCAACATGATTATTATTATTATTATTACAAGGCCTCTCTGCCCCCCACTTCAGCTCCCCTCAGCTAAGCCCCCTGATGACCCTGTCTCTCCCCCAGCGCTTAGAACAGTGCTCTGCACATAGCAAGCGCTTAACAAATGCCAACATTATTATTATTATTGGGCCTAGACCGTGCGCTCTGCGAACATTTAGGATTGACGGTCCGATGGGGAGGTTGAAAGTCCTTTCGGGCGACCAGGCCGAAGCCCACGTGGTCGGGGCGGCCATGACACTTCAGGGCAGAGTCCCCCCGCTTCAAAGCCCTCAGCGCGCCTGCGCGGCCCCCCTCCTGCCCACATCCGACGAGGCGGGGGCCCTCCCCGGGCACGTGACCCGCGCAAAGGCCCCCCTCTTTGGGGTGCCCGCCGCGATGCCGGCGGCTTGTTCCGCTTTGACGGCGCCTCCGCCTTCCTTTTTAGAGAAAGGAAGAAATCCTACCGGGTGGGTGGCTTCCAGGGGGAGGGGACAGGTTGTCCCGGGGGGTCCCGGGGGCGGGCAGGGCGGCCGGAGGGGGGAGGTCGGGGCGGGCGGTGCGCGGGGCAGCCCCGGGGCCCCCGTTGTAAGGCCGGGCGGAGGCGCCTCCTCTTTCTTTCGAGGCCGGAGCCGCCATCTTGCAGGTAGGTGGTCGGGACCGGTCCTTCTCCTCTTCCTCCTCTCCTAAACTCCCCGGAGACCCCCCTTCCCCCTGGCCTGGCTGCCTGCGGGGCTCTGTACTGAGCGCCCACCTGCCCCTGAGTGCCCAAAGGCCGGGCTGTGATGCTGATGGGGGGGAGGGTTTGTTAAGCGCGTGGCTCAGTGGCAAGAGCCCGGGCTTGGGAGGCAGAGGTCATGGGTTCGAATCCCCGCTCTGCCCCTTGCCAGCTGGGTGACTGGGGGCAAGTCACTTCGCGGGGCCTCGGTTAGCTGCAAAATGGGGATTAAGTGTGAGCCTCACGTGGGACGACCTGATGACTCTGTCGCTCCCCCAGCGCTTAGAACAGTGCTTGGCACGTAGTAAGCGCTTAATACCAACATTATTATTATTATTATTAAGCGCTTCCTCTGTGCAGAGCACTGTTCTGAGCGCTGGGGGATACAAGGTGGTGAGGTTGTCAGAGAAGCAGCGTGGCTCAGTGGAAAGAGCCCGGGCTTGGGAGTCAGAGGTCATGGGTTCGAATCCCGGCTCAGCCACTGGTCAGCTGGGTGGCTTTGGGCAAGTCACTTCGCGGTGCCTCAGTGACCTCATCCGTAAAATGGGGATGAAGACTGTGAGCCCCACGTGGGACAACCTGACTCCCCTGTGTCTGCCCCAGCGCTTAGAACAGTGCTCGGCACCTAGTAGGCGCTTAACAAATACCAACATTATTACGTGGGGCTCGCAGTTTTCATCCCCATTTGACAGAGGAGGGAACTGGGGACCAGCCAAGTGAAGTGGCTTGCCCACAGTCACCCCCCTGACAAGTGGCGGAGCCGGGATTAGAACCCACGACCTCTCTCAATAATAATAATAATGCGGGCATTTGTTAAGCGCTTACTATGTAATAATAATGTTGGTATTTGTTAAGCGCCTACTATGTGCAGAGCACTGTTCTAAGCGCTGGGGGAGACACAGGGGAATGAGGTTGTCCCACGTGGGGCTCCCAGTCTTCATCCCCATTTTACGGATGAGGTAAATGAGGCCCAGTGAAGTGACTTGCCCACAGTCACACGGCTGACAAGGGGCAAAGCCGGGATTTGAACTCATGACCTCTGACTCCAAAGCCCGTGCTCTGTCCACTGAGCCGCGCTGCTTCTCTAATGATGGTATTTAAGCGTACTGTGTGCTAAGCACTGTTCTAAGCGCTGGGGGACATCCAAGGCAATCAGGTTGTCCCATGTGGGGCTCACAGTCTTCATCTCCATTTTACAGATGAGGCCCAGAGAAGGGAAGTGGCTTGCCTGCAGTCACACAGCATTCAAGTGGCGGAGTGGGGATTAGAACCCATGACCTCCGACTCCCAAACCCGCGCTCTTACCACTAAGCTGCACTGCGTCTCTGATCTCATCTGTAAAATGGGGATTGAGACCGTGAGCCCCATGCGGGACCGCGATTGTATCCAACCCCATTTGCTCGTATCCACCCAAGCGCTTAGTACAGTGCCTGGCACAGAGTAAGCCCTTAAATATTACAGTTACTGTTCTTATCCCGAGACATTAGCCCGGGCAGCGAAAGGGATTCTGGTGGCACCGCTTTAGTCTTTTTTCCCCCCCTCGTAGTATCAAGTGCTTACGATGCGCCAGGCACTGTACTAAGCGCTGGGCAAGATACAAGCTAACCAGCTTTGCCCCAGTCCACGTCCCCCGTGGGGCTGCCTTAATCCCCAGTCTCCAGATGAGGTAAACTAAGGCACAGAGAAGTTATGTGGCTTGCCCGGGGTCACACAGCAGGCAAGTGGCGGAGTCATGTTCTGACTCCAGGTCCAGGCTCTAACCATTAGGCCACGCTGCTCCTTTGGGTGCACGTGTGTGTTTTCCTCCATTTCGGAGCCAAGCTTAAACCCATATCTGGCTGCCCATGTTTAAGATGCCTCCAAAGTGCCAATTTGCAAGAGCGTCTAACAACTAAACAGTGGCCAGGAATCTCTCCTGGAAGTACGTTCCATGACCTCACTGTGCACGATAATACAACGTGTGTTCCTTAGGCATAACGGAAGAAACTTCGCAAAAATCCCATGTAAAATGACATTCTGCCCAAAATGGCCCAAACGGGACAAGGGCATTCCTTTTGAAAATAGTCCCAATATTTACTGGCGGTTGGTGTAATATGCCTGGGTGATTGTTGATCATGGAGTGTGTGTTTGTGTATGTGTTGTGGAGGGTGGGGGGCGTCCTTATTTGGAAACAAAACAGAAGGTGGTCACCCTAGGTATGACTTAACCGTACTTAAATTTTCCAGGTAGTGTGTAACTTGGAAAATCTCAATTGGTCAAAAAATGAAAAACCTCATTTCAAACAAAGATAAAGCTGTTTGTGATCTTAGAATTTGCCAACTTCCTATAAGAAAAAGTACTCGATCTGCTTTGCCTCTTTGTTTCAGTAATTCGCCAAAATGACGAACACAAAGGGAAAGAGGAGGGGGACCCGCTACATGTTCTCCCGGCCTTTTCGCAAACATGGTGAGTTTTTAATCTCCACAAGGATCGATGGTCAAGCTCTCAGGCTCCAATAACCTCACTGTCTCCCTGATTCACGCCCTAATGCAGGTACCGTGGCTGTCTAGTCATTGGAAAAATTCTGAGAACTAATATTTTAGCAGAAAGTTGTAGCTTTATGAAGTTGCCGGAGTTGAAACGGGAATTGACGTTAGAAATCATTTTTCCTATCATTTCTAAAGCTCCTGTTACAGCCTAAATGGCAAAGATATCGAAATATTTTTAAGCTAATTTGAAGTGTTACGTGCTGTTCTCCATCCAAGAGAATATTGTTATTCTGGGCCCTTTGATTCTGATGTGCTGTATTAAATGTTTGTTCACAGGTGTTGTCCCACTGGCTACTTATATGCGCATCTACAAGAAAGGTGATATTGTAGATATCAAGGTATGTTGTGAAGCGCCATTGAAAAGTACGGGGTTTCTTTCCAGCACTGGTACAATGCTGTGGAATAATTAGCGGTTTAATGGAAGATCAGTAACCACTCGGTGCGATTTGCTTACTCCGTGCAGAGCACTGTACTAAGCACTTGGGAGAGCGTAGAAACAGAATTAGCAAACACGTTCCTGGACTAACAAATTTACAGTCTAGAGATTGTAAATACAAATGGTACTATATGTCAACTAAGTTAATAATAATGATGTTGATGACAGTATTTAGCGTTTACAATGTGTCAAGCACTGTTCTAAGTACTGGGGCAGTTACAGCGTGGCTTAGTGGAAAGAGCCCTGGCTTGGGAGCCAGACGTCATGGGTTCTAATCCTGGCTCCGCCACTTGTCAGCTGTGTGACTTTGGGCAAGTCAGTTAACTTCTCTGTGCCTCGGTTACCTCTGTAAAATGGGGATTAAGACGGTGAGCCAGGAGTCCTGCTCTTGATCTGGTGCTCGATGATGATTGTCTCGTGTGATTGTTCTTTTGCAAGAGCAGAATGAACATACCATTTCACCGGCTCTGAGAGCTTATCTGGATCGTCAAAGAGCATCCCACTTATCCTCAAGTCTTAGTCACGAAGCGTTTCAAGGCCCAAACGTCGGAACTAAGATTGGCTTGTTTCTGTCTTTTAGGGCATGGGGACAGTACAACAAGGTATGCCTCATAAGTGTTACCACGGCAAGACCGGAAGGGTGTATAACGTCACCCAACACGCTGTGGGGATTATTGTAAACAAACAGGTCAAGTAAGTCAATTTTACAGTATCGAGATAATCTGGGCTTTGTAGTGCCTCCTTTCCCCCCCTTTCACTTTGCCAGTTAGACATTTCTCTTGTCTTTATTGGTCATTCAAATGGGGTAAATTAATTTCCTTTTAAAACTCAAGCAAACAAATTTGTTTGTCTTGTATCCTATCAGGGGAGACATTTTTGGAGTATATAAATGATTTGACGGTCATTTGACGGTACGATTGCTCATCTGCTTTAAGATTTTGAACAGTGTATTCAAACAAATCAAGTAATGGTTAAATAATGTCTTCAGAGCCGGGACTCGTAAGCGTTTTTCTTTAGGCGAAAGGCGATCGGCGATCGGGTGATCACGTTAGGGATTAGACAAGAGTGAGTGCGGGGCTAAATGTGATGCTTGGGTTTTTCTCCCATTCCAGGGGCAAGATTCTTGCCAAGCGGATTAATGTTCGAATTGAGCATATTAAGCATTCTAAGAGCCGGGACAGCTTCCTTAAGCGTGTGAAGGAGAATGATCAGAAGAAGAAGGAAGCCAAACGGAAGGGCATCTGGGTTGAACTGAAACGTCAGGTATGGGGGAGTTAAAAAGAAAAAAAAAATTCCGGTGCTAACGTGCCCAATGACTGTTGAAAGGCTCCTGTGTAAAATTGGCATCTAGTGGGGCTTTCGAGTGAAAGTCAGTCAGGTGGTGTCTGACTAAGCCCATTCCCAGACGATATGGGACCCTATGTGAGAAGTTTATATCTCTGGTTGTACACTCAGCACTAGTGTAGAATAAGTATGCATCTAACCTTTCCCACTTAACCCATGAAATGAATGAGTTGTTTCTGTTTTTAATTCCTATCGTCTGCGCCAAGCCTCTAGTCCTCCTCAGGAGATTCCTGACACTTCAACATCCCAAATTATCCTCTCTCCCCCAAAAGCCACATCTAAGCGCTGGCCCCATTATCTGTGGAATTCCTCAGTCTGGGTAAGATAAGCTTAGAATAATTCAAGGAGACAAGCCAGGCTAAAAATAGCTTGGAGATAGCTTTAAGGGAGAGAGAGACCTAGCCGTGAACCAGCCCTCCTACGGTGCCTAAGGGATTGGGACCGATTATTTTCACCTAGTGATCTGTGACCCTGGGGTTTCTGATTTAAAAAGGGCCCCCCACCAGACCAGCCGGTGGATAGGATCGCCAGTGAACTATTCCCTCCGAAATCAGAGAAACTGCTCGATGATGATCTTCCTAAATGATGACTTTAGCAAAAGTCAAAAATGACTGCGTTATTTCACCGGTTCTGAGAGCAGCTCGGGAGGAGGGTGTCTGTGGGTGGTTAGCTGGCTTCTGGGCTGGGTTTTAACCTCTCCCCTTCCTTCCCCGTCAGCCCGCTCCACCCAGGGAGGCCCACTTTGTGCGAACCAACGGCAAGGAGCCCGAACTGCTGGAACCGATTCCCTATGAATTCATGGCATAATGTGCGTATGCGTGAAATAAAACTTTTGGACTAAGGAGGACCGTGGTGGCTTTCTTTTCTTAAACTCTGGGCGGTCGAGATCGAGCCTGGAGCCGATCAGAAGCTGGCCTCGTAACGATTCAGGCTCTCGAGTGATGACCGAAAATTTAGTCTGATTTGGGGGGCGTGACATTTTTACTCGGGAAAACCGCTTTAATCCCTGTAGATCGTTTTGGGAAAAAAAAAAAAAATCAAGAATGCCACTGGAAGTAAAAATAGGAAGATTGGAATGCTGTCTACACAGATGGGGGAGACAAGGGAAAGTTGATTTCTCATTAATTTGTTAATGATTGAACGAGCAGGATAAACATAATGAGCTGTTGCCATTTTGCTCAAAGCTTTTATAGGAGCCTCTCCTTTAACCTAAAATGGAATGTTTTGTTAAAACATTCTTGTCCTTTTTGTATTTCAAGTCTCCGAAGGGACCGGAGGAGATGTTTCCTTCGTGTTAACTATGCAGTAAACCAGCCATAACATTGCATTTTAGCCAAAAAGTCACTAGCAGTGTTATGGTTACAGCAGTAACCATAGTGGAGGGCTCTGTGTTTGTACTCATCTCCCGCTCACTAGAAGCAGCGTGGCTCAGTGGAAAGAGCCAGGGCTTGGGAGTCAGAGGTTATGGGTTTGAATCCCGCAAGAGTTTGGGCAAGTCACTTAACTTCTCTGGGCCTCAGTTCCCTCATCTGTCAAATGGGGATTCACTGTGAGCCTCACGTGGGACAACCCCATGACCCTGTATCTACCCCGGCGCTTAGAACGGTGCTCTGCACATAGTAAGCACTTAAATACCAACATTATTATTATTACTAGCTGAGTTCTGGGCAGGGGGTGGGAGAGGGTCCCGAGCTTGAACTCTTTCTGGCTGTGACTGGGCGTGTGCTCTGGGAGGCCTGTGGAGAGACGGATAGTGTGACCTGTTGGGGTCCCTTCCTGCATAGACTGCGGAAGAGGGGCGCAGGGTGGGTCACAGCCCTGACCGTGGGTCGGGCCCCCTTCTGCCCTCCCATCTCCAAGGAGTGGAGCTGCTTTAGCACGCGGTGCCTGGAAAACATGGTTCCAGCGGGGGGCTTCGTTCGTCACCCTGTTTCTTGGGGGAGGACCTGCATCACATTCCTCGCCGTTCTTCAGTCACCTTGCCCCCTCCTTCCTCACCTCGCTACTCTCCTACTACAAGGCAGCCCACACTTTGCTCCTCTAATGTCGACCACCTCACTCTCCCTCCCTTGGCCAACTCAAGCCCGCGACCTGCCTCAGGCCTGCAATGCCCTCCCTCTTCATATCCAAGAGACACTTACTCTTTCCCCCTTCAAAGCTTTATTGAAGGCACATCTCCAAGAGACCTCCTGTGACTAAATCATCTTTTCATTTACTTCCACTCCCTTCTGCGTTGCCCTGACTGGCTCCTTTTATTCATTCAATACTATTTATTGAGCGCTTACTATGTGCAGAGCACTACTAAGTGCTTGGAATGTACAATTTGGCAACAGATGGAGACAATCCCTGCTCATCAGGGCTTACAGTCTAATCGATGGATATTCCCCGCCTTCCAGCGCCTCAGCACCTTAGTCCCTATCTGTAATTTGTTTCTCTCAATGTCTCCCCTTTGAGACTGAATAGTTGTGGGCAGGGAATGTCGTCGTTTTAGTGTAGTCTCCCAAGCATTTAGCATAATGCTTTGTACCCAATGCTCAATGAATACAATTGATAGCCTCAAGGCCACTGTTAAGGAGGTAGACTGTAAGTTGGTGGGCAAGGAATGTGTCTATTGTTGAATTATACTCTCCCAAGCTCTTAGTACAGTGATCTGCACAAAGTAAGTGCTCAAATACAATTGAAAGAATGAATATTGGGTATTGAGCTGGGCTAGGGTGATGCTTGCTTCCTGCTGAATAAAGTGAGGTCAAAATGATATACTAAGACTCACTCTACCCTCTCTGTTCTCTCCCAAGTACTTAGTATAGAGCTTTGTACACAGTAAGGGTTTAGGAAATATGATAGATTTTTAACTTCATTCATTCAATAGTATTTATTGAGCGCTTACTATGTGCAGAGCACTGTACTAAGCGCTTGGGATGAACAAGTCGGCAACAGATAGAGACAGTCCCTGCCGTTTGACGGGCTTACAGTCTAATCGGGGGAGACGGACAGACAAGAACAATGGCACTAAACAGCGTCAAGGGGAAGAACATCTCGTAAAAACAATGGCAACTAAATAGAATCAAGGCGATGTACAATTCATTAACAAAATAAATAGGGTAACGAAAATATATACAGTTGAGCGGACGGGTACAGTGCTGTGGGGATGGGAAGGGAGAGGTGGAGGAGCAGAGGGAAAAGGGGAAAATGAGGCTTTAGCTGCGGAGAGGTAAAGGGGGGATGGCAGAGGGAGTAGAGGGGGAAGAGGAGCTCAGTCTGGGAAGGCCTCTTGGAGGAGGTGATTTTTAAGTAAGGTTTTGAAGAGGGAAAGAGAATCAGAACCTCCATTAAGGCCTAGTTGCTTAAGATGGAGTCCTGAATGGACTTAGTTGTTGAACTGATTTGTGGTGTAATTCATTTAGTCGTATTTATTGAGCACTTGCTGTGTGCAAAACAGTGTACTAAGCGCATGGAAAGTACAGTTCAAGAGAGACAATCCCCGCCCACAATGGGCTCACAGTCTACAATGGGGGAGACAGACGTCAACGAAAACAGGCATTAATAGCATCCATATAAATAGATGTGTACACGTCAAAAGAAGTAAATGGATTAATTATAAATAAATAGAATTATAGATATGTACATATACACGCAAGTACCGTGGGGCGGGTGGAGGTTAGAGCAAAAGGAGCGAGTCGGGGCGGAGGGGAGGGGGAGCTGAGGAAGGAAGGGGGGCTTAGTCTGGGAAGCCCACGAAGCTGTTATTGAATGTTATTTACTCATCTGGTAGAGAGTCCAAATTCGCTACCCTTGTGTAATAGTTCCCGTTATTTTCATTTCGTTCCTGGGAAAGAATAAAAGGGATAGTCTCCAGACTTGAGAGCCTTCCCCCATCTCCAACTGTTACTAATTCTATTCCTTTTGTAAACATGACTGGATTAACGGCCTCTCAAAGCAAATCAATGAGAGGCTATAAAATTGAGTGACTAGTCCAAATTAAAAAAAAAAAAGTTTTTCACTAAGTGGTTTACGAAAGGAACTGTAAGCATTTTATTTCTGAGGGATTTGGGTGTTTACCCTGTGTCATTTCAGCAGCTTTGTGTTTACTTTGTGTCAAGTCCCCAATTTTTGTAATGAAAGCTATCGTGAAGTGGAATCTTTTTCCATTTGTTGAACCCATAACAATTTAAGAACTGCAGCTGCAAAGGTTATTGGGCAAAGTACAGGATGATGCAAACCTACCCCAATTATGGAAGAAAATATCTGTCAGAGCTCATGTCCCCCTAAGAGGCAGAATCTTGCCAATCCTTAACTCATCCCTAACTCTGACGTCCCCCATCTTTTTGCTGGTTATTTCTCCCGCTCCCAGGCCCGCGCTCTTTCGACTAGGCCACCTCGCTTCTACAAAAAATACCTTTCTAGTCTTTCAAGGATTCCACTCTGAGGAATGCTGTAGTAAGCTCCCATCTCAAGTCAGTTATAAGGCTAGAGCTGCAAAATCATTCCTATTTGTTTTTCCCAAAGCCAAGTCTCCCAACAATCCGTTCAAACTACTTTACACCCAAACTCAAGCATGTTAAGGAGCAGGTGGCATAATGCCTTCAGTCGAGCAGTTTGTCGTCTTTTTTCTTCAGAAAAAAGGAGAAGATTGGATGAATAGAAGTAAATTAGAGGGAAAAAAAGAAATTAAAACCCAGACTCTGATTTCAACACCCGACACTTAGCATGGGAAACCCGTAGATCCGGCGTACGTTTTTCCAAAATGTCATTTATTCATCCCAGACCGCCAAGAGACAAAACAAATGCCGAGGACGTTCGTGCCGAGGCCGTGCCAAGCTAATCCCAATTTCCAGGTCTGAAGGCGATCCGAAAGCAAGCGGCAATTGGAACTTACCTTTCTGCGACAAATCGGGCAAAAACGAGTTCCCTGAGAGAGGGAGGTGTGGAGGGAAACGTGGGAAATCCACGGGGGAAGGCTGGGCAGTGAAGAAGGGGAGGCTGATAGAGTGAAGTTTCTGGAATGAACGTGAATTACCGTGAATATCTGGAATATCCGTGAACGATATTCACGGAGCGTGTAACGCTTTAAAGCCGATGGCAAGGAGTTTCCCTTTGAGGCGGAGGTGGCTGGGGAACCACTGGAGGTTCTTGAGGAGGGGGGAGATGGGGGCCGAACTTGATTTAGAAAAACGATGGAGGCCGCGGAGTAAAGTATGGACCGTGATGGGGGAGAGTCAGGAGGCAGAGAGGTCAGCAAGGAGCGCAATAAGTGCTGGGATCACCGTAGTTTGGATGGAGAGGAAAGGGCCGTTTTTAGCAAAGTTATAACCGACAGGACTTAGGGACAGACTGAATATGTGGGCTGAATTAGAGATGAGTCAAAGATAATGCCAAGGTTACGGGCTTGCAAAGACAGGGAGGACGGGGGTGCTGTCAACAACGGAAAAGTCAGAATAATAATAATAATAATGTTGGTATTGGTTAAGCGCTTACTACGTGCCGAGCACTGTTCTAAGCGCTGGGGTAGACACAGGGGAATCAGGTTGTCCCACGGGGGGCTCACAGTCTTCACCCCCATTTTACAGAGGAGGGAACTGAGGCACCGAGAAGTTAAGTGACTTGCCCAAAGTCACACAGCTGACAGGTGGCCGGCCGGGATTCGAACCCATGACCTCTGACTCCAAAGCCCGGGCTCTCTCCACTGAGCCACGCTGCTAGAAAGAGGACAGGGTCTGGGGTGGGAAGATGAGAAGTCCCGTTTGGACGTGTTTAGTTTGAGATGTCGGCAGGACATCCAGGTAGAGATATCCTGAATGGGGAGGAAACGCGAGGCTGCAGAGAAGGAGAAAGATCGGGGCTGGAGAAGTAGGTTAGGGAATCATTCACCTAGAGGGGGTAGTTGTTGAAGCCATTGAGTTCTCCAAGGGTGTAGATGGAGAATAGAAGGGGACCCGGAGCTGAGCCATGAGGGTCTCCCACGATAAGAGGGAAGGAGGCCAAGGAGGAACCCGCGAAAGAGACGGAGCGGTCGCGGAGCTGGGAGGCGAACCAGGAGAGGAGAGCGTCGGTGAGAACAAGGTCAGATGATGTTTCCAGAAAAAAAGGGGTGGTCCACAGTGTCGTAGCCCACAGCCCGACCCCGATTTTACGTCTCGATTGCCGCCCCGGGAAAAAGCAACAGGAGGACAAGAGATCCTGCCCGGGTCTCTGGAGGCCTAGCAGTGGTGTTTTTGCCAGGTCATTGCGGTTTTCCGTTTTGCATCCCTATTCTTAGGAGGGAAAAAGAAGTTGCTGCCAAGAGATTTATTTACCCTGGGTATGGCGCTCTGTTCTTAAATAAAGCATAAATAGCTTTTACCGCTGTTGATTCAACTGGAATGTGAATTACGGCGTAATTCGCTTTTACTTAGCATCTTTCCGGCGAAAGGCTTCCTGGGCACTTGTTGCTAGGCTATGGTCTGTCATTTAGGCAGGTTCGGCAGCGATGATAAGACAGGGGGGAAAAGGCTGTACAGAATGATGTAGAGAGCGGCGGGGGGAGGGTTGGCAGCGATTCCTTTCAAACAGCAGCTTTTGCACCACTGCTCAGATCGGCAGACACCAAATAATAATAATAATAATAATAATCAAACCCGTACTAAGCAGTGGGATAGGTGCATGGGGCTCCCAGTCTAAGCAGGAGAGAGAAGAGGTATTGAATCCTCATTTTTGCAGACGAGGGTACTGAGGCACAGAGAAGTGAGGTGACTTGCCCAAGATCACCCAGCAGGTAAGTGGCAGATTTGGGATTAGAACCCAAGTCCTCTGACTCTCAGGTCTGGGCTCTTTCCACTCTAGAAGGCCAAAACCCTCAATTAAGAGACACCCGTGGAAGTCAGAGCTCAGAACAGTGTTTGGCACATAGTAAGCGCTGAACAAATACCAATATTTTTTTGGTATCCGCCCCAGCGCTTAGAACAGTGCCCTGCACATAGTAAGCGCTTAACAAATGCCAGCATTATTATTCTTATCAGTTGCCACATTGTCCATTCCAAGTGCTTGGTACAGGGCTCCGCACATAGTAAGCAGTGGAAAGGGCCCGGGCTGGGGAGTCAGAGGTCATGAGTTCGAATCCCAGCTCTGCCCCTTGTCAGCTGGGTGACTGTGGGCAAGTCACTTCACTTCTCTGGGCCTCAGTGACCTCATCTGGAAAATGGGGATGAAGACTGTGAGCCTCCCGTGGGACCACCTGATGACCCTGTCTCTCCCCCAGCGCTTAGAACAGTGCTCGGCACCTAATAAGCGCTTAACAAATACCAACATTATTATTATTATGAATGATTGGATGGGTGAGTGCCTGAGTGAATGAATGAATCCTGGGGTGGGGGGGGCGAGGGAGGGAGGAGGGCGCGGGGGAGGGGGGGGGGCGCGAGGGAGGGCGCGAGGAGGGCGCGAGGAGGGCGCGAGGAGGGCGCGAGGAGGGCGCGAGGAGGGCGCGAGGAGGGCGCGAGGAGGGCGCGAGGAGGGCGCGAGGAGGGCGCGAGGAGGGCGCGAGGGCCGCACCTGCGCAGTTGATCCGGGGGGGGGCCGCCGCCCCGGGCCGCGTCCGGCGCCTGCGCACTCGGCGCGGACCCGCCTCCGCCGCCCCCCCCTCCGGCGGGCAGGCGGAGGAGGAGCTGGAGGGAGGGGGCGGGGCAGGCCCGGCCCACCGCCTCGCCGCCCCCTTTCGTGGGACCCTCTTTAAAAGCCCCCGGCCGCCTCCCGGAGCGCCAACAACTGCACCCGCAGCCTCGGCGGCCGCCGGCTCCTCCGTCGGTGCCCGGATTTGCGGAGGGTAGCCCGTGGCGGCACTGCCTGGGTCCCCCATCCCCGGGATCGGGGAAGCCGGGGGGGGGGGAGGGGCGTCTGGATGCTGCAAGCGTCCAGGCAGTAGCCACCACCCCCTCCATGCGGCTGCCCACCATGTCCGGGAACTTTCTGCTGGCCCCCATCCCAGAGGCCTCCGCGGAGCCCACGCCGAGCAGGGATGTCAAGCTGGCCGTGCTGGGCTCGGGCCGCGTGGGAAAGAGCGGTGAGTGGTCGGGGGGTGGGGGTGGGGGGGGGGGATTCCTGGCGAGGCCCCCCCCACTCGGGACGGCTCCTCTTCCTTCCGTCGTTTCGATTGAGTGCTCACTCTGTGCGGAGCGCTGGGAATGGACAAGACTGGGCCCGGGAGGAAGGGGGGCGGGTGGGGCTTCAAAGCAATCTCTTCTGCTCATCCAAGATTAGACTGTAAACCCGTCAAAGGGCAGGGACTGTCTCTATCTGTTGCCGATTTGCCCATTCCAAGCGCTTAGTACAGTGCTCTGCACCGAGTAGGCGCTCAGGAAATACTATCGAATGAATCCATTCGGCCCCCTGGAACGACCTCGACCCCCCCCCCACCCCCCGACCTTGGTGCTGCCCCAGCCTGGGACCCGGTGGCCCTGGGGTGAGGTGGGCAAAGGGGCTGGAACGGGGTCTGGGAGCTCTTATTTTCCCGAGAAATAATAATAATAGTGGCATTTGTGAAGCGCTTACTAGGTGCAAAGCACTGTCCTCAGCGCTGGAGGGAGGCAAGGTGATCAGGTTGTCCCACGTGGGGCTCCCGGTCTTCATCCCCCTTTTCCAGATGAGGTCACTGAGGCCCTGAGAAGTGAAGTGACTTGCCCACAGTCACCCAGCTGGCAGGTGGCGGAGCCGGGATTCGAACCCAGGTCCTCCGCCTTCCAAGCCCGGGCTCTTTCCACTGAGCCACGCTGAAATGGGGCAGGGAGGGGAAGCGTCGGGTCTGCCCAGGGCGCACATCGCGGTGCGCTGGGATGGCCCCTCGGTCCCCGCTCCTTCGGGGTGATGGACCGTCTCCCCTCCACCAGAAACCCTCCTCGGAGCTGGACGAGGGCAGATTCCACGTGGTGACCGTCCGTGATGGCAAAACTCAATAGACCTGTCCTTCATCCCCTCCCCTCTCTCTTCCTGCCGGAACCCACAACCGATTCTTTCCTTTCAGCAATTATTGTACGCTTCCTGACCAAGCGATTTATTGGCGATTATGAACCCAATGCAGGTAAAGACCGATTTTTTTTTTCTATATATTATCGGTATTTGTTAAGCGCTTACTATGTGCACTGTTCCAAGTGCTGGGGTGGATACAGGGTGATCGGGTTGTCCCACGTGAGGCTCACAGTCTTAATCCCCATTTTCCAGATGAGGGAACTGAGGCCCAGAGAAGTGAAGTGACTCGCCCACAGTCACACAGCTGCCAGGTGGCAGAGCCGGGATTCGATCCCACGACCTCTGACTCCCAAGTCCCTGCTCTTTCCGCCGAGCCACGCTGCTTCTCTGTATATACATAAAGCGCCTGACGCGTCATCGTCGTCATATATACGCGCCTTCAGTTTCCACTCTTCTCATTCCCCAGAACGAGCTTCACATCTTTTTCGTTTTTTTCCTCCACACCCCTCCCTCCGCTCCTTCAGGGAAGCTGTACTCGCGACTCGTCCACATCGAGGGAGACCAGCTGTCCTTACAGATCCAGGACACGCCAGGCTGTATCCAGGTAAGGCTCTCCGCCGGGTCGCCCCCTTCGCGCGTCGCCTTAATGATAATAATGTTGGTATTTGTTAAGCGCTTACCACGGGCAGAGCCCTGTTCTAAGCGCTGGGGGGGGGATACAGGGTCATCAGGTGGTCCCACGTGAGGCTCACAGTTAATCCCCGTTTTACAGATGAGGTAACAGGCACAGAGAAGTCAAGTGACTCGCCCACGGTCACACAGCTGACAAGTGGCAGAGCCGGGAGTCGAACCCACGACCCCTTCCTCCGGCCCGATCCGTCTAAGATCCGGTGGAGCCGGTAGGGTTAATCCCACCCCGGTGGCCGCTTTCTTTAGTCACCGGCCAGATCCGCCCACGGTTGGGTAACGCGCCGCTGGCCGGCTCGAGCTGGGGGTCGGTGACGGCGGCGAGCAGAACGAATCGATGGATAATACTGACTTGGCGGCCTCAGCACTGTGCCGAGCGCACGGGCGAGCGCCCCTAAGGGATACGGTCCCCGTTCCCAAGAAGCTTATTGCGGTGGAGCGGGGGAGAGGGACGCCAAATAGTCCCAGCGACGGGAGAAAGAGGGAAAAACGGGTAGAGGAAGGAACCGTGCCGAGGAACAGCCGACTAGGGCTCGAGTTCTCCTCGCAGCTTCGGCTTCTCCGGAACGGAGCATCCGTGCTTCCTTCGTCTCCCACCTACCCCACTCGGATCTCAACCGGGGGGGGCGGGGGAGACGGGGGCGTCATTTCACAAACGAGTGACTGATGACTCCAATGCACAGACCGCACAGGGCTCCGGCCAACTCCCCCCCCCCTCCCCAGAAACAACAGGACTCCTATTTCCTCAGTGCCCCCCGCCCAGCCTCCTGAGAAAGGATTTGTTTGGTTGCACAGAGTAGGTTTTGGCGATCGATGCTTAGCTGGCAGAGATTCCCCGGGGGCTCGACGTTGCAGGGCTCGTGGTTGGAACTGCGCGGGTCTGAGAGGTCTCGCGAGCCAGCGGGACCCTCTCTGGCCAGCGCGGGACACGGATAGGATCCGCCCTACACCACGTATCTCGGGAGCGGGGATAGGGCCGGCCCTCCCCGAACCCCCCGGCGAACCGGGAAGCAGAGGGGCCCTAATGGATAGAGCGGGAGCCCGGGAGGCAGGAAGACCCGGGGTCGTCATCCCGGCTCCGCCGCTCGTCTGCCGCGGGACCTCGGGCGAGCCCCTTCACTTCTCTGGGCCTCGGCTGTAAAATGGGGATGGAGACCGTGAGCCCCATGTGGGCCGGGGACCGCGTCCAACTCGAACTGCTTGGACCCACCCCGGGGCTCACCGGAGGGCCAGGCGCACGGTAACCAACACCACAGTTGATTATTATTAACCAGACCAGGTCCAAACACTAAACGGTGCAAGACGGTGCGAGAATTGAGTTGCAGGAATGTGTCCCCCCCGCCCCCGGATTCCCACCGGGTCTTCCCTCGCAGGTCCGAGAAGACTCGGCTCAGGCATTGGAGTCCCTCTCCGGGTGTGTGCGGTGGGCGGAGGGCTTCCTGCTGGTGTTCTCCATCACGGACTACAGCAGCTACCAGGCCATCCGGCCCCTCTACCAGCACATCCGCAAGGTCCACCCGGACGCCAACGTCCCCGTCGTCATCGTGGGGAACAAGGGGGACCTGCTGCACGCCCGGCAGGTGCAGGCCAGCGCCGCCCTCCAGCTGGCCGACGAGCTGGGCGGCGCCTTCCTGGAAGTGTCCACCAGCGAGGACTACGAGGGCGTGTGCGCCGTCTTCCGGCATCTGTGCCGGGAGGTCGGCAAGCTGCAGGGCGGCGGGGACAAGAGGCGCCCCTCCGTCATCTCCAGACCCAAATCGCCCAACGTGCAGGACCTGAAGAGGCGTTTCAAGCAGGCCCTGTCCTCCAAAGTCAGATCGCCCCCACTGTTGGGGTGAGCGCGGCCCCGCTACTCCGGCGGGCAGCGGGACGGACTGGTTTTATCGCTTACTCGAGAGTTTATATTTTTGTACAGCCGTCGTCGATTTTCTCGTGGGTGTGGTGCGCGGCGCGTGAGAAGATGTTTCCCCACGGCCGTTCGGGGACTTTTTGTAATAGAATCTGTATCGCGCCAGAGCGGACGAGCGCCGGTCCTTTTCATTAAAGGCAAATCGATACAGAGCTGTGGCTGGTGTTTGATGCCTTTTGCAAAAGTCGTCTCCTCAACTGAGCTGCCAGAATTCAAATCTTGCCTCCAGTTCAAACCGGGACGTGTCGGGGATCCATCGGGTGGGGGGGGGGCGGGGAGGGGCTTCTCTAGAAGAAGACCAGCACTTGTAGCAGTTGCTGGGGAGGAAGGGGATTTATTAAGTGCGTTATCCCCAGCACTGCGGCTGACGCGGAAGCCACGTTCCCTGCCCACGAGGAGCTTCCACTCTACCAAGCACTCGTTTCCTGGGCCTTTCCTCTAATCCGGGCCACTCAGACCGGCCGATGAGGGGCCCGACGCTAAGTCCCCTCGAGCGACGATCGGGGACGGGTATCAGTGATGGGTAGTGCGGAAAGGGGAGTCAGCAACATCTGAGAGAAAAGTGGAAGTGATAGCACAGGAGGAGGGTGGTCTGGTGGAAAGAGCGTGAGCCTGGGAGCCTTAGGACCCTTTTTAGCGTATCTGTTAAGCACTTTTACGTCAGGCACCCGTTCCAAGCGGTGGGGTGTTCATTCAGTAGTATTTATTGAGCGCTTACTGTGTGCAGAGGACTGTACTAAGCGCTTGGAATGAACAAGCCGGCAACAGATAGAGACGGTCCCTGCCGTCTGACGGGCTTTCGGTCTAATCGGGTAGAAACTAGATAACCAGGATGGACACATTCCCCATGGGGTTCACGGTCTTAATCCCCATTTTGCAGGTGACATAACTCGGGCACAGAGAAGGGAAGTGAGCGGGAGAGCCGGGATTAGAACCCAGGTCCCTCTGACTCCCAGGCACGTGCTCTATCCACCGGGCCACGCCGCTTCTCTGACCTGGGTTCTAATGCTGGCTCTGCCACTTTCAACGCCTTCATTTGTTCAGATGTATTTATTGCGTGCTTACTGTGTGCACAGCACTGTACTAAGCGCTTGGGAGAGTACAGTAGAACAGTAAACACATTCCCTGACCACCTCGAGCTTATATACTACAGCCGGGGGAGACAGACGTTAATATAAGCGAATAAACGACAGATAGGTACCTAGGTGCTGTGGGGCTGGGAGGGGGAAAGAATAATAATGATAATAATGTCGGTATTCGTTAAGCGCTTACGATGTGCCGAGCACCGTTCCGAGCGCTGGGGGAGATACGGGGTCATCAGGTCGTCCCACGTGAGGCTCACGGTTAATCCCCATTTGACAGATGAGGTCACTGAGGCCCAGAGAAGTGAAGTGACTCGCCCACGGTCACACGGCTGACAAGGGGCAGAGCAGGGATTCGAACTCATGACCTCTGACTCCCAAGCCCGGGCTCTTTCCGCTGAGCCACGCTGCTTCTCTAGACTAGAATAAAGGGAGCAAGTCAGGGTGACACAGAAGGGAGCGGGAGAAGCACTTGCTGGGTGTGTGACTCCGGGCAAGTGACTTCCCTGTGCCTCAGTCTCCTCCACTCTAAAACGGGGATTCGATACCTGTTCTCCAACTTCAGCTGGGAGCCCTGTGCGGAACTCTCTCCGACCTGATCCATCATGTATCCACCCCAGTGCGTAGAGCGGTGTCTGAGACAGAGTGAGCAGTTAATAAATATCATTATTTTTACGAAAGAGGAAGTTCACCGGGGCCAAAGAGTCGGCGAGTTGTTATGTTTTTTATGTGACTCATAAAGGCAATAGAACATCTTCTTCCCATGACTGTTAACCCGCCATGAGGCAGCTGGGACTTGAGAGATGCCAGGGCCGAATCTGCCCTGACGGAGTAAAGCACCGGGAGAGGTGCTCCCGGTTCCGAGAGAGGAGTTGCTGAGTGGTTGCTTTCATTTAATGAAACTGAGAAGTCGTTGCGGCCATCGAGGGAAAACAATGAGGTGACTCTGCTTGATTAAGACCCTGGGGAGACAGAGAGAAAGGCGTGGGGGTCGGGAAAAGGGAGGGAAGAGAAGGGTTGCCTCCCTAAAGCTCTGTTAGGCA
The DNA here is from genome assembly GCF_004115215.2 of Ornithorhynchus anatinus. Taxonomy (NCBI): domain Eukaryota; kingdom Metazoa; phylum Chordata; class Mammalia; order Monotremata; family Ornithorhynchidae; genus Ornithorhynchus; species Ornithorhynchus anatinus. The sequence continues at coordinate 2,174,875 of NC_041747.1, forward strand.
GCTGAGCCGTTCCACGGGCCGGGGCGGAGAAAGATCAGAACCCTCACGGTGTACACGCTGGTGGTCGGTCAGTCGATGCGTATTTATTAAGCGTTTACCGTGAGCACTGTAGGAAGCCCGTGGGAGGGTACAAGATAACACATTCCCTGCCTTCAACGAGTTACACTTTAGACGGTCTAGACGCGACGGTCATTAATAGAAATAAATGACAGCTCGGTTCAGGAGTGCCGCGGGGCTCGGCGAATAGAGGGAGCAAGTCAGGACGACGCAGAAGGGAGTGGGAGAAGAGGAGAGGAGGGCTTAGTCAGAGACGGCCTCTTGGATGCACATTTCGAAGAGGGGGGAGAGCGATCGTCTGTCGGGTATGAGGAGGGAGGGCTTTCCAGGCCACAGGCAGGACGCGGGCGGGAGGTCGGCGGCGAGACGGACGGAATGGAGGTACGGCGAGGTTAGCGTTAGAAGAGCCAAGTGTGGGGGCCGAGTGATAGCCGGAGAGTACGCGGGCAAGGTGAAGTCGAGAGCCGAGCAGCGACCCAGTCGATGCGATCTGTAAAACTACGCCCGTCGTTTTCTCCGGTTTCTCCCCTTCGGAGGATGAGCTTCCTCAGTCAGGAAGGTCAAGCAACTCTCTTCAACTTTCCACGTGGATCTGTGGCGACGCTCCTGTATCCCTTCTCTCTTTCTTTCCTGGTATTTGTTGAGCGCTCGCTACGCGGCGGTCACCGCTCTCGCGCCATCCGGCTCCTTCCGGCTCAGACACGTTGGCCTGAAAGGCCACTGATGTGCGATCGCAGCGTGAGACTTCGTTCGTTCGTTCAATAGTATTTACTGAGCGCTCACTATGTGCAGAGCACTGTACTAAGCGCTTGGAATGGACAAATCGGCCACAGAGACAGTCCCTGCCCATTGATGGGCTCGCAGTCTAATCGTCAGCACCTAGCGGACCCCAGAATTTCATTACTTTACTGGCCCCCTGTCAGGCTGACACATTCGGGGGCCCATCCGTCGGCGCTGCCGAGGCCCCGCACGCGACTAAATATTCCCGTCTCTCCTCGCTGCCCACATTTACCCACCCCAAGGGTTCTTCTCTGCCTCACCTCTGGGATCGGTTCGAAGCGGCGTGGCCGAGCGGAGAGAGCACGGGCCTGGGAGCCAGAAGGGCCTGGGTTCTCCTCCTGGCTCTGCTACTTGTCTGCTGTGTGGCCTTGGGGAAGTCACTTCACTTCTCTGGGCCTCAGTTACTTTGTAAAGTGGGGATTAAAGCTGTGAGCCTCACGTGGGACGTAAGTGCTGGGGGGCTGAGGGTAGAGCGAATCCAAGTTCAGGGGAATGCAGAAGGGATTCTTCTCCCTCTCCTCTATTCCAACCATATTCATGCATTCAGTATGAATGAGTAGAGAAGCAGCGCGGCTCAGTGGAAAGAGCCCGGGCTTGGGAGTCCGAGGTCATGGGTTCGAATCCCGGCTCCGCCACTTGGCAGCTGTGTGACTGTGGGCAAGTCACTTAACTCCTCTGTGCCTCAGTTCCCTCATCTGTCAAATGGGGATTAAAAAACCGTGAGCCCCACGTGGGACAACCTGGTCACTCCGTATCTCCCCCAGCACTTAGAACAGTGCTCTGCACATAGTGAGCGCTTAACCAACACCAACATTATTATTCAGTAGTATCTACTGAGCACTTACTATGGGCAGAGTATCTTGTATTTACCCCGGTCCTTAGTATTGCGTTTGATACAGAGTGAACATTTTCAATCAGTGCTATTTATCGAGCGCGTACCGTGCGCAGAGTACTGTGCTGAGCGCTTGGAAGAGTTCAGTATAGCAGAGTGGGCCGACATGTTCCCCGCCCACATGTTTCCAGTCTATCCTAACCCTTCACAGTTGTCAGAATCATTGTTATGGCGCTCTCCCCTTCCCCTTCCTCCCCTCCTCCTCTTCACCGCCCGCACCCTGGACATCCCCCCATCATCGTCACTCAACGGTAATTTGCGTGGAGCCAAAACGAACCTTCTAGAGTCTCTCGAGGGATCTCGTCGCTGCCACTTAACAGCTGGGGGGGAAAGGAAGGGCAGAGCGGAGCTGGGTCGGGATGAGATTCCAGGCCCCCCTTGCTCCGGGGCCAGGACTTGGGTCCCCAACACCCTTTCTCAACCCCTCCACCCTGGTCCCCTGTGTGTGTGTGTGTGTGAGATAGTCTTTGGGGGAACAGCTTCTCAGTGACAGTGACTCACAATATCATTCACAACAACTCTGTTCTCTGGGAGATAGCAGCCGAGGATGACACATAGTGGGGGGAAGAGTAATAAAATAGCATCACTCGTTTCTTTTCTCATAAATCGGCTAGAATTATGACCGAACAGAAAATATAAAAAAGCACTTAGAGAGCAAATTGATTTCTCGGTGAAAAACTCTGAGGCTGCTCACTTGGGACCACATAAAAATTCTTGGCAGTTTCTCAACGCACACACAGATGCGCGCACGCACGCACGAAGCAGAAAGCCGAGAATCTGACCCTCAGTTAGTCGAATGAGCCGGTTTTGGGAAAACAGGTGAATTCGGGGATTCGGGTAGAAAGCATTCAAGAAATAAGAAGATCGGTTCAGTTGGATCAAATTCCAATCCGTTTGGATCGCTGTTTTTCCACTGCCCGGATCTGTCAACCTGAGGTAGAACTCTGCAGGAAAGACTGTCCAGGACCACGGGAGATGATGAATGGAGCAAATATAAAACCCTTCCTGAAAAGAGAGTGATCTATAAATGCATGTCAATTATGCCGATTGATTCTCCCTGTTGGCCTTGCAGCGAGAGGGAGTGCTATGGCTTCTCCTTTTCCCCGCCACAGATTCTCCCCAAAAGCAAGGCGAAGAGTCAATCCCATTCTACGTCCCACTCCTCACCTGGAAGCTTAAGGCAGCGACCCTGAGACTGGCCTTTCGTTTCCTGCACGGGCGCGCACGTTTACACGTACACGCACATTTAAATCTGTGCCGGGCTTTGGCTGGGATTCAAAAAGCAGCCCTGCTTTCCCCTCTCCCTGGCCTAGCCTGGCCCCTTCAGAAGTCTTTCCCCACTCTAGATTGTAAACTCACTGCGGGCGGGGAATGTGTCTGTTTAACGATGTATTGTTCTCTCCCAAGCGCTTAATACACCTCCTCGCCGCCCCTCGGTCTCGCCTATCCCGCCGTCGACCCCTGGGCCGCGTCCTCCCGCGGTCCCGGAATGCCCTCCCTCCTCACCTCCGACGATCTAATAATAACGTCGGTATTTGTTCAGCGCTTACTATGTGCAGAGCGCTGTTCTACGCGCTGGGGTAGACAGAGGAATCAGGTTGTCCCACGTGGGGCTTACGGTCTTAATCCCCATTTTACAGATGAGGTGACTGAGGCCCAGAGAAGTGAAGTGACTTGCCCACAGTCGCACAGCCGACAAGCGGCCGAGCTGGGATTTGAACCCATGACCTCTGACTCCAAAGCCCGGGCTCTTGCCACTGAGCTTTCTCTTCCCCTCTTCAAATTCCTACTTAAAGCTCACCTCTTCCAAGAGGCCTTCCCAGACTGAGCTCCCCCCTTTTTCCCTCCGCTCCCTCTACCCCCGACTTCACCTCTCCGCAGCTAAACCCTCTTCTCCCCCCTTTCCCTCTCCTCTTCCCCCTCTCCCGTCCCACCCCCTCGGCGCCGCACTCGTCCGCTCGACTGTATGTATCTTCATCACCCTATTTATTTTGTTTAATGAGATGTACATCACCCTGATTCTGTTTATTTGCCATTGCTTTTATGAGATGTTCTTCCCCTTGACTCCATTTATTGCCACTGTTCTCGTCTGTCTCCCCCGATTAGACCGTGAGCCCGTCAGAGGGCAGGGACTGTCTGTCTGTTGCCGATTTGTACATTCCAAGCGCTGAGTACAGTGCTCTGCACATAGTAAGCGCTCAATAAATACTATTGAATGAACGAATGAATAATACAGTGCTCTGCACGTAGTATGATGATTTTTTTTTAGAAAAAGATGAAGGCTGACATGCAGGGCCATGGCTTAGCGGCTCGGCAGCAATGAGGGGTGAGGGCCAGAGGGAAAAGAGAGGAGATTTTCTGAAGAAAACAACCTACCGGTCCCTGCCTGGAGGGATGGGTGGGTAAGGGGCGGAAATCCGAGTCAAGAAGGGCAGATTAACACCCAGTACCCACCTCCCGCCTGTGTGCAGAAAGGGTTCTGGGACTCATCTGGGACTGAACTCTACATGCCAAGAAGCGGCGGCGGCCTAAGTAGGAAAAGCCCGGGCCCGGGAATCAAAGGACCTGGTTTCTCATCCTGCCACTTGCCCGGCCCGGGACCTTGGACAAGTCACTTAGCTTCTCTGTACCTCAGTTTCCTCATCTGTAAAACAGGGATTCAACACCTGTTCTCTCTCTTAGACCGGGAGCCTGGGTGGGAAAGAGATTGTGTCCCGATCTGATCATCTCTTATGCGCTGCCCAACGCATACGGCTTAGTGGAAAGAGCCCGGGTTTAGGAGTCAGAGGTCGTGGGTTCGAATCCCGGCCCCGCCACTTGTCAGCTGTGGGACTGTGGGCAAGTCGCTTAACTTCTCTATGCCTCAGTTGCCTCATCGGTCAAATGGGGATGAAGACTGTGAGCCCCACGTATCTACCCCAGCGCTTAGAAGAGTGCTCAGCCCAGAGTAACTGCTTAAGAAATACCAATATTGTTATTATTATTATCACTGTTAATGTGATTATTTCTACTACGTTTCTCCCAGACTTCTGGAGAGGGCAGCGTCTTTCCCTCTGGCCCACCCAGTAGGTAAAAGAGAAAATGAACTCAGAACCCCGGAGGGCAAAACCACCACGTTAAATTCCTTCTCCCACCCATAAGGGATCAACGAGTGCAGAAACAACAGTAGAATGTGCAGTAAGGGCCAGAGCCAGCTCCGTTTCATTCATTCAGGAGTATTTATTGAGCGCTTACTACGTGCAGAGCACTGTACTAAGCGCTTGGAATGGACAAATCGGCAACAGTCCCCGCCCATTATCGGGCTCACGGCCTAATCGGTTTCCCGCAGTTTCCCACTCTGTGTCGCACAGCATCTCCGTCTCCATCTCTGGCTCCTCGTCCCGCCTATCCTCTGTCTCGCTCCTAGATATTCCACTCTCTGTCCCAGTTGAAAGGGAAGAATAAAATGTCCTCGCTGATGCGATCCAATCACCCTAAATCACGCCACAGAGTAAAGTCGCTTTTTCGAGAGTCACACCTGAAAATTACTTTCTTTCTCTCCGAGTACTCGAACGACGGATTAGGCTAAGGAAAGACAAATCTCCTGGCTCTAGCAGATCCGATTCACCGGGGCTCGAGGACACCCGGCTCATGAAAGTGAGGCTCCGATGGCCAAACGCAACAGATGGCATCACTATTAAGACAGATTTTGCACTCGGAATCAGTGAGCGTGTTCTACGGTTCACATTACCCTGACACAATAGCCTGGCGGAGTGGACTGTGGTTCACCTGGGGTTAGAGAGAGATCAGTGGGGAGGAGGCAGAAAGAAGGAACTGTTTGACCTTGGGCAAGTCACGTGATGCCTCTGTGCCTCGGTTATCCCAGCAGCGTGGCTCAGGGGAAAGAGCGCGGGCTTTGGCGTCGGGGTCGTGAGTTCGAATCCCAGCTCTGCCACTTGGCAGCTGACTGCGGGCGAGTCACTTCACTTCTCTGGGCCTCAGTTACCTCATCTGGAAAATGGGGATTAAGACCGTGAGCCCCACGTGGGACGACCTGATTCCCCCGTGTCTAACCCGGCGCTTAGAACAGTGCTCTGCACACAGCAAGCGCTTAACAAATACCAACATTATTATTATTATCTGTAAAAGAGGGATTAAGACTGTGAGCCCTAGGTGGGACAAGGATGACTAATTTGATTATCTTGTGTCACCCCCGGTGCTTAGTACAATGCCTGGAACGTAGTACGGGCTTAACAGATATCACCAGAAAAAGGAAAGGCTGAGGCAGAGGGGGACGCTCTGTTTTGTTAATGAGACGTACATCCCCCTGATTCTATTTATTGCTATTGCTTTTGTCCGTCCGTCTCCCCCGATTAGACCGTAAGCCCGCCGACGGGCAGGGACGGTCTCTATCTGCTGCCCAATTGTTCATTCCAAGCGCTTAGCACAGTGCGCTCTGCACAGAGTAAGCGCTCAGTAAAAGATTACTGAACGAATGACACGTCTGTCTTATTGAGGTAACCTGGGCAGGAGGTTTGGGGCTGGGCGTTGGTCCCGGGGTCGGGCTCTCGATCGCGGTGTTCCGGCCTGTTTGCCGGCCTTCTCGGGGAACCACCAGTTTGCCGGAACTCCAAAGGCTGCTCCGAGGGCAGGTAGACCCGGAAGCTGGAAGATTCAAATGCCGACCGGGGGAAGGGGTCGACCTCAGGGTGGTCAGGTGGGCTAGGAGGAGGCAGCATGACTTGGTGGAAAGAGCCTGGGGCTTGGGGTCGGGACACCTGGGTTCTAGTCCTATTTCTGCTGCTGGCCTGCTGTGTGACTCTGGGCAAGTGATTTAACCTCTCTGGGCCTCAGGATCGTCACTGGAAAATGGGGATATATCTGCTCTCCCTTCGTGAATTAAACCGTGAATCGGGGCAGGGACCGGGTCCGATCTGATTATCCCGTACCTACCGCACCGCTTAGCGCAGAGCTTGGCCCACGGGGAGGATTTTAATCAATCATTTTTAGGGGGAGGGTTGACCGGGGTATGACTCCAGAGCCATTTCTCTTGCCTGCCCGAGGTATTTATCTGGAGCAGAGTCACTTTGTTCTGTGCAGATTCAGCTCCAAAGCGGCTATTTCCAGCAAAAACATCCACGCTAAAAATATCCTCACCCACCCCGAGCCTACCACGGCGTGGCTTCCTTCCAGCCGGGGCCACGAGAAAAGCCTCTCCATGTGGATCGGGGCCGGGGAAGAGACGGTTCGGAGAATCTTGGGGAGGAAAAGACAGCTGTGGATTGGTGGGCCAGCCGAGAGAGCGGAACTCCAGAAAGGAACGGAGTTGAGGTGTGGGGGTGAAAGCGGAGGGTTTCTTTAGCTCCAAAAGGCACGACCTGTTTTCAGTCCATCCAAGTGTTTCCACAGTGCTTGGCGCCCCGTAAACGGTTCCCGCCGACTCACGAGACTCCAAAATCGCGAGCCACGCCGGGCGCGCGGGGTCAGACCGACGGCTAGTCAATACGTTAAGCCTACGCAGCGTGGCTCGGTGGAAAGAGCCCGGGCTTGGGAGTCAGCGGTCATTTGCAGTGAGGGCTTCCCCGCGAAGTCCGACTCGGAGCCTCCGGAGGGGGTGGGATGGGGGTGAAACAGCCACGAGCGAGGGAGTTCGTTCATTCGATGGTATTTATTGAGCGCTCTACTCTTACTCTGGACTAAGCCCTTGGAATGGGCAATTCGGCAACAGATAGTGACAATCCCTGCCCACCGACGGGCTCACGGTCTAACCGGCAATCAGTGGCGAGGGTTTCTGATCTCCCAGCCGCCTAGGGCGTGCGGTGAGGGACCTACCTTCCTCTCCCTTCGCATCCGGCCGACTGTGGCTCACCCCATCTTCAAGGCCTTTCTGAAATCCCGTCTCCTCCAAGAGGCCTTCCCCGATTCATCTCTCGTTTCCCCACGCTATTTCCCCCTCTACTGTCATACCGGTGCTCCTCCTTGGCTACTCTCCCTGCCCCCTCTCCAAAACAGCTGGAGCTAACCGATCGATCGTATTTATTGAGCACTTACCGTGTGCGGAGCACTGTACTAAGTGCTTGGGAGAGTACACTATAGCGGACACACTCCCTGCCCACAGCAAGCTTGTAGTTCAGAGGGGGAGACAGACATTAATATAAAATTACAAATGGGTCCGTAAGTGCTGTCAATATAGATCTTGACCCCTCCCCGCCCCCTAAACTGTAGTTTATTTTAGGGTCAATCTCCCTGCTTAGACTGTAGGCTCCTCAAGGGCAGGGATTATGTCTACTAACAATAATAATGTTGGTATTTGCGAAGCGCTTACTATGGGCAGAGCACCGTTCTAAGCGCTGGGGGAGATACAGGGTCGTCGGGTTGTCCCACGGGAGGCTCACAGTTAATCCCCGTTTTACAGATGAGGTCACTGAGGCCCAGAGAAGTGAAGTGACTCGCCCACGGTCACACCGCTGACAAGTGGCAGGGCCGGGATTCGGACCCATGACCTCTGACTCCCAAGCCCGGGCTCTTTCCACTGAGCCACGCTGCTTCTCCAAAGTAACAAGCGTACTCTCCGAAGTGTTTCGCACAGTGCTCGGCACTAAGCCATCAATAAATATGACTGATTGATCGACTGATTACTTAGAGAAGGAGATCAAGAGGTTACACGGACACCCAAGAAGCCAGGTTGTCCCAGGGCCCAAGATTTTAGCCGGGAGGAAAGGGAAGGGGCATTAACTCTTTCGGGTCGCCGTGGCGCCACGAAGGACTCTGAGATAGTAATACGAAGTGACGCGTCAAACTCTGCAAGGAAATTGCAGGGAGGTGGAGTCCTAGAATTATGTTCTAAACACAAGATGTTATTTAGTACCGAGAAATCGTTGGCAGAAAACTCCAGGGAAAGGGCCCGAGATGTGGTCGGCGGGTGTTTTGTTTTATTACTTCTTGCTTCCTTCTCCCTCGAAATTGTTCCAGTACAGCTTCCTGGCCCATTTCTTGAAGCAGAGGCCAAGGCGCCCTCACCTCCCGGGGAGTTTCCCGCGCCCTCCTGGAAGGGGTCCGGGAGAGACTGGTGGTTCTGGGACCCGTCCCCTTTCGGTGCTGTACTCCTCGGACAATGGGAGGGGGAACCGAGGACGGGGAGACAGCCTACGTTCGGGATACGTCGAAAAAATCCAGTGGTTGCCCATCCAACCCCACATCGAACAGAAAGTCCTCCCCATTGGGTTTAAGGTAGTCCTCCACCTTGCCCCCTTCGTACTCTGGCTGGCTTCTCTCCTTCTACAACCCAGCCGGCACACTTCGCTAACCTTCTCACCGGTCCTCCATCTCGCCTGCCTCGCCTCGATATCTCCTGTCTCGCTGCCGACCCCTCGCCCGCGTCCCGCCTCCGTCCTGGAATGCCCTCCCTCCTCCAGTCTGGCAGACGACGACTCTCCCCGCCTTCAAAGCCTTACTGAAGGCCCACTCGATCATTTAATCGTATCGACTGGGTGCTCACTGTGCGCAGAACACTGTTCTAAGCGCCCGTACCAAGCGGGAGAGGGCAGGTAGATCTAGAAGCTAGAAGGCTCAGATGTCGACCAGGGAGCGGGTTGACCTCGGGGTGCAAGGGTGGGCTAGGAGGAGGCGGCGAGAGTTGGTGGAAAGAGCTCGGGGTCAGGACACCTGGGTTCTAATCCTCATTCTGCTACTGGCCTGCCGTGTGACTCTGGGCAAGTGCTATTTCATTTTCATCTGGCTGGAGGCATCATCGGGAAACGGTCAATAACCCCTTCCCGGAGAGCCTGCCCGGGAGCGTAATGCAACGCTCTCTAAAGCATTCTAAAGCTTGGAAGCAGCGTGGCTCGGTGGAAAGAGCGCGGGCTTGGGAGTCAGAGGTCCTGGGTTCGAATCCCGGCTCTGCCACTTGGCAGCTGGGGGCCCGGGGGCAAGTCACTTCACTTCTCTGGGCTTCAGTGACCTCATCTGTAAAATGGGGATGAAGACTGTGAGCCTCACATGGGACAACCCGATGACCCTGTATCCACCCCGGCGCTTAGAACAGTGCTCTGCACATAGTAAGCGCTTAACAAATACCGACATTATTATTAAAGGTCCGACTGGGCCTGGGATTCCCTGATAACTCAGGGGTCTGAAAGTAGCGGATACCTGAAAACCCTGGAGCCCCTCAGCTCTCTCATTTTCGAGGACTTCGAACAATCTGTAGTTTTGCTACCGTTATTCTACGCCCAACATCATTTTTCAAAATTCCTTAATGGATCTCTAGAAAAACAGTTTTCTAAATATCGTCCCTTCAAGCCAAACTATGGAAATTTTAGCCACCTCTTCCCCGCCCCCGATGCAATTTCCCCTCTGACACAGATCTCGGTGACTGGGAACGCTGAGATCCACAGAGGGTCTTGTCTTTTGGAGAAACGATTTTTAGCCTCCCTGAGCCTTTAGTCACCGAAATGCCCGATGCTTGCTGGAAGTCCGGTTGCCACGGCGACGGAACGTGGATCAACAGAAATGGAGTGGGGTGCTCTGAAATGATCCGTTTTCACAGCGAAGCTGCGATGGGCTGTTTTGGAAGAATCCGTTCCCATGACCCTGATTTCCGGCGAATGGATTTATTTCCCCCAGAGTTTAGTGAAGAAAAGCTCTCGGAGGTTCTTAGCATTTAGGTGGAGGGATGTTTATCAATCAGCAGTCTCCCCCGACCCAACCCAAGTGGACCGAAAGCTTGGAGGAAAATTCTCCTGCACTGACGATTGTTTTTACTTTCCAGATAACAGCCCGGCCCCAGGACTCGCAGAAAAAGAGAAAGAGAGGCCGGCCTGGCCTAGCGGAAAGGACGCCGAGAGTCCAGAGACCGGCGTTTGACTCCCAGCTCTGTCTCCGGTCCGTGGTGTGACGTTGGGAGAGTCGCTTAACCTTTCCGGGCGTCGGTGTGGGGGATACGATACTCGCTCTCTCTTCCTCTTGGACTGCGAGCCCGTGTGGGACAGGGACTGTGTTCGGTCTCACTGTATCTAACTCAATTCACGGCGTCCAGTAGGTACCTAATAAAGGATTTAAAAACCACCCCCAACCAAACTGCTAAGGCAGAGAAAGCGCAGAGACACGTGATCCAGTGGTTTGCTGCAGGCAAATTGAGGCCTGCTTCATCCAGGACAGGCCCTCTTTCACACTGTTCTTCAGAGAGAGCGATGTCCCAGATTTTCTTAGCCGTCTCCACCGGTGCTGGATCATCTCAATAGGCGTCCTGCCCGGTCTTGTGTTCGAGCAAACTCTCCCCTGCAGCGATCTGAACCCGTTTCCTCTCGCACGTCACCGCTAGTGACTTGGCAGCCCCAGCTCCGCCGACGACCTCCTGTGTGACCTAACCTCTCTGGGTTTCGATTTCCTCATCTGGGAAATGGGTATATGATCTCCGTCCTACCTCCCTCTTCGACCGTAAGCCACCATGAAGGACGGGAACTGGGCCCGATCTTGTAACCTGTATTTACCTCAGGCCTCGGCACACAGAGAGCACCTAACAGAAGACGCTATTAGTAAAATTTCCCTTCCGACTGCGTCACCGATACCCACTCCCCGAAGCCGAGGCTAGGCTGAAGAATTCCCTAGAGTGCTGCTCTTCAGGCAGTCGTACGATCTCTCCCATCTTTCCTCCGTTCAGGAAATTGCTCCGTCATCACGGAACGTTCTGAGCAGAATAAATCTAGCTGGGGAGGAACGGCGTCGTCTGTCTCCGCTTTGCTCGAGTCCTTTCGCCGGGGGGGGGGGGGGGAGTTCATCAAGAAAGGGGGGGCTTCCCTGTTCAAAGAGGACGAGGTTCACGCCTAAGTTGGGGGCGATGGCTCACGGGAGAGCCAGGAATGGCCAGAAATGGCAGCGGGAGAGGACCCGGTCCTGGCCATTTACTTGTCCGGGATAATTGGGTGAAGATCCCTGCACGAAGTAGAGGCGGTTCTGCCAGGGCACGCATCTTCACTACCCTATTTGGCTAAAATGCGCTGAAAGGACTGGGGCCAGTTCTCCCCACGGTGTGAGTCCGTTCTCATCCAAAAGGATCCACGAGTTGGCCCAAGTAATAATAATAATGTTGGTATTTGTTAAGCGCTTACTATGTGCAGAGCACTGTTCTAAGCCCTGGAGTAGATACGTGTCCCACGTGCGGCTCACAGTCAATCCCCACTTTACAGATGAGGTAACTGAGGCACAGAGCAGTGAAGTGACTTGCCCACGGTCCCACAGCTAACCAGTGGCAGAGTCGGGATTCGAACCCATGACCTCTGACTCCCAAGCCCGGGCTCTTTCCACCGAGCCATGCCGCCCCACGAGGGACAACCTGATTGTAGACTGTAGATGCCCTGTGTCTACCCCGGCGCTTAGAACAGTGCTCTACACATAGTAAGCGCTTAACAAATACCAACATTATTATTATTATCATGGCAAATAGAGCCGGTGGCGGAAGACGTGGTCGGGTGCTGTGTATTTTGCACGCAGTAAGAGCTCCACGAATACAGCTGGTCGACTGACTGATTGGTCAAGCTGGTGGAAAGAGCCCGGGCTTTGGGGTCAGAGGTCATGGGTTCGAATCCCGGCTCGGCCACTTGTCACCTGTGTGACTGTGGGCGAGTCACTTCACTTCTCTGCGCCTCAGTTACCTCATCTGTAAAATGGGGATGAAGACTGTGAGCCCCACGTGGGACAACCCGATTCCCCTGTGTCTACCCCAGCGCTTAGAACAGTGCTCTGCACATAGTAAGCGCTTAGCAGATACCAACATTATTATTATTATTAGTTTGCATCTACCCTAGCGCTGAGTACAGTGCCTGGCACATAGTAAACGCTTAACAAGTACCATAAAAGACCAAACCAAACCAAAATATGGTGGCCGCTGCTCCGCTCTCCACCGGACCTGTTTATGTCCCGGGAGCCTGTTTACAGCGTTGATCTAGAAAACACCGCAAGTTCAAGTGCTCCAGATCTATCCCTTTTTAATTCTCAAAAAGTCCTTGCATCACTAGAAGGGAGAAGGGAAAACTATCAGTGTTTTACAGATGAGTCATTGGTATTTACTGAGCGCGTACTGTGTGCCGAGGACTGTACTAAGGCCTCGGGAGTGTACAGTGCAACAGAGTTCCCTGCCCACGCCGAGTTTACAGTCTAGAGTGGGAGACAGACATTTATAATAATGATAACGTTGGTATTTGTGAAGCGCTTACTATGTGCCGAGCACTGTTCTAAGCGCTGGGGAGATACAAGGGGATCAGGTCGTCCCCCGTAGGGCTCACAGTCTTCATCCCCATTTTACAGATGAGGTCACTGAGGCCCAGTGCAGTGACTCGCCCGAAGTCACCCAGCTGCCAAGTGACGGAGCCGGGATTCGAACCCATGACCCCGGGCTCCCAAGCCCAGGCTCTTTCCACGGAGCCACGCTGCTTCTCTGAGTACCTAAGTGCCGCGGGGTGAACGCCAACCGGCCGAAGGGGCGCAGATCCAAGAGCGTAGATGAGGCAGAAGGGAGAGGGAGCCGGGGAAATAATAATAATAATAATAATAATGTTGGTATTTGTTAAGCGCTGACTGTGTGCAGAGCACTGTTCTAAGCGCTGGGGTAGACAGAGGGGAATCAGGTTGTCCCACGTGGGGCTCACAGTCTTCATCCCCATTTTAAAGATGAGGTAAGTGAGGCACAGAGAAGTTAAGTGACTCGCCCACAGTCACACAGCTGACAAGGGGGCAGAGCCGGGATTTGAACACGTGACCTCTGACTCCAAAGCCCGAGCTCTTTCCACTGAGCCACGCTGCTGCAAAGGCGGGCTTAAATCGGGGACGGCCTCTGCAGATGGGGAAACTGAAACCCAGAGGGACTAAGAGACGCAGCATGGCATAGTAGGTAGCCCACGGGCCTGGGAGTCAGAAGGCCATGGGTTTTAATCCCGGCTCTGCTACCTGTCTGCTGTGTGACCTTGGCAAACTCACTTCACTTCTCTGGCCTCAGTTACCTCTTCTATAAAACGGGAATTAAGACTGTGGGCCCCGTGTGGGGCAGGGATTGTGTCCGACCTGACGACCTTGTATCTACCAACAGTGCTTGGCACATAGTAAGTGCTTAACAGACACCATTACTGTTATTATTATTACTCAGGGACCCTGTTCAGGCCCCAGTAAGAGAGTGGAGGAGGGGAGGTTGGATCACAGGTTGACTTCACTAGTTTCTGCTCACGCTGCATCTTTAAACACCTAAAGAATGACAGGCTCCCCGAACAGTTCATCTTTAGGGGAATAAAGGGAACTCTTTTATTTTTTAAAAAACTAGGCACAATAATATATTGTATTGCTTTATTTCCTTCAGGAGGGTGGACTGTGGAAACCGACAACTCGGTGCGTGGGGCAATTTTCTCTTTGACTGGGCCATTTTGTACTTCCATGGAACTGAGAAATGGCCAGCAGAAGCAGATGGGGAAAAAAACAACAACCCAAACTCCACAAACAGTGAAAGGGACGCGTGGCTATTATCAGCACAAGGAGGTTTGGGGCAAATAATAATAATGTTGGTATATGTTGAACCCTTACTACGCGCAGGGCACTGTTCTAAGCGCTGGGGTCGATACAGGGTAATCAGGTTGTCCCACGTGAGGCTCACAGCAAATAAAGTCTAATTGCCATTCAGGTGGGTGGCGGGGAGACTGGACCCCGGTGTTCCAGTGTTTGAATTCTCATCCAGTCAATAATGATAATAGTATGTGTTAAGCACTTATTATGTGCTAAGCACTGTTCTAAGCGCTGGCGAAGATACAAGATAATTGAGTTGGACGCAGTTCCTGTACCACATGGGGCTCACAGTCTTAATCCCCGTTTCACGGATGAGGTAAGCGGGGCCCAGAGAAGTGAAGTGACTGGCCCAGGGTCACACAGCAGGCAAGTGACGGAGCTGGGATTAGAACCCAGGTCTTTCTGACTTCCAGGCTCGTGCTCTATCCACTAGGCCATGCTGCTCCGCACCAGCCCAAGCTGTAGAACAGCCTGGGAGTCCCCCAGCTCATCTGGTTATGGGTGAAGACTAGGTTTTCTCTGGAGTTTTCCGTGGGGCCCGGAGGAAAATTGTTCTGGAGATGGGGGTCAGTTGGGCGATCTCCGGAATATTCGAGACATCCCAGAGACGGTCAACACCTTTTCTATGCCAAGCACTTGGCAATGGCTCGGAGTCTCTTTGCCCCGTTCCTCCCTCGTGTTATCGGCCACCTCCTCCGGGTGGCCTTCCCTGATGAATTCCCTCCATCCTAAAATGTACCAATCCCAGTAGCTCACTTAGCACCTAGGTGAGCTGTGTGACCACAACAGACCGCTCCCCAGCCTTGACCTCTAACATCCAGGGAGGGCTGGGTATTAGTATTATCGTTATTATCACCACTATTATCATTATTATTGTTCTTATCATCATTATCATAAAGGCATTTAAGTGCCAAGCACTGTGTTACACACTGGACTCGATGCGAGATAATCAGAGGGGACCCAGTCCCCGATATACCTCCCCTTGATTCTATTTATCGCTATTGTTTCTGTCCGTCTGTCTCCCCCCATTAGACTGTGAGCCCGTCGATGGGCAGGACTGTCTCTATCTGTTGCCGATTTGTCCGTTCCAAGCGCTCGGTACAGTGCTCTGCGCATAGTGAGCGCTCAATAAATACTATTGAATGAATGAATACAATAGCGTTCACATCTAGCAGGCAAGGAGAGCAGGTGTCTCATCCCCATTTTACTGATGAGGAAAATGAGGCCCAGAGATATTAAGTGACTTGCTCTAGGTCACACAGGAGGCCGTCAATGGGGCTGGGCCTAGAACCTGGGGCTTCTGACCCCCCGTCACTGGCTTTCCCCCCAGGCCGTGTTGCCTCTCCCCGTTGTCTCTGGGGTCCTTTTAATTTTCCAGGGTTGAACTCTGTCCCCCCGGGTTGGACAGTCAGAGGGGGGTTTCGGTAGATCGAGCCCTCCACCTGGATCGGTGTCCAGTTCATGGGCGGCTCTGGGGATTTATTCCCCAGAAAGGCAGGCCCAGGCTCGATGAACAGCTCTAGCCAGTTTTCACCCTCCCGTCGGCCTCCGACGCCGCTCTGGGCCTTGCCGAGGATCTGTCCCTTTTTCCTGGTCCCGTGGGAACGTTTTACGGTTGGCTCCTCTTTGGTCGAGGCAGAACCACGAAAGCCAAGGGCTGGGACACGTCGACCCGGTGACCCCACAGCCCCGAGTCTAAAAACACCAGACGCGCTCTCCTCCGTCCCCTCGCTCAACGGCGGCTTTTTCGCTCGCTTCGGCCCCTCGCCCTCAGATGGGAGGGGTTGTCCTTGAGCCGGGCGGTTGACTCGTTCTCTCCTTCGTGACTTACGGAGCTCCCTTCTATGCTACAGTCTCGCTGAGCCTCTTCGGAGTCCCTCCGAGCCCTGGCACCCGAGGTTTCGTCTCGGGGCCGCCGACTGGGGGCAGGCTGTTTGGGTGGGAGTGCAGTGTTTTGCACACGGGAACCGACGAGGGTCCTCCCTGAGCCCACTGCCCTTTCCGCACAGTCGGGTTGGGCGGAGTGTCCTGCCAAAGTCCCTGCCGTGTGCCCTCCCTACAGGGGGCAGGTCCCCCGGGCTCCCGTCTTGGCCGAGTTACGGCAGCTGCTCAGTTTGTCAGCCCTCCCCCGCTCGCAGTCTTCTTGGCACCCCACCCACTGCGTAGTTACTGATCTCCGACCCGACACGATGGATCGATCGACTTGACGACTGGCTCCCGAATGCAGGAGGAGCTGCCATTCGGCCGAAGGAAGGGAGGATCGTTGGCCCCGGCCGCCCCGGCCCTTGCTCACGCCCCTCCGGTTCCCGGAATCCCCGCTTTCTTCCTGCCATTCGTCCTGGCTCGCGGTTTCCCCCCACCTTGGCCTTCTTCTGCTTTGGGGGCCACTTTCCTCCTGGCCCAATTAGCCCTGGAGCCGGCAACATCGGCGGGACCTAAGGGACAAAACCCTAGGAGGCGAGAGGTGCGTGCCGGATAGCCGGGCCTGCTTTTCCCATCAGAACCGACGGACTTTTCCTGACAGAGTCTCAGCTAGCTGCCGGGATTGGGAACGGGCCCTAAGACGCTCTCTGCATTTCCGCTGTCCGTAGCCCGCCGGAACCCCGCCATTCCTCCCCCCGACTTTATCTTGCTCCGTCGCTGGAGCTGAGATCCTGGTCTGGGGGAAGGAAGTGGAAGGGATAAATCAGGCCGGGGGAGAGGGCTGAGGGAATCGGGAGAAACTGAAGAGAACGGCCAGGAAGAGAACTGAGGCTACTGGGGGGTACATTTCTATAATCGCATCTATTTGTATTGATGTACGTCTCCCCGCTCTAGAAGGAAATGTCACTGTTTATTTTTGCACTGTACTTTCTCAAGTACTTAGTACAGTGCTCTGCACACAGTAAGCGCTCAATTAATGCGCCTGAATGAATAAACGAAAGGATGACCGGGGGGAAGAGAGCGGAAATGGGTCCACTCTTGCAGTGATCAGTATGTGTACCCCAGGGTAGAAGAAAAAAAAAAAACCTGTGGAAGCACGTTGCTGAATGGAAACATAAATACCAACGTAGAATCAGATTTTCCAGATCAGTTTGGCTTTTTTTTAAACGGTATTTGTTAAGCACTTACTCTGTGCCAGGCACTGTACTAAGCACTGGGGTAGATGCAAGATAATCAGGTTGGAAACAGTCCTCGTTCCACAGGGGGGGTTCACGGTCTTAATCCCCATCGTACAAATGAGGGAACTAAGGCACCGAGAAGTGAAGTGACTTGGCTGTCACACGGCAGGCACGCGACGGAGCCGGAATTAGAACCCAGGTCCTTCTGTCTCCCGGGCCTTTGCTCTATCCACTAGACCACGCCGCTTCGACAAACCGTTCCCCCCTCATCACTCGCTTTAAGTTTTGCCATTTCCAGCATAAGTCCAAAGCCTCACTGGGCACCGATAGGCTGACCGACTCTTTTTAATCCTATACCACCCAGTTTTAAAGCGGAGCTGTACGGAATGAGTTGGGCAAAGTGAAGCACCGTACTCTAGGAAAAGAAGCAGGCGGAACATCGATAAAAAGACGCAGCGAGAGATACAAGATAACAGAAGCCAGGGACCAGAGAGGGGTAGAGGCACAGGGAGACAGACATACACGTCACATCATGTCAGACACAAGACCCATTCTTAGACCAAGTTTAAAAATTGGTGCTAAAAAAAAAAAAAAATGTTTCCCGACTGTGAAAACGTACAATCAATCCAATAGCAAAACAAGGCAGACATCATGTAATGAAAATAAGTACGCTCATATAGATTCGGTAACGACAAGAATGAGTTGGAGGGGAAGGGAGTGGGTTCTAAACTGAGTTGAATTACGTGAAACGAAGGGGGAAGAGTGAAAGAAAGAGAATCAAACGAACCCACGGACAAGAAAGGATCGTCCCGGGGTGTCCGGCGTGATAGGATTCGGGCTTTTCGGGTCAGTCAGTAAAGTGTGCATTTTAAAAGGAAGAATGACACCATAAAAAATGAGTGAAAGCCTGGAAGGTGGAACTCCTAAGGAAAGAGAGAGAAAAAAAAAAGAAGCAGAAGGAAAGCTGAGGGTGGGAGAATCTGAAGAAAGGAGCTGACTAAAGAACCTGGGTCAGATTTACTTTCTTATTTTGTGGTTCTGGAATTTGAAACTAAATCAATCAGTCAATCAATCAGTTGGCTCAGAGCCCACTGGGTCCACAGCCCCATATTAAGCACTTGAGAGTATATGCAGCACCTGGGGAAACACATTTACGTTCCTGGGTTCGCTGGGGGTATTTTGCTTAGTGAATGCTTTCCTTCTACATTCCAGAATCCTCTTGAATTGGCCTAGTTCCCCGACGACACAATTTTGAGAAGGAAGACGGGGTTGGCTGGTCACTGTCCCGGCGAGGGGGCGGATTCCTCACAGCCCCTGGGCTGCAAGACTGGAGATGTGGTCAGCTTCAACACCCTGGGAACCAGCCTTCCATTGAAAGACGGCCTGAAGTAAATCAGAACGCTTCAGGTGCGTGATAAGTGTTTCCCGGTAGATGCTAATGGACGCCGGTAATCTGGACTCATTATGAAAAATGGCATAATCCCGCCACTCTAGTCTCCATTTATGGGGCTTTCCAGATCAGCGGAGGCCGTTGGGAGAATGAGGCCATCGCAAGGTCCAACTAAGTATCTCACCTCAGCTCACCCAGCTCGTTACGTCGTCGTGAACTGGGGGGGGGGCACAGTGGATCGAGGGCCACGGTGAATTTGGGGCCGCAACGGATTGAGGGCTAGGATGGTGGGGGGGGAAGGTGCAGTGGGGTGAAGTGGACATCACGGTTCAGGTCTCCATGAACCTGACCCCTCTCTTTGGACAATGAGTTTTGAGAAGAGGCCAGGGAAGAGGAAAACCACCCTTTGGAGAAATGAAGCAGATTCCTACTGAACACTATAAAAGGAATGTCTCCGAGTGGGAGGTAGAGCTTAACAGATAGCTCCCTAAGTGGTTTTTTTTTCTTAAAAGAAAGCGTTTAGCAGCATTTGGCAGGAACTGCAAAAAAAAAAAATTCTCTTATCTTTTCTATTTTTTGGGGGGCAATTACGCATATACAAATCATCTTCAGGATCTGTGACTAAGCTGTGGGAGGAGAGGAAGGGTAACTGTTTTCTCTCCTGTTGGCTTGTGGTTTTGAATGCCGACGAGTTTGAGGGGGAACTAAATCAGAGATGCCGTTTCGCCAGAGAGCCACGGCTTTCACGGCGAGGGACGGACGACGGTGTTGCTCCCTGCCCTGGCAAATAAGTATCCCTGCCAGAGGCAGATGCTGTCCCGGCGACTTGGATTCTGACCGCCTTTCCCGAGCTGGAAGGCGGAGCCGGCCCCGGCGCTTCTCCGTCTACCCTTTAGCCCTGAAGCTCGGCACTGCCGAGGCCCGCGACGGACCGGTGTGGGAGGGGTCCGTTGCCTCCGCCCGAAACGCTGTCACGCCTCGGTCCTGACGTCAGTCACACATCGCCGACTGTTATCGCGGGTCGGAGGTCGACCTGTCCAACTTTCCGTCTTCAATCTACGGCTCGAACAATCGACTGTCCCTGTTGAGCCGGATGCCTGGGGTCTGAAGCCCGAGCCGTCGTCATCCTTCTTCTCAGTAATGGCATTACTACTGACCGCTGGGTGACTTTTTCGGGCCGAGATTAGATTTCGCCCCAGGCCTGGATGAGTTGGATGGAAACCTAGGAGCGGGAAGCGTTCGGGAGGCGGGGCTACTAATGACGTGCCCGACGGAGACTTTTCAAGAAAATTCTAGAAGGGATGTGTGAGAGCCCCTCCAAGATCTGGAAACAGTCTCTATTCTCTTTCCGACGCTGACCAGACTTGACTGTTCTCCTCACGTCCCGGTCAACTCCCCCCCACCTCCCCGTTCCCTAGCCAGGAGCCGACCTCGACCAGGGGGACCTCGTCGTACGGAACGGGTCCCACTCATAAATGTCGTTCCCAGACGGACGCGGGGAGCGGTAGCCCTTGTTTTTGCCCTCGCCCGCCTCCTTTGTTCCCTCTCCGCTGACCCAAATAATCCATGCTTCGTGCTCGCCCATCATTGTGCGATCCGGGACAGCCCCGCCGGGCTTTGTCGAGGGGAAGGAAGAAGCGGGATCGCTCTGGCCCAGCCTTGTCTGCGACCTTTTGGGCCAAAGCGGCATTGTCCTCTGGGTTCGGGAGAGCCCACAGGGAAGCCGGGGCCTTCCGTGGGGTTCCCCGTACACTTCTCGGTGCGATTTCAGAAAGGGTTGAGGCTCTGAGGTGAATCGGTCCTCCCCGTCGGCCGGGCGACGAGAGAGGCTCCTCGCTCTCCCCACCTCCCCGAGAAGCTCCGGGCCGGGTGTTCCTGTCTGTCAACAGTCGGCAACCGGGAGAGGGAAGTCATCATTCAACGTTATTATAATAATAATAACGGTGGTATTTGTTAAGCCCTTACTCTGTGCCCAGCACTGTACTAACCGCTGGGGTGGATGCGAGCAAATCGGCTTGAGCACAGTCCCTGTCCCTTCTTAGGGTTCCCAGGCTTCATCCCCATTTTACAGATGAGGTAACTGAGGCCCAGTGAGGTTAAGTGACTTGCCCAAGGCCACACAGCAGACAGGTGGCGGAGGCGGAATTAGAACGCATGACCTTGTGACTCCGGGGCCTGCGTCCCATCCGCTACGCCACGCTGCTTCGTCAGTCAGTCGGTGGTGAAGACAACTGCCCGGCGGGCCGCGCTCCTACCACCTCCGCCGCCAGGCTTCTTCGGCGTCGGACCCGTCCCCGGGATGGGGATTTCAATACGAAACCTCCCCTTCGCTTGGGGGTCCGGGAGCTTGTTCTAAATTGTGGCCGAGGCCTGGCCGTGGGCTTGAACAAAGACTTCACTGGAGAATTTTATCGAGAAGCGTGTGGGAGGGACGACTCTTCCAGAGCCATAAGCTCTCCTGGAGACAATTATGAAACGGGTGTGCTGGGAAGAGCGGGAGAGTGAGGGGGAGGTTAATGGTGGGGGGGACGGGAGGGGTAAGTTAGAAGCCCAACAGCTCCACCGAGCACGTTGGGCGTGATCCGGGGGATCCTGCCCCATTCCTGAAAAGTCTCCGGTAGGACCGGAGAGGGACTGGCCGCCTCTCGGAGGCTCCCTGAGGGTTCCTGCTGCAGTTCCGCCCCCCTCACAAACTGCCAGGCTCCAGGGGCTGCCAGGAGGGGCCCGGCTTGCGGGATCCGGGTTACCCAGGAGGCGGAGGCGCCATAGGCCCCCCTGCCTGGGTGCTGGTAGAGCAGAGTGTCACGGAGCGGGTTGCCGGGTGCTGTCGGCCGGTGCGTCTGCGCTGTGCCTGCTGAGGGTCTGAGTGTGTGCATTCAGGTGGGCGGGGGCCTGTATGTCACTCCTGTCCCTTGCCTGCTCTTTGCTCCCCATCTCTCTTAGTGCTCGTGTCACGTTGTCCTCTTTGCCTAGCCATCCGCCTCCATCCTTTTTTGTCCCTTTTTTTTCTCTCTTCCCCCCCATCTGTGTGCGTGTGTCTGTCTCTTTCTGGTTTCCTTCCCTAGGTTTTCGGCCCCACCCCTCGGAGGCCCCATTCTGCGTCCTACTCTCTGACCTCCCCAAAATATAACCACCGTCACCTTGCGCCGACGGGACATCGGTCCTTCAGGCTGGGGACGATGTCTACCAACGCTACTGGACTGTACTCTCCCAAGCACATAGTACAGTGCTCTGCGCACAGTAAGCACCCACTAAATACCATTAATGAAAGAGTATTAAGTGCCGAAGCACTGTGCTAAGGGCTGAGGAAGACACGAGACGAGCAGAACAGTCTCCAAAGGGGATCTGGCGGGAATTTTGTGATGGACGGGGAACGTGCCTATCAATTCTGTTATATCGTACGCTCCCGGGCGCTGAGTACAGTGCTCTGCGCACAGTAAATGTTCAATAAATACCATACTTTGATTGATAGCGAGGAATCACGCTGGGAGCAGGAAGTCAGCCCTGGAAAGTTTTCAAACTCAACTACCTTCCCGTGGCCCTCCGCCGGCTCAAACACTTTGCCCGGCTTCTACAGGTTGCCCCGCTGTCACATAAAAAGGGGAGAAGTGGAGTGTTAATACTTTTTAATGGGGAAGGAGTCCGTTGAGCGCTCAGCCGAGTTACGCTGGATCGGGACCGAGGGAGAAGGCTGCAGGAAAATCATTAGTCCTTACGCTTCGTTACGGGAAAACGGCCCTAAAGGGAGGGCTCGCCTAATAATGACTGCGCGAGCTGGAAGGCTCTCCGCCGCTCTTAGAGGAGTGGAGGGAGGCATTAGCTGGGAGGGTTGAGCAGATTTGGGCTTAAGGCCGTCTGGCGGGCCGACGGCCCCGGTGTCTGGCTCCTCCACTCCCGATAACGTGTGATTTAGGTCACGGATGGAGAGCCGGATGGCGCGGGGGCCTGGCGGGAGAGGAGGGAGATGGGGGAGATGGAGAAATGAGGGGCGGCCCCGAGGCTCGTCTCCTGAATTCGCCAGAGAGGAAGCTGTCCTGGGAGCGGGGGCGAGGGGGTGGGGGCCGCAGCTGGATCCCCCAGGGGTTGCCGAGCGAGCGGGGGATTTCGGAAGCGGGACCGAGGCCTGAGACTGTGGAAGGGGAGGCTTCAGGCCCACTCGTTCATTCGATCCTATGTACTGAGCGTCTCCTGGGTGCAGAGCACTGTACTAAGTACTTGGGAGAGTACACTATAACCATCAACAGGCAGATTCTCTGCCCACAGCGAGCTTACAGTCTAGAGGATGAGCTCACAGTCCAGAGGCCCCTGGTTTCGCTACAGAAGGCGGACCCAGGGTCTGAAGCTGGGGGTTTCCATCGGTCAGAGGGAGAGATGACCTTGACCTTCATGGATTCGGCAGCCCTTTTAACCCAAACGTTGGCTCTCCGGGCCTGTCCGAGCTCGTCCCTTGCTCAGAAGTGAAGCGTACGGCCTGAAGGTGGTCCCTGGCCGGGACTGCCCGGGCTGACTCAGTCACCTTTGGGGCGCTGGCCACGGACCGGTCAAGAGGACAGCTGGGAGACCCTGCCCTGACCTCCACCCTCCTCTCCTCCCAGCAACTGAACTCCTTCCTCTTCTCATGCTTCCTTAAATTGGGAGCAATTTGAGGGCAGGGACGGCATTTTTATTTTTTAACTTAATAATTAGTATTGCTTGCTGGGTGCCAAATTCCGCACTGAGCACTGGGGCAGAGACAAGGTAGTCAGATGGGGCACAGTGGGAAGATGCTCTGGGAGCCAGGAGACCTGGGTTCTAATCCCGGCTCTCGGGCAAGTCGGTTAACCCTTCTGAGCCTCAGTTTCCTCGTTGGCTCTCTCTCCCTCTTAGATTGTGAGCCCCGTGTGTGACAGGGATGCCATCTGATTTGATTCTCCTGTCAGCGCTTGGCACACAAAATCCCTTAGCAGCACCACATCTGAAATGACTCGAGTGCTGGCGTGGGCCCGAAACCCCAGAAGACTCCAATCTGACAGGTCTGGTTGTGGATACCGGTGAGGATAACAATCGAGCTTTTCTCCGAAGAAGAACGGAAAGTACTTCACAGACAAGAGTGCGTTAATCTTCACCCGGGGTGCCGACTGCCTTCAAACAGCTTCCCACAGTGAAGGAAGAGCGTTCGTGATGCTCCTCTAATGTAATGCGCACAGATGCTCCTTCCCTGGGAGTAGGAAATTAGAAATGGGATCTTCTCACTTTAAATTTGCAATTTAGTAACCTCCGCTTCCAATATTACCTCGGAGAGTGGAGAGGAGACGCTGAGAGCGACAAAGAGACGAGAGAGGTTGAAAATACAAAGTAAAGCAAACCCTGATATGTGTGGGGGGGGGGGGGGGGGGAATCTTTCCCTGGATGCCCTATATGGATTGAACGATTCTCACACTGTTATTGGTTTTGCTACCCTGGCATGGCAGTATGGCCTGGTGGAAAGAGCCTGGGATCCAAGTTCTGGTCCCAACTCAGCTGCTGGCCTGACTTGCAACCTCAGGAACGTCACTTAATCTCTCCAGGCCTCCATTTTATCATCTGCAAAATGGGGATGAGATATTTTCCCTCTCTCCCTTTTAGACTGGGAGCCCTGGGTTCTTCGCATCTATCCCAGTACTTAATATGTAGTAAATTCTTAATAAACATACTTAAGAATAATAAAGACAGTAAGTACCTCTGTAGTCACCCAGATAATTCAAAAAGTCCCTGCTTTTGCCCAATTTCCCCGACGATAGAGGAAAAAACAGGTGTTTGGCCCCAAATGAGCTGGATTTGCCAACTACACTGCTTGAATTCTCTGAATAATTTGCTTTTCTTTCCGCTCTGGTGTGTCTGTGTAGTCCACTCTTATTGTAAGCTTGTTGTGGACGGGGAATGTTTCTATTTATTATTGCATTGTCCTCTTCCTAGCTCTTAGTACAATGCTCTGCACGCAGTAAGCACTCAGTAAAGATGAATGAATGAATCGACCTCAGCACTTAGTACAATGCCTAGCACACAGTAAGAGCTTACCAAATATCAAAAAAAGAGAGAGAGAGAGAGCAAATGGGTGCCTGCGTGGATGTGGGGCAGGTGCACCCAAGCCCTGTCGGCTTCGGACCCCGAGAAGCAGTGAAGCCACCAACCCTCTGCCTTCTCCCATTCAGACCTGGCTTCCGTTCTGAACCCTGCGGCGGATCGGGCCAAGCTAACAAACATCCTTTTCTCGGTTTGGTCCGAATCCCTGAGCTAGGGTGAGGAAGGACTTTCCCGGGAAGTCCTCGAAAGTACCTCACCTCACTGATGAAGGGGGAAAAGGAACTTTACGCCTGTTTGGCTGCATCCTGAGGCCTGTCTGGGTAATGACTTTTGAGAGTTTGATCCTATGGGTCAAGAGCTGTTCATTTATACCACTCATCGTCCTATTCAGAACTTGATAAATTCTTCCTGGAGAGGCAAAATAATGCTACTGAAATATTGGGCCACTACTGGAGGGTGCCAACTAATCAAGGGTAGAATAATAATAATGTTGGTATTTGTTAAGCGCTTACTATGTGCAGAGCACTGTTCTAAGCGCTGGGGTAGACACAGGGGAATCAGGATGTCCCACGTGGGGCTCACCGTCTTAATCCCCATTTTCCAGATGAGGTAACTGAGGCACAGAGAAGTGAAGTGACTCGCCCACAGTCAGCTGACAAGTGGCAGAGCTGGGATTCGCACCCATGATCTCTGACTCCAAAGCCCGTGCTCTTTCCACTGAGCCACGCCGCTTCTATTCTGGCAGGGATCTGGAAGACCGAGAATAGCAACCCTGAGGAAGTTAGCCAGGGTTCTTCTCTGGGAAAAGAGTAACCTCCTATCGTGCAGGGAACGCGTCTGCTAATTCTGCTGCGCTGTGCCCTGCCGAGCGTTTAGTACGGTGCTCTGCACGTAGTAAGCGCTCGGTAAATACCACTGATTGATTGAAAAGAGCGGGCAATTGGGATTTATAGGGTCAAATTCAGATTTTTCAGACCTGCAGGTTCAACTTGGTGGGCTGCTGGCGCCACCTGGTGGATTCCCAGTAGCACCCCTCAAAACCGAATTCGATGCCCCCCGATTAATAATAATCAATAATGTTGGTATTTGTTAAGCGCTCACCATGTGCACAGCAGTGTTCTAAGCGCTGGGGGAGAGACAGGGTCATCAGGTTGTCCCACGTGAGGCTCACGGTCTTCATCTCCATTCGACAGATGAGGAAACCGAGGCCCAGAGAAGTCAAATGGCTTGCCCACAGTCACACAGCCGACAAGTGATTCGAACCCATGACCTCTGACTCCCCAGCCCGGGCTCTTTCCACTGAGCCACGCTGCTTCCCGTGATTAGCACAGGAGATTCGAACCCGGGACCCGGCGGAGGGGGGGGGGTCAGTCAGTCAATCGTATTTATTAATAATAATAATGTTGGTATTTGTTAAGCGCTTACTATGTGCAGAGCACTGTTCTAAGCGCTGGGGGAGATACAGGGTAATCAGGTTGTCCCATGTGAGGCTCACAGTTAATCCCCATTTTACAGATGAGGTAAGTGAGGCACAGAGAGGTTAAGTGACTCGCCCATAGTCACACAGCTGACAAGTGGCAGCGTCGGGATTCCAACCCATAACCTCTGACTCCCAAGCCCGGATTCTTTCCACTGAGCCACGCTGCTTCTCTATTTATTGAGCATTTACTGTGTGCAGAGCACTGTACTAAGCGCTTGGGAGCAAAGACACATTCCCTGCCCACAATAAGCTTACAGTCTAGAGGAGCTGGGAGGGGCAACCTTCCCCTTTCCCATTTATTCCCCATTTTTATTATTATAAAATGAAATTATAATATTTCAGTCGATTTATTTTGCCTCTCCGGGAAGAATTGATCAGGTTCTGTATAGGACGACGAGTGGTATAACTTAACAGCTCTCAACCCGTAGGATCAATATCTGTCCTCCCTTCCACTTAAACCGTGAGCCGGACGAGGGACGGGGATTGTGTCCGACCTGCTTATCACGTACCATCGGTGGTTTATTAGTATTATTATTCACGTACAACCATCCTCAGTAGTATTGGTGTTATTATTCATTCCCACCCGGCAGAAATGAACGGAAGGAAAATAACCGGACGTTGGGACCGAAACCAGCGCCCTGGTCTGGAAGAGAGAGAGAAAGGGGCACTCAAGTGAATGAGCAGATCCAGCGCCATTTTACGTACTCAGTTTTAATGGCTTTGGCCTGGACGTGAACTTCCTGTCGGAGCAGTGAAGGAAGACAACCGGCTATCTGCGCGGCCCGGCCCGGGTTCCAGGGGAGAGTCTAGATAAGACCAAGAAGTTCCTCAACGGATTCCACTGGGCCGGGGAGATGGGCTCGTCTTAACTGCAGCCATAAACGGGATTGGTTCCTAAAGACCTGGCCAGCCCCTCTAGTGCTGATTACGCGGATCTTGGCGGAGAAAACATCGATAAAGGCTTGGTGGTCTTACAGGCACTGAGGTGGGAAAGGGAGTCACCGAATCCTAGAATCTCAGGGTCCGGAAATTTCATCCATTCCATCGTATTTATTGAGCGCGGACTGTGTGCCGAGTACTGTCCTGAGCGCCTGTCTTTCTTACTCCTAACCTAGTGTTCCTTAAATTGGGGTTGGTGCCCTGGGGGTGCGGGAGGTGAGGCGAGAGGGAGACAGAAGAGAAGCTGGGTGACCTACAGGAAAGAGCTCGGGCCTGTGAGTCGGAAGGATCCCCCCCCCCCGATTCCCCAACTCCTCTGGACTGTAAGCTCACTGTGGACAGGGAATGTGTCTTTGCTCCCAAGCGCTTAGTACAGTGCTCTGCACGCAGTAAGCGCTCAATAAATACGACTGACTTACTGACCACCCCTCTCCGCCGGGTCCCGGATTCGAGTGTCCTGTGCTAATCACAGGAAGCACGTGAGGCCGGCTCTGCCATTTGCCTGCGGTGGGACCACCCTCAACTTTTCTTTTCTCAATTTCCTCATCTGTAAAATGGGGATGAAATGCCGGTTCCTCCCTCCTACTTAGATCTGCTTCTGATACACGTCAACTCTACCTACGCCAGTGCTTAGTAGAGTGCTTGGCACACAGACAGGGCTTAACAGATTATTACTGTTAGTTGAGTGGTGTTCGGAGACCGCAGCTTCAGGACCTTAGCACTTACCGTTACGGAAATACTTAATAAATGCCGTGAGGAAATCGAAGGGGGGTGAGCCCGTCTCCCCTGCTTCTCCTCCTTCCCTCATGACCTTAAAGAATTACTACATCTCCAAAAAGGGCAGCAAGTAGAGATCT
This sequence comes from Ornithorhynchus anatinus, assembly GCF_004115215.2. Taxonomy (NCBI): domain Eukaryota; kingdom Metazoa; phylum Chordata; class Mammalia; order Monotremata; family Ornithorhynchidae; genus Ornithorhynchus; species Ornithorhynchus anatinus. The sequence goes on from NC_041747.1 coordinate 2,202,935, forward strand.
GCCAGAGGAGCGGCGCGGCCTAGTGGGTAGAGCCCGGGCCTGGGAGTCAGAGGACCTAGGTTCTAATTCCAGCTCCTCCGTTTGTCTGCTGGGAAGCAACTCGCTTCACTTCTCTGTGCCTCAGCTATCTCATCTTTAAAATGGGGATTGACACCGTGAGCCTCACGAGGCGCACCGATTTTGATCTTGGGTCGATCCCAGTGCTTAATATAAGCGCCCGGCACACAGTACCTAACCGACGCCATAAAAACATTATCATTATTACACGAAAGGAGCCGCGGCGGGGACCCAGAGGTCCGGAGAAGTTTGAGAGTCATCGATACGAGTTAAAGTTTGTTTTTTAATTGGTGTATTGGCACCGGTGAGGCAACTGGGCTTATTGGTTAATGAACGTTCACTCCCGGCCACAGCTTAGCTGAGGCTGTTAAATTCTGGAGGAAAGATATTCCGGGAGTGAGAAGGAGGGAGCCACGCAAGCCAGCAGGTGTCTCACCTTTCCACAAGATGCGCGGAGAATATATTTTCTTGGACTTAGAGGGACCCTCCAAAAGTTAGACTTGGTTGTCCCGAGGTCGACCAAAACCTGGTTAATGGGGCATTCTTGGGGCATTACTTGATTAGGTTAGCCAGTCCTCTACTAAGCGCTTGGGAGACCACGCTACAACAGTCGGTAGACACGTTCGCCACCCACAAGGCGCTTACAGTCTCCAGGCGGAGACACGTTAAAATAAAATAAATTGCAGATACGTACATAAGAGCCTTGGGGCCGAGGGCAAAGTGGATAGAGGGTACAGGTCTAAACGCGTAGGCGACACAGAAGGGAGAGGGAGTAGGGGAAATGAGGGCGTAAGTGGGGAAGGCCTCTTGCAGGAGATTTGATTCGAATAAGGCTTCGGAGGTGGGATGAGTGGTGGTCTTTCCGACATGAAGGGAGAGTTCCAGGCCAGAGGGAGGATGTGGGCAAAACGTCGGCGTCGGCACGGACGAGGCTGAGGTACGGTGAGTAGGTTGGTGTTAGAGGAGCAGAGTGCGTGAGCTGGATTGCAGTAGCAGCGTGGCTCAGCGGAAAGAGCCTGGGCTTCGGAGTCAGAGGTCATGGGTTCGACTCCCGGCTCTGCCACTTGTCCGCTGTGCGACTGTGGGCAAGTCACTTTACTTCTCTGGGCCTCAGTTACCTCCTCTGTAAAATGGGGGTTAACCGTGAGCCTCACGTGGGACAACCTGATGACCCTGTATCTACCCCAGCGCTTAGAACAGTGCTCTGTACATAGTAAGCGCTTAACAAATACCAACATTATTATTAGGAAAGCAGCGAGGGAAGGGAGGGGCTGATTGAGTCCTTGATAGCTGCTGTGGTAAACGGAGGCACAAAGCACTGTACTGAGCACTGGGGGAGAGTATGGTAAAGATTAGCAGGGATGGTCCCTGCCCACAAAGAGTTTACAATCTAGCAGGGGAGAAAGACACCAAGATAGACAGGGAAGGAAGAGGGACTATGTATATGACTTACTGCTTGAGAAACCAGGTCGGTAAGACATGATCACAAGGGCTGTGGGAGGTTGTGTATGTGCCTCCCCCTCTCCTACCTTTCCACCATTTGGGGGGCTCCTAATCTCCTCTCTTCCCCCTCCTCTCTCCTCTCCCACCGGCCCCAGCTCGCTCCCCTCTTTCCCTCCCTCTCCAGCCTAGCAGCGTCGCCTAGTAGAGTATGGGGCTGGGAGTCAGAGGGTCTGGGTTCCGATTCCGGCTCCACCCCTTGCCTGCCGTGTGGCCTCGGGCAAGGCACTTCGCTTCTCTGTGCCTCAGTTACCTCATCTGTAAAATGGGGAGTGAGACCGCAAGCCCCATATCGGGCAGGGACTGTGTCCAACTCGAAGTGCTCGCATCCACCCCTGGGCTTAGTACAGTGCCTGACACATAGTAAACGCTTAACAGATACCACAATTATTATTATTATTATTAATTCTCCTGTTTGTCTCCTATTTACACTCTGAGTTACATGCAGGACAGGGACTACGCCCAACCTGAGTATCTTGATTCTATTCCAGGGCTGAGAGCGGTGCCTGGCGCTTAACAAATATTACAATTATTGCTATTATTATCCCCTCACGTTCCCCCACTGACCCCTAGCCCTTGAAAGAGCCTTGCGGTAGCTGATTTCTCATTCCCTTAGGATTCTGCTTCAGAGCTGAATCCAGCAAAGCTGAATGACCAAGGCCACGGCTGATGCATGAGGCCCTGGCCCTGCTCCAGGGCCTTGTGATTGGAGACTTTGTCCTGCTATTTGATAAGCGCAGCACACACCCACCACTGATAAAACGTGCCCAGGGGCTGCATTTATCAGTTTCGGACCTTTTCTATATTTGCTGCTCTAGGAATGAGCCCTCAGAATGACTCCTCAGGAATCAGCCTGGAGTCAGAGATTTTGGTGCAGAGGGATTCCGTGCTATGTTGCTTAAGGCACCAAGTATCACCCGGGATCGTGGAGAGTGGGAGAGGCGAGGCCGCAGAGGAGGAAAAGGAAATTCCCGCTCTCAGCCGCAGTCAATTCCTCAGGTCCGGAAGTCAGGTGGCGTTTGGGAGCCGGAGGCCGCGTGGATACCGCTGGATGCGGAAGTCGTTCGTGGCCTCGGAAAACCGGGGTTTATTCCCCCCTACATCACCCCGTTTGTGGCCCCACCCGATCCGGGAGTCACTGCTTCAAATCTGGGGGTGCAGTTCACAAAATCTTCCTGCCATCTGACCCAGACTCTGGGTCTGGGGGAGGGTGGTATAATAGCTACCTGTGGGATTTGTTAATAATAATGTTGGTATTTGTTAAGCGCTTACTATGTGCAGAGCACTGTTCTAAGCGCTGGGGGAGAGACAGGGTCATCAGGTTGGCCCACGTGAGGCTCACAATCTTAATCCCCATTTTACAGATGAGGTAACCGAGGAACAGAGAAGTCAAGTGACTTGCCCACAGTCACACAGCTGACAAGTGGCAGAGCCGGGATACGAAGGATGGGCAGGGAACACATCTGCTAATTCTGTCCGTATTGTGCTCTCCCAAGTGCTTAGTAGAGTGCTCTGCACATAGTAAGCGCTCAATAAATAGGGTTAATACTATGTGCCGAACCCTGTACTGCGGACTGTCGTAGGTGCGAGTTAACCAGGTAATGGGACTTCAATTCAATTCATTCATTCGACGGTATTTATTAAGCACTTACTGGGTGCACAGCACTGTGCTAAGCGTTCGGGAAAGCACACTACAACAATAAACGATGACATCCAGGCCTGGCTACCGGCATGGAGCCGGAGTGGAATACCGCCCAGGCCCTGTCTCGGGGAGGAGGGGGCGAACCCTGATGCGTGAGCTCTTTCCCAGCAAGTGGATCTGATTGCTGAGCCCAGGCACAACGAGGTTTACGTCATTTTTTCAGGGGAAAATCAATCGGCAGGCCGCCGGCCCTGTCCAGCGGGGTTATTAATGACCCTGGAGCTGGCTGATCATATTTGCACGGTCTTTCAATAAACAGTTTCAGCCACAACCAAGGACTAAAACAGTCCATTCACACACAGGCAACGCACCGCCCTGACTGGACTGACAGGCCCCGAGGATTGATTCTCACCCCCGACTCCCTTCTCGGACCCTGCCATCCTCACTGATCACTGCTGAACCCCAACTTCTCCCTCGCCCACTGCTCCCTTGGGCTGGACCTTTCCCCTAGGGCCGGTAAGACCGTGGGGTCCAGATGTGGCAGGCACGGGAACGAACATCGGGGTAAGAGCAAAGCCACCGGGGACCTTTCTCGAGCTCCACGCTTCGGGAGGGTGTCAAAGATCACCTTCTTGAAGGATCTCTCAATCCACAGCTCCCCTCTCCTCAAAATCCCCCACGAGGGCTCCGGATTTCCCTCCGCCTCAAGGGAAAAGGAAGCGCTCGACAAACCCCGGAGTTGTTCTTATTAAGCAGCCGGCAACTCACGACGCTCAGTAAATGCCATGCACTAATAAAAACCTCCAAACTCGGCAAGACGTCACAGACTCTCAAGGGCAGGCAGAAGTTACCTCTTTTTTAAGGTATTTACTATGGATCGAATGCTATTCTAAGTGCTGGGGAAGGGGCGACTTAATTAGGTCGGACGCGGTCCCTGTCCCGCATGGGACTCACGGTCTAAGTAGGAGGGAGGACGGGTAACCCCATTTAACAGTTGAGGAAACTGAGGCCCAGAGAAGTGAAGTGACTTCCCCAAGGTCATACAGCGAGTAACAGGCAGAGTCGGCATTAGAACCCACGTCCTTCTGACTCCCAGGCCTGTGCTCTCTCGACTAGGCCAGGCTGCTCCTCGCTTCTCCTTGGAAATAATTCTGATTTCTTTTATTAAACGTGTTTCTCTTAATGCTCCTCCTCGTATGAGGGAGTCGGGGGTGGGGGAGGAAGGAAGTGGAGACCTACAGAGGGGAGGGGATGGTGCCGTGGGGGGCCGGGGTGGGGGGGCGGTCAGGGAGATCGTCCCTTGGATCAGTGGACGCCTGGTGCCACATAGCGTAGTCGGAGTCTGTCAGTCAATCACATTTATTGAGCACTTACTGCGTGCAGAGCACTGTACTAAGTGCTTGGGAGAGTACAATATAACAATATAACTGACACATTCCCTGTCCTCAGTGAACTTACGGTCCAGAGGCCAGCGCTGGTTTCGGAAGTAGCGTGGCTCAGTGGAAAGAGCACGGGCTGGGGAGTCAGAGATCACGGGTTCAAACCCCGGCTCCGCCACTTGTCAGCTTTGTGACTTTGTGTCACTTCACTGCTCCGTGCCTCGGTGACCTCATCTGTAAAATGGGCATTAAGACTGTGAGCCCCATGTGGGACAACCTGATCACCTTGTATCCTTCCCCAGCACTTACAGTCGATTAGACTGTAAGCCCGTCAAACGGCAGGGACTGTCTCTATCTGTGGCCGACTTGTTCATTCCAAGCGCTTAGTACTGTGCTCTGCACATAGTAAGCGCTCAATAAATACTATTGAATGAATGAATGCACTTAGAATAGTGATTTGCACATAGTAAGCGCTTAACAAATGCCATCTTCTCCATCCCCCTGGAGTAGAAGGCATCCACAGAAGCCCGAGCCTCACCCTTCTAGCCGCCCCGCCGGCACGTCCTGAGCCGCCCATGGGCCACCTTCCTCAGGTTTGCCCCCGTTGATTGGCTCCACATGCCCCCACCAGTTACCTGTCTGCCCCAGCTCTGGCCTTCCAGGCGTCTCAGCGAACCTGAGAAGTAGCATGGCCTAGTGGATAGTGCAAAGGCCAGGGAGCCAGAAGGACCCAATAATAATAATAATGATGGTTTCTGTTAAGCGCTTACTATGTGCCAGGCACTGTACTAAGCGCTGGTGTGGATACAAGCACATCGAGTTGGACACAGTCCCTGTCCTATGTGGGGAGGACCTGGGTCCTAATCCCAGCTCTGCCACTTATCTGCTGTGTGACCTGGGGCAAGTCACTTCACTTCTCTGTGCCTCAGTCCTCTCATTTGTAAAATGGGGATTAAGACCGGGAGCCCCATGTGGGATGTGAATTGCATCCAACCTGATTTGCTTGGATCTACTCCAGCGCTAGGAATAGTGCCTGAAACAACTTCTTGCACAACTGTAAGATAAGAATCTACTCCCGAGAGGCTCCTCCTGGTCTGAGCTCCTGGAGAGGGTGATCCCTTCAGGGAATTGGGGTAGATCCAATGGGGGAGATCCCAACGGAGTGGGGTTCGGATGGGGGGAGGCCAGCCCTGTGGCTTCGGACCTGGAATAACTCAGCCCTTTTGACCTCTTTCCCTATCTTTCAAAGTTTACTCTGCCTGGACAAACACTGGACCACAGAACCAAATAAGCAAAACCTAGGGGGCCCCCAGGCCTAGGTTAAAATCAATTTTAGGGAGCAGATCGAGGTTGTCAGGGTCTTCAGAGGGCAGCAGTGTGTAAGTAAGGCTTTAGGGCATCACCCTAATCTCACTGGTGAAATACCTTAAGGCAAACTCTAATCTTTTAAACCCTCAGGAACTTAGAAAACACAAGTTGGTGCCATTGAAGAAAGGGGAATAATAATTCCATTATCCCTTTCATCTCAAGGATTGCACTAGGCCTTTTTTTTTAATAGAAAGGGGAATAACAATTCTATCACCCTTTCATCTGAAGGATTGCACTGGGCCTTTTTTTTATTGACTTGATTGTGCTCACGGAGGGAGGTGAAATTGAGGCTCAGGAGACAGCCCTAAATCCAGGGGTAGAGAAGCAAAAGGGGCTCACGCTTCTAAACCCTTAGTGTCTTAGTTGGGAACTGCCCCTCATTCTCTGGATGCTTTGGGATCGATCCATCAGGGGTATTTACTGAGTGCCTACTATGTATTGAGCACTGTACTAAGCCTCCCATTCCCCTTGTGCCCTCTCAGAGCCCTGTCTGCACAAGTGAGGTTGGTACAGATCACCTTGAACAAACTGCTAGGAACAACTTCTGGGAGAGGTGTTCCCAACCTACCTGTTTTTGGCAAAGCAGCTCCAAGGACAAACAACACCCCGAACTGGACCCCCAAAATCTCCCCGGCCCTTAATTCTCTCTGGCCTTCAGTTCCCTCACCTGCAAAATGAACATTCAATACCCGTTCTCCTTCCTACTTAGACTGTGAGCCCCTGGAGGGACAGGGACTGTGTTTGCACCCTAGAGCTTAGGACAGTGCTCGGCACATGATGGGAGCTTAACAAATACCGCAGTTATAATGAAACAAGACAACTGGTATGAAAGTTTTTTGGAAAATTTAAAAAAGTGTCCTCCAGATGTGAGGTATGATAATGATGATGATGGTATGGACCACATCGCTTGCTGATCTATTTACCGTGATTAAGTTGTCCTGTTTTTGTCCATCCGTCTCCCCCGACTAGACTGTAAGCCCGTCGATGGGCAGGGATGGTCTCTATCTGTTGCCGAATTGTACCTTCCAAGCGCTTAGTGCAGTGCTCTGCACATAGTAAGCGCTCAATAAATACTATTGAATGAATGAATGAATCTGTTAGCCCGTCCAAGGGCAGGGACTGTCTCTATCTGTTACCGATTTGTCCATTCCAAGCGCTTAGTACAGTGCTCTGCACATAGTAAGCGCTCAATAAATACTATTGAATGAATCAAGTACCAAACTTCACACCTTGGAAGGTTTCTGGGTGACTGGTTTCCGAGCGGCCCCCTTCCTGGCACCGACCAGCCCGCTCCCCAGGGTTGGGTTACATTCCCGGGGCTGGTTTAATCTCCCGATACGAAAGAACGTAATCAGAGTCACCGGGCCCTGAGCTCTTCCTTCGGGAAGGGGACTGGTTGCCACTGGGCTAACACCGACGAGACTTGGGTGGCTCATCGGCGCCCCGGGACACCGTGCCCGTGGGTGAAGTCATAGACCACCCCCGCCCACCCTGACCGCCTTCCTGGGGCCCGGCCTGGCCGGAGGAGCCGGGACAGGGGAGGGGACTTTGAAAAATCACCAAACAGTAATCCTGCCTTGAACAAAAGAAAGGCAATCAAAGTGACCTTTAGGTAATAAATGGGCCTTTTCCCTTCGCCCTGCCCTGTCCCCAGACACCCCGAGCCTACTAGGGCCAGTGCCCAGAGAGGTGAAAGGAAGATTAGGGTTATATCTTCATCACCCTATTTATTTTGTTTAATGAGATGTACATCACCCTGATTCTATTTATTTGCCATTGTTTTTATGAGATGTTCTTCCCCTTGACTCTATTTATTGCCATTGTTCGTGTCTCCCTGTCTCCCCCGATTAGACCGTAAGCCCGTCAAAGGGCAGGGACTGTCTCTATCTGTTGCCGATTTGTACATTCCAAGTGCTTAGTACAGTGCTCTGCACATAGTAAGCGCTCAGTACATACTATTGAATGAATGAAAGATTATTTCTACCGACTAGACTCTTGTCCTCATCCTAATCCTTTGGGCCGGCAGAGGGAAGAGCAGACAACCTTAATGATAACACTTCTACTGCTGATAATTGTGGTATTCGTTAAGCGCTTTCATTCAATCGTTCAATCGTATTTATCGAGCGCTCACTGGGTGCCGAGCACTGTACTAAGCGCTTGGAAAATACAGTTCAGCAACAAATAGAGACACAATCCCCGCCCTCAAGGGGCTCACAGTCTAGAAGGGGGGGAAACAGACATCAAAACAAGTAAACAGGCATGAGTAGCATCATTATAAATAAAAAGAATTATAAGTATATACACACAATGTAAGCACTGTTCTAACAGGGCCAAACTCTCTTCCCCTCTTCAAAGCCCTACTGAGAGCTCACCTCCTCCAAGAGGCCTTCCCACACTGAGCCCCGCTTTCCCTCTGCTCTCCCTCCCCCCTACCAGCACTGTGCTCATTTGTGTATATTATTTAATAATGTTGGTATTTGCTAAGCGCTTACTATGTGCAGAGCACTATTCTAAGCGCTGGGGTAGATACAGGCTAATCATGTTGTTCCACATGAGGCTCACAGTCTTAATCCCCATTTTCCAGATGAGGTCACTGAGGCCCAGAGAAGTGAAGTGACTTGCCCACAGTCACACAGCTGACAAGTGGCAGAGCCGGCATTCGAACCCATGACCTCTGACTCCCAAGCCCATGCTCTTTCCACTGAGCCACGCTGCTTCTCTTATTACCCTATTACCCTATTTATTACCCTATTTATTTTCCTCATGAGGTGTACATCCCCTTGATTCTATTCATCTTGATGACGCTGTCTTGTTTTTGTTTGGTTTTGCTTTGCTTTGCTGTCCGTCTCCCCCGTTTAGACGGTGAGCCCGTCATTGGGCAGGGATGGTCTCTCTCTGTTCCCGAATTTTCCATTCCAAGCGCTTAGTACAGTGCTCTGCACATAGTAAGCGCTCCATAAATACTATTGAATGAATGAAGTGTTGGGTTAGAATCAGGTTAATGAGGTCAGACACAGTCCCTGTCCCAGGGTCGGAATTAGAACCCAGGTCCTCTGCCTCCCAGGCCCGGGCTCTTCCTTGTCGGCCTCTGAGCAACCACCCTCACCAGTCCACTCTGATCCTCCAGCTGAAGCTGAGGCACCGTGGCCACGTCCCCTCCCCACGCCTCGCTCATGCTGGGCCCAAATAATAATAATAATAATGCTGGTATTTGTTAAGCGCTTACTATGTGCCGAGCACTGTTCTAAGCGCTGGGGTAGACACAGGGGAATCAGGTTGTCCCACTGGGGGCTCACAATCTTAATCCCCATTTTACAGATGAGGTAACTGAGGCACCGAGAAGTTAAGTGACTTGCCCAAAGTCACACAGCTGACAAGTGGCCGAGCAGGGATTCGAACCCATGACCTCTGACTCCAAAGCCCATGCTCTTTCCACTGAGCCACGCTGCTTCTCTACTGGTATCCACCCCAGCCTTTAGTACAGTGCCTGGCACCTAGTTAAGCGCTTAACAAATACCACTATTATGGTCATGGGTTCAAATCCCGGCTCCGCCGCTTGTCGGCTGTGTGACTTGGGGCAAGTCACTTCGCTTCTCTGGGCCTCAGTTACCTCAGTTGTAAAAATGGGGATTAAAACACGCGAGCCCCACGTGGGACAATCTGATTACCCTGTATCTCTACCTCAGCGCTTAGACAAGTGCTCGGCACATAGTAAGCGCTTAACAAATAGAATAATAATAATAAAAAAATACGAATGAATGAATGATGATGATGATGCAGCCATGAGGGACACAATCATTGCCCTAGCGGGTCGATGCCACCAGGTGGCGCTAGATCTTAAGGCCCAACGGTGTCGGTCAACGCTCAGAGCGCTAATAATAATAATAATAATAATAATAATGTTGGTATTTGTTAAGCGCTTACTATGTGCCGAGCACTGTTCTAAGCGCTGGGGGAGATACAGGGTCATCAGGTTGTCCCACGTGAGGCTCACAGTGAATCCCCATTTTCCAGATGAGGTCACTGAGGCCCAGAGAAGTGAAGTGACTTGCCCACAGTCACCCAGCTGACAAGGGGCAGAGCCGGGATTCGAACCCATCACCTCTGACTCCCCAGCCCGGGCTCTTTCCACTGAGCCACGCTGTGTGAACTTCAGGCCCAACCGGAAGACTTCATAATAATAATGTTGGTATTTGTTAAGCGCTTACTGTGTGCAGAGCACTGTTGTAAGCGCTGGGGGAGAGACAGGGTAATCAGGTTGTCCCACGTGAGGCTCACAGTCCTCATCCCCACTTTACAGATGAGGGAACTGAGGCACAGAGATGTGAAGTAATAATAATACTGTTGGTATTTGTTAAGCGCTTACTATGTGCACAGCACTGTTCTAAGCGCTGGAGGAGTTCCAAGGTGATCAGGTTGTCCCACGTGAGGCTCACAGTCCTCATCTCCATTTTACAGATGAGGTCACTGAGGCACAGAGAATAATGTTGGTATTTGTTAAGCGCTTACTATGTGCAGAGCACTGTTCTAAGCGCTGGAGGAGATACAGGGTCATCAGGTTGTCCCATGTGAGGCTCACAGTTAATCCCCATTTTCCAGATGAGGTAACTGAAGCCCAGAGAAGTGAAGTGACTTGCCCACAGTCACACAGCTGACAAGGGGCCGAGCTGGGACTCGAACCCAGGACCTCTGACTCCCAAGCCCGAGCTCTTTCCACTGAGCCACGCTGCTGACTTGCCCAAAATCACACAGCTGACAAGTGGCTGAGCCTGGATTTGAACCCATGACCTCAGATTCCCAAGCCCGGGCTCTTTCCACTGAACTACGCTGCTAATGAGGTGTATATCTCCTTGATTCTGTTTATCTTGATGCTGTTGTTTTGTTTTCGTTCCGTTCTGCTTTGCTGTCTCCCCCGTTTAGACTGTGAGCCCGTTATTGGGCAGGGATTGTCTCTGTTGCCGAATTGTCCATTCCAAGCACTTAGTACAGTGCCCTGCCCATAGTAAGCGCTCAATAAATACTACTGAATGAACGAACCTGATTAGCTTATACCTACCCCGGCGCTCGGCACGGTGCCAGGCACATAGTAAGCACTTAGCAAACACCACCGTTATTCTACTTTTTATTATTGCTATGAATATTATTAAGGAATGTGGTGAGCCTACTGGGCAGGCAGGGGGGAAGCACCCTACCAAGGGGGTCCAAAAATTTGGCACAGAAATCCTTTCAACGGCCAAAGTGATCAGCAGCTACCTGGGTTCCTCTCTCTGCTCTCAGGATGTAGAATCGGGAGGCGTTGGTGGAGACAGTGTGACATGGTGTCGGAAGAAACCGTCGGGCACCCGTGCCCTGCGTCGGATGCGAGGTGGGCACAGGGCGAGTTTTCCTTAAATACGGGGCCCTGCGAGAATATAGCCTCTATCGTGTACGTACCCAAGTAGCCTCCTGTTCTCCTTTCTACTGGCTCGTCCTCCCTTTAGACTACGAGTCCCTCCAAAATTGAAGAGATTATGTCGGCCCTGGTTATTTTGAATCTACCTTGAGCCCACGCAGTGTTTTGCATCTCCTCCGTGCTCAATAAATATCATCACATTTATGATTTGCTTGTATTCACCCCAGCGCTTAGTGTACGGTGCCTGGCACCAAGTAAGTGCTTAACAAATAACATTATTATTATTATTATTATCACGACATACACAACCAGAATGTGATGGTACTGCAACACCCCCTTATTTCTGCCTTTAGATTTTTTAATCTGAAGAAGGATGGATCTGGACCCTCGTAAAGTGACATCTTTATAGAACAGCCAAAGCCCACCGCTCAAAAACCTTCAATGTTACCCATCCCTCTTCATATTAAGCAGAGACTCCTGTCCATTGGATTCAAGGCACTCCATTAGCCGATTCTCTCTCTCTTTTCACTTATCCACTCTCATCTCCCACCGCACCCCGGCTCACATTCTTCATTCCTCTCAAGGTAACCTTCTCACTGTGCCTCGCCCTCAACTCTCCCATCTCCAACCAAATCTGCCAGAGGACAGCTCTCCTCACTTTTAAAAGTCCATCTCAAACCCAACTCCTCCAGGAAGCCTTCTCCAGTGAAATTTTCTTTCCTTTAGCACTTTTGCGTTACCTCCACGCTTAGTCTCTAGACTGTAAGCTCGCTGTGGGCAGGGAACGTGTCTACCAACTCCGTTATACTCTACTCCTCCATTATCCACATTATCCATTATTAAGCAGCGTGGCTCAGTGGAAAGAGCACGGGCTTTGGAGTCAGGGCTCATGAGTTCGAATCCCAGCTCTGCCACTTGTCGGCTGTGTGACTGTGGGCAAGTCACTTAACTTCTCCGTGCCTCAGTTCCCTCATCTGTAAAATGGGGATTAAGACTGTGAGCCCCACGTGGGACAACCTGATTCCCCTATGTCTACCCCAGCGCTTAGAACAGTGTTCGGCACATAGTAAGCGCTTAACAAATACCAACATTATTATTATTATTATTATTATTATCCCCCGACCCAAATCTCTCAACGTGGAGGAACTGAAGAGATGCTTCAAGCTGGCACCATCCGCCAAAGCCCATTAAATTGTGGTCACTAGACATCTGGTTACCTATTGCCCTCATGTTGACTTGGCTCTGAAACTTCTTCACTTTTCAGTTGCCCCATAACTGCGTCCCTCCAGACTGTAAGCTCACTGCGGGCAGGGAACGTGTCTGCTAACTCTGTTCTCTCCCACACGCTTAATAGGGTGCTCTGCACATTGCAAGCGCTCGATAAACACAAGCAATTGATTGATCGAATGGATTGTAAACTTCTTGAGGGCAGGGACGACGTCTTCTAATCTATTGCAGTATGGTGCTCTGGACATAGAAGTTGCTTAATAAATGCGGATGGATGGACTGACATTGATTAATGGGGTCCTGTGAAGAAGTCCCCCTGCAAAGACGTAATAACGGCCCGGAGCCCGACTATTTGTGCCTAATAGAGAGGTAGCTTGCTGGCTCCAGAAGACCTGCTGAGAGCACATTAATGTTGTGCGTGGGAATGACTCATCTTGGGAAAGCGAAATGCTCCATGAAGTGCTTTTTCCTTCATTATTCTTTGTGTTTTTTGATTTCTAAATTGTTCCCTTTACTGTGCCTCCAGATGCTGAATTCTCAGAAAAAACACTGATGCTCATTTGAACATCTCTCCTCTGCTACTGAAATATTTATTCGACCTGGGTCGGTTTGGTTGGGAAGGGTTGCTGGCTCCTTTAACCGTCTGATACATTTTATCCCATCAGGGGAAATAGAAAGGAAGTAAATTACCCAACCGAAATACTTAACGTTTGAGAGGAAACATCTCCCTTTCATGGATGAATTTGTTTTCAAACAATAATAAATAGTACAGCGCTCCGCACACAGCTTGTGCTCAATAAATGATTGAATGATTGACGTAGGATGCCATGGAGTGTAAATGGCAGAGGTGTCCTGCTCTCCTGTAATTTCTTCCTTTTGGCTTTTTAAAGACCAACAGTCCACTCGATCTGCTCAAGACTTTGGGGGTCATATCTCCACCTGCACTTTTCAAATTCACCCTTCATTTGCGCTCCTCATTTTAGGGAGGTGGAATTTAGGGAAAATAGGGGAATTTTATGGTTCTTTTAAAAGCACGCCTCCTCCGAGAGGCCTTCCCCGATTAAACTCTCATCAAACCTGGGGAAATGGGGGAATTTTATGGCTCATTTAAGGCACATCTCCTCCAAGAGGCCTTCCCTGCTAGATTGACTGATAATGATATTAAGCACCAACTATGTGGCAGACCCTGGACTTGGGGCAGGGGTGGATACACAATAACTCAGATGTGGTTTGTATAGGGGAAAGCAGTGGGGGCTTGAAAACTGGAGCCCCCCAACCCCAGCTATGGAGACCCCTTTCTGGGCAGAAAATTAACAACCATCTTGGAGAAGGTTCCAGTATCTACAGACCTGTGTGAATGGGGCTCACTGGCTTTTTTTATAAGCGCTAAAATAAATGAGTGGTATTAATAACTCGGTCTAAGTCTCATTTCCCGGCGAAAGAAAATTAAATTCTGCAAGGTGAAAGGCAAGCCAATCGCAATAACCTTGCAATTGAGCCCAGTTTGACTGAAAGTTCCTCGAGGGCAGGGAACGCGTGCTTTGCCTACGTAAATAGATTGGCGATGCGGCTGATGCTGCTGAGAGATGAGCTGGCATTTGGCAGGGTCCCCTGGGCTGTGATGCCATTCTCTTTGGCAGGTCCAGGGTGGCGGCTGAGAACACCAATCAGACATCCAGTTCTCAGCCAAGCCGGTGGCCCCTTTCTCCTTTTTTCCTCTCCCTCCTTCAAGGCTGCTGCTTACTATCATTCAATCAGTCAATCAATGGCATTTACTGAGCGCTTACTGCATGCAGAGCACTGTACTAAGCGCTTGGGAGAACACAACATTTCCTATTTTCATTTCCAATGTGTTCCAAGGGTAGCTGAGAATAGTCAGGCTCATCTCCTTGATCAAGATTTCATCACCTCTTGCAGTTACACATTAAGTTCTTTATGTCCTCCCTCAGCACATATTTATATGTATATGTGCTGAGGGAGGACAGACACTCACACATATATAAAATCAGTTGTATAGTCAACTGGTTTCTTCCGACTACCTGTTTTGTCAGCGTCGTTATTATTATGTCTGCCTCCCTTGTAGAATATAAGCACCTTTGTAGACAGGGGACTTGTCTCAAGTTCTTGTGGTATTTTCTCAAGTGCTTAGTAGAGCGCCTCGCACATGGTGGATGCTCAATAAATTATTATTATGGTACTTATGTGTCTACTATTTGTCAAGCACTATTCTGAGCACTGGGGTAGGTACAAGTTAATCAGTTTGGACACGGCCCCTTTCCCACATGGGGCTCCCAGTCTAAGTCCACTAAATCCACATTTCACCTTTACCGTAGAAAACAATTCGCAAATTGGAGAAAATGAAACATTTGCTCTTTTTTAATCAGAGGAGCTTGCGTCACAAGCTGTTCTGAAGGCTGATCAGGTGTCAGGTGTAGGGGTAGGCATAATTGGAGCCTTTAAATATCACCTATCATTCTCTGAAAGATTCAGAATATGGATAATGTCGCTTATCTTTTGGTGCTCATTGTTTTTGATGAAACAAGCTGGGGAGGGAGGAGAGACAGCATGCATGCATTAACTGTGAGCCTCACGTGGGACAACTTGATGACCCTGTATCTACCCCAGCGCTCAGAACAGTGCTCTGCACATAGTAAGTGTTTAACAATAACCAACATTATTATTATTATAAGGCTTTTCATCATCAATATTTGTTTGCCAGATATTCCAGAGCTAAAAAAACGTTCTGCCCTACGTGACTGAAAGTAAGTGGAAGGAGAGAAGGGCAGGGGGCTCCCGGAAGTTGGGCTCTTTGTCCCTGTTCAGGGAAAACCGTGAAGTGGAGTGGGCCTGTCCTTACAATACTCCCGAAACCAGCCGCCCCCACGCTCCTCAGCGTACAGGTGATGCCAATCCTGGGAAAATTGGGACGTTTTAAGCTGCTGTGTAAAAGGAGCGTCTATCTTTGCTTCCCTTTTAACAAGATTAGTCTTGCTTTTCTCCTCCTCTTTATTTTGCTGACTGCCGCCACCTCCTCCCTCTCATGGTAATGTGATTAGCTGGGCATGGGGCGGGGGTGCGGAGGGGAGACACTGTCACAAAGATCTCTGCTTACTTGAGTGCACCTCTTTCCTGAATGAAACATCTTGTGTTTCAAGTCCCAGGGGGTATTGTTAACTTGAGGATCCAGATAGAAAGGGATATTCACCATCTCTCCCCCCGCCATAAAAGTCGACTCGGGGAGACATTTGAAGAAGAAACTGACAGAAGACAGATGTGTTTCCTACCCTCCATGCTGAGGGGATTCGGTTGCTCTGCATATGTGCCGACTTTCTAGGTTTCCTTCCAAAAGCCTCTATGCCCCCCAAAAAACGTGCCGAAGTCAAATATTGCAGTCCAGTCGCTTCGCTTTCACCCACGGAAAGGGATCAGTGAGTGAACCCTTCCGTCCTATTGGGTGTTTTTACACCTTGTTCGATCTTGGCAGGTGCAAATGGAAGAAGGGACCATTTTGTTTCATTTCTCTTATTTACCTCCCAAATGTCTCTTTCTGCAACCTTTCACCAGGCTAAACAGTGAAAGCCACTACCCCTTAGATGAAATCAGTTCAGGGTTTGTACCGAGTTTTGTTAATAATAATAATGATGGTATTTGTTGAGCACCTTGAGGATGGTGGAGCATGGGCTGAGGAACAGCAAGTCAAGAAGGCCACAACGTTGAAAGGTGAGAGAGCTGGTGAACAGACTTTTTTTAATACGTGTGGTATTTGCGAAGTGCTGACTATGAGTCAGACACTGTACTGTACACACTTCCTGTCCCACATGGGGCTCACAGTCTTAATCCCCATTTTACAGATGAAGTAACCGAGGCACAGAGAAGTAAAGCGACTGGCCCAAGGTCACACAGCAGCCAAGTGGCAGTGGCAGGACTAGAACCCAGGTCCTTCTGACTCTTAGGTCCGGTCTCTATCCACTAGGCCACGCTGCTTCTCAATGTTCAGGAACTTTGATTCGATGTGGAGGGAGACAAGGAGCACTGGGGGTTTCTTTACAAACCAGCTTGAAAGCAAAACAAAAAACCAGGCCAGAAAGACGGTTCGGAGGGTACTGACTTCTTCGACCCACTGTCTGATTTTGTTCCTCAGTAGTGTCCACTCGGTGTTAATTCAGAGCAGTACAACCATTGAACACAACTATTGCATCATCCCCCACAAAACCATCATGTTTTCTCGACACCGCTCGTGGCCGGCAGTGCCGTGCGGCAGATTTGGCTCCTCCCTGCGAAGCTAATTATCTGCTGAGGCTAACGGAGAGGACACGCAGCAAACATTTCTACAGCAAGTTCACCAAATCTATAGATACACTCATGGAAAAAACAGCTCTTTAATTGCCCAGATGACCGATCCCCTCCTGGAACACTGAGAGCACACGGAAGGAACGTTTTTCCACGGTGACCCTCACTCCCAACATGTTTTGAAGGAAGGGCTGTTGCTGTTTTGTCGGCTTCTCGGAACCCTCGGGACAAAATATGGGGGTGGGGGATGAGGGGACGTTTGGGCAAACAACATTTCATTTCTGGCTCGTTCCTCTTTCTACCACTGGGAATCCGTTTGGAAAATTACCTTCCATCTTACTTCCGCTACCAATACTACCAGATACAAGACACAAACGGACACCAAAAACAAGGCAGGCTTCACCCCAGGGTGCATACTATAGGAAGGAGAGGAAAACTTCTACCTACTCAAACAATAGTCATGTGGTGTCCAGGTGTACAAACCCCTCTCCGTCTCAGATGGGGTTATTTTAAAAATCACTGACCGCTTTGGAAATACTAAGGCAAATGTGAAAGCAGAACACCGGCAATGAGAAAACACAGTCACCCGGTCCAAACGACAGCTACCGGCGCTCAAGAACGGAGCCCAGCCGGTTCCGAGCGGCCCGGGGTCGATCTTTACCTGCACACGATGTGGACGGGTGGGATGACTGGTTCCTTGGTCCTCCATCAGCTTGAGGCTGGCTCTGGCCGAAAAATTCTGGCAGATTCAATATGCCCTCCAGCTGAAGCTCATACCTGGACAGATGCGTAAGAGAGCCAGATTATTAATGTTGCTTCAAAATGGAAACTAAGAATTACTAATTACTAAATTAGCAATTACTAATCACTCCTATCCGACAATCACTCTCCCCACTTTCAAAGCCTTTTTGAAGGCCCATCTCCTCCAAGAGGCCTTCCCTGACTAAGCCCTCTTTTCCTCTTCTCCAACTCCCTTCTGTGTCACCCTGACTTGTTCCCTTTATTCATTAGACTGTGAGCCCGTCATTGGGCAGGGATTGTCTCTATCTGTTGCCGAATTGTCCATTCCAAGCGCTTAGTACAGTGCTCTGCACATAGTACGCGCTCAATAAATGCTATTGAATGAATCCTCCCAGCCCCAGGGCATTTATGTACAGATCTGTCATTTATTTATATTGTCTGTCTTCCCCTCTAGACTTTAAACTCATTGTGAGCAGGGCATGAGTCCATTTATCGTTCTATTGTACTCTCCCAAGCGCTTAGTACAGTGCTCTGCTCACAGTAAGCACTCAATAAAAACGATTGAATTAATTGAATGGGCAGGGAACATGTCTACCAACCGCTATATTTCATTCAATAGTATTTATTGAGCGCTTACTATGTGCAGAGCACTGTACTAAACGCTTGGAATGGACAAATCGACAATTTCCTCTCCCAAGCAATTGGTACAGTGCTTTTCGCACAGTAAGTACTCAATAAATGATAGATTATTTGAATGAACTCCCAAGTAGCAGTTTCTGATAAGCAGCCCGGACCCTGGATATCTCAATAAAAGCGGGAAACTTTGAGAAACCTGTATAGCCTTTTTTACCACAAGATGTCTCTAGCTGATTTGGTTTGCCTTCTGACTTCCTCTAAAGAGCAACCACACAAATCCCATACTCTTAAATGTATCTCATTTCAAAAAGAAAGGTCACCCAGTTACCTCTTAATTTTGCCTTCTTTGGCTGACCAAAATGCTACCCCTGTAATCTTCATTTGATTGAAATTTTTAGACACCATTATGGGATGGTTATAGTTCATAAAAAAAAAAAACTGGCTCCCAATCATTCCCATTTTACGGCAGGTAATTTGGCAGGGATGGGACAAGCCCACAACCACTATTGAGAAGCAGCGTGGCTCAGTGGAACGAGCCCGGGCTTGGCAGAGGTCATGGGTTCGAATCCCGGCTCTGCCACTTGTCAACTGTGTGGCTGTGGGCAAGTCACTTCACTTCTCTGGGCCTCAGTGACTTCATCTGTCAAATGGGGATGAAGACTGTGAGCCTCACGTGGGACAACCCGATGACCCTGTATCTACCCCAATGCTTAGAACAGTGTAACATGGCACATAGTAAGCACTTAACAAATACCAACTTTTTTTTTCTAATCCCATCTCCGCCTCTGGTCTGCTGGGTAACCTTGGGCACATCCACTTCTCTGTGCCTGTCACCTCATCTGCAAAATGGGGATTAAGGCTGTGAAGCCCCACGTGGGAGAGGGACTGCGGCCAACCTGACAAGCTTGGATCCCACCCCAGCGCTTAGTACAGTGACTGGCGTGGAGGAAGAGCTTAACAAAAGCCATCAAAATGGGCGCTGCCCTCTGCTAAGCGTTGGTACTAGTGGCTGACTAAAGGGGGGGGGCAATGGCGGCCTTTTCCCAGAAGCCTTCGCGTCAGCCCCTGGGGCTGCAGCTTGACATTGTCCTCTCAGTGGCTAATGGCGGGCGAGAGGCCAAACCCGCGTGCAGAACTGGGAGCCCGTGGTGGCCAGGGCTCGTCTCTGTTGCTGAATTCTACGTTCCAAGCGCTGTGGGCGCTCAATAAATACAACTGCCTGACTGCCAGAATGGCCGCCATGAAAGGGGCTTTCTTCATCCACGCGCCTCAGGATGGGGATTCCCCCTTGCGCATGCGCCCCAGCCGGAGTCAGGTGGCCCCGCCCTCGCGGGGGGGGGCCGGCGCCGGGGCCGTCTGCGCCTGCGCGGACGGTGGGCGGCAAGGGACATTCCGGGCCGTTCGGCGGAGCCCCGGCCTTTGCAGAAGGGAGCATGGCTGCAGGCGAGGAGCAGTCGCAGGACCAGCCGGAGGCCATCTCGGCCGCCCCTCTGCTCGCCAAGAGGTTCATCTGCTCCTTTCCCAACTGCAGCGCCAACTACAACAAGGCCTGGAAGCTGGACGCCCATTTGTGCAAGCACACCGGGGAGGTAATAATAAGAATAATAATGTTGGTATTTGTTAAGCGCTTACTCTGTGCAGAGCACTGGTCTAAGCGCAGGGGGAGATACAGGGTCATCAGGTTGTCCCAGGTGGGGCTCACAGTTAATCCCCATTTTACAGATGAGGGAACTGAGGCACAGAGAATAATAATCTTGGTATTTGTTAAGCGCTTACTCTGTGCAGAGCCACTGTTCTAAGCGCAGGGGGAAGATGCAGGGTCATCAGATTGTCCCACGGGAGGCTCACAGTCCTCATCCCCATTTTACAGATGAGGGAACTGAGGCACAGAATAATAATGTTGGTATTTGTTAAGCGCTTACTATGTGCAGAGCACTGTTCTAAGCGCTGGGGGAGATTCATCTGTAAAATTGCCGAATTGTCCATTCTAAGCGCCTTATCAACAAATACCAACATTAGCAGCATGGCTCAGTGGCAAGAGCCCGGGCTTGGGAGTCAGAGGTCATGGATTCGAATTCCGCCTCTGCCACTTGGCAGCTGTGGGACCGTGAGCAAGTCACTTCACTTCTCTGGGCCTCAGTGACCTCGTCTGTAAAATTGCCCCATTGTCCATTCTAAGCGCTTTATTAACAAATACCAACATTAGCAGTGTGGCTCAGTGGCAAGAGCCCGGGCTTGGGAGTCAGAGGTCATGGATTCGAATTCCGCCTCTGCCACTTGGCAGCTGTGGGACCGTGAGCAAGTCACTTCACTTCTCTGGGCCTCAGTGACCTCGCCTGTAAAATTGCCCCATTGTCCATTCTAAGCGCTTTATTAACAAATACCAACATTAGCAGTGTGGCTCAGTGGCAAGAGCCCGGGCTTGGGAGTCAGAGGTCATGGGTTCGAATGCTGGCACAGCCACTTGTCAGCTGTGTGACTTTGGGCAAGGCACTTCACTTCTCTGTGCCTCAGTTACCTCATCAGTAAAATGGGGATTAAGACTGTGAGCCCCACGTGGGACAATCTGATTACCTTCTATCTACCCCAGTGTTTAGAACAGCGCTTGGCACATAGTAAGCACTTAACAAATACCATCATCCTCATCATCATTATCAGCGCAGAATTAGCAGACCTGTTCTCTGCCCATAACGAGCTTCCAGTCCACAGGGGGAGACAGACATTAATATGAATAAACAAGTAATTTGTAAATACTGTAACAGTAACCAAGTTGATTTTCTTTCTTTATCCTGCCAGAGACCATTCGTTTGTGACTATGAAGGCTGTGGCAGAGCCTTCATCCGCGACTATCACCTCTCCCGCCACTCCCTCACACACAGCGGCGAGAAGCCATTCACGTAAGTGAGGCTTGGGCTGTTTTTTGGGTAATGGGGCTGAGGGAGGAAATTGATATTCCTCTGGTCGCTCGGACTGAGGTGAGTTCAGCTCCCCGAATTGTGCCCATCTGCCCGAGCTCTTGATGCTCTCAGACAGGCCCTTTGCTGATTTTGTCCAGGTACCTAGGCTTTGCCATTCTGTTTTTCCCACTCTGTGCTTTATTTAGTTTTTAAATGGCATTTGTCAAGCACTTACAATGTACCTGACACTGATCTAGCTGGGGTAGATAGAAGGTAATCAGTTTGAACACAGTCCATGTCCCACATGGGACTCACGGTCGTAATCCCCATTTTACCGACGAGGTAACTAAGGCACTCAGAATTGTGACTCGCCCAAGGTCCCGTGGCAAAGCTGGGACTAGAATCCAGGGCCTTTTGACTCCCAGGCTCATGCTTTGTCCACTAGCCCATGCTGCCTAGACTGTAAGCTCATTAATAATAATAATAATAATAATGTTGGTATTTGTTAAGCGCTCACTGTGTGCAGAGCACTGTTCTAAGCTCTGGGGGAGATACAGGGTAATCAGGTTGTCCCACGTGAGGCTCACAGTTAATCCCCATTTTACAGATGAGGTAACTGAGGCACAGATTAGTGAAGTGACTTGCCCACAGTCACACAGCTGACAAGTGGCAGAGCCGGGAGTTGAACACATGATCCCTGACTCCGAAGCCCAGGCTCTTTCTACTGAGCCACGCTACTTCCCATAGTGGGCATTCTCATTGTGGGCAGGGAATGTATCTGTTTATTCTTCTATTATACTCTCCCAAGCGCTTAGTACAGCGCTCTGCACAGTAGACACTCGATAAGTAGGATTGATTAATTGCTTCTCTGCTTTGAACTTCCTTCTCTTTTGGACTCCTTTTTGGCACCTGCTCAGATCTGCTAGAGCGTGGGGTTTCACTGCCCGCGTGGGATGGATGCAGCCGGGGAATCGGGGGCCATTTGTCCAGGGCCGCGCCACGGTCGGGACCGAGCGCAGGACACCGGATATAGCTTAGTTTCCGGGAACGCCGGGTTCTTTGAGATCCCGGGCTGAGGCGGGACTAGTCGGGCTCGGTCTTCCAGTCAGCTACCAAGGTGTCAGGCGCCCGTTCTGGTTTTTACCGTGTGTCAGTAGTGTTTGGTTTCTTGAGTTTGATTAAAAACCTGAAGGTAAGCCGGGCCCCGTCTGATTTCCAGATGTGCTGCCAGTGGCTGTGGCCAGAAGTTCACCACCAAGTCAAACCTGAAGAAGCACGTGCTACGCAAGCACGAAAACCAATCCAAGCGATACCCGGTAAGCGAGAGGGCGCCCTGCCAGCCTTCACCAGCTACAGGGCCCCGAGCGGTCCCTGCCTTCCGAGGGCAGCGCCGTCTCAAACTAAGTTCTCCAAGAAGAGCTGAGGTAAATGCAAGAGCGGTGAGGTCCACACAGCCAGCTGTAGGGCCCGATTCCCTGTGGTTGCCGCTGCCCCAGCTTGAAGTCGTCTGGCGTGATGGTGTCATTTCTCCGGTTCCCCCGACAGCCTGTTTCCGTGCCCGCTTCCCCTACGCTCCCTGCCCACTTCCCTGAGGGAACCACTGTCCCGAGCGTTGGGATTCGACAGTGCTCTCCTCCTGCACCCCATCGGCAGGCCCGGCCCGGGGGCTGTCGGCTGTCCCTGACATCTGGGCTACCTTCTGTGGCTATCACCTCCCATAAGGGGATCCGTTCAGGCTGTAGTTCCTGGAGACTCCATGGTCACCACTTTCCAGGACCGTGGGCATGGCCGAGGGGAAAGAGCACGCGCCTGGGAGCCAGAGGATGTGGGTTCTTATCCCAGCTCTGCCACATGCCTGCTGTGCGACCTCGGGCAAATCACTTCACTTTTCTCTGCCTCGGTTACCTGATCTGTAAAATGATTAAGGGGATTAAGTCTGTGAGCCCCGTTGGGACAGGAACTGTGTCCAACCTGATTACCTTGTATCTCCCCCAGTGCTGGGCACATAGTAAGCACCTAACAAATGCCACAATTATTATTACTAGTACTGAACTGAACATTGGTTGGCCCAGGTGCTCCTGGGACCCAAAACTAGCATAAAAAGAAATGATGGTTTTCATTAAGCACGTAGGTGCCAAGCACTGTGCTTAGTACTGGGGTAGATATACATGAAGTTGGACACAGTTCTTGCCCCACTCAGTCTAAGAAGGTGAGGGAAATAGGTAGTTTATACCTCTATTTTACAGAAGAGGAAACTGTGACCTGAGAGCGAAGTGACTTACCCGTGGTCCCACGGCGGGCCAGTGGCGGAGCCGGACCTCGAACCCGGATCTTGCATTTTCCAGTAGACCCCAGGGCTCTCCCAATGCCTCTGAGGGCCACAGGCGCTGCAGCAGAGGTGGTCAGAGAGGGGCTTGCTGGCAACTGCGACAGGGTTCCAGCTGGTGAGCGGAAGCCCCTAACTGTGCCCATGGCGGGCTCTGCCCCCACGGTACGGCCAGAGCCAGCATCCCCTGCCCTGCCACACAGCGTAGCGACTGAATTTGCGAGCTTGAATCCCGGCTCCGAATAATTCCATCCCCTGGATTTACTGTCTCCACAATAACACGTTTTTCCAAACAGTGTGACTTTGAAGGTTGTGACAAGTCTTTTAAGAAGCACCAACAGCTAAAAATCCACCAGTGCCAACACACCAATGAGCCACTATTCCAGTAGGTATTTGAAGATCACTGAAATGATTTCATTAGGGAGCGTAATTTGGGAGAGACCTCATATAAGCGTGAGGGTGGAAGGCGGGACTCGAAATGGATTGGGCCTTCGTGTGGGCACGTCTCCATCTCCTTCCTCTCCCTGAGTCCCCGGGAAATAATGTCTGATGTTCAGCCAGTTGAAGTGGACTTCGAAGGATCCATTTTTTGTTTTTTTTAATGGCTTGGAGACAGATTAAACTAGGATCGGCTAGGACAGATAACAAAGATGAAGGTAAAAGATAAAGTCCCATGAGGGAAAGTGAAGTTGGAGTTGGTCAGTGTGGAGGAGAAGAAAGCGGTCGGACTACCAGGCTTTGTCATAGGGCAGGAAGCTGAGTAGAGATCCCGGGGTGGTGACTCCAGCAGGAGAATTCCATCGTGCCGAGGGGAGGACCAGGGGAGGGGACCCGAGGGAGGCCACACATCCTCGGCTCTAGAAAGGGCTTGGAAAATAGAAGAGATCCAACTGCCCCCATGGTCTGCCTTCCGGGGATAGGGATGGAGCGTGCGCGTGTCTCCTGCTTTGTTCACGGGTCTGTTTGGCCCATCCCAAACTCAGACCTGGGCTCCGCTTGGCCATTCCCCTCTTGGATCTGCCACCAGAAACAGGCTCCCTCAAGAGAGCCAGGGAGAGAGAGGACAGGAGGGAGGGAGGAAAGGAGAGAAGAGGGGAGAGGGATCAGTGTCCGCTGTGCAGCGGAGGTTGGCGGAGGACTGGGGTGAAGGAGGGCCGGATGGGAACCTGGGTTCTGAGGTGTGAGCCGAGCTGGGATGGCCTGATGCTGGGCGTTTCCACATGTAGGTGCCACCACGAAGGGTGCGGAAAACACTTTGCTTTCCCCGGCGGTCTGAAGCGCCATGAGAAGATGCATGCAGGTAGCTCTGCTGTTTGATTGAGGCACTTGGGATCAATCAGATGTATTGAGTGTTGAGTGGGTGCAGAGCACTGTGCTAAGGGCTTGGGAGAGTAAACTGTATAACAGATACATTCCTTGCTGACATTGAGTTTAACAGTCTAGAGGGAGAGATAGACCTTAACATAAATAAATAACTTTCAGATATGTACATAAGTGCTGTGGGGCTGAGGGAGGGTGGTGAATAAAGGGAGCAAATCAGGGCAATGTAGAAGGGAGTAGCAGAAGGAAATGAGGGCTTAGAGAAGGCATCTTGGAGGAGTTGTGCCTTCAAGTAAGACTTTGAAGATGGGGAGAGTAATTGGGATGAAGTAAATTGATAAAAATATAACAGCGTGTGTCTGCCCAGAATCCTACTACTTCTTCCATCTGGGGGGGAAGAAAAGGCAAACTCTTTAGGGAAGACAATATAGTCTAGGTCAAGGCAGAGAGAAAGTCAGTGGCAGAATTTTGCTGATTATTTGGGATCTCACACTTGGTATCAACAGGCCTTGTGGTCCTGATCTGCCAAGTTTTAAAAATGACTCCACCTCATAAGGGGGTTTGATTTATTGATTATAAAATCAGTCAGTCAGTGGTATTTTTGGGCCCTTTATACGGAAGGCTAGGCACCGTACTAAGAATTAGGACATGTACAACAAAGCAAAGTGTGGTTCCCTGCCCTCGAGCTTCCACTCTAACCGGCGGGAGGACAGACAAAATGATTTGTAGTAATGGGAAAGGGAGGAAGAATGAGGGTATAGTCGGTGGTATTAGGAATGTCAGGATGAGCCAGCTGGATGTACCAAACTAGACCTCTGCACCGATGCCAAGGATCGGGACCAGATCGAGCCTACGACTCTCTTTTCTAAGTTTAGGACACACCCACGTGAAGGGAGGTTGAGGGAAGAGGGCCTCAGAGGGGGTTGAAACTGGGGAACCCATTTTTCAATGATTTTGGGAAAGAGAGAGTCGTGGGGGATAGCTTCTCAGCCATGCTGGTGAGCTAAGCTGCTTTAAACTGCTAGAGGTGAAAATGGAAGTGACGGAATTGAGCTGTGAAACTGCCTGACTAATGTTAACTTGGGCATAGCAATGACTGCACAAATTAGAAACTAATTGTTCTTTTAAAAACAGGGTACACCTGCAGAAAGGGGTGTTCCTTTGTGGCCAAAACATGGACAGAACTCCTGAAACACATGAACGAAAGCCACAAGGGTAAGTTCCTAAAATGGTGCAGGGAGTAAATCAAATGGAAAGAATTTGGGCCTCGCCACTAAATGCTCGATGAATTCGGATTGATTTTCAGATGAGGAAACTGACTTCCCGACTTCCAGGTTCTTTCCATTAGATCACACTGTTTCTCCTTACCTTTCTGGCTCTCGCTTCCCGGTATCCCCCAACTGAGACCGTTAGCTTCAGCCCAACAAGCCTGCTCAGACTGGGCCTCCTGTTTGGAACGGTCTCCTCCCTGTTCTCTGTTCAGCCCCAATTCCCTTTTCGCCTTCAAAGCTCTAGATCCTCCCAGCCTTTGAGAAACTGCTCTTGATTAACCTTGCTTCCAGCTCTGCCCTTGCACTTTGATTTTGATGTGCAGTGACTCTTCTTCCGTGCCTTTGTCCTGGACCATCTGGGTCTTTTGGGATGTGAAGCTGGGGAAACTGGATGCTCCTTATCTCCCCCTCTCCAACCCAGCCCCTGCAAACTGTGATTTGAGTGCTCACAGTTGGGATGGTCCATTTTAACTTCACCTTCTTCGGTGCTGTGTGAAATCTGGTTGCTAGGCCTGGGAAGAAAGAGGAGATGGCGCGGGCACAACCTGGGGTTGATGTTTATAAAGCAACACATACAGCTGTATCAATTTGCATTAGGTCCCTCATAAAATGGGAAGGAAGGAAGGCCTCGACTTGGCTGCGTGTTTTCTGCATCCCTGAGTCGACAGGGAGAAAGAGGAGGAGGAAGTTTGAGCCTTGGTCTGCTCCAAGGATTTCCCTCCCCATTCCAATATTTGAAGGGAGAGGGAGTTACTGTTGAGGGAAGAGTGTGAACAAGGGGACTGAGAACGTGAACTAGAGTGGGACAAAGTGTGATCTGGGGATAAGTGAGGGGAGAGAATGATAGGAGGGCCTTCAAGCCAGTGGTCAGGAGTCCCAAGCTTGAGGATGGTCTCTATCGGAAGAGACGGGCCGGACGGTATAACTGGGAGCCAAGGTACTTGGGGTTTAATTTGTCTGAGACTCATGTTTGTGCTGAAACCCCGTCTTGCATGTCTTCCCCTTCTCCCGCCTCCTCCAGAACAGCTAGAGTGTGAAATATGTGGCAGAATATTTAAGCGCAAAGATTACCTTAAGCAGCATGAGAAAATTCACCAGGCAGAAAGGGAGGTGTGCCGCTGCCCGAGGGAAGGCTGCGGGAGAACCTACACCACCGTGTTTAACCTCCAGAGCCACATTCTTTCGTTTCACGAGGAGTTGCGGCCGTTTCTGTGTGAACACCCCGGCTGCGGGAAAAGGTTTGCGATGAAAGTAAGTAGCTGTGTTCCCTGACCCGCTCCACATACCACCACCCACCGTCGATCCTAGTTCCCTGCAGGTGTTCTTTACGATTTGGGCTTTCGGGTGCCATCCCTGTTCTCGATGGTGCTGTAGAGTTTCCTCGGGCTTCAGCCCTTCCCTTTGGAAGTATCTTCACTGACAAATAGAGTGACTGGAGCCCATTACGATTTAGCTTTGACAATGGCAGATTTGTTTATCAGAGATATTGACATCTCTAGTTCCGTTAGCACAGCGTGCCTTTTGGCTGACAGGTTATGCTAAGTATATTTATATATAGGCACAAAATCTAATTTAAAATTTTTCATTATTCATGCCAGGCCAATGGCTGTATAATCATGTATTTGTGATATTGTGTCTTTGACACATTAAAATTATTTTGGGGACACATTAGTGTCCTTCCCATAATTTCGTATGGGAAACTACTTTGTTTTGCCCTCTTAGGCTTAACACTCCAAAAGTACCTGTGAATAGGGGGTGTTGGAGAAGTGGGGATTTTTGGCGTTTGGTTAAAAGCCTTCTCCCTGCTATTGTGGTGATACGTTTGATTTCCGGGACTACAGTCTTTTTTGAACGCTTAGTCTGGTGGGTTCAGTTCAATGTATTTTTTATCCCCAGGTGTTCGGAATGGCACACTCCAAATGAACGGGGTTTCCCCCACTTCCATGATTTGACCAGAGGAGTTGGGGGAGAATCTAGCCAGGACTCTAAGAGTGCATGGTTTGCATTTTTGCGGAACCCTGCACTCGAGTAAACGGGCGTTGGAGTACTCACCGTGTCAGACGCCATACACAATGGTTTTATTTGGACACCGTGTCCAAGACAGGCTTGCGTTGACAGAATGTTCCCCAGTGCCCTCGATCCATCAGTGCTATTTGCGTTGCACTCTGTCAATGCGCTGGCCTTCCCCAGAATCTCTGGAGCCTAGCAGAAACAGGCCCAGGGACCCACTGCGTTCGTTCTCTCAGAGCGGTGAGAGACCAAACCGCAGAGAGTCCCTCAGGAATTGGGCACGTGATGAGGGGATTTCAGCTTTGCTCTCTCTAACCTTGTCCTCCCCCGTCTCGTTGCAGCAAAGTCTCACTCGGCACGCAGTGGCACACGATCCCAACAGGACGAATCTGAAGAGCCAAGTAAGTCCAAATGGCCGGGTGGGGAGGGGGGGAGTCTGGGGATCCCTGTGTCAGCTGTGAGGAAGTTTCAGAAGACCTTTTTTCTGACATCAGAGGCCAGGCCACTCGGTAAAGGTCGTTGAGGTGTTTGTACAAAATACAGTGTCAACTTTGCTTTGATACTTGAGTTTATTGTAAGAAAGGAATGCTGAATGCGAGCCTGTACCGCTACGGGCGACTCGCTCAGCTGACCCGGGGCCTTCTGGGTGGCCAGGAAACTGCAAATGGTGCCCACACTGACAGTTCTAGAAAGTTCACCCAGTGACACAGATGTCTGGGTTCTCGATGGAAGCCTGGCGGGGGTGGACAGGGCTCACAAAGAATAAAAAAAAAAAATCGGCCAACCCCGAGGGACCAATTACATAAATTTCTAGCGACCAACCGGGCGAATCAGCTGAATTTCCTTCTTAAAATAGCAACTCAGTGTTGTCTGCCACGGTTGTGTGTTTTCTCCTGGCAGGTGAAGCGACCTCGGAGCAAGCGGACGCTGGCCTCTCGCCTCAGTGGGTACATCCCTCCCCGCCCTGGACCTGGAGGCGACGCTGAGGCCCCTCTGCCTGGAAGTGACACGGGGCTGCCCCACGGCGAAGTCAACACGTTCCCGACTGTGGCGACCTTGACCCTGGGCTAGTGAGCCTGCGAGCAGGCCCGGTCCGGCTGGCTCTCGCTTGGATTGCGCTGTATTTTCCCTTAGTAAACATCATTGCTGCAGGCTGTCAGACCCACAGGGCTCATTCCCGCTTTTCTCGAGGGACGGACCTTGGCCATCTTGCTTTTCTTCCTGAGTTTTCTTATATTCAGTGATTTCCCTTTTGCTCATGGCCCGGAGGACACATGTGGCCACTCTTCCGTCTTTGATCACTCGGGGCTTCGAGGAGAAGGTCGTCAAGATCGGGACAGCCTGGAGGATCTCATCGAAGAGCCCCTCCTAAGGACAGGGGGAGACAGAAATCTGGCTCTGTGGAGATCTGGTGTGTGAATGGAGATAAGCATGACTTCCCCACAGACCGTCAGAGGGGCCGGGGCTCCAAATTCAATCAAACAGTGGTATTTATTGAGCACTTATCAGGTGCAGAGAGAACAGTACAACAGAGTTAACAGACACATTCCCCGCCCATAACGCGCTTACAGTCTAGAGGGGGAGGCAGACATTAACATGAATATATAATTTAGAGCTATGTACCCAAGTGCTCTGGGGTTGGGGCGAGTATCAAATGTCCAGAGATCACAGATCCAAATGTGTAGATGGCACGAAAGGGAGAGGGAGCCAGGGGAAAAGAGCTTAATTAGGGGAGGTCTTTTGGGAAAAGATGTGACCTTAATGTTCTGAAGGTGGAGAGTGGTAGTCTGGCGTATATGGAGGGGAGAGGGATTCCCAGGATAAGGGGGGGAATTGGGAAAGGGGTCAGTGCTGAGAGAAGGGATCGGGGCATGGTGAATAAGGCTGGCTCTAGAGGAGCAGAGGGTGCGGGCTGGGCTGGAGTAGGAGATCGATGAGATAGGAAGGGGCAAGGTGATTGCTTTAAAGCCAAGGGTGAGGAGTTTCTGTTGAATACTTGGGGGTGCTGTGGTTAGGCCCCATTTCTGCCCGTGGACCTGCTGCTGCAGTGACTGTATGCTCCTTTTAAGTCAGGATTGTGTCTCCCACACCTGTTGCATTCTCCCAAGGGCTTAGTACAAAGTTCTGCACAAAGTAAGGGCTCAGTAAATACCACTGACAGATGGACTCTAAGCTCCATAACTTTCTGAGGGGTGATAACACTCTGCCTGCAATTTCCTTGGGCATGGAGTAGCAGAAATAGTGGTGATGGGCATCATAGTTCAGATATTTGAACAGCTACCAAATGCAATACACTGAAAGTGAAACAGAGGGTCAAGATAGGTCGCCTGCCCATGAGGAGTTAGCAATCGAATGCTCTATCCACTAGACTACACTCAGTTATTATTATTGAATACCTAGCACCATGCTAATGAACCTTTTTTTCCAAATACTGTAATTCTCTGAACATTCTGAAAATGATCTTTTGATTGCTTTGCAAATAAAACCTGTCTCCAATCACTATAGGAATTCAAGCCAAAAATTCCCTTCAATTTC
This sequence comes from Ornithorhynchus anatinus, assembly GCF_004115215.2. Taxonomy (NCBI): domain Eukaryota; kingdom Metazoa; phylum Chordata; class Mammalia; order Monotremata; family Ornithorhynchidae; genus Ornithorhynchus; species Ornithorhynchus anatinus. The sequence goes on from NC_041747.1 coordinate 2,233,526, forward strand.
TTCATTACCCTTAACCATCCAGAAACCACCGTATTAGGCCCTAGCACTTTGGTGCTTATTTAGTACCATCGTCAACACTTTATGGATACATTTAGCCAATTCTCATATGCCCCTTCCCCATGCCAACTCGACAGGCGGGCGCAGAAGGCTGGGCACTATGCAAAGATCAGCACCTACTCCTTTAAGCAGAAGCTGGGTTTTTCCAGTGAGTTTCTAATCCTGAACAAGCTATGAAATTGGGCATCTTTCCATGGTTCTCCAGAGGGGTGAGAAAACGGTGGTTCTGTCGGTGCTCAGCGACCAAAGCCAAACCCTTCCTGCTGCCAGGCGGCACGTAAGCAGGACAAGAGTGTGGATGACTCCATGCAACCCATCCCCACTATGGCAAAAAATCAACTCCAATTACCGTGCTTCAGGGCAGTAAGCTGTCCCCCCTCCCCATCTGTGCTGTCACGACAGCAGTACCTGACGGCAGCTATGCTGTTGAGAGGCACCCCGCTTATTTTTGTCAGGGCCTACGTAGCGGGTTCTGGGGTGGGGGAGGCCCTGCCACTCCTTCCCTCCCTCTTCCCCACACACAAATGACTCTCAGAGACAGCAAGACCCCTCAGGCCTACTACATCACACAAACCCAACGGGTGACGGGGGGTGGGACCAGAGCCTGCTTCAGCTTACCAGGTTATGTTCCTCTTCCTTTACAAACTTCCCTTTCTTTATGGTAATTCGGACTTGATGCTTCTTCTCGATCCATTCCTGAATCTGTTTTGTCTTCGTGTGTAAATCGTGTTGCGTGATGCTTGAGGAAAAAGTCAACTCCTTCAGCTGGGTAGGTCCTGGGGAAAGAGAAGCCTTAGAATGGGATGGGGAAGGTTTCAGGCGGGGGTCAAGGACAGTTGGTGCTCGGGCAGGGGCCTGTTGGGGACAGTTTGGAAGGGGGTGAGGGTGTCGAGCCAGGGCCCTGTGACAAAACATACACCTAAACCACGTCTCTTTTCAACCCGGCCGGTTTCCCAGAGTGACCCGAAATGATTTCTCGTGGTGGGAGCCCTTGCCTGTGCCTGCCCGCTGCCTGGACCACAGGGCATTTACTGATTAACAGCTGATGCCCGGGAGGGCAGGTACCCCTGCTGTGCACCACCCACAACCCCACCTCCAGCTGGCCTGGTTACCGGGCCTGCCGTAAAGCCCAGCGGAGGGGAAGGGGACCAGAAGAGGCCCAGGTTTCACCACCCACTGAAACCTTCCGAATGAAGGGCTGCCCGAGTGAAGTCAGTCGTATTTATTGAGCGCTTACTGTCATTCAATTCTATTTATTGCAGAAAACTGTACTAACCGCTTGGGCGAGTACACTACAACAGTTAAAATCTGCTTGCCGGCCCCGACCCAAAGAGCCGGGGGGCAGGGTCGGTCAAGGCATTTACTTGCTCGGCCCGGGGGACGGCAGGTGCGATCTGACGTCGGGGAAGCTATGTGCCAGCCTGGGAAAGGTCCCGGTGGGGGTCTGGGCCTCATGTCCCGTCGCCCTCCCACCTCCCCTTGCCCCCGGGGCAGTCCCTACCAGTCTGGGACTTGGCCTTGCTCTTCTCCCTGAGGCGGAGACGTTCCTCGTGGATCTGGCTCCCGGTGAGTAGTTGATAGAGCGGGGGCTCGGTGGCGGGCCGCAGCAGGACCAGCCTCAGCCCACGCTCCTCCATGAGGCGGATCACATCCGCCCGGTGCATGGCTCCCAGGTCCTCCCCCTGCTCGTCCAACACCTGCAGGATGCGGTGCTGGATCTTCCTGCCCACGTTGCTGAACGTCGGTTTGGACGGCGTCTTCCTCCCCCGCGGTTCCTCCACCACCGCCTCATCCGTCGAACAGAAGGGCCGGGCAAGCAGGGGCTTGGCCCCGGGGGTCCAGGCCACTGGCCACAGCGGGCCCGGTGCCAGCCTCTGCAGGACGCACGCGCCCACGCGGCTACCGCCGTGGACGATGGTGGCCTTCGGGGCCCGGGGCAGCAGCTTCTGCAGGCACAGGGCCGCCATGCTGAGAGAGCAGGGAGGAGCGCTAATTAAACCCGGCTGGCTGGTGCCTTTCGCCGGCGCCCCGCTGGGGCACATCCACCCCAATGTGCCGGGAGGGTCGACACGACGGTCGTGTTCCCCCTCCAAGCCCCAAGGGACCCATCGACCAGGAATCAATCAATCAATGGAATTTACTGAACGCTTACTGTGTGCAGAGTACTGTACTAAGCTCTTGGGACAGTACGGTATAACGATATAAGAGATATATTCCCTGCCCACAACAAACTTAAAGTCTAGAGGGAGACTCACCCAGCCCCTCTGTGCCTAGATGGGTCTCCTACATATCCTTAGGGTTTGGCCCAGTGGCCCCCGGTTCTACCCCTCGTGACATTCTCCAGAGCGCTCGGAGGTCTGGACCTGTGGGGGTGGTCCAGGGCCCCAGCAATCTATTCTATTACTAATATTAATAATAATAGTGGTATTTTTTAAGTGTTTTTTATGTACCAAGCCCCGAACTAGGCGCTGAGGTAGATAGAAGATAAGCAAGTCCCACACGGGACTCAAATTCAAAGTAGGAGGGGGAACAGTGTCGAATCCCCATTTTGCGAATGAGGGAACTGCAGCAGAGAAGTGAGGTGATTTGCCCAAGGTCACACAGCAGGCAAGTGGCAGAGAAGGGCCAGGCCCGTGTTCCACGTGCAGGCCACTGTATTTAGTGCTTGGGAAAGTATAATTTAACAGAGTAGGTAGCCACATTTTCTGCCCACAACAGACTTACAGTCTAGAACTTACAGCACACCCCACCTACATGAGGTAATGGTGGTGCTCCCTTTCCGGATGCTCGGAACCATTTCCTGCTCTTCTTCTACCGTGGAGCAGGTAGTGACCGGGAAGGGTGGGGTTGGGGAGGGGGAAGGGACCCCGGGCAACTCCTACAGGCAAGGAGACAGTCACGAGGGGCAGGTTGTCCAATGAAGACACCAGCAGCCAGCACCCCCAGTGCCCTGCCCTTAGATCACAAGTATCCCCGCAAGGGACGGGGACAATGACTGATTCTCTCCCAGCGCTTTGCACGGTGCTTGGCGCACAGTAAACTCTTAAAACTACTTATTACTACTGCTGGTGCTTGGGTCAGGCGAAGAGAGCTGGTAGATCCAGAGTGCCCGGTGCCACAGTGAGCAGCAGACGATGAGGGGCACACCCCCTTCGCCCCTACACGCCACAGAAAATGGCAGGTTGCCAAGGCTGGAGCCCCTGGGCGCTTTGGGAAAGGCACGGTTCTGACCCGGGTCCTCACCGGCAGGGGGATGGATGTTTGGAAGAGGACTGAGAGACCCTGGGCTCCACGCTACCTCTCACTCGTGCTCCCGGCCAAGGGGACGGGGGGAGGAATTAAACCCCTCAAAGCCAGGCTTGGGACCGTCTTGTTAGGCAAGAGAGCCCCTTCGAGACCTTAACGGTTTCCAACCACAGGGCAGATATCTACCCCGGCGCTTAGAACAGTGCTTGGCATGTAGTAAGCGCTTAACAAATACCAACATTATTATTACAACAATAAAACAGACACATTCCCTGCTCACGACAAGCAATGTGTGACCTTGAGCAAGTCATTTCACCTCTCTGTGCCTGTTTCCTCATTGTACCACAGAGATAAGACATCTGGCCTTTCTCCCTCTTAGACTGCGAATCCCGAATGGGTTGGGTCCAAACAGACTATTTTGAATCTGTCCCGGCCTTATGAGGAGAAGCTAGAGGTGCTTACGTTGCCTCTTGAAGCGAAGGGATTTTCCCGGACACGGATGGACGTGTGCGCACTGAAGCGCAGTCGGTCCTTCAGACGGTCATCCTGCACAGAGGAGGAGAAAGGTGAAGGAGACTTGACTGCTCATCGCAGTCGCGCTGTGAAATGAACTGATTTTAATTAACTCCCTAAAAGACAAAGACTGAAGTTTAGGGATGAAAATGGGCGACGATTCTCCCTCAGCCACCTCCAGCTTCCCTTCCCACTTGGCCAATAGCCATGAATCCTGATATCCTTCTTTACCTTGTCCCCGACCCTGTGGTCTTGTGGTTAACAAATTATATTATATTATCAGAGAAGTAGCGTGGCTCTAGTGGAAAGAGCATGGGAGTCAGAGGTCATGGGTTCGAATCCCGGCTCTGCCGCTTGTCAGCTGTGTGACTTTGGGAGGTCACTTCACTTCTCTGTGCCTCAGTTACCTCATCTATAAAATGGGGATGAAGACTGTGAGCCTCACGTGGGACAACCTGATGACCCTGTCTCTCCCCCAGCGCTTAGAACAGTGCTCGGCACATAGTAGGCGCTTAACAAATACCAACATTATTATTAAAATGGGGGATGAAGACTGTGAGCCCCACATGGGACAACCTTATGTCCTTGTCTCCTCCCCAGCGCTTAGAACAGTGCTGGGCACATAGTAAGCGCTTAACAAATACCAACATTATTATTAAAATGGGGGATGAAGACTGTGAGCCCCACATGGGACAACCTTATGTCCTTGTCTCCTCCCCAGCGCTTAGAACAGTGCTTGGCACATAGTAAGTGCTTAACACATGCCATCATCATCATTATTACGAATAGACAATAATGTTGGTATTTGTTAAGTGCTTACTATGTGCAGAGCACTGTGGTAGACATAGGGGCATCAGGTTGTTCCCACGTGAGGCTCACAGTTAATCCCCATTTTACAGATGCAGTAACTGAGGCCCAGAGAAGTGAAGTGACTTGCCCACAGTCACACAGCTGACAGGTGGCAGAGCCGGGATTCAAACCCATGACCTCTGCCTCCCAAGCCGGGGCCCTTTCCACCGAGCCACACCGCTTCTCTAATAGATACGAGCCTAATAATGTTGGTATTTGTTAAGCGCTTACTATGTGCAGGGCACTGTTCTAAGCGCTGGGGGAGATACAGGGTCATCAGGTGGTCCCACGTGAGGCTCACAGTGAATCCCCATTTTCCAGATGAGGGAACTGAGGCCCAGAGAAGTGAAGTGACTCGCCCACAGTCACCCAGCTGACAGGTGGCAGAGCCGGGATTCGAACCCATGACCTCTGCCTCCCAAGCCGGGGCCCTTTTCCCCCGAGCCAGACCGTTTCTCTAATAGATATGAGCCTAAGTGCCGAGGGAGGCAGGGTGATGCCGCAAGGACACGGCATTATTGTCAAGGGGTCGGTGATGGCTATTGACCAAAGTGCCGAGGAGGCCTATGGGTCATGGCCTCCACCTGGGCCGGCCTGGGCCTCCACGTCTTCCCCGGGCCGGGGAGGGGGAAAGGGCGGCCGCCCGGCTTCCCCGCTCGGTCGGGGGGTCGGTCGGTCAGTCGATGGGTCGGTCGGGGGGGTCGTTCGGGGGGGTCCGTCCGCCCGGCTTTACCTGAGGAATAGCGCTGCGGCCTTGGCAACGGCGGCCGCCATGACGGCCGCCATAAGGGCCGCCCCCTCAGCTCCGCCCCGCCTCCGGGCCCTCAGTCACTCCCCTCTTTCACTCCCTCACTCCTATTTATTCAGTAGTATTTATTGAGCGCTTATTAAGTGCCGAGCCCTGTACTAAGCGCTTGGGATGGACAAATCGGCAACAGATAGAGCCAGTCCCTGCCCTTTGTCGGGCTTACGGTCTGAGCGCTTGGTCTGTGGGATGATAATCGTAATAACGGTGGCATTTGTTAAGCGCTTACTATGTGCAGAGCACTGTTCTGAGCGCTGGGGGAGAGACAGGGACAGCAGGGGGTCCCCCGGGAGGCTCGCAGTTAATAATGTTGGTATTTGTTAAGCGCTTACTATGTGCAGAGCACTGTTTTGAGCGCTCGGGGAGAGACAGGGACAGCAGGGGGTCCCCCGGGAGGCTCACAGTTAATAATGTTGGTATTTGTTAAGCGCTTACTATGTGCAGAGCACTGTTTTGAGCGCTCGGGGAGAGACAGGGACAGCAGGGGGTCCCCCGGGAGGCTCACAGTTAATAATGTTGGTATTTGTTAAGCGCTTACTATGTGCAGAGCACTGTTCTGAGCGCTGGGGGAGAGACAAGATCATCAGGTTGTTTCCCCCGTGAGGCTCACAGTTAATAATGTTGGTATTTGTTAGGCGCTTATTATGTGCAGAGCACTGTTCTAAGCGCTGGGGGAGAGACAGGGTCATCAGGTTGTCCCCCGTGAGGCTCACAGTTAATAATGTTGGTATTTGTTAAGCGCTTACTATGTGCAGAGCACTGTTCTAAGCGCTGGGGGAGATAGAAGATAATCAGGTTGTCCCCCGTGAGGCTCACAGTTAATAATAATAATGATGGCATTTGTTAAGCGCTTGCTATGTGCTAAGCACTCTTCTAAGTGCTGGGGGAGATACGAGGTCATCACGTTGCCCCACGAGGGGCTCACAGGCTTCATCCCCATTTTAATAATAATTATTATTATTATGGTATTTGTTAAGCGCTTACTATGTGCCAAGCACTCTTTTAAGCGCTGGGGGAAATACGAGGTCATCAGGTTGTCCCACGTGGGGCTCACAGACTTCACCCCCATTTTAATAATAATAATAATAATGGTACTTGTTAAGCGCTTGATATGTGCCAAGCATTCTTCTAAGTGCTGGGGGAGATACAAGGTCATCAGACTGACCCTCGCGGGGCTCACAGACTTCACCCCCATTTTAATAATAATAATGGTATTTGTTAAGCACTTACTATGTGCCAAGCACTGTTCTAAGCACTGGGGGAGATACAAGGTCATCAGACTGACCCATGCAGGGCTCACAGACTTCATCCCCATTTTAATAATTATTATTATTATGGTATTTGTTAAGCGCTTACTATGTGCCAAGCATTCTTCTAAGCACTGGGAGAGATACAAGGTCATCAGGTTGTCCTACGTGGGGCTCACAGACTTAATCACCATTTTATAGATGAGGGAACTGAGGGACAGAGATGTGAAGTGACTTGCCCAAAGTCACACAGCTGATAAGTGATGGAGCTGGGATTAGAACCCATGACCTCGGACTCCTAAGCCTGGACTCTTTCCACTAAGCCATGCTGCTTCTCAGAATTATAGTTTTCTAGAATTTGTATATCTCCATGATTCTATTTATCTGGATGATGCTGTCTTGTTTTGTTTTGTTCTGTTTTGCTTTGCAGTCTGTCTACCCCGTTTAGACTGTGAGCCCGTTATTGGGCAGGGATTGTCTCTGTTGCTGAACTGTACATTCCAAGCGCTTAGTACAGTTAAGCGCTCAATAAATACTATTGAATGAATGGATACATACACATCATTAATACAAATTATATTATTATGGTATATATTACATAGTATGCACTTAAGTTACAATTATTATTATTGTTAATAATAACGATACTTTCCATTTGACGGAAGAGGTAACTGAGGCACAGAGAAGTTAAGTGACTTGCCCAAGGTCACACAGCAGACATTTAGACTGTGAGCCCGTTGTTGGGCAGGGATTGCCTCGATCTGTTGCCAAATTGTACATTCCACGCGCTTAGTACGGTGCTCTGCACACAGTAAGCTAAGCGCTCGATAAATATGGCTGAATGAATGTAGCCGAGCTGGGATTAGAACCCAGGTTCTCTGACTCCCAGGCCTGTGCTCCTTCCATGAGGCCATGCTGCTCTTCTGATTATACTCCTGGTTGTATGATCCCATCAACCACGCTTAGCACTCCCTTAATAATAATAGTAATGTTGGTATTTGTTAAACACTTACTATGTGCAAAGCACTGTTCTAAGCACTGGGGTAGATACAGGGTCATCAGGTTGTCCCCCGTGAGGCTCACAGTTAATCCCCATTTTCCAGATGAGGGAACTGAGGCACAGAGAAGTGAAGTGACGTGCCCACAGTCACACAGCTGCCAAGTGGCAGAGCTGGGATTCGAACCCACGACTTCTGACTCCCAAGCCCAAGCTCTTGCCACTGAGCCACGCTGCTTCACTCAGATGTATATCGATCTACCATGGTGGTGCTAGAAATAGCACTCATTCATTCGATTATATTTACGGAGCACTTACTGCGTACAAAGCGCTGTACTAACCGCTCGGGAGAGTACAATATACAATAGACAGATACATTCCCCACCCACAGCGGGCCTACAGTCTCCTCGCCGCTGCTTCACCCCAACAGCGATGGGCTTTTGAGGTTCCTCCCACCATCCTGGCTGAAGTCAGGGTCCCACTTTGGAATAACGGAGTAGTGGGACTTCACTCTGAAATCCAAGACCATCCTACCTAGTCAGGGCTGCCTGGCCGCACTGCGGCGGTAAAGAAGAAATTAACGCAGCATCGCCGTTTTCCCTAGGGACGCCTAGCTAGGCCTGGCGGGGATGGTTCTGCCAGGGTGAGTCTCTTCTAAAAGCACCAATTCCTATCCCGACCGCGTTTTCAGATGAGGATTCCTTAGGCACACTGCTTCGTCTACACCGACGTTTAGAAACCCGGAGCTTTTGGGTTAGAAGGCTGAGGCTCCAAAAGAGCAGTGGGAAGGATGGACAATAGCCATTCAGAACGCCGCCGCCCTCCCATTTCTCCCAGCTAAGAAGTTACCCGGTCCCAGGAAGCTTGATTAGGGGACGTCCCCGAGCCCAACATCCGAGACCTGGAACGAGAAGCTTTAACCGTCCAGCTCCAAGCATCAACAGCGGCCCAGTCCTCGGATAGCGAGGTAGAGCAGGAAATTATCCGCGCGTTCTCAGGGTACAGGCCGTGCCTCGCCATTTGGGCGTCGTGCGTGTCTCCTTTGTTTACCCAGAGACCCCCGGAGAACGACTCCATCTGCAGAGCATTTATCTTTACACTCGGAGCCCCGGCCTCAGAGATATTCTCGCTAACAGTCTTCCCCTCGAGCCCCCGGTGACGGTGACTGGCAAGCCAGGAAGAAGAGGAGACTCTGCAACCGACACACACAAAGATGCCGGCTATAATACTCCCCCCGTGCATCCGTCATCTTGCTCAGAGAGAGCCCTACCACCCTTCCTGCAAATTTTCCATCACCCCTACGAATCATTTTTGACTTAGCCAGGCAGGGAGTCCATCTGAAGCTCTCGGTTTGAAAATCACGGAGGCTTTCTACAGTCCTCCACCTGCATCCCTTTTTTGGATCACAGTTCTTTATTCTCCGAAGGATGAAAACGCCGGCGTATAAAAACTCTGTTAAGCTGTCACTGTCAATGGAGTTTAAAAAAAAAAATAATGGTGGACAAAGAAGAAACAAATTGCATCTTCGAATAAGTTTCCTTCAGGCTCTTGTTAAAAGCTATAACCTCTGATGTTAACTAAATTTAACCCCTTCTGACCCTCGCGGTGGCCCTTAACCTCTCCTTTATTCTGCTTCCTGTGGGTGCTGAAGAAAACTGGCCCAGTGATTGGAAAAGCGTTTTCTGCAGCACACAAAGGCCCAGCTTCCTCGCCGCTCTGTCAGGGGGCACAGAATAGGCGGGAGGGGATCGGCACCTGGGCCGAGAAGCAGGTGACAGTGAGCCAGCGGATCGCTCTGGGACGCGTTGTAATCGTTTCTCCTCTTCAAATATCACGCTGCAGTTCGGCCCATTCAAGCCACCAAGTTCAGGTTTCCTTTGTGAGCGCGGACTTTAAACAAATTCATCTATTGCTGTTCAACTGACTGTAAAATTGGTAGATTTACTGTTGCAAAAAAAAAAAAAAGGAGCGTTCCCCCTGCCCCTCGCAGACCCCTCCCCCCTCTTCCCCTCCAGCCCCACTCTAATAAGGTCTCGGATGCATCTGTGTGAGGCGGCCAACAAAGCGGGCTTTAAACCGTGCAGCTGAACGCAGAAACTTGCACAACAAGGGTCGCTGGCTTCCACGTTCGGTGTATGGCCTACCCCGCCAGTCGGCGTGGGGGGAGTCTGGGGTGGGGGGTCCCTCCGAGGCACTCAATGTGCTTCACCAAAATTGTTCCTCACCACAAGGCCGAGGTGGGGGGGGGGGGGGTCATGCAGTCTCATTTTATGATTTTTACCAAGGGGAGAGACCCTCAGGGATGTCTGCACTAGGGGGTGGGGGAATCCAACAGACTCCCCCCGCCCCCAAATCTCAACAATGTTGCCCTTTTGGCTCTATTAAAAGCACATCTCCTCCAAGAGGCCTTCCTTGACTAAGCCCTCATTTCCTCTTCTCCCACTCCCTTCCGTGTCCCCTTTGTTCTTGGGCCTGCACCCTTTATTCTCCCCACCCTCGGCCCCACAACATTAATAAACATATCTGTAATTTACTCGTAGTAACGTCTGTCAACCCATCTAGACTGTAATCCCGTTGTAGGTGGGGAACTTTCAGTCAGTCGTATTTATTGAGCACTTACTGGGTGCAAAGCACAGTACTAAGCGCTTGGGAGAGTACGATATAACGACAGAGACATTCCTGCCCACAAGGAGCTCACGGTCTAGAGGGGGAGTGAACACGTCGCCCAACTCTTATATTCTACTCTCCCAAGTGTTTAGTAGAGTGCTGTGTACACATTAAGTGCTCAATAAATACGACTGATTAATTGCAGTACGAGTAGTATTTATTAAGCGCTTACTATGTGCCAAGCACTGTACTAAGCAACAGGAAGGTGGGAATTTGGAAACGGTCCCCACTGTTTCTAAGGAAGGAGCGAACTTCATCTGATGAACCGCGGGCTTTAACTGCGGGGTTTTTCTGGGGGTAACCCCTAAAGCATTCGGAGGAAAATGATTTACGCTAAAATATTTCTATACGAACAAAGGCTGCAGAATTCCCCCCCAGAACCAACAAGCCGGCTACTGGAAGCCTTTGTTCTGTACCTCTGGGGCTAACAGATCCATGAGCCAGGTCGCGCTTTTGCGTGCTTACATAACGGGCCTTTCTCGGAAGGCAACAGGCAAGAGCAGATGCGAGCGCTCTTCGACTCGGCAGACCGATTATTTGGCTCACCAATCCAGGGGGTTTTTAGCGATCGTTGTTCCCCCCCGCTGAGATCAGAAATGGGGAATTTAGAATTTGAGTTATGGGAAAAATCTGGTAATCTTATGTATCCTTACAAAAGAACCACACACCCATTTAATATCAATCTTTAGGCAAGCTCCGCTGTGGGTTTGGGGGAAAGAACAGAGGGGTCTGGGAATCAGGAGACCTGGGTTCTACTTCCAAATCAGACTGGAGCTGGCTAAATCAGTCAGTCAATCGTATTTCTTGAGCACTTACTATATGCAGAGCACTGTACTAAACGCTTGGAAGAGTACAATATAACAATAAAAAGACACATTCCCTGCCCGCAAGGAGCTTGCAGCCTAGAGGGGGAGAAAGACATTAATATAAGCAAATAAATAAATGACAGATATGGACATAAGTGCTGTGGGGCTGGGAGGGGGGATGAATAAAGGGAGCAAGTCAGGGCAACACAGCAGGGTGTTGGGGGAGGAGGGCAAACACTGTACATGCCCTTCGTATTGCACCGGCCCCCACCAGCCTCCTCGCGGTCTGCGCTCCGTGCACCAGGGAGAAACAGCGAAAAGTGCCTGGGCCAGGGAGTCAGAGGACCTGGGTTCTAATCCCAGCTCTAATAATTGCTTGCGGTCATTTGACTTCTCTGAGCCCCAGTTTCCTCGTCTGTAAACTGGGGACTAAATCCTCCTCCCTCTGACTTCGACTGTGAGACTCAGGAGGGACAGGGACTGTGTCCAATCTAATACACTTTTATCTACAGCGATTTAGAACAGTGCTTGACACCTAATAAGTGCTTAACGAACACCATAAAAAAAATATGGCTCCTCCTCTTCCTCTCCTTCTCTCATTTATTTTACGGTATTTGTGAAGTGCTAACTGTGCATCAGGCCCTGGGATAGATACAAGCTAATCGGGTTGGACACACTCCCTGTCTCGCATGGGGCTCATGGTCTTAATCCCCATTTTACAGATGAGGGAACTGAGGCATAGAGAAGTGAAGTGGCTTGCCCAGGGTCACACAACAGACAAGTGGCAAAGCTGGGATTAGGACCCAGGTCCTTCTGACTCCTAGGCCACAGGCTCACACTGCTTCTCGGCCATTCTCAGTCCTCTGTCCCCATTCCTCTGCCATTTCCTGATTAGGGTCTGAAAATTGGAAGTGTTGCGAATTCCTAATTCCCTCTCTTACATTTTGGTGCTCCTAACTTTTTAATTAAGCTGAGGATCGTTTAATGGTTTGTAACCTTCTTTAGTGAGCTCAGCATTGTCTTTGCAGTTGGAGAAGATATGGATATAGCTATCCTACATTTGTCATTTCCTCGGGGACGCGTGATTTTACTCTCTACGGAATGCTCCAATACCAAATTGAAAATGAAAACCTTGCTCAAAGCATTAAGAAATTAGAAATGAGATTTAAATGCTACCAACGGACTTATTTAAGATCTTCCAATACCAAAATAACAACCTTCCCTCTCATCTCCCGCCTCTCCTAGGAGAACCTGTATTATTTAATGAGGCATTTTCATCTTGCAAAATTGCCTTTGGAATGTTTTTCCCCATCATCCCACCTCTAGAAAGGTTTCGCCCCAAACCAGATCGGGTTCCACTGTAAAAGGTTTGCCGGGGGAACTTTCCCTTTCTCTAAATGGCTAAAAAGCTCTATCTTGTCCCAGAATCGCACTTCACTGATATAGGAAAAGACACTTGTGCTCACCTCATCTTCTGTGGAGTTAAAGAGAGGTGGATTTTTCCAACTCCGGAGGGAAAACCACTGAGGAGTTAAGGGCCCTCAGACCCAGCAGGCTCGCGAGAGAAAGCATCCTCAGGCCTCTGAGGAGCAGAGAGAGAAGAGAAAATGATTAACAGCTCGCCTGTCCATAGGCTTTAGAGGATGAAGGGCTGCGTATCATCATGAAGATGCTTTTGGAGGATGCTGATGGAAGAGTTTGGGGTATGAGATGGAACCTCAAGAGCCGGTTAAAAATAGGCAGCAGAATAGGTTGGCAGGGTGTGTGGAAGGCCCTAAATAAACCAAAATCCCGAATTCATGTTTAAAAAGCACCTGTGTGGATTTTTATTATATAGGGAGGAAAGGGGGTTTCACTAAAGACAGAAATTATGCAATTGACAGAACGCGTCCCCTAGGCCAGTGTGGCCTCGTAGAAGTACACGGAAGTCAGGAGACCATACGATCGTCCCTAACTCTTGCCGCTGGCTTGCTGTGTGACTTTGCGAAAGTCACTTGACTTCTCTGGATCTCACCTGCCTCGTGTTGTTATTGAAGTCTCTTGCCTGGAATGCCGGATGAGTCTCGATCCCTAGACTTCAGGCCTGAAAATCTGTGTGGAGGAATTGATTGGAGTAATAGTGGTTTTTCTTTTTCTGGTATTTGTTAAAGACTTAGTAGGTGTCAGGCACTGTATTGAGCGGTGGGGTAGATACAAGCGAATCAGGTTGGACACAATCTCCGTCTCGTATGGGGCTCATGGTCTCGTATGGGGCTCATGACAGGCCCAGAGAAGTGAAGTGACTTGACCAGGGTCACTCAGCAGACAAGTGGCAGAGGCAGGATTAGAACCCAGATCCTTCTGTCTCTCCGGCCTGGCTCTATTCACGAGGCCATGCTGCCTTCCATGGCCTAGTGGATAAAAGGGAGGAGATAATGGGTAATGGGTGAGGGATGCCCACTCCCTCACTCTCTTAGATGGCAAGCCCTGAGCGGGAGAGTCTTCGTCTGCCTCCCCAAGCCCCTAGAACGCACTTGGGGGGAGCAAGGAGCTGCCGAAGGATTGGGAGATCGCTCAGCCACTCGGTCGGTTCCTAAAACACTGGAAATAGTTCTCGCCACTCCATCCGGAGGAAGAGAAAATCGCGTCTCCATCAGCAAGAGCGGCGAGCCTCTTCAGTTTCCAGTTTCGCCCGGGCCATTTCCTCCCTTTACCCCAGAAAAGGTCAGGGAGGGCTTGATGCAGACTTGGCAGTAACAGCCGAGTCCTGGGCCCTGGGTTTTGGTAATCAGCTCAATGTGTTAACGAGAGTCTCCAGGGAGAACAGGATTAATTAATAAGAGAATTTCCCTTTAATAAATGGATAGGCAATTTTCTAAATGCAGATGGCAGAGTCCGCCTGTGGGGGTTGCCACCTAGGCCACTCAAGGCGGTAAGTGTCTGCGAAAAGTGGTTAATTGGTCAAACGCTTCATGATACTGATTAGAAGAGAAGCAATGCTCGCATTTGCTTCGCCGATACATTATTCATTTCTCCACACTTGGCCAAGCCCAATCCTCTCGCCCGGTCTCCCAGAATCCCACAGTCCAGTGCCGGTCCCGACTCGGTCTCGCCCGCCCACGATGGCGCCCCTCTGCGTGAGGATGCTGCCCACCTGGTCTTCTGGGAATTCTCTCTAGACCGTCAGCTCGCTGTGGGCAGGGAAGGGGTCTACCCATCTGTTACACTGTACTCTCCCACAGCACATACAGTAACCCCTCAGTAAATAATTGATTGATTATCTCTCTGTATTTGCCTCTCCGCTGAAGCAGACATATCCTTGGTTACAGTCAGGGGGTCGTCCTGGGGCAACGCTATCCAAATGCTGGTGCTTTTCTACAACGGCATAGTGGGGATCGGGTCGTCTCCTCCATCTCTCCCCACCCCTGCCTCGGATGGTCCCCTTCTTTTAAAGGAATGAAGATCTAGAAGACGGGGGCTGTGTTCTGGAAGACCTCTGTGTTACGGGGGGAAAAGGATCACATTATAGGAATTAATAATAAAGATGATGACTGCTATTTTTTAAGTGCTTATTCTATTCATTCATTCAATAGTATTTATTGAGCGCTTACTATGTGCAGAGCACTGTACTAAGCACTTGGAATGGACAATTCGGTAGCAGATAGAGACAGTCCCTGCCCTTTGACGGGTTTACGGTCTAATCGGGAGAGATTATTCTACGCCAAACACCACACTAATCGCTGGGGTAGATAATAAATAATCAGGTCTTGCTTGGGGATCAGAGAGTAAATAGGAGGGAGAACAGGTATTGGATCGCCATTTTGCAGATGAGGGAAGTGAGGCACAGAGAAGTTAAGTGACTTGCCCAAGATGACACAGCAGGTGGAGCTGGGATTAAAACTCA
Organism: Ornithorhynchus anatinus; assembly: GCF_004115215.2. NCBI lineage: Eukaryota > Metazoa > Chordata > Mammalia > Monotremata > Ornithorhynchidae > Ornithorhynchus > Ornithorhynchus anatinus. The sequence goes on from NC_041747.1 coordinate 2,248,596, forward strand.
GGTCCTCTGACTCCCAGGATGGTGTTCTTTCCACTAAGCCACACAGCTTCCCTTACTGACTCGATGGGAATTAACAGGATGGGGGTAGGTGTTTCAAAGACACCTCCATGTCTGATAATTTTGGATACAAAATCTTACGGTATTTACTAACAGCTTTCTGTATGTTACCAATTCTGTTTTATTGTATTCTTCAAAAAGCTTAGTACACTCACCTCACCTTATCCATAAAATGGGGATTAAGACTAGGAGTCCCACGTGGGACAGGGACTGTGTCCAACCTGATTATCCCGGTATCTACCCCAACGCTTAATACAGTGTTCCGCATATAGTAAGCGCTCAATAAATACAACCGATTCATTTCTTCCCCCACTGAATCTTCTGGCATCAACTCGTGGGTCATGTCTGACCAGAACAGACTCATGCTGTGGGAAGAATGTTCCCTACTTCCTCTACCTGCGATCTGTCCAGATAGTGTAACGGAAATATGTGTTTTAGCAGTCATGACTGTCCTCTCTGAACTCATCCGCTTGTGACTTTGGGCAAGTCACTTGACTCCTCTGTGTCTCAGTTACCTCTTCTGGAAATGGGGATTAAGAGTGTGAGCCCCATATGGGACACAGACTGTGTCCAACCTGACTCTCTCGTATTTACCCCACCTCTGAGTACAGTGTCGGGTACATAATAAGGGCTTAAAAGACACTGTTAAAAAAAACAACTTTGTCTTCTCTCCAAATTGTGTAATGGAAATCTGTGCTCCAGAAGGACACAGTGCACTTGAGGACCCAGGTCATTTCCAAATTCGGTGGGAAGGATTCTCACCTCATAGAACTGCCCATCGAGAGGCCAGACGGGATGTCGTGTCTCCGTGCTTCTCAGCTGGCATTTCACAGGCCAGAGAAGGAGCTGGGGGTCAAGTCTTCCAGACCGCTGCTCCAGCCAAATTTATGATAGGCCATCGCCTTGCCCCGGTGCCGTCGCCGGGGGGAATTGTAAATCACTCGAGCCTCACCGCCCTCGTGGATATAACATAAACCAACTCCAGCTGCGAGCTGAGCTCTGGGACCACTGGGGGTTGTATTTTCTTGCCGCCCCCCCATTATTCAAAGTTCAATAATCGGCAGTGGGTTCCTCATCTCCCTTTCCCTCCTCCCGATCCCTGTCCCCCTGAAACAGCAGGGCAGAAATAAGGACTCGGCCCCATTCCCAGTTGTGGGGAAATAGAAGAGAGAAGGTGGGAACATCATTCGGGGAGGGGGCAGGAGAGGAGGGGCTGAACGCGGCCGGGTCGGACCAAGAGGCAGCTTCGGCTCACAAGGTTCACACGGTGGCTCTCGGTGGCTGACGACGGATGTAAATACAGGGGGAAAAGCCAGAAGGGAAGGGAGAAATTCCTTCCTGACCCTTTCCTGAAACCGGACTGGTGTGAAACATTTTCAAAGAGTGCCAATGAAACCTTTCATGAGTTTGGAGTAAGCCAAACAGAAGCTAAGGTTTGCCATGGAAAGAGGCATAAGAGGTTTCATTCTCCTCTCTCTCTTCCCTATGCCACCCTCTGGGTAGCTTAATTAATTAATGATGGCATTTAAGCGCTTACTATGTGCTGAGCACTGTTCTAAGCGCTGGCGCAGATACAGGGTAATCAGGTTATCCCACTTGAGGCTCCCAGTCTTAATCTCCATTTTACAGATGAGGTAACTGAGGCACCGAGAAGTCAAGTGACTTGCCCAAAATGGGGATAAAACCGTGAGCCCCACGTGGGACAACCTGATCACCTTGTATCCCCCCAGCGCTTAGAACAGTGCTTTGCACATAGTGAGCGCTTAACAAATACCACCATTATTATTAGAAGCCACGTCCTCTGACTCCCAAGCCCGGGCTCTTTCCACTAAGGCACGCTGTTTCTCGAGATGTTAAGTGACTCGGTCAGGATCATAAAGCAGGCCAACGGCTGAGCTGGGATTAGAACCCGGGTGTCCTGTAAGCTTCTCTCCAGCCTCAAAGCTCCACGTGGGCATGGATCGTCTCTACCAACTCTGTTGCCCCGTGCCCTTCCAAGAACCTAGTAGGGTTCTCGGCAAGCGCTCAATAAATACCACCAATTGATGGATCGATCCTGCCTCCCGGTCCCGGGGCCTTTCCCCTAGGCTACCCCGCCTCCAAATACTAATGAAAGAATTCTCTGGGACAGACAGTAGCGCCCAACCAGATGGACTCCATACCAGATGGAGAGGTAGCATCCATCTTGGAAGGAGAGGGGGCAGAGGATGTCACCATAAGTAGGGGCGGATGGCACCCAAGTGGCACGGCCATGTCCGCCCCCGGATCCTCCCTCTCCACGCAAGCATCGATCGGGACGTCTCCCAAACCGCCTCGTCCGTGTAGATCTCCGCCGAGGACTCGGCCGGCGCTCCATTTATCATCCCACTCTGGGTTCCTTCAAGTAAAAACCATCCAGGCAGGCACCTTCGCTGCCTTTGGCCTGTTTCTCCCAGCTCTTTAGGAGCTAAAAGGCTGAAAACTGCCTCCTAATGTCCCAATTAGGCCTAATGCCGCACAGTGTTGACTGTTTCGTTACCACCATATTGTGTACAGAACTAATTACGGTGAAAGCAAATGAATGGGCAGGAAACAAACAAGCTACTAGAAAATAATTACTTGGAGTGTTTCTTTTTAGTACCTGTACAGCAGATTTCATTATAGTCAACAGCCTCTAAGCTGCTTGGAATAGTGGTGTTTATCATTTTCATAGAAACTTGATAATGACATTAATTTATCTTAATGGTCCGTTCTATTGTTATAAATAGTAAAATTAGCTTAAATTGTCTTGCTTTTGCTGGTTTTGGATGGCTGCGAAGGGCCCACCGCCGAAGATGAGTAGATAATTTGGTGTGCTTGACAGATTTCCAATAATTTGTTATGTGGAACATGAGTAATGCTAGTACCATTAATGTTCATTTTCCTCTAAATTCATTCCTGCCCTTTTCCCTTTTATCTTTTTTAATGCCTGGGCCATTTTTCTACATTTCAAGTGGAGCCCCAGAGCCCATTCATATTCAGGGAGCTATTAACATTCTGCACATAGAGAACATCCCGGGGAAAAACAACTCTTTATGAAATGACGAGCGTGGTCCCCGGCTATCGGGGATGGAAAGCAGACAAAATGGACGGCCTTCTGGCATCGGGGCTTGGGCGTAATTAAGTCAAATGGAATTTTAAAGAAATTTAAATGTTTGCGTTTTCACGGTCGAGGTAAAACACACTTCAGGGAAATTCTAAGAAGGGATCCAGGCTTTACGACACAGACGGGGTGGGGGGATTCCTAGTTTAGCGGTGCCGAAAATTCCACCCCAGGCCGTTGAACAATATTCGCTCCCGAACTTGATTCTAATTAGCCGGGAAAAAGTGCTGCCACTAATTCCGTTTTTGGAAGCGGGTGATGACGTGGTGATCTCCACCGCACGCCGGTGAGGGGTGACTTGCTGAAAAAAAGATTTTGACTCAGGTCATGGATGACCTTCATGGATCATAATAAGGCCCCTCCATACTTTCTTCCCTTTTCGCCTCGGCCACAGTGGTGGTCACTCAGTTCCCCGGCCATCAAAGATGCGAAATTAGGCACATTTGGGGCTTTGCCTAGTCATACCTACTTTCCCAACTTGAAGAGCAGCCCTCAGGATAATAAAGAAACCTCTGTGGGCTCTTGCTTTCAGTCTCGCACGCGTTGCTGGCAATGAAAGTGAAATGAGAACTATCCGGAAATAAGATGACTCAAAATGGAAACCTCATAATCTCCCGTCTCAATCTGAAGGGGCAGTCAGTCAGACCAAAAAATAAAATAAATCTACAGATAGCGGGAGCAGTACGAAGAATAAGGATGGTGATGTGGAGGAGAACAGGATGAAACAGAATCAACCACTGACATGTGCAACTAAGCATACACATGGTGGTAAGAGCAGAGGATGGTGGGTGACCACAAACAGGAGTACATTCATTCAGTCGTATTTACTGAGCACTTACTGTGTACAGAGCACTGTACTAAGCGCTTGGGAGAGTACAATACGACAATAAAGAGATATCTGGAAATCTGCCTGGCCCCGCTCCAGTAAGGGGGTAAGATAATGCCTCAGCGATTGGGGTGGGAGGACGATGGTAAGATATTGATCCTGAAACTGTGTGCGTGCCTCATGCATGTGGAAATAAGTGTCAAGAAGAGGCAGGCATGGCTGCAACACTCCCCACTCCCCCGCCAGCCCCCCCATCAATGGGGCTGGTGCTGCTGGGAGTCCATTAGTCTTGGTTATGGATCGGCGGAGGGAGGGGATGCGACGATGTAGCGAGCCCGGGGGCATAATGGATCATGAAAGATAAATGGAATTAGGCAATTGAATAATTGCACAGCCGGCCAGCCCGCTGTCAGCGAAGGTCGGGTGGGATTGCCATTAGAAATCTCGATCTGCCCAGCTTCGCTCCTCCTGCGAGCTGAGACCGGAGCGGGTGTGGACGTCCCGGCCGGCTCCTCGTGGCCGTCCGGGCCGGGGCAGGCCCCCGGGACCCCGTGCCTTGGGCCCGTTCCATTCGCTCCTTGCTGCCGTGCTCCCTGGGTCGTGTGGGGTCGTCCAGGAGGTGGGGGGCAGGGAGTCGGGGATCACAAGAACTACCGGGTGGGAGTCGGGGGTGCTGGATAAGGGCAGCAATTGCCTCGGCCAACCCGAATGGCTTCTGGCGGGAAAGACTTGGGGGAAGAAGCAGAGGAGACCGAGGGCTACAGAGAGGCCCCGAGGATGGGCAGTGCTAGCACAGTCAGGGAGGGGAGAGGCCCAGGCGTCGTCCCAACCCAAAAAGGAGAGAAAGGGGAAACCCAGGACTGTCCATCCCACGGAGGAGAGGCCACCCTGAACCCCATGGTGAAGCCGGCACAATCTCGGCGTGGGTGGGTGCCACTAGGGGATACTGGCAAGGTAAATACGTATACTTGCATTTTGGAGTCATGAGGTCTCAACTCCAAGATTATACAATTAATTTAATCGTTGCAAACTACCGCAGATGCACTCAAGTGACTTTTCGGGGCAAGAAATGCAGGAAAAAGCTGCCGGAAAAAGAGTTTTAGATTCCAAGCTTCTTAATCATAATTAGGGTATTGATTAATAATGTGGAATATGTCAAAGGACTACGATCAGCACTAGCCCAGACGTGAGTTGATCAGGCAGACGTGGTACTTATCTATCGCACGGGGGGTTCACAGCCTGTGAGAGATGGAGAAGGGATATTTGATCTCTACTTCGCCGAGGAGGAAATGGAGGCTCAGGGAGGTTTAGAGGCTTGCCCAAGGTCACACAGCAGGCCAGTGGCAGAGCTGTGACTAGAACCTGGTCTTCCGACTCCTAGCCCTGTGCTCTTTCCATTAGACCACGCTGTCTCCCTAATGGGCCTAATGGAATCTAACTCATTAGCTGACTAATGACAGGGATTTGCTCCTGAAACTTCTGCTATAATTCAGGGTGGAAGGCTTGAAAAGCATTAGGCTAAGATGCTCCGAGCAGACTTTTTTCCGGTCACGTTCCCTGCGGGACCCACCTCCTGATAATAAGGGGACACCCCCAGCCCATTACTGAGCACGGACCTGGGAGGTAGGAGGATCTGGGTGCTAATCCCGGCTCTGCCACTCGTCTGCTGCGTGACCTTCGGCAAGACTCTTCACTTCTCTGAGCCTCAGTTTCCTCATCTGTAAAACGGGGATTAAGACTGTGAGCTCCAGGTGGGACAAGGTTTGGGTCCAACCCGATTAGCTGGTATCTACCCCAGTGCTTAGAACAGTGTTTGTCACATATAGTGTGCACTTAGTATTATTATTAACAATTGCACTTAGTACACTGGTATAATAAAGTGAACAATCACTTATTCAATTATTTTATCTGGAGTCACTTGTTCCAATCCCCGCTCTATCCTCGTTTTTCTTCCCCTTCCCCACCTTTTACAAATGATTTGTAGCTCTCTGCTTCTCAGTTGAACTGTAAACTTCTTATAGGCAGGAAACATGTGTTTCGCTTCTGTTACATCAATCAGTCGTATCCATTGAGCGCTTACTGTGTGCAGGGCACGGTACCGTAAGCTCATGGTGGGCCGGGTATGTGCCTGTTTATTCTTCTATTGTACTCTCCCAAGCGCTTAGTACAATGCCCTGCACACAGCAGGTGCTCAGTAAATACGATCCACTGACTACTAAACACGTCGGAGAGTACAACACAACAATATAACCGACATATTTCCCGTCCACAACGAGTTTCCAGTGTAGAAGCGGAGACAGACGTTAACGTGAGTAAATAAATTACGGACACGTTCCTAAGCGCTGTGGGGAGGGGGATGTCAACCAAGGGAGCAAGACAGGGTGACTTGCAGATGGGTGCGGGAAATGAGGGCTAAGGGAAGGCCTCTTGGAGGAGATGTGCTTGCAATAAAGCTTTGAAGGTGGAGAGAGTGATTGTCTGTGGGCTCCGAAGAGGTTGGGCGTTGCAGGCCAGAGGCAGGACAAGGGCGAGGTACGGGAACACTGCATTCATTCATTCATTCAATGGCATTTATTGAGCGCTTACTATGTGCAGAGCGCAGTACTAAGCGCTTAATACGTACAATTCCAGTTACCAGTGCCAACTCCAGGGGCTGTGGAGGTGGTGGGGGAGTGGTCCCTACAGTTGGAGGAGCTGGGCTCCCCACCCTGCTCCTCCAGACCAGACCCAACACTGTCCAGTTTGGGCCGAAAGGACCCAAAGTAGCATCCTTCTGGCCTATAACTCGCCGAAGGCTGCTTCCTCCCGGCTCGCTCCCTCTTCCCGTAAAATCTATCTTTTCCGCCCCCGCTCTCACTGTGCCCTGCGGTTGAACTTCATCCGTGAGACCGTGCACAGCTTCCCGGAGAGACTCTCCCCGACCCTGCCACTCTCAGCTCAGCGAGACCCCTGATAGAGCTGCTGCAGCCCCTAAAGTTCAGCTTGCGGTGAGCAGGGGTTTGGGTGTCCTGTGGAGGGTGGGGGCTTCCACTGGGAGCCCCTTAGTGGGCTTAGTGACCCACACTGTTTGCCAGAGAATGTGCACCCCAGCGTGAGAAGCAGCGTGGCTCAGTGGAAAGAGCTCGGGCTTGTGAGTCAGAGGTCATGGGTTCGAATCCCGGCTCTGCCACTTGGCAGCTGTGTGACTGTGGGCGAGTCACTTCACTTCTTTGTGCCTCGGTTCCCTCATCTGTCAAATGGGGATGAAGACTGTGAGCCTCACGTGGGACAACCTGATGACCCTGTATCTGCCCCAGCGCTTAGAACAGTGCTCTGTACATAGTAAGCGCTTAACAAATACCCACATTAATTAATGAATGAATTAAAGAACAGTGGGGAAAGCAGCCGCTACAGTAAAATATCCCCCATCAGGAGAGCTCACTGGGATGAGGAAGCAGTTATTTCACGTGCATAACGAGGCCCACTCAGTTAATCAACATCATCGTCATAATGGTACTTGTTAAGCGCTGACTATGTGCCAAGCACTCTTCTAAGCACTGGGGTAGATACAAGTTAATCAGGTTGGACACAGTCTCTGTCTCACTTGGGGCTTTCACTCTTAATCCCCATTTTACAGATGAGGTAAGTGAGGCCCAGAGAAGTGAAGTAACTTGCCCAAGGTCACACAGCAGGTAGGCGGCGGAGCCGGGATTAGAATCCAGGCTCTCCGACTTTCGGACCCGCGTTCTTTCCGCAGGCCATTCTGCCTCTCTAATCAAGGCGACGTCGGGCCTGTGATTGACAGATTGCTCATTTTAACTTTGTGGTTCCCTTTGGGAAAGCGGCAAAATGACACCGACTCGGCCCCTCCCCTGAAGCCAGACCGAAAAAACCCCTCTCCATCTCTCTCCTCTTTCCATCCAACCCCAGAGGTACTGGGCACAATCAGAATGAAATAGTTAATCATCTGTTAAACAGTTAAATCTTTAAATCAGAGAGTTAAATTTGATATTTAACAGAATGCATATGAGAAAGGTTTGCATTGTGTGAATTATTTTCCTATTTGAAACACAGAATCTCTCTCAAATGGCTTTCAAACCCATATTGGAGTGAAGTATCCTGTTTGTTCCATTAACGACTCGCAGAGTCAACTGGGGAAGCCATTGTTATTAATTTCAATGGAAGGCTAAAATGCAGTTCATTTTCGATAATTGCAAGCCCGCCATCTAAAGAGCCAGGGAAAGCTTTTAATCGGAGGCATTTTTAGAGGAGTATGATCAGAATTACATTTAACATCTTCTGAAGGTGCATAATTACGGAAGCCTCAATCACAGGGAAATTCAAAGAGCCTCCACAGTATGATCTAAACTTCCAGGGCTGGAACCAAATTACGGCCTCCCCCGCGGATGGGGAAAACGGCAGCGGTGAAGTGGGGTTCCGTTAGCCTCGGATGACTTGTTTTCCCTTTCCTTGGGTTGGACATTTTGGTCTCCACCCCGACGGTTCTCCACCCCATCTGCTCGAGGAAAGTTCGGGCTGCGCGCTCCGCCAGCCCCGCCCCAGGCTAAGACTGAGCTGGGCCAGGTGGCGGTGACTTGGTCTCCAGCATCTTCCAGAGAGAAACAATCTCTCAATAATAATAATTATGGTATTTGTTAAGCGCTTACTATGTGCTGAGCCCTGTTCTAAGCGCTGGGGCAGATGCAGGGTAATTAGATTGTCCCACGTGGGGCTCACATTTTTTTAATCCCCGTTTTTACAGATGAGCTAACTGAGGCACAGAGAAGTTAAGTGACTTGCCCAAGGTCACACAGCAGACAAGTGGCGGAGGCGGGATTTGAACCCATGACCTCTGACTCCCAAGCCCGTGCTCTTTCCACGAAGCCACGGCAGAGCGCTGTACACTTGGGAGAGCACGATACCACAGAAAAAGCAGGCGCGCTCACTGCCCATCACAAGCTCACCGCCTAGAAGCAGGGTGGCCCGGTGGTGAGAGAGCACGGGCCCGGGAGTCAGAAGGACGTGGGTTCTAATCCCAGCTCCGCCACCTCTGCTGTGTGATCCTGGGGAAGTCATTTAACCTCTCTGTGCCTCCGTTACCTCATCCGTCAAAGGGGGTTAAGAGAAGCAGCGTGGCTCCGTGGAAAGAGCCCGGGCTTGGGAGTCAGAGGTCGCGGGTTCTAGTCCCTGTTCCGCCACTTGTCAGCTGTGTGACCTTGGGCAAGTCACTTGACTTCTCTGTGCCTCAGTTACTTCATCTGTAAAATGGGGATGAAGACTGTGAGCCCCGCATGGGACAACCTGATCACCTTCTATCTATCCCAGCGCTTAGAACAGTGCTTGGCACATAGTACGCGCTTAACAAATACCAACATTATTATTATATGGACTGTGTCCACCTGATTAACCTATATCTACCTGAGTTTAACACGGAGTCTGGCACATACTGAGAGCTTAATAAAGACCATTAAAAAAAAAAAATCCAATAACAGGAGGTCTGGTCCCCCGCAAGGATGCAGCATCACCGCATCACAGGGAAGCAGCGTGGCTCAGTGGAAAGAGCCCGGGCTTGGGAGTCAGAGGTCATGGGTTCGAATCCTGGCTCTGCCACTCAGCAGCTGTGTGACTATGGGCAAGTCACTTCACTTCTCTAGGCCTCAGTGACCTCATCTGTCAACTGGGGATAAAGACTGTGAGCCTGATGTCCCTGTATCTCCCCCAGCCCTTAGAACAGTGCTCTGCACATAGTAAGTGCTTAACAAATACCAACATTATTAATATTATTATTATTATTATCCGAGGAAGCAGGACAGGATGACTGCTTTATCAAGCCACAAGAGGGAGCCAGGACATGGCACTTCCTCATCACACAATTACTTTGGCAGGTTTGAACAAGGTCCTGGGAAATGGTCCTGAAGGGACTCCAGGGTTTCTGATTCCAGGTTCCCCTCGGGCCGCAGAAAAAAACCCTTCAAGGATTCCTGGGTGGCTTATTCCAGACTGCTGGGCAGACAAAACCTCCCAAGGTTTTCGTGGGGGGTATTTGTTAAGCCCTATGGGCCCGGCACTGCACTAAGCACTGAGGTAGACACGAGCTAATCGGGTTGGACGCGATCCACGTGCCTCACGGGGCTCACGGTCCTCCCCGCACGCTTTTGCTTCTCCCACACGCTTCAGAGCAGGTCCCGAGCCTGGGCTCTGGGTCCAGGTGCAAGATGATTCTCCGGGGGTGAATCCTCAGGCCGCGCTTGAGGCCACGGAGGGTCAGCAGGGCCAACGCATAGCTGACATGTTGCTCTGTCAGCCCTTCTGGCTCCAGTGGGTGGGGAACACTTGGTGTGACTGCTTCACCCTCGGCACCCCTCAAAAATTCGATGCTTTTCGCCCCCACACCATTCTCAACTCCTCCTCTCGGAGCCCCATGCCGGTAATGCCAGAGTTCACCTAACGACCCCAGTTCTCTTGAAAACCCAGTCGAAAGGTAAGTGAGGTGAGTTGAGGGAAAGAGAGGTGAAAGCAACAGCAAGGGACGCTTCTCAGCCACAGCAGCAGCAAACTCTTTTGTATGGGGAACAAGAGGAGAATTAGCGAGGTGGGAGGGAGGAGACAGAATAGGAGCTGGAGTAAAGGTGGGAAAGGACGGGGGCAGAGAGACCGTCCTTCATGGCAGAGTTACAACTCCTGCTGACTCTACTGGCTTCCTCCGCCCCCTTGACTATGTCAGTCAGTTGTTAATAATAATAATGATTATGGTATTTGTTAAGCGCTTACCACGTGTCAAACACTGTTCTAAGCACAGGGGTAGATACCAGGCAAGCAGGTTGTCCCACGTGGGGCTCATAATCTTAAACCCTCCGCACACTGTAAGCACTCAATAAATACGATTGATTGACTGAATCCCCATTTTACAGATGAGGTAAGTGAGGCCCAGAGAAGTTAAGTGGTTTGCCTAAGGTCACCCAGCAGACAAGTGGTGGAGCCGAGATTAGAACCCACATCCTCTGACTCTCAAACCCGTGCTCTTTCCACTAAGCCCGCTGCTTCTCTGGGTCTACCAGCACCTCCCCGCCTTTGCCCCCGATGCACTCATTAAAAGAATACCTCAAATTTGAACAGCACGTTTCGATTTTCCAAAATGCTTCCTCGCTATTGATCCCATTTTATCTTCATTCCATCCCTGTGAGGTAGAGAGAGGCCGGTATTACTCTCCTTGTACCGATGAGGAAAGTGGGGCTCAGAGAGTTTAAGTGACTTACCCGAGGTCACCCAGCAGGCCAGAGGCAGAGCTGGGACTAGAATCCAGGTGGTCACATTCCCAGCCCCAAGCAGCTAAATGATGAAGGTTCAGAAGCGGTCCGGGAAAGGGCCAGAAAGGGAGAATAATAATAATATTGGTATTTGTTAAGCGCTTACTCTGTGCAGAGCACTGTTCTAAGCGCTGGGGGAGATATAGGGTCATCAGGTTGTCCCACGTGAGGCTCACAGTTAATCTCCATTTTACAGATGAGGTAACTGAGGCACAGAGAAGTGAAGTGACTTGCCCACAGTCACACAGCTGACAAGTGGCAGAGCCGCGAGTCGAGCCCACGACCTCTGACTCCGAAGCCCAAGCTCTTTCCACTGAGCCACGCGAGAAGAGGGACTAACGTGAATTCTCTTGGGACGGTTTAGGGAAACCTAGTTAAAGTCCCCTAAAAACCCACCTCTGAGTAATCTAAAAACCTAGCCATCTGACATTTCTAATGTTTCTTAATGGAGCACACAAGACATGAATGTTTTATGGAGCTCTCCCAGAGACTAAAAGCCTTTTATTTAAAGAGAGAGACGGAGGGACGGTGGGGGGGAGAGGGGGAAGGGAGAGAGAGAAGAGAAAAGAGAAAAGAGAGAGAAATATAAAAAAGAGAGAAATAAAGAAGCCCGGGGAAAGTGGATGGAAGGAAGCTTCTGAAACAGCTGGGCTCTTACGAGTAATTTAAGTAAAAAGATTCTACGCCACAGGTGTCTTCCTCCCCCTCTAGATTGTAAGCAGTGAACATGTCTGCTAATTCTGTTGGATTATACTCTCCCAAGGGCTTAGTACAGTGCTCTACGCATAGTAAGTGCTTAATAAATACCCCTGATTGAAATGGAGATCAAAAGAAAACTTTGTGTTTTGGATTCCTCTGAGGTGGGTTTCCTCTCTCTGAACAGGACTGAAAATTCCCAGGCAGCAGCAGGAATGGTTTTCGGGGAGAACCTGAGTTTTCACTGATTTCTCTCTGCCATTCTTTCACTTCTTAATGTTAGTAAAGTTTTAGGATGGCTGAGCTGGGGCACCTGGAAGCTAACAGGCAAAGCGTTTGAATATATAACCTCTTTAGGTCCGAGTGGCTTCTGTGTTACCATAGAAATAAACTGCTAAACGCCTTTAACTCGAGTTGGCTCACATTAGCCAATTACAGAGGAGCTGTCATAAAGCCTCTGGAGAGAAGATGGATCCTTCCTTTGTTTCACGAAAGGGATTCAAGAGGACGAGCTGAATTCCTAAAACGATAATCAACCTGGACCCTTTCCCTGCCCAAGTCCCACCTCCTCCAGTAAGGCTTCCCTTATTATGTTCTAACACCACCTTGTTTGCCCCGTCCCCTTCCCGCCACTACTTAAACATTTTATCCCATCCTCTGGACTTATGTCTAAAGTTACATTCGGTTGTATAATTATTTATGATCAGAGGCGTATCAACGTGGACTAATTACGAGGGAGTGACCAGCCAAAGCGGAGTCCAAATGACATTCCTCCCTGAGGGGGAGGGGAGCGAGGGGGGCAGATGGCCAAGGCCAGCGACTAGGGACGGTGCTGCATTCCTGCGTTGCAAAGGAGGGTGAGAAGAGCAGTTTAGGGAGGGTGCCTGACAATGAAAGCAAGGATCCGGCCCCTCTGACAGGCTTGGGAGCAGGGTAGTCGCTCTGAAGGCCAGACTCATCAGTAATAATAATAATAATGTTGGTATTTAAGCGCTTACTATGTGCAGAGCACTGTTCTAAGCGCTGGGGTAGATACAGGGTCATCAGGTTGTCCCACGTGAGGCTCACAGTTAATCCCCATTTTACAGATGAGGTAACGGAGGCACAGAGAAGTTAAGTGACTTGCCCACAGTCACACAGTTGACAAGTGGCAGAGCGTAGAGTCGAACTCATGACCTCTGACTCCGAAACCCAGGCCCTTTCCACTGAGCCACGCTGCTAAAGCCCAGGCCTGAGACAATGGATGCCCTCACACCCTACCTGGAGGAGTGAGGCCTGACCTGAGATAAGAGAGAGAAAAAAGGGGCTCCTTTGGGGGAGAGAACGCTACGTTCTCTCCTGCCTCGCACACGCATCGAGAAAGCAAAATAAACGGCGACAGGCGATACAAACATCAGACTTGACAACACATCACCAGTCACAAGGCGGCCGGGAATGTATTTCCCACACTGGCACCCACACAAAGGTGAATTCCAGTGCCAACATCAAGAGTTCAAAGGCCAATGCTGTGTTTAGAAGACGCTCAATAACCTCTGCTGCCGCTCACCCAGAAGTGGACAGGTGACAACATGGTGGGAAAGAGCAGAGCTGGCAGAGGTGATGGGGGTGGAAAGGGAGGTTGTTTTATGTGAGGAAAAGAAGGCTTTGTCTTCAAAGTAGGGTGTTAATGCGAGAATTCTGGACATACCAATTGGCCCCCAGAGTGATTTCAGCAGTGTGACTTAGTGGATAGAGCAAGGGCCTGGGAGTGAGAAGGACCTGGGTTCTAATGCGGACTCCACCACAGCTGCTATGATACCTTGGGCAAGTCACGTAACTTCTTTGTGCCTCATTTAGCTCATCTGTAAAATGGAGATATGAATGTGAGCCCCATGTGGGACAATCTGACTACCCTGTATCTACCCCAGTGCTTAGAACAGTGCTCTGCACTTAAATACCATAACTATTATTACTCGCTTGATGGGCAGTGACCAGAGATTGGGAGTGACCCTGGGCAAACCATTAGCCCTGGAATCAACTCCTTCCTGCGGGTTCTCAGCCCCGAAATCTCGGGACCGTGGCTCATCCGTCATTCCTGGCGGAGACCCCGTCACCGTTAGGCTGGTAACGGAGTGAAGCGCTCCTGTTTTGGCGTTCCACCTGCCTGGCCATCACCATCCTCAACATCACCTTTAGACCCGGGTGACTAAGCTTGGCTCAAGCTCAGTTAACCACATTTGCCAGGAAGCGTTGGAAACTGCTGTTCCAGGTCCCAAATCCCCGACTAACTACTAGGTTTCGGGTCTCCTCCCAGCAAGGAACTGTCTTACACGCAGGACGTCGGAACACTCAGGAGCCCTCCCTCCCCTGTGGGTGACACGTCTGAAAAATCTAGGTGGAGTCAGTAATCACTGGAGTACTACTCGGCACAGCTCTTTGCACAATGCTCTGCATCTACAAGGCACTCAGTAAATACCACTCATTGATTTGGAGGGTGCTTGTGGCTTCCTCAGAAGCTAGAAAAACCATTATTGGTCCCACAGCACGTATGTATAGATACGTAATTAATCTATTTATAGTAATGTCTGTCTCCCCCTCTAGCCTGTGAGCTCATTGTGGGCAGGAATGTGTCTTTGGTTATATTATACTCTCCCAACTGCTTAGTACAGTGCTTTGCAACGATTAGTCCTCAATAAATACGATTGAATCAACTGTTAATGCCTCTTAAATGTTCAGCCCTTAAGAATTCTACAATTTAGTCTCTCTGGGGTACGTGGGGTAGGGATCGCAATTCCTTTGTTCTGATTTTCCCTGTAACACATGGAGACATTTTTGTGTCAGTGTCTGTGTGTGTTGGGGGTAGGGGTTCATTTGTATCTTGTTCCTGATGAGTTTCTGAGGGTGACCCCGCACATAGATCAGTATATACCTATGGGGAAGTGTGTGTGTATATGCGCGCACGCATTCAGGGTGCAGAGAGGGTTGAAATTCCAGTAACCGATTGGGGGAGTTTGTGATAATTTTGCCAGCCTGTGTAATTTTGCATTTTGGCATACGTTCAGTACCAATTCGGTGTTTGCTTTGTGTGTTCAGGAGTCCCGGATGGGGTGGCGAGGACATCAGAAGACCCTCCGCCTGGTTCCTATGGTGTGTGTGTGTCGCAACTCAATGCTGCAGTGGAGGGTGGCGTGGGGTGAAGGGTTCCAGCAGGATGGTTAGTGGCCTTCGGCAAACATACCTCCTGGACTTCCTGCTCCCGACATCTGGACTCAAAACAGCCCTAATTGAAGATTTCTTCCCGGAGAGATCATCCGTTAAAGAATGGAGCAGATGCTGTTGTCGTGGCAGGATGACTTTTATTTCTGTTCACCCTTCATTAATAACATACCGTTAGATAACCACATCTGAGATACCTGTAAATAATTTAAACTGAAGGCACAGAAGAACAAACCAAAAGGTGTCACTTCACGGTCGTAAAGGAAAAAAGCGATTTCGATGGCGAGAGTATATTCCGAACAAGTTCCCATCACCAAACATCATTCCGATCAAAAGCTGCAGCTCGCCCGCAATGAGACCCCACCCCCAAAGCCAAGTCATGCTTCTCATGATGCAAAAAATAGAAAAATGAGACTATTTCCCTCTTTAAGGGGTCAAACATATGCTATCTGGTTCATAACGGAGTGTTTCGTAACGAATGAAGCAGTGGAGGGGGGTTGCTGTTGGCCACGACACTTGGAGATGACACACTTTTTAGAAAACAGTTGAAAACATAGCAAAAGTAGGTTATAAAATTCAATTTCTTTTGTGAGTGGGAGGAAACTTTTTCCATGTTAAGAAGAATAACAAAGCATTTTCACCTCAGGTTGCTTCAAAAGCCAAGGTTCATCTTACAGTAATATACTGTAGGGGAAGCTAGGCTGGATCCTCGTTGTGTACAGACTAGACAGAGTAAGAGTGGCCCCAGATAAAACGAGGACAGCTACTGCTGCTCGTTTCCTTAAGAGGGGCTTAAAAAGTGTTTCATTGCAAAAGCAGCAGGAATTCTTCAGTGACATGCCATGAAAGCGGTGCGATCACTTTTACGTGATCGCATGTGAGAGATGGAGGTTCATGCTTGACCAGGTACTGGAGTGATTTTTTTCAAATTCATTCTTGGGTAATACCATTCAGTACAATACAGATGGGGTCAGTTGGCAGTTAGTTTGGACTCTGAACTAGGTCTCTAACTGAAACTTCTTCAAGTATGCAGAACATTAACAACGTTCAGATTTTGCTACAACTCAACATGCCATTTCCAACAGGTCCTTGAAATAAAATAACTTTAAAAAAACAAAACTGGTATGTTTAAAGAACGAACCAAAATATGCCCGTAACCTTTTTTTGGGGGGGGCCAGAATGTGATGATCTCAACAGCAAATTATAGGACAGTAACCCAGGAAGCGAACTGTTCAGCTCCCAGAGATAAATTCTCTGTCTTTTTTACATAGAGGCATCTATCTACTTCTTCAGTGGAGGAAATAACCTGGGAAAATAAGGTTCTCGATTCTCCACAGGACTCAGGCCGGGAAAGGATTCTGCCTCCCACTTAATTGCGGTAAACGCTTTGATAAGAAGGCGGTTTTACCTTCAGAAGAAACACTGGCTTGTCGGGAGTCACGAAAACACGCTTCTGCAGAAGGTTGCCGAGAACGATACAAACCTTAAAAATGACACTATAAAAACAACCTGATCAAAATTTTCGAGTATTACAAAACCTTCCTTTGGAAAGAAGAGTTTAAAGCTGACTGTTGTTTGTGTAGGTGCAGTGGATTCACATTAACTGACTCAAGCTCTGAGACCATCATTATCTTCCTCCTCCCCTTTCTCATCATTGGTTAGACCATTATCGTATTCCGAATTTCCTAACAAATATTCCGATTATTGCACGTCCTGAAAAATCTCCTTAGAAATATCGGGCTTGGGCCCCTTCTAAGAACACATTGCAATCGAAACAAAGGAACTGAAAATCACCCCCTGAAAGGGACGGGTCTTTGAAATGTTGGCACCACCGAACGCCGCGGATGATGGCGACCCCAGATGGAAACGATTCCCTTCGGGAAACCGGCTCTGACGCACGGCGGCAAACTCCATCCCCGACAGCATCACTGACACCCGTCTCCCTCCATGGAGGGCGAGCCCACGGCTCACATTTTCCTACTCAATCTGAAAAAGGCTAAGGGCAACCACGCACCTCGCTGGGTCGGTCCACGACGGGGAGACCCGGGAAGCCTCATTTCCCAATCACGGGTTGCCGTGGGACCACTCGGAACGCTGAGGAAACGGCGGAACGAAGCTCCGAGGAACCGGCTGTTTCGAAGAGGAGACGAGGGTGGTGAGGTTTGAAGGGGCCCTCGGAAGGGAGGAGAATCTAGCAGACTTTGGCCCTGGTTCTTTGACCAGCTGTATCTGTGTGGTTTAGAAAAACACCGCCTCTAACAAACTGGAGGTTTTCCTCTAGCTTTCTAGAAAAATAAGACGCGGGAACCAAACCGGGGTTCTAGGCCTATATGAGGCTTCCGGGCCAACAAATAACGGTCAGAGTTACTTTATTCCTCTGCTCCTTCAGCATGGGGACTAGTGCGGAATGGCTCATGCCAACAGTGGAGAGTCCATTAACGGCCACAATCATGTCACCACACCTAGACAAAACAAACACACGCATTACTGCTGCGGCTAGCCCACCGACCTGTTTCCTGGACGCCGGAGACGCAAGAAACCCACCCCGCCCCGGTCACCGGGCCGAGTCCTCTGAAAGAACAGGAAAGTGGACAGGGTACGTGTCTACAACTCTATTGTACTGAACACTCCCAAGCGCGTACTACAGCGCTGTGCACACGGTAAGCACTCAACAAAAACGACTGACTGATCGAATAAGATCGAGTGTTTGTGGTACAGCGCGTTTGATGAGCCAGAAAATATGAACGCGAGAAGACTGAAGAGTGTGACTGATGATCAGGTCTGGATTTTCCCCGGCTACCCACAGCAAGAGGCCCGGAAGCCGGGGTTCTGATCTCTCACGATCCCAGCACAGATGAGCCGGGCAATTTAGCCAGGGGCCGAAAAGGTCCACGGCCTGAAAAACGAAGGTGATTTTTTTGTAAATGCGCAGGTAGTAACTGTCCCGCAACAAGCCACGGCCCCAAGTTAGGTACTGTTCCAAGGTCTCCCCGTGACCGGCCACTGGACAGCCACTGTCAGCTCCCCAGATGTCTCTGGTTCCCCAGGACGCAGTGTTTGGCCTCTCCCTGAACCCGGCCGAGAAGCACAGGGAGCAGGCTGGGGAGGAGTGCGCCATCAAGAGAGAGTTTCTCCTCTTAGAGGCCTTCAAAGCTGGGCCATGGAATGGTACGGCTCTAGTGGATAAAGCATGAGCCTGGAAGTCAGAAGGAACTGGGTTCCAATCCCGGCTCCGCCACTTTGCTGCTGTGTGACCTTGGGCAAGTCACTTCTCTGGGCCTCGGTTACCTCATCTGTAAAATGGGGATTAAGATTGTGAGCCCCGTGTCAGATAGGGACTGTGTCCAACCTGATTAGCGTTTCTCTATCCCAGCGCTTAGAACACATAGTAAGGGCTTAATACCGTTATTATTATTATTACCATTATTCTCTGGCAAAGAGAGGCGGGTGAAGGGGAAGGAGGGAACACAGGTCACAGAGAGAAAGTGCAGCTTAAGCAACGAGTCCTACTTGGTCAATCGATCAATAAATACGATCGAATGAATGAATGAGTCCTACTTGTGCAAATCCGGTGTTCCACAGGGGCAAGAGCAAGCAGGCAGATGCCCAGCAAAATACGAGCAGCCACATCACCTCCCCCAAAGTCAGATCAGGTGCACAGGGGTAAGGCCAGGTCTGCTCTCCTGACTCACCACTGTACTGTCTCAGCACTGTACTAAGCACTTGGGAGAGTACAATATAACAAACATATTCCCTGCCTACACCAGGGCTAGATCTCAGATCGGCTCTTACCCTGACAGGACACTAGACACTCTCCCAGCCCCTTCTGATGCTTACTCAGAGGGGTGACCTAGTGAAAAGAGAAAGCCTGGGAGTCAAAGGACCCGAATTCTCCTCCCAGCCCCGCCCCGGTCTGCTGGGTGACCTTGGGCAAGTCACTTCACTGTGCCTCACTTTCCTCATGGTTAAAAATGGGAATTAGATCCTACTCCCTCCTACCTAGACCTAAACAGGGACTGTGTCCAAACTGATATCCCTGTATCTACCTGAGCACTTAGAACAGTGCTTGGCAAATAGTTTATGTTTTACAAATATCATCATCATCATTATTATCATCCCTGGGCCCTGAAGTTAAGCCCGGGCGCAAAGCCTGCCAGCTGAACCGTTAGTGATGGCAGGTTCTCAGGCACAGCCATTGCCAGCTCAAAAACATAGAGATGCCAGCTTTAAGCCGGAATAGGGATCCTGCCTGCCACCTAAAACATGAAGAAGGTACACTAGATAGCGTAGCTCTCATACTAAGAAAGCGGAAGTGGACTCACTTTAATCTTCCATCGTAATAGGCCGGAGTTCCAAGGACAATGGTTTTAATGAAGAAAGGCTGGTTCGTGTGGTTTTCCTCATATCCACCTACAATGCTGAAGCCCCAGCTGCCCAAGTTACTTCTCCGTAGAACCACGTCATGGCAGCTATGAAGACCGCTGTGAAGGGGGATCACCAGAGGAGGGGAAAAAAAAATAAGACCCACATCAGCATCATTGAATTGGCATACGTAGCTCATTACCCATTATATCCACATCGTCAGCTTGAGACTGGACCAAGAGAAGACTTCGGGGGGTAAAACTAGCTTACCGTTCTCCCTCAAGAATAACCCGGGGAATGGCATCGCTAATAAGCGACAACCGCACTTTCCAGATGTTGTGGAGCCGAGCTAGATGATGGTAACCCTAGGAGAACGAAGGATTGTACGCACGTGCATCTCTAGACTGAAAACTCGTTGTGGGTGGGGAATGTGTCTACCAACTCTGTTGTACTGCCTCTCGAGGTACCGTGCTCTGCACACGGTAAGCGCTCAATGAATATCATTGATTGACTGATGCACTGTCTCTCTGCCTCCCAATTACACATTGAATTATCGGCTCGCGCCAACTGATGCTTATTCCCCTGTCCATTGAAGAGGAGGCCAGCAATGCAGGTTCTAGTTGCTTTAAGCTTAACCTCTAATGTTCACATTTTCCTTGTGGAGCTAATTATTTTACGAGAAAAAGCCAGAAAAAAAAATCTATCAAGCGATATCGACCGAATATACCATAATAGCTCCTTGATAGTAAGGATCGTATCTTCCAACTTCAGTACATTCTCCTAAGTTTTTTTACAGGGCTCTACCCTAAGTAGGTGCTCAATAAATATGATTGATTGAACTGGATTTTCACTGGAAAAGTTGCATATTGTCTGGGGTGCCCTATCCAGGGTAAGTAGCGAGAGGAGAATAACTGAATTATCTCCTCAGTGGAGATCCACTCTCTTTCCAGAGAGACAGAGGTGGGCCAGAGTGTTGCTTCAGCCTGCTTAGATTTGAAATGTGGAGTGTTTAGGCCTTTGTGAGCTCTCCAGGGAGGAAAGGGGAAATGAAAACCAGATTATTCACTTTCTATGTTAACCCCTGAAATAGATTTAGATCAGCCATGGAACCAGATGCCTCAAATTGGCCCAGTGACAATTTATAGCACAGTTTTGCTTTTGTGCCTGAGAACTGGGGCAGTCAGAAAGAGCATGGGGAGAAGGGGCCTCCTGGCTCAGAGCTGGATTGTGTTGAACCTAAGTGTAAAACAGGGGCCAATTCGACTCGCTCATCTGAAGGGATCAGTGGATCTTAAACTTTCACCTTGTGGCCCCCTCGAGGGACCCTCCACCCCACTCCCCTCCCTCATCGTCCCATCCTGCAAAATGTGACAGGATGGAGTGGTCCTGAGGGAGAAGCAGGATGATAGAGATATTAAAGGGGAAAATGGGAAAGACACAGGAGGTGCTTATAAAATCGGATAAAAATGAATACCCGAAAGGCAGTTTTTTTTCCTAGGAGCCCTGCTGCCCCTACCAACAGACTGATCCCCACAAACTGAAAGTGGCTCCTGAAGCTTCAAGTCACTGCTAGGACAAGGAGGGCCTTCTGCCATTCCTGTGCAATATGCAGAAGGCTTCTTCTTTTCAACTGTGGCCCTTCAGATCTTGTCGTCTGAAGCAGTGTGGCTTAGTGGAACGAGCCCAGGCCTGGGAGTCAGAGGACCTGGATTATAATCCCGACTCTACCACATACCTGCTGTGTGACCTTGGGCAAGTCAATTCATTTCTCTGTGCTTCAATTCCCTCATCTGCAAAATGGAAATTCAACACCTGTCCTCCCTCCTGCTTAGACTGTGTGGGACCTAACTGCCTAGTATTTACCCCAGCACTTAGTACAGTGCTTGGCACGTAGTAAGCACTTAATGAATACCACGATTATTATTATTATTTAATCCCTTGGGTGAAGTAGGCATGACTACATTGCATGGGGCTGTTCCTGAAGCGTCAGCTGACACAGAAGCCAACAGTTTGGCAACTTAGACATGTAAACCAAAGAGAGAACAGCTCTGACTCCCAAATACTGAATCTAGTCTTTAAATCCTTACATGCCTTGGGGCCAGAGATTATTTCTCTTTTGATCATGCACCCTCAAGACCATTACGATCAATTGTGCTAATGTTTCCCCAGGATAGAGGAGAGGAGTGGGTGTTTTTGGGAGAGGAGCAATGTCCCCAAGCCCCCACTTTTGACCTCAAGGGCAACCACAGAAAATTTTCCTTTTTCAACTGGTCTAACTGGGGGAGTGGTAACATGGGAAGGGCTGTTTTTAATGCTACCTTACTCCTGCCATTCTTGGAGTTTATGTCTCCTTAAAAGAAGGATGGAGGAAAAAAAAAAACCCACACACAGGATGGAGGAAAATTATCATCAGTACCTGGGGAGCCCAAGCCACATGACCCAGGACGGGGACCAGCTGGCGTCGTACTCGTTTTCGCTGACTGGGTTGGGCTGCTCCCCGTCTCCATGGGTCTGTTCTTCAACCACCTGGACTTCCAGCGCTTTGAGGGCTACGGCCGAGGACGCGGCGCTGGCCTTCAGCATGGCCACTGCCTCGCTGTGACTTAAATTGGTCAGATCGATACCATTGATGTTCAACAAGACGTCGCCTGGGGAGGGAAGAGGAGCAACAGGCAACTCGTTGTTAGACTGGAGGAAGAACTCCAACAGAACATCAGAACAAGAGGAAGAGACCAGTCAGTCAGTCGGTCAAATTTATTGAGTGCTTCCTGTGTGCAGAGCACTGTACTAAGCACTTGGGAGAGTACAATATAACAAACATATTCCCTGCCTACAACAAGCTTACTGTCTAGAAGAAGAGACAGACATTAATATGAATAAATCAATCACTGATAGATACATAAGTCCCCCATGGGGGACTGGAAAGGAGGATGAATAAAGGGAGTAAGTCAGAGTGATGCAGAGGGAGTGGCAGAAGAGGAAACGAGGCCTTAGTCAGGGAAGGTCTCTTGGAGGAGATGTGCCTTCGATAAGGCTTTGAAGTGGAGGAGGGTAACTGTCGGATGTGAGGCGGGAGGGCTATCCTGACACAGGGGAGTCAGGAGAAAAGGAAAGAGGACAAAGCCAAGAGTATCCATTTGACCCCAAATAGCGATGAAAACTCTGCTCGAGCCAGAAAATAAAGCTCCAGGTACCAAATGAAACACATAGCTCCATCATTTGTCTGCTGTGTGATCCTGGGCAAGTTACTTCACTTCTCTATGCCTCAGTTGCCTCATCTGTAAAAACTGGGGATTAAGACTGTGAACCCCATTGCGGCATCAACTGCTTCCAACCTGATTATTTTGTATCTACCCCAGCACTTAGTCTCTACTAAGTAGCCAGTCACGTAGCAAGTGCTTACCAATACCATTAAAAAAAAATTATTTGGTTGACAGGGGATGGAGGGGAGGGGAAGCATGCAGGAAGCCATGATGGAAACTGTCCCAGTTTAAAAATACTTAGTTATGCCTTTGAATGACCCAAACATATTCCTAACCAAGTACATCACTAAAGACACACACACACACACACACACACACGCGCGCGCGCTCAGGTGCTAAGAAGTTAGGAAGGTGAGAGAGATGAAGGCAGGGGTGTGATTACTGGCGTGAATGGCATGTCTGGAGCCAGTCCTGGAGCCAGGGACGGATTCATGAAGGTGATGAGATCTGGGCAATGTTTGATGGAGGGGAGTGATAGGGTTTTGGCAGAGGGGAGGCCAGTTGCTGCTCCAGAAGATATGCCGATCTGGATGGGGGAGAGGGTGAGTGTTGGATGGGGTTTAGTCTCAGCTCGGATTTCAGAACGGAATAGGATCTTTAAGGTCCTGTCTCTGGGCAGGCAATAGGCCCCCAGGATTCTCTGGTGGTTTTCCAGAAAAGCTAGCGATTCAGCGCCCTCGGTGAGCACATGAAACAGGGTGGAATCGGAGGGGCAGGCGGGTAGTTACAGGCTAGGGGACGAAGTAATTGGTGGCAATTAAAATTAACTGCAGGGTTCCTATGGCAATGGGGACTGAGGCTATTTGCTGAAACGGGGAGGACAGATTAGAAGGAAGACACACAGAGAGCAGGAAGCCAGAGTGGACAGCGGAGAAGCCTAGGGCAAGGTAATTAAGGCCTGAACAGGACGCTGGGAATGAAGAGGAAGGGGGAAGGAAAAATACCCTTGTGTCCGTCACAGGTAGAAAATGAAAAACTGGGACAGGGTCATCTCCCCTTGAGGGAGAACAGCATCCAGTTGGTGTGAGTTGTTCTGCCATGTAACAAAACGAAGAGGAAGGGCAACTGAGGATTAGGTAAACGGTTAAGAAGCAAAGGATCTATGCAAAGGAAGAACATCTACTAGAAGAGAATGTTCTGGAAACGGGCTTTCCCAAAACTTACATAACATGAGGCTTCACATTTAGCATCACCAATTATCCAAGGTAATCCCACATTTCATAGAGCTTTAATTTTCTCAGATTAATGGTTGGACTCCCCCTCCCCCCAAAAACACCCAAAAACACATTTACAGTCTTCTCCCCATCTTGTTCCTTCTTTCTCATTTAACCCCATTGAGGGCAGGGGTCAAAAACTCAATATGAATTATGAAATTTATGTCATCATGAGAGCAGCCAGCCTTGAAAATCCTTGCAGTGGTAAAGCAAAAGATGAGAGGAGGTCAACTTCTTGCATTGTTTGAGCACATTTCAACCACAACATTAAACAGAGGAGGAAACAATGAGGCCTCGAATCCTCCTTCAGGCACTTGTTTCTGAAAAAGGCTCTGGGCAAACAAGTGCAGAAGCGTACTGTTGCTTAAGGATAGAATTGTGAGTAAAGCAAAAGATGAATACCCACGGGATGAAGGAAGCAAAACGTTAACACCCTAAGGCCAATGCAGAAAGAGAAATGGGCAAGGGAGGGGTGGGGTAAAGGAGGGGACAAAGGAGAGGAGTGAGGCTAGAAAAGAGAAGAAAAGGGGAATGAAGGCGAGAAAGCACTAACAGTTGCATCACTAGGCATCTAATAAACTTTAATTCATGCTTTCCAAATAGGCTAAATGCACCTCAGTGTTACACAGAGCTCTTTCAGAGGGTGCAAATAAAATTAGTTCAGTTGTGGAAAGGAGAGGGAAGGATTTAGTTTTAAAATGCTGTGAATCATTCTTTGTGACTCCCTTTAGGGCAGGAAAAATTGCATTATTTTCTTATTAGTCTAGACTTTTGGTTGAATTGTGTTTCTGGTTCAAAGAAGAGAAGGGAATTTACAGGAAATGAAAAGATGGAGACATGTGGAACAGATGGAGGGAGGTTGGAGTGGTATGCTATATATAGGGTCGCTGCCAAACAAATGAAGAAGTTTTAAGGAAACCTTTAAAGCTTCCCCACACAACTCGCTCACTTTACTCTGAATCAGTGATGGCGGTCTGCAATTTTAACTTCTCAAAAGTGGTCTCCAATAGTTTGGACCACATGACCACCGGTCATATCTAAGAGAAAAATTCTGGGCCCCGGCTCTGTGCACACATCAGCTGGGCGCCTTCATTCTTTGGTATCCTTTATGGAGCCTAAAGTCGACATAAAATAATAAAGTAGCAGTTCAGTTTGACTGGATCATCAGCCATTTCTGGATCCCTCAGGGGGTTTCAGTGGGTTTTTTGCCACTGCTCATATCCCCTTATTCCTGAGGCAAAGGAGGTACATTTTTCTGGGTTGAATACCTGAGCAGGGGGCCGGCCTGTTGATATTTTACATCTGGGTTAGAATAAATTGTAAGCTCTGTGAGGGCAAGAAACCTGTACCTGGCTACCACTGCACTTTCCCAGGTGCTTAGCTCAGTGCTGAGCATTCAGGTCCCGCTCAACAAGTGCCATTGATCGAATGTTTGGAAAAATATCCTCAGACCCTCTCGGCAAAGAAAGGAAAGGATCGAGAAGACCCCAGGGGTCGTTGACTGAGAAATGGTGTTGCTGGCCTCAGCGGAGGCCTAACCTACCTCGCTTGATTCTGCCATCCCGGGCCAGGCAGCCGTGTGGAGGAACGCTAGTCACAAAGATGGGCAGCTCGCCGCTCTTACTCCCTCGGCCTCCCGCCACCGTCATCCCCAGGGACTCGTGGGGTTCCTTCTTCACAGTGATGTGCTTCTCCTGGCAGGTAACACACTGGGAGAGATCCTGTGGCAAGGCACCAAAAACATTCTGAATAATCAGCAACATGAAGTGGAGGTAAAACCTCCCCCGCAATCAATCGTCTTTATTGAGCGCTTACTGTGTGCAGAGTACTGTATTAAGTGCTTGGGAGAGGACAGTATAATAATATAACACACACATTCCCTGACCATACGAGTTTACACTATAGTGGGAACAACAAAATGATCCAGCCTTGAACCTTAACAATGACTTGGGCAAAACCACCTTTCTCTTCCTCCTCTGGGCTGAAAATAATCGACAGCACTGATCCTCTAGAATGCCCAAAATGAGCTAATGCCATCTAGAAAGTGACCACTCTGTCTTTCTTGCCTCCACTGAATAGGATCGGATTAACAAGTGCTCACTGCACAACGTCGGACAGGTATAGATCTAGCCTATAGAGTAGGATTTTCTTTTAAGTAAAGAGAGGTGACAATAGAAACTGACTTTAAGCATGCAAAATACTATGACACAGTTGGCGCTTAACAAATACCATAAAATTAGTTGCTGAAATAGGAAAGGGAACGGATGCAAAGCCCTAAGGAAGTAAAGCTCTATAAATAAGTGGCTGTCATTTTTTACTCTTAAAGGTTATTATTTAATAGGATCTACTATGCAGTTTATCCGAATTTTACTGGACAATTGCAGGAAAAGGACAATTTTCCCTTTGCTCTTAGACATAGAGAATGTATTGGGGATTCAGCTTCCTTTGCTATTTGTTTTATGAGAGTCCTCAGACTGACTCTGTGAGTCACTTCCTACCCTACTCCTTTGGAGCCCGAGCCTGAAATCCAGTTTTCAGGAGGTCAAGCATGCCTTTCCTTCCTAGAATTATAGCAAACTCAATTTAACACATCTGAGAGACCCTAGACTTATGCTCGTTCTTCTGAAAATGTGTTACACTGGAAGTGACGCGGGCTAGCATGGGAAAACCTACACAAATATTTAGTGAAATGTTCTCAACAATGAAAAGCTTGTACTGTGGCATTTGTCAAAAAGACAGTTGACCAGATAATCTGTAGGACCTTATGGGCCAAGTTCAGTATAATCACATTCTCTGCATTTTGATCCCACCTTTGCCAATGTTGAGTGGAGTATTTCTGGGGACAGTGTTATGTTTATATCTGTCCCTCCTGAAAATACTGCTATTTGCTTGTCTGTCAGATCTGGAGGTTTTGTAGATTTATTTTTATTAGCTACACTACACTGTGTAAAAGGCTCATTAAAGGGGCCTGCAGTTCAAGCAAGAATGAAAAGCATGGGCTTAGTTATGCATGACTTCAGTAGGCCTGGCTATTCAAATGATTACCGTAACATCTCTTCTTTGATGGCATGTGCAGTATGGTATTTGGCATTAGGAAAACAGTGGAAAATACTTTGAACACTTGTACTCTCCCAAGCTCTTAGTACAGTGCTTTGCACACAGTAAGAACTCAATAAATATGACTGAATGAACGAATGCTTTCCAGCTCCTCCGCTACATGAGGTGAGGACATAAAGAGCCATGGGTAGGAACTATGAGAGAGAGAAAGGAGGGATATGTATTTTCCCACCTCAGCAGAGTAGTTGGGAATCTGAGAAAAGGGGTCTTTCCTGGCTTGCGGAGGAGGGAGGAGGAGAGGAAGGCATAAAGCAGTGTCTGAAGGAGAAACTATCCCTCCTGGATTACTCCATCAGCCTCCTCGCTGACCTCTCACTCCAGTCTCTCCCCGCTCCAGTCCATACTTCACTCTGCTGTCCCAGATCATTTTTTCTAGAAAAACATTCAGGACATATCACCCCGCTCCTCCTAAAACTCCAGTGATTGCCCATCCACCTCCGCATCAGACAAAAACTCCTCACCATTGGCTTTAAAGCACTCCACCACCGCCTACCTCACCTCGCTTCTCCCTTTCTACAACCCAGCCTGCACACTTCGCTCCTCTAGTGCTAACCTTCTCACTGTGCCTCGATCTCGCCTGTCTCGCTGCCGACCCCTTGTCAACATCCTGCCGCTGGCTTGAAAAGCCCTCTGTTTTCATATCCGACAGACAATTGCTCTCCTCTTTCTTCAAAGCCTCTTGAAGTCACATCTCCTCCAAGAGGCCTATCCAGACTAAACACCATTTTCCCTCATTCCCCCACTCCCTTCGGCAGCGCCCTGACTTGCTTCCTTTGCTCTTCCCCCCTTGCAGCCCCACAGCACTTTTGTACATATCTGTAATTTTATTTATTTGGATTGATGTCTGTCTCCCCGCCTCTAGACTGTAAGCTCATTATGGGCAAGGAATGTGACTCATTGTTGTACTGTACTGTCCCAAGCGCTTATTACAGTGCTCTGCACACAGTGAGCGCTCAATAAATACAACTGAAAGAATGAATGAGCAACAGCTCACACCAGAACCTGGGTTAGGTGAAGCATGCTGTCTTTTTGCACACGAAAACAGCTCAAACGGGAAGAGAAGCACCGTGACCTAGTGGTTAGAGCACAGGTCTGGGAGTCAGAAGTATCTGGGTTCTAATCCCGGCTCTGCTACTTGTCGGCTGTGTGACCACGGGCAAGTCACTTCACTTCTCTGAGCCTCAGTTCCCCCAGCTGTAAAATGGGGGTTAAGACTGTGAGTCCCACCTGATTAGCGTGTATCTACCCCAGCACTTAGAAGAGTGCCTGGCAAATAGTAAGCATTTAAATACCATTAAAAAAAAAAGTTGTGGACATCAACTACTGCTGCTGCAAAGGGGGTTTCTGGATTTCTCACCCGATGAGAGCTGGGTCTGCTTGGATACGGTGACTGCGCCTGGTGCTGGATCTGGCCCCCGCCATTACCGTTCGTCCCCGACTCCCGGATACTGGTCCCGGTCTGGGCTTTCCCGGGCCTGGCGATGGTTAAATTTACTCTCTCTCCACTTGCCTGGAGAAAACAAACAGAACAACGGCCAGGGCAGCGTCATTAACTATTGAAAACTAGCGGCACTAGGGAATAATTGTATTTCTGGTTCTCGGTTTGGATAAGCAATCAAATACCAAATGCTTCATTCATTCATTGATATTTAATGAGCACTTACTGTGTACAAAGTACCACACTAAGTGCAGGCGAGGAATACAATAAAGTATGAAAAATCCTTGGTCCCTGGCCCGCTTATCTGAGCAGAATCTGTTTTATTGCAAATAAAGAAGCCTCAAATGGTTCCAGACAGGTTAGCTGGGGAAATCAAAATTAAACGTATGGTTGGTCGACCAAGCAGGCAGTCGAGGTTTCATCCGAAGGGTAAGTGTCAAAGCTGAACATTCTATTTTTGACATTTAAAATCAGCCATTTGTGATTAATAGTTTGGATTAATATCTTGTCCCCACCCCCGGGGTCAGAGCTGCTGCCGATCAGGTCCTCTCCAACCAATTCAATGAGCTTACTGCTCCAGAGAGGCAGCCTGGGTCAGAAAGGTGATAGCCTTAAAGACCTCTGTGGCTGGAAGTCAGGGTCGGGCATAACGGGTAGTCGAGACAGTCCGAAGGACACGTGAGCATTCGAATGTATCTGTACAGCCGTTTGCCACTGGACACGAGTCCAAATCCCATATATTGTCTGGGCAGATACAATGTATGTTTTGGATCATCTGCTGTTTCACTAGAAGGAAGAGCATGAAATAACTGATACTTAAATATTCAAAGGTATCAGTGGGGAGTTGATACTGTTGACTGCAAGTGTCTGGTGGGAGGTTGGGAAGAACTGCATTCTTTGGGAACAAAGAACAATCACCTTGTGAATCTATTTTCGAATCCTTATGAAATCACTTTCTTCTGAAAACTAACTTCTCATGCTCGCATCACCATCTCAACCTGGCCAGAGGTTTTATCTCTTCAAACAGAGATTTCTGCCCTCCTGCCCCAATGGGTTGGCATTTTCAACCTTTTCATATTACTCCAGGGCATTGCCGTTCATGGCTACACTGGGCTAGCCGCTATTTAGCTGCCCTACATCACGAGGCTGGCTATCTCTACCAATGCTTTGATTTTCCCTTTCAACCCTCTGAGTTTCAGTTGGGTTTATTTCAGGAAGGAAAAATCAATAGAATGGTTTTGCCCTAAACAGCACTAAACCTATATTGAGTCCACATCAGATGACCACTCTCTGCTTAGGAGAGGTACCGGACCAGGTAACTCAGGTCTTCAATATATCCCGATGACGGATAATAATTGCCACCTATTCCTTGAGTTGGTGACTATTAACTTTTTCATTTTCAAAACACAAAAGCTGGCTTCAAAAGATTGTCCATTGCTAATTTCTCTTTGAAAGAGATGCTTTCCGGGTCTGAGCCTGTCCTAAGGCACGTACAAGGATCTTAAACCAAATCTGGGGAGCTTGTTCAATTCTTTCGGGGGTGGCCAGGGCAGTGAGGTTCTTTACAGAGCCTCTTCCCTTTACTTCTCTTATTCTAGCCTGCTTGACAGCTCTCCTGCGGCCCTTCTTTTGTCAACAGTGGTTATCTCCTCCATCCGTTTTTGACTGTTGACATTAATCGACCACTTCCTATATGTTTTCCACTTCCCCTCAGAAAAGAAGTGCTGGAATGTCATCTTTGGTGCCTTCCGGCAGGAAAGGAAATCCCTGAATATCTCGGAAGATCTGCTGTTTCTATTTTCTTTAAAGAAAGTTTCCCACTGACTTCTGACTCTTTAATTTTCTTGTGGAATCAGGACTTTTCTAATTGCCTATTGTCATCTGTTCCTACGTACCTCCCAGGAATGTCGTGAGAATACATTTGACGGGTTGTACACAGTTCTTTAAACTCCTCTAAAAAGAGACACTACTGTTTAATTTCAAGTTATTACTTTTATTGCTAATATAACGCCCCCCCCCTTCCCCCACCACTGTGAGATTGTAGCTCCATCCACTCCCCGAAATTCCTTAACTACTTTCTGAATGAAAGATGCTATCGGGAACCAAGTTCTACCGTGCACATCATGAGGAAGGCCGATAACGTTGTATGATTTTTCTCCAACCCTGTCAAACTTTCCCCGATTTCTCTGGGTACTTGCAACCCGACAGTCTTACTACTATTTCTGGGGGTGGGGTGTGGAAGGCGCATCGAGGGGCACTTACCTGGATAATCTGCGCTGCAAGTTCGGGCGTGCCATGCTTCAGGTCGTGCCCATTAATGGCCAGCACGCGATCGTTGCTGCTGAGTCTCCCATCTTGGGCAGCCAGTCCTCCCTCCAACAGGTCAAGGATAAAGACTCCTGGCTCGTCCGTCCGGCGAACTAACTTAATGCCCAACTGTTCGCTCGAGTCCCGCTTGTGAAGGGTCACGTGGAAGCTCTCCTCTCGCGGACAGCCGCTCTCGGGGTGATTAAGGAGCCGGCTGCCAAAGCGTCTCTCTCGGAGCACGGTGAGGTGTAGGGTGCTGCAAGGCTGGGAAAGCACCGCTCTGGCATAGTTGTGGGACACGTTGCTGATGTCAAAGTTGTTGACCTACCGAAACAAGCAAGACGACCAAAGCATCTGTGAGCAGCATTTCTTTCCACACAAGAGGCAGATCCTTAAAGACGGTGACTATTCCAATCGCTCTTTTTAAATCGGTCAGATATGCTTCTACTGAATAAACTCTTGTTTCGTCTTCTAACAAACCTTAATTTGCTGTCTGCTTGCATTAAAATCCAAATATACGGAGCTGAGGAACTTGTCTGAACTTTCAACGACTCTCTTTGGGGTAAGAAAACAAACAAACAAAAAAACCCTCCTCACACTATTCAATCAGGTTGAGCAAGTTTGGGAACAACTTATCTTACTGAAAAGGTACAAAAGTAGGGATTTTTGAGGGAGAGGTTTGAAGTGAGGACTCTGATATTTGCAATATTAATGTGGAGGAGGAAGCTGCAGTAGAAGACAATAAACACAAGCTCCTCTCTTCAAGGAAACAGACACTGCAGGCAAGTTCCCTGGAATGTGACATTTTAGTCTCCAAATTCCTCTGGTTCCCAGGACATGATCTTGTAAACTACAGTCTCCTAAACTGAACTATACATAAAACTCTATCACCTATGCATTCAAATATGTACACAGAACAGCATGGAGGAAGAAGATGCATTTGACAAGATGTTTCATTAGATTCCATACTTGAAGTATTTGGTCTCCAGCAAGGAGTCTTCCATCTCTGGCAATGATCCCGTCGCGATAAACTTCTTGGATAACAATGTTGATCAATGGGGTCTCATTGCCACCCACTATACTGATTCCTAACTCGATGTATGGATTGGACCGATGAATTTCAATTGTCGTGATTTCTCCTTCGGGTAAACTAGGAGGTTGTTGGGTAGCTGCCAAAAGTTAATAAAAAAAATGGTTAAAACTCTTCTAGATCTTAGTATGCTTTCGGCTTACAAAATGATTAGGTGGCAGGGAAATTTCGAAAAATATACAATGCATAATAAACCAAGCTCGCTCCACCATTAGCTAAAAACCTTTTAAGAATAAAGACTAAGAATAACTTAGAAGACTAAGAATAATTTAGGAATACCTTAGGCTAAAACACATGTAAAGACTCAGTTTAAAATGCAAACACGGATTGGGAAGTAGAGTTGTCTAGAGGAATGAGGGCGGGCCTGGGAATCAGAGGACCTGGGTTCTAATCCCGACTCTGCCACTTGCCTGCTGTGTTAATAATAATAATAATGTTGGTATTTGTTAAGCGCTTACTATGTGCAGAGCACTGTTCTAAGCGCTGGGGTAGACACAGGGGAATCAGGTTGTCCCACGTGGGGCTCACAGTCTTCATCCCCATTTTACAGATGAGGGAACTGAGGCACAGAGAAGTGAAGTGACTTGCCCACAGTCACACAGCTGCCAAGTGGCAGAGCTGGGATTCGAACTCATGACCTCTGACTCCAAAGCCCGTGCTCTTTCCACTGAGCCACGCTGCTTCTATAACAGACTGGGGTAAGTCACGTCATTTCTCTGTGCCTAAGTTTCTTCATCTATAAAATGGGGATTCAATGCCTGTCCTCCCTCTTAATTAGACTGTGAGCCCCATGTGGGACTGGGACTGTGTTCAACCTGATTATCTTTTATCTACCCGAGTATAGTACAGTGCCTGGCATGCAGTATGCAATTAACAAGTACCATAAAAACAAAAAAACCCTGACTTCCCATGGAACCTATCCTGGTCGAGGATCCCTGCATTGGCCTTTTCCATGTTTCTCATAACACGACTTAAAAATTGCAAGTACATTTTTGAAAAATAAAAACCAAACATCCTCCTCAGGGAATTCCTCTCACACGGCTTTCATTTCTTTCT
This sequence comes from Ornithorhynchus anatinus, assembly GCF_004115215.2. Taxonomy (NCBI): domain Eukaryota; kingdom Metazoa; phylum Chordata; class Mammalia; order Monotremata; family Ornithorhynchidae; genus Ornithorhynchus; species Ornithorhynchus anatinus. Next base: position 2,281,624 of record NC_041747.1, read on the forward strand.
CAATAGGTCGCACGCTTTGGAGAGCGGCTGCAACTCCTTCCAAAGGGTTGGGAACCAACAAATACATGACAGGAGGCCTGTTTAAACACATACGAAACCACAGAGGAAGATAAGCTAAGGGGTGGTAGGGGTCCATATCAAGAAAAGGAAGGAGAAAACCACCTTCCACTTGCAGTAAGGCTCAGGGTTTCTTCTCAAAACCCCCTCCTGGGAGCGGTGGCTCGGTTAGTTCCACGGGAAGTACTCTGCTGCCCTGAGAGGTGGCCCCTGCTCAAAAACAACAACCTACATGCAGGAGGCCTAGTGATTTTGGGGGTCAGGGGGGACAGAGGAGGGCAAATTTCATTCTAGAAATTGGATTTCGCACTTGAACTCCTGGCCAATAAAGACAAAACCGGAAAGGCTGACGCAATCCGCCGGAGGTCTGCGATACGGCGCAGTGAAAGGAACCGTGATAAAAATGGGGATGAGGAGAAGAATCCGTTCTTTTTCTCATTCAAGTTTCGTATCTGGAGGTTGGGAGGGGAAGAAAGAGAGTCGGTTTGTCACTAGGAATGATTATAGGAACAAGTGCGTGGTTGGATGATTTTTTTTTTTCCCGGACAGGTGAAAACTTTGCAGACTGACAAGCTTTACAACAAGTTCAGTTTGGATTCTGACAGGTGAAATATAGGATGAGGAGGGAAACGGCACGTACTGTCTGCTATTGTGCTCGACTCAAAAGCGGGGTTGTCAAAGCCAGGATCATCTGTCCACACAGGAAGAGATGTTGATGTAAAGTTCCGCTCTGCTGGCACCGTTCCTGTTCCGGCAGCATCTGGGTCTGGTGATAAAGTACCTGGGTGATCTATTATGCCAGGCCCATTTTCATTCTCAATCTCTGTCTGTAATTTGCTAGTTTTCCTTCTCTCCAGGGCAACTCTCCGGTGGGAAGCTCCAGGACACCTAGAGAGAGAACATTATGTGCTTTCAGATGAATAGTGGGGGAAAAGAAAAAAAGAAAGCGACAATATTATAGAACACAAATTTGACCCCTGGATCTTCGAGGCAAATCACACTAGGTTCCTCCAAATATTAGCTTCTTCCACCTGACAGCCCCGTCATTAGAGTGTACCCTCCCTGAGGGTAGGGGACATTGTGTACTGCACCTGCGGTAGATGCCCAGGTGTTCAGTATATAGTGCAGTGCACTCAGAAGACACCCATTTGTTGATTCACCTAGGAGGATATCCATGCACTTTATGGAGGATAGGGTCCTTTTTCCATGGGCATGGGGCTGCCTGAAGGTATGTTCTGGATCAAACCAGATCCACGGGTCCATGAAATGGAGGCCCAGGGACAGTCCCCAGAACTCTCCACTGTCCTGAGGTCCCTAGAAACAGAGTTCCTCCATGGTTAGGCCAGGCACCTCTTTCGACTTTCCCCCTCTTCTGACCCACAGCTCCTGGGAGCTCTTTGTGGGCAGGGAATGTGTCTGTTTATTGCTATATCGTACTCTCCCAAAGGCTTAGTACAGTGCTCTGCACACAGTGAGTGCTCAAAAAATACGAATGAACGAATGAAGGACTGGATATGGCCACCCCTCAAGGAAGCCCAAGACTGACTGCCCGGTCCCTGTCGGATCCTGGTGGGTTGGGATGGAACTGGATTGAACTCAATATCGCAGGTGCAAAATCGGTCAGCCAATAATGCATCTCCAGGCTGTTGGCTCGATGTTGAGTGGGAGTTAGGAAATCTGAATCTGAGAGACCTGTACTCAGCATCTGAGACCCGAGAACACCCAACCTTATTTCTCTCCATCCCAAGTTGACTCATCAGTATTTTCTCTTGGTGAAGAGTGCACGATATTGGGTTTTGGGTCCCGCAATTTATAGACCGGGGAAATATCTGCCCCTAGATAGCTCACATTATGAACAGTGCACAGACACAAACGTTCATGGAGATCAAATGACATTACCTCATCTGTAAAATAAAATGTAGGCATATTGTTTGCATTAGTTAATTACTGTCAAGGAGGTAAAACACATAAAACACTACCTAAGTGCCCAGAGACAGCAACTACTAATATGGTTAACCTGCCTAAAAGTCAGATTCAACAAAACTTCACGCAGCACTACAGTGACATTGTTGAAAAACAATCGGCCTAAGGCCCGACGAGAAACAGAAGGTTAACTTCTCAAACTTCATGATTTATCAAAATGAAAAAAGAATAATTTGACAGCTATGTAAGTGTAGTAAAATATGAGGAAGAGGGGAGGTTGAGATTTTCTTCGTCTTCTCTTTCTCCCCGCCCTTCCTTCCTCCATGCCCAATCAGTCTCCCTTTCCTGCTTCCCTAACCCCCATGGTCTAATCCCTGCCCTTCCCTAATAATGATAATAATACTAACAATCATGATGATGATAATAATAATAGTCTTTCTTAAGTGCTTACTACATGGCAAGCACCAAACTATGTGCTGGAGTAGATACAAGTAAATCAAGTTGGACCCACACACTAAGTAGGAGGCACCACAAGTATTGAATCCCTATTTTACAGATGAGGAAACTGAGGCCAGAGAAGTTAAGTGACTTGCCCAGCACAGCAGGCAAATGACAGAGCTGGAATTAACAAACAATTAATTGCATTTTTTGAGCATTTACTGTGTGCAGAGCACTGTAGTAAGTACTTGGAGAGTACAATATAACACAGTTGGTAGACACAGTGCCTGCTCACAATGAGTTTACAGTCTAGATGGGAAGGGCCTGATTAATTAATGTTGGTATTTGTTAAGCGCTTATTATGTGCAAAGCACTGTTCTAAGCGCTGGGGTAGATACTGGGTAATCAGGTTGTCCCACATGACACTCACAGTTAATCCCCATTTTCAGATGAGGGAACTGAGGCACAGAGAAGTGAAGTGACTTGCCCACAGTCACACAGCTGACAAGTGGCAGATCGGGATTCGAACCCATGACCTCTGACTCCCAAGCCCGGGCTCTTTCCACTGAGCCACGCTGTTTCTCATGAAACCAGGTCCTCTGATTTCCAGGGCTGAACTCTTTCCACTAGACAACACTGCTTCTACATAGTCCCTGGACCCATTTTAGGGGCTGTTTGGGGCAGGCTGAGGGGAGAAGCTGCTGGGAAATGACCAGGACCTGTCTCCCGGGGGGGGTCACTGGGGCTTGGAGAGAGATTCCCGACTTCATCCGCAGCTTCTTGGAGCTACAGGAACTGGTCCAGGGCCAGAAGTCAGCAGCAGGGAACCAGCATAATCAGGAGCCCCTGACAAGGTCAATCTCAAAGATAAAATGATCTTTCTCCGGCCTCAATTTCTTCATCCCTCACTGTTCTCATCCCTTGAGGCTTTGGTAGGCAAGAGTCAATATGGCTCTCACATAGAAGTTTTAAGGCATTTTCTGGACAGGATGCTCCTTCAGCTCTTTCTGCACATTTACCCTAAATTTACTTCCAGCTGAGTTCAGTTTAAATTTGACTTTTTCATGGTATTTGTTAAGTGCTTACTATGCATCGCACACTGTTGTAAGTGCTGGGGTAGACAGATAAAAGTTAATCAGGTTGGACACCGTCCCTGTCTCACATGGGGTTTCAAGTCTAAATGAAACTATTATCTCCTGGTCTTGTGAAGTTTAATGGCTGAGAATACCCACGCTATTTTGAAGATAAGCCAGACATTTGACTGGCTGAAGGGCCTCCATTAACTAATCCAAATGATTCCTTTTCAAACTTCCTTCTCGGTAGTTAGTTATGAATTTCAAAGGCGAGCCAGAGCAAGGAGCCCCTTGGCCCTGTTAGCCCTGTGGCTCTGAGAGCAGTCTTCCCCTTCTTACCACAAAACACAAAACGACACCTGCCTAACTCTTAGAGTGTTGCATAGGTTACAGAGGCCTGTAACTAAAGTCTGATGGCCAGGAGAGGTGGGTAATGAATGACTGGTTCCTCCGGGTTTTGTCTGGCTGACAGATGTTTCGCTGTCCATAGTTTTATTGCTTAACTTCTCTGCATTTGTAGTACAGTCTTTTGTTGCAAAGATTAATTGCACATTAATAGCAATTTTGAGTCATTAATTTCTTTTCCAGGCAGACTATTAATGTGCCTAGTATAACTAATGGTCAGGTCCCCAAAATCTCACAGAGAAGACTTCAATCTTCTTTTCCTCGAAGTGTAATTTTACTTTATACACTTAAATAAATTTACCAAACAGGTGGAAAATGACATCTCTTTGTAAAATTCCTACCAAGTAGTAATTTACCCCACCCGAACACCCATTACCTTTAAAATGGATTTCAAGGAGGGCGATCATTACACTGTCTCCCGACCCACTTTTGCTGTTACCGTTGGAAGCCGGAGGCTGGGTTGGATGGACCACTGCTTTGAGCCGTTCTTGTAATGCAAAAATCTTAGATGACAGATAATTGTCAAGAAAATTCTCACTCGCGGCAGAATAGAAGATGGGACGATCACGCAGATCTGGAGACCGGTGGTTGCCACATTGCATTTGATATTAAAGGCTTGAAGGAAGCAGTAATTTATAGTCCCCCAAATATGAATACTAATAAAGCATGCTTCACTTCCCTGCTGGGGCCCCTCCATTTTGTGGCTCAAGAGGCAGGAGTGAACGGCACGGCACAGACAGCAGGAATTTCAAAAGCTACAGGGAGGGTCCGGGTCTCCTACGTGATCCTGAACTATGTTCATTTCGGGCAGCCCTGATCACAATCACAGGGGAGACCCAGAGCCCAATGCTGGTGACCAGACAATCTCGGAAGCCTAGGAACACCTTTCTCTACGTCTGCAATAGGGTTGAATGTCTTGCAGGTCTTTGTAAGAGCAAATATTGAAGGCCCATCTTCTCCAAAAAGCCCTCCCTGACTAAGCCCTCCTCTCCTCTTCTCCCACTCCCTTCTGCGTCGCCCTGACTTGTTCCCTTCGTTCATCCTCTCTCCCATCTCCACAGCACATATTCATATATCTGTAATTTATTTGGAGAAGCAGCGTGGCTCAGTGGAAAGAGCACGGGCTTTGGAGTCAGGGCTCATGAGTTCGAATCCCAGCTCTGCCACTTGTCGGCTGTGTGACTGTGGGCAAGTCACTTAACTTCTCTGGGCCTCAGTTCCCTCATCTGTAAAATGGGGATTAAGACTGTGAGCCCCACGTGGGACAACCTGATTCCCCTATGTCTACCCCAGCGCTTAGAACAGTGCTCGGCACATAGTAAGCGCTTAACAAATACCAACATTATTATTATTATTATTATTCACTTATGTAGGTACATTAATGTCTGTCTCCTCCTCTAGATTGTGAGCTAGTTGTGAACAGGCATTGTGTCTATTTGCTGTTGTATTATACTCTCCCAAGTGCTTAATATAGTGCTCTGCACACAGTAAGCGCTCAATAAACACAAATGAATGAATACACCTAACCCCCAATGCAGGTCTAGTATTACTCTTTTAGGGTATGGGTTACTATCTCACTACCACCCAGATTTTCTTCTCTTTCAGACCTGGCAACTGTGGATTAATTAATTAATTGTTTACTCAACTCCTTTTACCCTTGTAGTTATGACCAAATTTCCCAGTAGCCCTCGTCATGCTTAGAGTTCTCTTTTCCATTCCTTCGCCAGCCACACCAAGTGCTTCTGCACGGTCACCTTTTCCGAGTCCTGATTTCGCTTTCAATTCTTGAAAAATAACTTCTCTTAGCAGCACAGTCCCTTCTATTTAACCCCATTCCCATCTCTCCTCCCCAGTCTCTAAAATCCCACCCTGCTCTCCAGCACTTCTGTTACACTTCTATTCTCCCAGGGTGGATCTAAGTGTTAGAAATCAGCATCAGGAGCCCTGAGTTTCATGTTCAACTCTGTTGCTGCCTAGCTCGCTAGCCTGGGCACTTAGAATCTCAGGGGAAAGACATTACATAATAGACAATATTAAAAATAACACTCGGTTCCGGTGTTTATTTTGTAACAGCAACTCTAGCGCTGAGGTTCATGATCACAGTTATTTGCTAATAAAGGTAGGTCCTATTTCCCCTCCCTTTAACCCCATCCCAATTATTTTCTTTAAGCTAGGATTACAAGAAAACCCTCCAAAGTTTCCCTTCAAAAATTTTGCCCAGTTTTTCTTAACAATTTCACTGCCAAAAGGGACTAAGTCAGGGTGTAAATCTGTCCTAATTGGGCCATACTAACTCAATGAGTTTAGCACAGATTTGCAATGAACCGTCAGTCTTCCCACTCCAAAATAAATGCCAATTGTATTGACTCCTCCAAGTTTTGGGCATTTAAAAAAATGCACCATCACCTCTTTTTCGGAGACAAAAATTCCTCAAATTCAAGGGGAAAAGGCACCCCAGCTAAGTTTCAGAGGAGTCAGCACAGATCAGGCATAAACACAGCAACTGGCCTAGTCTAACTCTGGTTGATTTTTATGTGGCAGTTTTTACCCACAAAATAGTTAGTGGAGGAATGATCGCTTGGGCAGATTCACCAACACAGGATTTTTCTCTAATTAATGTGCTGCTTCTTACACTGCAAGGCAGTTCTTAAAAGGTTTTGGCTATTGAACAACAACAACAAAAAATTGCCTCTAACTTCCAAGGCAACTTAAATGTTAAATCACTGGGAAAAAAATACTTTTCTAGTTGCTTGGCAGGCTTGAACAAAGTAGTTATTAAGTAGTCACTTGCTTTGTGCAATACACAGGATATTTTATTCCTAGTTCTGTAGACTGACATTTTTACATTTACAGTTTGGGGATTTTCCATTATTCCTACTAATATAGTAGCAGTCAATAACCAGTAATTTTACTCAAATGAGTCTTCATCTTTCTTTAATGTTTTAATTCCAATCTACAGAAGAGCAGGAGAGTATGAGCCGCACTGAATCCGAACCAGATTTCTCAAGAACAGAACTGGAATCAAATGGGAAAAGGAATCTGAAGCTGTAATATGAAAATGTAAGGGTACTGAAAACGTCTCTCCCTGACTACCACACTCTTTTATTCAGGCTTGTATTTAATATCACATGTCAACTCACATCTGCTATTAATCAGTGACGGCCCAAGATCTTCTTACGGACTATGGAATCCACTGAGGACGGTGACTGTGGTTCGCTACCAGACTGACCGACTCTGAAACCAACTGCTAGTCGCCGTGAGGTGGTCCTAGGTGGCTGTGGCCTCTGGCTATAAAGTCATCATCAGATTCTGGGCTTCATGACTCAATTGGCTGCAGTTACTCCACATTTCAGAGCTGCCCCCTGGGTATTGTAACCCTTCTGCGGCATTTATGCCCAAATGAAGCCAAGGATTTGTTCACTTGAAAACGTGAGCCAAAGTTTTAGTGTTTTCCCCCGTGAGGTTAAATGAGCCTGTCGACGATGCTGAATAGTTCATCAGAGGCTCATTCAGATGGGACAGTACCTATGGCAGACATCATAATAGCACTAAATTCAGCACTTCTGCTCCTCTCGCTTTGTCATCAGTAGCCATTCTCTGTTGGAATTGCCGTGTGTGTTAAATCAGGCCAAATTCTCCCTCCCACTTTTAACGGGTCCACTGTGTGGACCCGAGGCACTCTGTAAAAGCTGGAATTAGCGGCTCAAATATTTACCAATAAACTCCTCTCGAAAATGGAGCTTTCACATGGTATAGATGGGGCAATAGTCAACCGGTTTTCATGACAACATCCTACACTGGGGGCGGGGCCGAGGCTCATGAACTGCAAGGCCACAAGCTGTTCCGGATGTTGGGGGAGTGGCTATCTCCCCGTCTAGACTGTAAGCTCGTTGTGGGCAGAGAATGTGTTTGGTATACTGCTTTATTGTACTCTCCCAAGAGCACAGTAAAATGCCCTGCCCACAGTAGGTGCTCAATAAATACATCCGACTGACCAGCTGACTGGCTGTAAGTGAGAGAGCAAGGGAAGCAGTGTGGCCTAGTGGATAGAGCGTGGGCCTGGGAGTCAGAAGGACTTGGGTTCTAGTCTTGGCTCCACCACTTGTCTGCTGTGTGACCTTGGGCAAGTGACTTCACTGGGCCTCAGTTCCCTCAACTGTAAAATGGGGATTAAGAATGTGAGCGCTACGTGGGACAAGGACTGTGTCCAACCCGTTTACCCTGCATCTACCCCAGTGCTTAGTACAGTGCCTGACACACACTATGTGCCTAGCAAAAACCACAATTATTAGTATTATTATCAGGGCCTGGCACTTCCCCCATCCCCAGCCCCGGCCCAGGCCGATGGGGCCACGGCCATGGAATGGATCAGGGCAGCATTACATCGCAGCCCACCTCCTTCCTCTACCTACTCCATGTTCCCATACTCCTCCTTCTCTGATAGCTCCCAAGATAAGCTACACTTGAAAGTGAAAGCCCAGTTCACCGGACTCCATTTCCTCTCCTCTCTTGAAAAATTATCTTTCTTACCCTCTTTCTGCCATCTTCAACCTCTCATTCACCTCTGCCTTCTGAAACCCTCCAGTTTCCCTGATGCTGAAATAGAAATCCCTGGAGCTTCCTCTTGTTATCACTCCCTCTTCCTTCTCGGTTAATCTTTTGAATGAGCTGTACAAAATCGATCCTTCTGTTTGCTTTTTTCCAAGTTAATCAGTCAATGGTAAGAACGGAGCACCCAAGTGCAAAGCACCATATTAAGTCTTGAGACTTCTTTTGGTCTAAAAGTTCACCCTCTTCACTCCCCGGAGTTTGTTCTTACTACAGTTTCAAATGATCTTCTGAAGGTCAGATTTAATTGTCTATTTTCTGTCCTAATCTTGCTTTGCCAATATTCGCCCCAGCCCCAACCCCACAGCACGTATGTTCATATCTTTAAATTTTATATTGTAAATTACTTATTCATATTAATGTCCATCTTCCCCTCTAGACTGTAAGCTCATTATGGGGAGGGAACATGTCTGCTAATTCTGTTGTACTGTGCTCTCCCACGCTCTGCACCTAGTGAGCGCTCAATAAATACCATCGATTGATTGACTGATTACTACTTTCAACACATCTGGTCACCCTGTGCTCCTAGAAAATCTTTTGGCTTTGCTGTTACAGACACCATTCTTTTCGGAGTCATCCTAACTCTCCAACAGCCCTTTCTCAGTTTCCTTTACTAGTCTTCTTCTCCTCACCCTTAATTGCGGATGCCCCTCAGGGCTCAATTTTCAGATCTGCTTCTCTTTAGAAACTCATCAGAGTGCATGGCTTCAACTACGAGCATTCTGAGAATGACTCCCAAATCTTTACCTCCAGTCATGACCTCGCATCTCTTCTACCAAACTAATGACCTGATGAGATCACACGCTTTTGTAACATGTTAGTTGCCTCGAACATCTCCACCTAAGTGACTCACCCACACTAAGCTTAAAAGTGCCAAAAACTGAATTCCTCATCTTCCCTCCTAAAATTTCTAACTCTCCAATCGTGGTCAACATACTCCCATACTCCCTTGTCCCACAAGATCACAAACTTGGTGGTGCTCAATTCCTCGCTCTCATTGGCCCCCAACTAATCTACTTCTTTCCCTTCCCTTCACAACCTCTACCGTGATAAAAATGCTAACTGCCTCCTGGCTGGACGATTTCAGCAGCCTCCTTGCTGACGTCCCTACTTGTCATCTCTCTTCTTTTCAATCTATCTTAAATTCAGTTACATAAATCCAAACTATTTTTCTAGAATGCCTTTCTAGAATCCCTTCCGCAATCTCTCAAGGCTGGCTCCCTATTGCTGCTTCCTGCAGAAAACAAAACCTCTGGATATTTATTTTAAGGCTCGTTGTCAGCAAGTTTCCTTACACTGAGACCAGTTGCCTGCTCCTGCTATACTCAGCCCCTACTCTCTGCTGCTACCAAGCAACTCTCCTTACGATCTCTAATTCTTCAACTCCTTGCAGCAAACTGCTCAGGTCATGACCCAACCCAGACCTTCAGCTCCATTCTACTTGTTTAGAACACACCCCTCCCTCCTTCAAAACTCTTCCTCCATGAGGCACAATTCTCTGATTAACCTTCAGTCACGCCATCCTCACAGTGTCCTCAGCACGCAGGTTATTACCTTATGAAGTTATTACTTATCCATTTGTGCTTGGTATTTTTCACTTAGTACATGTGTGACCTCTAAATCAATCATATTTCTTGAGTGCTGTGTGCAGAGCACTGTACTAAGCACTTGGGAGAGTACAATACAACATTAAGCAGACACATTCCCCGCCCACAACAAGCTTACAGTCTTCTTTGTGTTTGTCATCCCCTATAAGTCCTTGCGGGGGTTGGGACACGCATTTCTTCTGAATATTCCCTAATGCCACAGTAGAGCAGACACTCAATAAATACCACTGTTCAATGGAACGAGGCACTGAATTAAGCATTTGGGAAGATACGCTAGTTACTAGACGTGACCCCTTCCCTCAGAGCGCTCAAAATCTAGGAGGGACACGCATGATATATATTAAAAAAAAAGTATGTTTAGCTTATGGATTATATCGGTTCTGCTGGCCAACTTTCTAGCCTCAAGGAGCAAAGGCAAAATGGGTTTTATCGCAGAAGGTTTGAACCAACCAGGTAATGGCACCCAGCTATTTCAGAAACAAAAAGGGTCACCTGAAAAGAAAGCCTCGAAAAGAGGTTCGGTTCTCAAGTAGAGGCTCACTTGGATGGCTACGATGATGCATCACCCCGGCACATCCACCTACGGGCCCACCCCCTCGTACCTGTTTTTCAGGTGGGCCTCCAGGTCACAACGTTGCATCACATCCTGGCACACGGCAGAGAAGGGGCAGAGAATGGGCAATTTGTCTAAGAGCTTGTGGACCAGGATGCTGGATTTCTTGCACAGTTTAAAATGGAGCCTTTTGCGATCCAGCGGGCAGAAGTCCTTCTCCTGTAAAAAGTTCCTGATGCACTTGGAGCAAAACGTGTGGCCACAGGGGGTGTCGAGGGGCTGCAACAGAGGCTGAAGGCAAATGTGGCAAACCAAGTCGTCGTCCACTTCGTTCTGGTAGTTGTATAGGTGATTCTCTCTTGTCCAGTGCTGCTGGCCACACTCAAAGCACAGAGGGTTCAAGGAAGAGCTCTGCTCCGCCGAGACAAACTCATCGCTGGCGGTGCCCATGACGAAGCAAACAGGTTCATCAGACTGGCATTCAGACTCTCGTTTCTTTTCACGGAGAGTGGTGTGCGTCTCGCTGAGGGACGGGTTGGGGGACTGCTGTCCTAGAGAAACAAGAATCACCCCAAAGTTCTTATAAGCATGAATCAATATGACAAAACAATGAAAATGCACAACCAAAGAGTATAACTAAACTGAAACTGTTGCCTACTAACAAAATCTGATCAGACTAACAGATGTACTTTGATTTTCTTTTCATTTTACAGATGAAGTAACTGAGGCACAGGAGTTAAGTGACTTGCCCAAGGTCACACGGCAGGCAAGTGGAAGAAGCACAATTAGAGCCCAGGTCCTCTGACTCCCAGGCCCTTGCTCTTTTCACTAGGCTATGCTCCTTCTCCAAGTGACCAGAGGCCAAGTGAATTTACCGTAATTTGCTTTGCCAAACATCTTCAACCACTGCTATCCTGCTGGGTTTTCAGTGGCAGAGAGACTTGGGATAAAAGCAAGGACGTCGTATTTTATCTTGTGTCGCACAAGAAAGCAATCTATTTCACTGGCAGTAATAGTTATAAGACAAATGAATCCACGTGGCTTGCCAATTCTGCAAGACGTAATGCATTCCGTCATCCCAGAATGCTTTGTTTTTGGTTAATTTTAAGCAGATGTAGCATCCTACAAAAGAAAATACTTTTGGGGGAACCTTTGGCAAATACGGTCCAGATTTCAACAGATATAGGGTGGATTTAAAAATACATCCTCTATAATTATACATCTGATTTGAATAATAATAATAATAATAATAATGTTGGCATTTGTTAAGCGCTTACTATGTGCAGAGCACTGTTCTAAGCGCTGGGGAAGACACAAGGGAATCAGGTTGTCCCACGTGGGGCTCACAGTCTTCATCCCCATTTTACAGATGAGGGAACTGAGGCACAGAGAAGTTAAGTGACTTGCCCACAGTCACACAGCTGACAAGTGGCAGATCTGGGATTCGAACTCATGAGCCCTGACTTCAAAGCCCGTGCTCTTTCCACTGAGCCACGCTGCTTCCCAGTGATGCTTCCCATCATTTGAATGATGTACTCTGATAAAAGAAAAGGATCAAGTCGGTTTGTAAATGGAGAGAAATTCTAATTTCATGTACTCAAAGTTTTATTTTTCGTAAACCTTCAATGTAATTTAAATAAAGTGCATGAGCTCAGGTGTCAATGACATCGGTGAGGCAGAGTAAACATTTATCCCAGCAGTTTATTCCTATTTTTTATTACTCAAGAGGTTTACTTCTTTTCTCCCAAAGCACACGTACTTTCTACAAATGTCAACTGGAGTTATGTGAGCTTTGGAAAAGAGGAGAAAAATCATCATCTAAGCCAGAGAAAATCTCCCTGAACTTGGCATCTAGCTATGCAATTCCTGCAAAATCCAACTTCCGCCAAATTAGCAATTTAAATTCATGTACTCTACATTCCTCTTTATTCATCACTGCTTTATATTCTAATTCCCCCCCCCCCCCCCCGAAAAATATGTTCAGCAACTCAAGCCTCCCACATAATGACTAAGAGAATTCTGAAGGCCTATTGTACTTCTAGCTATTTCCTCCATTCTCTAAATTACTTTTTCGTTCTTTATCTTCATTTTTATCCCAGTCTTTCCAGAAGCAAAAATAATATGATCTCATAATTAGTTTATTAAAGTACTACCTAAAAGTGTCATTATCACACACTCTCCTGCCGAAAACCTCTATTCCACCAGAGGCAAAAATGGACAAAGACATAATATTTGGTTAAATATTGGTTAAATATAACCAGTATATACCCAGGTATACAAGTACTAATCAAAATCAACCATTAATCATGCTGGAATTCTCAAACAGCACAGTTTACTGTGCACGGACATTTAGCACTAAGAAGATTATGTTACATAAATGAGAGGTATTCAGATTTTCTTCTGGTATCCTTTCTTAAAAAAAAAACAAACCCAAAATGCCACGGTGCTGCTTCTGCTTAGATTGTAGCAGATTCTAATTTCTTATAGTCAAACACAAGACTTTGGATGCATTTTCTAAGGATTACAATATCCTTTGACGCAAAAGGATTAAACAGTAATTTGTAATCCAGGATTCCATAAAGCCGTAGAAACTGATGCTTGTCAGTGCCCTGGCTCCTGGTGGATAACGTGCATATTCTGGAATGGAAAGGATTTGGTGCAGGGCGAAGAGAGCAGATCTTTGTAACTGATAATAGAATGTTTATGTGTATGTACATGTGTGGGTGGGTGTGTGCATACATGCATACATACACACACACATATGACCATATGTATATATACATAATATGACCATTTATGGCCATGTATGTGTTTCATATAAATAGGAAACCTAAAAAAGGATATGAAAGCCTGGCAATTCCATCTGGTAAAAGGATATACATTTGAAAAGAACACTCTACACTTTTTTTTGGTCAGAAAATAATGTATCTTCACCCTTCTAACCTGTTACTGATCTAATTAGGTGAGAAAGAGAAAACCTGTAAAATCTACTCAATATGTCTCCTAACAGTTCTCAGATCTACTGTTCTTTCCAAAAAATCAACCTGATCCCAGTTCTCCTAGGAGTCCTAACAATAATGATGAAAATAATAATAATTTGTTAAGCGCTTCCTATATGTTAAAGACTGTACTAAGCATTGGATTACACACAAACCATCAGTTCGAACAGTCTCGGTCTGTCACGGGGCTCGCAGTCCAAATAGAAGGCAAATCAGGTACTGAAGCTTCATTCTGCAGATGAGACAACTGAGGCAGAGCTGGCCCAAGGTTAGACGACAGGTATGAGGCAGAGCCAGGATTAGAGCCCAAGTCCTTTGACTCCTAGGCTTGTGTCCTTTCCACTACAGTTCTCAATTACTTTGAAACTCCCTGCTTTTATTTCAGATCCCCTCCCCAGTTCATTTCCCTTGTTCCCCTTGATAGGGGAATAACAAAACAAGAATGTTATTGCTTTTATGGTGATGGTTTAAATAAGACAGCTGTCTACTTATAGACTATTTTAATAAATAACTCCCACTTTGCACAAAAATAACATCTAAACACATATACTTCAACACTTTCTCCCCAAAATATCAACTCAATTGCTATCTCCAGCAGCACTAACATTTAAATTCCTGTCTCTGGAATAGAGAGCTCGATGTTTGGGAACATATAGTAGAAGTGGGGAAAAAAAAAGGAAAACGGTCTCAGTCCTCAAAGAGTTCATAATCTAATGAGGGGGAGAAAAGTGGACGTTAACTGCCAAGTACTCAACAGGTTAGAGAGTGAGGTAAATGATATAAATGAAAGCCATTTTAAAAATGAAAAAAGTAACAAGTTTACATAAAAGTGCTGAGATGACTGACAGGGTGATGTGACCGGGAAGATAGAGGATTGGTCAGGAAAGATCTCTGAGGAGTTGATTCTTTTGCAGGATTTTGAAGGTGGGCAGGGATGTAGTTTAAGTGAGGGTGGGGGGAGGGAGAAGGGAAGGCCATGAGCAGTGTGTTAGTCAGGAGAGCTTCAAGGGAAGTAAAGTTATCTTGCCAGGAACAAAGAGTACAAGCTAAGGAAGAGAAAAATTCTAATCTACTGAAGATGTTTTGAAAATCTAAACAAATTTTGTCCACTTATTTCCCTCTATGAAAATGTTTCCTGACTTCTTCCAAGAAAGGTACTGAATCTCCATTTTCCAGTTGAGGAGACTGAGGCAAAGAGAAGTGACTTGTCCAAGGTCATACAGCAGGCAGGTTGTGGAGCCGGGATTAGAACCCAGGTTCTCTGGCTCCCAGACCCACGCTTTATCCACACTGCTTCTTCCTCTAGGAGAGTGTCTTTACCCTAAAGGGTTGGCTGATGATATCGACAGGCAATTTCTCCTGAGAAAATTAATACATCACCATTCCATTTTAGCGAATGAACCTCCTGGGAGGAGTTTGATCAGGAGATGTTGGGCTGGATCTAATCCCACCCAGCTGAATGGCAAAATCAATCTCTCAGGCCAGCAAGACCTGCATTTCAGAGATGATGCCTTACAGCTTTATGTCAGAAAGTCACTAGGCAAATAACAACCTCTCTGTACATTTGATTCCTTCTCTTTGGAATGAAGAGAGGATATACAACCTCACTTACCTGTGGTCATATAAAGTGACAGTAAAGCCATGAGTGAATGAAGACTTTTAATAATACTATTTTGTTCCCAAGAAATGATTCTATCTGGGGGGCAAAATCTAGCATCATCAAATATAATTTTGGCCTTTCAACTTTAACGGCTGGTTTTAACTAAATTGCTCTACACTCAGTTCTTTCACAGTGTATGCTTTCACCACATTTTGGATATGATTCTGTTAGGGAATTAGGGGTTCATGCTGCTACAAACACATATTTACGTCAATTCTGTACACATGTACTAAAACGCGGCATTTCCTTAGCAGGGGTTCTCCAAGAATAGCATTTTGGGAGACATGAGTGTCCTCTTTTTACATTAGGCTCAGAGGTGCTACAGCAATGGATTCACTTTTAATAAATCAAATTACCAGTGATTGATTAGTTTTATGGGGGGTCTTCCTTTTCGAGCTTCTGTATTTCCAGGATTATTTCATTTTATATATACTTTCGATCATTTTATATACTTCCTTACTGGTTCCCTGAATTCTGTTTTTTTATGAGATTCCTAGAATTTGGGGTCAACTAGTTTCTATACTATAAACACCACTTTTTCTCTCATCATGCTTTTCCAAGTTTCTCAACTGGGATCTACGGACCTTTCAAATCAACAACGTTTTTCTCTCAGAAGTACTAAATGGAGCAGAGAATTGAATTAGGTTCTAAGGGCACATGTTAAGGAAAAGAAATGATCTTGCCTCTAAGCAGGGGACACAAGACAGATGGACACGAAGATCAACCTAAATAAGTGATGTTCCATTCACTGAAACATCAACAGCTCAAATCTACCTCATCCACAGCTGTTTGGGTCATCAAAAGTTCAGATAATTGAATCTTTATCAGTCTGCTACCGGAGAGGGTTGGGGGAGAGAGCTAGGAGAATCCCCTCCACTGACAGATGAGGGCCACATCTGCTAGGAGGCAGTTGCCAGTCAATCGATCGATCTTATTTATTAAGCGCTTACTGTGTGCACAGCACTTGGGAGAGGACATTGATGATGATGATGGTATTTGTTAAGCGCTTAATATGTGTCAAGCACTGTTCTAAGCGCTGGGGTGGATACAAGGTTATCAAATTGTCCCACGAGGGGCTCACGGTCTTAATCCTCATTTGACAGATGTGGTAACAGAGGCACAGAGAAGTTAAGTGACTTGCCCAAAGTCACACATATGACAAGTGGTGGAGCCGGGATTAGAACCCATGACCTCTGACTCCCAAGCTTGTGCTCTTTCTATTAAACCCTGGTCCTTCTCTAACGGACTGTGTTATAATGTGACAATTCAGGGTTGGTAGCTTCAGTCTAGAGGGAGGGAGGAAGACAATAAAAAAATCAGTAATAATAATAAAAATAGGCCAGTCCCACTCTCCCATGGCCTAGGTTTAACACAACCTTCCGCTGGGCTGACCAGCCTGGCGTGAGGAGGAGGATGAGGCTGGCACCAGCTGCTGCAACAGCTGAGCCCCTGGTCGGGAGGGAGCCGGTGTCCAGAACGGTTTGCACAGCTGTCAGTGACCCGGCCTATTTTGGGTCTGGTTGAATGATGGTTGGGTAACCTGTGTTTTACAGTGGAGCTCAGTGTCTCCCAGCTAGCGGAGTGTGAAAGCTTCTGGGCGTGCCCTGGAGTTTTGCCATGCCGCAAGCTTAGATTTTCACTGTCCATGCATTGGCGGGCTTCCACACATAAAATCCAAGTAGATGGCATCCAGGATGGGAGTTTTCCTAACAGAAAATCTGGAAACATGGGAAAGCCTACAAGAAACACTATTATTATTATAATTTGTAATTGCATACTATGTACCCAGCACCTTTCTAAGCACTGGTGTCAATACAAGTTAAAAAGGTTGGACACAGTCCCTATCCCACATGGGGCTCACAGACTAAGCAGGAGAGAGTAGGACTTGATCTCCATTTTCCATTTGAGGAAACTGAGGCCCAGAGAAGTGAAGTAACCTGCCCAAGGTCCCACAGCAAGGCGGGATAAGAATCCAGGTCCTCCGGTTTCCAGGCCTGTAACTTGTAGGGGAGTAGGAGATTTTGCTGGGGAGTATGAGAATGAGGGGAGGCATCAAAACCCCCCCGGAATCCACATGGATGGTTTTGGGGCGTTGTACTCGAGAACTGAAGGTGTCTACTCTAATGCAGAGCCACAAGCCTCATGCCAGGGGGACTGTGGAATCCAAACACATGACATTTGCTTTAAATTCAAAACCCGATGGACACGAGCCTGCCTCATCTGAGGCAGCAGTCCTCTCTCTCCATCTTGAGGGCAAAGTCCAGCTGGAGCCCCTACTTGGGAGAGCTCGCAAAGTCCTACGCCATTTCCAGTCTTTTTCTCCGGGCATCATTTTTAAGGCAAGAACACGTGGCAAAATGCCTGTTCTGAAAATAGCTACAAGCATCCTGGGCAGGAGCCAAGAGCAAGAGGAGCCTTTTCCCCGCTGAAGGTAAAGGTCTCCAGGAGTGGGACAGTAATAGGCTGCGGGCACAGTGTAGCTGTAGACCACCGGCTGTCCACAGACCACAGTGAGACACACTGCACGTCCATGAGAAACCCACATCTTTCGGCTTCAGTCCCAAGAGCTTGTCTTGGCATTCTTGTACGTTAAATTGGGAGCAATCCATTACTTACTGCTGGGGAGGGGCCCTTTTTCCCCACCCTCCTTTTCCGCACACCCTTCCTTGAGCAATACGGTTCTCCTGGGATAAAACAATTAAGGATATATATGCTCTATGTTAATGGAAGGTAAATATATGCTTATACTCTTTTTTAAATCACCTAATGAGGGCCACACACTGAGGACTTGTGAAAATATGGCAATAAGACAAAAGAGTTTTTCTAGCTATACTAGAGGTGTGCCCCGTATTTCAACAGTTAAAATGGGGAGAATATACTTTGGGCCCTCTCATGTTTTTCTTTAGTTAAAGAAGTATATTTCGTTTTGGGTTTTTTGGTGTTTGTTAAGCCTTATTATGCATCAGGTAAGTCTTGTTCCAGGCAAGACCCCTGGGGTAGATGCAAGATAATCAAATTGGATACAGCTCCTGTCCCACACAGGGCTCACAGTTTTAATCCCCATTTTATAAATGAGGGAATTTAGGCCCAGGGAAGTTAAGTGACTTGTCTAAAGTCACACAGCAGACAAGTGGCAGAGCCGGAATTAGAACCCAAGTCCTTCTGACTCCCAGGCTTGTGGTTCTATCCACTAGACTACGCCGTTTTTAAATCTTATACTTTCATGCTTACTGTTTGGAGATAAAAGCGGAGTGCTGCGAATCAAAAAATCTTGCCTGGAACAAAAGGATCTACTGGACACCCCAGAAGCCTCTCACCTGAGGAGTTTTGAGAGGCAGATTTTCCTGGACTGGTGAATGCATCTCCACTCCGACTACTCTTCTCTTTAGACTGTCACAGTAATATGAACTAAGATGACAGAATGCAATGTTACAACAAGAGGCCCCTGCGTGAGGACCGTCTGGTAGATGATGCAGTGTCATGCCGAGGAGCAAGGCAACAGTTAGTGAGGATTTCAGGGAAAGCAGTGTGGCCTAGTGGTAAAAACACAGGCCCAGGAGTCAGAGGACCTGGTTTCTAATCCTGGCTCTGCCAATTGCTTACTGTGTGAACCTGGGCAAGTCACAACTTATCTGTGCCTCTGTTTCCTCAACTGGGAAATGGAGATTCAATACCTGTTCTCCCTCCTACTTTGCCTGTGAACCCCACGTGGGACAGGTACTGTGTCTGCCCCAGTGCTCGGAGCAGTGTTCGACACACAGTAGGTGCTTAACAAACGTCATTAAGAAAAAAAAATTCTAACAAATCAGCTAGCCTTAAGCGGGGAATTTGGAGCATAAATGGATAATTAGAGACGGTAGATCCTCTCCCTCATTAATCTCATCATTCTTCATGACAAACATCTGGTGCAATCAAACAAGAACAACTTTCTGTCAAACTGTACAGCCTTATACCATGTCAAATGGAGCCTGCCTCAGCAGGCCCCTGCTATTTTGTAATCAAACCTGCACAATAAAATGAATGAAGTGAAATTAGTAACAACAGTCAGATTAAGCTTTACTGCAATTATACTACTAATGAATCAGAGTTTCAGGTCTTCATTATCTTAACTACCAGCAAGGTGCAGAAGAAAAACATTTCCAAGCTAATCGATGACACCAAGAATTAATTTTATTTAAGATACTCAATTTGAATCAGTTCCAATTTCATGTTCCATCTTATTTTTATTAAACAGTGTTGTTGAAGAGGATATTTATAATGATACTTTGGAGCAGAATGGCGCAGTAGAGAGAAGAGTGGATGTGGGTTCTGTTACCCGACCCTCCACTGACACAATGCTGAGGGCCATTTGCTTAACCTGCTTAGACGTTGGTCTTTCAGATAAGATCTACTCATGCTTACTTTGCAGGTGAAGGGATGCAGAGATGACATAAAATTCTACAGAGCATACCAAAATATTTTTAGACAGACATGTGCCTTCAAACACACCACAAAAAAATTGGCAATAATACTTGTACCCCTCACAGTAACAGCTCTGAAATTTGATCTTTACATTGCAAAGTTAATTGCTGAAACAGCATTTTCAGGAGCATCTGCTAAAAAAAGATATTTTTAAAGGGCAACAGTAGAGCATCACAAAACCAAGAACTAAAGCCTGGAAACTTCCTGGCCCCTCAGAAGCCTCCAGCAGCTGTCCAGACAGCTTCCGGTAGGGTCGTTGATTCACTTAATCGCATTAATTGAGTCCTTACTGTGTGCAGAGCACTATTCAAAGAGCTTGGGAGAGTGAAATATAAGGATAAACAGACACATTCCTTGCTCGCAGCGAGCTTACTGTCTAGAGGGGAAAGTGAGGGTCTAGACAGCAGTTTCAGAGACTCCAAGCCTAGACTTAGGTCCTCATGCTCCTAGCAAGTCAATTCCCAAAACCTGACAGGTTCCATGTCTAGAGACGTCGGGGATCTGGTTTGGTCTGGACCCTCCGGACCGAATACCCACCTTCGGAAGGCCCATTCAGGCACCCAAGGCAGGTTCGGCTCAGAGCCTCTGCAATAAAGAGTGTGAGAGACCCTCTGTCCACCCACCCCAGCCTAAGCGTAGACTGGGAGAGGCACCAGTCGGTTAGGGCTATGATCTGGGTTGCTGTCTAGGAGTGATGGACTGTCCCCTATTTAGCCAAAATATTTCTGTGCTGCAAAAGGATACAGTCACTGTGATCTGTATTCTCTCGGACAAGTGAGGATGAGGGACAGGAGACCACTGAGTCTGGGGGTTCCATTAGGAGTCTAGAGTTAGGGGTGAGGGGTAGTCTTATATCGCGTCCAGAATCACCCAGATTCTGCCTCTGCTCAGAGTAGGAATGTTGCAGCTTCTCTGACCCTTAAGGGAGTTGAGAAGGGAGGATGGAGAACAAGCAGGAGGTTTGCAGGCTTTAGCTCCTGGTTTTGTTTTTTATGGTATTCAATGAGCATTTACTGTGCATCAAACACTGTACTAAATCCTGGGGTAGATAAAAGGTTATCAGGTTGGACAAAGACCCTGTCTCACATTAGGTTCCCGGTCTAAGTAGGAGGAAGTAGGGAGTAGGTCTTAACTCCTCTTTTTCAGATGAGGACACTGGGACACAAAGAAGTGAAGTGACTTACCCAAGATCACTCAGCAGCCAAGTGGCAGAGTCAAAATTAAAACCCAAGTACTCTGATGCCCGGGCCTGGGCTCTTTCCACTAGGCCAAACTTCTTCTAGTGGGCAAGAATCGTGTCTACCAACTCTATTTTTTTTATGGTGTTTGTTAAGTGCTTACCATGCGCCAATCACTATTCTAAGCATTGGGAGAGATACAAGGTTAGCAGGTTGGGCACAATCTCTGTCCCACATGGGGCTCACAGTCTAGGTAGGAGGGGGTAGGATTTAATCTCTATTTTACAGATGAGGAAACTGAGGCCCAGGGAAGTTATGTGACTTGCCCAAGGTCATGCAGCAGAGAGGTGGCAGAGACGGGAATAAAATCCTGGTCCTCTGACCCCACTTAGCCTTGGGCTCTTTCTGCTAGGCTACACTGCCTCTCTACTGTATTGTAGTCTCCCAAGTACTTAATCCAGTGCAACAGGAATAAAAACCAAAGACGGATTGATTAAGCTCAAGTAACAAGCTGCACCGGAGACAGATGGACAGTGGGAGACAGTCCCCCTAATTCCACCCTCCCAGAATGCTAAAACAAGACCAGCCCGATCGAGGTAAGTGGCCCAACAGGAAAAACCCCGGCAACGAGAAACACTGCTGGCACATGCTCCCGGGACTATCAGAACCCGTCAAAATTCACTTGGACTCCTACTCAACAATTACCGTTCGAGATTTACGGCACGGATTCTTTTACGTTCTATCATCCTGAGTCACCTTTTATTACATTTATGTCATTACACCGTGTCAGCATTTACCATCAGCAGTGTCTCCACTCAAACTATATTCAGCAAATCACAGAGCATTTCAAGGACTCATTTATCGGTGAACGGATCTCCCTCTTCTCTTTGTTCTCTCCACAAATCTTAATATTTTAGTGAATTTAAATATACTCAAGCGATCAACGGAAAAGAGTTACTAAACACTTGTAATAGCAGCAGAAATTTAACCACAAATGAAGCTCAGGAAAGGGCTTTATTTTGCATTTTTGGAAATATTAGACTTTGGATAAGAATGATAGAAGGGAGGCTTTTTTAAAAAAATGTATTTGTTAAGCACTTACTATGTGCCAGGCACTCTAAGGATTGGGGTAGATACAAGCTAATCAGGTTGGACAAGGTCCATATCCCAAAAGGCGCTCAGTCTTCATCTCCATTTTAAAGATGAGGAAATGAAGGCACAGAGAAGTGAAGTGACTTGTCCAAAGTCACCCTGCGGACAAGTGGCGAAGCTGAGATTAGAACCCAGGTCCTCAGACTTTATCAACTAAGCCACGCTGCTTCCCATCAAAAGATGATGATTCAATCAATAAATAGTATTTTTTGAGAGCTTACTGTGTGCAGAGCACTGTACTAAGCACTCGGGAGGATACAAACAACAATCTAACAGACACTTGGAGATGCCTATCTCCATTCTTGGCAGGGAGAGCAGCTACAAATTGAGAGAGTTAAGAAGATGGTTTTGTGCTAGTCCAAACTCCAAAAACATTCTAATAAATCTCTGTAGATCTGCAATTTGAAGGGGACATTTTAAAAACAGTCATTCCTACAGCTTTCTCGGTCCTCCGCCTTTTCTCCTTCCCAACCCCTTCCACCAAGCTATTCTTCTGGCTTTCTATTTCTGTACTCTGCACTGCGTACTGCCTTTCACTGAGTACCCACACATGGAGATGCAATACTAAAAAATTAGAATCCTGGAGAGGAGAAGCAAGAGAAGAATCAAATCTCCTTACTGGGGTAGGGAGTTTTACCCGTGTCCTGACACGAATGTCTTTTTCCTGGTGACGGCACCCTGTACAGCCACTGAATTCATTCTGGAAAACTGTTTTCATATATGTGCTGGCAAGCGGGTGGTGGATCTGGTTGAGAGTTCAAACATAACTGTCAACACACTGGGGTGTATTTATGACCCGGCTTCTGATTCACACTCGAGATTTACTGCTGATTTCATCTGACAATCTGGGAAGAGATATTAAGCAACTTGTTTCCACTTGATCAAATAAAACGAGAGCCCTCTTCAAGACCTGGAAGGCAGATATGATTCCTCCTATGTTACATCTATAACCTGTCTGCCTGTTTTTTTGGAAACTGAGGGAATATTTTCTTTTCCTTCTTGTTTTTTTCTTTTTTAAGGAGACATTGCCAGTTGACACTATCAGATACACATTTTCTAGCATGCGGATTAAGCTAGCAGAGTGAAAAAAACAAAACCTAAATGTTAATTAATTTTAGCATCAGTTTATTCCTTAAAAATGAACCAATTAAAGGTTGGAAGAATGGACCAGCAACAAAAATCATTATTGGAAATATTAGTTATTAATCTTCTAGGGTCACTTTAAAATATGACATTTCCTCCCCCAAAGGCAATTTGATGTGGAACTAAAATTACTCGTTTCTATATGGAACACTCAATTTCCTGGCTTTTGATTATTTTTTGTTTTGGACACTTTAGAAAGTGTGATTTCCTTTCCTTATCGCAAAAAAGTAATTTAAAAATGGACGAATTTCTTCCTACCAATTACAACATAGGTAACTACACATAAACTGTCTCTATCTGTTGCCGACTTGTTCATCCCAAGCGCTTAGTACAGTGCTCTGCACATAGTAAGCGCTCAATAAATACTATTGAATGAATGAATGAATGAATAAAAACCAAATGATGTTCCAGCTAAGGTACAAGGCAGCAAAAAGCAAAACAAAAAAAAACTAGGTTTGAGTTTATCCCATTCAACAAGCTGTAAGATGAAGAGAAGGCAAAAAAAATTGTGGGAGAAAAATACTGATAAATATAAAAAAAGGAAATCACTGAGAAAGCAGCATGGTCTAGTGGAAAGAGCATGGGCCTGGGAGTCAGAGAACCTAGGTTCTAATCCCGGCTCCACCGCATGTCTGCTGTATGACCTTGGGCAAGTCACTAATCTTCTCTGTGCCTTAGTTTCCTCATCTGTAAAAGAGAGATTAAGACTGAGCCCATGTGGGACAAGGACTGTGTCTAACCTGATCATCCCAGCGATTAGAACAGTCCTTGGCACATAGTAAGCAGGTAACAAATATTATTATTATAATGTATTAAGAAGGTTTGTACCTGCTTTCTAGAGAGTCCAAGACCAGCCTGGAAAACTCCAGTGGACCCAGTTGGACACGGGGACTCACAGAATCACCTCTATTTCCATGCCATAACTGATTGAGTCTAGGCCATCTCTGAGTCGGCTTTGGGGTCCGGGGGGCTGTGAGCGGGCTTTCTAAGTCACCCTCAGCTTTGGTCTCTCAGCAGCATTTCCAAATATGACCTGAGGATCCCCCAAAGATTTCACTCTGGGCCACAGAAACTTCAAGCAAAGCCCGACCTTTCCACTTCCATCTCCCTTCCAGGCTTCTGTAACCCATCTTGAATCCTGAAATCTTGGCAAAGAATCCTGGTAGGTCCGGCCTGCAGGGGTCAGGAAAAACATAAAGAGGGAAGGAGCTCACCAGCCCAAGATCTTGGGTCAGAGTAGCACCTTATTTTTAATGCTAATTGTTAAGCACTTACTATGTGTCTGGCACTGTACCCCCTGTGCCTGGTCCTCATCGATAAAATGGGAATAAAACTCCGTTCTCCTTCTCCGTTCCCAGGAGGCTAGGGACCATATCCGATCTGATTATTTTGTATTTATCCTAGCTCTTGGCAAAGTGAGAGTGCTTATAAATACTCTCCCACCCTTCAAAGCTTTATTGAAGGCACATCCCCTCCAAGAGGCCTTTCCAGACGAGGCCCTCCCTTCCTCTTCTCCCACTCCCTTCTGTGTTGCCCTGACTTGCTCCCTTTGGTCTTCCCTTCCCCCGATTCCACAGCACTTACGTATATATCTATGATTTATTTATTTGTATTGATATCTGTCTCTCCGCTGTAGACTGTAAGCTCGTTGTGGGCAGAGCATACGTCTGTTTATTGTTGTACGGTACTTTCCCAAGCGCTTCGTACAAATGAATGAATGAATAAATAAATACCCTCATTAACTTGGAAACCTGACACCCCATGAGGGTGGGAATGTGGCTACAGAGGCAAGTTTGAGGGGAGAAGTGCCTGGACCTACCCCTCCCTCCTTGCTCTAGGAGCTCCAAAGGCTTGTGCCTTCCCAAAAAAAGCCACTGGGGAAGTTTCCCAAGGCTGACTGGGAAGCTCCACGGAAAAGGGCAAGTGTATGCACGGGAAGCGGGCGCCGGCATGCAGAGTGACCCAGAGCAACGCTGGAATGGGAAAGAAGAAATGAAGAGAAAACCCAAAGCGGGACAGAGAGAGCAAAGCAGGGAAGAGAATGACAAGGAGAGGGGGAGGAACAACAAGGCAAGGAAAATCAGAAAGGGGAGATGCAGCGGCAGAGAGACAGGGAAAGGTCAAAAGTCAAACTACTCGGTGGCAAAAAGGAGAGAGAGGGGCGGCAATAAAGAGAGGCACCAAGAGGAAACCGGAGGAAAGCAGAGGAAAGCAGAGAAGAGGGACAGCTGTTCGGAATCAGAGACTGACAAAACAGACACAGGTAAGTGGAGGAAGAGGCAAGTAAATCAAACAAAAACTGACAGGCCTAGGAAGAAAGGAGGCCAGTAACAGGGTGACAAGGAGAGGTAGAGAGGAAAGACAAAGGCAAATAAAAACGACATATACTATGCTTCTAACAGGGACAGAGATTTGGGGATTCAAAGTTTCTAATGAAAGTATGTTCCACAAAGCAATTTTCAAAATGAACTTTAGTTAAGTTTTCACTTCTTTTGCACCCACTAAAATGTGTAAAATGTGTCTGCGACAGTAAGAACGTTCAAGTTCTGGGACATCCGCTAAAAATTTCAGATTAAAACCAACTGTACACACCACTAACATCTTCCTCGTTTTCTAGGGCACCTCGGAGTTCTATGAAGCAAATCTTACCAGCGGCAGAGAATAAATTCAGGGTTCTGTTTCGGGGCTCTAAGTAGAGAGAATCTACTCAGTGATGCTCTCTGAGCTTCTGAGAGATCTCGTAAACACTGGTCCTGCAGTACTGTAGGTAACCTAGGAGACAGATCTCCAGACTGTTAACCCCGCCTTCATTCCAACTCCAATAGAAGCCACAAAGACCTAAAAATAAATCTATCCAAAGAGGAAATCAATGTTTTATTTTGGTCCCGCACCAATACGCACAAAGATATTTTCCATTGTTTTGGCCATATTCCTTAGCTCTTTAATTACGCTTTGCTACCTTCACCACTGATTCCGAGAAAACTATTATAATTTATATTTTTGTCCCTAATTGGCTTCTTAAAAAATAATGAAAATGGAATCATGCTTTTAAAGATCACGAAAGTGCTCCTTTTTGCAATTTCTCCCAGGTAGGTACACCAAATATTTCTCTTTCCATAAACAAAAACTGTCTGATAGAGACCCGGCGGCATGATTAAACTTGTAAAAGTGTCACACAGATCCAAACGGCTGGGAAAACATTTTAAGAAAAAGAAAGAATTGTAAATTTGAAACATGAATGGTGAATGTGGTTGATTTTAATGCAGTTTTGAGTGGAATTTGCATTTCTGCTCTGAGTATTCCACATCTGTTAGTTAAGGTGATGAAGTATTTCTTTCAAGTTAATTTGTGATGTGAATGATTTGCATACTCGCAATTGCCACCTCAAATACTACTGGAAAAATAGGGAAAAAAAAATCAAAATGGCTTTAACCATCATCTGAGTACAATCTCTCTGGACTATTTTGCAAAACTGGAAACCAGACAATTCTGGGTCGTATTATAAAAATGACAATCCCGAGATATGTCAGAAGTCATTGTGAAAGCTTTTCTTTCCTGCTACTTAGTAATTATTCATTTCAAAACGTGAATAGAAACCCAGCTTATCTGCAAAACATAAGGAAAAAGGAATACGATATAATCCCAAATGAAAAAAGATGGTAACTCTAACCACAGTGGATGCTGTGCAAAAACCTGTCCAGTTTAACAGCAAGAAGTAATTAAAATAGGATCTTCTTCCTCCAGTAGCTTAATATCACATCTTTTCATGCAGTCAGTATTTTCACGACTCATAACCCCATCAGCTTTGCTAGCAAGAGCTCAGAATGACCCCTACCTCGAAAGGTATCCGAACCTGCTTATATTTCCTTAAGCTGCTGTTGAAATTTATTTTCATGATTACGTCAAATGCAACCTGAAATGTGGCCTCCCAAGTTTTTGTGAGGAAATAAACTGTTCCAAACAAACGTGTCAGGGAACGGTGGATTTCTAGAGCCATTTATGACTTTGAGTTTCAAACTGAGACACTGCTAATTTAGCTATGTAAATGACAACAATTTCATAGGATGGTCAGGCATCAAGAGAGTCATTGCTGATCTTTGGCTCCATGTGGCCTGCCAATGTCAATACTCCTCTGCATTCAAGGTGACATGATCATTTAGATTCAGGTGGTAAAATGGAAGACTTGTTCATCTTCCACTGATAAATCCCGCTGTGCTGATGAGACGTAAAAATCCTCCTTGATTTTCCAAATATTTCCCAAAATTCATGAGGAGAGACATATCCTTCCACAACATCTATACTGGTTTTCCAGAAATTAACATACAGGATACCCAAAACTGGACAGGGAGCACACTTTACATATCTACCTCTAATCAAAAACCAATCACAGCTCTGGCTGGCCAGAGACACTATTTTTTTTTTAGTCTTAAAAGCATTTTCCTCTCATGTCATGATTGGCTTTATAAAGGAATTCAGAGCTCTGTCTCTGAGACAGTTTCTGCGAAAAGGGCAACAAGGCTTGGGAAGCAGCCTGGCCTAGTTGAAAGAGCCCGGGCCTCAGAGTCGGAGGAAATGGGTTCTAATCCTGGCTCCGCCTTGTCTGCGGGTGACCTTGGGCAAGTCACTTAACTTCTCTGTGCCACAATTACCTCATCGGTAAAATGGCGATGTGAATGTGAGCCCCATGTGGGACAAGGACTGTGTCCAACTTGGATTAACTTTTTATCTATCCCGTCAGTCAGTTGTATTTTACTGAGCACTTACCATTTGCTGGAGCACTATACTAAATGCTTGGGAGCATTTAATAGACACAATATAATGGACACAATCCCTACCCACAACAGCTAAATAAGTACCATAATTGTTATTATTAGAGAAGAACACGGGCCTAGGAGTCAGAAGGTCACTGGTACTAATCCTGGCTCCGTCAGTTGTCTGCTCTGTGACCTTGGGCAAGACACTTAACTTCTCTGTGCCTCAGTTACCTCATCTATAAAATGGGGATTGAAACTATGAGCCCTACATAGGACAGGAACTGTGTTCAAGCCAATTTGCTTATATCCACCCCAGATCTTAGTAGGGTTCCTGGCACAAAGTAAGCGCTTAACATATACAATTATTATTAGTAGTAGTAGTAAAACAGAGATTAAGACATATGTAGCGTGGCTCAGTGGAAAGAGCCTGGGCTCGGGAGTCAGAGGTCATGGGTTCAAATCCTGGCTCTGCCACTTGTCAGCTTTGTGACTGTGGACAAGTCACTTCAACTTCTCTGTGCCTCAGTTCCCTCATCTGGAAAATGGGAATTAAGACTGTGAGCCTCACGTGGGACAACCTGATTACCCTGTATCTACCCCAGTGCTTAGAACAGTGCTCTGCACATAGTAAGCGCTTAACAAATACCAGCATTATTATATGTGAAACAGGGACTTGCATCTTGCATCTTGCATCTATCCTAGCGCTTAGTACAGTGTCTGGTACGTAGTAAGCGCTTAACAAATACCATTTAAAAGAAAAAGGGGAGGCCAAGGGCAAACACCGAGCAGCTGAAGAAGGACAGAATCATTTAGGACTCAGATGTTTGGGAGGGTACAATACAAACAGAGTCGGTGCAAACGTTTACAGTCTAGAGGGGGAGACCGGCATTAATATAAATGAAAATATTCTTGTTATTTAGCTACATAATACATACATCCACATGAAAACCTTGGAATAAGTATCCTTAACTTTACACTTCTGTTTCTCCATCTTAACACTGGTGATCCTGTAGTACTCAAATGGTGAGGATAAGCACTTATTACAGTGCTCTGCACAGAGTAAGTGCTCAGTAAATACCACTGATTGATTGACAAGTGACTGCTACATCAGGAAAATCTGCAAGAGAGGTTGTGACCCCTAGGGTGACCTCCCTTGAGATTTGGGGGGGCCGGGGAGATGCTATATTGGGGCAGAGGTCAGTTTAGGACAGGGCGGGGCAGAAGGGCACAGGACTCTATGTGCCACCTTCCAGGCTGAGACTCTGCCAATCACTTGCTGTGGGTCCTTGGGCAAATCACTTAATTAATAATGGCATTTGTTAAGCGCTTACTATATACCAAGCACTTCACTTCTCTGTGCCTCAGTTTCCTCAGCTGTAAAATGGGAATACTTGTTCACCCTCCTGCACAGAGTGTGAGCCCCATGCGGGGCAGGGACTGTTCTGACCTAATTAACCTGAACCTACCCCAGTGCTTAGAATAGTGTTTGACAAAAAGTAAATGCTTAACAAACAGCTTAAACACACACACACATGATAAAAAACAACACCCAATACATCCTGATGTTCCAAGAAGGTGTTTTGGGTCACAGCCACAGCCTTAGTCCCAGTAGAAATGGGACAACCTAAATCCCAAAATGTGGGGGACGGAGGGTGGTGTCCACAGCCTTTTGCCCACCCACCCCCAAGCCACTGGAGCCCCCCAGCCTCCTGTACAATGCGCTCGCTCTCTCTCTCTGTGCCACACACGGAGAGGTTGAAAACTTACCTAAAGAGACCACGGTGACAAGAGAAGGTGAGTCAAATGGCTGCGGGCACTCTCGCAGCAGCCACCACTGCGTTTCGAGTGCAAGTCCCAGCCCGGATGCTATGGGATCAGCCAGGGAATCGGCTATTTCCTTCGAGTTTTTTCATAACAAGACGACACACAGAGGACTCCCTAGGAGAAAGGGAATAGCGATAGTTTCTAGTGACTATATATGTATATGTACAGATGTATATGCACATGACATTGTTCATTCTTTAAAAATATCTCGAGTTTCATTGTTTGTGGATTTGGAAGCTCTACAGAGAACCTTTCCGAAGCAGCACCTATGAAAAGAGCGTTAGGAACCTGGAACTGATCCTCCTATTCATCTAAAATGCAGCTCTGGGTTCTGCTTCTGAGAGTGTCTGTGGCTCAACAACCCAGAGCTTAACACCCCGGCCCTCCAGGGGAATCGGCATGAAGGAATTAGGGAGCATCTAAGGCATTTTGGAACAGAATCGTGAAGCTTGCCTGATTTAAAAGTAGGCTTCCGGCCACCAGGGCAAGGCAATGGAATATTTCCTGACAACAATCTTTCCTGTCCAACAGGAAAAACGTGGACGTCACAAAGTCTCCGTAACTGATGATTCAAAAGAGGCAAAGGAGCAGGCAAATCAAAACTACAATCATTCCCACTTCTCAATCACTTAGTAGTATTTACCGAGTGCTTACTCTGGGCAGAGCAGTGTACTAAGCACTTGGGAGGGTAGAGTGAGCAGACGTGATCTCTGCCCTCAACGAGCTTACAATTTATCTTTCGATCCCCTCCCTGCAAAACCTGGAGATCACAGCAGCAGTGAAGAGAGGATATTCTCATAACGGGGGGAGGAGCAGAGGGGAGAGGGGTTGCCATATCTATACAAAGCTAGCCTCTCTTTTTCTGGGTCTAGGTGATCTCACCTGTAAAATGAATCATCTCACGTAACGGAAGGTTGCAGAAAATTCACACCACACTGCCCCCAATTCGCGATACCTGGGGCATGTGCTCAAAGCGGTCTTTACAACCCTGGAGAGCCAGGCCAGAGTAGGTTGGCATTGTTGAAGACCATTCTCTAAATTCCCTAATCACGCTCCAGCCGAAACGCACAACACGGCACACACATGCGTATCACTGTCTTCTTCATTACTCACGAGTATACTGTGAGATGGAAAAGACAGATAACTGCCGTGAAGGCACTTTGGAAAGTATGTGTCATAGGAAGGCTCTGGATATTTTTATTATTATTTATTATTATTGCATTTGATACCATGGGAAAATCTGAGTTCTGGCTGACAGTTGATTTGGGGTGGCTCAGAAATTCATTCAAGATTCTGGGATTAGTCCATCGACAGCAAGGGCTGGTGGAGACAGAGTCTGAGAAAGGGTGGGGGGGCTTTCTGATTCCATTCTCATCACGAATGGGCTGTTGACTCCAAAGAGCTTCGTTGAAGAATGCCATAATAGGCCTGGGCACTGGCCTTCAGAAGATATTTCCAACCCCTTTGGGAAATGCTTTCATTCAACAGGTTACATACATCCTTGAGAGTCCTAGCGGGAGGGGCTTTGTTTGAGTGACTGTCCCTAAGAACGTATTCATTTGAATGTGAATGACTCTGAAGAGTCAGTGAGAAGAAAATCAAGATGGTGTAACTAGCCATTGGCTTGGGGCCGGGGCAGCTCTATACATAACCAAAAGCCTCCATTGGAAACATAACACTTCCATCCCATGAAAATCTGTTCCCTGGGGCAGCTCAGGTCCATTTGCTGCCCAGGAAATAGAAAAATCACATCAAGAAGCGGGGGAAATGACCTCTGGGAGTGTGTCAGTAGACTGTGGCAGTGAAGGGACATGAAGTGTCTGTTCAAACCACTGTTATGCAGGTGACACTCTAATTTACCTGACCAACCTTGGATCTCTCACCCGTTTTACAACTTGTATCTCCTCCTAACTCCAGGATATCTCCACATGAATGATCTTACCTGACCAACCCTGATCTTTCACCTGTTTTACCATTCGTATCTCCTCCTAACTTCAGGATATCTCCACACGAATTGATCTCAAACTGAACTTGTCCAAAACAAATGCTTCATCTTCCCTTATCTTGTCCTAATACTCATTTAAATTCTAAATGATCAATTCATACACTTTTCAAATCCTTTTTTTCCCCTCAAACTAGGAAGATTGTGTCTCTTGTGGAGCTGATAACATGAAATTTATCTGCTCTTTTATAGGTTTTACCAAAGCTACTGATGCTAGGGGAGAACTCTAAGAACAAGCCATGAATATTATCCCAGGTTGTGGGACTTGAGGAGAAGGGAGAGAGACCTGGCTAAATTTTCTAAATTCACTCTTCTTATTTGATAGAAAGACCATAAGGTATCTTTCCTTTTCTGAAAGGGGCAAAAGGCTAATTACTTGAATTATCTTTTTGAAAAATTATAGCAATCTAGGCAGAGTTTTCAGGAGCAATTCATTAAAAAGATTCTGCTAATTTCCCAAAGGGTAGAGAGCCTACATAGATTAAGGATGGTTGTTATCTTGCATATACACAGGATGATGTTACGCATTTTATATGTGGGAATCCTATGGCAAGGTTAGCTTATGTTCCACCCATCCAAAGAGAAATACAAACTTTCCAGGAGGAAAACAATTAGATCAAAATGTTTCTCAGGCTATAGTTTACATTCCCCTTTCAATGGTCTCATCTAAATACTACGGGTTTCCAGGTCTGCAGTAATCTGAATTCTGTATCTTAAATCACTGGGTATTTTAACTCCTTGAATTTACAATCAAACAACAAATTCAATAACAGTTACTTCTTTTCATTCACTTTGACTTTAAGAGGAAATTCAAAGCCTTCAAGTAACGCCTGGTTTTACAGGAACTGTCAAGCCCCAACTCAAATCTGGAAATAACGTGGCATGAAAAGTCTCGCTTTGCTCTTACTTGAACACTCTCAGGTAACAAATGGAGCCTTCAATTGGCATTCCTTTTCACATTCACAAAACTCACATAACTCTGGGCTTCTAGGTTCAGCTATCAAAATCAATTTGGGGTAACACGAAACAGAGTAACAGCTCAATTTGCAAGCTGTCCATCACCCCCTTGAATAGTCCAAGGCACCACATTCATTTATACCTGCTACGGAGCATGCATAATGCAGACGGCAACTGAATGCAACCTTCAGGCAAAGCCGCTTGGGCTAAAGGCACTAGTCTCGGAGGAGCAGCATCTCTTAGGCCTTGGTGACTTTTCCCAGCCACGGTTCCCTGCCACCTAGTCAACGACGGCTTGCGGTTGATTCTTCGGCGGCAAGCCCGCGTGGGACGGGAAGGATGGTGATGGTATAATCACATTTATTGAGCGTTTACTGGGTGCAGAGCACTGTACTAAGCGCTTGGGAGAGTGTAATATAACAGGCACATTCCCTGCTCACAACGAGGACTATAAGCTAGAGGACAGTCTACATTCTACTGAGGACTTACTAATAATAATAATAATAACTGTGGTATTTGTTAAGCGCTTACTCTGTGCCAAGCATCATACTAACAGCTGGGGTGATACAACAAATTCATTCAATAGTATTTATTGAGCGCTTACTATGTTGCAGAGCACTGTACTAAGGCGCTTGGAATGTACAAATCGGTTGGACACGGTCCCTTTCCCACATGGGGCTCACAGCCTCAATCCCCATTTTACAGATGAGTTAACTGAGGCCCAGAGAAGTGAGTGACTTGCCCGAGGTCACAGAGCATTCAAGTGGCAGAGCCCGAATTAGAAACCATGTAGAAGACTGTCCACTGAGCACTTACTGTGTGCAGAGCTGTACTAAGTGCTTCGATGGGTACAATAGGACAATACAACAAACATTAATATAAATAAATGAATTACTGCTACATTCAAAAATTACAGCGGTGATGGGAAAGTTGGGGAGGATAAAGTTTAAGAGGAAAGCTGAGGAATACCCACTTGAACATGCTGGATTCAATGCCCTGGGATCACCAGATGGAGATACCCCAAAGACAGTAGGAACTAAGCATGGAATGGTAGGTAAGAGTGAACTGAGTGGAAATTTAAGAGTCATCCACATAGAGGAGGGAGTTGAAATCATACGGATATCACATATTTGTTAAGCACTTACTTCACCCAAAAATGCACCAATTTATGGTCCGGGGAAAGATACAAAGACAAGGCTTCATACACAGTAAAAAAACCCAAGGGGGGCTGGCAATCTAAAAAGTGGAGGGAGGAGGGACAACACACTAAGAAAAGAAGAGGCCTAAATACCAAAAACACAATAAACTGACAATAACAACAGTTTTACTATATACATATTCCTGCTCATATACCAGTATTCTTCCCATAATAACCATTTTATCCGCCAGGAAACCATTTTTCCCAAAGGGAAGAAAGTAGTTCAGGGTTAAACTTTAATCACATTTTGCCCAAGTTAAATAACTGGCAGTACTTCAAGGGCCTCTAGCTCTGGACATTGAAAGGTAATAGCTTAAAACCTACAAGTCTTGGCTCAACAAGCAGCTGCTAAGGAGTATTTTAAATACAGATGCTGACAGTGTTGGGTCTCATTTCCATGGAACCTGAAGCTGGATGGAAAATGGGGAAAAGGGAGATGAGATGTTTTTTCTATGTATTTTTAAACTCATAACTTCATTTTTCCCCCGAAGGATCTGGTCACCAACATATCAGAACCTGTGTTCACTAATTTCAAATGCGACTTCCAACTTCTATAACAATGGATCATGGAATGTCAGTTTTAAACCAGGCACTTAAAAAATACATTTTTCCCATTCTTTACTTTTACCTGGCTAACCTCAGTTTCCATGGAAACGGGTCAGGATGGCTACCAAGAGCCAAATAAAACCCAAAGAAACGTCTAGGTTATGTTGGCGAAAATTTCCCAATCCAGAAAGGTAGTGGATTCACTGGAAGAAAAGCCATCTTGGGTCACCTCCATTTTCAAAGAATCAAATTGATTAAGCACTTGAAGACAACAGATGAATATACTGAAAGCAGCCTAAAGTTAATCTCCTAAAGATTGGCTAACACAGGGTTTTCAGATTCTAAGAAATCAAATTCTGAGGAATTAAACCTAATAAGTCAAGTGAATAGTAGTACAATGCCTGTAGGCGGTAGCTTCAGAACAGATGGTTTTAAAAATAAAACATTTTTATTTTTAAAAATGAAGCATCTTGGGCCTAAAAATTTGCGTTGGCCTCATTTAAAAACTCTGTCCTCACTCTCCCCATCTTTAGCCCCTTCTAAAGCCCCCCTCTAGTAATAAGTGAAGGAGGAACAAGTGTCTTTTCTAAACACTTGGGAAGTACCTGCAGGCAAAAAGTGACACATTCCCTACACCCAACTTGCCAGTCAATCGCATTTACTGAGCACTTACTGTGTGCAGAGCACTGCACTAAACGTTTGGAAGAGTACGCTATAACAATATAACAGACATATTCCCTGCCCACGATGAGCTTACAGTCTGCTAGTCACTTAGACTGAGCCCCCTTCTCGCCAGCTACCTGCAGCGATACTGGGGGTATCCAGACAAACCATCGGTACAGCCTAGTGGACAGAGTACGGGCCTGGGAGTCATGGGTTCGAAACCCAGCTCCACCACCTGTCTGTTGTGTGACCCTGGGCAAGTCACTTGTCCCTGCCCCAGTCTCCTCATCTATAACATGGGGATCAAGACTGCGAACCCCATGTGGGACAGGGACTGTGCCCAACTTGCTTAGCTTCTATCTACCCCAGTGCTCAATACAGTGCCTGACACATATTAAGCACTTAAATACCATTTAAAAAAATCAGTCCAGGGGCCTTTGAGGCTCAGTAAGGCCGACTCTGTTGCTTCCGGGAACATTAGGGCCTGTTCCCCCCGAGTTCCGGATCTCCGAGCGGGTGGACTAACTCGAGTCCCAAGGATTTGAAAGCGGGACGAGGCTGAAGGTCACGGCTCACCTCTGGCTCTTGGCCCAAAATCCAGGGCAAGGAGGATGCAGTGGAGCCAGACCCCAGCAGGAAGCAACGGTTACTGAACTCCCATTATGTTCTTATGCTATTTGTTAGATCTCCTCCCGTATGCAGTGACAGAATAGCTCTTGCAGAAAATGTTTCTTTAGAAAAAAGTAGAATGCTCCTCTTCCATTATGAAAAAGAACGAGATCTAGCATTGTTATAGATTTCGACAGGGCCCAGTTTCTTCGAGATTTCAGGAATAAGGAACTTGAGTTTGATTACTAGGCTCTACTCTATCATCCTTTGCCTGTAGAAATTTAAAACCAGTCCCAGTGCAAACTTACCTCTGCCTTTTGGGGGCTACAAAGTAGAAGCAAGATGATAGATTTTAAGGAGCTGAAACCTGGTTCTAATTCTCACGCACCAATTCACTTTGTAACACTGAGAAAGAGTCTTACCCTTTTGTATCTCAGGTTTCCTAGTTGTAAAATGAGAACAACACTATTTTCCTTATACTTGCCTCACGGAACATTTGACAGTGATGATTAATATCTGCAGAGAGCTTTATAATCCTTAGAAAATGAGCACAAAGTATTATGTACAGTTTCATTCAGCAACCATTTAAAAGTTGGCTCATTAGGTGAATCAACTTTTTAAATGACTCCATGCTGAAAAATCATCAAGTTGTAGGTTGAAAGTGGCATCTGTTTCAGCTATTACTGATGTTCCAGTTGGGCTCAGAGTTAAAATTGGAATCCATTCTCTTTGTTAAACATCTCTGGATCCATTTATTTTTGGACCAATTCAGATTCAACAAAAGCTTTGAAATAATAGTTTGATCCAGTTCTTATCTGAGGAAAACAAGTTCTTTTAACAGTGATTGGTTCCCTTTAGCTTCAATTCTCTGGTTTGTAATGGGTGTCAGCTATGATTAGTTTCACTGCCCCGACCCTAACTGCAAGAATTTACTAGCCTGGAATTTTAAACTTCAGCAAGGGCTACATGTAGGAACTTTCTTTCAGTTGCCATTTATCAAGAAGAAAAGAAGGCAGTGATCAGTGCATGTTCAAAACAGGGCAGGAAAAAAAAACTCTATGAGGTAGGATTTGATTATTGTTTAATCAGTATTTTTGTTTAGGTTTAGTTAAAAAAAACCACCACGTGACAGAACTGCAATCAGGAAAATAAACTTATTTTGGATCTCAAATACTGTGTATCTGTCAGGAAACTGGTCTGTCATTTTGACCTTAATGAAAATGTAAATTGGCACACAAGCACATTGTTTTCATTTACCAATGCTGCTAATCTGAGAAAGTGAAGCTATCAACAACATATTCACGTGAGATTGGGCTCCCCCAGTGTTTTCCATGAATACCAATCAATCCATAACCACAATCTAGGGTTGCTTAAAATTCAGTTTATTCATTAAATTACTCAGCTAGTTTGACGAATTTATTACATTTTCCGCTACATTTGACTTGGGTTATTAGGCTACCCTTGCTTAGCCCAATAAAGGAAGAATATAAAATGACAGGGTGTCTAAGAATGGCTGTAAACTGAATATCAACACTTTGGAAAAATGCACTAGTCTCTGGATTCAGTTTATGAAAGCATTCCTGTTACACAAAGAATATTTGTAAATGTTCTCATAAATTCATTATTCAATACATTCAAGCCCTCATTTCCCTTACCCTCTGCATCACCGATTCCTTGGATCCATACCCATTAAGGACTTGATATTCAGCCCATCCTCTACCCCACTGAACTTACGTATATAACCATAATTTATTTTGATGTCTATCTCTCCTCTACACTGTAAGCTCCTTGTGGACAGAGAATGTGTCCACCAAGTCTGTGTCCCAAGTGCTTAGTACAGTGCCCTGCACACATTAAGCACTCAGTAAATAAATACCACTGCTTGACTGAATCAATAAATACGTTTAAATCGATTAAGTTTGTTGCAAACCAAATCAAAAGTTCTCACACTATTATCTGTACCCCAGGGGGCTCATAAGGTAGATCACAAATGTGCATATCAGAAATTCACAAATATCTAAAATCCACGCTCTCATATGGAGCATTTTTGGAGACAGTGGTATTTGTGTCTGTTGTTTTTGTTCATGTATTCATTAATTTTTTGCTTACTTTTATTACCTCCTGTACCTACGTTTTCCCTCTTTTTCCCAATAAGCGTTTACTACCTCTGTCTGTCTCCCCATGAGATGGGAAGCTCTTGAAAGGATCATGCCTTCTACCCTCTATGTATGCTCCCAGGGGACTAATACACTGTTTTGCTCACAGGTAGTTTTCAATTAAAAACTGATGGAGGTGATAAAATACCATAGACTAAGTAGAAATTCCAAACAATCCAAGAAAACAGTAGGGAGGGATCATACTGTAAGTCAACTGCCCATGAAAGGGGAGATGAATGGAGAACGGTGGCTGAGACTACGGAAGCTGCCAGATTAGAATCAGTAGTAACAGTGGGGAGACTTCAGTCGTGCCTACATAGATTGGATGGTTCACCAAGAAGAGAAATGGAGGAAAGGTTTTTGGGCAGGATACAGGATTTACACGAAATGACTAGTCCTAGTAACCACAAGGGAAAATAAAATCTATCAGATTAAAATTCTGAATAGGGTTTGGTGCCAGGAGAGGCAATAGCAGTCAAGACATAATTAAATTTAATATTCATCCTGGGGGTGGAAGCCCATAAAACACCAAACCAAGGATACTATGCTTTTAGAAAGGGAACTCAATAAACTGTGAGCTTTATTTACAAAAATGCTGAAAAGGAGTTAAAAAGAGCAAGGCATCTTTAAGAGCCTAGAGAGTATTTTAAAATAGTACATTAGGGTCAGAATTCCCCTCCCCTCCTTTTCCCAGCAAAATAAATAATTAAGTAAAAATTGAGCTTCCAAATAGAAACTCTTCGTGACTGTCAGAGTAAAAGGTGACCAGAGGGAGAAAGTTATGCTTCAATAAACGGAAGACTTATCCATGTGAGAACGGAAAAGCCAGTGAAGAGGTGCAGCAAGACTAGTGGATAGAGCACATGCTTGGGAGTCAGAAGGACCTGGCACATAGTAAGTGCTTACAAATACCACAATTACAGGTCAAATAATAGTAATAATAATGGTATTTGTTAAGTGCTTACTATGTGCCAAGCACTGTTCTAAGCACTGGGGGGATACAAGATAATCAGGTTGCCCCAAGTGAGGCTCACAGTCTTAATCTCCATTTTACAAATGAGGTAACTGAGGCACAGAGAAGTGAAGTGACTTGCCCCAAGTCACACAGCTGACAAGTGGCAGAGCCGAGATTAGAAGCCATGACCTCTAACTCCCAAGCCCGGGCTCTTGTCACTGAGCCACGCTGCTTCTCAATGCAATTGGGAAGTATGGGGATTAAAACAGGCACCTGGCAGAGCTCTTCAAATATGTCAAAAATATTAATGGCCCTGGTGGGCAGGGAACTACCAACTGTCTGTAAGTTCATTGTGTGTCCGTTTATTGTGGTATTGTACTCTCCCAAGGGCCTAGTACAGTGCTCTGCACACAGTAAGAGCTCAATAAATACGACTGAACGAATACCAACTCTGTTGTATTGTCCTCTCCCAGACGCTTAGCCCAGGGCTCTCTCCCCCAGAAATCACTCCAAGAATTCCACCGACTGACAGATGGTCCTGGTGTAATAAGAGTTGGAGGGCCTGAAAGGAAGAAGCTGAGAGGCTCAGTGAATTCTTCAGCTCTATCTTTACTAAGGAAGAGGTTAGGGAAGTTCCACACCCAAATTGTTTTTCACAGCAAGCAGGCTAGAGGAACTGGATGAAACTGGCAAAACCACACAGGATGTTTTAGACCAAGTGGATGAACTAGATGTAAACAAATCACCCGAACCAGGTGCCACCCACCCAAGAATTCTAAAAAAAACTCAGAGGGGAGGAGGCAAAACTCCTGGCAGGGGTGTGTAGTCTATTATTACAAATGGCTGCTCAAACAAGGTTCCATAGGTGACCCGTACCCCAAGATCACATCTCTGAAAAAACCTTCCCAGATTAAGCCCTTCTCTTAAACCCAGCTTGCTCTCCCTTCCGCATCACCTCTGCACTTGGATCTGTGATCTTTGGGCATTTGATATTCACCCCACCCCTAACCCCGCATCACTGATGCACATATCTTCAAATTGTTTATTATAGATTATTTCTTTATTCATATTAATGTCTGTCTCCCCCTCTAAACTGTAAGCTAGTTATGGGCAGGAAACGTATCTGCTAATTCTGTTGTATTGTACTCTCCCAAGAACTTAGTGCAGTGCTCCGCACATAGTAAGTACTCAATAAATAGCACTGACTGACTGATTGTCCCTGGCAATTATTCATTCATTCATTCAATAGTATTTATTGAGCGCTTACTATGTGCAGAGCACTGTACTAAGCGCTTGGGATGAACAAATCGGCAACAGATAGAGACAGTCCCTGCCGTTTGACGGGCTTACAGTCTAATCGGGGGAGACGGACAGA
Source organism: Ornithorhynchus anatinus (assembly GCF_004115215.2). Taxonomy (NCBI): domain Eukaryota; kingdom Metazoa; phylum Chordata; class Mammalia; order Monotremata; family Ornithorhynchidae; genus Ornithorhynchus; species Ornithorhynchus anatinus. The sequence goes on from NC_041747.1 coordinate 2,321,920, forward strand.
CAAGAACAATGGCAATAAACAGCGTCAAGGGGAAGAACATCTCATAAAAACAATGGCAACTAAATAGAATCAAGGCGATGTACAATTCATTAACAAAATAAATAGGGTAACGAAAATATATACAGTTGAGCGGACGAGTACGGTGCTGTGGGGATGGGAAGGGAGAGGTGGAGGAGCAGAGGGAAAAGGGGAAAATGAGGCTTTAGCTGCGGAGAGGTAAAGGGGGGATGGCAGAGGGAGTAGAGGGGGAAGAGGAGCTCAGTCTGGGAACGCCTCTTGGAGGAGGTTTAAAGGCATTAATTAAATTAATTAATTAATTAATTAAAGGCAGGTGAGGTTGTGAAGCGGCATGGTGTAGTGGACAGAACACGAGCCTAGCAGTCACAAAGTCATGGGTTCTAATCCCAGCTCTGCCACGTGTCTGCTGTGTGATCTTGGGCAAATCTTTCCACTTCTCTGGTCCTCAGTTCCCTCATCTGTCAAATGGGGATTGAGACTGTGAGCCCCACATGGGACAGAGACTGTTTCCAACCTGATTTGCTTGTATCCACCCCAGCGCTTAGTACAGTGCCTGGCACATAAACACTTTACAAAATACTATTACTAATATTATTTAACACCTGTCTCCCCTTGGAGACTAAGCTCATTGTGGGCAGGGAATATGTCTATTGTTGTACTGTACTCTCCCAAGCCTTTTGTACAGTGTTTTGCACATTGAAAATGCTCAATAAATACAACTGACTGATCTTATCCATTTGGCAGCCTGGTAAAATTGGAAGAGCACTTCAAAAGACACAATCTGAGGAAAAGACAGGATAGTAGTGTATGGGAAATTGTGGGTCAGCAAGTAAATGACTAAAAAGCAACCAGTGGACTTATATTTAAACTTTCAAAATGACTTTGGCTAGCTCCTACTCAAATCTTATGAGTAGCCATGGGATTTGATGAAATATTTTCTCGGAGATTGCAAACCAGTTAAATGCCACGAAACAGAGTAATGGGATTACCCCAAGGATCGATGATCTGAACACGGGAGTACAGACAGAGGTTTTATTATTTATTTTACGGTATTCCGTTAGTGCTTTCTATGTGCCAGGCACTGTGCTAAGTGTTGGGGAAGATATAAAATAATCAGGTTGGACAGAGTTCCACGTGGGACTCACGATCCAAGTAAATCTTCAAGGTCACCCAATTTTCCAGGGTGATGAAATCCCTCATAGAGGGGCAAGAGGACAGAAATCCGAGAGAGTGGGTTGAAAATGGGCAGGTGAGTTTCAACACGGACAAGTGCAGAATAAAAGACCTGAGGGAAAATTGTCCCAAGCGGCTGTTTGAGGACAATGAGGCTCTGAGCCATCCATCACAACTAACCCAGCATGACACTGCTTATATTCTTAAATTTACAGGAGACAGATCAAGTTAAAGGTCATCATTGTCCACCTCGTAAAATACGAATGGCGCCAAGGAAATTTGAACATCTAAAATTCCAATCACTAGCATGGATTAAGCTTTTCATTTAGTATACACCATTCCCTAATATCCGAACCACCAGATTCAAGAAGGGATAATAGGAGCAGAATGTATCAATAGTTTATCCTAGATATCAGAAAAAGACCAATTAATATTAAAGCATGTGGGGAGTTGGAGGGTGGGGAGGGTAGGTGCCGCATGTTTTCTAAATTCTCCAAATAATTTGAAATAAATTAACTGTAAGCCTTGAAAACCTAGTGGACACAGCATTGGCCTGAAAGTCAGAAGCACCTGGGTTCTAATCCCAGGCCCACTTATCTGCTGTGTGACCTTGGGCAAGCCACATCACTTCTCTGGGCCTCAGTTCCCTCATCTGTAAAACAGGGATTAAGACTTTGAGCCCCAAGTGGGACAGGGACTGGGTCCAACCTGATTAGCTCGCATCTACCCCAGTGCTTCGAACAGTGCTTGATACATAGTAAGCGCTTAAAAAATACCATCATCATCATCATCACTACAGAGCAAATTTTCTTTAATTCGAGGCTCTGCAAGAACTCACCCCCTTTGGGAGAACCAACTGAACTACATTAAAAATTCCACCAAGCCCCCATTTCTAGTCTGAAAACCGACTCCCAGATTTATGGAGGGGCTTTCTGGCGTGACGAACAGAAGCCAACTGTCAGGTGTGGAGTTCATCAATAAAGCCCACACCTGTCTTTGGGCTGAAAGTCTCTCAGGAGGCATGATCTGAAACTAAGATGGGCAGATCAAACTACACTCGCTTGCCACAGGTGCCTCGGGTGCCCTGACAAAGATAAGCATATTCTACAATCGTCTGTCAGTCCAAGTGTACATATGTATCTGCTTGGGAGAAAACTATCACTAGAACTACTCGGTGCAAATTTCCTATGAAAGGCCCGCAAACGAAAAATCATTTGGGCCCAAAGGAGCAGCCAAAAGTTAAACGTACAAGCTGAGCACACTACAGCTTATTCTGTCATTCATGTTGAAAAGGCTGTATGGTAGAAGCAGCAAGTGATGACTCAGGTAATTGCAGGGTGTGGGAAATGCAAAAGGAGAAATTTAGGATATTCTGGTTCATGTGCATGCTGTTTTCTGAGACACGGGTTTTCAGCCGCATGTTGGAAACTATTTTTTTTCGGCAATGGCTAAAACACTCAATTACCCTGTCAAATTCTACCAATGTCTGTGAGAAACTGACAAATACTACCTTTTCTTCCTGCTCACTTCTCTCCGGTAGAGAGCATTCGCAATTTACGGCTCACTTAATTGGGAACTTGGATCAGTAATGCCTGCTGAAAGCCATTCATTAACAGTGTATTGTCAAATAATTCTCCAGTTAATATTTACCTGTCCTTAAGAACTTTTTAAATTCCAATCCTTTTTTTTGGTGGGGGGAGCAGGGCAAGTGGTGATGGTGGGGGCAGGGTGAGGAATCTCAGAACCATCACCTGCTCGGCCTCCTTCCAGGCTCAGTATGAACACTTTTCTATAAGGCCTGGACGGGCCAGTGTCCAACAAGAATTCCAGCTGCTTCTCCGTATTATCTAAGAAGAAAACCAAGAATTGATTTTGGCCTAAAGCAGGAATCTCATTTGCCAAGGCATAAAAGCAGCTTCCCCGGAAAATGTAAACTCGAATTATGTTGAGCTAATATAGCAATGATCATTTTTATTAAACACTTATTATAAACGAAATACAGGAGCAGAAACAGGATAATCAGACCCGACATCATCCCTGTCCCAGACTGAGCCCAATATGTACATAAAATCAGAAAGGAATCAAAACGAAAATAACCGAGCCTTAGATACCGGAGGACTCCGCAAGTGATAATCCCAATCCCAACAACTACCTGGTGGGCAGAGAAACACCAATAATTACTAAGCACAAGACCTCTTAATGGGGCTTGCACAGGTCAAAAACAACAATAATAATAGTAATAATTGGTGTATTTGTTGAATGCTTACTATGTGCCAGGCACTTTACTAAGCGCTGGGGTGCATACAAACAAATCCAGTTGGACACAGTCCCCGCTCACGTGGGACTCACAGTCTCAATCCTCATTTTACAGATGAGGGAACTGAGAAAAGTGAAGTGACTTGCCCGAGGTCACCCAGCAGACGTGGCGGAGCCAGGATTAGAACCCATGATCTTCTGACTCCCAGACCCGAGCTCGATCCACTACACCATGCTGCTTCATCAATTTTAATTCTGGAGGCAGTTAATTCCCACTTTGACAATGTAGCATTCTACTTGGTCTGCCCACCAATTCACATTGTTTAAGCATTTACCCATTAAATAAAGCAGATGATCTTCCCCTGCCCATTTGCTCCAAATGTTAGAACCGGGACTCCAACCAAGGCTTCCCAGGTGGCTTAGAACAGTGCCCACAAATGTTCATTCAGCAAACGAATGAACAGATGGCTGAATGATGCACCATTAGAGTTACCACATTTTCTTGCCAGAACAACAAGGGAGGATTGTTGTTTTGTCATTCTAGTGTCATGACATCTTAAGAGGGTGCTATCATGTTTCAACAAACCCTCTTCCTTACAATAGGAAGAGTGAAGGAGCAGCAGACTGGCAAGGCAAACAAGGGACAGAGTTAATCCAGAGTTTGAACATTTAACCCTCCCACTAACTCACTGGATGTCCCTGAGCTGGATAACTAGAGCACCCAACTCTCCCCGGCTTTCCGAGCGAGACTCCGAGCGCCAGGTGCTTCGGGAGTCCTGAACGATGCCCAAGGCTGCCCGCAATTCTGGTGCCCCGTGCCAAATGAGGTTGGGCCCAGAAGGGAGGTATGGCCCCACCCGATGATCCGGAGCGGTTCATCCAGCTTGCGCATCATCCGTGCCCATCCCCCTGAGCAGAGGGGTTTGGGAGACGGTGCCACCCGATCAGAGAGTTTCCTGGCCCTCGCTGTGGGAATCAGCGCCGAGCGGGGCCGTGTAGTGAGCGGCACCAGGGCCGCCCGGTCCCGCTCGACGCCACAGCTCTCGCGGAGGATGGAGGAATTCAGCCCGGGTGTGCCGCTTTATCCACCATTTGAGTAGCGCACCATTGCCCCCAAACCTCCACCCTTTGCCACGAGGTATTTTTTCAGGTCAAAACCCTGGTTTTCCGGTCGGCCTGAGGTTGAGTCAGAAAACTGAGACTTCACTGTCCCCTTGGCCTAGAAGGTTGGCCTAGTTCATCTTCCTAGTGACTCAAAGCTCCTTTTCATTCATTCATTTAATCATATTTATTGAGCACTTACTGTGTGCAGACCACTTGGGAAAGTATTGTAGACAGATTTCCTAAAGAAGCAGTGTGGCTCAGTGGAAAGAGCCCGGGCTTTGGAGTCAGAGGTCATGAGTTCGAATCCCGGCTCTGCCACTTGTTAGCTGGGTGACTGTGGGCAAGTCACTTAACTTCTCTGTGCCTCAGTTACCTCATCTGTAAAATGGGAATGAAGACTGTGAGCCCCACATGGGACAACCCGATTCCCTCGTGTCTACCCCAGCGCTTAGAACAGTGCTCTGCATTCGGTAAGCGCTTAACAAATACCAACATCATCACAACGAGCTACCAGTCTAGGACTCCTTTTCTATCTGGCTTCTCCTGGCTCCATCCAGGCCCTCTTCCCCCCAGGACTGACCCTGGATTGGCCGCCTCCTCCTTGCCCCAGGTTTTAAGGTTTTAACTTTGCTCTTGCCGAGTTTCGGAACTTTTCACCGACAGAGGTAAAACCCACCCACACAACTCTTCACTATCTTCTGAGACAGAGGGCAGCCGGATTCTCCCAGACGCAAACACCCTCCCCCATCACCCCCTCACACGCAAGTCTAGCAGTCTGTGAAGCTGAAGTGGAAAAAAATCACTACTTTTCTGTGTGAAAGGTAACTGAAGTTACCTCCCTTCGATTCCTGCAAGTGTCCATTATGAGAATTAGCAAGCACCTTAAAAGCACCTTGTTTTCTCAATTAGGAAGCAGAGGCATAAATTAAACGAATATTCGTTAATAATATAAGATCTGCCCCTTTCTACAACACAGTCATCAGGGTTAGGTGTTCCACTGAGGCTGGAAACAAACTAGCCTATTTTCTATTTCCTCTGAATTGTTGTTAAAGTGAAAAAGGTCACCTCCATTTTAATCAACATTTTTCCTAAAAATAAAAAGTCAGCAGCTTCTTCTATCAAGGATACAAAACACACATATGAATAACATTTTAGTTAATCATACCTGGAGTAGGAAGTTACATTATAATACTGTTTATACAGTGCTCCACAAGAGATATTCGCACCCAAGTTAATATCACCTATTAGAGATTAGCATTCTTTAGAGTGATTAAATGGAATTAAAATAGTTGGAATAGCAAAGCTAAATTCAAAAAAGATTGTGGAATGAAAATTCAACATTTTACATCATATTAGCATAGCGTATAGTTTTGTGGTATTTTAAAAATGTCATATACAGTGAGAATTATTGCATGCTTCTAGAGTACTCTTTGCACATGAATGTCTTTCAAAATTATTAAATACTGTAAACCGGTGGAAAAATGAAGTCTTGACCTTCACTGAGTTTACACGCGCGCGCGCACACACACACACCCGATGACCTTCACATTTTTTTTCTGCAAAATGGCACAGTCTAAAGAAGCATCAGTTTGATAATGAGGAAAATACTATTTTTCAAGAGAATAACTAAAGGAATTACTAATGGCAAGGAGGATTACATTTCCCAGCAGGCCCTAGGTTTCTGCTCTCCTCTCTTCCACGAGAAGCAGCGTGGCTCAAAGGAAAGAGTTCGGGCTTGGGAGTCAGAGGTCATGGGTTCTAATCCCAGCCCCGCCGCTTGTCAGACTGTGTGACCTTGGGCAAGTCACTTAATTTCTCTTTGCCTCAGTTATCTTATCTGTAAAATGGGGATGAAGACTGTGAGCCCTACGTGGGACAACCTGATTACCTTGTATCTACCCCAGCGCTTAGGACAGTGCTTGGCACATAGGAAGCACTTAACAAATACCAACTTTTTTTTCCCCTCATGGCAAATTTCCTGTCCTGCCCACAACCTTCTACACCCTTGGGCCCCATTGCTCCTGCCATTCATTCACGCCGCAGAAAACCTCCTCCCCACTCAGCTGTGAGAACCCAGGTGACTGAAGCTTTTTTTAAATGCCACTACCTTCACAAGGTAGTCTCCAATTAACTCCCCAGGCCATCCCGGGCACCTCATCCTCTCCATCCACCACCCAGTGCACCTAGACCATCATATCATTTTATCTATTGGTTATTTACTTATTCAGGCTGCATCCCAGATGAAAACTGGGAGTCAACTAACAAGAAGGACTAGCATGGCTCTTTTTGAGCAAAAAGTTTTCTAAGGATAGAGAGATAAGGCAGCAAAAGCCTAAAGAGAGGAACATGGCCTAATGGACAGGGCAAGAGCCTGGGAGTCAGAAGGATCTGAGTTTTAACCCTGGTTTCCCTATGTGCCTGCTGTGTAACCTTGGCCAAGTCGCTTGGCTTCTCTGTGCCTCAGTTCCCTTCTCTGTAAAAATGAGGATTAAAACTGTGAGTTTTTGAGGTGGTTTTTTTTTTAAGTAATGTAACAATTCAAGAACTATATGACAGTCTATTTTGCTCTTCTTGATCACCAGCTTTGGATTTATTATATTTACTGAACCTAAACAAGGAGAAAAGAGAAAATTCTATCCTGCCTGGAATGACCTCCATCAATATTAGTTTCCCCACACAACTGCCTTTTTTTTAATGAGACAAACCCAAACCCATATCTTGTAATTTAACTGTGCTCCACATTTTGTGGTCCTGTTATCTTCCACAGACTGAATTCCTTAAAATCTTTCAGTTCGGAATCATTCTTTATATACAGCTATTGCTCACTGTAAAAATATGTCCCTTAAAATCGCATTCCTTGCAGCCCCCACCTGAAGGGCTTATGACGTGTTATAATTATAATCCTTCATGAAATATAAAAAGGGTTCAACTCTGAAAAATAAAACAACAGAAACAAATGTGTTGGTACAGCTCACATTGGCATGAGATAAACATGTGATCTGGTTGGGACAATGGGAATGTGCTGTACTTAATTTAGGGCCAGGCCAGGCAAGCAGTTTTCTGTTTCTATACAAAATCGGAAATGGGCCTTTACACTCTTTCACTCTTATATCTATTATTCATTGCTGAAAGGCAGAAGGAATGTAGGTGAGTAGACACGGTTAGGAGGACTGGGGAAATTCAATATTGTCAGCAAATGGCTTGTGATGGGAACTAATTCCTTTTAGTATTTCTGATAAATATTAAACAGAATGTGATTTGAAAGTGCCAGCTTTGTGCAAGCTCAGCAACCCCTTTCCAAGTGTATTTTTATTACACATTTGGCAGGAGAACCACCATGTGCAGTAGAATGCATAACCCCATCTCCTGTGCAGGACTATTAACCTCAGCTAAATCTTAATTAGCTTATTGATCCTGTTCCCAAAGCAAGCTAAAGGGACTGTCTTGATTTTTAAAATAATTAAATAGTACTATAAAGATACAGAATATTAAACTATAATAAATTCTACGTGCCAGAAGCACTAAGGAGATGACTTCAAGCCAAAAAAAATGTGGTGGGGATGGGAGAGGGAGAATGGAGAGAAAGGGAGAGACAGAAAGGTACTAGAACTCATTCTCTTGTGCACTCAAGCTCCACAAAATGAAATTGGAATCTTTGCAGAAAATTCTTTGTTTCACTAAATCTGTGAGCTCGCTTACCTGTATTATACAGTTTTTAGAACTCTCGATAGTAAAAAGGGAAAAAAAATATTTTGAGCACCCACATATGTAGTACAACTCTCAGCATCGTGTGTATACATAAGGGTTGTTGTTGCTGCCTCTGATTTACTGTAGAAAACAGGTGAGCGATACTTAAAACTGCAGCAGCGCTGGGTAAGGAAGTCAACGAGAGAGTAAAGAGGAAAGTACCTTCCAACAAAGTAAACCAAGTCTAAGAGGAATATGAAAAGAAGATGTAAGGAATTCCTTGAACCTTCATCAGGTTTCCTCCCAATAATTTTGTGCTGCCTGATGACTCCATGGTCCCTGATGAGGATTAAGTGGAAGACCGGAAAGAGCCAGTGAGCAAAAGAATAAATTCTGGGCCAATTACAATGCAGTGGAAATCCCAATTAGATTGACCCAGAATCTTTCTTAATTGAATGTGGCTGTTTGGTGGGTACTAATAGCTTTTTCATGGTATTTGTTAAACGTTTACCATGTGCCAGGCACTGTACTAGATTCAAGTTAATCACATTGGACACAATCCGTGTCCCACATGGGGTTTACGATCTTAATCTCCATTTTACAGATAACTGACACCCTAAATCAAGTCACACAGCAGAAAAATGACAAGGCTTCTCTGTCCCTCAGTTACCTCGTCTGTAAAATGGGGATTAAGACTGTGAGCCCTATGTGGGACAGGGACTGGGCTTAGTACAGCTGTCTGGCACACAGTAAGTGCTTAACAAATACCATTAAAATAAAACCAAAAAAACCCTCAACCCATCGCTGTTTGTGAATCAATCAGTGGTACTGAGAAATTGCTGAGTAAATCCCCGAAAAAGATGGCATTTTATTGAGGCATTGAAGGTGGGGAGATGCTTGTCTGTCAGATCTGAAGTGGGAGGGAGGATGTGGGAAAGGGGTAGGGAGCGAGAGAGATGAGATCGAGTTCAACTGAGAGTGGATGGTTGGGCGGAAACCATCTCCACTATTCTCATACATGTCGTGGCTCAATGGAAAAGAGCACGGGCTTGGGAGTCAGAGGTCAAGAGTTCTAATCCCGGCTTCTCCACTTGTCAGCTGTGTGACCTTGGCCAAGTCGCTTCTCTGGGCCTCAGTTCCCTCATCTGTAAAATAGGGATGAAGACTGCGAGCCCCATGTGGGACAACCTGATCACCTTTTAACCTCCCCAGCGCTTAGAAAAGTGCTTTGCACATAGTAAGTGCTTAACAAATGTCATCATTATTATTATTATGTCCTGCTGTAGTTAAGACCTAACTTTCTGCTTTTAGCAACTGGTGTCTGAAGGATGCTCGTCCAAGCACCAGGGGGCCAGAAAAGGGGCATTTGATGCTTACCACAGTGCTTGGCATAGAGTAAACATTAAACACCATAATTAGTCTTACTGGGTTTTTGCGGACAGAGGGTACAAGAATCCTTCTCAAATCCACTCACAAACTAATCTCCCAGGTGGCAGCATAATCTTCCAGCTGAAGGGCCATTCTACTACACGTGAATAACAATCCGTTTTGTAGAAATGCAGGAAACCGGGCAAATGTGGCTACCATGTGAATCTGTAAAATATATAAACTTGCCTGCATTCCCCTTCTGGATAATCATTTGAAGGCTTCGTGTCAACAACGCCACACCCGAATTCCCACGATAAGGTTGAAGAGTATCGGTACTTAAAGGTGAACGCTTTTGTTATTGAAAAATAAACATTCCCTTGAACAAAACATCTTTCTGGCTCTGCTCCCTAAGTGAGACCAAGTGAGGCCGGTGGGAAATTGTTAAAACAGAGCTTCTATAAACTTCAACTGCTTTCCAGAGTGTTCTCAAAACTCCAAGAACTGCTCCCTAAGGAGCGGGTACTGGGGCCTTCTTACAAATCGAACACAGAAAGCAATCTAGACGTAAAATCAAATTTCTAAATTCCCAATGAAATTCTTAGATTTGCATGAAGACTCTGATGCACGAAACTGTTTAATTAGCAGAACCCACGGATGTAGGGGATTAAGATGAATCAACTTGACAGAGCGGTTCAAAAACCCAACACTTACCATAGCAGCACCATACCTCATTACCTCACAGACCCTGTGACCTGGGGATTATGTCATTATTACAAATAACCACTTTTGAAAAAATTTAATCTACCCTCCAAAAGGCACCACACCACAACACAGACTGCAAATCTCAGGTAGTCAACAAATCAATGCATATCCTGTTCCACTATTGTTGCGAGTTAAATGAATTTTCAAATATCAGCCATTTTCAAAGTCATCCATTAACACAAGCAGTGGATTAATAGCAAACTGTAATCTACTATATCAGCAGAAAATTCCAATAGTTTCTGCTGCTAACAGTTGCAAATCGAACATTCCAAAGTTTTCCTTTCCTCACGCATGCACTGCAGATCTTGTCTATTTCTGAAGCTAATTCTGGGGTTAAATATGGGTGAACAACCCAGCAGACACATATTTTTCAACAGAAAAGACAGCTTCTTTGCTAAATAACCAAAAAAGGAAATAAAAGAGTTTAAAAATGCTTAGGATTCACTTTATAGGATATTAAAGAAAGAAGGCTACCCATGAAACGGCTGGGACAAGAAGAATTAATGCAACCCACGTGAGACTTTGAAACAGAGAAATCATCTTTACCAGAAACAGCAAGATGATCTAAACTGAGGCTTTAAGGAGTTGGTTGCTTTAAAGTGCTTACAGCTCAGAACTCAAAATCATTTAGTTGTAGATTTGCTCGGTGTTTAAATTTTCCTGGATTTCGGATCCTGTACTACAAAATGTTTTATTTTCTACTTGATCATTTAATAAAGTGCTTGAACCCTGGGGGGTGGGGGGGGGGCGGCGTTGGAAAGGGGATAAATGACTTTCGGGTGACATTGCAGAACCTTGTTTCCCTTGACTCTGTATCTAATTTAAGCTCCGATTGTCTTAAAGCCTTAAAGAGGAATGTGTAGCAATGAAATTTTTGCCAAAAGTACAGCAAATGAATGGTTACTAAAATAATGACCTGTAGAACTTTTCTGAAAAAAAAAGGAACCAAGCACACAAACCTTGTATCAATTCAAAGGAAATAAGAAGTTAGAGCAGTGTACGGAACCTTTGATCTTTCTTCTACAGAAAGGAAAGCAAGCTCTTAAATGCCAATAAACATTTCTCCCTAAATCAGTGGTATTTACTGAGTGTTTACTGGGCACAGAGCACCGTACTAAGCGTTTGGGAGAGTACAACAGAGTTGGTGGACACTGCCCACAACGAGTTCACAGTGTAACCTTCTTGACCTGTTGCATGACTGTGTGTTTAATGTTAAACGTTAGCAGCAAGTCCAAAGGAACGGATCAGAAGGGCAGGTCAAAAGGACAAGTCAGAACCGTGACCGATCTGACAGCACTGCATGTAACCCACTGCTTAGCACAGAGCTTGGCACAGAGTCAACATTTAAAAACCACAACTATTATTAGCTAATAATAAGAATCAGTCTCTCCAATAAGTAAACTGAAAAGCTATTTTCCCACTATTGCGAAACCATTAACCAGTCAAAACATATTTTCCAAATATACGCCTATTTCAGTGCTGGCCTCTGAAAAGCGATTTATGTACGTGTGTGTGTAAATATTTTCACTGCTTGAAGAAGAGAGGAAATCCTTACACGGCAATAACTTAATGGAAGCAATTAAAAGGACTTACTAGCAGATCTCCATATAAACAAACAACTTGCAACCAAAAACCAGAGGAAGAATTAATCATGTGTTGTTATTGGTTTATAAACCCAGAGTGGGCTCGAGGTTGGGCTCGGGGTTCTTCAGATTTTATACAAACATACAGCGCCTGCCCTTAATGAGCTAATACGGTCAACCACAAATGGATCCAAGATAAACAGTCGTACCTTCTTCCCCCACAAAGTTTTCTCGTTAAGCTACCTTTCCATTCTTCATCTCCTACAGAGAAGAAAGAAGAGAGCAAATGAATGAGCATAAGGCCAAGGAAGGTAGGTGTTATCAAGAAAAAGAAGTAAACCTCAGGTGGGGAGAGGGTAGGAGGAGAAGTCCTGGGGAAAGGCAAAGAGCAGAGTGGAAAAAATCCCAGTTATGAAAAAGTGGTTCAATGTGTTCAGCTGAAACTGAGTGCTCTCCTTTCCCTTGTAGCCTTGGAAACAGGTCTGAAATAATCTTAAATCTGGAAGACAAAAAAATCTTAGCTCTGGCAGGTCAGTGACTTCAGGGATCTCAGTTATTTTTCTCCTAGCTATAAAATAAATAACCAGCCTACGGGGCCCTTGTTCATTCAATCGTATTTATTGAGTACTTACTGTGTGCGGGGCAAGCGCTAAATAAATACGATTGAATGAAAAGATTATTTAACCAGCACTTTGAGGGTTAAAAAGCTAGGACTTCAAGAGTCACGTGACCGGCAGTGTGCCCTCAAAAAATATTTTTTTAATAACCCACAGCTTTAACAATTGCTCCAAAAAGCGGCTCTGGACTAGGCCAGTAGCTAGATTACATGTATCACGAGTAATCTGGTCTGTCATCTACATAAAGCAAGTTTTCCACGAGTGTGAAAAACATATGAAAACAATAGAGTCATGTTGAAACGGTTAGAAACTCGGGGGAGAGGGTCAAGTGATTACGATTTTTCCCATTTCAGAGTTACTGAAATTCAGACATATTTTATGTCCCCTAGGACAGACCTGGACTACAATGAACTGTTTTGAGAGAAAAGACAGTCTCTGCAAACCAAGAAGGTAAGATCTGGTAATTCGGGTCCCGGCTAGATTTTACCGCCGTCCTCCCTCCCTGTCCCCCAAAAGATGGCAGGTCCCAGTCCACCAAACAAGGTATTGGGTCCCCCAAAATGGCACCGCAGCTGGAATCCGGTGAACTCCGGTGGCCCGATTTCAGTCCGGTGACCCAAGCACATACTAGCCCCCTAAGAAATAAGAGCCCATCTAGACTGGCCCGGGGAAAAGTTTAAGGTCACAGATGTTTTCTTCCTCCTGAACTCACAGTGTCCCCCACTACTTTTTCCTCCCCCCCCCGAGAACACGCTCGTCCTGCGCGGATCATTAGCAGCTCAGCACTAGACACCTAGCGACGCGTGCACATCTGCCTTCACAACTCTGCATATAAACTAAAGCACACGCAGCGAGCTACGACACGGATGGATTGAAGATCAGCCGGTGACTTAGAAGGACGACTCGGGCGGTGGAGAAGGTGTGACGTATTTTTTAAAAGATGCTTTGTGTCCACTGCTCTGGGCACTGCCTAGAAGGATGGTTTCTGAGTGACTTCCGCGGCGTCAGGAGCACTGGGGACGTGTCGGCAACCCCCTTCTCTTTCCACCCCCGGCCTAGGTGAGGGATGAAAAAGGTCAACAGACTGTGGGGGGAAGAGGAGGTTGGAGGAAAGGAAGAAGCCGTGGGAAGGGGTCGGCCCTTTGGTTCGCTCTCTACTGGTATTTCTCTTGAGTTTTCCCAAGCACTTAGTGCTCTGCACAGAGTGAGCACTCAGGAAAGACCAGTGATTCACTCAGTCACATTTATTGAGCGCTTACTGTGTGCCGAGCATTGTACTAGGCACTTGGAAAGTACAATTGGGCGACAAATGAGGACACTGGGTGACAATGTCCACTCTGCAATGGGCTGGGGTTTCTCTCTGGCCTCTGAGAACACACAAAGAAAAAAAAGGAAGGCTCTTTCCCCCTTCCCAACGGGCACCGCAACAAGCCATCGACATCACGGGGCATGTTGGCGGCAAGACCAAGTCGGGTCTCCGTGCCCGCTTCGAGCCCCCGCGGGGAGAGCCCTTCTCCGTTTACCTGTATCTCCCAGGCGGGGCTGGGAAGATGGGGGGGGGGGCTACCTCTTTCCCCAATTTCGCAGGAGTAAAGGGGTGAAGGTGAGGAGAGGACGCCCCCCCCCAGGAGGTGGAGGTGTCCGGAGGGCTGGCAGGGTCTTTCCTGAGCGCTCACTCTGTGCAGAACACTGCCCATGGAGAGGTTCGGTGGGGAGGGAGGTGAGGGGCTCCCCTCGGTCAAGGAGAGAGGTGCCCTGGAGGAGGTGGGGGGCTCCCCTCTGCCCAAGGAGAGTGGCACGGGGGAGGGGGCTCCCCTCTGACCAAGGAGGGGTGCACTGGGGAGGAAAGTGAGGGTGCCTTCCTCTGCCCAAGGAGTGCCCTGGAGGGGGAGGTGGGGGGGCTCCCCTCTGCCCAAGGAGAGGTACACTGGAGAGGGAATTGGGGGTGCCCCCCTCTGCCCAAGGAGGGGTGCACTGGGGAGGAAGGTGGGGGGGTTTCCCTCTGCCCAAGGAAGCGTGCACTGGAGGAGGAGGTGGGGGTGCTCCTCTCTGCCCAAGAAGGAGTGCACAGGAGGGAGAGGTGGGGGGGCTCCCCTCTGTCCAAGGAGAAGGGCCCGGGGAGGGGAAAGTGTGCCCCTGTGCCCAAGGAGAGGGGCGCAGGGAGGGGGAAGAAGGGGTGCTCCTCTCTGCCCAAGAAGGAGTGCACTGGAGAGAGAGGTTGGGGGGGGGGCTCCCCTCTGCCCATGGAGAGGGGCACTGGGGGGGGGGGTGGGGGAGCACCACTCTGCCCAAGAAGAAGTGCACTGGAGGGAGAGGTGGGGGGGCTCTCCTGTGCCCAAGGAGAGGGGCATTGGAAAGGGAGGTGGGGGTGCTCCTCTCTGCCCAAGGAGAGGGGCACTGGAGGGAGAAGTGGGGGTGCTCCCCTGGGCCCAAGAAGGAGTGCACAAGAGGGTGAGGTGGGGGTGCTCCCTTCTGCCCAAGGAGAGGGGCAGGGGGAGGAGGAAGTGGGGGTGCGCCCCTGTACCCAAGAAGAGGGGCACTGGAGAGGTGGGGGTGCTCCCCTGTGCCCAAGGAGAGGGGCACGGGGAGGGGGAGGGGGTGCTCCCCTGGGCCCAAGAAGGAGTGCACAAGAGGGAGAGGTGGCGGGGCTCCCTTCTGCCCAAGGAGAGGGCCAGGGGGAGGAGGAAGTGGGGGTGCGCCCCTGTGCCTAAGGAGAGGGGCACTGAAGAGGGAGGTGGGGGTGCTCCCCTGTGCCCAAGGAGAGGGGCACGGGGAGGGGGAAGGGGGGGGCGCTCCTATGCCCAAGGAGAGGAGGAAGGGGAGAAGGGGGGCTTGTGTGCAGAAGGCGAGGCTCACGAGGGCAGCAGTCCCTCCTGAGGGGTCAGAGGTCGGGGCAGCTGGTGGGGCGCGGAGTTACTCACCGGGGGGGCGGGGATGGGAGGTGTCCCTCCTCCTCCTCCTTCTTCTTCTTCTTCTTTTTTTCTTCTTCTTCTCCTCCTCCTCCTCCTCCTCCTCCGCGCCGGCTTCCCGGCCAGCGCCCAACTCCGGCCGCGCTTCCCCGGCCGCCTCAACCGCCCCCGCCGCCCCGCCCCCCCTCCGGGCTCGGCCAATGAGGGCGGCCCGCGGGCCGGAGGGGGCGGGGCCTCGGGCGGCTCCGCCAATCCCGGCCCGGGAGGGGCGGGAACCGGCCCCAGGCCACGCCCCCCGGCCGGGGCTGCCCCCCACACTCGCCTGATGCCCCCGGAGCGTACTGAGCGTCGCCGGGGGTGAGAACGACGAGGGTATTTCTTACTAATAATAATCACGTTGGTATTCGTTAAGCGCTTACTAGGTGCCGAGCACTGCTCTAAGCGCTTCGCACCTACTAAGCGCCTCGCCCATCCCTGCCGGAGAGGAGCAGCGTGGCTCAGTGGAAAGAGCCCGGGCTGGGGAGTCGCAGGTTATGGGTTCGAATCCCGACCCTGCCCCTTGTCAGCTGGGGGACCGGGGGCAAGTCACTTCCCTTCTCTGGGCCTCAGTTCCTTCCTCTGGAAAATGGGGATTAACTGGGAGCCTCCCCGGGGGGACAACCTGATGACCCTGGATCTCCCCCAGCGCTTAGAACGGTGCTCAGCACATAGTAAGCGCTTAACAAATACCAACATTATTATTATCATGGTTCAGTGGAAAGAGGCTGGGCTTTGGAGTCAGAGGCCATGAGTTCGAATCCCACCTCTGCCACTTGTCAGCTGGGTGACTGTGGGCGAGTCACTTCCCTTCTCTGGGCCTCAGTTCCCTCATCTGTAAAATGGGGATGAAGACTGTGAGCCCCACGTGGGACAACCCGATTCCCCTGTGTCTACCCCAGCGCTCAGAACAGAGCTCTGCGCATAGTGAGCGCTTAACAAATACCAACATTATTATTATTATTACAGGGTAATCAGGTTGTCCCCATTTGACAGATGAGATCACTGAGGCCCAGAGAAGCGAAGTGACGCGCCCAAAGTTCATTCATTCAATAGTATTTATTGAGCGCTTACTATGTGCAGAGCACTAGACTAAGCGCTTGGAATGGACAAGTCGGCAACAGATAGAGACGGTCCCGGCCCTTTGATGGGTTTACAGAGTCACACAGCTCACAAGGGGCGGAGGCGGAATTAGAACCCATGACCTCTGACTCCTAAAGCCGAGCTCTTTCCACTGAGCCACGCTGCTTCTTAAGCAATTACTATGCGCCAAGCGCTGTTCTAAGCGCTTTATGGTATTTGTTCATCGATCCTGGTATTTATTAAGTGTTTACTATGTGCCGGGCACTGTTCTAAGCGCTTTATGGTATTTGTTCATCGATCCTGGTATTTATTAAGTGCTTACTATGTGCCGGGCACTGTTCTAAGCGCTTGATGGTATTTGTTCATCGATTCTGGTATTTATTAAGTGTTTACTATGTGCCGGGCACTGTTCTAAGCGCTTTATGGTATTTGTTCATCGATCCTGGTATTTATTAAGTGTTTACTATGTGCCGGGCACTGTTCTAAGCGCTTGATGGTATTTGTTCATCGATTCTGGTATTTATTAAGTGTTTACTATGTGCCGGGCACTGTTCTAATAATGTTGGTATTTGTTAAGCGCTTACTATGTGCAGAGCACTGTTCTAAGCGCTGGGGGAGATACAGGGGAATCAGGTTGTCCCACGTGAGGCTCACAGTCTTAATCCCAATTTTACAGACGAGGTAACTGAGGCACCGAGAAGTCAAGTGACTTGCCCAAAGTCACACAGCTGACAAGTGGCCGAGGCGGCATTCGAACCCATGCCCTCTGACTCCCAAGCCCGTGCTCTTTCCACTGAGCCACACTGCTTCTCTAAGCGCTTAGTGTTAATAATAATAATGTTGGTATTTGTTAAGCGCTTACTATGTGCCGAGCACTGTTCTAAGCGCTGGGGTAGAGACAGGGGAATCAGGTTATCCCACGTGGGGCTCCCAGTCTTCATCCCCATTTTACAGATGAGGTAACTGAGGCCCAGAGAAGTGAAGTGACTTGCCCAAAGTCACACAGCTGACAAGTGGCAGAGCTGAGGTTCGAACCCATGACCTCTGACTCCAAAGCCCGTGCTGTTTCCAGTGAGCCACACTGCTTCTTGACGCTGTTTAGTGCCATTGTTCTTGTCTGTCCGTCTCCCCCGATTAGACTGTAAGCCCGTCAAACGGCAGGGACTGTCTCTATCTGTTGCCGACTTGTTCATCCCAAGCGCTTAGTACAGTGCTCTGCACATAGTAAGCGCTCAATAAATACTATTGAATGAATGAATGAATGCTTCTCTCCTGGAATTTATTAAGTGTTTACTATGTGCCGGGCACTGTTCTAAGCGCTTTATGGTATGTGTTCATCGATCCTGGTATTTATTAAGTGTTTACTATGTGCCGGGCACTGTTCTAAGCGCTTTATGGTATGTGTTCATCGATCCTGGTATTTATTAAGTGTTTACTATGTGCCGGGCACTGTTCTAAGCGCTTTATGGTATTTGTTCATTAATCCTCATATTCTTTAAGCTCTTACTATGTGCCAGGCACTTGGTCTAGTGTTCTGCACTGAGGAAACGCTCAATAAATACGATTGAATAAATGATTGGTCTCTCGGTTGCCGAATGGTACATTCCAAGCGCTTGGTCCAGTGCTCTGCACATAGTGAGCACTCAATAAATACGATTGAGTGAATGAATGAAAGATCTCTATCGGTTGTCGAATGGTCCATTCCAAGCGCTTAGGACAGTGCTCTGCACATAGTGAGCGCTCAATAAATACAATTGAGGGAATGAATGAATGAATGAATGGTCTCTATCAGTTGCCGAAAGGTCCATTCCAAGTGCTAAGGACAGTGCTCTGCACATAGTGAGCGTTCAATAAATACAATTGAGGGAATGAATGAATGAATGAATGGTCTCTATCGGTTGCCGAATGGTCCATTCTAAGTGCTTAGGACAGTGCTCTGCACATAGTGAGTGCTCAATAAATACTATTGAATGAATGAATGACTGAGTGAATGAATGAATACTATTGAATGAATGACGGAGTGACTGACTGACTGAATGAATGAATGACTACTATTGAATGAATGACTACTATTGAATGAATGACTGAGCGAATGAATGAATACTATTGAACGAATCAATGACTGAGCGAATGAATGAATACTATTGAATGAATGACTGACTGAATACTATTGAATGAATGAATGAATGAGCGAATGACTACTATTGAATGAATGACTGAGTGAATGAATGAACACTATTGAATGGATGAATACTATTGAATGAATGAATGAATGACAGGGTGAATGAATGAATACTATCGAATGAATGAATGACAGTGACTGAGCGAATGACTACTATTGAATGAATGACTGAGTGAATGAATGAATACTATCGAATGAATGAATGACAGAGTGAGTGAGTGAGTGAATGACTACTATTGAATGAATGACTGAGTGATTGAATGAATACTATCGAATGAATGAATGATGGAGTGAGTGAGTGAATGAATGAATGACTGTGATAGAATGAATACTATTGAATGAATGACGGAGTGCGTGAGCGAATGAGTGAATACAATTGAATGAATGACTGAGTGAATGAATGAATGAATACTATTGAATGAATGACGGAGTGAATGAATGAATACTATCGAAGGAATGAATGACGGAGTGAGTGAGCGAATGAATAAATACGATTGAATGAATGACTGTGATTGAATGAATACTATTGAATGAATGAATGATGGAGTGCGTGAGCAAATGAATGAATACTATTGAATGAGTGATTGAATGAATACTATCGAATGAATGAATGGCGGAGTGCGTGAGCGAATGAGCGAATACTATTGAATGAATGATTCATTCATTCATTCATTCAATAGTATTTACTGAGCGCTTACTATGGGCAGAGCACTGGACTAAGCGCTTGGGATGAACAAGTCGGCCACAGCTAGAGACGGTCCCTGCCGTTGGACGGGCTTACGGTCTAATCGGGGATGACTGAGTGAATGAATGAATACTATCGAATGAATGAATGACGGAGTGAGTGAGTGAATGACGGGGGGGCGGGGCGAAGGCTGGGCAGGCGGGACAGGAAGGCGCCGCCCCCCTCGGCCGGGTCCTCGGCGCCGCCGCGGCTCCTCCTCCTCCTCCGCCGCCACGGGGCCGCTCCCGGGGGCCGCCCGCGCCGCCGCCTGAGGAGCCTCGAGGCCGCCGCCCCCCTCCCGGCCCCCGCGCCCCGCCATGGCGGAAGACGAGGAGCTGGAGAGGTAATGGCGGCCCAGGCGGACAACAGGCCGCGCGCCGCGGGCACCCGCACGCCGGGATGGGGGGGGGGAAACGGGCGGAAGGGGCGGGGCTAGGGGAAGGGCGGGGTCTGATTGGTGCGGGGGCTTCTTTGGGGCGGGGCTGGGGGTGTGGCCTCCGTTGGGACCAATAAGAGGGCGAGGTCTGATGTGGGCGGGGCTGGGGGAAGGGTGGGGCCTGATGTGGGCGGGGTCGGGAAAGAGGGCGAGGCGTGATCTGGGCGGGTCCAATAAGAGGGCGAGGCGTGATCTGGGCGGGTCCAATAGGAGGGTGAGGCCTGATCTGGGCGGGGCCAATGGGAGGGTGAGGCCTGATCAGGGTGGGGCCAGTAGGAGGGTGAGGCCTGATCTGGGGGGCGGGGGCAATGAGGGTGAGGCCTGCTCTGGATGGGGCGAGTGAGAGCGTGAGGCCTGATCTGGGTGGGGCCAATAGGAGGGTGAGGCCTGATCAGGGTGGGACCAATAGGAGGGTGAGGCTTTCTCTGGGAGGGGCCAATAGGGTGAGGCCTGATCAGGGCGGGGCCAATAGGAGGGTGAGGCCTGCACTGGGTGGGGCCAATAGGAGGGTGAGGCTTTCTCTGGGAGGGGCCAATAGGGTGAGGCCTGATCAGGGCGGGGCCAATAGGAGGGTGAGGCCTGCTCTGGGTGGGCCCAATAGGAGGGTGAGGCCTGATCTGGGCGGGGCCAATGAGAGGGTGAGGCCTGATCTGGGCGGGGCCAATGAGAGGGTGAGGCCTGATCTGGGCGGGGCCAATAGGAGGCTGAGGCCTGATCTGGATGGGGCTCTGCACATAGTAACTGCTCAATAAATACTATTGAATGAATGAATGAATACATTGGATTGAGCAAATCCATTGGGACTCTTCAAGAAGCCTTAGGCAAGCTCATGAATCTTAATAATAATAATGATGTTGGTATTTAAGCGCTTACTCTGTGCTAAGCGCTGGGGGAGTTACAGGGAAATCAGGTTGTCCCATGTGATGCTCACAGGCTTCATCCCCATTTTACTGATGAGGGAACTGAGGCGCAGAGAAGTGAAGTGACTTGCCCACAGTCACCCAGCTGACAAGGGGCAGAGCCGGGAGTCGAACCCATGACCCCTGACTCCGAAGCCCAGACTCTTGCCACTGAGCCACGCTGCTTCCCGCTTTAATCACTTGATATTCACCCCCGCTCTCAGCCCCACAGCACGTCTGTATCTGACATTTATTTTAATGTCTGTCTTCCCCTTTAGATTGTGAGCTCCTTGAGGACAGGAATAATGTCTGCCAACTCTGGCGTACGGCATTTTCCCAAGAGCTGCGTGCAGTGCTCTGCGCACAGTAAATGCTCAATAAATACCATAAGTGATTGATTGACAGCATAGTGCCATTGTTATGCAGTAGCGCCGTGACCTGGTCCGTGGCTCAGTGAAAAGAACACGGGCTTGGGAGTCGGAGGTCCTGGGTTCGAGTTCCGGCTCTGCCACTTGTCAGCTGCGTGACCGTGGGCAAGTCACTTCACTTCTCTGCGCCTCAGTTACCTCATCTGGAAAATGGGGATGAAGACTGTGAGCCTCACGTGGGACAAGCTGATGACCCTGTATCTATCCCAGCGCTTAGAACAGTGCTCTGCACATAGTAAGCGCTTAACAAGTAACAACATTAAGCCGTTGATGCCTTTGCCGCCCATATAAGTCAACTGTTTTCAGGATTGTTGCTGGGTCTGTCCACCCCTCCCAATGCTCTATTTGGTTCTTCAGTCAAAAACCCTCCCTGATGACGACAGAGCTTTAGTGGGCCCGCCTTCTCCTTACAGAACTGGACCTATAATAATAATAATAGTATTTGTTAAGCACCTAGTATGTTCCAGGTGCTATACTTAGCGCTGGGGTGGATACAGTCCAGGTCTCCCCGTTCCCAGAGGCGGCTCTTTCCGCGGGACCGACAGCACGCTCTTCAACTGCCCCAATTTTATTCATTCATTCACTCAATAGTATTTATTGAGCGCTTACTATGTGCAGAGCACTGTACTAAGCGCTTGGAATGGACAAATCAGTAACAGATAGAGACAGTCCCTGCCCTTTGACGGGCTTACAGTCTAATCGGGGGAGACAGACAAGAGCAATGGCAACAGAGAGGGACCTGAAGTTGTTCACACTTTTGCTGCTATACCTGGAGTCACTGCAGAAGGGATTGAAACTTTCATCGCGGTTACGGTGTATGACACAGTGGGCTTCCTCGCCGAGCAAGAGACGTTATCTCCCTTTGCCAATCTGAGTCCAGATGGGCCCATCTAGGAGATAACTGTTTTCCAGGCAACCATTAAGATTGCACACACCGATGGCGGGCCCTCCCAGACTATTTGATGAGGGTGACTCAGAGATCAGAGAGCTTTCTGCCACAAGAGGAGCAATGATGCAGGCTGAAGCTCCCAGCCAAAGGCATGACTACTGTCGCCAAGATCCTGGGATTCAGGTGCAATTAGAGAACAAGCGATGGGAGCCAAGATGAGGCACGGCCCCTCCGATTACCTTTCGGAAGAATCTCTGTGAACTCCTGCACAGTGTAACACTGCCCTGTGGGAGAGTACAGCTGAGCCACTTTCATCGTAGACAAGATGAAATGACACACTTATTCTTCGAGGTGAGAGCCTTGGAAAAAACAGAGGATTTACCTCCCTCAAAACCATAAAAATAGGCCCCTGGTTCTGCTGGCATTTCTGCCCAGATTTACCAGCAGGGAAGCCATGTCTACGTCTGCCCAAGTTTTTCCTGCATATGTGAAATGCCAAGGAAATGCCCCAGGACTTCAAATATTCATTTATTCATTCATTCCATCGTATTTATTAAGCGCGTACTGTGTGCAGAGCAAATATACACTACCCTTATACCCCTCTGCCAGGAGAAAGGTGTAAAGGCTAACTGTTAAAATAGCTAGTTTGGTATTTAGCTGTTTTCCATTGCTGGTAAAATTCTCTGCAGTGAAGAATTTTTTTTTTTCCATGGTATTTTCTAAGCACTTACTGTGTGCCAGGCACAGTTAACCATGTGCTGGTTTTAGATTAAAACAGGCCAGAGAATATCTGTGTTGCTTATCAGGAACCATCTGTGGAACAACCTTAAGACGTGTGGGTGGGATCTGTCCACCTTGGTTCAGACTTGGCTTTTGGTAGCTGTGAAATAATATTCAGTGTCATAAAAAGCCCGTCAAGGTTCCGAGCAACTCCATGATTTTCTGGCAGATGATGTCAGATATGAAGGTGGACTGAACTCCTTCTTAAGCACCAGTGGAGTAAAATAGGGTTGCCTAACATGTATAGATTTTCATAAAAATAGACCATCAAATCAAGAAGGCCAGCAGGTCCTTTTGGAGACAGACCAAAAATGTACAGAGCAGTTCCAAATTCAACCATTTATAGTTGTTTGCAAGACCTAATAGACCTATCATAGATTTAATCACAACTGTGATATATGTTAAGCACTTACTATGTGCCAGGCACTGTACTAAGCAGGGGAATAGAAAGAGTCAGGTGAGACACAGTCTCTGTTCCACATCATGGGGCTCCCAGTGTAAGCAAGAGGGAGAATGGGTATTTAATTGCCATTTTACAGTTGAGAAAACAGCCATAGAGAAGTTGAGTGACTTGCCCAAGGTCACACAGCAGGCAAGTGGCAGAGCAGGGATTAGAACCCAGGTTCTCTGACTCCCTTTCATCTAACTTCTTGAGCAGTTTCATCGATATCACCTATGTGTAATAATTAATAATAATGCCTAGAACAGATGATAAACAAGAAGATCTTGGAATGCAGTTAATCCACCCAGACCAATGAGGAAAGTAGATGGGCAGCAGGAGCTTAGGGTAGACTGAAGTGTATGGGGAGGAGCAGGGGGAAGAAACCAGGCAGAGTGTGTCTGTTTATTGTTATAGGGTACTCACCCAAGTGCTTAGTACAGTGCTTTGCACACAGTAATCACTAAATAAATATGATTGACTGGGAAAACAAAAAAGATACAATCAATCATATTTATTGAGTGCTTACTGTGTGCAGAGCACTAAACTGTGATCTTGGGAAAGTAAAATAAAACAGAATTGGTACAGTGAAGTGCCCCCTGATTTTTTTTTTAACCACTTTATGTCAAGCACTGTGCTAAGTGCTGGGGTGGATAGAGAACAATCTGATCTGACACTGCCCAAGGGCGAGATCCAGTATTTAATCCCCACTTTAGACATTAGGAAATTGAGTCCCGTGGAGGGTATTTGACTTGCCAAGGCCACACAGCATCCCAGTGGAGGAACCAGGAATAGAACCCAGGTCTCCTGACTTCCAACGTTGTGCTCTTTCCCCAAGGCTAAACAGCTTCTAATCACATGAAAGTTAAACTCAGCGTAGCTTCCTTGTGTTCCAGAAAGAAACAACATCAGCAGACAGATTAGCCTGGGTTTGCATTCACTCGATCAATCAGTCAACGGTTTTTATTGAGCGCTTGCTATATTCAGAGCCGCGTACTAAGTGCTTGGGAGAGTACCGTACATACCGTAAAATAGATTTGGTAATTACCGTATTAAGCCCTTATCTAGTGCCAAGCATGATTCTAAGCTCAGGGGTAGATACTGAGTAATCAGGTTGGACACAGTCCCTTGACCCATTGGGGATTCACAGTCTAGGTCAGCGGGGATAGGATTTAATCTCCATTTTATAGAAGAGGCAACTGAGGCAAAGAGAGGTTAAGTGACTTGCCCTCCCAGCAGACAAGTGGTGGAACTGGGATTGGGACCTAGGTCCTCTGACTCCCAGGCCTGGGCTCTTCCCCCTGACCGTTCCTAGCCTCAAAGAGTTTACAACCGAGTCAGGGAGATAGGCATTAAAATAAATAACAGATGGGGGAATGGCTGAGAAAAAAGGATAGGGACTTAAATACTGTAAGCCTGACTCTCAGAGCAGATATTCTGGGGAGGTAGGAATTCCAAAAGGGCAGAATAAAAGCTATATGGCAGCATAGGTGGCAGATGTGACAGTTGAGTGTGGAAAGAATGGTCGGTTGTGCTGGACTCTTCAGTCACACCTACACACGGTGGAAATCTCCCCATCAAGAGTGTAATCCTAAAACCGGAAGGACAGCTCTATCTGGGAGAGAATGAGAGGCTGCGTAACTAGTTGAAACCTGCAAAGACTTTTATGGGGACCTTAAGATCTTGGCTTTCTCTTCTCTTTATCGGCTTCTTTCTGTTTCAGTCACTGTCTCTCTCAGTTGGTGAATTAATACGAGCCTGCCTCCCTCAAAATTTTCCCTGCGGGATCAGCCAAAAGTGGGGTTTTCTTAAACTGCTTCCTAACGTCACTCAGTGCTGGAAACAGTATCAGCTGTGTCCTATCTGATTATCCTGTATGTCTCCTGGCGTTTAGTACAGTATTGGGAACTTAGAAAGCGCTTAACAAATATATTACAGACTAGACCCAGTCCCTGTCCCTGTCCTCAGAAGGGGTCCACAGTCTAAGGGGAAGGGAAGAATAGAGTTTTAATTCTCATTTTTACAGATGAGGAAGCAGAGGTGCAGAAAAGTTAAGTGACCCGCCCACAGGCACAAACAGCAGGCAACTGGCAGAGCCAGAGCTAGGACCCTGATCTCCTCTTTCCCTGCCCTGTGCTCCTTCTGATAGGCCATGCTGCCTTCCCTTACAGAAAGAAGTCACTTTTCAGTGGTGGGATGTTAATTTGACTTCAATTGGCAGTTCTGGGCACCTCGGTATTTTAAAAAATAAATATATTTGAAGAGGAAATACGGCGATATGGAATATTTAAAACCGCGACAAGCTTTCCATTATCTTCATTTTCCTCTTTCCCTCCTCATCCCTTTGGCCTCTTCCTCCCTCTAGCTTCCCCCTCCTTGGTTTCTAGAGTAATTTAGAATTATTTGGGGGAATCAGACACAGAGACCCACTGGGGTAGATAGCTTGTTTCCTAGCAGATTACTACAGTCTCGTCATGTCTGAAGGAAACCGTTTCAGGAGGCCGACGGGACTTTCTGGTGAATAGGCCGTCCTCGGGGCGGAGATCCAAGGAGTCTGAAGCATTGTGTGCAACAATCTGCAGATCATTCGTATGAAATAAAGCTCTTTCGGATTAAGGCAGTGATTTACAAACCAAGCTTGTGGTGAGGTGGTTTTTGTGGATATGGCATGCTTGTCTTGTCAAAGGATGGTGTGCCAAACCTTTTCAGCCCTGGAGAAAAGAATGCCAAAGATACGCAATGCTAACTCTGCCGAGACTTTCCACTGAAGGATTTTGGGGTTTTTTTCAGCTTCGATTATGAATTTCGAAAAACACATGAACAGAAATCATTTGACTTCTGGTGGCGTTTTACCCTTTTTTGCTGCTCTTTTGCCTTCTGCCATATTTTCTGTCATTCATTCCAGCAGCTGCCATCTTAGCTTTTCTTTACTCTTTGTTATTGACTCCCTCCCATTCACATCTCTCTAGACTTTAAATCCTTTATTCAGTTTTCCTTTCATCTGTGGGTTGTTGTGTTTTTCAAAGCATTTGAGTCTTAAAGAGATAGTACTGTGTTTATCGGACCGAGAGAATCCTGCTAGTTATAATAGAAGGGTTGGCCCCCTGGATTTTGGGCCTGTATTCTTTTTCAACTGGCCCTTCCTTAGAATATGTTTCTTTTTAGACATAGAAATTAGTAATTGGCACAGAGTGAACCTTCCAAAACACTCGTGTGTGACTGCCTTTTGACATCTCTCTGGTTTTACCAATTTAGGTGCCTCCTCTTAGTATTTTCAATGGAATTTCCTCATCCAGAAATTATTTTTAAAACATGTCCAGTACTGTGTTTTATAATTGCTTCTGGTGATGGCTTTTTTTATCTATTTTAAATGGTCAAGTGTTTCTTAGCAACTTCTGTCAGAACAAGCCTGACCAGGAATTATCCAAACTGGCAGCAATGTGGAAGAAGTTAACCCTCCTCTTGAAGAGCCCCAATTTACTACAAAAGAATCATTTGGGACAGTGAAAGAATCAAGTTCCCTAATTCTTGGTTGTGGACAATAAAGTGTTGTTTGTTTCTAAATATGAAAGCATGTCAAGATTTCCATTCGGCTTGGCTTGGTCCAGGTGAAATATGTGTATGCTAATCCATGTCTACATCCCGTTTTCCTCCTTTGTCCTGTCTATAAATTGTTTTAATGTGTGTCTTCTCAAGACTGTAAGCTCCTTGAGGGCGGGCACCATGTCTACTAATTGTATTGTACTCTCCAGTTCACCTAAATGCAATCAATAGCCTTTTCTAGGCCTATCTGTGAGGGCATCAGGTCAGCATGCAGTGTAATAAATTAATCAATAGTGTTTATTGAATGCTCACTTGCACAGAGCAGGGAAGCAGCGTGGCCTAGTGGAAAGAACACAGGAGTGTTAGGATGTGGGTTCTAATCCCGGCTCCACCACATGTCTGCTGTGTGACCTTGGGCAAATCACTTTACTCTCTGTGCCTCAGTTACCATGTCTGTAAAATGGGGATTCAGACTGCCAAGAGGGACAGGGACTGTGTCTGACCTGATTAGCTTGTATCGACCCCAGTGTTTAGAACAGTGCCTGACACATAGTAAGCGCTTAACAAATACCACAGTTATTATTAATTATGAAATCACGTGGCCATTTTGTGACAGTCCACCCAATTCTGTCCAAACCTAAAGCATTTCTCCATGAGACCTCAACCCCTTCCACCCTCTACAGTTGGCCCAAATCCTTCTTTCCTTCTCCATGTCTGGTATTTTTATTCTAAATGCCCACATTTCTTCCCCCTTGGCCCCTACCACCAAGTTCAGCAGCGAAGAATAATCAGGTTAGACACAGCCCCCATCCCAAACGGGACTCATAGTCCAAGTGGGAGGGAGAATAGGTATTTCCTCTCCATTTTACAGATCAGGAAATGGACATTGAGAAGTTGAGTGACTTGTCCAGGGTCTCCCAGCTGGCAAGTGACAGAGCCAGGATTAGAACCCAGGTCTCCTGAGTCCCAGACCCATGCTCTTTCTGCTAGGTTACTCAAAGATGTATCCTTCGTCCTTCAATCATTTAGGTGTGAAGGTGGCATGAGGTGTCCGGACCTGAATCCGAACCAGAGCGGAGATAGGGCAGCTGAAACCAGGCTGACAGTGCAGTCTAGTAACACAGTGTAATGGCAGGCAACCGGCCACCCTATTTTTGCCCCCTTAAAGCCCATATATCGCCCCGATTTCTGAACCGCCAACTTTAAAATCTGGTGGGTGGATGTGTTTTTCATATCTTCTCTTTTGTTCATACCTAGGAAAGCAGTAGAAGAACTTCTCAAGGAGGCAAAGCGTGGGAAAACCAGAGCTGAAACAATGGGACCAATGGGATGGTAAGTTGTCAACAAACCCCAAGGAAATGAGCAAATATTTGCATATTAGAATATATGAAGAACAATTGTTCAGTTTTGTAACCACTCATGTTGGAGTGCCTCAGAATTCTATCAGTGTTAATTACACAACACTTCAGTCAACCAGTGGTATTTACTGAGTGCTGAGTTAATGAATTGAGCGCTTAGGAGGGTGTCCCAGAAGCAAAACCACTTCTTCAAGATCATTCAATCATGTTTATTGAGCGCTTGGGAGAGTACAATATAACAGACTTGGTGAACTCATTCCCTGCCCACAAAGAGCTTATATCTAATCTATATATGGCAGACATTAATATAAATAAATTACAGATAGGTACATAAAGTCCTGTGTGGCTGAGGGTGAATAAAATGTAGAGATCCAAATGCAAGGGTGATGCAGAAGGTAGAGGGAGCCGAGGAACTGAAGGCTTAGTAAGAGAAAGCCTCTTAGAGAAACTGTGATTTTAATAATGTTACAAAGGTGGAGAGAGTGATTGTCGGTCGGATATGAAGGGAGTGGGATTTCCAGGCCAGAGGCAGGAGGTGGGCGAGGAGTCGGTGGCGAGAGAGGTACAGTGATTACACTAATGGGGCAAATTAAATTTCAGAGAGACAAAACGTTTTTCCAGACTTCTAAATAACCAAAGAATTTAAGAGTTTGAAGAGTTTCCTTTCCATCTAGATAACTTGCCCAGAATTTAAAGCTTCGAATTCACGAGGGGGTAATGTGTTAACACAGCAGGCATTCGTATGTATGTCCTGAACAAAT
The DNA here is from genome assembly GCF_004115215.2 of Ornithorhynchus anatinus. Taxonomy (NCBI): domain Eukaryota; kingdom Metazoa; phylum Chordata; class Mammalia; order Monotremata; family Ornithorhynchidae; genus Ornithorhynchus; species Ornithorhynchus anatinus. The sequence goes on from NC_041747.1 coordinate 2,350,955, forward strand.
TGAGGAAGCACCATGGGGCTGCCCCATCGGGCAAGCAGGAAACCGCATCCTAAACCTCGTTCAACCAGCGAAAACCCTCGGTCTGCTGTCCATCTGGGGCCTTGGGATGCTGTGGCCAACATGGTCACAATGCAGACCCTCAGTTCAGCACCAGTGGCCCTTGGGACATCGGGCAGGGTGAGAGTGTCACCGGTGACGTTGGAGTTCCGAACTGCTATTTAGGCTCAGCAAATCCTGAGAGTGTTGTTTGAGTGTGATGGAAAGTATGGAAGAAATAGAAGCCTACAGTTAGATTCTTTTAAAATAGTTTTTCAGCTGGAGAACATTTTTTTAAAATGGTATTTAAGTGCTACGGGCCAGGCACTGTACTAAGCCCTAGGGTAAAGATAAGAATAATCAGGTTGGACCACTGGGAGACCCTGGACAAGTCACTTAACTTCTCTGTGCCTGTACTAAGCGCTGCAGTAGATACCCAATAATCAGGTTGGACACAGTCCCTGTCCCAAATAGGGCTTCCAGTCTTGAATCCCCATTTTACAGATGTGGTAACCGAGGCATAGGGAAGTTAAGTTGGTAATTTTTCCCAAAAATGTCAACTTTAAAATGTCCACTTGGAACGATTGCTTGTGCTCTTCGAAATAGTGAAGTAATTTTCAAAATTCAGGTAATAATAATAATAATGGTGGTATTTATTAAGTACTTACTATGTGCCAGGCACTGTACTAAGCACTAGGGTAGAGACAAGAATAATCAAGTCAGACACAGTCCCTGTCCCAAATAGGACTCACAGGCCAAGTGAGAGGGAGAAAAGGTATTTCATCCCCATTTTACTGATCATGTAACAGGCAGACAGAAGTTAAGTGACCTGTTCAGAGTCTCCCAGCTGGCAAGTGGAAGAGCGGAGATTAGAACCCAGGTCTTCTGACCCCCACGCCCATGTTTCCAGTAGGGCACGCAAAGATGAGTTCTTAGTCCTTCAGTCATTTAGGTATTAAGTGATTAATGCTTTTACTTAGAATTTTTAGAAAATCAAAACTTGCTCATACTTTAATTTTTTTGTATGTTTTTAACAGTCTCACAGAGCTGTACTTCAGAACAGTGATATGATCGGAACTCCATCAGTATTTCATGGCCCTTAAGTTTGGTTGTGTTCATTTTTTTTTCATTCTATTTCTGAGCTGAATGGAGTTTGAGCTTTAGGTGCAGTTCTGGAATTAAAAGCTCCTCATTTATACCCCCTTATCTCAAACCCAAATACCTGACATACATTTTCCCTTCTAGGTCTAAGTAATAATAATAATGTTGGAATTTGTTAAGCGCTTACTATGTGCAGAGCACTGTTCTAAGTGCTGGGGTAGATAGAGGGTAATCAGGTTGTCCCACATGAGCCTCACAGTCTTCGTCCCCATTTTACAGATGAGGTCACTGAGGCACAGAGAAGTGAAGTGACTTGCCCACAGTCACACAGCTGACAAGTGGCAGAGCCGAGATTCGAACCCATGACCTCTGACTCCCAAGCCCTGGCTCTTTCCACTGAGCCACGCTGCTTCTCAGCATATTGACGGAATCTCTTCAAATGATTAAACCAGAGTAGAGATGCGCATCCCAGCCCCTGTGTGATCTAGCAGTTATAGCTGAAATGGGGATTAAGACTGTGGGCTCCATATGGGACAGGGACTGCGTCCTCCCCGATTTGTTTGTATCTACCCCAGAGTTTAGTACACTGCCTGACACATAGTAAGAGCTTAGCAAGTGCCATTATTATTATTATTATTATTAGCTGAGTAGCAAATAATCAATCAGTGGTATTTATTGAGTGTTTTTGGTACCCCAATTTAAGAATTTCAGAGATTATAATAGCATTGTTAAACACGATTCCTGCCTTCAGAGAGTTTACAGTTTAGTGGGGGAGACAGAAATTAAAATAAATTGCTTACATGGGAAATAAGAATATTAGGATATGTACACAAATGGAAATGTTTAAGGGATTCCAACTTAATTGCCTAGGCGATGCAGGAAGGAGGGAGAGTGATGATGATGATGATGATGATGATATTTGTTAAGCGCTTACTATGTGCCAAACAATATTTTAAGCGCTAGGGTATAAACAAGATTATCAGGTTGTCCCACATGGGGCTCAGTCTTAATCCCCATTTTACAGATGAGGTATCTGAGGCACAGAGAGGTGAAGTGACTTGCTTAAGGTCAGATAGCAGACAAATGGCGGAGCAGGGATTAGACCCCAAGACCTCTGACTCCCAAGCCCATGCTCTTTCCACTAAGCCAAGCTGCTTCTCTAAATGGGGTTGGGAAGACGAGAGGTAAGGCAGGGAAGGGTACCTCGAGGAATTAAGAAGCAGTGTGGAAAGAGTACGGGCTTGGGAGTCAGGAGACCTGGGTTCTAATTCCCCTCTGCCCTGCTGTGAGACCTTGGGTAAGTCACTTCACTGGGCCTCAGGAAAAGGGGGATTAAATGCCTGTTCTCACTCCTCTGAGATTGTGAACCCCAGGTAGGTAAGGGACTACGTCAGGTACGCATATATTATATCTACCCCAGTGCTTAGTACAGTACTCCGCACAAAGTGCTAGACAAATACCGCCCCGATCGTTATTGCTATTAGTTTGGTCCCTCTCACAGGATTCCTTCTCTTTACAGCAGATTTGTTCTGATTAATTCACAATAACCCTGTGGCACCACCTCCCCTTAGCACTTGTGTACCTTATTCCTGTCCTCTGCAAGTATGAGAAGCCTATCAAGGTCTGTGCCTCCCTGAACCTGAGTAAGGGGGAATTTGGATTAATTACTTACCACAGATTTCCCACTAGTTCTCCCTTTCTTCCTAGGCCTTATCAATCAATCAGTCAATCAATGGTATTTATTGGCCACTTGATATGTGCAGAGCAGTGAAATAAGCACTTGACCTATGCCTTGAATTATCTATTCTTGGTTTCACTACCATTACTTAGAGTTGGATGAGGCAAGTCCAATATGGAGGACTGGAAATATGTCCCCAGTCCCACCTTTAATGAGGCTAGTTTAGCCCATGACTTCTCTCCCTGGGGCCAAATCTGTTGCCCTTTCCCCTTTCTGTTCCTGCTCTCTTCTTCCTCCTCTTCTTCTCCCATGGACCTTTCCTCTCTGCCAATACCCCCTGGAGCCAGCCTGCAGGGCAAGTGTCTGTTTATTGTTATATTGTGCTTAGTACAGTGCTTTGCACATAGTAAGCACTCAATAAATAGAATCCACCGACTGCGGAGACCCAAATGGCGACACTTTTTACATACTTGCGTGTGTCTGCGGAGGTGCTGGTGCCAACCCCTAGAATGACGTGAGTTTTGGTCTAAAGCGAGGCAAATTAATTTTAAAGGAAAAATTTCTTATGTGAGCTTGAAAATTAAGATGCAGATAGCATTTCCATTCCAGTGTTTTTTCTTTTCCAGTGTAGTTATATTTCTCTCTGCTCTGGCAAAAAGTTACCTGCAGACTTCCATCTGGGATGTGATTTCTCCACCACATGAATGAGTAGTTTCCCATTTATTTTAACAAGAATAATAGATTTCCATCTCAGTTTGTGTGTTTTTTTCCCCCAAGGGGCCTTGATCTGTAGATCAAGAATTACCTAATTTTAGAATGTTTTTGCAGATAATTTTGAGGGGGGAAAATGACTACTGCTCTTGAAAAAGCAAATGCATTATTCTGCAGATCAACACCTAACAATGCAGATTGGTTACTTTGGGTGTGCATTTCAGCCACACAAAATGCCATAATAATCATTTTGAAAAGAGACCTCTTCTCTGTGTTTACTCACTTTCAGGCCATATATGAAAGGAGAAGAGAGCGGGCAGGAGTAGCGGGGAACTGGGAATGGGTGGAAATTAACTGGGAATGGGTGGGAACTGCAACCCTGCTCCTGAGGTCCTGCCTCTCTAAATAGTGAGGCTGGAGAGCCTTCTCTTGAGAGGGGAGGGAAAGCAGCAGCAGCATGGCCTACTGAGTAGAGCATGGACCTGCGAGTGAGAAGAACCTGGGTTCTAATTCCGGCTCCACCACTTGTCTGCCGCGTGATCTTGGGCAGACATTTCACTTCTCTATGCCTCAATTACCTCATCTGTAAAATGGTGATGAAAACTGTGAGTTCCATGTAGGATGTGGACTGTGTCCAACTTGATTAACTTGCATTTACCCCCAGCACTTAGTACAGCACTTGGCTCATAGTAAGTACTAACAAATATCATAAAATTAAGTGGAAAAAAAAGGAAGACAGAGAAAGAGTGGCAGAAAGAGAAAGAATGGCCCAGAGCCTGCTTTCTTGCCTACATTGGATTATTTCTAGATTCAAGCTGTAGCATGCCTCCATCCTCTGGATCTTTGGACAAATTTCCCGGAGTTAAAGGGCCAATCCATGAACATTAGAGTTGCTGTGTTCCATGGCTTGCTATTTAATTATGCTCTTTTGTTAAGTGCTTACTATGGATCAAAAGCACTGTTCTAAGCGCTGGGGAAGATAGAAGTTAAATCAGGTCAGATACAGTCCCTGTCCCATATGGAGCTTACAGTCTAAGTAGGAGGGAGGACAGGTATTGAATCCCCATTTTGCAGTTGAGGAAACTGAGGCACAGAGCAGTTAAGTGACTTGCCCAAGGTCACAAAGCAGGCAAGTGGCAGTGCCCAGGCCCCAACTCTTCCTATTAGGTCATGCTGCTTCCTGAGGCCTGGTGGAAAGACTCTTTTACTTCCATTTATCCCAGTCTTCTTTCTGCATTTCTACTTCAAGGCCCTGGAACACATGTTCATTCAGTTGTAATTATTTTTAACTCCGTATTATCCCCCTGGAGAAGGAGAATATTGTTGGCTTTTCCTCAGGAGAACGGAGCATGAAGTAGAAGGCCTTGGGGCTCTCGGAGCTCCTCTGTGACTTGCTTTTTAAAAATCACCAAGAGTGTTGTATGCGAGTGGATTTATTCCCTACGGGTGAGCTGGAGGCAAGCTCTAGTAACAGCAGCTATAGTAGTAATAGGATGTATTAAGTGCTTATTCTGGGCAAAACACTCTACTAAGCGCTGGAAAAACATACCAAGGTAAGAATTAGACATGGTCCCTGGCCACCAGGGCCTCGCAGGTGAATTCTCTCCCCCAGGGAGATGGCTGAGGTGGGATGAGTAGAGACTACGGAACTGAAGAAAATGAACGTCGGGTGCTCGACTTTCCCTTCCTCTAAAGGTAAAGTGACGCTCTGCCTCTGAAGCTGCTTGGATGTATTTCAGAGAGGGATCACTGGACAAGCTATTCTTGACAAGAGGGGCCCCGACGGGCTGAGATACCAGCTCAAACCTCCTCACGGTAGCAACCTGAGCGGCTCGCAGACATCAGTGGCTAAAGTGAGGGGCCTGCTCCGGCCACCTCAAAGGTCATTTTGCATTCCGCTCCTGTCAGATTGTAGGCCATCCGACCCTCAAAGCAAGTTAAATTGACGCCTCAGATCGTAGGGTCGGAGGATATGGTCATCCTTACCGGGAAAGCTGACAAAGGCCACAGGGCAGCAAGATTCTAGAAGAACAGAAAAATTAGCTTTTCCCTTTTCTTTTTTGGTTTTCAAGCAGAGTGGATTATCACAGACCTGGAAGCACAACAGCTCTGGAGCAATGCGGGAAGGGAGTCAGAAGACCTGGGTTCCAATGCCAGCTCTGCCACATACCTGCTGTGTGACCTTGGGCAAGGCACTTGACTTTTCTGGGCCACAGTTCCTTCACCTGCAGAATGGGGATTCAGTACCTGTTCTCCCTCTTACTTGGACATGGTTTCTATTTGGGACCTGATTATCATGTATCTAGTCTAGTGCTTTACATACAGTAAGTCCTTGACAGATACCACTATTATTAGTATTATCCTCATTATCATTATTTTAGGAGGACACTGACTTTGCTTCATTTACTACAGATGTTATTTTCGGGCTGTGGGTGAGATCAGAATTGTGAAAAGGGGTACACTGGAGGGAAACAGTGATGTGATTGGACAGAGGGTCACAGGAATGAGAGCAAAATCGAGATCGCAAGCGGGGAGGAGGTGGAGGCAGATGGTTCCGACAGGAACGAAGGCAGAGAGATGAGTTGATAGCACCTGGAGGGAGCCGTGGGGATCGAGTTTTTCGCTGGAGGAGGAAGACATGGACTCGCTCAAAGGCCGAGGAGAAGCAGCCAAAGGGGACTGAAAGGTTGGAGGGAGCAGTAAGGGAGGGGAGGTGAGAGGGAATCTTTTTAAGAAATGAACAGGGATGGGGTCCAAGATGCTTAGAGGGGGGTTAGGTTTTAAAAGGAGTCAGGAGACCCCTTTCGGAGACAGCTGGGAAGGAGGAGAATGTGTCTGCTGGGGCCCGGTACCTGCTGGTGACATTCCCGATGGCGCCTGGCGTGGCGGGGAGGGCAGCCCTGATTGAAGACAGTCTTCGCAAAGGTCGTGAAACTTAAGAGGCAGGATTTAAATGGGGCCAAGTGCTACGAATGCCACAGCCCAGCAAAGGACCAACTCTATGGCTGTCAATCAAACCAATCTTTTCAGCCGCGACCACCCCCGGGGATTCATTCATTCCTATTTACTGAGCACTTACTGTGGCAAAGCACTGTCCTAAGTCCTTGGGAAAGTACAAAACAACAATAAACAGACACATTCGCTGCCCACAGTGAGCTTACAGCCTACAAGGGGGAGACAAACATCAATACAAATAAATAAATTACAGATATATACATAAATGCTGGGGGGCTGGGAGTGGGGAAGAAAAAAGGGAGCAAGTCAGAGCAACACAGAAGGGAGTAGGAGACGAGGAAAAGGGCTACGTAGTCTGAGAAGGCCTTTTGGAGGAGATGTACCTTCAATAAGGATGATGGCAGCGGCGCTATTTGAATGCCACAACCACGCAAAAGCATTCTTCCTCCCACCCATCAAGTATGGAAATATAGATGGGGGCTTTCAATTTGTTCAGCATCCCTCAAAGACATTGGCTGTTTTTATTCTACGACAGAAGACCGTCTTTGGATGTGCATGTTGATGTCGGAACCATTGGTCCCTCAGCCCCCAGTTTCCCCCTCTCCCTACACACTCTCTCTCTCTCCTTGCTGGCTTTAACTTCAAACCAAATAGATTTTTATGTCTCTGTACTCAGTTCTCCTAAAGCAAGTGCTTTCTGCAACATGGTAAGCTCCTTTAGGGCAGAAATCTTCTATATTCTACTGTACACTCCCGAGGGCTTCGTACAGTGCTGTGCCCAGAGCAGGCACTCAGTAGACTGCAGCTAGGAAATTAGGGCTCATTCATCTGACAATGGGAGCCCTGTCTGAGCTTGGCAGGTTTTACTGTCCAACTGCTTATGCGTGTCCACACGACATCAGGATAGGTGAACACTGCTATGTCCACCCCAGTCATTAGTAAGCACTTAAATACCACAAATATTATTATTACAGTGCAAGTTTTCCTTGAAGTAGGATTCTGCAAGAACACCACCCCCATGTTCTGGGAGAATAGACTGTATTGGTTCTTTGTCAAAATCAATATCCATGCATCCTTCCCAGTGCCTAACAGGGTTTCACACACTTTAAGCGTATATTTTTATTGTTAATGGGGAGGAGGGGGAAGCAGGTGGGGAGGATGCATGTGTATGATTTGCCCTGACTCAAGAAGCATTTAGAGAATAATGATAAGTCCTCAGGCCCCCATCCGTGATAGTGAAGGACTGTATTTAGGCAGTGTTGCAGTTAAAATTCTCAGAGTTTCCTCCCTGTCCGTGCTTTGAATCTTCTAGACTGTAAACTCGTTATGGGCAGGGAACATGTCTGTATTGTACTCTTCTGAGCACATAATACATTGCTGTGCATATAGTAAATGCTCAATACTTGACTGATTTGTGTGGAGAGCACTTTCCTGTCTGGCCCACTCTGCTCCTGCCCTTTCCTATTTTCTCTCCCATCCTGAGTCACCTCTTAGGCTTCCACTGCCAGCTGCACAGAACGACACCCTCCCACATGCCTGCTGCTGCTAAGCGAATCCCCTTGCCCCCTGCCCAACTGGGTGAGGTTTGAATGGCATTGGATCGATAATCTGCCCCTGGCTGGCACCCAGCACTCCTTACTTCAGCTACCACCACCTCTCACTGACCTTCATTTGGGTTTGAGGAGGGTGGGGGGAGTCCTAGGCCAGTTATATAAAGGGCAGGTGGGTTTTGGGGGGGGTGGTGTTTCATGGTATTCATTAAGCACTTCCTATGTGGCAAGTCATCGTGCTAAGCATTGGAGTAGATACAAGTTAATCAGGTTAGGCACAATCCATTGTCCCACAAAGGGCTCACAGTCTTAATCCCCCTATTACAGATGAAGGAACTGAGGCACAGAAAAGTGAAGTGACTTGTCCAAGGTCACAGCAGACAAATGGCAGAACCGGGATTAGGACCCAGGTCCTTTTGACTCCCAGGCTCTATCCACTAGGCCACGCTGCGTCTTTTTCCATTTCGCTTGAAGACTGGCTAGATGGGAGCCAGCTTCTGGCAAGGGGGAGAGAGCGAGAGAGAAAGTGTGTTTGTGTGTGTGTGTGTAGTGTAGATGCTCAGTTATTAGACAGACCTAATAACAGTCACAAACAGTCCTTGTGTCACAGTCTGTGAGCCAGATACCTCATTCCCCTTTTCAGATGGGGAAACTGAAGCCCAAAGAAGTTAGGTTACGGAAGGTCACAGGTAGGCCAGAGGCAGAGTGGGGATTTAAACCTGGGTCTCCTGACTGCTTGCATCCTGGGGTCTTCCAATTCAACATATGATGCCTGGCTCTTCCTTTTTTTTTTCCTCTTCAGCTTTAATGAGTAAAGCAGCATGGCCTAGTGGGAGAGCATGGGCCTGGGAATCAGAGGACCTGAGTTCTAATCCCTCCTCCACTTGTTTACGGTGTGACCTTGGGCAAGTCACTAAACTTATCTGGGCCTCAGTTACCTCATCTGTAAAATAAGGATTAAGACAGTGAGCCCCATATGGGACAGGAACTGTGTCCAACCTGATTATCTTGCATCTACCCCAGCGCTTGTACAGTGCCTGGCACAGAGTAAGTGCTTAACATATACCCTTTTTTAAAAAAGCTAAAAACAAGGAAATAGGGCATCACTGGTCAACCGTTTCCTCCTTTGCTTGATGAGGTTATTTTACCCTAGGTACCATCACATCATCAACAATTTATGGGAAACAAAGCCCGGAGCCTGCTCAAGAAAACAAAAGCTTTTGAAAAGGATAGGCTACAGTTTAAAAAGTGGGAAACAGGAAATGCAGTGAGTTGGGAAGTCTACTGCTCTTAAGTGGAATTTTCATCATTTTTTAAAAATTATGTAATGAGTTAGAATACCATTTTTAGACCTACTAAATCACATTGCTTGATCATCCTGGAGGGACTCTGAATAATTTTTTTGTTTCTCCAAAGAATAAAGTATGAGTGTTCTACATGAACCACAAATTGTGATAGATTGGGAATTTTACTTAAGAATAAGATATTTAAAGATGCAGCTAATCGGACATGCACTTAATGTCGGTTTACAAGTATTTTGGACCAGATATGTCTTCCTGATTGCATTAATGTGCTGCAGTTTAAGGAATGCAGTTGTCCAGTCAGACTCAGAGATAAAAGCCAAAGGTCTTGAATGTTCTCTTTTTTTTTTCTTGGCCCATTTTACTCTAAGTTTACACTAGGTGGCATACAAGGAAAGCTGAAAGCATGAAGAAAGTGATAGTTTCTTTCGCTTCAAAAATTCAAAATGTCCAATTTTGGTATTTAGGTGTAGAAGATGTTTTGTGTTTGGAAGGTGCTTTGTCTCATGACTTTGTTTTTTGGGTTTTTCTGTAGGATGAAGTGCCCCCTCGCCGGTGCAAATAAAAGATTTCTGATCAACACAATTAAAAACACATTACCCTCCCAGAAAGAGCAAGACCACGAGCCGAAGAGAGACAATAAGGAGTCCCGATCGGGCAAGAAGGAGGAAGAAGAAAACCCAAAGAAACATAGAACTCATCCTTATAAGCCCAACATCCCTTCTCGGCAAAAGGTCTGCCCTTCTCCTCCCAGGAAGCGGAACAGCCAGGAGAAGTATGAAAAGCGATCTAACAAACGATGAAGAGGCAGTGAAGAGGAGACAAGACTGTTACCCACAATGAATTGCAATTCAGTTTTGAAGGGAGAGATGTTAAGCTTTTTTAAGTGAAGAAATTGTTTGGTGAGTCTCTGGCTGCAGGAAAAACATCCTGAGATGATTTTTATGACAGATGTGTTATTAAAGAGTCAGTTGGTGTTAAGTTCAAATGACTTTGTAATTCTTCCTCCTGAAAACAGACCTCGGGCCAATTCATCGTATTTCAGTTGTTGATTTTCCATCTCCAGTGGAAGTTAGTTTCAAAATCAGCAAATGGGTTTTTCCAGAGTTGAAGTGCGTAAGTACTGTATTTTAAAATATGGTCAGTTGAAGCCTGCCTAAGAAGAGCAAGGTGGGAATTTTTACATTCTGGATAGTTGATTTTCAGTTCAGACTTTTTAAAATGGAGAAGAGAAAAAGGTTAGCAGTCTCCTAGCCCTCAGACAGTTTTCAGTGCTCCAGCCCCTCTGACCAAGAAATAGATCGACGACAACAGGAGATCCATTTCTCGATGAAAATATTGGAGACTATTTCAAGTTGACATTAGAGCTAGTATTTAGGATGAATTATAGGAGACCCATCATTGGTTCAGCTTTTCTCCCTGTGCCCTCAGAACAATTCTCTGGAAATGATACAACTTTAAGGCATAAAATGCAAGAATTTTTTCTAGGTTCAGCTTTTTCTTCAGAAGACGTCTGAGGAGGAAACTGGAATGGCAGTTTAACCCTAACCCTCATCAGCTACAATCATCCTGCTTTGTTCACTGCTGGGAATTCTCATTCAGTGCTACAAGTTTTTCTTCTGAAAACTTAGTGTCACAGTGCAAGTTGTTCACAATCTTAAATCTCAGCCAAGTGTGTTTAGGCAATTTTCCAATTTTGCCGTATTTTTAATGATACAATTCTGAATGTCAGTATGAATTTACCAAAGTGCAGCCGCACAGAGAGCTAGATAATTGTGTTAATTTATGTTCAGTTGAAATGCCTTGACACTTCTATCGGAGATGGCTTCAAGTTTGAAAACTCTTTTTTGGATTCTTGTTTCAAAAGAGTAACAGTAAAGCTGAACCATGCCATTTGAATATGTTCCATATTTTCATTACTGAAACTTGGGCATGTTAACTAACCTAAAGAGCAGTGCGATTATGATTAATTTCATATCCACACAAAAACTCAGAGAAGTTGCTTCATCCATAATGACCACTGTCCATCAATTTTGAACAAAGACCAAATTAGAGGTAAAGAATGGCAGGTGAAATAATAATTCTGTTCTGGGAAAAAAAAGGCCATTTCTGAAACAAAGGTTCGTCAAAGCTGCCTATGACGGAGAATTGCTGCCTGGTTTAATTAATTTCAGTAAAATAAGATCCTTTGCAATCAGTGGATGAGAGACTGGGTAAAAGTGAACAATGATATTAGTCAGGCATTTTAGGTGCTGGTTGCTTCTTTAAAAAGAATACTTTGCCCTTCCACAGCTTTCTTCATCCCATAAGCCCCTTTGGATTCTTTGTACCAACCTGGAAGGTCACATGGGGGAGTCAGAATTAGAACCCAGGTCCTCTGACTCCCAAGCCCATGCTCTTTCCACTAGACCATGCTTTTTCTCCCAAAGGGAGGTTTTCCCTCAAAAGTTGGGTCTGACTTTCCACTGGTCTCCAGTCTACATGTTCCAAGTTCTCATGTCCCTTTTGGCCGAAACACTTTTTCCCCCAACCTGTCCCACATGGGGGCTCTATCAGCTCTTAGCTTATCAACCCCACATGATGATCATCTAGATCTATCCCAGCACACAGCAAAGTGTTTGGCACCTAGTGCTTAATAATCACCATTATTAATAAAAAGTAAAAAATGAGGGATTTGATGGAGAAGGGTATATTCTGAAAGCAGATTCCTTTGGCACAGTGTTGCTGAAAAGTACCAAGAATTCCCCAACCACCCTCCCCACACTACTAATCAATCAAGGACCTAATGTGTAGAGCACTGTACCAGGCATTTGGAAGAGTACGATATAACAACTGGTAGTCACATTCCCTGCCCACAGCGAGCACACAGTCTAGAAGGGGAGACAGATATTAATATAAATAAATTAGAAATATGTACATAAGTGCTGTGAGACTGAGGGAGGGGTGAGTAAAGGGAGCAAATCCAAGGGCAAGAATGACACAAAAGGGAATGGGAGAAGAGGAAATGAGGGCTAAGTTGGGGGGAAAGCTTTGCTTGGGTGTGGCATATACTACACTTACAGAATTATAGTGTTAGCCTTGAGTGCCTCCCTATTGTCTGCCATTACACAGATTGGTTCTCAATTCATCAGTGATGTTGAATTTGTCCTGAATGCAAAGCACTGAAGTAGGCACCTGGGAAACTACAGCAGAAGCAAGAAAGAAGCCCTGCCCCAAGGAGCTTATACTCAGAAGGGAAAGAGAGACATACAATATGTTTACAAATAAAGAGAATAAACAATTGAGTGTAGAATCAAACACTACAAGTGGCTGTAGGGTTGCTATGACTTGGGGAATTGGGAGCAAACTTTGTGGGAGGTGGGATTTTAGGAGGGCTTCAAACAGAGAGCTGTTGTCTACCGGATTTGGGGAGGTTTAGCCTAATGGGAGAGACAGGAAGGACAAAAATTATTTACAGACAATGAGAACAGGAGGAAGAGCAAGGATATAATGGCACTGGTACAAATGTCAGGATGAAGTAATAATTTTGGTACTTAAGTGCTATGTTGCCAAGCACCGTTCTAATCACCGGGGTGGATTCAAGTTAATCAGGTTGGTCACAGTCCCTATACCATGTGGGGCTCTCAATCTTCGTAGGGGACGATTTAATCCCCATTTTAGAGATGAGGTAACTGAGGCCCAGAAATTAAGTGACTTGCCCAAGATCACACAGCAGGTAAGTGGCAGAACTGTGATTAGAACCCAAAAACTCTGATTCCCAGGCCTGTGGTCTTTCAACTAGGCCATGCTGCTTCTCAAAACACTGTGATATAATTGAATATAAACATGAGTGCTTAAAGTGGGCAAAAAAATAGTACTAATATGGAAGTTTGCATTGAAAAATCTCAGTCACCCTGGCATCTTTGAACCACCTACTGCCTAACCCATTAATTCCCACCGAACCAATGGTTACTGTAAAATGTGATCCAAGCGCTATAAGGAGAAAGGCCTCAGGTGTGGTTCATTCGAGGTGTTCAAAGTGCAGAACAGACTCCCTTTCCTTCTGATCTTTTGTCCTGTGTTTTGCACTCAAAAGACCTTCAAGAAGCTCCTTTTAGGATGATGATAAAACTACCAAGAGAAAACCAAATAACAAGGCTACAGTTCCTTCTGGTTCTGGTTCTTCACATCAAACAGAAACTTCTCACCATCAGCTGTAAAGCACTCAATCCCTTTGCCCCCTCCTACCTCATCTCACTGCTCTCCTCCTACAACCCAGCCCGCACACTTTGCTTCTCTAATGCCAACCTACTCACTGTACCTCGATCTTGTCTATCTCGCCGGTGACCTCTCGCCCACATGCTGCCTCTGGCCTAAAACACACCCGCCTGCCTGCCTGCCTGCCTTCATAACCGACAATTACTCTCCCCACCTTCAAAGCCTTTTATGAAGGTACCTCTCCTCCAAGAGCCCTTCCCTGACTTAAGCCTTCATTTCCTCTTTCCCCATTCCCTTCTGCATTGCCTTGATCCCTTTATTCACCCCTCCCTCAGCTCTACCACACTTATGTCTGCATCTGTAATTTATTTATATTAATGTCAGTCTCCCCCTCTAGACTGTGAGCTCCTTGTGAGCAGGGAATGGGGCTACCAACTGTGTTGAAACTGTACTCTCCCAAGCACCTAGTTCAGTGCTCTGCATTCAGTAAGCGCTCAATAAATACAACTGATTGGTTTAGGACCAATCAAAAGTGGATGGCTCAGTGCAAGCCAACACCATAACTGCACAGACAACACAAGTGGCCATCGGTTGTCCCTCTAAGACACTGGCATCTGCACAGTGGTCCCCTAATGCCCTGGGTGGCCAAAAGGGCAACTATGCATGAGACTCTAGCTGGACACCCACCCCCAGGATTACAGTCTCAGCATCAGCAGCAGTGTCTTTGCACCAAAGGACAACTCTATATGCAACCAAAAGTCCCAGTGGCCTATGTAAGAGGAGGAAGAGAAAAATAGGTGGATACCCAAACTGAGTTTAAACCTCTAAAGCACCAAGGAAGCCAGGACTGCCAGGTGGTCTTGAGGTTGACGGTGCTGCCCTTTCTTTCAAGTAACAAAAGGGAGTGCAATCAAACCTACCCACACTCCGCAACTAGCCCTGACAGTGTTAATTAGGCACAAGAGGGATTTTGCAAAGAGGCTCCTCAGACTTCCTAACTTCCATCTGCTGTCCGAAGGGCAAATGGGGAACTTGAAAGGGGGGAAGGAAGGAAGGAAGCTGAGGGGTGGGAATAGGGAAGAGGAAGTTGATAATGAAACAAAAAGGACTGGTAACACACCAATCTGGTCACTGATTGGCACCACCATGTCTGATCCAGAGAAGACGATGTTGATTATGGTATATGTTAACTTACAGTATGTTAATGTTCACAACATTTGATTGGGACCTTTTTTCAGTGGGTTGACCCATCTACTATTGATATAACTTCAGTGAGACTGTTCCTTTGATTCGAATAATCAAGCAATCCTGGATATTGCTAGCTTCCTGAGGGGGTTAAGATTAAAAAAAAAAAAAAAGGGTTCCATTATTAGGGAGCAAGGAGAGGTGGGGAGACTCCTCACTGCCTATCCAAACAGGTGACTTTCTTCTATTGTAAAGATATGAAATTCTTAAGCCTTTCTGCCCTACTAGGAGATGGATAAAGGGGAAAATTTCAATCTATCCACACAATGTGGCATTAGCTGATGTAGGAAAGTTAAAAGTTCTTTAGCTTCATCTTAAAAACAAAAAGAACCTTAGGGACAATGCATCAGCTTCGGCTAAAGCATATTTTTATTTGACGAACGCTTCATTACTCCTCCACCCCCTCCCCTTTTTCCTCCCCTCAATGACTTGAGAAAGCGCATTCAACACGGGATATTATTACAGTGTGCGATTTTCAACATCAGGGAATAGCTTTGTTTCCTCTATTGTAAAATCAATTTGAGTTATTTACAATGAACCTTAAAAACCATGAACTTCAATGAAAAAGCCTGACAGATTTGATGTATGATCGACGAAAGTTTTATAAAAAAAACAGAAAAAGATTTTCTTCCTTTTCTTCCTGGCTGCAGAATCAAAACAGTGGTCCTAACGACCCAGGCTGTCCGGTCAGAGTTTCAGTGATGACAGAGTTACCCACGATTATGAAATTTCTCCTGCAAACGTGTTAACAAAGAAGATGTAAATGCCTCTCGATCAATGGACCCATGTAGCAGGAGGGGGACCCTCCTCCTTCCCACCCCACCCCCCCAACAGAATGGTTTTTTGTGCTTGTCTGCAAGTTAGCTTTTGGGGAGGCTCTGCCCTCATTCTCCAGGAGGGAGCAGGGTGGCTTCCAACCATACGGAGTTTTTATCTCACGAAAAAGGCCATGGCACAATACAGATTTCCTTTGGAGGATGCCACAGCAGAATGACAGTAACAATTTTACACTTGGACTGGAAACAAAGAGAACGTTTTCCCACCAGTAAGGGACACTACCATCTAAAATGCTCACTTCAAACGACCTGGTTTCATTACACAAGTTGCAAGCATTTTAAGAGTAATCTGTGTTGGGGTGTTATCTGCTTGAACTCTGACTGCTATCTTCACGATGATTTATATTCAAGTCTTACTCCCCCTCTAGACTGTAAGCTTGTTGTGGGCAGGGAACATGTTACCTCATATATATTAAATGGGGATTAAAACTAAGAGCCCCATGTGGGACATGGATAGTGTCCAACCTGATTACGTACTTACCCCCACACTACATGTACCTAAAGTGCCTGGCACATAGTAAGCATTTTGGGCAGGGAATGTGGCTATTAATATTGTTTGTACTCTCCCAGGCACTTAGTACTGTGCCCTGCACAAGGCAGGCTCTCAATAAATATGATTAAGTGCTTAACAAATACCATTAAATGAAAAAAGACAGACTGGGCACAGTCCCTGTCCTACCCAGCCCAACAGGGATGGAGAATAGATATTTTATCCCCATTGAGGATCAGAGAGGAAACTGAGGCCCAGAAAGGTTATACAGCTTGGCCAAAGTCACACAGCAAACAAGTGGCAGAGCTGGGATGAACACAGGTCTCCTGACTCTCAGACCCTGGCTCTTTCCATTAGGCTATACCTTTTCTGGTGCCAAGTACAGTGTTCTGCCAACAGTAGGTGTTCAATCAATATTATTGATTGATTTTGTTTTCTAGGCTCCTTTTTATTTAAATGAGATCACTTTCTTGGTCTCTCATAGGAAACTGCACTGAGCAATTTGAATAGAAACTTTTCAGGAATAATAATGTTGGTATTTGTTAAGCGCTATGTGCCGAGCACTGTTCTAAGCGCTGGGGTAGACACAAGGGAATCAGGTTGTCCCATGTGGGGCTCACAGTCTTAATCCCCATTTTTACAGATGAGGTCACTGAGGCACAGAGAAGTTAAGTGACTTGCCCAAAGTCACACAGCTGACAACTGGCAGAGCTGGGATTCGAACCCATGATCTCTGACTCCAAAGCCCGTGCTCTTTCTATTGAGCCACGCTGCTTCTCTACAGATTTGTATTTACATTTTGTGCACAGAATATACCCGTGTTTGTCAAGATGCAACAGCCTCCTTAGAGGGAGCCATCCTAACTTCAGATTGTGCCTCCGGTTGACAAGAAAATGTAAAGAAAAGCTTTGGTATGGCAAGCTTAATTTACCAAAATTTGGGAAAAACAGAAAAGTGAAACTGCACCATATTGGGGATGAGAAAAGAGGTTGTTAACATCCGGGAAGCTCCAAGATGGTTGAGATTAAAATAGGAGAGGACCCACATTCAGAAAGAATGGGAATTCTTCATAACTACTACCAGGTGAGAACAGTGCTGAGTACAGTGTTTTGCACACAGTAAGCGCTAAATAAATACAATTAATAACAGTAAAAGAGCAGGATCAGAATTACCTTTGAAAACTACAAGGAAAATATCTTAGAATAACGTATAAAATGTAGAGGTCCAAGAGAAAACACGAGGAATTATGAAAATATCCAGGTAAAAAAAAGTCAGCTTGAATGAGAAGATGGAGAAAGACTATTAGAAAATATTTGGTCAATCAATGGTATTCAGTGAGCACCATGTGCAAAGCACTGTACCACTTGGGAGAGTACACCACAAACAAAAGGCCCAGATGCCCTGTCCTCTAGAAATTTACAATCTAATGGAGCACCTTACAGTCCAAGCACTTAAAATGATTTGTTCATTTTAGGCTTTCAAATATGTTACTTTATTTTTTGAAAAAAGGAAAGATTTCCAAAGAATATTCTTTTAAGAAGTACAGCAAATGTTTGTAGACTCAACAGGAAAAAAACCCCAGAAGATTAGAGCACGAGAGCACTTACAGCTAGTTAAATCTTATAAATATATAAATGATGTGGCCTTTCCTAAAAGATGCTCTTATTGGTTTGGTTCTCAGTGAAAGCACACAACGATAGCCAGACATGTCCTGCTGTTCAACTGAAAGAAAACGCAGTTAAATTGGTCTCTAATAAACCTTCATTTCAGAACTTTGCAAAGGAGTAAATTATGGTAGTAATTCCTAAATCCAATACATTTAAAATGTTTTTCTTCACAGATCATTTAGGTGTACTCTTTCCCAAAATCCTTTTTTAAAATGATATTTATTAAGCCACTTTGTGTCAAACACTGTCATTGGGAAGTATTTATTTAGAATTATTATTATTCTCATTTCTAAGATGAGAAACTGAGGCTGAAATGCATTCCAACATTTTGCTGAAAATTGAATGCCCTTGGGTCCAAAGCAATGATAAGCTCCCTTATGTCTGATCATAAATATTAAATCTATTATGTTCTCCCAAGCTTGGATCAAGCAACTCTATTTTTTGATTCAAAAAAAACCCAAGTCAACCAATGGTATTTATTGAGCACTTAGTACAATACGGGACCTTCCAGCTCTCCTATAACACAAGGGGAAAGCTTGTGCTGTAGTATTTCTCTGCATCAAGGATATGTGTGCGAGCACTATTTCCAGACAGGCTCGCGCTGCCAGGCAAATGTTTGTTCACTCCCTAGCAGTGTTCTGGCAAACGTGCAGTGAAAACAAAGGTTACAGCAGAACTGAGTGATTTGATTTGGGCAGGGACTGTCTTCTACTTTCATCGTACCCTCCCAAGTGTTTAGCTCAGAGCTCCACACACAGAAGATGCTCAGCAAAACCAGAATACCAGTTACAGTGGAAGAAAGCTCCTCATGGGCAGAGAAGGGATGTCAGGTACCTGAGGGGTTGGTACAGTGCATTACATCCAGTAGGCGCTCAATAAACACCGTTACTGCTACCGATGATGATAATGGTGATGCCGATAAAGACCAACATCAGAATTTTATGAGCTCAGCCTCATCTGCTCAGCCCCAGGACCACTGGCAAAAATACAGACTAATAATTCTGCTTTGCTTTGGCAGGGCACTTCTATAGAGCTGGACAAGCTTGAAAATCAGATCAGCAATTTTCCCCAGAACCCTCTAAGCCAACAACTGGCTTTGGCTCCTCTTCACCCAGATATAGTGGCTGACCTAAGGACTCAGACAGTGGCAAGTTGGGACTTGATATTCATGTCTCACTATGGGGTTAAATCAGGCTGCCTAAGTAGCATTAGTATTGTTTTAGGTATTTAGTGTATTCTATAAACCCAGAGATGTATAACTGCTTATTGGTATTTTATTAATATTCTAGTACCACAATCATAGACACTGACATACAGCCCAAGGTAATCAGCTATGCCCATTATGTTACAAGAGACTCAGTCAGCACAAACCCACCAAAGTAGAAATACACTCCATGGAAGATCCAGAAGAATCCGGCATGAGGCGGAGTGATCATCATGATTCTTTAGGACAGTGGATACCACAGCCAAATATTTCAGCCAATACATACAGACTCTAAAAGACATTTGATGCAATGGTTTAATCCGTTCACATAAGAGTTGAGCAGTTCAAGATGGTGCTGTTGTGGCGGGGAAGAGGGCCAGGGAGGGAAGAAGACAGCAGGGGGAAAGATTGATGGACAGGTGCTTATGTGACAATTTTAGCTGTTTTCTTCATTTGCTTTTAATTCATTCAGGCCACCCTAGGGGAGGGATGGTTTATTAGGGATTTTTTCATGAGTTAGGGGAAGAGAAAAAAGGAGAAATGATAGAGAGAAGCACACAGTGGATTGTTAAACTATCTCTGCCCTCACTGTTGTTTGTAAAACAAATTCTTGAGGCAGGTGCCTGAATTCACAGACTCTTTAGAGAGAATTTAGCAGGGCCAGGAATATACTGGTTAAGAAGAAGGGGGGAAAAAAAAGAGCCGACATCAGCTGCTAGGAGGGAAAAAGCTAATCATCTAAACTTTACTGCAAGAGGTGCAGCTGTCAAAGCAATAAGGTAAATGAGACTTAGACTGAAACGGGTTTTGCAGAAGAACTCTGTTCTCCGATAAATAGGGGAGATTGAACTCTAGCACCATCCTACTATTCCTCAGTAACGCACCATTTTGGAACAGACTGGGTGGTCTTAAGCCCACTGCCACGGTGGCTACATCTTCGATACCAATCAAGGGTCCTGCAGCTGAGACCCTGGGTGACCTGCTTCAGGAGTCTTTTTCAAACCCTGATTCACTCATTTGTGTGGGGTGCTTTTCTGCTACTTTATTTATGGGATTACATAAATGAGCCATTAAAAATGTAAATCTTCAGAACAGTAGAATAATACGGGTTTAAACAATCAGCCCAGGGGCGGTACAGTACAGAAACTACCCTGCAGTAGCAGTATGGCACCGGCGTGACTATGGCAACAATAGAGGGTGAAGGGAGAGGCGGGGGGAGAAAAATAAAAAAAAAAATAAAAACATCTCAGTATTGTGGCTGTCACTGGCACCAGGGGAAGATTACGGTTTTCTTGTAAAGGAGTATTAGAACAATAATGAAGATGTGCCATTATAATCAACAAAAGAGGCCACAATGCAGGTGCCAATACAATCCTGCTCACCACAGCAGAGAGTTTCAATGAAGTTTATCCCACCTCAAGATGAAGTATTTAACCCTTTAGTGGCTATAGCAAGCTATGAAAGAAATGTCAGTCAATCGTATTTATTGAGCATTTACTGTGTGCAGAGCACTCTACTAAAGGTTTGGGTGAGTACAATATAACAGACACATTCCTTGCCCACAATAAGCTTACAGCCTAGATCTGTGAGGAAGGACTGGAGTGGGGAGCAATTGGGGAAGGATTGGGGTGGGTTCTAGTCTCTTCCCTTACTTGCGATCTGTTACACGAATCCCAAATGGTTGGTGAAGATACTGGAAGTGACCCTTCCTCTGATGGGGCATTCACCGAGGCTCCCAAAAACCGGGCTACACCAAACTAACAGGCAGCAGAAGCTCAACGAGGAGCAGCATGGACTAGTGGATCAAACACAGGACTGGGAGTCAGAGGACTTGGATTCTAATCTTGACTCCACCACCTGGCTGCTGTGAGACCTTGAGTAAGTCACTTCACTTCGCTATGCCTCAGTCACCTCATCTGTGAGCTCCATGCGGGACATGGACTGTGTCCAACCTGATTAGCTTGTATCTACTCCAGCACTTAGTTCAGTGTCTGGCACATAGTAAATACTTAAATACCATTAAGAAAAATTTATGCTCAGGGACTCAACCAATCTTATTTATTGAATGCTTACTGTGTACAGAACACTCTACTGAGCTCTTGGGAGAGTACAATGTAACAGAGTTGATAGACTTGTTCCCTTCCCATAGCGAACCTTCGGTCTAAAGGTGGAGATAGTAATATAAATCAATAAATTAGAGATATGTACAACAGTGTCTTGGGGCTGAGGGAGGGGTGAATAAGGGGCGCAAGTCCAAGGATGACACAGAAGTGAGTGGGAGTCCAAGGAGCTCACAGTCTGAGGAGGAGGGAGAGTAGGTACTTTATCCAATTTACAGATGAGGAAAGAGGCTGAGACAGGTTCAGTGACTTTTGCAAGGTCACAACGCAGGTTTATGGCAAAGTTGGTACTAGAACCTCAGTCCTCTGACTCCCAGCTCTGTGTACCCTTTACCCTAGTCCATGCTGCCTAAGATCTGCCTGGAAAATGGGGTATAACTGGCCAGAAACATCACTGGAAAAAGAAAATATTCTTCCAACATTTCAAAGGAGAAGGAAGACTAACCATAGAAGACAATCTTAAGGCATGTAAAGTGTAAAATGCAGGTGTAAAATGCTGTTTTTCAACTCCATCTTTACCCCCAGTGTTTAGTACATAGTAAACTTAGTAAAAGGAATAAAAATTGAAAGAAATAGGCCAGGTGCACTCTGACTTGTGTACCATGTACAATGAAGACTAATTTGTGGTTAAGGATTTCTGTAGGGAATATTAATACCTGTAAGGTTGCATGAAGTGGTGCAGCATGGCCAAGTGGAAAGAACAAGGGCCCAGAAGTCAGAGGACCGAGGTTCTAATCCCAGCTCTTCCATTTACCTGCTGTGTGACCTTGGGCAAGTCACTTAACTTCTCTGGGCCTCGGTTTCCTCATCTGCAAAATGGAGATTCAATACCTGTTCTCTCTCCTATTCAGACTGTGAAACCCATGTGGGACCTGATTATCTTATATTCACCCCTACGCTTAGTACAGTACTCAGCCTAAAGTAAGTCTTTTGAACTGTATTTTTTAATATTTTTAGATCACCATCATGAAGATAGATGATGAATGTCCAATACACTCTCTATAATAATAATAATTGTGGCATTTTTTAAGTGCTTACTATGTGCCAGGTAAAGTACTAAATGCTGGGGTGGATACAAGCAAATCGAGTTGGACACAGTCCCTGTCCCACATGGGGCTCACAGTCTTCTATGTGCACCGTACAATATTTCTCATAGTAGGAATGGAATCGACTGAGCACCCACTGGATATGATACACTGTACTAAGCACTTAGTACAGCCTAAGTACAAGGCACAATTCTTGCCCATAAGAAGCTTATAAATTAACAGGGGAGAGAGAGATAAAAATAGAGTGATAATAAACTTGATCATCTGAATGGAGCCAAGTGATTAAATGCCTGGCATTCACAGCATCTGGCATTCAAAGCATCTAAACAGCAAAGGTCAATTATAAAGCCAAGATGGCCTAGGAGCCCATTTGAGTCTTTGAGTTAGCCACGCATGGGCTGCTTCACCAATACCTGTGCTCTGAGTGCACACCCAAGGAGATTAAGAAATTGTTCCAAACCTTTTAAGAGACTAACACTGTAATAGAGGAGGAAGAATGCACTGATCTGCACCTGGAAAAACCTCTAGTTAGTGCAAGTTCCACTGGCATAAAAAGCTGGAATAATACATAATCGGACAAAGCCCCCGTCCCTCACTGGTCTCATGGCGTAAGGCGGGTGGAGAGCAGGTTTTACAGATAAGGAAATGGAGGCACAGAGTCAATCATATTTATTGAGTGCTTACTGTGTGCAGAGCATATTACTAAGTGCTTGGGAGAGTACAACAGAAAAGATACAATGGAGAAGTTAAGCATCTTGCCCAAGGTCACACAGCAGACAAGTAGCATTAGAGTGTAAGCTCTTTATAGGAAAAGAATGTGTCACATGTTTGTTTTGAACTTCCCAAGCACTTAGTACAGTGTGCTGCCCTAAGTAGGCACTCAATAAATACTAATATTCTTAAGTGGAAGAACCAGGACGAGAACTCGGGTCTACTATTCCCCAGGATCATGCTCTTTCCTCTAGGCCATGTTGCCTACCTTCCAAAGATGCCCAAGCAGATATTTGAAAACCAAGAAGGTTGCTATGACCCAGGTTAGCATGTCCTTAGGGAGACTGACAGAATGGGGTCACCAGAGTGACCTCCTGTGATAGGCCAAATAGAAGGTTTTTAGAGCATCTAATTTTCTCTATGGCTGCAACACCAGCACCTTCCGCGAGAGAGTTTATTTCACCGGCGTGGAGACAACCCCATCCTCAGCCGCACCATCTTCAAACTGAAGGACAAGGCTGAAGAAAGGCATTTTCTTTTAGAAAGAAGCCTTCTCTAAGCCCTCTTCTCCCACTCCCTTCTGTGCTCTTACCTGCTCCTTCATTCATCCTCCCTCCCATCCCCGCAGCACATATGGTTTATTTCCATCGTCCAAAAAATAAAGGACTATCATGGATGTCAAGCAGCAGGCCCACAGCTGGAAGGAGAAAATAAGCACAACTCATTCAAAACATTTGCCATTCTTCTTCAATTTTCTGCATTTCTACATGGCAGTTTCCTGAATTTGTAGCGGTCTGGGTTGGATCATTTGATTTTAATGCTGTGAGTTCAGCAGCAGCCGGGCCTAAATGAGCATCATGTGATCTGGGGAGAAAAGCACCACATCACTTTCTGCCACTGCCATCTTATGTTCCCTAAGGCACTTGGTTCACGGGTCACGAATGGTCATCACAACTGCTGCTATCAACAGTACTAAGAATATGGCTCTTTGGGGCCTTCTAAAAACTCGGACCCACCTGTACTGAGTGACAGAACAAACGTTTCTATTTCCAGTGCGGACTTGTCATTTATCGAGGTAATTTATCCTTTAGGGTGGGGAGGGAAAACATGGGATTTGGGAGCCAATAACTTTTAAAAGACCACTTGAGGAGAGTTATGTTCCTTAACCAGCAGCATGGCCAAGTGGAAGGCGTCTGGGACTAGGAGTCAGGTGACCTGAGTTCCAGACCTGGCTCTGCCACTTACCTGCAATGTAAGTCAATTCATCCAGTAGCTTGTATGCTTCTCCTGTAGACTGCAGGCTCCCTATGGGCAGAGACTGCATTTGCCAACTTTATTGTGTTGTATTTTCCCAAGAGCTTAGCACACTTTTCTGCATAGAGTAAGTGTTCAATAAATACCACTGATTGTTTGATTGGTTAAACACTCTGGGCCTTAGTTTCCTCATCTGTAAAATGAGAATAAGATAGATTGGGAACCCTGGGTGGGTCAGGAACTGTGTCTTAAACTCACAACCTTGTATCCACCCCAGAACTTAACACATAATAAGTGCTTAATACATGCCATAACCATTATCACTAATCTAGGTCTCACTTTTATCTGGATACTTTTTCTCAGCGTTTAGTCTATTGCTTTGCCTACAGTAGGCACTTAATACCACTACCAGTCCCTCTGTCCCTTTCCTTCTGTCCACTCCGGATTAGAGTTTTCTAGCTTCCAATGATAACCAAGTGACAATCCACAACCTACCTCCAAACCTGCCCTCCCCCATCTCCTGCCTCTTCGAGGAGAACAGTATTCTTGAAGTCATAACAAATTCATCCAAGGTATTTTCCTTTCCTATTTGAAAAATCTCTCCACAGAAAAGCTTATAAAGGGACTTCAGGAACAAAGCAGCCTTTTTCCCCCCTCTTTCGCTACTGTGTGTGTATAATTATATGAATAATGTTGAATATCACCCACATGCTAGGGGAAAAAAACCAAATGGCAAAAAATAACGACTGTGAATTCAAACGGCAAATGAATGGAGTCAGCCTCATTCATAAATGTCATATGAAGCTTTGGTGAAAAAGGCAAGTCTGTCACTCCAGGGACAGCAGCTGTTGTTATGTTGAACAAAATGGATACAAATGGGTATTATTTTAAAGTGAAATGCTTAATTTCAGGCTAACAAGCACACTGTCCTCTCCGTAACCCTGTGTCATCCAAGCCGTGATCTCCAGTAGAGGGCTTGATTGCACAGGAAACCAGATTTGCTGGCAGTGGCCTACCAAACTGAACAACACATTGGCAATGTTTGAGTTACTATGGCAATCACAAAATAGGAAGGCCTTTTCTTCTCTTCCCCCATCTCTGCATGCAGCCACAGGCTGCTCCTGAATAGGGCACATCTGCAAAAAGTTTTAACACGGTACTCAGATAGAGAAAAGGATCCCCAAAATGGGCATTGACCCGTCTCAAAAAATGTTGCAAATTTTACATACGAGAATTGGGGAGCTGGGCCACTCTGCGCAGGTTATGTCATAATGTGAACAAAAAGGGATAAAAGCGGACCGAGGCTTTTTGCTGTCAAATATCGAGAGGAGGGGGAAGGCAGAAGTAAATGACAGCTTTAATGCAGATGTAAGGAGAAAAGTCAAAGATGGGTGACAGAAAGTTACTAGTCAATGAATAAGGGAGAAATTCCAAACACAAAAAAACACCAAACAAAAGGGGTAAAATACAATAAAAATCTATCTATAGAGATTTACTGAGAAAACCCCCCGAAAGCATATTTAGCAAATCTCAGAACTATGAAACCCTGTGAAACCAACACATGGCTCTTTAGAAGGGCCCGCTTTCGCCTTGAACGTGCCCACCCCTGATAAATGTCACAATGCGCACCTGCCGTCTGGTCCGGAAACTTTCCCAAACATTGTGGGGACACAGTGCAGCCCGTTAAATTTTAAGACTCACCCTAGCGGGATTGATGTCTGCCGCAGAAGAAAATTAAGACCGATGGCGCTTCGCAAGAGGGAGCCCTCCTTCGGACATCGCCTTCCGTCAAAGCCGTGCCCTGTTGGCGTTTCTCAACGATTCGGCTTGGGCCCCCAATCTGAAGGTCCCATACGGTTGGAAGAAGGCCCGCTTACTCTTTAGGACTCAGACTATAAGGGAAATAACCTCATGATGGGCAGGACACATTCCCCTTGTCTCCTCCTCCTCCTCTTCTCCCCCACACCCCTATCCCAGATCTCTTCAGCCAGTACATCAAAAAATGATTAGTTACTCCTGGCAAAATCCAAAGGTCAAGAAGAGGCCAAAAAAGAAAAATTTATATCACATCTCAGTCATTTTCACTGGAAGGACTGGCCAGTTCCTACAGAGCTCTTAGTCGTCAGAGCACCTCTTTAAAAAGACTCAGGACAGGAGCGAATGGAAACTTTGCCGTTTGAGAGCAGGGAAACTTGAAGGGAAGAATACTTCTAAATAGCATGAATCCACCACAAAAAGTCCACAAGGCTGAAAGAAGTCGAGTCCAGTAAAACTGACACCACATTTCACATTCATTGACTCTTGTTCTTTTGGGGGAGTTTTAGTATGAAGAGAAAGAGACAGTGGAAAACAAAAGTGCTACCTTATCAAAGTTCATTCATGCAGCTATTTCAAATACTTTTAACTGCTTGTCAGTAGCCCTCGCAAGCCTCTGAGATTCTAAACATTCTGTCACATTTGTGTACTAACCACTTAAAGTTCTGCTAAAGCTTTGTGACCTGGACTGACTCTCTTTTATGTGGGTCAAAATGCAAGGCGAGGCCATTGTGTTCAATGGCCTTCATTAAATTCATTGATTTGACCTGTATTTTAAAGACCAAAAGTCAAATGGAATGGGAAGTTAAAGTTCCCATACAAAATCTTCTCTGGAGTACTTTTCGGCTTCCTTGAACTATCTGGTGTCGAAGGAGAGGACATCTTAAAGCTGTTTGAAGTCTGACATGGGGCTGGAAAAGATAACCCATATTTTGCCTCCGCATACAGAGCAGATTGGGAGGCCCGGGGGGTTGTTGGAATTTGATTTTTTTTAAAAATCAAAGTACAGAGTCTCTTGGGATGACCTTGATTTTTCTTCCTAGTTAGTCACATTGTTGTAAAAAGATTTGACCAGCTCTATAGGAATTTTTTTTTTTAATTTTAAATGGTTCCACGTTGAACGGATCTGGCCTGGGGCTCTACACTGAAGAGGCTTGCTCCACTGGATAGCCCTTTGTCAGAAATCCATAAAGTTATGAACTCAATAGGCCTGGCAAAAGGCACCTGTTGTTTTGGAGTGACAGAGCACTATATTTCAGTTCTCACTTCCTACTGGAATTACCACACAATCACGCTTGGACAAGCCACCCCTTTTCTTACAAATTGAATATCTACCCTCAGGAGTATTGATTGAGCACCTGCTGTGTGCAGGGTACTGGACTAAGGTTTAGGAGAATATAATAGAAGCAGAAAGCATGAGTCCCCCCTAAAAGGAGCTTACAATCTAACAAGGGAGACAGACAGAGAAGCAGCGTGGCGCAGTGGAAAGAGCATGGGCTTTGGAGTCAGGGCTCGTGAGTTCGAATCCCAGCTCTACCACTTGTCAGCTGTGTGACTGTGGGCAAGTCACTTAACTTCTCTGTGCCTCAGTTCCCTCATCTGTAAAATGGGGATTAAGACTGTGAGCCCCACGTGGGACAACCTGATTCCCCTATGTCTACCCCAGCGCTTAGAACAGTGCTCTGCACATAGTAAGCGCTCAACAAATACCAACATTATTATTATTATTACATTTTTTAAAAATCTCACAAATGGGAGAAAAATGCTCAAGTAACAGTGTGTGAAAACTGATACACAATTAAAAACCCTCAACCTTGCTCATTTCTAAAGAGGAAAAATGGAAATAGCTAATAAGATGCTTGATTTCTTATGTATTTATGTGCAGATTCCCATTAGAAAGAGAATCTTTTCAGGATAAACTGAAGTCCTTTTCCAAATATATGGCTTAGTGGAAAAAAATGCCTGGACACATCCCCAGAAGCCTCATGGAGTACTTTTGAAAAATTTCCTAGAAATCCTGATTCTTATTACTGAAAATATGGCCTCTTCTGAGGGTAAATCTGAAGGAATTGCTGAATACGGTAAGACGAGGGAGGCTCAACTTCTTCATCTTTAAAAATTCCTTTCTCTACATCACAGGAGGGGTCATGAGAATAAAATGGGAATTTATGTGAAAGCACTTTGGAGATTTCAAAAGTACTGTATGAGAAATCAGATACTTGAGCAGCTTGGCCTAGTGGAAAACGGGCCTGTGAGTCAGAGGACCTGAGTTCTAAATCCACATCTGCCAGCTGTCAGCTTGAAGTTAGGAAAGTTTTAGGGGGGAAGAGGAGGAGAGGACAGGATTGGAGAATCTGTGTGTGGGTGGAGTAATTCTGCAAAAGCAGGTTATTGGACCGCTACAAGTAAGGAAGGACCTGCTAGGACTGAACCACCACTGGAGAAGTTTTCTGACCATAGAACCACCTAGGCCATTCCATTAAATGGACAGAGGCAGCATGACTCTTGAAAATAGCTAGCTCACCTAGATGACAAAGTCCGTAAGAATCACCTAGACAACTGCCCTATGTGGGACCTGATTACCTTGTATCTACCCCAGGGCTTAGTACAGTGTTTGGCACACAGTAAGCACTTAAATATCATTATTACCATTATTATTGAACAAGTTCGACAGCAGACACACTCCCTGTCCTCTAGGAATTTACATTCTAATGGGCATCATCATCGGGGGAAATCCTGCATGAAGAAGCTAAAACGAAGTAAATCTCACATGTTTTATCAATCATATTTACTTAGTGCTTATGCTTTATTAAGCGCTTGGGAGAGTTCTTGTTCTTGTCTGTCCGTCTCCCCCGATTAGACTGTAAGCCCGTCAAACGGCAGGGACTGTCTCTATCTGTTGCCGACTTGTTCATCCCAAGCGCTTAGTACAGTGCTCTGCACATAGTAAGCGCTCAATAAATACTATTGAATGAATGAATGGAGAATTAATAGACACGTTCCCTGCCCATAATGAGCTTACAGTCTTGAGGAGGAGATGGACATTAATATGAATAAATAATTTATAATATACAATTTAAAATTTTAAGACAAGCCACATGGCCTAGTGGATAGAGCAAGGGCCTGGGGTCAGAAAGACTTGGGATTTAATCCCAGATCTGCCACTTATCTGCTGTGTGACTTTAGGCAAGTCACTTAACTTCTCTGTGCCTCAGTTTCCTCATCTGCAAATGGGGATTAAGACTATGAGCCCCTTGTGGGACACGCTCTGTGTCCAATCTGTTTAGCTTGGTATCTACCCCAGAGCTCCATACAGTGCCTGGCACATATTAAGCACTTAGATACCATTAAAAAAAAAAAAAAGCAGAGAGTGGTTAGGAGACCAGTGGTGTCGGAATAAGCAGTTGGACACCAGTCAAGGGGAGTGGTCTCTAATGCAATTTGTCCTAAAGTCAGGCTAGGTAAGGAACATAGTATAGGAGAATTAGGTATACTCTCATGTAGGGAAAATGAGGGAAAATCCTAAAGCTTTTCAGGAAAGCCCAACCTGAGCCTTTCAGATCCAAAAGGGGATGATGGACAAGGTATTATAAGATTATTATTATGGTATTTGTTAAGCACTTATGTGTCAAGCAATAATCTAAGCGCTGGTACAAGTTAATCAGGTCAGACAGTCCCTGTCCCACATGGGGTTCGCAGTTTAAGTAGGAGGGAGAACAGGTAGTGAATCCCCATTTTACAGATGAGAAAACACAGAGAGGCACAGAGAAGTTAAGTGAATCACCCAAGGTCACCCAGCAGGCAAATGGAGAATCTGGAATTAGAACCCAAGTCCTCCGATTCTCACACCTGTGCTCTTCCCACTAGGTCATGTGGTTCAAATATCTGGTTTATCATACAGCACTTTTTAAATTTCCAAAGTGCTTTTGCATCAGCTCTCATTTCTACCCTCAACACCTCTGTGAAGTAGAGAAAGGCAGGTATCACTATCCCCATTTTACAGATGAAGAAGCTGAGGCCCAAAGCGGGCAAGAGACTTTCTAAAGGTCATCCGGCAGTTCGGAGGCAGAGCCAGGACTGTAACCCAGGTCTCTTCATTCACTACTCCACGTTCTTAGCAGTAGTGTGTGCTGCCTCCCAAGCCAAACAGCCATTTAATTCACTATTCCAGTTCCAGCCTACTCTTAGGATTCATTCCTCCAGGGTGGGAGGCCGGTAGACCAGCCCTGGGTCATCTTTGGTCCCAAATCTCTAGGGGTTTAGAGAACTCAAACCAACCTACCCAAACCAAACCAGGGGTCTGACTCACACCCCGGGGAAGGCCGCCAGAGCCGCATCCGAGCCTGCAGCGGCCCTCCTCCGGGAGATGCTAAGGGGTGGAAGGAGTGCTGCAGGGGGGCTCAGCTCTGTCCTTTTATGTCCTTTTTTATTTATCCTACTGAAGCACTAACTCATATCCATATCCCCTTTTCCCTCCTCCCACTAATTTTAGATTATTTCAGTGTCTGTCTCCCCACCCCTAAATGGTAAACTCCTCGAGTGAAAAGATCATGTCTTGACTCTTGTACTCTCCCAAGAGTTTAATACTGTCCCCTGCACAAAGTAGATAATAAAAACTATTGATTGATCTGTGACTAATAAGACTGTACACTGTAAACTCATCCCTCTAGACTGTAAGCTCACTGTTGTCAGGGAACATATTTACCAACTCTGTTTTGTATGCTCCCAAGCTCTTAGTACAAGGTTTGACCCAAAGCAAGCATTCAATAAATACAATTGGTTGGTTGGTCTGTGGAATATAATGTTCTTCCTACCTCTCAGCCTTTGCCATAGCCATCATCTCTGTCACACAGAAGGTGGAAATGATTCAGTACAATTTCTTTTACAAGCCTATAAATACCGGCCCATCTGCAAGAATTCTTCGTGGGTAGAGCCTGAACTACAGTTCGAGTCCTGTGAATTCTATTTGCCTACTAATTTATGCCTCTCTTTTTCTATCTTTAAATTATTTTGTGACTTCCCTGTTCAACAGCAAGTTCCTTTGGAAGCAAGAATTGTTTCTTTTACCTCTATAGTACTCTCCTAGATGTTCAGTAGAGCATTCATTCATTCAATTGTATTTACTGAATACTGTGCGCAAAGCACTGTACTAAGAGTTTAGGAGAGTACATTATCATGAGACACATTCCTTGCCCACAACTAGCTCACAGCCTAGAGGGGGAGGCAGACATTAATATAAATAAATGAATTACAGATATATTCAATTGTATTTATTGTGCACTCACTGTGTGCAGAGCACTGTACTAAGCACCTGGGAGAGTACAATCCAAACACATTCCTTGCCCACAGCGAGCCTACAGTCTAGAGTGGGGGGACAGACATCAATACAAATAAATTACATATAAATAAATTACAGAGCGTTCTGCCCAGAGTGAGTATCCAGTACAGTGCTCTGCACCCAGGAGCCCAGTAAAGCACTCAGGCAGTAGGCAGCCAGCACAGCGCTCTGAACGGAACTCAATACTAGTGATTAACTGGGGCATCAGCTAAGTGTCTTGACATTGTCCTCTGGTGGTAAGTATGAATACCAGAGTTAGTTAGGGCCTTGATCTGATTCAATCCCTTGGGAAGTGTGGAGGAAACGGACCATCAGCCCCATTTTACAGACGGGAAAAATAGACCTCAAAAAGGTGACTTTCCCAAACCCCTACTGAAAGCTGGTGACCCAGCAGAAAAGGAAGCCTTATGCATGTTCTTTCTCTGATGGACGCCCTGGCTCCTTTCTGAATAAGCCCGTTTACCCTTCCTGAGGACAGAATGCAGTGCGGGCTAGCTTTTAGTATGATAAATAGCCCGTCTGTATTGTGTTGTCATAGATTTCTTTCATGATCCCTTCCCTCTCATCCTCTGACTGAAACGGACTTCAGAAGACTTACCAGATTAAAGTATTTTGAAAGTTCTGTGGTGTTTCTTACTGGCATTTATAGCAGTTTAAAGTCTTTAACTATTCCACGCATACACTTATTCTCTCTCTGGGTGGTGGCAGGGGCTGGGGTGTGTGTGGGGGGGGAAGTTAATGAAAACAAAAGGGGTTCTCCGTTCATAAACCACGACCACTGATGGCACAGCCTGAGAAGATAGTTCCCTACCTCCAGATCTCTTGATTCGCAAAGCCGGGTTGCTTCCACGGGACCAAAAAGAGGGGTGGAAAGCTCTTTATTCAGCCCTAATGAAGCTCTCCTTCATTTAAGTTGTCACCCTATAAAATCAGTTCATGAAAACCAGTGTTAAGTTTATGAATAAACATAAAGTCAAGACACATATTCTCCCACCCCTTACTATTCCTATCATTCTCTCATTGCCCTTCTCATTGCCCCAGTCCACCTTAAGCTGTTCACTAAACAGCTCCATGATCTTAAAAAAAATGGAATTTGTAGAATATGTGCCAGGCACTGTACTAAGCAATGGGGAAGATACAAGTTAAGAAGGTTGGACACAGTCCATGTCCCACATAGGGCTCACAGTCTTAATCCCCATTTTTACATATGAAGGAAATGAGGCTCAGATGTAAAGTGACTTGCCCAAGATCACAGAGCAGACAAGTGGCAAAGCCAGGATTAGAACCCAGGTCCTTCTGACTCCCAGGCTCGTGCCCTACCTACTAGGCCATGCTGCTTTTCTACATCTGATTCCCCATGTTTCTACATCGCCATAAATTATAGGAATATCTTTCATTATTTTCCTTCAATTTCGCTATGCTCGTTTTTCAAAAAAACCTCACCATTCATTCAAAATAATAATAACAGTAAGTAATAATAGTAAATATGTGCTAGGCCCTGAACTAAGTGCTGGGGTGGATACAAGCACCTTTGTCTGTTAAAATCTCATGGGTTTTTTTTGCCAACACAGCTTTGCCTTCATTGTCCAACAGACAACCTGGCATCCAAGCTTTCCCTCTCCTCCTACCCTTTTGCTAGCCTCTTGGGAAGCAGCGTAGCTCAGTGGAAAGAGCCTGGGCTTCGGAGTCAGAGGTCATGAGTTCAACTCCCGGCTCTGCCACTTGTCAGCTGTGTGACTGTGGGCAAGTCACTTCACTTCTCTGGGCCTCAGTTACCTCATCTGTAAAATGGGGATTAAGACTGTGAGCCTCATGTGGGACAACCTGATGACCCTGTATCTACCCCAGCGCTTAGAACAGTGCTCGGCACATAGTAAGCGCTTAACAAATACCAACATTATTATTATTATTACTAAATGGCCTTCAATTTTCATGTTTTCTCTTACTCCATTTCCCACACTTCCCAAACCAGATCTCAACTCCACACATCCCGCTCAGGTTCAATCTCATTTAGCTGAACAAATGTTTCTCTGGTTGCCTCTTCGGTCCTGTTCCCTTCAGACCTATTTCTCTTTCCAAAAAAAATTCCTATTTATATCTCTTTCCTTGTCACCTGAGGCTGACTCTTGCCATTCCCCCTGCATTATTCTTTTGGCCATTTCCCTGCCACAGCAGTCAGAGCTCCCTCTGTTGCAGCTGAAGTGTGACCCTCCACCCCAGTGGAGGTAGGCTATAAAACCCCATCCCCTTCAATCAATAGCTCTAACTGAGCACCTACTGTGGGTAAAGCACTAAAGGGCTGCCCATTTCCTGCCCTCAAAGCATTTACCATCTATTTGCCAAGCCCTGACAGGGTGCAGAGCACTCAATATTCCACACCTAGTACCGGAGGAGAGATACAGGGGTGTCTCAGGGAGAGGGTGAGGCCTTGTGGAGTGAGAACATCTATCAGTCATATATTACTGAGCACTTACTGTATGCAAAGCATTTTACTAAGTGCTTGGGGGAGTACAACAGAAGCTATAAAACAGACACATTCTCTGCCCACAAGTTCACAGTCTAGAGGAGGAGGCAGGCATTAATATAAATAAAATTAGAGATATGTATATGTGCTGTGGGGCTGAGAAGGGGGATGAATATAGGGAGTAAGTCAAAGCGACACAGAAGGGAGTGGGAGAAGAGGAAAGGAGGGCTTAGTGACCAAAGGTCTCTTGGAGGAGATTTGTTCAATTGTATTAAGTGCTTATTGTGTATGCAGAGCACTGCACTAAGCGCTTGGGAAAGAACAATACAACAATAAACAGTGACAATCTCTCCCCACAACGAGTCCACAGTCTAGACGCGCAGGCTCTCTAGGCGAGTGTGTAACTAATAATAATGATGATGGTATTTGTTAAGCGCTATGTGACAAGCACTGCTCATGCCCTCTGTCTACTGCTCCCCTTCCGCTCGGTGGTGCTTGGGCAGGTTTGCCCGTCAGCTGGCAGGAGGGGGCTAGGGCACTTGGTCTTTCTAGTCCAACTGCTGAAGTCTGATCCACTTGAAACTCCTTCGCTTGAAAACACTGAAGGGGGACTTGCTGAGGGCAAGAGTCTTACCTGAAAGAACCTTCAGGACTGTTGGAAGCGGCAGTGGGGTGGGGCCACCCAGAGGCCTCCCTTTCGTCCCCAGACTCCCCCCTTCCCCCAGGACCCACACAGATGGAAAAAGACACTGACTGGGGGAGGGAGGAGGTGGGCAGGGGGACCCCGGCCTGACATTTTAGCTTTCTCTTGGGAAGATTAACTACTCTGGCCATCCATCACCGAGCTTGACTCGGGGTGCTGGGCCTGCACAATCCACGCCTATGCTCGATTCCATTAACATCATTTAGTTTTTAAACTTTTCCTAATTAAGAAAGGTTCCCACCAGCAACAGCAAAAATCCCCACCACCTCTTTCATTATCTCAGCTTTTCTTCCCCTTAATTTCTATTGAGCTCCCGGCTGATTAAATTAGTTTTTCGAGGTCCTTTCTGAAATCTTGGGGAAATTATCTAAAAAATCATGAAATCAATTCCCTTACGCTGTTTTAGCCTTTTATACTGGGCGCTCAAAGAGGGATGGGCAGACAAGTGCAGACCCTCGGAAAAGTGTGCAGCACTACACTGCTTGCCAGTCTTCTAGTGCCTTTGTGGGCCATCTGGGTCAATTTCCTTCCAAGAAAATGAAATGCAAATAAAAATTCCAGCAGTTTTTCAGCTGCAGGCTGCCCAGCTGATTAGCATGACAGAGGCCGGGAGATAGGACCTGACCCCGTGCACTTCCCCTCATCTCATTAAGTTGTAACTCTGCCGCGGCTGCATTCATGGTGTTTATTGACGCTGAAAGGCGTCTTTATCCAAAACTAGCTAAATTCACATTCAGAGTTTTTCCTTGGAATCCTGGCCCGCCACTGCATCCACATCAAAGTGGCCCTATTGTGGCGGGGTAGCATGTCCTGCTGATTCGTAAGCAATCTGGAGATTTCCCCCCGAAATGTGTATTTTTTCTCTTTTTTCTCGAGTTCCGCACTCCAAAAAAAAATGGCCTTGGGGAGCAAATGGGGGCCTGCTCGGGTTTAAAATTGCATCCTTAGGGTGGCCCCAGCAGGAACACTTGGAAAGGATCTGGGCATGGAAGGTCGGTATGCATGTAGAGGCTGTGACGCTTAAATGGCTCATAGAGGTGGCATTCGAAAGGGTATTTATACTAGGTGCAAGACACTGTCTTAGATGGAGACCACCACCAAGTAACTCGTTCCTTGCCCACAAGGAGCTGAGACTCTGACAGGGGAGACAGACATATAAATATTTTCAACTAGAGAAGTCAAATCACTGAATCAAACAGCAAATCGAACAACTACGTCAGGATGAAATCTAAGGATAAAAGTACAATTTAATATCCACACTTAGGTGAAGGGATTGTTATAAACATAGATGGGCTAGTGGAGGTTGTTGAGCAGCTACAATTGGGGTGTTGGGACTTAATCAGGGAAGAAGTATCGTTGTCAATGATGTTCATTTCTCCAACTCCTTGCCCTTGGGAGGTGGCCCCATTTAGCCCAAAAGTCTCCTGGGGCTCATCTCCTGAAATGTCACAAGGGCAGAGGTAGAATACGCTACATTAAGGTACATATTAAGCATGCTCTATGCATGCAGCACTGGGCTAAACGCTGCAGTAAAGAGAACCGGCTCGGTCTGCCGGGAGGGTAAGCAGATTCACAGAGCAGTAAAATGGAATGCCCGTGAACAACAAGCAACCCAATCACCAATCCCAGATAACTCTGAAAAGCAAGCGGTTTTCATTTTATCTGGCTCTCTCTAAACTGTAGGCTCCCAGTGAGAAGGGAATGTGTCTGTTTATTGTTATATTGTACTCTCCCAAGCGCTTAGTACAATGCTCTGCGCACAGTAAGCATACAATAAATGATTGAATGAATGAATCTGGGTCCACTTTGCTCCTTGGATCCTCTCGCCCCATCTTCCATTCCCCATCTTCCCCTTGCCATATGCAGTAGGGGTGAGTTTTGCACAGAAGTAAGACGGGGTGGTGGGTTCCTTCCAGAGGTTGCTGACTGGAGGGGAAATACTTTGAAACCCAAGAAAGAAAGGCACAGTCATTGAGGCTTCTCCAGGCTCCCAAAATGAGCACTCTTGATAAATATGCCTCCTCTCTGCCCATGGTGATTCATTGCAATTACTGTTTGTATTCTGGTTTTGAAGTGGAATTTAATGAATAAAACGTCTATTATACGGCAGCCGGGAAGCGTGCCTTTTATATGCAGCATCTAGTAGGGGTGGACAGTTGCATGGGAGGATAGGGAAGAGGAGACGGGCTTTTTTTACTCTAAGATACTACTCAGACAGCAGAACAGCCTTAGAGATAGCTAAAGGCAACCTGGGCCCTTTCCAAAGGTTTGGCGAGAGTCCCCTTCATTTCACTGGAAGACCCAGCTTTGCAGAGGAGGGCATGGCAGATGCAACACCATCATCACCTAAGGGTCCTGGGGGACTGTTCGAAAAGCATCTCAAACAATGCTCGCCACCAATCCCCACCCCCGGGGTCCTGTGACCTAAGGGCTGACCTAAGTGGGTAGAGCTCCTGTCGTCTGGGTGAGGTTGGAAGGTGGGTTTTGTCCATCTCTGGGGTGGTAGCGTGGCCTAATGGAAAGAGCATGGAATGGGGACAAATAGCAGAAGTGGTAACAATAATAGCATGTACTGGACACCCACTGGGTGCAGTGGCCCTGTACCAAGCAGAGTACAGGGAACTGACCTGTTCCTTGCCTTCAAGGACTTTACACTCTAAAAGAAATAACAAAATAAAATTTCCAACTCTACCCACCGGGAGACCGCGGAGAAGCCATTTTAAACCTCTTTGGGCCTGACCATTTGTTCATTAGGCAGAGAAGCATGTTGCCTAGTGGACAGAGCACAGTCCTGCGAGTCAGAAGGATCTGGGTTCTAACCCTGGCTCTGCCACTTGTCAGCCAAGTGATCTTGGGCAAGTCACTTAAGTGTGCATCATTTCCCTCATCTGTAAAATGGGGATTAAGACTGTGAGCCCCATATTGGACATAGACTGTGTCCAACCTACTTAGCTTAAATCTACCCCAGAGCTTAGTACAGTGTCTGGAACATAGTAAGCACTCAAACATCACAATTATTATATTAATACAAACAGAACTAATTCCTGCCTTTTCCCTAGTTCATAGGGATGTTGGGAGACTGAAACCAGGTAACATATGAAAAGTGCTCTGGAAACATTTTTAAACACCCAGTGAAATTTCAAGGTATCATCTCCTCTCTGGAACAATCTTAGCTTCACCCAACACTAAAATGAAGTCCACCCCTGGTGAAACTGATTTTCAGCATCAGCTCGAGAACCCCTGGCCCATCACAACGGGTGGGGTCTGATGTGCAACAGATGAACAGCAGAGGCCATAAATCCATCTGGAGCAGGACTCCCAAACAAAAGCTTCAGCCATGTTGCAGAAGACACTAAATCTTCCAAGTACGGCTACTGCAGTGGGCTGCCACAGGATCACTTTTAAGATGGGGCTGGCACGAGCATAAATAATATGAGGAGTTATGAACAATTTATCAGAAAAAGTGGACTTTAAAATTAAAAAAAAAAAAGACAAATCTCCAAGTTACAGGAACGTATTCAGGAAAACAGAAGCCGTGGCTGAAAGGATCATTTCTCAACTGTCTCCATTCCACATCATAGCCTAACTGGGCAGGGATGTTGGGGGTGGGAGGGGTTTCCTCCTTTATTCTTTGGCTATACAACTAGCTTATGTATCGTAACTCTCAACAGAGCAAGAGTACACTGTTGGCTGTACATTGTACCCTATATAAGAGACTATAAGAAATTAAGTGACTTGCCCAAGATCACCCAGCAGACAAGTGGCAGAGCCAGAATTAGAAACCAGGTCCTTCTGACTCCAAAGCCCATACTCTATCCACTAGTCCACAAAGCTTCTCTCCTCACTTTCCCCCTACCCCAGATCTGAACTTGGAAGACAGGAACTGGGATTCAAATCCTATGAAATCCCAGCTGCTCTAGGCTTAGAATTCTAATAACAATAATCATATTTGTTAAGCGCTTACCATCTGTCAGGTCCCATTCTAAACTCTGGGGTAGATACAAGTTAAACAGGTTGGACACATTCCCTGTTCCCCATGGGGCTCACAGTCTTCACCCCCATTTTGCAGATGAGGTAACTGAGGCCCAGAAAAGTGAAGCGATTTGCCCAAGGTCATTCAGCGGTTAAGTGGCGGAGCTGGGGTTAGAACCCAGGCCCTTCTTCCCTGCTTCTGAAAACAGTAACTTTAACCGAGATGCCTTGACTTTTCCATGGAGGTGGTCTGTCCTTTGGTGATGAATTGCACCACTCCTGTTCGCCCTCTGCCTCCATTCAGCATCTTCAAGGCACCTGTAAACAATCCGGTTTTCATGTGGTCTGCCCCCCATTTGTGAGTGTGATATTTGTGAATGTGAGTGCTGGGGGTGAGAGTGGGATAAGTTGGCAAAAGGGTATCCGATGTACTTCAGTACAGTCAGTGGATGCTCTATGCAGTGGGCAAGCTCATCAATTGGGTACAGGCCACTATATTAAGCACAATAAGAGCATAAACATAATAATAATAATGTTGGTATTTGTTAAGCGCTTACTATGTGCCGAGCACTGTTCTAAGCGCTGGGGCATCCATTCCCTACCTACCAAGGAGCTTACAACATAGTGGGGTGATGTACTATTTATAAATAGTGGGAGCAAGAGTGAAGACAAGGATATAGGAAGAAATAATGTGAATGAATCAGGATGAAATAGCTGTATAACTAGCCAAACATATACAAATTCTGAGAATGGGGGCAACCACAGAAGAGCAAAATGTGGCTTTCTGGCTGACATTGTGAGGGCAAGGAATGTCAATGTTTACTGTTGTACTGTACTTTCCCAAGTCCTTAGTACACTGCTCTGCACACAGTAAGCGCTTAAAAAATACAACTGAATGAATCTATTCAACTGGAAATTAAATAGGGAAGGCTTCCAGTAGGAAGTGGGATTTCAGGAGCTTTGAAGATGGAGAAAGCTGTGGAATGGCAGACTTGGAGTGGAGAGAGTGTTCCAGGCTGGGGGAAAACAGCCTGAGAGAGAGAAAGAATGGGGGAGGCGGGAGGAAGCCTTAGCTTCTGTCCATCTTGTCCCTGACTGGCTCAAATCCCTGGGTTCTTGGGTCTGGGACAGAGAGATGGAGCATGGGGAGCCAGAAGCCAAAAAGAGGAAGTTGAAAACAGTCAGGGAGCTGTTCACCCCGAAGTTCAGATTCTCCCTTTATTTAAAAAAAAAACAAAACCCAGTTCTGGCTGCTCTCCCTTGTTCTGCTGCCATAGACAAAAGAGGGGCTGGGGGGCTGGAGGCGGGGGGGTGACACAATGATTTGCTGCAGAAGCAGCTGCTGCCAGCACAATACCTCCGGGCACGGGGGCCAGGAGGGAAAGTGGGTCGGGTCCCGCTGCCACTCTGCATCATGCTTGAGGGCTGGGGACCACTGATGGCAAGGGCCAGTGACTTCATGCCTCTTAGGGCCAGGCTGGGCTTCTGTGGCCATTGACCGTGCTTGGCAAGCTGAAGCACAGCCACTACCTCCTCTCTTCCCCAATTCATCAATCGTATTTGTTGGGCACTTAGTGGATGAAGTGTACTAAGCTCTGGCAGAATACTTTATTACAGAGCTGGTAGATGTGTTCCCTGCCTGGAAGGAGCCTACAGTCTAGAGGGGGAGACCAACATTAATATAAATAAGTTATGGATAGGTACATAAGCGCTGTGGGGCTGATGAAGGGGTGAGTAAAGGTTGCAAAAGTGACACAGAAGGGAGTGGGAGAAGAGGAAATGAGGACTTAGTCAGGGAAAGCCTCTTGGAGGAAAGTGTGCTTTTAATAAGGCTGATTTTCATTTTCTGATGTTCCTTCATGGGACAAGAAGGAGCCTGGACCTGGGTTTGCTTTCCCACTTTGAGGCTCCCTGATTTAAACTGAGAAGCAGCGTGGCATAGTGGGCAGAGCCCCAGCCTAGAAGTCAGAAGGTCAGGGGTTCTAATCCCAGCCCCACCACGTCAGCTGCGTGACTTTGGGCAAGTCACTTATCTCCTCTGTGCCTCATTTACCTCATCTGTAAAATGGGGATTAAGACTGTGAGTTCCACGTGGGACAACTTGACTACCTTGTATCCCTCCCTCCTCCCGCCACCCCCCCCCCCCAACACCTTAGAACAGTGCTTGGCATATACTAAGCGCTTAACAAATGCCATTATTATGTAAAACACTCAATCAGCTCTCTTCCTCCCTACTTTCCTCTTTCTCCTTCTCAAATAAACCCCAACTTTGACACTTCATTCCTTTCTTAAGTACCCAACACAATTCCTGCAGTTAACAGTACAAGAGTCCAATACAAGCCACTTATCCTAAACCTCAATTTCCCCTTTCAGCCAAAAGCTCCTTACACGCCTAAAAACATTCCGCTGGGCTCACCCAGCTGAAACCTACCTGGCCAGTCCACTTCAGCTTGCCACCTCCTCAGTAAACTCCACTCTTCCTGACTGCCCCAGGGCATTCGCCTCTAGAATAGGGTGGTCCTTGCCTCTGGAGGAGGGTGACCCTTGTTTCTGGAGCCGGGTGGCCTTCAGAGGGACCACATTCGCAGTCAGTGAAGGCAGGGAAACTCATCCCACTCCAGGCCCAGAATGCCTGACCCCTCCTATGACAACGTATGTAGACTCCTCATCCAGAAGTGGCTGCCCTCCTTCTTCCTGCCTATTTGCCCCATCCCCTTCCTCCTGAATTTCCTCTCTGATTGGCTTCTCCCAGACAGAGTCAGGTGGGCTTCTGGTAGGTGATTAACACGTGCAAATTGAATGAGTGGTCTCCTTGCATTTATGCAGCTTCCCCACCTTGATGAGCTTTGCCTGGGAAAAGCGTGTATGTAAACTAGAATAAACAAATCCTATTGCATGGAAATATGGAAATAAACTTGCCCTGACCCACCCTTTCTGGAGGATTCCTCTCTTTAGTGCCTTGACTCGGGACTTTTGCAGTAAATAGTTAACTCACCTGTAGCTTATTCTTTTTATGGTATTTTTAATTCATTCATTCAACCGTATTTATTGAGCACTCACTGTGTGCAGAACACTGTACTAAGCGCTTGGAAAACACAATTCAGCAATAAAGAAAGACAATCCCTGCCCACACTGGGCCCACAGTCCAGAAGGGGGGGAGGGGAGACAGACATCAAAACAAATAAACAGGCATCAATATAAATAAATAGAATGATAGATATATACACATCAAAATAATGCACTTACTATGTGCTAGGGCCTGTACTAAGGGCTAGGAAAGATACAGGTTAATCAGATTGGACACAGTCCATGTCCTACATGAGACTTGCAGTCTTAATTCCCATTTTACAGATGAGGCAACTGAGGTTCAGGGAAGTAATAATAATAATAGTAATTGTGGTATTTGTTTAATGCTTACTATGTGCCAGGCACTGTACTAAGCTCTGGGGTGGATACAATCAAATTGGGTTGGACACAGTCCCTGTCCCACGTAGGGCTCACAGTCTCGATCCCCCTTTTACAGATGAGGTAACTGAGGCACAGGGAAGTAAAGAGACTTGCCCATTGCCACAGAGCAGACAAGTGGCAGTTCCAGGATTAGAACCCATGACCTTCTGACTCCCAGGCCTGTACCCTAGCCACAACGCCATGCTGCTTCCTCCAATTGTATAATTCCTTGTGAAAGGAAATCCTACAATTGGACAATTGAAGAACATGTGAATATTTAATACTTGAAGTTTTGATTGATTAATTACAATCCTCTAGAAGAAGGAACTGAGGAGGGAACTGAGGCACAGAGAAATTAAGTGACTTGCCCAAGGTCACACAGTAGACACCTGGCAAAGGGGGATTAGAAACCAGGTCCTTGTGACTCCCAAGCCCGTGCTCTTTCCACTAGGCCACCCTGCTCCTAAGTGATTTGCTCAAGGTCACAGCAGATTAGGCTTAGAACCCAGGTCCTCTCAAGGAACCCTTTTTCCTTTTCCCCAGGCTTTCTGGCTTTGGTCCTAAGCCTCATTGTTTTCTCAACCTCCACCCTGGCTCTTGAGTAAAAGACATCAATATCCATCACCATCGGTCTGACCAGAAGAGTTGAACAAGACCTCAATATATTCTGAGGCCCTATTCTAGCTCTGGGTCCTGGGATATTCCATGTGTCTCCTCAGTGGCTTTAATTCATGACTTAATTTAGAAATTGCCAAGGATCCTGGGTCGTTTCTGCAACTGCTCAGAATCCTGCAGGGATTCCTCAGTAGACTGGTAAATCTTCTCGGCAGCTGGAAGTCCC
This sequence comes from Ornithorhynchus anatinus, assembly GCF_004115215.2. NCBI lineage: Eukaryota > Metazoa > Chordata > Mammalia > Monotremata > Ornithorhynchidae > Ornithorhynchus > Ornithorhynchus anatinus. The sequence continues at coordinate 2,393,637 of NC_041747.1, forward strand.
CTAGGAAACTCCAGTTCCTATTGATTTCTTCTGCAGAACACAAACGCCTATTCTTATCTGCTTTGTTCAACAATTCAAATCATTCAAAGTGCTATTAGTGATGTCTCTTCTCCTTAATAGGCTATTCCTTTACCATTATATACTTTCTAGAAATTTACTTTGTGCCAGAGCTCTGGGCAGGTACAAAATTATCAGATCAAACACAGCCCCTGTCCTACATGGAGTTCAAAATCTAAGAGGTAGAAAAAGGCAGGTACTTTATCCCTATTTGACAGTTGAAGAAACTGAGGCCCAGAGAGGTTAAGTGACAGGCCCGTCATCACACAGCAGGAGGATGGCAGAGTTGGGGCTAGAAGCAAGTCCTGCCAACGCTCAGACCTGTGCATTTTCCACTACATCACAATACTTCCCAAAGAATGCGTTGCGAGAGGTGGGTTGGTAGTGTCCAGTTTCTGAGCCCAGAATTGCTAGCAGATCACTTGCTGGCAGAGTACTAAGCGCTTGCTGATGTAAGAGTACTGTACTGAGATAAGAGTGCTGTACTGGGCAATCTGTCGATCTCTAGATGCAATCAATCAATAATCAATCATAATTTTTTGAGCATTTACTACGTATAGAGCACGGTACTTAAGTGCTTGGGAAAGTACAATATAACAGAGTTGGTAGACCCATACAGAGCAGTATACTGAGCTCCTACCAAATGCAGAGTGTTGTTCTAAATGTCTATTATTATTATTATTATTACTGTTTGCTGAACTAGGTGCTTGGAAACATACCATGTCAGTAAAACAACCTGCTTACTGCCCTCAAAGAGCAAAGATACAATTCTTTTTTGCATAGATCTAGATTTATTTCTTTGGAATGTTGCTAGGCAAATCCCAATAAATATCTTAAATTCATTCATTCAATCGTATTTATTGAGCACTTACTGTATGCAGAGCATTGTACTGAGAGCTTGGAAAATACAATACAGTACAATACAGCAATAAAAAGCAACAATCCCCACTCACTCCGGGCTTACCTTCCAGAACGGGAGAGACAGACCTCAAAACGAGTAAACAGGCATCAATATAAAGAATAGAATTATAGATATATACATAAGTGCTGTGGGGCGGGGAGGCGAGGGAGAGCAAAGGGAGTGAGTCGAGGCAACATATACCGGAGGGGGAGCCGAGGAAAAGGGGGCTTAGTCTGGGAAGGCCTTTCGGAGGAAGTGTGCCTTCAGTAGGACTTTGAAGGGGGGGAAGAGTGATTGTTAAGTGTATTAAGTGAAAAAGAAATATTTGTTCTAGGAAAGAACTTTATTTCAGAAGACACTTCTTGGGAGGATTGTCTTCTCTACTGACAATTCAGCCGAATATCATCTAAACAATCTTGTTTCACTCTTCAAAAAATGACCATTAAAACTATTGTATAATTCAAACCATTCATTGAAGAAGGGAACAAATAGCACATTTCTGTACTCCAACAGAATAGCTTAAATCTCTACAAGTTTTTTTTCTTTCCAGAATCAATTTCTATCGAGAGAGAATACCTGAACATTTAAGTCTATCAAAAAAGACTAAATGAGCATTTCAGGGAAACCTATCAAGAAAAACATGCTCCTTTTTCATCATTGTCAGTCTTTGTCAGTGGGCTGCCTGATGAATGTCTCCCTAAGTGTTTATTAATCACTTTCCGTATCGGTGATGGGCTCGGACAGTTTGCTACTTTGTGTCTCTGACATCCACAAAAGTGTGCAGTGTGTTTCTTCCATCTGTCTCCGGAGCATAGTTGGTTACTTTGTTAAAGTTAATTTTCACTCATTCTGGCTTTTATGGTGAGATTTCTTTATCAGTTCAATTCATGTGTGTTGTCTGCAATCAAGGCAATATTGTCTGCTAATGTGAGGTACATGAGCAGCTCTCTTCTGTCTTATGTTAACACCTTCTTTCTTCCAGAAGATGGTGGAGGTTTTGGGGGAGAATGCTAGCTCTCCTTTTTCCACCTCTTGCTGTTCAATAATCCTCTGAAGAAGCCTGCTTTCCCTCCTTCTTCCAGGCTTGAGAAAAAAGAGAGTTCAGTCTTAAGAAGTCCTGCCAGAGGAGCTGGAGGGAGCATTGAATTAAAAAAAGCAGGGTCCAATCAGCTGTGATTTGCTAAGAAAAAAGAAAACCAGCCAAGGAGTGCAAATATAGGAAAGGGTAAAGAGAAGTGAAAAGGACTGTATCGTACTCTCTCAAGCGCTTGGTACAGTGCTCTGCACAAAGTAAGCCCTCAATAAATACCATTGATTGACTAAGAGGGAGGGAGAACATGTCTCTGGTCTTCATTTAACAGGTGAGGAAACTGAGGCCAGAGAGATGAAGTGACTCATCCAAAAGGACACAATGGACCACTGGCCAAACTAGGATTAGAACCCAGTCCCATGTGGTGTCTGTTAGGCCATACTGCCCTCTATATTAGTAGTAATAATATTTATTAAGCACTTACTGGATGCACAGAATCAAATTAAATACTGGGAAAGAACACACAGTTAGGAATTAATAATTGTGGGATTTGTTAAGCACTTACAATAGCCAGGCAGTGTAGTAAGCACTAGAGTGGTTACAGCAAATCAGGTTAGACACAGTCCCTGTGCCACATGGGGCTTACAGTCTCAATGCCCATTTTATAGATGAGGTAAATTGAGACACCCCCTCTCACGATCTCACCTGGAGAGTTTCCAGTAACTGAGGCACAGAGAAGTTAAGTGACTTGCCCAAGGCCACACAGGAGACAAGTGGCAGAGCTGGGCTTAGAATCCAGGTCCTTCTGACTCCTAGGCCACAGTGCTTCTCAAGAACTGTCCTACCATCTCCAATGAGGAATAGCATAGAAAATACAGATGCCAAGTACTGTGCTGAACACTGGGGGAAACACAGGAGAGAACAGGGACCTAAGGTTACAAGGGCCTCAAAATCTGGGTAGGGGAAATCAGGGACATAGAAAAAAGGAAAAAAGCACTGATAAGAAATCAAAAACCAGGGAAGCATTAAAAAAATTCCAACATCAAAAATTAAGAGCATAAATAGGAGAATTTATATAAGCAGCAGGACCTGGGGGAAGCAGCATGGCTCAGTGGAAAGAGCTTAGGCTTCGGAGTCAGAGGTCATGGGTTCGACTCCCCGTTCTGCCGCTTGTCAGCTGTGTGACTGTGGGCAAGTCACTTCACTTCTCTGTGCCTAAATTCCCTCATCTGTAAAATGGGGATTAACTGTGAGCCTCACGTGGGACAACTTGATTATCCTGTATCAACCCCGGCGCTTAGAACAGTGCCCTGCACATAGTAAGCGCTTAACAAATACCAACATTATTATTATGACCTCTGACTCTAAAGCCAGGGCTCAGGTCGGAATAGAGCTTACCTGATCTCCGGCCCAAATCTTCTCAGTCAGGCAGGCAGTCAATCGTACTGATCGACTGTTTACAGTGTTCAGTTCCCAGTCGAACCCATTAAGGTCAATGAGGGTGACCCCTCGTCCACCCCCAACCCGTGGCTCAGTGGCAACAGCCCGGGCTTGGGAGTCAGAGGTCACGAGTTCGAATCCCGCCTCTGCCGCTTGTCAGCTGGGTGACTGTGGGCAAGTCGCTGCACTTCTCTGTGCCTCAGTGACCTCGTCTGGAAAATGGGGATTCACTGGGAGCCTCACGGGGGGGACAACCTGGTGACCCTGTATCTCCCCCCAGTGCACATAGTAAGCGCTTAACAAATACCAACATTATTATTAGTAGTATTAGGATTGCCCGGAGCCTAGGGTGGAGAGAAAAGTTCTGTCTCGGCCCCAGCTCCAAACTCAACAGGGTTTAATCTGTTTTGTACTGCCACCTGGCTGAATGTGAAGCTCTGTGCGAGTGGTTTCACCAACCCCCGAGCCAGGTGGAAGCAGGGGAACCTCATTCAGACAGTCCTAATATCTCCCCCCGGGGCCCTGATTCTTTCCTGCGGAAAGCCAATGCCCCGTGAGACCCCCCCCCCCCCCCCAGTGGACCTTCTCCCTTGGGGGTGGTTGTTGAAGACGATGATATTCACAGGCCGAGGTGAAGGGGTTTGCGAGACAAACTCAGAGAGTGATTTTTTTCCCCCCCCGGAAACCCAAATAAAAGTGCTTTTTTTTCCCCCTCTGAGAATTCACCCCTCTTTCATCAATCCGGGTTATTTAGTGAACACGTACGCCGAGCGGAGCACTGTACTAAGCACTTGGTAGGGTAGCGTGGCTCAGTGGAAAGAGCACGGGCTTTGGAGTCAGAGGTCATGGGTTCGAATTCCGGCTCTGCCACTTGTCAGCTGTATGACTGTGGGTAAGTCACTTAACTTCTCTGGGCCTCAGTTACCTCATCTGTAAAATGGGGATTACGTCTGTGAGCCCCACGTGGGACAACCTGATTCCCCTGTGTCTACCCCAGCGCTTAGAACAGTGTGCTGCACATAGTAAGCGCTTAACAAATACCAACATTATTAGAATACAATAGAGAGAAGCAGTGTGGCTCCGTGGAAAGAGCTCGGCCTTGGGAGTCAGAGGTCTTGGGTTCTAATCCCTGCTCTGCCACTTGTCAGCTGTGTGACTTTGGGCAAGTCACTTAACTTCTCTGAGTCTCCGTTACCTCATCTGTAAAATGGGGATGAAGACTGTGAGCCCCACGTGGGACGACCTGATCACCTGGTATCCCCCCCAGCGCTTAACACATACCCAAATTATTTTATTTTTTACAATAGAGTAAGGAGACAGGACCCTTCTTAGCCACCACCAAGCCCACTTCAGACGGATACATATAAAAATATGAAAATCCTCAGAACCTGCTTTTCCTGGACGGGGCATGTATTTATTCCCCCTGATACAAATAACCAATCCTGCTTTGCATTGACCATGGAGGGCTTCGGGCTCAGCCGTTTGAGACTGAACAGAAGCAGAGAAGCTGTTCTCTTACTGAGACTAAACCACAGAGGGGTGTGTGGCTCCAATCTTGATCACGGTGCCCTTAACTTCCAATTTGGGAGTGAATCCTAAAAAATACATTCGCCCCCGATTGTTCAAACAATGAATAGCATCGATTAATTGATTTATTGTTCCTGTCCCCAGACGTAGAAGATGCATTTGTTTCGTCCACGTATGACCAACCTGTCTGAGTGGAAGCAAGCAGAGGAACTGGATGAAAACAAGAATTGTCCAAACCGCAGGCCTAAGGGGGCAGGGACGGTTCAGAGCTTTTCCTCCTGCACACATAGAGGAGAAGGGAGGGGAAGATGGAGAAAAAGCTCCACTAGACTCTTGAGGGCAGGCTCCAGGAGGTTGGGAAGAAGGTGGAGCCTGGGAACGTTCAGTACAGTATCCGACCTGACCCAGTAGTCCAGACCCGTCCCCCCTTCCTTTCTGAACCAGTCTCAGTGCCAGAGCTCTAGCACGTCTGTAAATGGTACCAGTCCCATAAGATGCTGGTGGGAAACTGTTCTGCCTAGGTTCCCTTTCCAGCTTTGCCACTGGCCTGCTGTGTGACCTTGGGCAAGTCACTTAACCTCTCTGAGCTTGATAGACTCTAAGCTCCTTGAGGACAGCTTTGTGTCTACCAACTGTATTGTACTCTCCCAAGCCTTTAATACAGTGCTCACCCAAAGCAGGTGCTCGGTAAATACCACTGATTGGTTGACCCTCAGTTTCCTCAATCTGATTGCACCATATCTACCCCAGCACTTGGCATATAGTCAGCACTTAATAAATACAATTATTAATAAAAATCCATAGGGGAGGAGAGACTTGATAAGTAAAGTGGGGTGTGTGTGTGTGTGTGTGTGTGTGTTGTGTGTATTTGATTTGGTGAAGTTATGCAGAAAAGTACCAAAATATCCCCAGCCACCTGAGAAGCACCATGGCCCAGAAGAAAGAGCATAGGCCTGGGAGTCAGAGGTCCTGGGTTCTAATCCCAGGTCCATCACTTGTCTGCTGAGTGACCTTGGGCCAGTCACTTAACTTCTTTGTGCCTCAGTTACCTCATCTGTAAAATGAGGGTTAAGGCTGTGAGCCCCATGTGGGACATGGACTGTGTCCAATCTGATTATTCTGTATCTACCCAGTGTTTAGTACAGTACCTGACATGGTCCTTAACCAGTACCATGAAAAAAAAAAAACCCCAAACGCTTGGCTTACTTGCTTTATAGAAAGAAAAACAACAATACACTCCAGTGGATTTTTCTTGCAGCACTTCCCTGGGGCCTTGGTTCCATAGGAAATTCTCTCAGGACATCTTTGTGTAAAACCACAGAAAGGGAGGCTCCTTCCCGCTCCCCACGAGTTGGAGACGTCTATCTCGCCTCCAACCTCTGTCTACCTCCTGCCTCTGGCCTGAAACGCCCTCCCCTCCGCCCTCCTTCGTATCCGACAATTGTTTTTCCCACCTTCAAAATCTCACTGAAGGCCCATCTCCTCCAAGAGGCCTTCCCTGACTAAGTCTTCATTTCCTCTTCTCCCACTTCCTTTCTAGACGACCTTGCGCTTGGATTTCCTCCCTTTATTCACGCATCCCTCAGCCCCACAGCACTTCGGTCCACATTCGTAATTTATTTCTATTCATGTCCGCCTCCCCCTCTAGACTGTAAGCTCATTGTGGGCAGGGAGCTTGTCTACCAACTCTGTCGTCTTGTACTCTCCCAAGCGCTTAGTACACTATTCCACACACGGTAAGCACTCAATGAATACGATCGATTGGTTGTCTGATGGAGGGCGAGTGCAATTCAACTAGCTTAACCGGAGCTGTGAACCAGCCGGGCCGCCGGATCCACTCCATCCCCACATCTGTTGTGTTACCTTGGACAAGTCACAACGTCCATTCCAAGCGCTTCGTACAGTGCTCTGCACATAGTAAACGCTCAATAAATACTATTGAATGAATGAATGAACAACGTCTCTGTGCCTCAGTTACCTCATCTGTAAAAAATGGGGATTTAGAGTGCGAGCCCAGTGTGCGACAGTGACGGTGTTCAACCTTGCTTAACTTGTACTACCCCAGCACTTAGAACAGTGCTTGGCACATAGTAAACGCTTACGTACCATTATTATTATTATTATTATTATCCCCGAGGCTGGGGACAAGGAAGCTCCACGTGGGCAGGGAATGTGTCTGTTTATTGTTATGTCATAATAATAATGTTGGTATTTGTTAAGCGCTTACTATGTGCAGAGCACTGTTCTAAGCGCTGGGGGAGAGACAGGGGAATCAGGTTGTCCCGCGTGAGGCTCACAGTTAATCCCCATTTTACAGATGAGGTAACTGAGGCCCAGAGAAGTGAAGTGACTTGCCCACAGTCACACAGCTGACAAGTGGCAGAGCCGGGAGTCGAACTCATGACCTCTGACTCCGAAGCCAGGCTCTTTCCACTGAGCCACGCTGCTCCCCGGGTCGTACTCTCCCAAGCGCTCAGTACAGTGCTCTGCCCACCGTAAACGCTCAATAAATAGGACTGAATGAATGAAAGGGGAGAAGAAGGGGAGGGAGAGGCGGCTCCAGGCAGGTTGCTCCCGGGAACAGCAGCTCCCTGGGGGCTGCAGAAGCCGAGCTTCCTGGTAGGGGGGTTGGAGAAGTGGAGAAAGGTCGTGGGGAATCATTGCGCCCTTGGCTCCGGGCGTCTGAGCGGGGTCGACGCCCCTTGGCCCCCCAAAACAACCCGCAGCAGGGTGTAGTGGATAGAGCCTGGGCATTGGAGTCAGCAGACCATGGCCTGCTGGCAAGAGCACGGGATTGGGAGTCAGAAGACATGGATTCTAATCCTGGCTCCGCCACTTGTCTGCTGTGTGATCTCGGGCAAGTCATTTCACTTCTCTGTGCCTCAGTGACCTCATCTGTAAAATGGGGATTAAGACTGAGCCCCACCGTGGGACAACCTGATTACCTTGTAACCATCCCAGCGCTTAGAACAGTGCTTGGCACATAGCAGGGCTTTACCAATACCATTATTATCGCCCCTTCTAGACTGTGAGCCCGTTATTGGGTAGGGATTGTCTCTGTTGCCGAATTGTACTTTCCAAGCGCTCAGTACAGTGCTCTGCACACAGTATGCGCTCAGTAAATACGATTGAACGAACGAATGAAGGTCATGAGTTCTAAGCCCGCCTCTGAGCCTTGTGTGCTGTGCGACCTTAGGCAACTCACTTCCCTTCTCTGTGCCTCAGTTTCCTCATCTATAAAATAGGGTCTACGCAGAACAGGGACTGTATCCAGCCCGATTTGCTTGTATCCATCCCAGCGCTTAGTACAGTGCCTGGCACATAGTAAGCGCTTAACAAATACCATCATCATTATTATTATTATTCCCCTTCGAGTGCCCCGAGCCCGCAGCCCCTCCACAAACCGGCCCCGAGACCCCCACCGCCCCGCCCCAGCCTGCCCCCGGCTCCAGGCCCCGTTTGCCCAACAAACCATTGAAACATTTCGGCACAAAACAGACCCCATTGTTGCGGGGCACATTAAAAAAGTGTTCTTGGCTTTGAAGTTTTTGTCTAATGGCTCTAAACTGAAAGAAAATGTTTTCCTATTACTTAATTCAATCATAGCGAAGAGACTTGGTAAAGAGCCCACGGATTTGGGCTCGAAGTGTGACAGAGTTCTCTTTGTGTTTTCTGGCTCTCCTCTGTCACACACTTTAATTCGCCTCTCTTTATCAGCATTCACAACTTTCTTCAATGACATTCAATAAGGTCCAGGGGCTGGAGGGGGAAAAAAAAAACTGGTTATTTTTTTTCCCCCTCAATATTCTTTCCCAGTACTTTTGGACTGACTGAGTAGTCAAGAAGCTTTAACCCTTTCTCTCCCGGCTTAGCCCCGTTGCCCTCCCCTCCCCCTCCGGACCTTCTCCCCCCCTCCCCAGCTCCGTTTGGCCACTGAGCAGCGGGGTGAGGTCGCCCCTTTCCAGACTCCAGGCTTCCATCCTCTTCCCTGGTAGCCCGAGTCCCATCCCGGCTCCGCCACTTGTCTGCTGTGTGACCTTGGGCAAGTCACATCACTTCTCTGGAGCCTCTGAGAAGTAAAATGGGGGTTGAGACTGTGAGCCCCACGTGGAACCACCTATCTTGTATCGACCCTAGCGCTTAGAACAGTGCGTGGCACACGGTAAACGCTTAACAAATACCATCATCATTATTATTTTTGTTAATTAGTATCTCGGGAGCGTTATAGGAGGGAGGGAAGGGGAGAGGGGGTGCGGGGAGGCTTGCTCGCCCTCCTGCTGTAGAGAAAGTCTGGGGGAAGGGGTTGGCGAGAGGGGGGATCAGTTTCCTAGGACCCCCGCCCCACAGAAGCAAAGGAAATTGGGTCGGAGCTGTGACTCGATACCGTGAGCCCGTTGTGGGCAGGGATTGTCTCTTTATTGATGTAGTGTACTCTCCAAGCGCTCAGTACAGTGCTCTGCACACGATAAGCCCTCAACAAATACGATTGATTGATTGAATGAATGAATAAATACGATGGAATAGTAATACTAATTATGGCATTTGTTAAGCGCTTCCTATGTGACAAGCACCGTTCTAAGCGCTGGGGGGAATACAAGGTAATCAGGTTGTCCCACTTGGGGCTCACGGTCTTAATCCCCATTTTACAGTTGAGGTAACTGAGGCACAGAGAAGTTGAGTGACCTGCGCAAAGTCACACAGCTGATAAGGGGCGGAGCGGGGATTAGAACCCACCACCTCTGACTCCCAAACCCGGGCTCTTGCCACTAAGCCACGCTGTTTCTAGTCCTTCCCCCAGAACGATCTCACGACGGGGGAAACATTTTGGAGTAATCGATCAGTTGGTTGCTTGGCCTTTTCTCTGGACACCCAAATCTCTGGCCTTCCGAGTGGTCTCGTCTGTGGGGAGGTGAATCCGCTCAAGAGAAAAAGGCAAACCCGTCTACAGGGCCCGTGAGGACAGATCCGCCTAGTCCAGTTTGGGTCATTCATTCAGTCGTATTGATTGAGCGCTGACTATGTGCAGAACACTGTACTGAGCGCTTGATCCAAGAAGCAGCGTGGCTCAGTGGAAAGAGCACGGGCTTGGGAGTCAGAGGTCATGGGTTCTAATCCCGGATCCGCCACTTGTCAGCTGTGTGACTCTGGGCGAGTCACTTAACTTCTCTGTGCCTCAGTGACCTCATCTGTAAAATGGGGATTAAGACTGTGAGCCCCATGTGGGACAACCTGATTACCTTGTATCCCCCCAGAGATTAGAACCGCACTCGGCACATAGTAAGCGCTTAACAAACGCCATTATTATTATTATTATTATTATTATCCAAGCGGAACCTCGCGGATCCGGACCCTCGATCCCTCCCTGTCTCCTGGAGGGGAAAGGGAAGAAAGAAGCCGTTTTGCGACGAGGGAAGGTGTAAGCAGACCGGGAGAAAAGTCGCAAAGGTGTTTGAAGTTGTTGAACTGTTGTGCGGCCGGGGAACGCGCAATAACGGGCTCTTTGGCGCAAAGCGAGAGGGGAAGCGCAGCTGGGGGAGATTTCCGATTCCGCTTCGCCCTGGCTGGGCCCCTGTGACTTCTTCACCCCTGTAAAATCGAATCGGATCAATCGGTCAAGAGCATCGATCGAGCGCATTTATTAAGGGGGCGCAGAACGCCGTGCTGAGCCCCGAGGAGAGTCGACTTAAAGGAAAAGATGCTCACCTAAATGTTCACTTTCCTTCTTCCTCCTGTGTGGCTCCGCCGTTAGACTGGCAGCTCCTCGAGGACAGGCAAGGGATCGCGTCTAGGGATCGGTAGTTTGCTCTCCCAAGCGCTTCGACCAGCGCTCGGCACACGGTCGGATCTCGGTTATCGCGATTGGTTGAGTAACCCCTGCCTTCAAGGAGTTCGCAAGATAACGGGGGCGACGGATCCGGAATAAATTACGGATAGGAGGAAAAGGGGGCTGAGAGGACAAGAGAAACGCAGTTAGAGCCAGAGGGAGAGAGACGTGGGTCGAAAGTTAATCTGGATGGACAAGGACCGGCCTGGAGAGGAGGGGGTACGGAACGTATCGGGGGGGGTCTGTCCGCGCCCTCGTTGAAAACACCCCCAAAACGGGCCTCCTGGAAAAAGGACCAGCCAGGAGGAGGTCCCAGGCCTGGAGCTAAGGATGCAAAACTTTCCTGGGAGGAGGAGGAGGAGAACAGTCGAGGTCCTGGGTAGGTTCGGTCCTGCCCCTTCAGCCCCTCTCCTCCGGGCAGCGGGGAGACGCGATTCCGCGGAGGCGGAGACCTTACGGAAAACCGGGGAGACGAGGGGCTCGGGTCCCCGCTCTCGCCACCCACTCGGGGAGGAAAAGTGGGACGCGGGAGGGAAGGGGAGAGGGGATGTGGGAAGACGGGGCGGGGAGGGAGGAAGCCAAATAAATAAGAGGGATGGTCGACGGCGATGCAAAGCGAAAGGCGGGGGGGGGGGGGGAATAAAGAGAAAGAAAAGAATATTAAATCGCAGGAGAATGAGAAAATAAACCCCGCCAAAGGCAGGGGAGGGGGCGAGGGCGCCTGTTACGGCGTGGGTGGGGCTGACAAGAATAGAGTACATTATGCAGTTCATTTAGTTAACAAGTGAAATAATGAGGAAGCGTGCAGAGTGAATGCCAAGAGAAAAGGCACAAAAAGCCTATTGAGAGCCCTCGGCCGCTCCTGGCGTAGCCCATCACATGGCAGCGGGCCTATTTAAGCGGCGCCGCCGGCACCTTTCAGCACCACACGAGCTGGCCAGCAACCTCGGGCTCGCGGGTGGCACCGGGCTCGCGGGTGGCACCGGGCGCGGGTGGCACCGGGCGCCGGCGGCACCGACCCGCGGTGGCCTCGGGCCTGGCGGCCGCCATGCCGCGCTCCTTCCTCGTGGATTCTCTGGTGCTGCGGGACACGGGCGAGAAGAAGGTGCCCGAGGGCACCCACGCCCCGCTCTTCCCCTACGCGGTCCATCACCCGCCCCATGCCCTCCACGGGCTGTCGCCGGGCGCCTGCCACTCGCGCAAGGCCGGGCTGCTGTGCGTCTGCCCGCTCTGTGTCACCGCCTCGCAGCTGCACGGACCCCCGGGGCCGCCCACCCTCCCGCTCCTCAAGGCCTCCTTCCCCCCGTTCGGCTCGCAGTTCTGCCACTCGCCCCTGGCTCGCCAGCACTCGTCCGTCGCCTCCGGGGTCAGCCACGGGCCGGCCGCCGCCCTCTACCAGACCGCCTACCCCCTGCCGGACCCCCGGCAGTTCCACTGCCTCTCCGTGGGTGAGCAGTCCCTCTCTTCTCCCCACTCGCGTCCCGCCCTAAACGCACCCCGCGCCCATTCGGGCCTGGCCCGCTCCCACGGGCGGGAGGAGTAAGTTGGGGAAGAAGAAACGGATCCGAGGAGCGGGTGGGTGGGCTAGGGCGGTGGACCCCCGGCAGTTCCACTGCCTCTCCGTGGGTGAGCAGTCCCTCCCTTCTCCCCACTTGCGATCCACCCAAAACTTAGTCCCGCGCGGATTCGAGACTGGCCCGCTCCCACGGGATGGGGAAGCGAGGTGGGGGTGAAAAAAAGGACCCGAGGGGTGGGTGGGTGGGCCAGGGCGGTGGACCCCCGTCAATTCCACTCTCTCTCTGTGGGTGAACAGCTCTCCTCTCCCCTCCCCACCCGCGTCCCACCCAAAAAGTACCCCGCGCGGATTCGGGACTGGCCCGCTCCCACAGGAGGGAGGAGGGAGCTGGGGGAGAAATAACGGGCCCGAGGAGCGGGTGGGTGGGCTAGGGCGGTGGACCCCCGGCAATTCCACGGTCTCTCCGTGGGTGAGCAGTCCCTCTCTTCTCCCCACTTGCGATCCACCCAAAACGTAGTCCCGCCCGGATTCGAGACTGGCCCGCTCCCACGGGCGGGGGGAGAAAAAACGGACCCGAGGAGTGGGTGCGTGGGCTAGGGCCGTGGACCCCCGGCAATTCCACTATCTCTTCGCGGGTGAGCACCTCCTATCCCCTCTCCCCATTCGCGTCCCATCCAAAACACACCCCGCGCGGATTCAGGACTGGCCCGCTCCCACGGGCGGGAGGAGCGCGAGGGGGGAGGGAAAAACAGGCCCGAGGAGCGGGTGGGTGGGTGGGCTAGGGGTGCGGAGACTGCGCCCGTCGTTGGGCAGGGATTGTCTCTGTTGCCGCATTGTACACTCCAAGCGCTTAGTCCAGTGCTCTGCACATAGTAAGCGCTCAGTAAATAGGACCGAATGAAGGAAGGAAGGAAATGCGGGTCCCAAATCTCCGGGAGGTGGAGGGAAATTTAAGGATGCACCAAGGGGCTTGGAAATGCGGGAGAGGGAGGGAGGGAGGAGGCTGACGGCCCCCACCACCGTGCCCCCCTGCCCCCCGCAGATGGCACCTCCAGCCAGCTGCCGAGCAGCAAGAGGATGCGGACGGCCTTCACGAGCACGCAGCTGCTGGAGCTGGAGCGCGAGTTCTCGTCCAATATGTACCTGTCCCGGCTGCGACGCATCGAAATCGCCACCTACCTCAACCTGTCCGAGAAGCAGGTGAAGATCTGGTTCCAGAACCGTCGCGTCAAGCACAAGAAGGAGGGCAAGGGAGGGGGCGGCCACCGGGCCGGGGCGGCAGGAGGGGGTCCAGCCCATCCCTGCAAGTGCTCCACCCTCCCTCCCGCCAAGGGCTCCGAGGACGACGACCTGCCCATGTCGCCCTCTTCGTCGGGGAAGGACGAGGGGGAGCTCACCCCATAGCCCGTCCTTCCCCCCGGCCCTGGCACCTCGCTCCCCACCCCCCCACGACAGACTGACCCTCCCCGGGGGGGGCGACTCTCCACCGGCGTGGCCCCCCTCCCCGGCTTTAACGATGGGATTTGTCAAGCGCTTACTGTGTGCCCAGCACTGTTCTAAGCGCTGGGGTAGACGCGATAATAATAATTATAATAATAATGACGGTATTCGTTAAGCGCTTATTGTGTGGCAAGCAGTGTTCCAAGCGCCGGGGTGGACGCGATAATAATAATAATAATAATCGTATTCGTTAAGCGCTTACTGTTGTCAAGCATTGTTCTAAGCGCTGGGGTAGACGCGATAATAATAATGACGGTATTCGTTAAGCGCTTACTGTGTGTCAAGCGCTGGGGTAGACACGATAATAATAATAATAATAACGGTATTCCTTAAGCGCTTATTGTGTGTCAAGCATTGCTTTAAGCGCTGGGGTAGCCGCGATAATAATAATGATGGTATTCGTTAAGCGCTTACTGTGTGTCGAGCACTGTTCTAAGCGCTGAGGTAGATGCGATAATAATAATCATAGTGGTATTCGTTCAGCGCTTAATGTGTGTCAAGCATTGCTCTAAGCGCCGGGGTAGACACGATAATAATAATAATAATAATGGCATTCCTTAAGCGCTTACTGTGTGTCAAGCATTGCTCTAAGCGCTGGGGGGGACACGATAATAATAATAATAATAATAGTATTCGTTAAGCGCTTACTGTGTGTCAAACATGGCTCTGAGCGCTGGGATAGATACAATAATAATAATGTTGATGGTATTCGATAAACGCTTACTGTGTGCCAAGCACTGCTCTTAAGCGCCGAGGTAGATACAATAATAATAATGATGGTATTCGTTAAGCGCTTTCTGTGTGCCAAGCCCTGTTCTAAGCTGTGGGGTAGATACAATAATAGTAATGATGGTATTCGTTAAGCGTTTACTGTGTGCCAAGCACTGTTCAAAGCGCGGGGTAAATGTAATAATAATAATGATGATGATGGTCTTTGTTAAACTCTCACTATGTGCCAAGCAATCGTTCTGAGCGCTGGGGTCATCAGGTTGTCTCACTTGGGGCTCACAGTCTTCATCCCCATTTTACAGATGAGGGAACTGAGGCCCAGAGGAAGGGAAGTGACTTGCCCAAGGTCACACAGCCGACAAGTGGCGGAGGCGAGATTAGAAGCCACGTCCTCTGACTCCTCCCAAGCCCGGGCTCTTCTCGAAGCGGCCTGGGCTTTGGGCGGACTCCCGCACTCCTCCCGTTGGCGGAGGATTGCGCGCTCTCCCGCTCCTCTCCCAGTTCCTCTGGCTCCTCCGCGGCCTTTCTTCGCCCTGTCCGTCTCCATGTCCGCTCAGTAATTGTCCTCCTCCCTCCCTTTTCCCCCCCTTTTTTACCTCTCTCTCTCCCGATTCTCCCCCAACTTTTTCTTGCTCCGCCAACTTTCCCCCAAGGGCCTGGTGGTCAGCTCTGGGGCATCTTTCCCTTTCGTTTCCACATGTCCTGCTCGGTTCCCCGCGGACTCCCCGGCGTCGTTTAGTGAAAAGAACCCGGGCTTGGGAGTCAGAGGTCGTGGGTTCTAATCCCGGTTCCGCCACTTGTCGGCTGGGTGACTTTGGGCCAGTCCCTTCACTTCTCGGTTCCTCAGTGACCTCGTCTGTAAAATGGGGATGGAGACTATGAGCCCCAAGTGGGACAGAGACTGTGTTCAACCTGATTTCCAGCGCTTAATGCAGTGCCTCGCACATAATAAGCGCCTAACAAATTCCATAATAATTATTATTCTCTGTGCGCCAGTTACCCCATCTGTAAAATGGGGATTAAGATTGTGCGAGCCCCACGTGGGCCAACCTGATTACCTTGCCTCTACCCCAGCGCTTAGAACAGTGCTTGGCATATAGTAAGCGCTTAACAAATACCATCATTATTATTATTATCATTATCCCGCCCGCGACCCGTATCCTGCTTCCCAAATGCGCTCTGAGCGCTGTCCCTGCCCCGTCTCTGTCTCGGTCCGTGTCTCTGTTCCTGTCCTTTATCTCCCGCCCCTCCCGCCCCCTCCCCGCCAACTGTGAAAATGTACCCTTTCTGTCAGGCCAGAAGATATTTATTTATTTATTTATGGACGGAAAAAGTGAAATAAACTTCTTTTCTTAGAAACCCCGGCGGCTCTGGCCTGCGCGCCTCGGGGACGACGAGCGGGCCGCGGTGGACGAAAGTGGGGCGACCCCGGAGCAGGCCCACCGCCCCGAGCCCCCCCTTCCACTCTGTACGGGGTCGGGGGGGGTGGTCGGGGTCGTCTGGCCCCGCCCGAGGCCAAAGGGGGGCTTTTGGGGGGGGGAACCTCTGGGAAATGGACTCCGGGGTCCCTCGCGGCTGAGCAGTCCTTGTCCGAGCCCTGGTCTCGGTGAGGAAATTCAGCCCAGCCTGAATCCCGCGCCTGGGGTGGGGGATAAAAATAATAATAATAATAATGATGGTATTTGTTAAGCGCTTACTTCATTCATTCATTCAGCCGTATTTATTGAGCGCTTACTGTGTACAGAGCACTGGACTAAGCGCTTGGAAAGTACAATTCCGCAACAGATAAGAGACTATCTCTCCCCAGCAACGGGCTCACAGTCTAGAAGGGGGGAGACAGGCAACAAAACAAAGAGAGGGATCAATGCCATCAAAATAGATAAATAGAATCATAGATATATACACATTATTAATAGAGTAATAAATATGTACTTACTATGTGTCGAGCACTGTTCTGGGAGTTGGGGTTGTCCCACGTGGGGCTGACGGTTTTGATCCCCATTTTTTAGACGAGGTAACTGAGGCACAGAGAAGATAAGTGGATATAGAAGGAAGAGCCGGTTTTGAGATTGCAGTGAGATGAGCATCCCCTCTCCATCCCTCCACCCTCCAGGTCTCTCCCGGCCCCGTCTCGCCCCCTGCCCCGGAACCCTCTCCCACCGCGCTCTTCCGATCCTCCCATTGCGCCCCTCCAACTCGAGGACGCGCTAGTTTGGGCTGCATCCCAGCGCACCGCCCCGGCCTCTTCCAAGACGCTCCCGGATCGCTTTACATCAGCCCCAAACCGTTTCCAGCACCATCCGAGCTATTCCCAGGAACCCCGGGGCGTGAAACGGGGGAGAGGGAATGCGCCGGGACCGTTGGCGGGAGAAGCCACGCGATGCGCTCAGACCCTCCTCGGGGTCCCCGGAGAGGCCGCCACCCCGCATCCCGCGTAGTTTAGTGGAAAGAGCCCGGGCTTGAGAGTCAGAGGTCGTGGGTTCTAATCCAGGATCCGCCACTTGTCAGCTGTGTGACTTTGGGCAAGTCACTTCACTCCTCTGTGACTCAGTGACCTCATCTGTCAAATGGAGACTAAGATGTGAGCCCCACGTAAGACAATCTGATGATCCTGTATCTACCTCAGCGCTTAGAAGAGTGCATGGTAAGAGCTTAACAAATACCATCGTTATTATTATTATCTCTCCTCCTAGGCCGCCCCGCACCCGAGAGCTCGTCTCTTCTCCCATTTTCCTGGTCTCCTGTCCACCCCAAGACTCGGTCTCAGGGAAGAAGCCCAACTTGCTACGCGACCAGTGGGAATCTGTCGCGACCTTCTCCTGAAATCATGGAGAGTCCAGACATCTCCCGTTTCCCGGCCCCACGGACACCCCAGCAACCCAAGCCAAAGATTACCTTCTCCGTCCGAAAATGCCCCTCGAAAGAACCTGGGGCTGGGGAATCCCTCCCTGGGGATCGCGTGCACTTTTGGGAATGGAAAAGGGTAGGTATGGGATGTACATAATCATAATGGTGGTATTTGTTAAGCGCTTACTATGTGCTAAGCACTTTTCAAAGCCTCCCAAAATCCTTGAGGAGTCTCGCTCCTACCAACTTCTTCCCAGAGATCCCGGACCCCAGAAAGAGATGCCAGAAGGGATCAGCGTTTAGAACAGTGCTCGGCACGTAGTAAGCGCTTAGCAAATGCCATCATTATTAACCCCATTCGCGCCCCACGCAACGAGCCCAATTTTGGGCCCAGGCGGTCACGGATTAGCGCTGCGCCCTGAGATCTCCCACCACAGCGCCCCATTGACCGCATCCTCGGCGTTTGGTATCCATCTCCTGCAAGGGAAGCTCTTTCTCAGTGGAAAGAGCCCCATCTTGGGAGTCAGAGGTCTTGGGTTCTAATCCCAGCTCCACCACTTGTCAGCTGTGTGACTTTGGGCAAGTGACTTTGCTTCTCTAGGCCTCAGTTACCTCCTCTAGAAACTGGGGATTAAGATCGCGAGCCCCGCGTGGGACAACCTTTTTACAGTATTTGGCACATCGTAAGGGCTTAACAAATACTATTATTATTATTATTTTTCCTGGGCCAGGGGGGACAGCCAGCCTCGGCTTCGGTCCTTTGCCTTCCCTGGGGGTTGGGGAACCGCAGAAGTCGAGACATCTGAGAAAGATCCAGGGATGCCCAAGACAGAAAGATGCCACCCGGTCCCCCGGCGAGCGCGCGCGGAGAGGCCGAGTGGCGTTCAATAAATTGTTCCCGAGGGAGGGGATGGGAGCAGAGAGAGAGACTCAGGGGCACAGACAGACGGAGTGACAGATAGACAGGCAGGCAGAGTCACAGACAGGGAGACAGGGCCAGAGGGATCGGAGGCTCTCCGGGCGCACGCATCTTGGCTATCTCCCTCCAACCGGAGCTTGTCGGGGATGTGAGGGTGCCCCTCCCGACCCCCGAAGTGGGGTGCCGGCAGCTCTGGGAAGGGAAGGAGAAGCTCCAGGAGGGAGCTGTGGGTCGGTGCTGGAGAAGGGACCAATTCTTCTCTCCCTTCCCCGCAGCTCCCCAACGCGGGAGATAGTGGTACCCGCTAGGCCCCGCCGGGCCTCGGCTGGGGAAGATGATGGAAAGCCCGAACCTCTCTCCGCATATCCAGCTCTGTCCCCGGGGGAGCGTTTCATCGAGGGGCCGGATTCTGGTGGGGGGATTAGACCGGGGGACCCACCGCGAGGGAAAAAGGGGAGGAGGTATAACGCGGCTTCGGGGAGCGCTTAGCCAGTTCCCCGCGGCTCCTGAACCCGTGGGATTCCCCTCTTGCCCTGCAGAGAGGGAGCGTTATACCGAGACCCGGGCCTCTGCCCTGGACCCCCGAGAGGCCTACGGCAGGGGGGAAAACTAGGACTCCCGGGTCCCCCTCGGGATCTCCAACTCCGGGCGGTGGAAGGAGCGCGGGCCCGCGCCGAAAAGGACCGGACGGTGGGCCCGGAGGTGGCCCCGGAGGCCGGTGACTTTTCCTTTCGCCCTGCTTGTCGCCCTGTCCGAAGCTTGGCAGCGCCCATCTCCAAACCCGCGCAAACCCAGGACCCTGCAATGGGAGAGGAGGTACTCCGGATTTCAACTGCTTTGGGGCTTGAGAGAAAGAGGGTGGATTAGCCTCCAGCTGTCCCCAGCCGCAGGGCTCCACTTCACGCCCACCCTCTCCTTCCCCCTCCCCAAGATCCCGAAATATCACCTGGCACAAGGCCCTGCGCACAGCACCAGCGTTGCTCCAACAACAGGGTTAAAAGGGCATCGCCTCCTAGCCCTCCCAAAGAACTCCCTCAACCATCCCTACAGCCCTCTTCCCACCGTTCCAACTTTGCTCACCTTTCAGGAAAGTGGGGGCACGGGGAGGGGGGGGGGTCCCCTCAGGTGTCCACGGCCCTGGGCCCACCAGAGCCTTACAGGACCAGGCTTTTCTCTGGGAGATTCTTTTGGGGGGTGGGCACTAGTGGGCTCAGATACCATCGCCCCACCTACTGAGAAAATGCTCTCTGAAGCATTAGAAGCAGTGTTGCCCAGTAGGTAGAGGACAGGCCTAGGAGTCAGAAGGACCTGGGTTCTAATTCCACCTCCACATGTCTATTGTGTGACTTTGGGCAAGCCAGTTCACTTCTCTGTGCCTCGGTTTACCTCATCTACAAAATGGGGATTAAGACGGTGAGCCCCACATGGGATACGGACTCTTTCCAACCTGATCATCTTGCATCGACCCCAGTGCTTAGTACAGCATCTGGAACATAGCAAGTGCTTAATATATATATACAGATAGATTCTATATAAAGAATAAGACCCACCCCACAGGTCTTTGAAAACCAGGCCCAGGCAGCCAGGGAGCTGGGAAGAGAATATCATCTTCAATTTCTCTTTCCTGAAAATTGCCTCATGGCTGTTCAGGCTCAGACACCTTAGAGTACTAGAAACCAGGGTTTGTCTACCTGCAGGGAGGGAGCCCTGTTGTGATATGCGTAAGACCAGCGTGCAGTCATTCTCTGACCTCAGAGGGGGTAAGAAGAAGCAAAATGTCCTTTAGACTGTAAACTCTTTGGGGGTAGGGACTCTGCCTTTTTCTTCTTGATGTGCTCTCGCTCTCACAAAGTGTAGATCTCTGCACATAGGAAATGCTCTATAAATGCTACTAATTTATAGATAGGTTGAAATAACACTGGTCCACTTCTGTCCCTGAACACCTGCCCTAGCTGAAAGTCTTTCATTCTCTCTAAATTGAATCTATAGGGTCTATGAGTTTGATTCTTTTGGGGTTGGTTTTTTTTTTTTGGTACTACCACCAACTGAAATCGAGATCCTCATGGGGTGTCCCCACCCCTAAAAATAATATGAGGATTTTTGAGATTCCCATGACCCTACCTGAGGACCAAATCCTGTTTCTTTTAAGAGAGGAACAGTCGCATGAACGCCTCAGTGAAATGCTTGCCCTTAATTCTCAACAAATGGGACCTGAGTAGAATGTAAGCTTCTCATGGGCAGGAAATGTCACTTTTTGTATTGTATTTTTCAAGCCCTTAATGCAGTGCATTGCATTCAGTAGGGGTGCAATAAATTCTATTGATTCTACAATTATGTTTCTCAGATTTCAGATTATTGGGCTTCTCCTTCTTCACCTACCCTTTTTCTTTTTTTTTTTTTTTTGCTAATTTCTCCTTCACCAGACACTTAAGGGTGGAGACTCAAATCAGTCGAGAGCAGTTGTGCATTCTGGTTAAAACTTTGGTGGGGAAGAAAATCAACTAATCAATCAATGGTATTTATTGAGGGTTTAATATGTGCAAACCACTTTGCTAAGCGCTTGGGAGAGTACAGAATTAGCAGACACATTCCTTGCCCATAATGAGTTTATTATGGCAACTATAAACTAAACAAACGTTTGGGGTGTCTCTCTGAATGTATCCATGCCTTTTTTCCATTTGTTTGGCCAGTTAGGTTGATCAAATTCAGATCTAGGACCACAACAATCAACTTTAGGGAGGTAGACTCTGAATCTGTAAATTCTCCATGACCTTCTCAGATGAGAGTTTACTTCCAACCCTGCAGATGGGGCTCAAGGGGGCTCTATGGTCAGGGCTCCTTTTCTTTCCCCAATTGCTGGCTTTGGAACCATAAATGCCATATGCAAAGAGTTTATTAGTTCTTCCAGCTTTTAGCGAGGAAGAGGAAGGATGAGAGATGAGAATATAATCAATAAATCCTTATTACTAGATGTCATGATTTGGGGGGGGTCAATCAATTAATCAATCTTATCGAGTGCTTACTGTGTGCAGAACACTGCACTGAGTGCTTTGGGAGAGTACTGCAGATTTTGTAGACATGTTCCTTGCTCACACGGAGTTTACAGTCTAGAGGGATTATCTGTGGAATTCATTTATTCATGCCTCGTTGTTTCTAATCTATCTACCATAGCTAAATTACTATATAGAGAATTACTTAATACTGCATTTCATTACTGATAACAATCATTGTTTAGGCACCGGCCATGTACGTGGAAAAAAACCCATCCCCAGTTAAAAGAGGGTTATGATCTGCAATATCCAAGTTAACTCGGGTTGGAATCACACTATTACCAAGGAAATTCCAGCTAAATCCCAGAGAAGTTTGTTTTAATAATCTATACAAACACGATGAATCTTGTTTCTAGATTAGTTTTAGGATGAATATATTTCATCTTATTTGAAGACTTTTGTCAGTGAGAGGGAATGTGAAATCGAAATGGACTGTACAAAAGGTTGCAATATGAATTATTCAATTACAGTTGTAACAACCATTAGTGAGATCATTACCCACAATTGCATCAGTAAAGCATATATTGGCACACCTATCCACAGGAATCTCTGCAGAATATGTGATAGAGATCTAAACCCAAAGGATAACTTTAATTATCATTTGTCCGGCTGAAAATAGGAGACAGAGGGATGAAATTAGCTTCTTGTTCATGAGGCCTTGCCCTTGGAGGACTATAGTGCATGAGCAATGAGAGGAAGAGACATACGATTTTTGTTCTGATTTAAATAACCTAATTTTAAATTCATTTTCTATTCGTGTTTGGAGCCAGTTCCACTGATGCTGAAATGACTGAGGAAGTATGTTTAGGGAGCATTGATAGGTTTTATATTAACCAAGTTCACTCTGCTTTGCAATTTCTTGGAAGAAGAGGCCTTGTGGTCCAGTGGGAAGAGTTCTAGCCCTGGAATCGGGACATCTAATGACCAAGTTCTAGATCTGCCTTGCCCCAACTGCAGAACGTAGGGCACCTAACACCTCCACTCCTCAATTTCCCCACTTGTCCCTCTTCACTTCCCAGAGATGCTGGAAAGATGAAATGAGAGAATATATGTGAAAGTGCTCCGGGGGCTGCAGGAAATCAAATGTCATTATTTCATAATCACGAGGGGAATGGGAGTCAGGAGACCTAGGTGCTGGTCCCAGCTCAGCCACTGGCCTGCTGTGTGACCTTGGGGAAGTTACTTGACCTCTTTAGGCCTCAGTTTCCCCATCTGTAAAATGTGTGTAATGGGGACTACATCTGATCTATTGATCTTATATCTTCTCCAGTGCTCGGCACAGCTACGTGCCTAATATCTCCCCAACATCATTACCACTATTGACATGGAAAAAGGGTTCATTTTCTTTGATGCTCTGTTCTATTGTGAGGGTAATGTCGCCAGAGAAATCTCAGATATCAACATCAATGTGTTTATTTTGGCCAGAAGATGTTCTAATGGCTGATTTTGTAAGTTGGGGGCACATATAGACTAGAAGAAAGACCGCATCTGGATCTTTTGAATCTCCTCATGGCTTTATTCTGGTCAGATCTCAAACGTTCTTTTTTTAATTCTAACCTGACACACAAGTCCTGAAAAACATCCCATTACTAAGATTTCCTTGAGGAAAGATACTGTTCTATGACCACAGAGGAGAGATAGCTAGAATATTTGCCTAAAGTATTACATAGACACTCTAGTAGACACTCTAGTAGACACTCTAGTAGATGGAGAAGGTTCAAGGTTGATTTAAAAATAGTATCCAGCCTCTAAGAGTTTTTACAAACAGGGCATTAACTGGTTTTCACCTTTGTCCACAAAGGCCTGAGTGGGTTTCATTTCAGTTGGTTGCCTCCTCTAGCATGTAAACTCATTATGGGCAGGGAACGTGTCCTCTAATTCTGTTGTACTGTACTCTCCCAAATGCTTAATACAGGGCTGTGCACATACTAAGTGCTCATTAAATATGGTTCATTTGAAGTAGGAGATAAATTATTTGGATATTCTGAAAAACATTTTGGGGGATTAAGGTGATAAAACACTGGAAGAAGGTACTCAAGTTGTGGAATCTTCATCTTTGGAAGGGCCTTTAAAAGACAGAGGAGACAACCATCACCTTTGAATTGCAGGTCATGTCCCGTCATCAACCTGGTAGGTCAATGCAGGTCATCTTCCTGACAGATCGCCACAGGTCAAGTGCTTACCAATATGTGGTGATCTGGACCAGATGAACCAAACCTTTGGATACTGGCACCCAACTGCAATTTTAGTCTGTCCATCACAGAGGTATTTATTGAGCACATTTACTTGTACACAGCATTGTACTAAGCACTTGGGGGAGTATGATACAACAGAGTAGACACAATTTCCTGCCCACAAGTAGCTTGCAGGCTAGAGGGGGATACAGACAGGAGGGAAGGGACATGTCTTCTGTTTTACTGTTCTCTCCTAAGCACTTAGTTCTGAGTTCCTCACATCATAGGTGCTCAGGAAATGCTCCTGATTGAGCAATGGGCATAGATACCTTGTAATCACACTTCCCGATCCCATTGCTCATGGACATTTCCCCTCACCACTACCAGACAAATTTTTTATTCTTTTTAAAGGGAAGGGGAAAATGTAAAAAGCTCATTTAAAATCAAATCGAACACAGTATATGACTGATATTACTTCTCCAGAAGCCTTAGACTGTCTTATTACAGTAACATGTTGCTTTTCCCACATGCAAAAGCTGAAAACCTTCCTTTCCTATCACACGTTTCTGCAGAAAGTTAACTCTGTTGCCCTCTTGAAAGCCTTCCCAATTCTTACATCTCTTTACTATGAATTTTAAAACTGGAAAGGTACAGATGGTTCTTTGTCTACAAAACATTTAAAAGGGGAATATCTTTCAGTGGGATAAATGACCATTATGCCTGTATTGATGTTTACTTACAGTTTGTAATTTAAACATAACCCTCACCCATGGATAAATGCAAGGCCCTTCTCCCCCGTTTAAGTCACCTGTGACATCAGCTGTGTCATCTTTTAACTGAAGGACAACTTGGTACTTCACAAAAGTATGACCCCTTATTTCAGTCCACCTGGCTGGACTCAAATTCACTAGAGCTGTAAAACATTCTTGAGTATAAGTTTGTAAATAAAAACATTTAAAGGAGTTAGGCTCTACCTTGTGGAAGTAAGCAGATTTTCATGGGAAATGTCATCAGAGATTCTCAGTATGAATCTATTCATAAATTCCTTGCTAGCTGATGTGTTTTTTAGTCTAGTTTGGGGTTTTTTAGTCTAGTTTGGGGTTTCCATGGCCCAACTTAATACCAAAGTCATTGTCAAATTGCACCATTTGGATTCTCGTCTAATGTATGTGTGGCATAAGGAACTATAGTCAGATACTACCCATTTAGACTTGGAGTATTCAGTGTACTGAAGCACAGAGAGAAGATAAGTACCTTTGTTAATTAGAAAATGGGAAAGATATCTTTCCATTAACTTTTTAGTTTCTAGGGGCAGCGTGGACTAGGACAAAGTTTGATCGTTGGTTAATTCTTGCCCTTATATGTCAAGCTGGCATGGGGGTTGGAGAAGAGATTTAGGATGGCTAATAGCATCTCATGTGTGAGAGTTGTCCAAAAATGATTCTGGCCACACACTGTCAGCCTTAGTCCTGTATGTATTAGGTAGCTTCTAATACATCTTCAGGATATATCACATCTTCTAATACAGCTTCTAATATGTGGGTGCACAATCAAAATCATTATCGCTATTATTAGTATTACTAAAAGATAATTGTAAAGATTGTTCAGCACTGTACTAAGCATGGGGTAGAGACAAGGCAATCAGGTCCCACATGGGGCTCAGAGTATAGGGAGGAGGAAGAACAGATAGGATCCTCAGAACTCTGGGATCCAGTGTGGGAGAGGGGCTTTAACTTCCCCCCCCGCAAACACTTCTTGTCACCAAGAGAGGCAGGAAAGGGCACAAACTGGCATCCTGTCTTCCAAGTTTCCAACCATCAGTTAATCAATGATATTTACTAAGCAACTACTGAGTGTAAAGTGCAATACTAAGCACCTGGGAGAGCACCACAGCTGCAAGATCATCATCGTCATTGGTATTTGAGTGCTTACTATGTGCAGATCATTGTACTGTGCACTTGGGAGAGTGCAGTAAACAGAAATGGCGGACATATTCCCTGTCTTCAACAAGTTTACGAGGGAAGCGGGAAAGACAGACAAAAATATAAATGAATAATTTATAATATATACTCATATATAATATATAATTCAAAGACATGTATGTAGTGCTGTGGGGTTGAGGGTGGGGCGAATATCGAATCCCCAAAGATCAAATATCCTAGGGCATAGACGAAGAGCGGGGCATAGTGGTTAGAGCGAGTGCCTGGACGTCAGAAGGTCATGGGTTCTAATTCTGGCTCCGCCACTTATCTGCTTTGTGACCTTGAGCAAGTCACTTCACTTCTCTGGGCCTCATTTCCCTCATCTGTAAAATGGAGATTGAGACCGAGAGCCCCATGTGGAACAGGGACTGTGTCCAACCCTATTTGCTTGTATCCACCCCGGCGCTTAGTACGGTGCCTGGCACACAGAAAGCACTTAACGAATACCTCAATTATTATTATTATTACGATGCAAAAGGGAGACAGAGTTTCCGGTGGAAGGAGGGAGACAAGCAGACAAAATTTATAAACAGTGGAAGGAGGAGGAAGACCAAAGGCACTGAAAGGCAGGCAGAACTGCGAGTGGATGGGTGGGCACCCCAAAGGGGTCTGGAGCCCCCATCTCCAGCCTTACTTTGCCATGGTGGGTCAGAGCCTTGGTTTCTCCTGGGGCCCGTTGGGCCAGCAAGGATGGAGATCAGCCTGACCCGGGGAACTCCAGAGGGGGACCAATTTAGGTGTGGGGAGGGGAAAGGCTCCCCCTCCCCATTCAACACCCCGGCGCCTGCTTTCCCCTCTCCCCAGTTGCGCAGCTGTGGAGAAGCCCACGGACTTCCACGGTCACCTAATGCGACCCCCAGCCCCCGGG